>NW_024104287.1:1200000-2400000 GCF_003945595.2 Pipra filicauda
GAGAAGAGATGACTGAGAGGGGTCTGTGTCAATGTCTCTAGGTATCTCAAGGGAGGGTGTCAGGAGGATGGAGCCAGGCTCTTCTTGGTGGTGCCAAGCAATAGGACAAGAGGCAATGGGCAAAAACTGATGTACAGGAAGTTCCACCTGAATAGGAGGAGGAACTTCTTTACTACGGGGGTGAGCACGCACTGGAACAAATTGGCCAAAGAGGTTGTGGAGTCTTCCTCACTGGAGATACCCAAGAACCATCCGGATGCAATCCTGTGCAATGTGTTCTAGGATGACCCTGCTTGAGCAGGGAGGTTGGACCACATGAGCCCACCATTTGGTCCCTCCCAACCCTCAGTACTTTGTGATCTAAAAGACAGTTTTTCTTACAATGACTTGGATCACAAGATATACATCAAAAGATTAATTCCTACCAAGGGATGTACTGTGAAGCTCAATAAGGTTATTGCCTACTGAGTAAGGTTTTGGAGAAGAGATAAGAGGTATGCTTTCATATCTGCTTAAATAAAGTGCTGAACTGTCCAAGGTAGCTCTCCAGCCATTTTAGGGATTGAACTTTTCCCAAAACGCCTTCTACACCGCAAATATAAATCATGCCTATTTGCCAGGGAAGATGTCCCCCAGCCCCAGCTAAGTCAGTCTTTGGGTGATCAGTTCAAATTCTCAGTATTTTAAATATTGACACTAGGTGTTCTTTTCATGTCTTAGTTCTAAAAGCAACATCTTGTACCTCTTTTACCAACTAAGTAGTATGGAAGTTCCTGTGGGAGACATTAAGAGCCCAGAAAGCTCTTAAAATGGTAGGACACATAATGCAGCTTCCAAGAAGAGTTATTGATCTTGATTCTTTATTTTGTTCTTAAGCTTATTAGAAATAAACCCATTTATTAATCTTGCTTAACCTGGCAATGGAGAAAAGATGACCAGGTGCAAGTAATTTTGTTTGGCTTTGGTTTTCTGTACTTTTTGTCATGTACTGAAAAGATGGTTTTGTCAAAGGTCACTTGTTAGTAATACTGAGAGTCAAGAGCCTTTCAGTAATTTTAAATGTGGAGTCATGTTTTTTTAGGCCAAGTAGATCTTAAGAATTTGATGCTAAAGTTACAAGGTATGGGACACGAACGGGTTAATGAGAAAATAATTGCAACCTCAGTCAGTGATTTCTGTAGTTAGAAGTATTAGCTTATGTATAAGACTCTGGAAAGATCTCATTTTGATTTCAGTTTTGGAGTATATTTTCTCCCTGTGCTGTATTCTGATAGTGGGCAGGATATAACCCTTAAAATACCATTTTCAGTGGTGGGGAGTGTGGAGGTCTGAGGCTGAAAATGGCAACGAATGTGTCAGTTACTGTATAAAATTACTTGAGTGACTTCTTGCTTAAAAGCAGTTATTTGGATTTCAATGCATGTTAAATCTTTTATATGAAATTTTCTGGTAATTTGTTCTGAAAAATGGTGGAGGGATGTTTACATACACTATTGCTTCTCAAATTTTCATAATTAGAATCAGACATATTTCTGAGTTTTAGCATACCAGGATTTTTGGTACAGTTGTGTTGGGAATTTTAAAAGGGGAATGGAGAGACTGTAATAATGTTTATTTCTTTACCTGTCAGCCTCTAGAATTAAAAAAAAGAAAACCATTTCTAGAAGTCTAGCATGTCTTTACTTAAACTGATGTTATGTAATATTCAAATGTAGGAATCTGGAAAAGTATGCTTACAACTATTGCAATGAACTGAGATTGAAGTCTCTCTATAGAATATTTTGGTTTTCCTCACAAGCTACTGATGATGCCTTTTCATGAAAAATCCAAAGGCATTCTACTTACTTGAGTGTAGCAAGAGAATTCTCACATGATTAGTGTTGTGTAAAAGATTATCACAAGAGCAATGAAAATTCAAATAACTACAAAATAGATCTTTCTTCAGTTTATGCCTCAGTCATGAATTCTTACTGTTTTCCACTTGCAGGGCCTTTGTGTTTTCCTTTATAATTTTGATAACTAGGAAAAAATTAAATACTTCACAGAATTTCTTCTTATTTTCCTTTGAGGGTCCTTAGCAAAACTGATGGAGCTGCCTAATTAGGAGTATCAGTCATGCACAAGATTTTAGCAGGTGCACACTACGGAAGATAAATAGAGGAGATGCAGAACTCCTGGAAATGTTTCACAACCTGTTTAAAAAAAGCAATTTTGTAAAGGAGAATGAGTTTTAATCCTTTTTCTTGCACTTGTTCGTGTTTATGATTATCTGTTATATTTTCTTAAAGCTACTTGCAAGGGTTTTATTTGATTTTTCAGATGTTAAGAGGAGCCTATCCTAGAGGCATCCATTCAAAGAAAAGCGAGAATTTTACACAGGTCAGGAGTGTTGGAAGGAAGTACTGTTAGGCTAGCAATTAGTATAATACTATTTTTCTTGTGTATATCAATGTGAGTAGAAAGCCTCTGCTTGCAAGACACTGAGCCTTTGTGGGATTCTTGAGTGAAGTGATTATTGACATAAGAATCCTCAAGCATGAGAAAGAGTTGGTGATAATTAACCATCTTTGTAATCTGTTAGCTATAGGAAATACTATTCCTATATTATTTGAAAATATGTTTAAAAATAACAAAATGTTTTAATGTTAGAAAATCATTTGGGGAGGGAAAGTAACATTTAGGAAAATACTTTTTATTGTTAACAACTTCTGTAGATATGATGCTTTCAAATATTTCTGCAGGCTGTAAATTTCGGCTTTTATGAATATAAAATGTTACTAAAAGTTATCTGATCACGTAATGCAGAAGCAAAGAAAAAAAGTAAAATATGTAGCTAAGGAATTCTCTCTGTTCTTCTCTTTCTTTTTAGCAGCTGAATACAATGCCTTCGTTATCTGAAATAAAGCTTAGGAGAAGCCAGGACTAAAAATAAAAGTAGAATCAGTGGTATACGTGCTGGATGTCTTCATCCAGCTTGCTGAACATGTGCAGAGCTTCAGAAAGATTGGTGTTTTGACTATCAATTTTAGCAATTTCTTGCAATATGGCTGTATTTCTAAGTGCCTTATATGTTTATTTAAAATAAAAAGCTATCTGAGTTTCCAAGCTTCCCCTTTTCCCTCATCGAAGCTAGTATTTTTAATTACCAAAACTATTTACATGAAAGAATAATTTATTCTTGGAGAGCAAGTGTGAAATCTTTCAGCCTTCTAAACACATTTTGAAATTTTTAAGTTCCTGGAAAAAGAGTGGAAACTGCCTCTGCAGCCATGACTCCGGCATCTCTAGCAGTGCACATGGATTGGTTCTACAGGAGGAACGCAGTCGTTGAGGAAAGCAGCGCACAAGGGCTCTGTCAGCTGCTCCATCACCATCATACCACAGCTGGATCATCGAGCAGAGTTGCCCATTCACCTTCTCTGACATCCTGTCTCCTTTAAGAGTAACCGGTATCCGATGGTCAGGGTGAAACTTGAGAAAGCCCTAGTGTGTAAGCTGTCCTATCCCAAGTCACGTCTCTACAGTATGTATTTAGAGATCACCTTGGTATGTAAAACCCTGTCAGCATTTTTGTTAATCGGAATAAGTGAGTATTGTTGACCATATATTGAATAATTTCTTCTAATGAAAGGTTTTGCAATCTAACTACGCAATCTGTGGAGAAAAAATTTTTTTCTTCTTTCTGAGAGATGCTGAATGCTCTGTAGCTTCTTGAGGTGGACCGAGCAGGAGGTAGTAAACTGCTCTATACCCTTCTTTCTTCAGTACACTGTTATGTTCTCTCCTTAATTTACTTTCTAAGGCTTTTTCTAAGGCTTTTCTAAGTTTCTCTGTGTGTTTAAATTTCTGATGGTGTTCATCTGTTCTTCCCACACCACTTGATAAGACTATACTTGAGATAAGGTGCATGGTATTGTGCAAGGTATCACAAACGGCATTGCATGAACCGGTTTACATAAAGGTAAAGGTGAAGTGTGTCAAACTGTGCATAGCTATTACTAACTCTCAGATACTAGCACTGAGTTCTTAGGCAGAGGTTTCACTGAGATGCTGTCACCAGAAGGATTGTGCTGTGTTCTGAACAGTTATTGCTTCCTATCCAACAACGATGACATTAAGTTTGCAAGTGCTCATATTTTAAGCCATCAGTCATGCAGAGGTGTAGTATAGGTCATTAAGGCTTCCCGAGTGAGGAAAGCCACTTTCTAAGCTTTCTTTTTAATACTGCAGGTGCCAAGCTAAAGGTTTGAGCTCAGTCTCTGATGGACTGATACAAAAGGGAAAAGAGCCTGAAAATGGCTGAAGCTCTGCCCGGCTGGTGTATCAAGGGAAGAGGGAACAGCTGAACTTTGACATCGTGCTGCTGCTCTCTGATGACAGATTGCCCTGCCTTGAGCAGGAGCTGGGCCTGGAATGACTCCAGAATTGAAACTCTAAACGGGAGCTCTCCACCCATATCTTTCTGTTGTGTTGGTTGTGTATTTCACTGGAGCTGTGGCTCCGGTGGCAGGTTAGGCTGATTTCCCTGCTTAGTGGTGCCCAAAGGGGAAGTTTGGCCTTGTCCCCCTACTCTCCCACCTCCTCCATTTTGTCAGCGGCAACAGTTCATGCCACTGCTTGTCTTGAGACACAGGTATTCACAACTGGACAGCCAAATAAACTCAGCAAATTTCAAAGTATGCCTGTGGCATTCACGTCTCCCTGTACAAACCATGCCTATTGTTTCAGCTGCCTGCAACATTGTGAGTGCCCAGCACCTTGAGGGATGGGGAATATAAACTTCATTTTATCTGCCAGAAAAGTGTGAGTGATAGAGACCTAGTAACTAGCAGGACTCTGCTCTTTGGGACCCTGAGGTTGTAAGGAAGACTCTTCACTGAAAAGCTACATTGGTTTTCGTACCTGCTGCACAAAGGCCTAGTGGGCTGCTAAAGTTGTATTGGGAATACTTAATATTAATTACCATACACAAACAGTAGTCTTTGCCACTGATGCTATTCTAAGTGAATTCTTAGTGAGTTGGCCTGTTGCCACCCTGAGGTCTATTTCCACGTCAAGCCACAGCCTTTCCCTTTTAGGCCTGTTCTTTCTTCATCTGAACCTTTGGGGGAGGTGGGCTTTGAACTATATTCTATGTATTGATTTCCTGCCCAGTGCAAGCCATGTTTGTGTGTGCAATCCTAACCTGAATAATAGCTTACTGCTTAGCTGTGATTTTTTGAGGCTTTTGTGCCTATCAAGAAACAAGTGATCCTCTGTGTCATGCCTGTATTGTTTCTAAATGTGATAATTATTTTTGTAAGAATTTATGCATAAAAGAGATATTTACAAGCCAGAGGAAGCATATAAGAAAGTATAAGCAAATTTTAAGAGACACAGTAAAAAGACTCAGAAGAGGGAGGAAAAAATGTTATGACTCAGGCTTCTGCTCTACTGACTAAATACTCGAGTACAATTTAGACAGATTGGCAACTCTGTAATAAGAGTGTAATTTATGATCCTCTGCCTGGCACTAGCACTAAGCACTTCTCATTCCTTGAGTAAGAATTTATCTCTGTAATTGGAATCCAGGTATTTCCCTATAGGGTGTCATGCCTTCCAGCAATTTATCTAGAAAATCTTATGGGCATGATCCCCTGCTCTATGAAAAATACAGAGCTTTTGTTTGTGTTCTGTGTGAGTTGGTGATAGGTCTCATTTCACTCTTTCTTTACTAGAGAAAGAGGATTACTATGCTAGTACTGGCAGAGCTAATATTTTGCAATGATCTCTTCTATACTTTGAAGAGAGATTTTTTTTCCCTCTGTGCACGGGGAGGGAACATAGTTTTTCCTGGTGAAAAAGTTGGTCTTTAAATTAAGTGGCACAGTGTTGATACCATGTCCAAGAGGAGCAAAAAAACTTTATGAAAACACAGAAGTTTGGGTTTCATTCTTGTGTCTTTGGGGAAAATTCAGGCTGTTTACTAATGACTTGTAAAGGCAGTTGCTCAAGCAAGGCTTGAGATCTTAGCTCATGTTTTGCAGCAGCTTTTCATCACCAGATGCAAGGTAAATCTTTCAGCATAGACATAGTTTTGAAAAGATGTATCATTATTCCATTCCATTTTCCATTTTGAACTGTGGTATGCAAGAGTTAAAAAACCTTTAGCTATTGGTTTTCAAGTAAGATGCATTAAAAAATTTTGTTCCAGGAGTATGCTGGAAGTAGTAGTAGGAAATCCTGGTGTTGTAGATTAGGAAATCAGGGGAATTTTCCTTCCCCCTGCCCCACTCCAAGGTAAAGAAACAGTGAGCGGGGGGAAGGGAGGTTATTAGCATTACTAAAGATGTAGCTAGCCTGGGTCGATTGCCCACTTAGGAGAAAGAAAAGGCTGGGCGGGGAAGCGGAGCAGGGGGAGCCCTGGCCGGGAAGGGGAGAGGGGTGGTGTGTGGCTGTCTCGCTGGGTGCAGACAGGCAGTTTGTTGGGGAGGGGGACTGGAGGTTTAGTTCCCTTTTTGGCTGTTGATCCTGGGGAGTTCGACCTCTTGTCCTGTCGGCTTTGACCTGCCTGACTGTCCCGCCCGCCGGAGCTGCTGTGTTTCATCGGAGAGTTTTGCTTGCCTGCGGGAGAGGAGTTTTGGAGACACCACCGCTTGAGACTGCAGTGAGTTCTTGCCACTCGAGACAGCGGTGAGTTCCCGTGGGAGTGGGCGGCCTGCCTTCCTTTTTGTCCCCACGGAGACGAGGACCCCCCATCTCCTCGGCTTCCCCCACGCGGCCTGGGACCACCCCTCCGGTCCCCTTTCTCCCGCGGGTGACTGCCGGAGCCCACAGCGCCCCTGCCGACCACGACCGGGTACTGCAGGTCCTGCACCTTCCAGCGGCCCAACAGCGCCCCCTGCCGACCACAACTGGGTACTGCAGGTCCTGCACCTTCCAGCGGCCCAACAGCGCCCCCTGCCGACCACGACCAGGTACTGCAGGTCCTACAGCTTCAGCGGCCCGACAGCGCCCCCTGCAGACCGCAATTAGGACCGTGTTAAAGGACAGAGGAGTATTCTTTTAGACTTGTTGTTGTGGTTGTTGTTGCTGGTGTTGTTGTGTTTTGTGTTACTTTTTTTTTTTCTTCTTTTTTTTTTCTTTTTTTCTTTCTCTTTTGTACCAACATTTATATATTTCTTAATAAAGGGTTGTTATTTCTCCTGGTTTTTTTTTTCCACATTTTCCTCGAGTAAAGCCCCTTAAATTGACATTACAATTGCAGAGAGAGAGGAGTTTGGTCTACCTCACAACTCATCCTCTTTAGCAAGCAGTCCAGTCTTTTCAAACTGAGACATTTTTGGCGCCCAACGTGGGGCCTGGAAAGAGGAAAGGTGGAAAAAGAATAACTACCCTTTGTGTGAGTTACGCGCTCGTGTGATTGACACGCGTTTTTTGAACTTGTAGGCACCATGATGTTAGGGGTTGTTGCTTTCCTCTGGCATATAACCATGCCAAGATACCTGTCCCACCTGTCAACGTGTTTCAGTTCGGATACTAGTACTTACATTGCAATAAGTACCTTCGAGATTGTGCATTTGATATATGACACGGCAAACTCAGCACCTGTGGTTTTCATCCGGAACATATCCTCAAGGATGCGCTACTGCTCTAGCCTAAGCTGTTTTCTCTGGGGTTTTGAGGATAATAGTACCCATTCTTATGGGGACACACAGGGGAATGCACGCGCCCAACCCTTTATTCAGTTCCCTTTTGGATACAATACAGTGGTCTCTGGGAAGTTTAAATCATTTTTAGATATCCGAGACATTTCAATGGTTGGGCTTTTCATCCTAAATTGTGCCACTATAGCATACCTGATATACCAAGCCAAGGCCAAGAGTTACCGAGAAGGCGTTTAGGAGCCTGACCCAGGGGTGGAAAACCTCGAATGGCGTGGGTTATGGGAGGACATGGGTAAATTCCTAGAAAGTTGCTCAGCTCCCATGACATGGAAGCTTACCCTTGAACAACTCCTGAACCCTATAAAAATAATGAAAGCTGTGAGGGAGAGGTGTTGTGATGGATCCATGGAGAAGCAGGTGGTAGCTGCATGTGGGGCCTTAGCCATTGCCTACAGGAAGTTGCTTGGTATGGTGCAGCATTCCCAGGGGAAAGGAAAAGATAAGGATAAGACGCCTAATACCAAGGCGACTCAGGATAAGGCAGAAACTAAGGGGCAGACTAAACCAACGGAGGTTGCCACTATCCACAGGAAGAAATGTAAAGCCAAATCAGCTCGCCCAGTTGACGATGATGGAGAGGCAGGGTCCTCACAAGCGGCTGCTCCAGAGCCAGAAATCATCACTGAGTCTTTATCGTATAATAACCTCCGGAATTTATGGGCAGACGTTGCTCGTCGTCCTAGTGAGCCCGTTCTGGCCTGGATGATCCGAGTTTGGGACTCTACAGGTGATGCAGTAAACCTTGATGGCGGTGAAGCGAGGTTCCTGAGATCCATTGCCCAAGATGTGGGTATTGAGGAGGTGTTTGTGAGGGAATCGAAACCCCTGTCTCTCTGGGCACGGCTCATGGATGGTGTGAGAGAGAGGTTCATTTACAGAGATTCCTTGCAGGCAGATCATTACACCAAGAGTTGGAAGACCATCGAAGAAGGAATCCTACGGCTGAGAGAAATGGCATTGCTAGAAGTACTGTTTGGGGGGGATGGGCAACCTACCAACGATCCTGACAAGGTTAAGTGTACACCACAGATGTGGTGGAGCTTTACACGTATGGGGCCGTCTATACATAAAGGTTACCTGACATCATTAGAGGCTGGGGAGAAGCGGGAACCAGTGATGTCTGTAATAAATAAACTTCGGTTGTACGACAGTATGATCGAAGGACCGATACAGGCCCGCATCTCCTCTGTAGAGACAATAGTTAATGAACTCAAGGAATTAACTACAGGGTTGAAAGAGAGGATTGAAACAATCTCCATACGGCCCCAGTGAGAACCAGACGCCCCCCAGCTGGAGAGAGCAGACAGACTTCACGAACCGAGTTGTGGTACTTCCTAAGTGACCATGGAGAAGACATGAGCTGGTGGGACAGGAAACCTACTCGGGCCCTAGCAGCCCGAGTACAAGAGTTGAAAGAGAAAGAAAAGGGGAAGTCTGCGAAAGTGAGTGCCGTACCAGTATCCTGCGGGCAGGGATCTGACTCGCTAGAGGGCACCTCCCGTCGACATTCGCAAGAGGGAAACAATGACTGGCAGGATGGAGACGAATGTTAGGGGGGCCCTGCCTCTAGCCAGGTAGAGGCACGGGACAACCGTGTCTATTGGACTGTGTGGATCAGATGGCCTGGCACGTCAGACCCACAGAAATATCAGGCTTTGGTTGATACTGGCGCTCAGTGTACGTTAATGCCCTCGGGACATGTGGGACCAGAGACTATTTCCATTTCGGGGGTGACTGGAGGATCTCAAGAGTTGACCATAGTGGAAGCTGAAGTGAGCTTGACCGGGAAAGACTGGCAGAAACACCCCATTGTGACTGGTCCAGATGCCCCATGTATCCTGGGCATTGACTATCTCAAGAACGGGTACTTCAAGGACCCCAAGGGACATAGATGGGCTTTTGGAATAGCTGCTGTGGAGACCGAGGCGGCTAAACAGTTGAACTCGCTGCCCGGCCTCTCGGAGAGCCCTTCGGCTGTAGGGTTGCTGAAAGTCGAGGAACAGCAAGTGCCAACCGCCACTACAATAGTGCATCGCCGGCAGTACCGGACGAACCGAGACTCTGTGATCCCCATCCATAAGATGATCCGTGAGCTGGAGAGCCAAGGGGTGGTCAGCAAGACCCATTCACCTTTCAACAGTCCCATCTGGCCTGTGCGTAAGTCTAACGGAGAATGGAGATTGACTGTGGACTACCGTGGCCTGAATGAAGTCACCCCACCGCTGAGCGCTGCTGTTCCAGACATGTTGGAACTCCAGTATGAGCTGGAGTCCAAGACAGCAAAGTGGTATGCCACTATTGACATCGCAAACGCATTCTTCTCCATTCCCTTAGCAGCAGAGTGTAGGCCGCAGTTCGCTTTCACCTGGAGGGGCGTGCAGTACACTTGGAACCGACTGCCCCAGGGGTGGAAACACAGCCCCACCATCTGCCATGGACTGATCCAGGCCACATTAGAGAAGGGTGAGGCTCCAGAACACCTGCAATACATTGATGACATCATCATATGGGGGGACACAGCAGAGGAGGTTTCCAAGAAAGGGAAGAAAATCATCCAGATCCTCCTGGGAGCTGGTTTCGCCATAAAGAAGAGTAAAGTTAAGGGACCTACCTGAGAAATCCAGTTCCTGGGGGTGAAATGGCAAGATGGGCGTCGTCAGATCCCGACAGAAGTCATCGATAAGATCACAGCCATGGCCCCACCAACCAGCAAGAAGGAAACGCAAGCTTTTCTGGGTGCCATAGGTTTCTGGAGGATGCACATCCCGGAGTACAGTCAAATCGTAAGCCCTCTCTATCTAGTTACCCGAAAAAAGAATGATTTCCAGTGGGGCCCTGAACAGCAACAGGCATTCGAACAGATTAAACGAGAGATTGCACATGCTGTAGCCCTTGGGCCAGTCAGGACAGGGACAGATGTGAAAAATGTACTCTATTCTGCAGCTGGGAATAGAGGTCTCTCCTGGAGCCTCTGGCAAAAGGTGCCTGGTGAGACTCGAGGTCGCCCACTTGGGTTCTGGAGCCGAAGCTACAGAGGGTCTGAAGCCAATTACACCCCAACAGAGAAGGAGATCCTAGCGGCTTATGAAGGAGTACAAGCTGCCTCTGAGGTGATTGGCACAGAAGAACAGCTGCTCTTGGCACCTCGACTACCAGTGCTGAACTGGATGTTTAAGGGAAAGGCACCCACCACGCATCATGCCACTGATGCCACATGGAGTAAGTGGATCGCTCTGCTCACACAGCGTGCCCGTATTGGAAATCTGAATCGCCCTGGGATCCTAGAAGTCATCACAAATTGGCCGGAAGGCGAGAGTTTTGGTCTAGCAGATGAGGAAGCAGAAGAGCAGGCGGTACGGGCTGAAGAAGCTCCAGAATTCGATAAACTACCGAAAGAAGAAGAACGCTACGCCCTCTTCACTGACGGTTCCTGTCGCCTTGTAGGAACGAAGCGCAAATGGAAAGCAGCTGTATGGAGTCCCACCCGACAAGTTTCAGAAGCTACTGAAGGGGAAGGAGAATCGAGTCAATTCGCAGAGCTCAAAGCTGTCCAGCTGGCATTGGACATTGCTGAACGGGAGAAGTGGCCAAAGCTTTACATCTACACTGACTCGTGGATGGTAGCTAATGCTCTGTGGGGATGGTTGGACAGATGGAAGAAGGCCAATTGGAAACGCGGGGGAAAACACATCTGGGCTGCTGATACGTGGCAAGACATCGCTACCCGAACAGAGAAGCTCACTGTGAGGGTCCGCCACGTAGACGCCCATGTGCGCAAAGGCCGAGCCAATGAGGAGCATCGCAACAATGAACAGGCAGACAGAGCTGCACGAGTCAAGGTGTCACAGGTGGACTTAGACTGGCAGCACAAAGGAGAGTTGTTCCTAGCACGGTGGGCCCATGATGCCTCAGGCCATCAGGGCAGAGATGCCACCCATAGATGGGCACGAGACCGAGGGGTGGACTTAACCAAGGACATTATTTCCCAGGTTATTCATGACTGTGAGACCTGTGCTGCCATTAAACAGGCTAAGAGACTCAAGCCCCTATGGTATGGTGGACGTTGGAGTAAGTACAGGTATGGGGAGGCCTGGCAAGTCGATTACATCACACTGCCACGAACCCGCCAAGGTAAGCGCTATGTGCTTACTATGGTGGAAGCCACCACTGGATGGCTGGAGACGTATCCGGTGCCTCACGCTACTGCCCGGAATACCATCCTGGGCCTTGAAAAGCAAGTCCTGTGGCGACATGGTACCCCAGAGCGCATTGAATCAGATAATGGAACTCATTTCAAAAACAGCTTAGTTGCCACCTGGGCAGGGGAACATGGCATCAAGTGGGTGTACCACATCCCATACCACGCAGCAGCCGCAGGGAAAGTTGAACGACATAATGGACTGTTGAAAACCACCCTGAAGGCGTTGGGTGGAGGGACAGACAAGAACTGGGACCAGCATCTAGCAAAGGCTACATGGCTAGTTAACACCAGAGGTTCCATCAACCGAGCCGGTCCTGCCCAGTCAGAGTCCCTCCACACCGTGGATGGAGATAAGGTCCCCGTGATTCACGCGAGGGGTGTGTTAGGGAAAAAGGTTTGGGTTGACCCTACCTCGAGCAAAGACAAACCCATTCGTGGGATTGTTTTTGCCCAAGGGCCCGGCTGCACCTGGTGGGTGATGCAGGAAGATGGAGAAACTCGGTGCATACCTCAGGGAAACCTTACTCTGGGGTGAGTTGGCTGTAACTGTATACTTGTATCTGTATGTAACCCTGCACCTGTATCTGTATGTGTATCTACCTATTAGTGGACGTGTATGCAGTTGGAATACTGCATGTACGTATAAGGATCGAAGATTTAACCTGGTGAAGTGTGGCAGCATGGGGAAGAAAAATTAGGGGTGGATAATGTTGTAGATTAGGAAATCAGGGGAATTTTCCTTCCCCCTGCCCCACTCCAAGGTAAAAAACAGTGAAGCGGGGGAAGGGAAGGTTATTATCATTACTAATATGACTAGCCTGGGTCGATTGCCCCTTAGAGAAAGAAAGGCGGGGCCGGGGAAGCGGAGCAGGGGGAGAACTGGCCGGGAAGGTGAGAGTGGTGGTGTGTTGGCTGTCCTCCGCTGGGTGGCAGACAGGAAAGTTTTGTTTGGGGAGGGGACTGTAGGTTTAGTTCCCCTTGTGGCGTTGATCCTGGGAGTTCGACCTCTGTCCTGTCGGCTTGGACCTGCCTGACTGTCACGACCCGAACGAGGTTGCTGGTGGTTCAATCATCATCGGAGAGTTTTGCTTGCCTGCGGGAGAGGAGGAGGAGTTTTTGGAGACACCACCGCTTGAGACTGCAGTGAGTCCTTGCCACTCGAGACAGTGGTGAGTTCCTGTGGGAGTGGGCGGCCTGCCTTCCTTTTTGTCCCCATGGAGACGAGGACCCCCCATCTCCTCGGCTTCCCCCACGCGGCCCGGGACCACCCCTCCGGCCCCCCTTTTTCCCGCAGGTGACTGCCGGAGCCCACAGCGCCCCTGCCGACCACGACCGGGTACTGCAGGTCCTACAGCTTCCAGCGGCCCAACAGCGCCCCCTGCCGACCACGACCGGGTACTGCAGGTCCTGCACCTTCCAGCGGCCCAACAGCGCCCCCTGCCGACCACAACCGGGTACTGCAGGTCCTGCACCTTCCAGCGGCCCAACAGCGCCCCCTGCCGACCACAACCGGGTACTGCAGGTCCTACAGCTTCAGCGGCCCAACAGCGCCCCCTGCCGACCGCAATTAGGACCGTGTTAAAGGACAGAGGAGTATTCTTTTAGACTTGTTGTTGTGGTTGTTGTTGCTGGTGTTGTTGTGTTTTGTGTTACTTTTTTTTTCTTCTTTTTTTTTTCTTTCTCTTTTGTACCAACATTTATATATTTCTTAATAAAGGGTTGTTATTTCTCCTGGTTTTTTTTCCACATTTTCCTCGAGTAAAGCCCCTTAAATTGACATTACAATTGCAGAGAGAGAGGAGTTTGGTCTACCTCACAACTCATCCTCTTTAGCAAGCAGTCCAGTCTTTTCAGACTGAGACATTTTTGGCGCCCAACGTGGGGCCTGGAAAGAGGAAAGGTGGAAAAAGAATAACTACCCTTTGTGTGAGTTACACGCTCGTGTGATTGACACGCGTTTTTTGAACTTGTAGGCACCATGATGTTAGGGGTTGTTGCTTTCCTCTGGCATATAACCATGCCAAGATACCTGTCCCACCTGTCAACGTGTTTCAGTTCGGATACTAGTACTTACATTGCAATAAGTACCTTCGAGATTGTGCATTTGATATATGACACGGCAAACTCAGCACCTGTGGTTTTCATCCGGAACATATCCTCAAGGATGCGCTACTGCTCTAGCCTAAGCTGTTTTCTCTGGGGTTTTGAGGATAATAGTACCCATTCTTATGGGGACACACAGGGGAATGCACGCGCCCAACCCTTTATTCAGTTCCCTTTTGGATACAATACAATGGTCTCTGGGAAGTTTAAATCATTTTTAGATATCCGAGACATTTCAATGGTTGGGCTTTTCATCCTAAATTGTGCCACTATAGCATACCTGATATACCAAGCCAAGGCAAAGAGTTACCGAGAAGGCGTTCAGGAGCCTGACCCAGGGGTGGAAAACCTCGAATGGCGTGGGTTATGGGAGGACATGGGTAAATTCCTAGAAAGTTGCTCAGCTCCCATGACATGGAAGCTTACCCTTGAACAACTCCTGAACCCTATAAAAATAATGAAAGCTGTGAGGGAGAGGTGTTGTGATGGATCCATGGAGAAGCAGGTGGTAGCTTGTGGGGCCTTAGCCATTGCCTACAGGAAGTTGCTTGGTATGGTGCAGCATTCCCAGGGGAAAGGAAAAGATAAGGACAAGACGCCTAATACCAAGGCGACTCAGGATAAGGCAGAAACTAAGGGGCAGACTAAACCAACGGAGGTTGCCACTATCCACAGGAAGAAATGTAAAGCCAAATCAGCTCGCCCAGTTGACGATGATGGAGAGGCAGGGTCCTCACAAGCGGCTGCTCCAGAGCCAGAAATCATCACTGAGTCTTTATCGTATAATAACCTCCGGAATTTAGGGGCAGACGTTGCTCGTCGTCCGAGTGAGCCCATTCTGGCCTGGATGATCCGAGTTTGGGACTCTACAGGTGATGCAGTAAACCTTGATGGCGGTGAAGCGAGGTTCCTGAGATCCATTGCCCAAGATGTGGGTATTGAGGAGGTGTTTGTGAGGGAATCGAAACCCCTGTCTCTCTGGGCACGGCTCGTGGATGGTGTGAGAGAGAGGTTCATTTACAGAGATTCCTTGCAGGCAGATCATTACACCAAGAGTTGGAAGACCATCGAAGAAGGAATCCTACGGCTGAGAGAGATGGCATTGCTAGAAGTACTGTTTGGGGGGGGATGGGCAACCTACCAACGACCCTGACAAGGTTAAGTGTACACCACAGATGTGGTGGAGCTTTACACGTATGGGGCCGTCTATACATAAAGGTTACCTGACATCATTAGAGGCTGGGGAGAAGCAGGAACCAGTGATGTCTGTAATAAATAAACTTCGGTTGTACGACAGTATGATCGAAGGACCGATACAGGCCCGCATCTCCTCTGTAGAGACAATAGTTAATGAACTCAAGGAATTAACTACAGGGTTGAAAGAGAGGATTGAGAGAAACAATCTCCATACGGCCCCAGTGAGAACCAGACGCCCCCCAGCTAGAGAGAGCAGACAGACTTCACGAACCGAGTTGTGGTACTTCCTAAGTGACCATGGAGAAGACATGAGCCGGTGGGACAGGAAACCTACTCGGGCCCTAGCAGCCCGAGTACAAGAGTTGAAAGAGAAAGAAAAGGGGAAGTCTGCGAAAGTGAGTGCCGTACCAGTATCCTGCGGGCAGGGATCTGACTCGCTAGAGGGCACCTCCCGTCGACATTCGCAAGAGGGAAACAATGACTGGCAGGATGGAGACGAATGTTAGGGGGGCCCTGCCTCTAGCCAGGTAGAGGCACGGGACAACCGTGTCTATTGGACTGTGTGGATCAGATGGCCTGGCACGTCAGACCCACAGAAATATCAGGCTTTGGTTGATACTGGCGCTCAGTGTACGTTAATGCCCTCGGGACATGTGGGACCAGAGACTATTTCCATTTCTGGGGTGACTGGAGGATCTCAAGAGTTGACCATAGTGGAAGCTGAAGTGAGCTTGACCGGGAAAGACTGGCAGAAACACCCCATTGTGACTGGTCCAGATGCCCCATGTATCCTGGGCATTGACTATCTCAAGAACGGGTACTTCAAGGACCCCAAGGGACATAGATGGGCTTTTGGAATAGCTGCTGTGGAGACCGAAGCGGCTAAACAGTTGAACTCGCTGCCCGGCCTCTCGGAGAGCCCTTCGGCTGTAGGGTTGCTGAAAGTCGAGGAACAGCAAGTGCCAACCGCCACTACAATAGTGCATCGCCGGCAGTACCGGACGAACCGAGACTCTGTGATCCCCATCCATAAGATGATCCGTGAGCTGGAGAGCCAAGGGGTGGTCAGCAAGACCCATTCACCTTTCAACAGTCCCATCTGGCCTGTGCGTAAGTCTAACGGAGAATGGAGATTGACTGTGGACTACCGTGGCCTGAATGAAGTCACCCCACCGCTGAGCGCTGCTGTTCCAGACATGTTGGAACTCCAGTATGAGCTGGAGTCCAAGACAGCGAAGTGGTATGCCACTATTGACATCGCAAACGCATTCTTCTCCATTCCCTTAGCAGCAGAGTGTAGGCCGCAGCTCGCTTTCACCTGGAGGGGCGTGCAGTACACTTGGAACCGACTGCCCCAGGGGTGGAAACACAGCCCCACCATCTGCCATGGACTGATCCAGGCCACATTAGAGAAGGGTGAGGCTCCAGAACACTTGCAATACATTGATGACATCATCATATGGGGGGACACAGCAGAGGAGGTTTCCAAGAAAGGGAAGAAAATCATCCAGATCCTCCTGGGAGCTGGTTTCGCCATAAAGAAGAGTAAAGTTAAGGGACCTACCCGAGAAATCCAGTTCCTGGGGGTGAAATGGCAAGATGGGCGTCGTCAGATCCCGACAGAAGTCATCGATAAGATCACAGCCATGGCCCCACCAACCAGCAAGAAGGAAACGCAAGCTTTTCTGGGTGCCATAGGTTTCTGGAGGATGCATATCCCGGAGTACAGTCAAATCGTAAGCCCTCTCTATCTAGTTACCCGAAAAAAGAATGATTTCCAGTGGGGCCCTGAACAGCAACAGGCATTCGAACAGATTAAACGAGAGATTGCACATGCTGTAGCCCTTGGGCCAGTCAGGACAGGGACAGATGTGAAAAATGTACTCTATTCTGCAGCTGGGAATAGAGGTCTCTCCTGGAGCCTCTGGCAAAAGGTGCCTGGTGAGACTCGAGGTCGCCCACTTGGGTTCTGGAGCCGAAGCTACAGAGGATCTGAAGCCAATTACACCCCAACAGAGAAGGAGATCCTAGCGGCTTATGAAGGAGTACAAGCTGCCTCTGAGGTGATTGGCACAGAAGAACAGCTGCTCTTGGCACCTCGACTACCAGTGCTGAACTGGATGTTTAAGGGAAAGGCACCCACCACGCATCATGCCACTGATGCCACATGGAGTAAGTGGATCGCTCTGCTCACACAGCGTGCCCGTATTGGAAATCTGAATTGCCCTGGGATCCTAGAAGTCATCACAAATTGGCCGGAAGGCGAGAGTTTTGCTCTAGCAGATGAAGAAGCAGAAGAGCAGGCGGTATGGGCTGAAGAAGCTCCAGAATTCGATAAACTACCGAAAGAAGAAGCACGCTACGCCCTCTTCACTGACGGTTCCTGTCGCCTTGTAGGAACGAAGCGCAAATGGAAAGCAGCTGTATGGAGTCCCACCCGACAAGTTTCAGAAGCTACTGAAGGGGAAGGAGAATCGAGTCAATTCGCAGAGCTCAAAGCTGTCCAGCTGGCATTGGACATTGCTGAACGGGAGAAGTGGCCAAAGCTTTACATCTACACTGACTCGTGGATGGTAGCCAATGCTCTGTGGGGATGGTTGGACAGATGGAAGAAGGCCAATTGGAAACGTGGGGGAAAACACATCTGGGCTGCTGATACGTGGCAAGACATCGCTACCCAAACAGAGAAGCTCACTGTGAGGGTCCGCCACGTAGATACCCATGTGCGCAAAGGCCGAGCCAATGAGGAGCATCGCAACAATGAACAAGCAGACCGAGCTGCACGAGTCAAGGTGTCACAGGTGGACTTAGACTGGCAGCACAAAGGAGAGTTGTTCCTAGCACGGTGGGCCCATGATGCCTCAGGCCATCAGGGCAGAGATGCCACCCATAGATGGGCACGAGACCGAGGGGTGGACTTAACCAAGGACATTATTTCCCAGGTTATTCATGACTGTGAGACCTGTGCTGCCATTAAACAGGCTAAGAGACTCAAGCCCCTATGGTATGGTGGACGTTGGAGTAAGTACAGGTATGGGGAGGCCTGGCAAGTCGATTACATCACACTGCCACGAACCCGCCAAGGTAAGCGCTATGTGCTTACTATGGTGGAAGCCACCACTGGATGGCTGGAGACGTATCCGGTGCCTCACGCTACTGCCCGGAATACCATCCTGGGCCTCGAAAAGCAAGTCCTGTGGCGACATGGTACCCCAGAGCGCATTGAATCAGATAATGGAACTCATTTCAAAAACAGCTTAGTTGCCACCTGGGCAGGGGAACATGGCATCAAGTGGGTGTACCACATCCCATACCACGCAGCAGCCGCAGGGAAAGTTGAACGACATAATGGACTGTTGAAAACCACCCTGAAGGCGTTGGGTGGAGGGACAGACAAGAACTGGGACCAGCATCTAGCAAAGGCTACATGGTAGTTAACACCAGAGGTTCCATCAACCGAGCCGGTCCTGCCCAGTCAGAGTCCCTCCACACCGTGGATGGAGATAAGGTCCCTGTGATTCACGCGAGGGGTGTGTTAGGGAAAAAGGTTTGGGTTGACCCTACCTCGAGCAAAGACAAACCCCTTCGTGGGATTGTTTTTGCCCAAGGGCCCGGCTGCACCTGGTGGGTGATGCAGGAAGATGGAGAAACTCGGTGCATACCTCAGGGAAACCTTACTCTGGGGTGAGCTGGCTGTAACTGTATACTTGTATCTGTATGTAACCCTGCACCTGTATCTGTATGTGTATCTACCTATTAGTGGACGTGTATATAGTTGGAATACTGCATGTACGTATAAGGATCGAAGATTTAACCTGGTGAAGTGTGGCAGCATGGGGAAGAAAAATTAGGGGTGGATAATGTTGTAGATTAGGAAATCAGGGGAATTTTCCTTCCCCCTGCCCCACTCCAAGGTAAAGAAACAGTGAGCGGGGGGAAGGGAGGTTATTAGCATTACTAAAGATGTAGCTAGCCTGGGTCGATTGCCCACTTAGGAGAAAGAAAAGGCTGGGCGGGGAAGCGGAGCAGGGGGAGCCCTGGCCGGGAAGGTGAGAGTGGTGGTGTGTGGCTGTCTCGCTGGGTGCAGACAGGCAGTTTGTTGGGGAGGGGGACTGGAGGTTTAGTTCCCTTTTTGGCTGTTGATCCTGGGGAGTTCGACCTCTTGTCCTGTCGGCTTTGACCTGCCTGACTGTCCCGCCCGCCGGAGTTGCTGTGTTTCATCGGAGAGTTTTGCTTGCCTGCGGGAGAGGAGTTTTGGAGACACCACCACTTGAGACTGCAGTGAGTTCTTGCCACTCGAGACAGCGGTGAGTTCCCGTGGGAGTGGGCGGCCTGCCTTCCTTTTTGTCCCCACGGAGACGAGGACCCCCCATCTCCTCGGCTTCCCCCACGCGGCCCGGGACCACCCCTCCGGTCCCCTTTCTCCCGCGGGTGACTGCCGGAGCCCACAGCGCCCCTGCCGACCACGACCGGGTACTGCAGGTCCTGCACCTTCCAGCGGCCCAACAGCGCCCCCTGCCGACCACGACCGGGTACTGCAGGTCCTGCACCTTCCAGCGGCCCAACAGCGCCCCCTGCCGACCACAACCGGGTACTGCAGGTCCTGCACCTTCCAGCGGCCCAACAGCGCCCCCTGCCGACCACGACCGGGTACTGCAGGTCCTACAGCTTCAGCGGCCCAACAGCACCCCCTGCCGACCGCAATTAGGACCGTGTTAAAGGACAGAGGAGTATTCTTTTAGACTTGTTGTTGTGGTTGTTGTTGCTGGTGTTGTTGTGTTTTGTGTTACTTTTTTTTTTTCTTCTTTTTTTTTTCTTTTTTTCTTTCTCTTTTGTACCAACATTTATATATTTCTTAATAAAGGGTTGTTATTTCTCCTGGGTTTTTTTTTCCACATTTTCCTCGAGTAAAGCCCCTTAAATTGACATTACAATTGCAGAGAGAGAGGAGTTTGGTCTACCTCACAACTCATCCTCTTTAGCAAGCAGTCCAGTCTTTTCAAACTGAGACACCTGGTCACTGAAGGAGGACAGCCTTAGAGGGAGAACTTCAAAATATCTGCTGTAGATTTGGTATTACTGGGGAACTTTTAGGTTTTGTCATCAGAATTTGTCTGCTCTCTCTCCCTTACCCTCCAGCTCTGGAAAGGTACCTGTGAACAAAGAAGGAAACATTAAAAGTACTGTGATGGAAGAAACAAGTCAGAGGATGAGGAAAAGGGCTCTGGCTTCCCTGTAATCACATCTGAAGTTACATTTAAGCATACTTTTTTCCTTTAGTGGTGAGAACATCATCCTTCAGTTGGGGTCCTGATTAAGTGTTATCGGACTCCTATAGCTGGCTAATGAAGATGATTACCCTGAAATTATACTGTGTGCCTTTCCTTTCTGAACATATTTGAAATATAATGCATGGCAGTCGTATCCCTCCCTGTGGTGAGGGTAGAGATCTCTGCTCTTGCATTTGTGTGCTTCTGACAATCCAGTTGATGAGGCATGCCTGGAGTTAGGGTGCTCTTCTAGAACTTGATATCTGGCCCTGGGAAAATGTTTTCAATTCAGAAGATTATCCATGTCCTTTTCTCCTATGTTAGAGATTATTTTGTTTTTGTTTTTGTTTTTGTTTTTTTTTTTACCTTGACAAAGACTTGATATGAATGCCCTGAGACTTATGAGACAGACCCTTTGCCCCTTGGAAGCATTGTGACCAGAGTCCCTCTTCTTCCCCCTTAGTTTTATGCTTCCCTAGAACTTCATCTGGTTTTATTTTAATAAACAGTTTTCTCTTTGGAAAATTCCCCTTAGAATATGAACTGAAGTTCATATATAAGTCTCAAGTCTGTAATAATCTGCTTGTTTCCCTAGTCATTTTCTTGCTGGAACTGAGGCCAGTCATGTATGCATGATAGGAAGAGAACCCTGATGCTGTTCATGCATAAATCACTTCCCTTGAAGTGCTAGTTCCTATTGACAGAGCACATAGATACAAGAAGGGAAGAGATTAATTTGCATTTCATAGAACAAGAAAACTAAACCAAAGATAGTTTCAAGTTAATATAATCTGTTACCAACTACACTGTAAACATGGCAGCGAAATGGGGGGAACAACAGGCAAAAATTGGGAACTAGCAAGTCATCCTAAAAGCTGTCCCCCTTGAATGCTTTGTAAGTCCAGACCCTGTTTTAGTGGTTGCACTCAAGAAACTTTGCCTTTCGCTCCTTTTTATAGCTGTTTTAATGGTATGTGTGACCATAGTGATGTTTCACAGTATTTTTTTTATGTTTACTGTGTTCAGTGGTTATGAGCAGATAAATAAAATTACAGTTTTATGTAGAAATTTTTTGTCAATGTTATTATATATGATGTTAATTTAGATGTAAACTATGTTATAGATACATTTTGAGGTATAATTTGAAAAACCCACTAAATTACAGTGAACAGTGAGTACTTACAGTGAAAACTGTAGGACACAAAACACGTTGCTTATACAAGAAAGCAGGAGTTGCTTCATGAGATTATTGTACAGGTGTGAAAGTAAATTGTAGGACAGGTTTTTCAAAGTGTCAAAGTCATCTTTTTAAACTTGGCAGTGACTAATGTTCTCTTGGCATGAGAATGTTAGTAAAATGTTCTCTAGTTTCTCCTGCCTTTAGATAAAAATGTGAGTTGTGATTCCCAGTCCCTGCCGAAGCTAACAGCTGCAAGTTGCTGTGAGCATCAGTGCTTCTTTGCTCCTTATCAACCTTTTAAAACAAAGTAAAAAAAATAAATGTAGCATTGAGCAATGACCAAAACTAAATGATCTGTTTTTTTAGTACTGACACTGAGTTTTCCTCCCCAAAGAAGATAATTTTTATAAAGCCATCACTATGTGGTAGAAGTATTAGGAAAAAAAAAAAAAGAAAAAGCCTATTGCCATGACCTAGTTACCTCTGCTCAATAAAACCATAAATATTATATCTCGAATTAATATATTTAACTATTTAATCCTTATTTCACCTTTGGCAACTTTGTGGATCTTAATATAATTTACATAGTAAGGTACCTAGGTTGAGAAATTAACTCTTACTTTTGCTAAAGAAAAAATGCTCCAATAAAATTTGGGTAAATAATTATGGTAAATGTTAATTGTGACTGGCACAAGTTGTTATCTTTGGGAATCACTGCCTGTTAACACTGCAGCTGCTCTTCTTCTGCTGTTTCCTGGGATCACATTCGCTTTAATAGATCACAGTGACCCCAAAATGTGAATGAATGTCTGTGTGATCTTAGCTGCCTAACGTTTCCCTCCCAGAGCTCAGAAGATGGACAGAAAGGGGGTCTTATTTAGTCCCCCAGAGCCATCAAGCGTGCAATCAGATGTGGATTTTTTTCCCGTGATAGTGGCACGCTTTCAGATCTGCAACAGCCCATTCGCTAAGATCCTTTTGTCATCATCAGGTAAAGGTGTTTTGTTTCGTGCAGCATTGCTTTGGAGGAACATCATAAAAGGCAGAGGAAACAGAGGAATGCACCACTTCCCTCTATGTTTCCCTGATCTGCTGCCAGGGGGCTGATGCACTTCCGTGGTTTGTACTGAACGTGAAAACCTGTGTTTGTGGGCATGTGGATGATATCAAACAGGTGAGCTCGAACGAACGACTGAATAGGAAAGGGTTAAGCCTTGCTAATTGTTTTACTGCTGTAAACAAAACTCTCATGTAAAATAGCGAACTCCGAGCGTCTTTTGTGTTTTGCTGTTCATTTTTGTGGCACCGGAATGTGTTCATTTCACTGAAACCCGGGAGTAGCGATAGTCGTGTTCTTGGAAAAAAAAAAGGCAATAACTCAGCAACAGAAAAGCCAGGTGTTCTGGTAGGACAGACATTTATGGGTATTTTAATCTCATTTGCAGGAAGAGGGGGGACCGGCACCTGTAGCCGAGGGGCGGTGAGTTGGGCCCGGCGGGGCCGCCTCCTCGCCCACCGCGATAACAGCGGCAGCCCGGCAGCCGCGGGCCGCTGCTGCCCGGGACCGCCCCGTCCGGCCCGGCCCCTCCGCGGTCGGGGCGGGAAGGAGCAGAGGAAAGGCGCACAAGCCGCCTTGGCCGCTGGGGTGGGTAGACGCCCTCCGCTCCGGCTCGCCCACGCCCGGCGAGCAGCGGGCGCCGCCGCCCCGAGGCTGAGCCGCTGCGGAGCGCGCCCCCGGGCGGCCCGCTCCCGGCCGGAGGAGGAGAAGGAGGACCATGCTGGCGGGGCTGGGGCGGGCGGTGCGGAGCAAGTGGCTGCTCCCGGTGCCGCTGGGCAGGCGAACTGGCCGCTCGGCGCCTCAGGTAAGACGGGGTGCTGGGAGCGGGCGGCGGGCGATGTTCCCCGCGGGACAGCGGCGGGAAGAGGCGGAACTGCCCCTCGTGCCTGCTGGCCCCTCGCCCGCCTTCCCCCCGGGAAGAGGGACAAAACTTGGGGGGAGTGTCAGCCCTGCGGGGCTGGGGCCGGAGAGGCTCCGCCGCGGGGCCGTCCCGCCGCTGCCTCGCTCCCCGGGGCGGCGGTGACTCAGGCGGCGGGAGGAGCCGCAGCGCCGGCCGGGCTGGGGGCCCCTGCCCCGGGCTGGTTGGAGAGCAGTGGGTGACTCACAGGCTGCTGCTGTAAACAGCGGGAAATAAAACGGGAGCGCCAAAAAAAAGTTTTCCTTGCGGGCTGTCGTGGTGCTCCCGTGTACGCTGAAGTCCACCTGCCTCTGAGCTTCTCGTGGCTTTAGGAAGTCCCAGAGGTCCTGTGAATAGGAAGCATGAAGACACAATGACTTTAAAGATCTGCTGGCATTTAGAACGGTGCGGTGTTAATAGTCCTGGACGACTGCCTAGCGGGAGAGGAGGCAGTTTAATCGTTCATTATTGTTTTTACTGATGGAGATGCTAGGAAACATTTCTGTGATGAGACGCAACAAAACCCTGTCCCTGTGTCTGCCGCCCACCCATAGCAAGGAAGTGGCCTGGGTGTGGGGTGACATCCACACAAGGAAGCCCAGGGCGCTCTGGGGCATGTTACTGAGCAGCTCCCACAGCCTGTGTCTCGGCACCTGTGGCGGCAGGTGGAGTTGAGGAGTTGCGCAAAATGAACTATCTACTTTTTCCTAATATTTTTTTCTCAAACTATTAAAAACCCCTTGTACTAAATTCCCTTGCACTAATTTGCCTTTCTTCTGTTAATGCGAATAGCCCTTCTTTGCTTTGTCATGCGTGTATATGAGGACATTTAAGCAGAAAATTTAAGATAAATGTTGATTTAGCCTCCTTGCTCTTCTAAGGTTCTAACACGGCGTGCTAAAAACATCTTGCCGCTCACAGAGTATTTACACTCTTTTTCAGCGCACACTGACATTACCTATTCAGTTTGTCGCCTCTGACTTCTCCAGGGTACTGCTTTGCAGACAAGCTTCGTGCTTTTCTAAGGCTCTAAAATGAGACTGAAAGCTGATAAAGCTTCAAGAAGAGACACCAAAAATGAGAGGAGGAGGAGGAAAAGCTCTTGCTTTGGCAGTGCTGTCATTATAGGAAAGAGCAGAAGAATGATCGTCTCTGTTACTTCGTGGGATGGAACATGCTAGTGATGTGACTTGGGAGTTAAATTCTTGCACCAAATAGATGAAACAGAGATATGTTGTAATGCTGAGGAAAAATCTAATTGGGAAAAGTGTTTAATACAAGATTTGGTTTATTTCTTAATAAATTTTTGGAATAAATTTATATACACTTCTTTTTATAGATGCAGTTGATAGATCCAGTTTTCCTACACAGTTGCTAGCATGATAGTTAATGAAGCATGTTTACTGATTTCCCCTTTACTCTTTTCAGGCAGTTAAAATATTTGTTCTCGTAAACTTTAAATGAATGACCTGTAGATGTAATTTCAAATTAGTAAAATTTAAAAAAAAGTCCCAATTGTTATTGCAGTTATTTAGGTCTTTATATTTTGATGTGATGCAGAACATCAGATTGCATACATCTCATCCAGTGGAAGCACTGTTGTGATAGTTTCATTTTTTTACACCATTGCTACACCAGTGTTGCTATCTCTGCTGTTTGCCATTGCTATTTGGTTAAACAAATATTTTGCCTCTAGCTCGGGAAGGAAAAGTTGGAGTGCTTGTGCGGGACTGAGGAAAGCAAGGCTTTGTCACTTGTTGTCTTAGTGTTTGGTGTGGTCTGGAGCCATCATGGGCTGCACTCTTCAGCTTGTTTCATGCTGTATTCCATAATGGGAATCAGTCTGCCCATGTACATTTTGGGGCCTTGAGTGAAGGTTTCCATTTGTAAAGCTGGAGGTGGTACTTCAGTGGCTATGCAAGGTTTGGGTTCTTCATGTACTTTGTCATCACATACTTTGAGATACTTAAGTATTGCTGTGTGGATGGGCAGGTGTGTAAGTACACAGGGTATTTGTGTGCTGTGTTTTTGACTAATAAATACAATACTGTGGTGATAAACAAACCATTACTGCTAATTTGCTGTAATTTTTTTTCTGTAAAAGCGAGGATTACTGTCCTAAGGAGCTGTATCTTAATTGTTAGCGTCTCAGCTCCACTTTTAAATAAAATCTACAACTCCTCCTATGACTGTGATTAAATGCTTTGCCTTTGGAGTGATCCTTATACAAATTCTTCTTTATTTTGTAAAATTGAGTTTTCTGTTACGTGGATCTTTTTGTATATGAAGTGTTTAGTGCTTAGACAGACTCTAGTTGCCTGGGATGTCCTAGGCTTGCTGCTTTGAAAAGAGTATGTTAGAAATCCGGACAGCAAGCTATATGCAAAAGAAAAAAGGTTTAGGCAGTTTTCAAACTAAGTGAGGCATATTATGTTGTGTTCTTTGGACAGACATTCTTGCTGCACATAGCTTTGTTCCCAAAAGGGTGCAGTTCATTTTACTGGAGTTGTAGATTTGTAATGCTGCAGTTATTTTGCATGTGATAAAACCTAAAGGTTGCCAGCTCTTTCGCTTCCTCTTCACTTGCACGTTTTAACTCCTTCAGCTCTTACTGAAAGAAATGCCCTGCTTGCACTGCTCTCTGTGAGAAAAATCTCCCCTCGCTATATCACAGTGGAGAATACATGTG
Organism: Pipra filicauda; assembly: GCF_003945595.2. Lineage (NCBI taxonomy): Eukaryota > Metazoa > Chordata > Aves > Passeriformes > Pipridae > Pipra > Pipra filicauda. The sequence continues at coordinate 1,226,302 of NW_024104287.1, forward strand.
TTAACACCAAATCAAAGCTTTTAATTGCTGGAATTTTGTTTAAATTCGTAAACCTTCTAAACCAGGAAACATTCAAGGGACTGGATTTAATTTATTTTTTTTCAGATGGTTCTAGTTAGTTTTTCTGTAGTGCTGAATCCTGCTGATGTAAAATTGTGTTTCTTTTTACGGCCATTCGTATGTGTGAGGTTTTAAGTTTAGTCCATGGTATGGAGATCTCTGCCAGCATGCCCACATCGGTTGGGATGGGTGGCAGCCATGGAAAATGAAGTCTGGGTTATACGGTTTCTCTCAGCTTAAAACTAGGCTTCTTTGCAGTCACATAGCCCTGTGTCTAGCTAAAACTGTTTCTATCCTGTGTGAAGGTGCTGGAGTGGTGACATTTCCTCTGCAAAAGGCAGGGCTTGCTTTGAGCAATTAGTAATGATGGAAGTAAAACGGGAAAACTTTGTTTTCAAAATGTAAGTTTATTTAGCATCATTAATTCAGAATGCGTTCCATTTCTATGTGCAAAGTTCTCTTAAAAATGTGCCTCTAGCATACACTGTTAAGGGGAAAGATTGTGTGTAAGCTGGCAGGATCAAATTGCAGAGGCTTCTGTGAAAAAATTACGGATTTCCCTTCTTCCCCACTTGGGATATCGCATATGCTTGTTGCTGAGGGGAATTTTTTTCCTAGTTGCAAATTGCAGCCAGTAGGAGACTCATTGAGTTTATCTGCAGAAAGCAGAGTAGAGGGGGTTTTATTTTTGGGCTTTTTTTGTCAGCTCCCAGTGTCATCCATATCTGTTGAAAATGTTTCTTTTAGTGCTTTCAGCTGATAAGTTTTTGACTATCAAGTTTTTTCCTCAGACTGGCTCGAACTTTTTCCTGTCCTTCCTGTTAGTTTTTATGGTTATTCTTACTCCCAAAGTACCATAATTCTTCGAGCATTATACCTATCCAGTTTGTCCTTCAGTTTTATAGTCTTATACGGAATGATCTAAATGTGTCCTAATAGCCACAGGATGATTAGAAATGTGGTTTTTCATTTAGGTTTTTTATTTTGCCTCTTTCTCTCTCGCACATAGTCTGCTGCCACGATTTCTAAGATTCTCTGTCCAAGGAGCAATCCCAGGATATCCCAGGCAGCTACAGAGAAGCAGATTGTCACTGAGTATCTTATTCAGCCGAATACTTCACACAAATGTGGTTTAAGTCGCTGCTTTGTATTTTCAGCCTACATACGTCCTTTGGAAACTGATATCTAATTGGAGCCAAGAACTGGGCGTTATTTGTGGCCGCTGGACGTGTTTTCTCTTGTCTTTCCTTCCCTTTGAAAGTCTTGCACAACAAAAGTTAGCTAGTTGATCCAGGTCTTGTTTTCTAAAAGAAACCTCCTGCTTATGCTGGCATGTGTCAAGAAACTGCTAATCTGTTTGTTTGTGGAAGTACTGTTCACTCTTACAAATACTAATTTATAAATGTTTTAAAAAAATATTTAGAAGCTCTCTGGCTCTTCTGCTGTAGGAAATGTGCCTGTCTCAGCAAGTTCCTTTTTTTGCTTTTGATACTGTGTCTGTGGCAGAATAGCAGGGTGGCATTGGGAATGGTCATTTGCTTTTGTCTCTTTTCCTGTGGCAGCTGGCTACATTTTCACTAATAAATACACTTTTGGAGAGAGATGTGATATAGCACAGAAGTTCATAATTTCTTTGTACTTCTGCAGATAATCTCATGTACTGCTTTTCTGTGTCTTCTTTCTCTAGTACAGATACTGTAGTGACTTAGTGGGCTGTGAAATACCCTTGTATGTGCATGTACAATTCCCTGCAAAACACTTATTTCCTTAGAGGTTTATGAAATTTCTAATAACCAGCCTCAGTGTTTGAAACTGGCATCAACAGCATGACCTCTCAAAATTGTCAGTGTTGTTTTCCAAGGGGGCAAGTGACAGAAAAGTAGCAAATTGAGATGTGTAGATCAAATCAGCTGTCCTTGCATAGCATATTAGGATGCTCTTTGCCTACTCTGTCACCAGATGTGTGTCTTTTGTGGTTGTGTGAATATGGCAATTTCTAAGAAAAGGAAATGAAAACCTGCTCCTGCAGGGCTGGAAAGAGTGTGGTCATACTCTTCAGAATCACAAGCTTAAAGAAGTTGGAGCTTTTGTGTGCTAAGTAGAGGCTGTGTGGTACTGCAGAAAATGCAAAGAAACCCTAAAACCGAAATGCTGGTCTAACGTTACTGTCTATAGCAGAAAATGTATAATGTTTTAACAAACTTCTTGAGGAGCTTTCTCATATGTGATATAGGAGTAACAGACTGTGCTTCCCAAAGGTTGGGAAGTACATTACTCCAGGTATATGCAACAGTCTTATAGTAAAGGAAAATAAAAATTTATGTAATTTCCTGTTGGTAACCATAGTGACAGTATTTGGGTTTTTTTAAATTTAGAATGGGAATTTAAATAGTGATACAATGAAGTGATAGCTGTATTGGGTGCTCTGTGGTTGAGAAGCAGATGGCAGAAAACAATATTGTGATTTCATTTGTAGTGGATGCTGTGGTCATTCAAACAGTGCTGTAAGTGTGAGTAATTTTTTCGTTGCTCATGAGATGAAGAACATCTAAGTTTGGCTCTGTTCCTTCTAGCACTCTGAGCAAGGCTTTTGCTCACAGTCTTTATGTACCTGTAAAAAAACCCTGAAACTAAACCTCTAGAGGATGTCTGAGGAAATTGCTTTGCAAGTGTCTTAGATGCTCTGAAGATTTACCACAAATCACTGAAGTGCTGAGTACTTAGTGCTGTTGAGAAACCTATAGTATCTTTTAAGAATATGAGTCTCCTCTGTTTTTCTTCTTTTTACGTTTTTATGTTTTAAAGCTTATAAGGCAAAAATGTAGACCCTATTTTAGAGTTTAAAATATCATAATTTCTGAAGGGGTGGGAGAGGAGGGGAACGGAAATAGAGATTTGGAGTTTTTCGGTTAGTTGGTTTTTGGTTTCTTGTGGTGAGGGTTTCACCTTCTGAAGTACTTCTTACACAGTAATGTTTTTGGCATCGGAGAGGCATCGGAGAGTACTGTTTTTGGCAAACAGTACACCTGTTCTCAGCATCTAGTTAAACAGTAAAATACTCATTTCCCACCTCCTCTTGAGGGGAAAGGAGCTGAAGGAAAACGAATGGAATATCTGGGTTTGAGTAAGGCTTGCTTTCTCTAGGGTCATCTTCACCCTGATGACGTACTTATAAAACAGCATCAAAGGTGAATTTCTCATTGGGTTGCTCGTTGGTGGGGCAGTTCCTACATCCATATGAGAAGGCAGTAAGCTCTTCTGAGCCTAGAGGTGTTTCATGGTCACTTCTGTGCCTTTTTATATTATGATGTTAATTAAATGTCTCTTAAGGGCATGTAGCAGCAGCTCTTGCTGTGGGTTGGTTTTTCATCTGTTTTGCTCTTTTCCAGAAAGGTGAAAGGGAGAGACAGGTTCTCTGTGTTGCTGCCTCATCCTCTGTCTTACTGTCAAGATATTGTGTAATAACCTGGTAATTAGGTTTGCATGGGGAATAGGTGGCCTTTCATGAGGTACCTTTTGCCACTCTTAAGACTGTTTACTGTGACGTTACTGTATCCCAGGCTAATATGAGGAGCTGACAAAAATTGAACTAAACTGTTTGTTCTGTGAACTTGCATATGGAGGCCAGGAGGATGACAGTTTTCAGGCCCCTGCAAGTTATTTGTTGTGACTTTTTCCATTCTCAGCTGACACGAGTCCAGGATCATCTTGAAATACCTGCCATCCAATGCAGGTATTCATACATGCTGTCCCAAATACATTTTGTGTTTGCCAGGAAGACTGGTCTTTTAATTCCTGCAGTATGTGAAGAGTGGCTTGGTCTGTAACAGTACTGCTGTACACCCATTTGTGACTGATACAGTGCTTGAGGAATCTGGTGTGATCATGGTGAGGATAGATTGCTTATGGGAAATGCTTGACTCCAAGTCCACGATCCCCAAGTGCTGGGAAAGTGCGGATCTATACTCTGAAGATCTGATCCATCACTGGTGAAATAAATCCCTCATATTGGAATGGCTCTGTAGCACAGCAGCTGAAGAAGGGAACAGAAGTTAAAATGAACATTGGTTGGCTGCGTACCTACTAAGGATGGTAGCTTTTGTAGTCCATAAACTAATTCTCCTTTGTTCAAGTGAGGCTGAGGGTAAGCAGGTGGCCCTGTCAGGTGTCAGCAGTTAGTGCATGCATAAACAAATAGCTTTGTGCTTGTGTGATGAGGACTGGCAAGCACAACCTCCCCCCTTACTGATAAGGAAACATTCAGGAGTCCCTCAAACTGAAATGGAAAAAAGATGTTTACTCTAAAAATGTGAAAATTGTACCTTTAAAAAAGTTGCATTTATCATCACAAGCACAGGCAGCACATCTTCAAAAGGACAGAAAAATGGAGTACATCATACACAGGCAAGAGATAATCTACTTTTCTACCTCATAAACAATTTTGAAGCAATTATTTTCACATTTACTGTCTGGTCATTTTAGATCAAAATTAGTTCAGTCTTCACATTCTAGTCAGATGGAGAGAAATAAATTATCATCTTTTAAGAAATATTTTGTTTATCTGCAAAGTAAGCAGTGGTCTCATCTTCCCAGCATTGTTACCTAAAACTATAGTAAAGGCATCATGAAATTGATTTAGAGATCACAGAAGTATCTTTAAATGTCTTGTATGTTTGCCAGAGTAGTGGAGAAATTACACTGCTTTTCTTCCTGGCATATCGAACTCAATATATCATGAGGGTATGACTTTGGCCGGAGTGCTGTGGTAAGGAGAAGATCACAGAATCACAAAATCGGTGAAGTTGGAAGGGTCATCTGGTCTAACCTCCCTGCCCAAGCAAGGTCATCCTAGAGCACATGGCAGAGGATTGCACTCAGATGGTTCTTGAATATCTCCAGTGAGGGAAACTCCACAACCTCTCTGGGCAACCTGTTCCAATCTTCCACTCCAAAATGAGTGTACGATGTAGTCACTGGTTATACTTGAAGAGTTTATGCCATACTGTTCACAGAACAATGTTCCTGTGGTTTTGTTTGAGGTTTCTTTTTTCTAGGGCCTGACCTGACCTTCTCTGTACCTTCTCATGCAAACTATTCTTTATTTATATTCTGTACTTGCTTTTTGAACCATCCATTCTCTCTGTCTGTGACAGCAGATCTGTGAACATTGTGCTATCTGTGGAAGAAAGACTTCTTTTATAAAACACCTTTATGCGTTTGTTTGAAATAGAATTATAAAGGTGCCAAGCTCCTTAGATGTAGCAGCACCTATGCTCCTAAGGACCTCTGTGGCCTCAGCTGCTCCTCTTCCAGCCCCTCTAAGCTAGAATCCCTGATATGAGACATAGTCATGACAGGATTCCTGATCCAAGGAGCAAACCTAGCACAAACATGGGTTTGCAGCTCGGACCCCTCTGAAGATTTCACTGACAGGGGTGGAGGGAGGATTTGTGTGGCTGTGAGCTAATCTCCAGGCTGAGCTACGTAGAGGCTGGGAGCTGAAGTGATGATTCATCTGGGAGTGGGGCAGAGATTTTGGCTAGCCTGGGGTATGTGGCAGTATATCTTCCTTTTCTACAGATACTATCTGTTTCTGCCTTGCCCTAGATAAGGAAATTAGATAAAAGAATTGTTTGCAATCAGTAAAATGAAAGTAATTACAAAAATAGAAGCCAAATTGAAGAAATATGTCTAATAAAAGTAATACTGTGTGAGAAGTCAAAGTTAAGAGTCTTGCTGACCTGAATGCTGCACCCAAGGATGGCAATACTGAATCAGCTGAGTGTTGGAAGACAAGGATCTTGATCAGTGGCTCAGGTAAATACTCAACACTATTAACATAGTTGAAACTTAAAGGCAGTTGCTTTTTGCAACTGTATTCTAAGAGCCATGTACCTGGTCTGTACAGCTGATGTGTTTTAGGTAGACCAGGTACTTTGAAATAGCAAGGTAGGGAGTTTATCTTAGCTTTTCAGTGGATTGGCCCCTCTCCTCTCTATCTCTGCAGCTTTTCAGAATTTTAAAATTCCAGATAAAACTACCAGAAAGTTGTTAACACACCAGTTTCTTAAAAAACAGTGTTAATTTTTAAAGTTTACACAGAGATCATGACTTCCCAGCTCTGTAAATGCTTTTCCAGAGCAACACTCATGCTAATATTTTTAACTAAAAGCAGGAAGTCTCTTAAATTTGGGGAGGGAGGGAATGGAAACAGCAAATAGTGATCTTGAGCAATCTCTTTGCTGCCAGAGGCGAGAGGATGAGTGTATCTCTTCTGCTTTCCCCTGTTTTGACTACTGGATGACCACAAATTCTGTTGAAACAGGAAAACTGAATCAAGTCATTGAAGGTCTTTTGCGAGGAGGTTTTGTGCTCAGTAACCAAATACAGTATAAGGCTGAAGCATGGCATCTGTGTTAGATGGGCCTTGGCTTTTAGTTTGCGCTTCCCTTTTAATCTTATATGCTGCTGGCAATATCCTGGATTCCTACTAACACCTTCCCAAGGACTGCTTTTAAATGAGTCCTGAACTATTCAGGCATCATGTTACATATGTTTGTGGCACACCTTTTGGCAGTTTGCTTGTTGGTTTGGAAAAGTTTTTTAAAGCCATAATGTATTTTCTGTAATATCGCAAAGCGTAAGCCTTGCTAAAGGTGCCACACAAAGAGGTTGTGAAGGCTTGGAATAGGGAGGTTCTTGGGGGTTTTGCCCTCAGTTGACTTGGGAGATGACCTGCTGCAGGGTAAGTTGAAACTCATTTAAACAAAGAAAGTTCTAATAAAAATTTTGAGTCAAGATTCCTGCCAGAGCGTATTTCCAAACATTGGCACCACAGTAGTACCTTTGGCAGTCAGTTCTGCCTGGTACAGTTTCTCACCTAGCTGCAATGGCTTTCAGGCAAAAGCAGTTTTTTGTAAGGCAGGTAACACTATTTTTTTTTTTTGTGGAGCTGGAGCTAGTCCCAATTTAATGTGCAGGGACTGAAATTGCCGTACTGAGTTGTCTACCGTTTTTCCACCCATTTTAATCTGTTGACTGTGAAGGCATTCTTCAGTGTTCTTTATTGTAGTAATTTTAAATAACATTATTTATCTGAAGCCATAGAGTTTGATATGCTATAGGATATGAAACTAAATTCATATTTACATCTGTGTGCTTTAATCAGAGGCCAAACACTCAGTGTTTGTAGCTTTTCTGGTATAATAAAACCAGGCATACTTAAAAGATTGCTGTTTGAAGATTGACGTTTCAGACTTGGTCTTGCAGTGCCCTGTGACTGTAAGCACACTGGAAATATGACTGAGCTGGAGTAATTTAAAGAGACATAAAATAAGCCAGGCCCTATAACTGAGTTATAGGTGTTAAACTGTGCATGCTCCTTGGAGTACTCACCCCAAGCTGTTCTTCGTGGCAGTGGAAGTGTAAACTGAGTATATTTTGCTATAAATCAGACCCTGATACAATTTTAATCTAAGCAAACCATCACAGTGGTGCTGGTCTTCAGCATTTCATAATGCAGCACATACTGTAGCTTGTTTTCTTGTGAGTTGTTTACCTTTCCTGCTGCAATGGCCGTGTTACTTTTCTCATGAACAGGGATGCAACTGTCTTTGGGGATTCCCCCGAGTCAGCAGATGAAAACTGTAATCTCATTGGTATTCAAATACAAATACGGCTTTGGGTTGTTGGAAAGTAAGATCTTAAAACCATGCATTCTACCACTAACAATTATAGCTTATCTTGTCTCACTTGGTATTAACTATCAGTAGTTAATAGTTTTCTTGCCATATTACAAAAGCTTTTGTGCAAGTTATGAATATTCATAACTAATGAAAGAAGTAACTGCATATGGTAACGTAATAAGGTAGATACTATAAAAAGTTATTAAAAGGCTTAAACAAAAATGCTGATGCAGATACGCTGCTAAAAATTTTGAATGTCGTATAACATTTAGAATTCAAACCCCTAGGTACTGCTCTTGGCCTTTGTGGTGCTCCTAATAGTTTCTAGATTTTGGGTGAGTCTCTGTGTGCATAATCCCACGACTTAAGGACTTGAGCTTTAAGAAAATGTACAGCACTTCATGGCAGCACTCAGACCAACGAGATCTGCTAGAAGCCAGGAGCAATGTGCTGGTTCATAGGTCAGTGCATACTGCTATGGCACAAGCTGATCTTATCTGCAAGCATGCAGGAGAATATTTATGTATTTCTGTGGCACAAATTTGAAATACTCCATATGCACAAGCAATGCAAAGTTCCGGGAGCGGCCATCATAAAAAATAGTCAGCCAGCGGCTATTCCTAGACCTGGAACATTCTCAGGGGATCCACTTCAGGGGGAAGCTGTAGTTGGAGGAACTTGTTTTTGTTTTGTTCCCTGATTTCATGCTCTCTACACGTCTGCCCTCCCCTGATGAAAGCAGAAAAGTCCAGTGTCTCACTTCAGGGAAATTTGTCTGAAGCCCAACAGCACATAGGGAGTGAAATTACAGCGTTTATTCCAAGGCAATGGTGAAAGCACAGATTTATGGACTCTTTTGTTTAGTCCAGGTTATCAATATTTAGTGGGCAGTTTGTCTGTGTCTTTACCAGTTTGTTGTACCATGCTCTGGCTGGTGTAACATGCACTCTGTAGTACTTATAACCCCTCATCAGCGAAGACCATTCAGGGTATCCATTTTTGTTTGAGTTAGTTTGATAGTGTTACTTAATACCTCTGTTTAAATTTCAGTGGTTTGCATGTAGCTTCAGAGACTGCAGCTGCAGTAGGTAAATATGGCAGATGGTAGGTTTTTAACTGAACTTCATTCATCTTATTCTGAGAGTGAAAGACAATAAAAATATGGGGAAAACAACCTACAGAGACTAATCGGTCTCTGTATACTCTGGTATAAAGATATATATATATATATACGCTTTTTTGTGTAGCCACAGACAAGTAAGGAAAGAGTTTTTTCAATATGTTTATTAATCCATATCAAATCCTCACTCTCGGAACTGGCACACTGACAAAGCATACTGCAGCAAAATCCTGTGGTGTCAAAGAGATTGTGACTGTATTTTTCCTTTGTACTTTTTCCAGGATAACACATTGCAAAGATTGTTATGACTCTCTGTTACTTACTTGTTGTTAATCAGATATTTTTTAGAATTTTCTAGACTTTTAATAAGCCATCACTGAAAAAATTCAGACACTGTTTTGCACTCCAGGAAAACGCTTCTAATAAGGGCCTTTAGGACTCAATAAGTTACTGCAGCTTCTCCAGACTGTGTTTTTCTCAAGAAGTTTTATAACGTGAGAAAGATTTACAAGAATCCTTTTAACGTGTGTGACTGTAGGGAACTCAGCTCAGGTCCCACTGTCTTCCTTCCTGACAATAGAGCAACAGTCAGTTTGAGAGCCTGGCCGGTCCCATTTTCTCCATTTCTCTGAGAAGGATGGTGAGTTATATAGTCCTGGGTATCTGCATTTCATATTGCAGATGGTCTTGGATGCAGATTGGGCTCTGTGGGCATGATTATGCTTTTCACTGTGGCTCATTCTGAGTGGGCTGCTACATCCAGAAAAAACTGTCCATATGGAGAGACTAGCTGGGAACCTGGAAGCAGCATATAGCTGCTCAGTGTGATGGTGCACCTGGACCAGAAAACCTGTCTGTATTGTGTGCTGTGCATGTAGTGTGCATGTAGTGTGCATGTAGTGTGTAGGCTGGGAAGAGACCACTGATGCCAGAGCTTGTTTCAGGCTGTTGCCTCAGGATGCAGCTTTTTGTCCAAATGTCGAATGCACAAGATAACAGAAACAAAAAATAATTCCTTAACCCAAGTAGGTTATAGGGTATAGAAAACTTTTTCCTCTCTGTGTTTCTAGCAGTCAGTGTCCTCTGTGTCCTCTTCAGTCACTTGACAGCAAGCAGTTCTTGAATATTTTGTGTGTGTGTATTCTTTTTTAAATGTCATTACTTCTCAGAAACATTAGGTACTTATTTTCTAAACAAAATATTATGGTTCTCTGTACTTGTCTTCCATTGAGATTTGAGCCTTTGAGATGTATTTTAATAGAGGGTTTTTTCCAAGCTCTTTCATACTCAGGGGGATAATACATGCTTTTATAAAAACTGAGATTCTTATCCTGTAGACAAGCAATTACAGATGGTCTGAAGTAAATGGCATAAGGATTTGGGGCATGTACCTGTCTGTGAATTGCTGATGGCTATGTTTTACTCTCTGGGATTGGACTTCTTAAATTTTTTTAACTTGATCAGCAGTATTGACCTAAGTTAAAGATTGACTTGACTGAACGTGAATGGTGGTGTTTCAGAAGGGAATGGGTTTCAGCATCAAATTGATTTTATAGCAAAGGAAGTTTGATTATTGCCTTGTTATTTTTTCAGATATTTTCTGTCAAAGTGTTTTTTGGTCTCACTCAAAAACTAAAAATACTTCTAGTTTTAGTATTCAGCCTCTCCTACATAACAGAAGTCAGTGAATCGTACTACCATGGTTTAACACAGAATAGGTTGAACAGATATTGTTTTGTTAGTAGAATTTACAAACTCTTCTCGAATTAAGAAAGATGTATCAGTGAAAGTACTACTTCTGCTGATATAAATCTATCAGCTGTAGGAATTCTGCCTTTTCAAGCCTGTAACAAACAGCCCATGTCCCAGATTTGGTAAAAGCCAAGGAACTGATGTTATCTTAGTTTAACATCTTTGAAGGAAAAAGAATCAGTATAATTATTTACCTGTTTTGCATATATGAGATGTTCCTATACTGAGAGGCTTTGTTGATGTAACTATACTATACTTTTTGGGACACTTTGACAAGCAGGAGACATAATATTTATAATCACAGTTTAACTTAGAGCAGTTACTAGCTGTTTTCTGTTTGCTTTGAAAGTTCTAAGCTTAAAATAGCATACTGTCATCATGGAATCATAGAATGGTTTGAGTTGGAAAGATCATTTCTTTCCAAACACCCTGCCATGGGCAGAGACACCTTTCACTAGACCAGGTTACTCAAAGCCCCATCCAACCTGGCCTTGGACACTTTCAGGGCATCCACAGCTTCTCTGGGCAAGCTGTTCCAGTGCCTCACCACCCTCACAGTAAAGAATTTCTTCCAAACATCTAATCTCTTTCAGTTTGAAGCCATTCCCCTTTGTCCTGTCACTACAGTTCCTGATGAAGAGTCCCTCTCTGGCTTCCTTGTAGGACCTCTTCAGATGCTGAAAGGTTGCTTTGAGGTCTCCATGCAACTTTCTCTTCTCCAGACTGGACAACCCCAACTCTCTCAGCCTGCCTTCATAGGGAAGGTACTCTAGTCCCTGTATGATCTTTGTGGCCTGCTCTGGACCTGCTCTGACAGCTCCATGTCCTTCTTACGCTGGGGGAAGCAGAACTTGTGCCATATTCCCAGTGGGGTCTCTTGAGAGCAGAGTAGACGGGGAGAATCCCCTCCCTAGACCTGGTGGCCACAGTCCTTTTGATGCAGCCCAGGATATGGTTGGCATTCTGGGCTGCGAGTGCACGCTGCTGGCTTGTGTTGAGTTTTTCGCTGATCATCACTCCCAAGTCTTTTTCCACAGGGCTGCTCTCCATCACTTCTCTCTCCAACCTGTAGGTATATCTGGGATGGCGACAACTCGGGTGTAGGACCTTGGGCTTCGCTTTCTTGAACTTCATGAGGTTTGCATCAGTCCCTTTCTCAAGCCTGTCCAAGTCCCTCTGGAAGGCATCCGTTCCCTCCAGTGTGTCGACTGCACCACACAGCTTGGTGTCATCCGTGAACTTCCTGAGAGTGCCCTTGATCCCACTGTCCATGTCACGGACAAAGATGTTGAACAGTATTGGCCCCAGTACCAGTCCCTGAGGGACATCACTCGTCACTGTTCTCCACCTGGACAATGAGCCGTTGACCACAACTCTTTGCATGCAGCCATCCAGCCAGTTCTTTATCCACTGAGTGGTCCATCCATCAAATCCATGTCTCTCCAATTTAGAGACGAGGGTGTTGTGGAACAGTGTTGAATGCTTTGCACAACTATAGGTAACCGAGGTAGATGATGCCAGTTGCTTTGCCCCTGTCCATCAATGCTGTGGCTTTGCCATAGGAAGACATCAAATTTGTCAGGCATGGCTTGCCCTTAGCGAAACCATGTTGGTTGTTACCAATCATCTCTTTGTTTTCCATGTGCCTTAGCATAGTTTTCAGGAGAATGTGCTCCGTGATCTTGCCTGCTACACAGGTGAGATGGACTGGTCTGTGGTTCCCTGGGTCTTCCACTTTCTCCTTTTTAAAAATGGGAGTTATATTTCCGTTTTTTCAGTTGTCGGGAACTTCACCCAAATGCTGTGATTTTTCAAATATGATGGATAGTGGCTTAGCAACTTCATCTGCCAGCTCCCTCAGGACCATCAAATGAATTTCATCAGGTCCTGTTGCCTTAAGAGACCGCGGAAAAACAGGACTTTGAGCCAACTTAGTGTATAAGATAAGATAAAGAGGGTAGATCCTTTAATTTCAGGCCTGAGGCCTACAGGAATACACATGATGTGCCTCCTGTGTCTACGGGGTTCCACAATTTAAGGTGTTAACCCATCCAATCTCAGATTTATCCACCCTCAGCACCTCCCCCTGGCACGTCCTTCTGGAAATTGAGGCAGGGGGCTCTGGGACCCCCTCTTCCTCAACCTCCTCTTCATCACAGCACATACAATACTTGGAGCTTCTCCAAAGTTCTGGGCTTGAAGGTTGCTGTGCCTTTGTGGTCTCTTTTTGTCCAGGCCAGGCTGCAGATGTTCTTAAGCAGAATGAAGGGCTACCTCGAGGGAAGTCTAAACAAGCTAATGGAATTTTGAGAGAGTGATATGGGACGGGGTTTGGTATGTGCAACCGTTAAGCTACTGCCGTTACTTTTACTAGAAAATAACTGGTAAGGGATATAATACTACTACTTCTAAAATCTACAAAAAGCTAAAAATCAAAAAATCCATAGGCATCATCCCATGGACTTGTGCACATTCAAGTTCTTTAGATGGTCTTGAACTTGATCCTCTCCTACAGCGGGCAATGGCTCTTCATTCTCCCAGTCCCTGTATCCCTGCATTTGCCTTTCATGACTTGGCCAATATTTTACATATATATATGTTCTATATATACTTAAATACTTACACATTTAATTTGGGGTACGGTACTTAAAATACTAAGAAATTGAAAAGAATGTTTGGAGTGATGCTCTAATAAACGTTCTCTCAATATCTAGTTATGTAATTGACAGTAGATTTTGGTATTCACTGATCATTTTCTGAATTGCAGCTGCTGACTTTTTATTAATGGGGAAGAAAAGTTGAGTGGAGTTGTGTTTTTTTTTTTTAAATTAGGTACTTTAGAGCCGGTAGCAATAGCTAAGGTACTCCCATAGTTATATACCTGGTGTCTGTGTAGAGATGTTTCCTGATGATAGCTATATCAATAAGCTCTTTCTAGTGCTGAGAATGCCTTAGCAGAGCTAATGTGAAAACATATTAAGAATACATAACTCTATATTTAAGATCTTAATTACAGTGAGGCAAGAGCTGTATCCAGTGTTGAGCCAGCTGGAAACTAATGACATCTCTTTGGTGATGCTGTGAATCAAGGTGAGCAGCTTGCCAAGAGTAACACGTCAAATTTTCTTTTGACACATCAAATTGTCTTTTTCTTTGCTAAAGCAGAGGTTAAGCATTCTGATAGGTATTCGGTGGAAGCCAGAGGTGCTGTCTCTCAAAGAAGCACAATGCTGGCAGCCAATTAATTGGCATATCTTGCCTCTAAGTGAGGCGGTGACTCTCAGTTTCTGTTCAGTGTGGAGCTCTGTGGGAGTCAGGAGCTGGGAGCTGATGACTATCAATGCACTGGGATGCTGGCCCTGTGCCAACCTGCCAGGACGGTCTTCAGCACTAGCCGTAGTGCTGCTTTTTGCACCAGCACCGTGGGATTCTGATGTCTAGTTTGTAGAAAGGATAGAGGCCAAACTGGAAGCTGTTTTTTCTTGCCCACTGCCAAATGCAACATAATCATCTGTTTTGTTGCTACCAAAGCCAAAATAAATTGAACTCATGCTTGTAAAATATCTGCAGCGTGATTCCTGTGTTCTTAGTGAAATACAGAAGTGAAACAGCTGATGTAGTAATGAGATCTGCTTGCCGTGGATCTGAAGGTATCTTTGGGAGTGCAGTCCTGGCATTACTCTTCTAATGGTGCTGGTGGCAGCTGAAGTGGAGTTACAGAAATGAATGATGCTTAAAATCCTCATCAAAATCCCCAGACATTTCTTCTGCTGAACACAGTCCAACGTACAGTTTTGCTGCAAATTGGAGTTATGAAAGAAAGCTGCTTTGTCCTATCTTTGCATTGGCACATAAAAGTCATAAAAATAAATTGCAATGTTGTTTAGACCCACAGGTGTGTCCAGAACTGCACTTCAGATTAACGCTTTGGATTTGATACCTTTGTGGCATTTTAGTAATTATGAATGTACTTGATTTTCTTAGCAAATAAATTTACAGATTCAGACTCTCTAACTCCAGCAGTTGGGTTTTTAGTGCCTGTTCTTTTCTGTGAGCTGGTCCAGGGATCCTCTTTCAGTTTTGAGTGCTGACAGGAGGAACAATTACTCTTTTTCCTAGAGAGGTCTGAAAATGCTGGATATAGTAAGTATAATTTTAACAGGCTGAAGATGTAAGGAAAGAGGAAAAGGAAGAGGGAAAAGTGATAGTTGTAATGACAACCATTCGCTCCTTCAAACTCCTCAGAGAAGGAAATGACTAGGTCATGTAGTCCTTGCTGTGTGGAGCTTTGGGTGCTGGAACAGAGAGTGGCCAGGACTTGTTTTGCATCCTCAGAAGGGTGCAGAGATTGGGGCTGCTCTATGCTTGCTACTGACCTTTCCCTGTAGCTGCTAGAGCCTGGAATTGTCTGATTCCTTTTTTTCATCATCTGCCCTTCCCTGCCCTGGTTCTGTGCTCAGCTGGAGAGCACTTGATCTCTGACTGTGAAGTGCCATCCTTTTGTCTCCTCTGAACAATTTCAGAGGCTAAGAATTGTTCTCTCACTCTCCTAATAGTTGAAAAAAGGAGTTTTTCTGATCTGTGCAGCTGAAGCTCATAAAGCAACAAGTGCAGAACCAACATTCAGATGATTCTTTATCTGAACAGATACGAGGAGTGACTGAAGTTCATCTCAGAGTAAATGCTACCATAATATATTAGTAGGATCTATTAATGTCCTAGAGGAGGAGTATTCTTGCATTGCTAAATATGATATGCTCTCAGCTTCAGGCCATGGGGGATGACAAAAGCATAATGCTGAAGTAAAGTTAAGGAGAAGCAAGCTGAGAAGTACCTTGGCATGATTCTGGTAGTTAAAAATTTATCAGAAGCAGACAGCTCTTAGTCTCATTTTTCTTCAGCCATCCTTATTAATATAAGGTAATAAACCATGCATAGAACATAGTTTTCCAGGGAAATGGCTGCAAAGGGTCTTGCTTCTTAAGCAAGGATGATTAATATCTGGTTCCTTTAAAAAAAACCAACTAGAATACATTGAGTATTTATTGAGAGTCACTGGAAAACAAAGTTTCTGCTTGAGCTGTAGAGTTGATGTAGCACAGCATAAGAGTGTTCTGCTTCTGTGTTCATTTCTGCAATTTTCTGCTGGCCATAATAGGGTGGTTATGAAAGTGGACATGCATTTAGTGGTTTGATGTGGTTGGATTTTGCTGTTTATCAGCTGCAAGTTCAGCAGTCCATCTTCTCTCTCTTTAGCCTTCTGTTTGTAAAAGAAAGAGTCCTGTGGATCTGATGTTAACTTGTGTTAGCGTTGTATCGGTGGGTGCGGTGATTATGCAAGGCATCTCCATATCTACATCACTTCTGCAGCCACGGTCATGAGTTTGCTGGCTTGATTTGCTGATGTTCTCCTTCACAGCCCCCTTCATGCTCACCCTGGTTTCTCCCTCTGGACTGCAGTGCTTAATGTGCCTACAGAGGTCCAAAATGTCTGTTACATGGAAATGGAAGAGCAGCAGCAGTATAGCAACACCTGCTGCCTTCACACAGCTGCTAACGTGACCCTGCAGCTGCTGCTACTGAACAGAGACTGTGCTTATGTGTACCTTATGTTTTGCATGTGCAGAATACAAGATGCATTTCTGAAGTGGCCAGTGGTGTGTTGTTTTGTTTTTTGTTCCCAGGCCTTGTTGTCTCACTGGTGCTGAAAACATAGAGCTGTTTGATAAAAGAGATTAATAACTACAAATTCCTCTTGTGTCCCAGTGAAATCCAGTGTCATAGATGTTGAGAATCTCAAAGGCAGTTGAAGTCTCTATCCCGTGACGTTAAACACATGAGCTGTCAGCGTTGTTTGAATCTAGTGTGGAGGACACACAACGCAACAAGAGGTAACTGTGCTGTCTTGGGTCCCACAGACAAATGCTGATTTATAAACCTGGCAAAGTCCTACCTCTCTCCTCATCCTTAAGCAGCAGGCTGGGGGAAGGAGAGAGTTACAGTCCTTTTCAGTCTCTCAAATTTACAGGACAATGTAGTCTATAAACTAAGCTTTATTTAATGAGCTCATTATGAAAGAAAGCAAACAAATATGTCAGTTGAGCTCAATCCTCTTTGTACAGACTAGTCTAACATGATTTTACTAATTTATCATGATTTCATTTAATTCATGAGTGATTATCTTTTAGAGCTCTTACAGCTAATTTGATTAG
The DNA here is from genome assembly GCF_003945595.2 of Pipra filicauda. Taxonomy (NCBI): domain Eukaryota; kingdom Metazoa; phylum Chordata; class Aves; order Passeriformes; family Pipridae; genus Pipra; species Pipra filicauda. The sequence goes on from NW_024104287.1 coordinate 1,243,131, forward strand.
ACTTCTCTTTACAGTATAATTGAGCATCTCTGTCTCTGATCCTCAGACAATTGCTGCAGGCAGGGAAGAACAATTACTACTTTATGTACTTTGAAAAACCAACACAGTTGATATAATTTAAGTTACTTTAAAGGCAACATAGGTAACATTCACAAGTTCTCTGATTTGTAACTTGTGCACCTGTGAGCAAAGCAGTGACCTCACTGATAGTGCTCATCCTTCCTTCTCCCTCACAAGGTGGGCATCCCTGTGTCACACCGGGAAGCAAAAAAGTTTCAGCAGTCCAACTGCTGCTGGATCTGCTTCAGAAGTTGTTTGTTGTTTGAAAGTTGGAGCTATACCATTTCCCTAGGATTCCCCAAGAATGCCAGGCAATCATAATGCAAGGGTGGTGGCTGCAGGAGACAGCAAGCTACAGCTAATGACCTTCAGCCCTTCCAGCCCAAGGTGTTCTGTTAGGGCATTGCTCTTGCTTTATCCTAATGGCACTGCTCCTAGCATACATGAGGCCTTGGGGTGGACTACTTGTCAGCCAAAATATGAGCAGGAGCTGAGTGCAGGCAGAGAGAGACTTTCTCAGACCTGCCTCTCTGTCTGATCGTCAGGCTGAAGCTGTGTGGTCACAACAAAGAGTCCTTTGCCAGGGACTCTTTCTTAGAGCTTTACTGCTCTTCCTTAGTATTATCCTTTGAGAATGTTGCATTTTCTGCTGCTTACAGTCACTGAAGTATGCAGGCATGACAGAAGTCTACCTGAAGCAGGCCAGAGTCCAAAGTTGAGTTGACTGCAGTGTGTGCAGCCCCTGTATGCTGCACTTGTTTCTTGCACTTGGTGCAGCTGTTTTCTACGTTTAGGAAAATATCAGCAGTCTATGAATTTGGATCTGCTAAAACCAAGTTGCTGAGTGTCTTCCGTACATCTGATCTTTGCAGTGATAATTGTGAGACAAAGCAGAATCATAGTGTGCAAGGATGTTAAGCTGCTGTATTTTGTGAAACCCACATAAAAAGTACTTGTATTTTGGACTTTCAGAGAGGAGACATGTAAAATGTGCTGTGAAAATGAATGAAAACATTTTTTCCCTATTCTCATTCCTCATTGGGCATCCCTAAGGGATTTGCCCACCCATGGTTGGGTGGGAGAATGTTGATCTAGCTGGACTATTGTTGGACCATGATGGCCATTTGTAGAGGTTAAGAAAAGTTCTTGGTTTCAGTGTGGTTCTTTTTTCTGGACAGCTGATCTGCTATGCCATGAAAATACAGGCAGCAGATGTGACAACACTCCAAAAGGTCCTCTGATAAATATTAAAGTCAACAAATGCATGCACTTACAAAAGAAGTAGGATTTAGACACTACAGATTTAAAATTAAGAAGTTGTAGGCTGGTAATTTGAAATGTAATGTTTATCTTGGTAGAATTTTTTTTCTGTTGAGTCCTAGGACAGGAAAGCACACAGCACTCTTTCACATATAATGCAGAGATGATACTCAGGTTTTCTTCTTTGCTCCACTGTAAGTTTTCTGTGTTACCTTTAAGTAACTTAAATTATTTAAACAGTGTTGGTTTTTCAAAGTTGATAAAGAAATAATGGTTCTTCCCTGCCTGCAGCAATTGTCTGAGGATCAGAGATGCTCAATTATACTATGAAGAAGAGACTTATAATCAAATTAGCTGTAAGGGCTCTAAAAGATAAGAACATATTTCCTGCCTCCAACCTTTTCCTCTTCTGCAAAGCAGTTTTTTCAAAAACATCTTTTGGCACGCTCACTGCTTTATTATTGAGCAGCAAATACTGGCAGCTGTTATTTTCTGGGCAGGGGTGCTCTTTACTGTCTGTGCCCAAACACTCAGCAGTTGAAAATAAAACACTGGAAAGGATTAAGATGCCAGGTGTTCATTCTGTCTCATATTTAGGATGCCAACTGTGATTACCACACAGAGTCAGGCAGTTGAATCGGAGGCTTCTTGCAGAGAATGTGAGGTGAGGAGGTGCCAAGGGCTGTCTCAGGGTACTCCCTTATGCTTTCTTGGCAGGTGTCAGTCAGCAGCTGTCTGTCACAGGCTGAAAGTGCAGGACCTATCACAGCAGCTGCTTCTCAGGCACTGGCTGTAGTGAGACAGGAATGTGACCTTCTTTCTGTGATAGGAGCTAAACAGCAATATGGACTAAAGGTTTGGAGTAAAGAAGCAGCACCTCATGGAGACCTAGGAAATCTGGAGTCATATAAAAATATTTGCTCTTTTTGCCAGTTTAATTTTCAGAAACCTCTTGTGCTTTTCTACATTTGAGCTGTTTTGTTTCTGTTTAAATGCAGCTGTACTTTGAAGGGTTGAGCTTAGGAAGCACATCATTAATTTAGTCTTCTAGTTTACAGTTATTTTATAAAATCCAAATGAATTACACAAATAATATGTAAAGAGCAAAGTTAATACAGGTTTTCAACACTCTGACTCATATACAGGTATGCAATTAGCTATTGGACCCTGCCTAAATCTTCATGCTCCAAGCTGATGAGTATTGTTGGTAGTTGTTCCAGTTGAATCAGCCATTAAATATTCACAGATTTACAGTCAGTATAGAAGTGAAACTGTCAAAACAACTTGCCTGATAATGACAAAGAAATAGCTATCAGAGAAGTGGCAGGCAGCTTCTGGGCTGAACTGTTTTGCTTCAGAAATTTCAGTACCATTTGCATTTTGTATAATTTCTGAGAAATGCATAATGCAAATTGTATTTTTGTTTTTTTTAAGAATTCTGAGGTGTTCAAACTTGTCAACTGTCTGTTGTTTTTCTTGCATTTTGACTATTTTTCCTTGCAAAAGAAAAAAGAGGAAATGGATGAATGACTCCATGTGTTATAAAAACATATGTGGTGATGGGTGAATTTATACAACTTAACTGCCTGACCCCATGGTCTGCAGGCAAGTGACTGAATCTTATTTTTTTTAAGTTTTTAAAAGAGACTAATATTAATAATAGTATTGGATGAGTACGAGCAGGTAGAAACACAGCAGTTGAGGTCAGCCATTGTTAAACACAGATCTACTTTTCAGTTGAAAAAGACGAAAGGAAATGGTGCTATTATCTGATCTGCTTGGCTCCATGTAGAAGGTCTTCTTTTCATGGTCCTGATAACAGGAACAGGATGTGGAAATGATCTCATCTGGAATACAAGTGGGAGTGTATTATGAAAGCAAGTGCAGACTAAAAAGGAGGGCAACTTAGAGAAATATGCCAAAGCTGCAAACTGTGCAGGAGGGATGGGAATTTTATGTCTTTGTCTGCCACTATGAGTGTCCACCTCAAAAATTGCTGCTGACTGCTTTTCTTCTTCCATTGCACTAGTTTTCATTTCCTTTGCCTACTCTCTGTAGCTTCAAATGAAAACCCATAAAGATGAGAGAAGCAAGAGGCAGAGACACTAGAGAGAAAGCCCCAGCTCCTGAGGAAGCAGATAAATCAGGTGAGAAAGCAACAGGTGGCACGCAGGTTGTAGTCAGCTCTGCTGCTCTGGCATATTGCTCAGGTTTCTGTATTTGTGCATGTCCCAGCCCTCTAAGTCCTTGTCTGCAAACCTTCATTTGTGCTGGTCTGAGCGTTCAGGAAACTGGTAGCTATTCAGCTGGTGACCTACCCAAACTCACCAGGCAGGGTTTTTCTTACTGGGGACATCTCTTACAGGGCACATGCAATTGTAGAGGCAGAGGAAGATTCAGACACAGAAGGATGAAACAGAGCTTGGACCTTGCCATTCCCTGGCCATCCTGCACTGTCTGCATGAGCTGTATGGGCATCTCAGTCCCTCAGTAGGCATGCTCCTGTCCCACAACTTTGCTGTTACACTGCTAGTGACCACTAAATTACTCTTGCATCTGTACTCCAGATGGAAGGCAATGCTTTCAAAAAGTTTAGAATACAGCATGGTTACAACTGCAGCAAAATTAAGCAGTTTTTGTGGCTCTTCTTTTAGGATACAAATTGTTTTTTTTCTATTCAGAGGACTACTTCCTACTTGCTTTCTCTTTTTGGTTGGTTTTAGCTTTTTTCTGATCTGGTTCCTGAAAGAGACTTCCTTTCCTGGTTATTTTTTTTCTGCCGTTGTTTTGTGCTCAGATTACAGAGTGAATTCAGTTGAAATCTCTCCTGCCTCTCCCTCCTCCCTCTGCTCTGTCCTTTCATTGTTTTTTCCTCTCTCTCTGGGCTCTTTTTCATTTGGCTGAGTTTCCTGTTTTGGTTGGTCAGCTGCTTGTAGCGATGAAGTTGGGCAAGCTCATCATGAAATTGTCTTGATGTTCCTGAATGCTCAACCAAGGAAATATGTTTGTGAGCACCTCCAGGCAAGCTAAGGGAGTTGGAAGAGTGTTGAAGATCAAGAGGAGAGTTCCCAACAGCTTCCTTGAAGCCTTTCTTTTCCTGCCCCAGGGGTCTGTCCTTCTTGCTCTGCAGAGCTCCAGCAGAAGGGTTGCTTACCCTTATTATGAAGGGCTGCCCAGCCTCTATTGCTCTTAACAGTCAAGTGTTAAGTCTAGAAACAAAGAAACTGAACCCTTAATTTGCAGGGCTTTTTTTTTTGACATCTCAGACACTGTTAGAGAAGATATAGGCTATATAGAATACCTGTAAAATTGAGGTGGTAATAGAAAAATATAGGTGAGATCTCTGGGATTATTAAAGTGGAAATTGAGAGTGAGAGGGAGGTGTCATTATGGAAATGGTGTCATTGGTGTAGGATGCAAGACTAAGGTACATAAGAAGTCATGGAGAGAAAAGCAGCAAGTCTGTGGTGCCGTAGCTTGGTTTTGTGATGCTGATCACATCTGCCCTGCTGAGCTCCCCTCTGATAGACTTAAAACAGTACAGAAAATCCAAACATCATTGCTGAAACAGCTTTACAACTAACATACTTCGATTTTCTACCTTTAGACTTGTAACATGCTGTGAAAGCTTGAGCCATTTTATAGCTACAGCAACCCTCTTCTATCTACTAGGTTTTGCAGAATGTTTTGTTAAACCTACAAGTGTTTTGGATTGACTACAAGTGTTTTGGTGAGGAAGTGGGATTTTCCTTATTTAAATTAATATGGGAGAAGTGGTTGATTGTTATGCTTTCTCTGAAATGTCTACTTTGTTTTGGGCTGAATTGCTCTGGAACTCCAGGAAACATGAGTGTTGCCTTGTGGGAACTCTCTGTTCTGTGTAAATTTAAGGTATGCACAAAACTGATGCAGAGTTAAAAGATCCCTTAACAGCCTTTCTTGATGTTTATATTCAGGTGGCCTGTAGTGATGTGATTATAGGTTGCATAGGACAGGTTGTCATAGTTAGATGGCTCATAGACCTACATGACTGTTTTTTCTGCAAACACGTGACAAATATTCTTCTGGTCATCCTTGTCCTTGCCCACAGGAAATGCCATGTTGAGCTGGGAGTGGGAAGTGTCAGTGAATCCCCAGTTGGTAGTGCAAGGACTGTCTGTGTGCCTGTCTCTGGGAGTGGGTGAGCCATTGCCTTTTCCTCCCTGGGGCTGTCAGTTTGCATCTCTCTTTTGTCCAGCCCCCAATTTTTCCATTCGATATACAAGAACATCGTAACCTTCAGACCTGTACCATCTCAAGATTGAGTTGAAATTAGCTAGCAGGTTCAGGAGCTCCAAGGCTAAGGAGGACAAGCCCACTCTCCTACACAAATGTTGTTTCCTTACAAACCTGTGGTGCTTAGGTGCAGTGCAACATGTGGAAAAAATGAATAATTTATCTTAAGAGATGCTACTGGAGGGGGTTTGACATTTTGTGGTCTGAGATGGTGGGTGGCTGGGAAAGGAGGAACAGGGATGTCTCTGCGCACACGTGTGCTTTGAAGACACGTTTCTGGCTAGGCACAGGCAGTTCTGTGCTCTTAAATCTGTGTGTTTGAGCCGACCTTCCAGTGTCTCTTTGCATGGAGGAACTATTGCCTTGCTGATTTTATGAATCGAAGGAAACTTCATCAGCCAGAGGATTTTTGTTTGGTTTTAATCTCATAGGCAGAGAGGACAATCTGTTTTGCTTAGCGCAACAGCGTGCTGGAGAAGCAGAACAGATGACAAATGCAAATCTTTGTAATGCTATGTTTATATTTTTTCCCCTCCTTTTGTCAACTTAATTGTTACTATTTTGATGACTTTGGTCAAGTGGATTTGGGTGATTGCTGGAATACATGATGGATCTCTCCCAATATGCAGCTGTTCACCATGCTGATAAGAGTGTAAGAGACTTCTTTTAAAGGAAAAAATTGGCTCTTTAGGCTAATAAAGCCTTTTGGGAGAGCCATGAATGTGGCCTCAATGGCTGTGTTTGTATTCCTGGTTGGTATGAATAAATACTGTGCTAGTTTTTGATAACTGGGTGCCACATGTCCAGGAGTTACAGAAAGTTGAGCAAAAGTAGCGTAGCGTACAATTTAGCAATACCAAAGAAAAAGCTGTATAGTTTGATATGTTGTGGAGATAAGACAAATGATAGGAAAGTGAGAATCTTCTGCAGGCGTAGCAGGCACTGAAAGACCACCTTGGAAACCAGGGAGGCTGAGTGGGGGGGAGAGCTTCTTCCTGTCACTATCAAAGTAGATGTTCAGGTGGCTAAAAACAAATTCCCAGACTGCTAAGCTCTTAGCTTGCTTATGAGTCCCCTCTTGATACTGCTTAGTTTTACCCTTATGTAACAAACTCACATGCAAAGCTACTGGAAATCCAGGAAGTCTTGCTTGGGAGTCAGCTGCTGTTTCTGGCTGGTGAGAATCAGCAACACCCTGTGTGGCCATGTGTGGCCCTGTCCTGGTTGCCTCACTCTTAGTGGACCTAGAACAACACAGAAGTTTTTCTCCTTGCTGTAGTCTTCAGGGTGTGATTCCAGATAGTGAGGATGGAATGCAAATTTTAATGTTCTGAAATAAGCACTGTATAGCAGCAAAACAGAAATAGATCAAGTTGGATCAACCCAAAGTACTATTATTGTTTCTTACCAGAAGAGAAATCTGAAATGAACTGGGGAGTTCACTGACCACAATCCTCCTGGTTTTCAGGCTTTTCTAATTTAAGCGAAGGACATGAAGGCTATGCATATATATACACACATACCTCTCTCTCTCTCTCTCTCTCTCTCTGAAATAGCTGCTAGCTGAAGTGCTTGCGATATTATTTTCCCATAGCTATGGGCTTGGGGTGCTTATCTTGACTCTAGGCAGACTAGGAGCATGGGTCTCTACAGTGTGACCTGTCATTTACCTTTGGCAGTTAACATGAAGCTCTGGATAATAACTACTACTTTGATTTGTTGCTTTAATCTCACAGAGTCTTTAATCTTAAGAATCTTACACTTAACTTTAGACTTTGCCTCCCTTTCCTTGGAAAAATAATTGAGTCATTAAGTCCCTTAGAACTTAGAAACTTTTGAACCTGTTTCATGTACATGTGAATGCTCTGGTCTTACTTGTAGGGCATTAATTATGAAAAAAAAGTGAGAATTTTTTAAAAATTATGATGCTAGAGACATTTTACTGATTACCTTGGAAATTGCCTGTGGCTTGGCAGCTTGGGATTTCAAAACTGAAAGGAAAGCATTTTAGCTATTTACCATTTGACAAAGGCTGGGCTCTGACTAGGTGCAGTTTTATAAGGAAATAGGTAATCACACATAATGTAACGGAAGTGTGATATGGCAGGTTAGCTTGGCCATAAGAAAGGAAAAAACCCTTTTTTTTTTTTCTGGTTGCAGGGGATTCTTGAGCAGTCATTATGCTTGTGTTGTGTGAAACCTTTCACTGTTGTGTCTATTGCATTTCATCTTTAATTTATATTCTTGAAGTCCTTGTCATTCACTTGAAAGCTGTCTTTCTCCTTTTTATACAAGGAGTATCTCTGGCGCTGTGAAAGGTACAGTAATCCATTTTAAATTCTGAAGTTTGGCAAACCAGAGGTGGGAATAAGTAAGGCTTAACTGAGCTACCAGCCATACCAGTTAGTAATACCTACTAAAATGTAAATATCTTTAATTCATAAATAGGATGGCAATAAAGTGAGAACACAAAATTAACTGCGAATGCAATGATGCCATGGGGTGGCTGTGTAAGAACTCTTACCTGCTGATCTTTTTAGTATCCTGAGCATCTAGAGCAAAGTACAATTACTGGTAAGATGTACAAGTTACCTAAACAATATGTTTTACAGTTTATTTTGCTGATTAATGGAGAGGTCAGTGGTAGGAGACTGTAGGTGCTTGCTGAAGTTGATTCCTTTTCATCCCTTATAATATGCAAAGCCTAGTAGAAGTTAGGGCAAGTCTCATTATTTCCATTTAAGATACTCGGGTTTCAAGATATGGGGGATTGAGGTGCAGTAAAAAGTCCAAGGTTTTCCGGTAAGCTGTAACCCAGTAGTGTTATTTGATTACAGTTTGAAAAAAAAAAAGGAAAGAAATTATAGGACATAAGAAATAAGGTCCATGATCTGGAAACAGAGAATGTAAATGACAGAGTACATCCTGTAAAGCAGCAGGATTGTAGTGGCTGTATTTGAACATGAGGTTGTAGTCAAAAGATTTAGGGGCAGGTGAGGATGGGGAGAAAACCGGAGAGTTTTCTTGAAAGAAACTACAAGAATTGTTTTCAGAGGAAAAGAAATATTTTACAGCAGAAACCTGAAGATCTAAGTAGCTTCATGTAGTGTGCAGGTACCTACAAAGGAGAGACATTTCTGAGGCTGGAGAGCGTTAATCTAAGCAAGTTAAACTCTACACAGATTAACTGGCTCAACCCATTGAAGAGAAATATAGCACCTGGGTATTTTTGGTTATGTTAGCTTATAATTGTCATCTCTGACTTACAGAGGATCCACAACATCCCTATATTAAAATCTTCTAAATCTTCTGGGGTTTGGGCTGGAGAAAAGGTGTTTCAACGGACTGAGAGTTTTGTGCAGCACATCAGATAGGATCAACCTTACTGGTCCATTCTGGCCTTAATATCTCAGGGCGTGTTTTCTGATCTGTGCTGTTGTTGTTTTGATTGCCCAGCTATATTTAATACCTGACCAGGATAGCAAAAACTCCCTAAACCAAACAAAAAACTTAAGGTTCTTCTGCTTCTCCTTTGCATACAATGCAATTACCAATATGAAGTTTCAGTTAACGGTAATGTATGGAAATGCTCTGTGTCAAAATATGCACAGGGCTAAACAAAGGAAGAATTTAGGCAGTTTGTCTTGTTAGACAGCCAACACTAACAAAACTTCTCCCTGGAATCTAGGCTTGTGTTTAGATGCCAGAGGTGTATTTTCTGGTGAGACAATAAGTTACTTAATCGTGCAGAAGACGTGGACTCTGCCATATAACAACCCGGTGTGCACTGCAGAGATGTGGGAATCGAGCACCAGTTGTGCTGGTTGGGCGCTGCTCAGCTCCTTTCTGATGTGCACGTTACTCTGCATTTCTCTGTTCTGCCTCCCCCGAACCACTATGTTTCTGTGGGAATAAGTGTCCCTGCCTTTCTGTGCTTTGGTTGCTTGTAAGAACCCTGAGCTGAAATAGTGGAGGGAGTTTAAATAAGGTGATAGTCTTGGCTGCATGTGTACTGGAAAGATATGAACAGTAATAATGTATTGTGATAAGAATAAAAACGGGAAGATAAAAACGAACAACAACCAGAGTTCTTTGCTGTCCTCGTGTGTTGTTTAGCTGATCAAATCAGATATTTGATTATATTCAGTTTTTATTACTGCAAAGACATGGATTGATTTTTTTGTGTGTGTGTGTGTGTGTGGTTGTTGACATTAATTTATATGTATATATATATATTTAGACACTACTGGAACAAATTAATTTGTGTACCTGTTGGCTTGAGGTTTCAACCTTGGCTAAAAAAGTAAGTTTTATTCATGGCATTTTAAATGTGAGGAGAAAAAAAAGAATTCAGATACTGCTAGTGGTTTTGTGTCACTCTGTCATACTGAGGGGTACCGGTGCATCTGTATGCTGTTTGTCTTCTGCTCTCTGGTTTATCTTCTGAAGTCATCAATATTTTCTTTGTGATAGGCATTTGTAACTAGATATTCCATTGTTTTGCATCCTGCAGTTCCCCTCAGCTAGCCATTAGCTGTGTATAAGATACGCATGCTATATATGTACATCTCACTGATGTAAAAACATGATGCACAAATGTATGCTTTCAGCTGAATCTCTTCATCCCATGACTCCTGCGTGCCCTGATTAAACATAAATGTTGTAGATGATAAGTGTAGTACAAATTCCTGTAAAGGTCCATATGGAAATCCCCAGTTCTGATTGCTACAGCTTGCTCTGTGCTAGATCAAAACCCATGAGACAGGTCTTGTTAAATCTCATCCTCATAGAACCAGAGTATTGTTTAGGTTGGAAAAGACCTCTGAGATCATCATGTCCAGCCATTAAGTGGATGCACATTACAGACTATGACAAGTTATGGTTGGCTCCATGGTCTGCGGAAGGTCTTACAGCTGTACTTCAATGTAAAGCTGAAGTTCAGAAACTGAAAACATTTTATGATGTACATGTGGATTTGGGGTGCTCAGTTGGAAGGCACGTGTGACTGAGGTTGAAGTCTGTCCTAACTTCAAGGTGCTTCATGCCAGGCTTAAGCTCCTCAAGGTGTGAAACACCTTGAGGTTAGTGTCCTACCTTAAAACTTGGATGTGGATGCCTTTTGTAAGTCTAGACAGTGAGACAGAACCTGGTCTTCAGTCTGACTGAACTTGGTCTGCCTTCCAGCTCACCTGCTTATATTGCCAGCAGGAAGAAAATTGCTGCACTGTCAAATGGCAGAGAATACGTCAGCTTGGTTCTTTTGCTTTTATGGATGTGAAAATTGGTACCTTTACTGAGATAAGAAAGATACACTCCTATAATAGACTCTTGGAACAGCCTGTGCTGTCCTTGTCTGAGGGCAGATTAGATTGGGAAGAACTTGCAAAAGGACTCTAGGAAAAATGACTGAAAATTGAATAAAAGATGAAGAATGCATTAAGCAGTTTATAAAGCCATTTTCTCACTGTAGATTGCATATCTTTTCTATTCTCCTGACAAAACCTTTGTTATAACTTGATTGTTCCAAGAAGGGCACACCTCTGAATGTGATGCCCGCAATGCTCTTACCTTGCCAATATTCAGGCTTTGTGAGTGTGCACGGTGCACAGACTGTGCATGGTGTTATTTGCAATTCTCCAGGACATGTTCTGGAGGCTAAGCTGCTGCTGACCTGTATGGAAGATGACAATCTTTCCACATTGATAGAGAGAAACAGATGGAAAGTATTTTTTTTGTTTGATTTTGGGTGGTTTTGTCCATATGCACAGAATAATATGTTAAAACTATTTTGTATGTAAATTAATTTGTATACAATTAATTGGTTCCACACCAAGGTGGAACAGCTCAGCCTTGCTCCTGAACAGCATTGCTCCTCTCTCTTGTTTTGGTGGTGCGGAGTGGCAGGTGTGCTGCCAGGGATGAGCAGATGTTTTTGAGTAACCTCTCTCTAATCATATTTAATTTAAAATGAACATCACTCATATGCTAAAGGTTTGTGTAATAGTAGAGGCAGTGTAGGATGTTGGATCACTTCTTAAGCGTTTCTGACTGTGAGTGGCTGGTAGCTGTGTAATTAAATAATCTTAAAGCTTAGTGGAAACTAACTTTGGTAGACAGACATGGAGCGTGATTGTGTGTTTTATCCCTCTGGGAAGCCACACTACCAAAGCAAAAGAAAAATCCAGATCGTCCAAAACTCTACAAGTTAATCCTAACTTGAAGTGGGATGTTAACTGATGGGGATTTTCCCCTCTTCTTCTGTTGGCAGAGTCTTGGGTGTGTGTTGGGAGTGAGGAGAATAAATAGAGTGACCACAGACCATTCATTTTCTAGGACAGCGTTGTGGCTTTTTTGGAGTACAGGCTGTAAATGTGACAGCCTGACATACAGGGCATTCTGTGAGATTTATTTACTTTATATTAGGGTTTTCCTTTACTAATGCTTTCTCAGAATGGTATGCTTCCACTCAATTAGGAGCCAGTCTAGGGACAAAACTGGGCTTTAACTTTATTAATTAACAATGTGAGCTGATTTACTGGAGGTAGCTTAGAGAAAACTTACTGCCATAAAAGAGACTTCTGTTGGTGCTGCAGGCTAGAGATTCTGCTGTCATTGATGGTACCTCCATTTAAATGTATCCCAAAGTGTGGAGCAGGGTAAGAGATTCTGTGTTATAATCATTGCATTATAGCAATCTGCTTGTGTTGGAAGACCAGATGACTACATCTGTATTGATGTTACTATAGGCCTGAGGAGAAAAACAGCTTTTGGCTACTGGCTACTTCTTCTGCATGTCATTAAATTCTTGTTTGCTTTAACATTAAAGGGGTTCCTAAAAACACTTGGTAGACATTGCATTTAAAAAATCCAGGTTCTTGCCCTGTCTCTTGCATCAGTCTTTCACATACATGTCCTGAGTGAATTAATAAAGGAAGAAGAAATAGAAGGGCACTTAATTAGCTGGAGTTCAAAGGCTTTGGGGTGAAAAGCAAGCAGCTAACCTGCAGATTTGCTAACTTGCACCCTGGGAGGCACGGCAGGCGCATTAGAACACAGGTGCTGGACCATCCAGGGTATACAGAGCCTTTCATCATCATCTACTGGTTGTAATTGTTTTTCTTGTGATAATAAGCCTTAGAAAAAAACGTTGGAAACCTCTACAGGAAATCTTCATTTTTTTCTACTTCCTTTACCTGCTCTATGGAAAGGTGTAAAATGTGCAGGCACATTGTACAGAGTAAGGCTGAAGGGCAGAGTGATAGCTCAGTGTGTCACAGCCATTATTGGTTGTTGATCTCAAAATATCATTGCTTTCTGTATGCTTTGTGCTTTTACTCCTGCAGGAAGAAGGTGAAAATCTGACAATGATTGATTTGATGAGGAATGTTGCAAACGAGTTCACTGAGTCACTGGTTCAGCTAAAGTGTGTTTTTAAAACACTGATATCAACAGCTGAAACATGGAAGTGCACAGCATCAGCAAAGCCACAGCCATTTGATGCTTTTTTATCAAAATAGCATCTTGAACAGCAGTAGGGGAACATAGACTCCCAAAAGAAAAACAGAAAATGAGGCAGAATTTTTTTTTTTCTTGACATCTGACAACACTTTGATGTGTCTGCTTGGGGATGGCAGTGTTGAGGCCTCTCTCCACAATAATATGAGAATGATAAGTCCTTGGACACAATTATAAAGTGCCAGGACATACATGCTTATTGGGACCTTTGCTGAACTATTGGGCTAACAGGGCTTTTGCACCCTCAACAGCATGTCAGTGTTTCCTGCCAGACTGGTTGGATTTTCTGGGCATCTCTCATGTGGCTACTCTTCTATTAAGAATACTGTTGAAGCTACTTCTCCCGGCAAAGCTCTCTTTCAAGAAAACAAATAGATGGGTCTAAGCTTGCCTGCTTACATGAGTTTCATGGTTTTAAAAATATTTATGTAGACCTCTGATAAGGGACTTTGTTCAAAGTTGTCTTCTTGAGTAAAGTGTTGCTGTGAAAAACAGCTTATTGCAAGCTGTTCTGTAAAGTGTGCGCGAAGGTGAGTTTGAGCAAAATTTTTTTTTTTACTCTTTCTAAGACCCTTGTAGGAAAAGGTACAGCAAGTTAATTTTCTTATATGATGAAATATACTGTAAGTGTATTTTTGAAAGCAAAGTCACCTTGTTACCCTTAAAGTTCTGCAACATTTCCCAGATCAGGATGCCTGTCCCAAAAGGCACAGCACAAGAACAAAGATCTATTCTGTGGGGCAATTTAAAAATCCTGTGTGTGCTGACAAATTAGTCTTTTGACCTAGACTGTTTTGGGGAGCAGATGGCAGAGCTTTTGAATGTAGGCTTGTTTTTCATAAAGCACAAATACTTTTTCATGCTGTAATCCCTCCCTTTCATATTCTTAGCCCTCTCTGATTTGTAAACTTCCTTCTGGGTGTTGCATCCCACCTTTCCTTCTGAAAATAAAGTAGGTTGGGAAGAACAACAACTTTCAGACAAGCAGGCTTTATTGAAACCAGATGAAGACCCGAGATTTCCAATACTGTAAAACTTTGGACTCAGAGGAGATTTTAGTTCTATTTCTCTTTGTAGGAAGAGAAGAAGGTTTGATAAAATAATAAGACACAGTTCTTGGTGTTGCTCCTAAAAATGCCCTTGGTCTGCATAGCTGTCTTGATTTTAGGTCTGTCCTTGCATTTGTTTGGAGGTCTGCTTGCTTTGGAAAGCAGGGATTATCTGTATATTTAGAGTAGTCCCCAGAAGACACTGCAGGCAGATGATGTCAGCTGGTGGTTCATCCTTCCAGTCTCCTCAGCACTTCTGGTGTTGCTTCTTTGCAGTGAGGGATCACTGTTACTGAAGTCATGCTTTTGGATAGAGGAGGGCGAGGCTTAATTTCAGCCTGCTTTAAATGTTGGTGTTTTCAGCATCTGTTTTTATGGCTTGTAAAACTGATACGGATGCAAATCCTGGTACTTCCCTAGATACTTGGAGCTCTGCATCCGCAGGTGCCTGGTGGAGAGTCAGATAACCTTGGTGACACACAATGCAAAGAGGGTCTTTTACCCCTGTAATTATCCATGACTTGCAGAGGCTGCATGTTTTCTCTCCCCTGCATGCACATGCTGAGTGGAGTGGGGTGTGCATGTGAGGAGGAAGAGTTTGGGCAGGCAGTGGGTGAGGGAGCACAAAGGAATAGTGAGCAGAAGTTAGGTGGAAGATGCACTCTTGCTCAGTGGAAGCTAGGTGAAAGTCTCCTTAGCAAAAACCTTCTTCAGTGGTGGATTTGACCAGCTGGACCCTCATAAAAGAGGTTCTTGGTGACCAGTTGCCTCGATGCATTTCTTATCACAGCTGTCATTTTGGTCATTGGTAGTGTTTGGCTGCTTAAATCTAGTGCCAGCTGTTTTTGGAACCTGAGCAGAGGCAGGAAATGAAAGATCACCAGGGATGATAAAGTCACAAAGAACAACAGGCACAGGAAACCAAAATTTTGATTGCTTGGGCTGTTTTATTTTATTAGTTTTTAACAGTGCTGTAAGGCAAATGAGTTTTGAAGAAAAGTTATGGCTGCTGTATTGCTCTTGCTTCTTCAAGGTCACAGGGACGTGCATACTCATGTTGAAACTACTGCTTTGCTGGAAGAGACATGCTGGTTACTTTTTTAAATGTTCTGAAGAAGGGGTTAAAAGTATTACAGATTTTGAATTAGCTGAAGGATTGAAATGTAAATATTGCAGTACAGTTCTTACAGTGCCTTGTGGAACAGCGAGGAGAAGGCGCATGGCCCATATCAAGACAGGAAAGCTGTGTCTCGGGAAAGTAAAATTGGCCTAGGAAAGAGAAATATATCCTGAATGCTCCCATGTGTCAGAAGTATCTTCCCTGACTGAAACTGGTATATTAGTATAGGATGTGATGGCAAAATGAGTGATATGTCTGTTGCAGGGATTTTGTTTGTTGAACTTTAATTAGGCTTCCAGCAGATGTTGCTAAATCTGAGCATGTACGTTGAAGCTGCTGTTTGCATTGAGGGTGTTTTTCCATGATCATCTAAATCAGTTCTGGGACCAGTGTAGAAACAATGACAATCCTTTCAGTGTAAGCAAAGACAAATAAAAAATTAATGAGAGAGAAGATGTTTCTGTAGCTCAAACAGGCACTTGTAAGATGATTGTAGGCGGTTGTTAGAGCTCCTTATGTCTTATTTTCCTAATCGTGTGGGATTGCATACAAAAACAGCATAGAAATTTAACAGCAGATATCTCCAAAATTACTTTAGTGACTCATTTTAAAGAGGGAAATACCTTATGTGTACTTATTTTAAACTTGGCCTGAATACTGATTTTGGTAATCTTGGGTTGTGCAAGATCTGCAAACTAAGTAGACTGTGACAGCACCTGGGTTTTTTTTCCTCTTTTCCCTTGGTTTTAAACCATTCTGCAATGTCCATAGATAGTTTATTCTGAAATTACAGATTGTTAGTCCATAATTAATTAATCTGTTTCCTTTGAAGAATCAGATGGGAGCCAACGTCATTCATATGGCAAGAATCTCTAAGCAGAAAAACGTATAAGTCAGTATAGAAAATATAAATAGCTGTTTCTAGTACATGCCTTCACTGAACAGTGGCTAAGACATACCTGCCCTTGTTTTCCTTCTGCTCCAGACAAGCAAGCAGCATCCAGAGAGGTGACTTGTCTTGCTGCCCTCTCCTTCACAAACTGGGCAAGATCAGCATCTGAGGAGAATGATGGATACTGGGGATGTTGGCTCATGTAGTGACATTGGGAAAGAGAGGCCCTCAAATTCATTTTTCTCCCTTCTGTTCTCCCTTCTGTGGTTTTTCTCCCTTCTGTTCCGCCAGTCCTTCAGCAGCTGTGTGGAGGGAGCTGTACCAGGTGTTGGACAAGGACTCCAGGAGATAACTGACCTCTCCTCTCCTGCCAAGGGAAAGACTGTAACACTATATTACTATTGAAAAGCACACTGCAAGATATGTTTTAATTAGAATGTGTTTTGCTGCAGTGTAATTAAGGGTAAAAAGCTTTACTTACTGAAATGTAGTGCATTTTCTTATTGTGCTTTGCTATATCAAATTCTTATCATTACCTTGGAGAGAAGGAAATGAGAATATTGGAGACCAGTATATAGCATTCACAGTAACAGTCTGCATAATTTTTTGTGAAGGCTGCTCCTGAGTTTGACTTGAGGCAGTCTTGACAGAATCTCATGCTGGAGGAATATAATACTTCAATTGTAATATTGCATGGCACTTCAAGAAGAGGGCACACAGAGTTGAGCTAACTCTTTTTTGACTGGGGTAAACAGCTTTCTACTAATAAATGCAAATTAATGGGGACTCAAATGTTGAAGAAGTGTTACAGTATTTTTGCTGCTGAAATAACAAATGAAAACTACCATACCTTCCAAGATGTATATAAGCAAAGAAAACAATTTCAAATATGTGATTGTTGGCTGGCTGCATTTTGATTTAGATTTGTTACAACATTTTGGTATGGCAAGTCAAAAGTAAATAAACCAACTAAGGCAATAATTCAGTGTTCTCAGAAAATGTCCTAATGACATCTTTTTGTAGAATTCATTTTTCAAAGTCACATCTTCATATAACAAATACTGTTATTTCTTGCTCTCTCTCTTTCCACCCACATTACAGTCTTTACAGAACAGAAGCTATGGTTCCTGATGAGGTTACTATTTACATATATGGTGCTGAGGAAGATCAGAGGCTTTCATGTCACCTCATGTACTGATAATGATATCAACTTCTTACACATAACTGGTTACAAGTAAATTTGAGCTGAAATTTGCAGGAACAGTCACTCAACATCATAAGAGATTGCTTATTTGGAACAGCTAACTCCAGAAACTGCACTGTAGGTAGGTTCAGTCATTTGCCACTGTCGAAAGTGAAAAATGCAGTATTTCTGTTCCTGTCTCTCCCACTCTTCATGTCTGGCTGCTTAGTTTTCCAGCTCAGCTATGCTGTTACAGTAGTCCCTAAAGCTGTGCTGGAAACCAGATTGTTGAAATTTCCGCTCAGACTTTAACAGTGGCAACTTCTCTGCTGTTAGAGACCGGAGGTACCCTTAACAGAGGAAGTACTTCTTTAAACTGGGTATATATTTTCTGTTAAAAAATGCCAGTTGGTATAAAACAGAATATGTTGGATTATTTTTATCACAATTAACACTCTATGCCTTAAATTCCTGTGAATTTTCACTTGCTGGAGAGTCCATGCCTTGAACTGAGTCAAGAAATGTAGTGTGCTGTGGCTGAATGCTGATCCCAGGCACTCTGCATTAGGAAGCAAATATATCTGAGGTAGAAGGGGGGTTTCACAGCTAAATGCTGTTCATGAGCTTTCAGCTCGATTGCTGAATGTAACTGTGATTGTATTGGAGGTGTTTTATCCAGAAGTCCTGCCACATGTGCATTCAAGTTGCAGAAAGATGTAGAATAGCTTTCTTTAGCCTTTGCATGGTTAGACAAATTAGGCAAGAGGTGTACGTAATGGCATATAAAAGAGTTAGCATGCTGTCCTCCTTACAGTATCTCAGAGTTAAAGTTGTGCTACAGTTAGTTCAGGTTACATATTCGTGTTCCAGCTCTCACTGATGTTGCTGTGAGGGCAGTCTCATTGCTTTGGTCCCATAGTTTGTGTTCCTTCTAGCTGTGGTGCTCGCTGACTAACATTTCTTTTCCAGTGGTTAGATAGGGGTCATTGCAAGTATCTGAAAAGAGGCACAATGATTTGGATATAGGGCACAAGCTAATGGTTTAGTAACTTCACTGGAACTGGAGATAAAAATCTGGAAACATAGGGAGAAAATTAACCCAGCCCTTCATGCTTCCCAGTTAATCAACCTAGAGCTTATATGGAAAGAGTTAATTATTTGGAAATCACTTCAACTCCGTGGCTCGTGGCTTTTGCTTTTCTGATACTTCACATATTCTTTGCAGATGATTTTAATGAATAGGCTGCATTAACAGACAATCTAAAATAGAAAAAAGAAAGCTCCAGTATATAGAGATTCTTTCAGTGGATCATGAATGGTAATGTCAAAGTCTAAAGAACAATAGAATGAGTTACTTTAATGATCTTATTTCAATAAATGTAGTTCAATTTAATAAGTATTTTTAACTTAATATATTAAATATATTTAGATATTTTAATATATATTAATTGTTAAATGCATAGTTTCTTCCATAAGTAAAATAGATACCCAAATTAACAACAAAAGAAATTAAGCAACCTTCAAATGCAGGCTGGCTGGAGCCCCATTGCCTGGGGCGTGTTGAATGATCAATACCCAGATATTGATTGCAAAGTTACACATCAAGAGTCTGTAAAAAATTAGTTTCTTATTATCCCTTGTATATCCCTCTGAAGAAACGACACATTTGCTGTTACATTTAAAGCTATTGAGTTTTACTACAGACTGTTCTAATCTGTATGTTTCAGACTCTTTTGTGGAAAAGCAGATCATATGTTGAAAGTTGTCTCCCTACTCTAGGCTGGGTGTTACTAAATGTTTTGGGGGTGTAGGTGTCCCTTGTAAATGGGGTGAGAACTGGTGAGCTGGGCTGTGAGTCCTGCTCTGCTCCAGGGAAAGTCTCTTGCTCTGCTGAAGAAATAGACAAGTTACCGCATGTCTCCTAGCCCTGAGTGGCATTCAGCTTTCCTGCACTCCTAATGCCTACCTTGCTTTGAATTAATGCACTTGTGTTTAAGGTATTTTGCTATTTTGTCGAGGTTTCTGACTGCCTTTGATACCTGAAGATTACAACACACAAATTTCTAAGTGTTGGAAACTCCTAGAATTATTTTCTTTAAAACCTGAAAAGCACTTGTTCCAGGTAAAAAGCTAGGGCAACATCAGCATCATTTTACAGGTTTGTTTTACAGATGATTCTTTTATTTAACCTAGTACGGTATTCCTACCCAAACAGTCAAGCTTGTGATTCTTTAAAAACAAATAAATCATGTGAACTGGTGAGCAGTGTTTGGCATACTGAATGGGCAGGGCCTCTTGCATTTGTAGCTTTGTTTTCCTGCCTTGTAAAAGGATATTATCTTGCAGACTCTGAAGTGTGTTTACCTTCAGAAAGATGAGCTATAAAGCTCACTAGAGGGAGGATCAGTCCTTGTCATTTCTCTCTGCATTGTTTTCCACTTCCCCCAACTACCATATTTCAAATCCCAGGCCTTGGTCCAGCCAATGCACAATTTTTGTAACCGTTTTAGCCAAGGATGTGATTTCCCTTCTACCTGTTACATTTAGTTTATGGCAGTAACGCCTGCTTTGTGGACTCACTGCAATAAAATTGTTCCCTCCCTATGCAGGGGGATTCGCTGTAGCAGCAAAGACTTTTGTTTCGCACGTTCCACAGCGTGGCTGGACTGCTTTAAGTAATGGGTCTAATCAGAGCAGTTTGTCTTCTGTGTTGTGATATGACTGTGTTGAAGTGTTGTGATGGTTCTCACCCGTGTCTCTGGAAGGGACAAGGTTGTGAGCTCAACTATGCAGGTTCAAAACCCTGCTGTCATCCCTGTCCCAGGGCATCTAGGATACTTATTGCATCTGGGTGTGCCTTCTTCAGTGTGGTACCAGAGGATGGTGGTGTTGGTAGTTGCAGCAACAGCCATTCCTATTTAAAACATTTAAAAAATCTTCTGTACTTGAGCAAGCTGTATTTTAACAGCATGAATGTCAACGGCTAGCTTTTGGTGTATGGTATATAATTATGAAGTAAAGAATAGTGACCTCGGTCCCTTATATTTTATTTGTGATTATGATTGAGCAGTAACAGACCACTGAAACCATACCCATGGCTGTTTTGGGTGGAGAGGAGAGGTTTTATTGTAGTATTTGCTTGAAGCCCTTCAGAAACACTGCAATTTTTTTTTCCTTTCTTTCCTTCCCCTTCCTTTATTTCCTTGAGTTAGTTAAACCACACTAGACAAAAAGTTTATCTGTGGGTAATACCTTAATACCTTTGGCAATGATTGTGCTATCAGGATGGTTTAATTTTTTACATAGAACTGCTAAGTGAGGGTTTTTTTCTTCAGACGTCTAGACATCTCTGTCAGATCACATAAAAGCAGATCACTGTGACAGGCTGGGTTACTGCTTTTAACCAGATATATCTTGCATCCTGACCTTTCTAAAGCAAGCTCTCCTGTGTCCATGCTGCAGGTGTGGCTTTGGAGGAACGCTGGAGCTTGGAGGGGCTGGGAAGGAGCACCTTACAGCACACTGGTGCCATCTGATGGTAAGCTTTCCCAGCAGATTTTCCCCATTTCCATCAATGTCAACAAGCTTTTATTTTTTTTTGTGAGGGTCAGGTGAGATGATGTTAGTTATGTGGTTTTATATATATCTCCCAGAAATAGAAGTACTATATTAATTTTAAAAATCTAGAATGTTTTGTGTAATTTTCCTTAATTCATCCTGTGTTTTAAAAACAGGTTTTAAATTAAACCACAACCTACAATATGACTTTTTTACTTAGTTTTCTTTTTTTTTTTATCCCCCAGAAGTAACTATTGATTACAGACATGGTCTTCCTGTGATAACTCTTATGCTGCCCACAAGAAGGGAACGCTGTCAGTTCACTGTTAAGCCGGTGGTGACCACTGTAGGAGCATTCCTGCAGGATGTCCAAAGAGAAGATAAAGGAATTGAGAGGGCAGAAGTCTTTGCAACAGGTATCTTATATTTGTTACTCCCCAGAATAAATGCATTGCTTTTCAAATGGACTTCCCCTCTGAAGCACAAGTTCAGTCTTCCATCAATTTTAGCATTGGTGCTGTTGGGGTAGCTCTTGAATGCTTCTGGATTTTATTGTGTTTCAAATTTAGTATCTGAGTCCTCTTGAAAAAGCTAATTAAAAATTAGAAGTTTAGCTTCTCTTTGTAATGCTGTCTTTAAATATGTATCTCTCTCTGATCTCCTTGATACCTTTTTCTTTCCTTATCCTCCATGATCCTTCATAAATACAGCCTCTTGGGCTTTTGAATGTGATGTCTGCCAGTTGTTCAGTGTTACCCAGAGCTGAAAGAATCCATTTGCCTTACTACAAACTTGAACTCATATGAAAGAGCTAAGCAGCCAGATAATGAGTGCAATAGTCAAGGGCAGCTTTTGGAGTCTTTGGGGACGTTTCATTCATCAGCTGGAGTACAATGCTTTGGGGCCCTTGGGTTGAAAAGAAAGTGATTGCTAGGGTCAAAGGCTAACTAATATTTTTGCATTGATGTCCTCTTTCCTCCTTGTAGCATACTATTTATCCTGTTGTCTTAAGTCTTTAAATAATTATCTCAAGCTCTACTCACTGTGTTCTTTTGTTCTGTCTCTTTGGCTTTCCTGTTGATAAAAATTAACATCCAGTTAGTTCACCTGGTTCTCCATTTTATTTCCGAGACAATTTGTCTTTTGGCGGTGCTTTGTAGTTTTTCCACAGCAGTTCTGAAGAGTCTTGCAATTCCTGTCTTGGTACTAGAGAAGGACTCAATCTCAAAAGTAGAACTGGGATATAGCTTTTTGGTCTGAATCTGGTAGAATAGGGACTTGAATTTGACTTACTAAAAGCATCTATTTTGCTCCTTCCCTGCTTATGCCTCTAGAGAGAAAGAAAAGAAAAAAAAATGATAGCTACATTCCTATGGAAAGATTTATATTCCATCAGGTAACACATAAGCAGAAGAAAGAATGGGGTCAAGGAATGCTGGTTGAAAGTTTCATAGCTGGGTGCATTCATAACATTCCTTTTCTTTCTGGTCGATACTACAGAGGGCTGCAGAGACTTTTAAGGGAACTGAAAACAGACTGATATTCCCAGAAGATCAGGAAGCCAGATATATAGGAGAAGCTGCTTTAGTTGCCTTTGAGAGCACATTTAGTAAAACAGGAAAATATCCCATAGAGCCATTTTTTTTATATCCTCCGGAGCAATGGAGATGCGATGTGTGTGGATCCCAGTGTGTGCATGAGCCTCAGGAGCTTTGTGTACACAGGAACTTTGGTGGTGTTTTTTCAGGTTTTTTTTAGGGTCTGTAAGGCAACAAAAGTAGAAAATTCTCTTGAAAAAGATAATTTCCTAAAAGACTCTTATCTTCAGAAGCCACTGTAACAAATGGCTGTTTTCAGCAGCTGGCCTTCCCCTTAAAATGGAGGTTTTCACTACAAAGGATTTCTTAACTGGGGGGAGACAGTACATGCGCCAGCAAACAGTTAACCTCTGGGTACTGCTATTATGCAGAGACATCCAGGACAGGAGTATTTGTCATTTACTGTGGAATCGAATTCTTCTGTGAATTACATGCTTCACAAGTGACTGATGTTTGCACTGAGGCAGGAGTAGTTAGCTTTTGCTGACATACCACAGAAGAATGCGATTCAGCAGTGAATCACAAAGTCTAGCATTTTTGGCACAGACAGGCAGCAGATTCAAGAGTGAAGAGGAATTTGGGTTGTTTTCACCTGTCTCATCTGTTTAAACATGCACCTGTCCACCTCTGACTTTGGAATAGAAACATTGTCCAGTTTGATTAAAATAGTGACTGTCAAACAGTTCTCTGCTCTGTATTTGTCAAGTACTGGGCAATTGTAATGTTAGAGAACAGCTTAAATGTTTAATTTATTAGGAAACTGATACTGTAAAGAGAAACTATTGGTCAAGTACTGAGAGTTGATTTTAAACATTTATTATTAAAGACAAATTATGAAACCTTGATTTAATGCAGACATTTCTGTGCCATTTAGCCATTAAATGAAAACTAACCTTAACTGAAAGTATCAGTGCTGTGTATAATGACTTGCTTTCATTTTCTCTGGATTTGGTTGTGGTCCTGCAAAACTTAAGTAGACAAAAAATGGCCCTTTGTCCACATCGGAACACTTGTGTTTAGGTCTAGGATTGAAAGTAGCCTTTGCGAAAAGCCTGTGGGGAATTTTCTTAAATAAAATGCCTCCCTTTCCCCAAAACTTTTCTTCTTTTCGGTTAATAAAAGGTTGCACAGGTTAATAAATTGGTGGTGTTTCACATCCAGAACAAAGAGCCTGTCTGGCCATTTTTTTGAAAAGCAATTTTTGTTTAAATGTCACTTCATAAATGTCACCTTAACGAGCCGTGATGCTTTATTACACTGTAAAAGAAAAAAGAAATGAGTGGATGGGCACATTAAAATTTCATATTTTGGATTGAAAGTGATAGCCTTCTGAGTTTGTTTTGCCCACACAGAGTGGACGGGCGAGCCAGCTGGTGCATTAGCTCGCAGAGCTCAGCAGTCTCAGCCTCAGCAGATGGGGCCTGAGGACAGAGCTCTGGTGAATAAATAATCAGAGGTGTGGAGTCATCTGTGGTGCCTTTCTGTAGTGGGCGTGATGGGGGAGCTGGGGAAGTAGCACTGTGACAAATATTTACATACTAAAGTCTTGGTATTTTGTACCTTGTTCATTATTCATCTTGGGAGTAAAGCTGCTGTTTTGCGCCGCTGCTTTAGCTCTTGGCAGGGACAGGGGAAGATGCCCTTTTTTTGTATGGGAAATGAAAATCAGGTCAAACAGGTACTGTGGAGCAGCTGCTCCATGGGGGTTTTCAAACCCCCATACCACAGTGATGTGTCCAGCAGCAGTGGTGTGGGCTCTGCAGGTTCTTGGGCCATCTGAACCCTGGTGTGCTCTTGGCATCCACTGTTACGTGTTAGTGCTAATGAGTCCAGAAGTTCCTTTTCGGTAGGAGCTGTAAAATTGCATGTAAAATTCATGGGGTACCATTCATATAATTTTTTGCATCAAAAAGAAGTAGAAAAGCGTTCTCCAGAGCTATGCCTCTGTGGCTTCTGGTCTGCCTTTTACTGGACAGTGTAGCTATCTAGTTCTTACCTTCCAGTCACTGATAGCAAAACAGAATGATTTTAAATACCATTAATAAAAATCTGTACACCACTATTGACGGGAATTGCTCCTTTTGACTTGAAGAGCCTCTTTAAGTAAAGACATAAATCTGTAACTGAAGATGAAGTCTTTGAAGGTCTTTTAATTGCCCAAAACCCCAGTAAAGATGCAAACTTGTGTGTGGGTGGAGAAACAAAAATGCAGATCCTTATGTTGCAATTTGTTGCTGGTTTATTCAGAACTTCTTTTTCTTCTGCCCTCACCAATGGGTCTGTTCTAGTCCTAATCACAGATAAGAAAATGCAAGTCTGCTTATAGTAGGGACAAGTCCAAATGATACCAGTAGAGAAAGCATTCAGGTACACTGCATTGGTGTCGCAGAATCACTGAATATTCTGAATCGGAAGGGACCCACAAGGATCATCAAAGTCCGGCTTCTGGCTCTGCACAGATCAAGCCCCAAGAATCACACCACGTGTTCCTCCTTAATGTTTAGTGTTAGTTACCAGTTTTTCTGAAAGTACAGTTCCCTTCCAAACATTATTAATGAAGAACTGTAGCACATTAACTCTTAAACATTAGCAGGGTTATCTGCTAATGTTTAAGACTCCTTATGGCAAGTGATCTAGAACTTAAATCTTTCTTCTGCAGATGGTAGCAAGGTCTCTCACGCAACATTGATGGAGGTCTTACTGATGAATGACTTTAAACTTGTTATCAACAACACAGAGTACAGTGTGTCACCTCCTGTAAAAGGTAAGAGCAATCCTTAATAACGGATTATCTTTAGTGAAAGGCATGGGAAGTCTCAGAAAACTGGAACCTGTCTGGAGAAAGGTATTTCTATTTGGTTTTGGTTTTTTACCATTGGATAGTCCTGCTTTTGGGGTTGGAGGTAGGGAGAGAATGAAGAAGGGTGAGTTCTTGAAATGGTTTATGTGACAAATATTTTCTTTCAGATAAGCTGAATAGTGAGCATGCTACTGAAATGGAAGATATCAAATCCTTGGTTCACAGACTGTTTGTAGCCCTACATTTAGAAGATCACCAGATCAGAAAAGAGAGAGAATTGCTACAGAAAGTGGATCACCTCAAAGAAGAGCTGTTGCCCCTTGAACAGGTTGGAAAGTGGAGTTACTTTTTTAAACTCGAAAGCATTTCCTTTCATCAAGAATAAGCTCTGTAATAGAAGAAAATCAGCATGAATGGCTAGGGTGTATCTGGTTTGTTTGTTATATAAACAAATGTCAGCTCAAATAGAATTCAAATTATTTTCAATTCAGTTCTTTTCCCTCCTGTTTCAGACATTCACTGGGTAGAAATCACAACACCTGGAGAAAAAGTTGTCATGAACAAGCCTCAGCATGGCTAGTATTGAGACTGAAAGGCCATTTAGTCACCTGTTGCTGTAGAAATTCTGAGAGAAAAACCCAGTAGTGGGGTTGACATCATCTGTGGCTTAGGCTAGTGGACAAAAGGACTCCTGCTTTATGAGGACCAGCCTCAGTGTTACCCAGAACTGCCTGGAATGGTAAATGGAAATCCAGTAGACATAGATCCCTAGTAGTTGGAAGGACAAATTTAAAAGCAGAATTTCTGGGTGCACAAAGGCAAGAAGATCTGGTTGCTCTTGGATTTCAGTTTTTTTATTTCTTAGCAGGGTAAGTCAGTAAGAGGTGTCAGTAAGAGGTATCAGTAAGAAATCCTGAAAGAGGATCTAGCCCAGCAGGAGAAAACATAGTTGACGAGCTGCTTATCAGAGGAGGACTCATGTTTGCTATATTTCTTTTCCTTAGATGAAAGCCAGAATCATAAACAGTGCAGATGCAAAAACCTCCAGGCTTCTATGGGTTGGCTTAGCTCTGATGTCAACTCAAGGGGGAGCGTTGGCGTGGCTCACGTGGTGGGTCTATTCGTGGGACATCATGGAGCCAGTCACGTACTTCATCACTTATGGGACTGCCATGGCTTTCTATGCCTACTTTGTTCTTACTAAGCAAGTAAGTCCTTTTCTTGTAGTGTCTGGAATAGTGAAAAGAAGGAAAACTGACTCTGAAAATCACAATGTTTGGGCTCTGATGAAAATAGAATTTAGTAAGTAGCCTTGACATCAGACAAGGACTTGTTTGATCCGTAATGGGGCTGGATACAAACATTACATGATGCAAAATCAATCCAGGTGCTGTTACACATGAACTGCAGAGCATAGCTACTATCTGTAAGATTTCATAATCTAGGGAATAAGAAGTGATGAAAGAAGTCTCTCCTTTAAAATATTTGTGGACCACTTTGCATAGTAAATGGAACCTTGCTCATTGCTGTAAAGGGAGAGCAACTGCTAGTGCTGTGACAGTTTGTGAACGCTGCCTTACAGAAGAACATCACTGAACAGCAGCTTTTATTTGCTGGAGTTTATGTCTAAACAGTGCAGGGTACCAAACCATTTGGAACTCTGGCAGTTGCATTACTAAAATATGCCTTATTTAGTGCCTGAAAAAAAGCTGTTGCTTTGTTCTTCATAATCTGACTGCTTTTCTGTGACTTTGAATGAATGGAGGTAAATCTAGGACAACTGAAGTGGAGCAGGAAGCAGCCATTGTGTAGAAGAACAAAAGCTTGCTCAGATCTTAACTGACCTTCACAATACAGACTTGTGAGACTTCTGTTTCTTTTTCCTATTTTAGCTCTGTACTTTACTCTCAAAGTAGGCATATTGATGTCAAACTTTCTGTGATGCAAACCTTTTATTGTGGAGGTGTTGTGGAAGAGTAGCCAACACTTTCTTCCATAATATCAGTGGATCTATAGACCTTGTAAGACACTAGGTTCATTGAATGAGAAAGGGGGATATGTCTGTTTTTATGAAGAGCTGGCTCTAAATGTGAGTTTTATTCCTTCTCACTGTGTTTTAAGAAGGGCTAAGGCATTCCTAATTTTTGTAAGTGAGTAGATAAAGAGATTACTACTTGGCTCTTTTGAAGAGCTGCTGGTGCCATAAGACTTTCAAATAAGTCTGTGAGAAACAGTACGTGAACTTCCTCTGACTCCCTGAAGGTTGTGTCTGTTTACTCCAGTGGCTCCAGTCATGAAGATCATGCTATGTCGTTATTACAATTGAAAATTCCTTCAGACATGATAGAAATTATTCCAACCATGTGTCTAAAAAGCCCTTATGACCTGTAATAGTATAGCTTCATGTGTAGCCTCTTTACAGAAGATAGGTGTGTGTTGAACTAGATAAATATTCCTGAAACAGGCTGAATTTCTAATCTTCTGACCTCTACTCAGTTTTCTTGATAACCCCAAATATATGTCCCCCTTCCTTCCCCAGGACTACATTTACCCTCATGCCAAGGACAGGCAGTTTCTCCACTACTTCTATCGGAAATCCAAAAAACAGCATTTTAATGTGGAACGATACAACAAGCTCAAAGACGACCTAGCAGAGGTATTTAAACACAGTCCTTGAATAATGTGGTAGCTTCTGGCTTAAGACTTTCTCAGTAAACTCTTAGCTAACAGAAAATTGACCTCAAGGTTTGCTACTTACATTCAAAACAGTGTACTGTTTATCAGCCAGTTTCAGCTGTTCAGATAACCATTCAGTGTTTGCCATTGACATAAAACTACTCCAGTAAATCATCAGAAAGGGAGACCTTCATTAATTTATTTTAAAACAAGTAAGTCAGTTCATCAGCCTATTTTCTGCATATTCTAATTAATGTTGCATTTTTTAACCATTTTAATAGACTAACTGCATTGCTTCTGGACACAGTATTTTTGCTGCACTGCTGTGGTAACAGAGTCTCTTCCCTTCCTTGGAAGGAGATTGTCTTGCAGAGTTCAGCATTTGACATCATAATCCTATTCCTTAGGTAAAAGGCTTAGTTTTACAGAATATGAGCAACTGGATGGAAATTGTGTGTACGTAGGAGAAACTTTTTGGCCTTCATGACAAAGTCTAGCAGATCTCTCACTCCTCTGTTCTCACTCTTCCATCCCATCTTGCCAGCCCTGTGTTCAGTGTCTTGTAAAAGAAAAGGGGAACTAATTTTAGTTCAAAACCCATAGTTCAAGGTGTAATTTCATGAGCCACATATGACATAAAGCTAAAGTTTGATGCTTTTTCAGTGGCTTGTGAGTATGAACTTTGTGATTTCAGGAAAATAATACTTTGGGGTGCAGGTGAGTGGGTTGACGGCAGGATTCATGCTTCTCTCTGGAGACTGGCTGAATGCCCTCAGCAGGTTTGTAAATGTTCAGCATCCTCCCTTTGATTTGCTTGGTTTCTTGCCTAAGACCAGTGCCTTGTGAGAAGACAAATGTGTGAAAGAGGAGAAAACAGAGGGCTGCAGAAGGATGAACTCTCACTCTTTCAATAATAAACTCTCACTCTTCCTTGCATTCGCAGGCAGAAGAATCCCTGAGGCGTCTGCGCCAACCTCTGCACCTGAGGCTTCCCATCCAGGAAATCAATGACAAGGACTAACTTTGGTTTTGTATATATTGGAGTTGCCCTTTCAAAGCTGATATGAACATTTAATTGAAATTGAAACTGGGCATTTTTGACCACTATAGTTTTGAAAGTTGCATTAAATATCTATTAAAATGATATGGTCACTTGATGATTTTGGTTTGTTTTATTTATTTTATTTTTTTTTTTTCAAAATCTTCAAGATATTTTTCAAATTTCATTAGTACAATGGAGGCATTCTGACTGCTGGTAAAATGACAGAGATGCTTTACAGAACAAAGGCTGTCTTTTTAGTACCATGTACTATGAGCAGTTGCTCACAGAATTCTTCTTGCATTGAGTATTAAGGATTCTTTTCCCTAGCTCTTTGCATTGACTGTTGGTGTAACACCACTGATGAAGGTTAGACTTGATCTACAGGTAAGCTTTTTTTAGTAAATATTGCTAGAAGAACAAGGCATCTCAATATAAAATCATTTATGTTGCACTTTATTGAAAAAATTATCAAAATATTCAAACATACATGATTTATGTAAAGCTTAAAAGTAGACATAGTAAGATTTAACATATGTGTTTCGGACCATAGACTGAACTAAAGCAGAGGCAGTAAATCAATTATTTTATCCCCAGGAAAGTGGATTAAGACATTTTGCTCAGTTTGAGTTCTCCATTGTCCCTCAGGGTTAAGTGTATGTACCAATAATATATAAAAAAACCAACACCAAAAAACCAAAGAAAAGAAATATTCACTTCTAGGCAGTATCAGTCAGTGTCACTGCAATTGCTGATGCAGCAGTAGTAACAATCCTATGGTGACTATCACTTGTATGTACACGATGACAGAGTATGGCTGATCTTCTCCAGAGCCAAGAGGAGGAAGAAGCTGATCCAACACCAAGGTCTGAAGTATGAAGGTTTGCATAGGTTATATTTTGCAGAGCTGCCTAGAGATGTCTAGCAGCTTTAGCTTTAGAGGTATGTACAGGGCAAGCTTACCCAAAGTCAAGCTAAGGTCTCATTTCACCACTGCTTGCTTTTCTCCTGAGGATTCAAAGCACCAGCAAGCTGTAATTGTGCCCCAAACGTAAATGATTGTTATAGGTTATAAACCCAGGAGTGGAATTTTTCTTCCCCTGCTCTGGCTGTGGGAAGAATGGAGTTCGAATAGGGAGGGGAAGGAGTTTGGGATTTCGGTAGCTGGCCCGGCTCACGGGGGGAGTTGCTGGCCGCCCTCACACAGGACAGGTCAGCTTTTGCTGAGCTCTCGCTCTGGGACAGAGGCGGGGGAGGGTCTTGCGTGCGTGCTTTTGGAGAGAAGGCCTGGAGACCGGTCTTTCTGGCTTCCCGCCCTGGTCAGCCCTGACTGCTGGCCTTGACTTGCGGGCGGGCTGTCTTTGTCTCCGGCCCGGACCTGCTGCGTTCTCATCGGAGAGTTTTTGTGCTCACCGGGAGAAGAAAGGACGAGTCTTGAGACACCGTCATCTGAGGACAACAGTGAGTTTTGTGGGGGTGAACTGTTTTCCTTTCCCCCTTTCTTCCACTGGGGGAAGGGTCCCCATTTTCTTTTTGGCTTCTCCCGCGATCCGAGACACCCCCAGACCCCCTTCCCACGTGGTGACCGCCAGAGCCCGACAGCGCCCCCTGCAGGCCAACACAGAGACCTGCAGGCCCTGCACCTCCAGTGACCCAACAGCGCCCCCTGCCGGCCGGGATTAGAGCTGCGCTAAAGACAGAGAAGTATTCAGACTTTTTTTTTCTTTTGTTTGAAGGGGACTTCTGGGCACAGGACTATTGTTTAGTTGTTTTTATGTTCTGTTACTGTTCTTGCCAACATACATATATCTTTTAATAAAGGGGTGTTATTTCTTCCTTTTTTTCCCACACTTCCTCGATTAAAGCCCCTTAATTTTTTGAATTTACAATTGCTGAGAGGAGTTTGGTCTGTCTTATAACTCATCCTCTTTAGCAAACATTCCAGTCTCTTCAAACTGAGACAATGATGTTCAAGTAAAAAGAAACCCTTTATTAATTAACCCTATTTAATTAACCGTATGTTAATGCTACAACTGTACTCAAGGAATTAAATTCCTTTTTAGTGCTGAGAGAAAATAATTAAAAAATGTCCAAAAAGCTCAATAAAGCCACAAAAATTGCAACGTGGATGCTGCTTCCACAAATCTAAAAAGATACCCTACAAACTTATTCCCTATAAAGTGTGCTCTTGAAGCAAGATAAGTTAATCTAATGCAACATTAGAAATGTTTTGGAAGTAGTAAAATGTGCCATAGTTAGATGGCAATTAAGCAAAAGGCTTTTTACAAAAAAGTAATCTAGATACCAATTTCAATAAAATCTGAGCACCTTCTATAGAGTTTTGGACCAGTCAGCTTTTCCCAAATTCCCTGAGCTGTAATACTAGCTTTAAAATTGCTTTAAGATTTTAGAATCTATTATGTATACAAACTATAATGTTTGATTCCAGTGATTTTGCGAACAATCTTGTAGAGTATTAGTTTCCTGAACTAAGATGGTGTTTTCATTTCTGCAGCAAGTAGTAGTTAATGGTCATCGTTGTTAAATAACAATCTACTTAGCTTTTGGATGAAAATACAATTTTTTAGTTAACATTGAGGCAAAACAAGGAATCTGTTTTTTTCCTATAGCATTACTGTCTCTGCACACATCCACTTTGCGGTAAGATACTTTCCTGTTAACGACAGTAAGAAGCTCTGTGAACTCCAAGGAAGACCCGTGCTTCCGAAGCGTTTCACACAGATCTTGAATGTACCAGGAGCCATTTACAGTCTCACGATGAGAATAGTAGCCTAATGTAGAACAGAAACATAAAATAATATCTGAATGTAAGTAGTGATGACTCTTGGAAAAATATTTATGAGAGTCACTGTTCGCTACCATCCATAAGGGATTACTAATGGGTATAAATCTTACTTTGCCAATTATGTAATTTCACTGGAAACTGTAGATGGGAAATGGCTTTGAGATCACTTATAGTGCTCAGCTAAGAGGAATGTGATTCAGGGATTGGTAGCTTACAGGACTGTATCTGCACATTACAAGAGAGCAGATGGGAGTGAGGATAAGAGAGAACAGCCATACAGTGCAGGGAAAGTTATAAGCCACCAGAATCCTACAATCGTGGAATAGAAGGGAATGTGTGCTATCAGCAGACAGCTCAGTAGGAAGATTGATGAGAATGTTTGTTTCTGTTTGGCAAATTAACTGCAACCTTGATAGTTTATTTTCACTTTTCCTTTAACACGTAAGGTTCTTTCAGACAAGTTGTCACTTATCAGACATGTAAAACAGATGACCTGGAACTGCTCTCATTTTTTTGACAGCAAAATGAAGAATGAGTGAAGTTTTAGACACTGGATGTAAAATATTAGAACTTACCCTGCGCTACAGAGTAGCACATGATAAAGTCTGCACCAGCGGGCAGAGTATAGACACCAGCTGCATCCACTTCAGTCTCATTGACAGTGGATTCGTTGCTACTGTCTGTTGAATCATGAGCAATAACTGGATCATCATGTTTATCACCTCGACATGCCTGTTGGTGAGAAGTATTGTTAGGTTTCCACCTTTGCCAAAGTCACCTATGTTTAACGTGATACTTCTGAAGTTAACCAGAGGGGACTTCAGTTAGGTGTTCCACATTACCGTGAGTCTGGATCATAAAGACCCATTTACTTCTCTGTCAGTTAAAATATTGGTGATGAAGTCCATTGAAAGCTCTGAGATGATCTCAGAATCACTAAGACTGGACTTAAAATCACCTAGTCCAACCGCCAAGGTCTGCTCTACAGCAGGCTATCCAGGACAATGTGCAGTCAGCTTTCAAGTATCTTCATAGATGGAGACTCCACAATCTGTCTGGGTGACTTCTTCCAGTGTTTGACCACCCTCCCAGTGAAAAAGTGTTCTCTTGTGTTGAGATGGAATTTTGTATGTTTTAATTCATTCCGGTTGCCTCTTGTCCTGTCACTTGAGCACCACTGAAAAGAGCCTGTCTCCCTCTTATTTATTCCCTCGCACCAGATGTTTATAACATTGATAAGGTTCCCCTGAGGCATCTCCTCCAAAGCTGAACAGTCCCAGCTCTCTCAGCCTCTCTTCCTATGAGAGATACTCCAGTCTCTTAATCATCTTTGTGGTCTTTTGCAGGACTCACTTCAATAAGTCTGTATTTTTCTTGTACTGGAAAACCCAGAACTGGACACAGTACTTCAGATGCAGCCTCACCAGTGCTGAGTAGAGAGGAAGAATTGCCTCCCTGAGACCTGCTGGCAAGCAGGCAGCATTGAATTAATGTTCCGAGCACAGCCATCATTACATGCTGTCACACTTCTGCTCTTAGTTGTCTCAAATGTGTTAGATGAGGGATGGTTTTTTTGTGAGAAGTCAGTAAGTGAGCCCAGTATTGTCAGTGATGCAGGAAGGCTACACATGGAGCATAAGGTGAGAACACGGTCAAAAGATAAAAAGTAAGAAGCATTACTTATGAACTACCACTAAAAAGAGAAAACACAAAAAAAATCTTTACAGTGATGAAGTTTCATATGGCTGTTTCCTCTAATTTCCAAAGGTAAATGCTGTGCCAGTTGTTCTATAAAAGAACTCAGCTGATGAACTAAGTTAATTAGCATTTTGATGAGTATATGTTATAGATATTTCCAAGTATTACTTAAAATTGAAATATGAAAATATTTTTCCATGTTTGGTTCCAGGTTAAAAATAATAAAGGAAACCTGCATGACTCCTAATGAAAGATGAATTAATGATGTGCTGATTCTTGCAGCAGCCCTGTGCCTAAGGAAGCTTTCATTTGGAAAAAGAAAAAAGATAATACTTAGGATTACTCTGTAAACAACTACAATTACAATCTGCTGAAGGCCAGGTTCATATATGAGTTTGCTCTGGATAAGCCCTGCATGATCCCATGACTTTGCTTTGAACAAGAGGCTTGAACAGAGACCTTCTGAGGCGCCTCTCAGCTTGCATTATGCCATGAACTAAGATGTGAAACAGGAGGTTACATATGGGCTTTATTTGACCACTTATCACAAAAAGTATTTTTGAGACAATAAATCCTTAAATTGATTCTTAGAGTCTACAGAGATGCCAGGTATTGGTCATAAACAAAAAAAAAAATCACTACCACCACAAAAACCAACCAAGTAGTCCAGAAAAAAAGAAAACAACCAAACAGAAAACCAAAACACAAACCCCAGCTTCAGTAAGGATCAGTTAAAGGGACTTGCCTAGAAGGAAGCAATGAAGATAGAGGTTTGATAGCCTTCTACAGTCTAGTGAGGTGTGAGCAGTAGGAACTGAGCTGAGACCTTCCCCAAAAATATGGCACTGCCTTCTCTCCCATTAAATATACACTGACAGTCAATCTGACATGGGCTTGATTTGTGTTTCTCTTCATAAAATTACTTACTAAATACAGCTATAATCATGATATTAACACTAGTGTACATACAGGTTTCTTAAAAAAGAAGACTCCTTGTCTGAAATGTCTTTAAGGAAAAATTTCCCTTGTGGAAAGACTGCATCAGGAAAACTGACATCTGTATTGCAGGAAGACACAGGTCAGTGTTAAGTCCACTGAATTCAGAAACAGACATCTTACCTGAATGATAAATATCTTTGGTTTTCCTACTAGACTCCGGCACTTGTCTCCTCTGAACATGTCTGTGATTGTCTCAATTTTGATTTTGGCATCATATGCGTAAACATGATCATTCTCGCCATGACTCAGGAACACACAAACAAAGCAGTCAGCATTACTGTGGTCATCCAGAGAGGCTGAAATAGTCAAAATGACTAAACAGTCATCCTGAGGTTTAAAAAACATTGTACATTTGTATAATTTTTAATCCCTGATCAGTCCTTTTCAAATGAAAGCTATTTTCAGATAGAAGAATACTGCAGATTTGAAGGTGCATTGATTCAACATGGCTGAAGGGCCACTAAATGTAAAAAGAAGAATGTTAACAACTTCTCCCAGCAGCAAGTACTTTCTTTCATCTTTTAGTGACTTCCTTAGTTCTTCCACACAAGTTTCCCTTAGACTGCAATAATCTGCAATCTAACCTTTAAGTCCTTCTAATATTAAAGAACTTCCTTGTGCACAAAAACTGCTTTAAGTTAGATAAATAGAGAGAATGGAAGAAAAGATACCTGGAAATTCTGCTACAAATAGTTAGACATAATCACTGTATAGTCTCCTACCTTCATAAATTTCCTGCAGCACGCCTTCTGCTTTCAGATCATCAAAAACTCTGACTTCAAATCCAAGGTCTGTCAAACTATTATTAAAACACATCAGTATTAGTACAAGTCTTGCTCAAATTATATGTCAGTTGCTTTCCCTCTCAGAGAATAAATATTCATGTTTATGCATTATTTATGAAAAAAAACAACAAACTAAAGTTGATTTTGAACTCAAACTAGTGTCAAGTACAGGTCTAATACCTCAAGTTACTTCAAAGAGTTTGCCCAAAGAAAGCTCTGGACTCACTGAAATCATAGCACTTGTGCCAGCAGTTTCTGTGATGTAGGGAATGTGCCCTAAAGCTTTTTCATTACAGCTTTCTGTACCAAAGTTGCAGAGATGCTTATGTCTACAAAATCTTTTGGCCTCTACTTAAAACACAAGATTTAGGTAACTGCTTATTTGACTATGATTTCTGAAGTTTAGATTTTTTTAAGGATGAGCAGAGAAACCAAGTTTCTTACCTGCGTTTCAGATTGTTTCTGTCTGCCAAAGTCCCACGTCTGTCTGGCATTTTTAAATGCCAAAAAAAGTGTTCATGATTGAAGATTAATGCAATTCCTCTTCTTTGATGGTTCATTTTGTACTGCACTGCAGGATCATGTGTTTGCCTGTTGCCAGAGGTGGAAAACATTCTTGATAAATGAGTCAGTGGCTAATTGAATTAACTTCCTGTATTTCCACAAGGTAAGAATTTTTAATTGACTAGAGATTTGGAGGAGCCAATTTCAGAAGACAAGACCTCAAAATGCAGAATATTTTAGGAAGACCCAAAATCGCTAGGTCTTTTTTAAAAGCTTGGGCATGTTAAGGGAATCAGTAAAAACAAGTGTTGGGTGTTTACTGTGACTCCACCAGATAGATTGAACAGTTTCTCTGCAAGGTATTTGTGTTTTCTCTCCTCAGGAGGCTGTCTCATTAGTAACACAGTAACATGTATAATGGTGCACTTTAGGCATGGCTCCAATTCTCCATGTTATGTGTTCTGCTAAATATTATTTTAGCATAATTGGATAGTACACATGTACTTATTTGGAACTGTAGCTGTCTGCGGTTTGCTTCAAGTTCTTCTAAGTAAATCAAGTGCTACATCATAAGTAATAGACTATAAACGGATGGTGATGAGGTGCTAAGAGTAGTGTATCTTGCAAAAGGAGAACAAATGTTTATTGTTTACCCTAAGAAAATGAAAACTATGATAATACAACTGTTCATCTAAGTTTTTAGCAACCAGCCAACAAAATCTGAAGGCTGAAGGGCAGAGGTGTTCTAGAGGACAGAATAAATGACCTACCCAGCTTCTAAGTAGAGGACTATATCATAGCAACAAAAGCATGGAGTACCTGTGTGTTTGGGAGTAGCATTCAGCAGTGTTATTGGTTTACAAGCAAAACACAATATAGAAGTGTGTAACAGCATGCTCTGGACTTGGTTGTGGACCCACAGTCATGCCAACACTTGGATCCAGAAGATCGTTTCCAAATGTTGACATGGCTGTGTTTTGGGAGACAAAGCAGACCATCTTTCTGCTTCTGAAGACAGTAACTGGTGCAGAAAATGAAAACTAAAACACTTCTGGTGACACCACTGGTAATGGACAAGGACAGAACAGGTGTACAGAATGACAGTCCAGGTCATGCTGCCCTAGGAATGGCTCTAGTCAGAGCCATTCTGCCATGTTACTGTTTTTTTCCTGCTATAGAATATTCAGATTTGGTGCAATTAGTGGAAGAAATTGGCTAGAATATTTGCCTGCAGACACTACTTAAAGATCACAGTTTGTCAGCAAAATGCTTCATTTCGCAACAAAGTTATAGTTATAGTTAACTGTTTCTGTTTCTCCACCTCATTATGAGAAACTCCTTAATGAAACATCTTTTGGTAATGACTACATAAGAATTCAGAGAACAGGAATTTTGGATGACTGTTTAAAGTCTGGGGGTTTCAACAGTGTTGGTTGGATAACAAGTATAAGAAGTTGGGTGCTTTATCACACTCTCCCCAGTTTGAGTACTTAACATGATAAAATGCAAAGATTATAAACTTTAGCCTTGTAATTATGAATGGTATTTTACCTGTGCCAGTACCACAATTTATTCAGATTTTGGCAATTTCTCTTCCATAGGATTTGGCTAGATGCATGGCTGGTAGGGATTTTGGGCAGTTAGGTCCCTGGATCCTGTGAATGACCATTAAAGGATGATTCCCTACATAGTTCTTTCTCTGCTCAGTTGTATTCACTGAATGGCTGAGGCAAATAGAGTTATCAGGCAGGTAGTTTCCTGTTTTCAGGGCTAGAAGATGTTGCAAGGTGGAATAGGAAAAATCAATGGAATCGCTATCCCATGGTCTCTTTTCCTCTCCTTCTAGAGGAATATATTCTTGTGCTACATTCTATTACCTGGTCTGTCCAATTGTTCCTTAGATTGTGATGGTATTTTTGCCACAGTCTCTGCACATTGCCTACCATAAAACGAGTCCACTCCTAATAGTCCCTTCCACATGCCTTAACAATAAGGGCGCTTCTGCATCTGGTGTAGCTAAAACTAGAAATGTGTTCTGTAAGTTGGTGGAGTTGAATTGAATAATTCCATCATGTTCTTAAAAAAATCAGAAAACCCTGCATTCAATGATTTCAATGCCATGGGCCATCTCTGTCTGCCACCAGAACTTTACCTTGTATCGAACGCATCTACTTCTGTGATGTTCTGATTTCCATCTGTTAGAGATCAAAAAGTGATTTAGCTGCAAAATCATTCATTGAACAGAAACAATTTGAATTTATGCATCCAGCCTTAAAGTTTAGCTGTTCATGTGAACCAAAAGCTCCTTTACACATCAGGTAAGTAGGCATGCAGCTAAACAGCTTCGTTAGCATTTGTCCGCACCCACAGCTTTTGGAGGCTGTTCTGAAAGTTCTGACTCTCACATTGTGAATTTTAGATGGTCAAGATGTGCGTATTTTCTATCTATCTGTCTATAATTCAGAGATCATGCTTTTATATAATTAACTTGCTGGCTGTATTTTTTAAAAGAGTCTCTAAATAGTTACGATGTTATATTATTTAAAAATACACTACCGTTTCTTTTATTAGCAATGATGCTTTTATTAGTAATGCTGCTAATTCAAAGCTGAGCATTCTCTTAGAGGCTGGATGTAGCACATGAGTCACAATAGTAGTGTAACAGTATGTATAGCTAATGCCAGCGGACATAAAGGTAACAGTGTGGGAACAATGGGGAATGTGCACATCTTGGGAGTGTGCAGAACTACAGACCTGCAGATGGTTAGGCCAAAATATTTATTCCTTTCGCTTAACCAGTGGGCTATAAAATCACAACTTCTACTGGTGGAGACTAACACATTATGAAAACTATATACTATACTATACCTGTAGTAGATAATATAGGTCTGCTATCCAACTGGACGTGGCCTGCAATTAGAAGAGGAGTCACATACACATATATTTTACAAACTGCTTTGTATATACAGCATTACCTTTTCATATCTGTTTTTCACATGTTATTAAACTCTTTTGCAAAACTAACATAGCTCTGTGTTGATAGAGGAGAAAAGTTCATAAAGACACCAGAATAAACTTGCAGAAATCTGGACTTGGCTTTAGAAGCTTAATGTTGAAGACAACAGCACGGGAAAGTAGAGGGGTGGCTCAAAGGACTAAGTGTTACTCTTTACATTTGAGCTTCCCACTGGCAAATATCAATCAGCTGTGGCGTCTTACAGTTACCACTCCTATACTGAATGCACAAAAAAAAGCTATTTCTTTTGCTTGAAACATAACATGGAGGTCAGACTAATGATAGAATTGCTAAAAAAATGAGTGTTGATAGAACTGCAACAACACCTGTGCCTGTGTTGATAACAGGAAGGCAGAAATCTTAGAGTGCATCTGCATGTTAAATTTACACTGTATTTTTGCATATGTAACTGAGATATGGTTTATGCTTTTGTCTTTACCTAAGGAGAGAGGGGGGCAAGGCACTCCCCCAAAAACAGATCATAAAATGTTATCAGACTATAGCAGAAAATACTGTAATGTGGACAGAGGAAGAACAGAATTCCTGGGCCGAAGGAAACTAGGGAAATACGGTTTTCCTGTTATTCAGATTCTGTGTAGTCAGTTCCTAGTCTGTAGCTTTTCAATGCCACTCTCATATTGCAGCTTCATTCAAGTAAACACTACTTGAATTACTATGATTCATGAGAAGTGTTCTGCTTGTCTTACACAGCCTTGTTCTAAAAGCTGATTGCTCTCAATGGGACTACTTGTCTTAGATCTCTCCTTGCTTCAGAGGAATCAAAAATCAGGTATGCACCTAACCCCCGCAGTTTTGCTGCCCTCTCTTCCCTTGAACTCCTCTTACACATCGGCGATCTTCCCCCTTCCCTCGCCCTGCGGCGGGACTTTCCCTTCCGCAGGGTGCGCTGGACTTTACGTGCAGATCCATTTCCGTGCACATTTATTTCCTCGTCGGCCGCCGCCGTCTTGGGCTCCTCACGTCCCACCTTCCCCGTTCCCTTCCTCCTCCGGACGGAAGGGAGCGAAGGCCCCGCTCCCCACGAGCGCCGGCAGAGCCCTCCGGGCAGCGCTGCCACGCCACGGTGCCCGTGGGACCCCTCTCCCCCCAGCCCCTCGCAGGCACCCCGGCATCCCGCTGGCTCCGGCCGGAGCCCGCACCCACCCGCCGCGCCTTCCCCGCCGCCCACCCACCTGCCGGCCGCTCCGGCCCCGACATGACCGCAGACAAAGGAACTGCTGCTGGAGCCGAGCCGAGCCGAGCCGAGCCGAGCCGTGTCCTTCCTTCCCGTGCCGTGCCGGGGTCGGCCCGCCCCCTCCGCACGGGGGCGGGCGTTTGTCGCCCTTGGCTCCGGCCGCCGCCTCCGCAAAAAACGGGGCGAGTGACGGGGGAAGTGTCCGTCGGGCGGGACGCGGCCGGGAGAGCCGAAGGGTGATGTGTAAAGGTGTGCCCTGCGTTACCTGCGCTCCTGTGACGGGCATCTCAGCGGCCTTCCTTGGGTAACTGCACCGCCGTAGACAAAATTATCGTCCTGAAACGTGGTGAGAAGCTCCTTTATTTATTGAGATTTTTCAAAACTGCCCTCAAGGCCCCCTTACGGGGAGCTTTCCTTTCCTGTAAAACTCCTGCTCCTCAAAATGCATTTTCTCTATTCTTACATCACCTCTCTGACGATTTCAGAACTGTGAGGAGTGTGACGAGATATTGAAGAGAATGCCGAGGTATCTTAACAAGTGCCGATGATATTCCCAACGAGTTAATTATATGGACTTACTGTTCGCTGGATCAGTTGCATAAGACACAAGTCTCTAAACTA
Source organism: Pipra filicauda (assembly GCF_003945595.2). NCBI lineage: Eukaryota > Metazoa > Chordata > Aves > Passeriformes > Pipridae > Pipra > Pipra filicauda. The sequence continues at coordinate 1,283,780 of NW_024104287.1, forward strand.
AAGCCAATGACAAAAATTTCTTCTCTATAAGAGCTTTACAGTTTTGTACAGTGGAGGGAATCTGAATTTTCTATCCAGCCTGTTTCTAGGCAGGGTCAAGGATAAACTCATGTGCAAATATGCACTTAGAGATTGCTGCTACAAGCACAAAAGCAGGCGGATCTAGAGTGGGATTTTAAGCATTTTTACCCAGTCCATTTGGTTTGGTTTTCCACAGGTTTCTTGCATGGGTAAATCTTTTAGACAAGATGTGTCCCTTTTGGTTGAAGAAGCCTACCATTGCTTATTTTTCCCCTTGTTTGGACTTGTTACCTTCAGTCTGCCAGTAGGCAGCTGGATCAAGATAAAATAGTTGCTTAAATTGGCTTTGTGTTTACTTTAGTTAGAACATGATACTATTGTAAGAGTTTTGCATCTTCCACTGTGTAACATTTAGACTCCTATCAAGCAGATTCATTCTTTTTTTGCAATTTCTAATCCCAGCTCTCTCAGCCCATGCTAGAGAATCCTGTGTGAAGTAGCAGCTGTAGAACCTTAATCTAGGACTTTGTAAGAGCTTTGTGTTCAGCAGTTTGAACTCGTATCAGCCATGTTCCTCAGTCCAACAGTTTGCTCAGATCATAACAAGACAAACTTTTTCTCTGCTTTGTTTTGCTGCAGGCTAAGAGCCGTCAGACACCATGTTCAGATGACTCACCAGTAACTTGATTGCAATGTATGAAGCCTCAGGTAGCGTTTGGCCGGTGTGTGTTATATGCAAGTTTTTTGTTATACATGCCTATACGTGTTTTGAAACGTTTTGAAACGCTTTCAGATTGTTGCAGTAGCTCCACCATAAGTGGGTAGTTTTTGGAAAAAGCATTATGGATGGATTAGAACTGCAGTCGGAAGAAGGAAGTTTGATTGTGCTCACCGCCCTGCAATGTATGCCCAGCCAGTTCCCAGGCAGTGATAAGTGCTACTCCCTGGCCAACTGCCCTTCCCACCCCCCCAGTTTTATCATTTAGCATGATTCCATATGGTGTGGGGATATCCCTTGGGTCAACTGGAGTCAGCTGTCCTGGCTGTGTCCCCTTCCAACTTCTTGTGCACTTCCAGCCTCCTCCCTGGCAGGGCAGTATGAGAAGCTGTGTGTTATCAACAATATTCTCATCCTAAATCCAAAACACAGTATTGTATCTGCTACCAGGAAGAAAATTAACTATTCCAGCTAAAACCAGGACAAGCATTACATTTTTTACATATATATATAAAATCATATATATATATAAAAATGTAAGTTAATTCTGGGGGTGATACCCCTAAAATGAAGGCTAGCTGTGGTCTGCAAAATGCATTTTGTATCATTTGCAGGTAAATATAATCCAGGATTTCTGCTACAGGAAAAACTTGCACAAAGTAAAGACTCCGTGGAAAAAGTTAAATGCTTTCTGTGGTTTGCAAACAGAACTATGAAAGTGCTATCCAGCAGGATTAAAGCTCTTTTTAGCGTTATACATGATTTGAAGGAAACTCTGGAATACTTTCATGGTATAGGTGAATACAGAAGGGAACAAAACCCAGCTCTTTCCAACACTGAAAATTTTCTGTATAGTCATGATTTAACCCCAGGCAGCAACTAAGTACACATGTACACACACACACACAGGATGGGGAGGGGAATCAGAAAAAGTAAAACTCATGGGTTTAGATAAGAACACTTTAATAATTGAAATAAAGTAAAATAAATAAAAATAATAAAAATGAAAATAATAAAGAGGAACAAAACCCAGGACAGACAAGTGACACACAGTACAGTTGCTTACCACCCACTGATCGATGCCCAGGCAGTTCCCGAGCAGTGATCAGTGCCTCTCAGCTGATTGGGATATAAACTCCCCCCCATTTATGTAGTGAACATGACAGTCTATGGTATGGAATATCCCTTTGGACAGTGTGGGGCAGCTATCCTGACCATGCTTCCTCCCTCCCTCCCTCTTGTGCACCTCCTCACTGGTAGAGCATAGGAAACTAAAAAGTCCTCGATTTAAGGTAAGCGCTGCTCAGAAACAACTAAATCATCAGTGTGTTATCCACATTATTCTCACACTACATCCAAACACAGCACTGCACCAGATACTAGGAAGAAAATTAGTTCTATCCCATCCAAAACCAGGACATTTAAGCATTTAGTTTAAGCCCATCTGTACTGAACTCAACAGCTATTTAGTTGAATTACAGCATTTTGGACTCATTGTGGTACTTTTTTTCATTTTAAACAAGCAGTGCCATTACCATTCCCTGCTTTGGTGTTAAAAGATTTTTAGGGTTACAACCGTGGAATTCCAGAGTAATTCAGAGTTGTTTCAATTTTATGGTAGAAAATAAATTTCACCAAATTTAGAGGAACCACAAGTTCGTCAAGCACAGTTTTGTAAAACTCTATAGTAATACTTCTCTTGCAGTGCTATTTCATATCCACAAATAAGAAAAGAAACCTTGAAGCATGGCTAAAGAATTTTAGCAGGAACTTTTTTTAATGAGGCACATTCAATGTCATGTACAGTAAGCTCCAGTGATAAACCAACCAAAAATACAACTGGCCAAGAAAAAACATATAAAAGTCCTTCCAGAGGAGAAATGACATTACAGTCCATGAGTCCAGTAAATTTTATGCATTTAGCATGGTTTCTATTCCCTGTTCACAGATGCAGTATTTTAATTTTCACTCCTCTCCTGTGGATATCTAAAGCAGAATCAGGGCGGCATGAGAGCAAATCATTACAACAGAGAACCTAATGCAGAAGTTAAGGACTAACACCTGTAGATCAGCAATGAAAGCTGAGTACAGAGAACAAATCCCAAATAATTCAGATATCAAGTGATTTTAGCTAGAGAAGTCAGAGAGAGAACAGATGACAGAAGTACAGGCTCAGATGTTGCTCAGCCTCACAGAGGTCATGGGAACCGAGGACAAAAATACAGGCTCAAATATCCATCAGCCTCACAGAGGACATCTTAAATAAAAAGGTTTGCTGGGCTTACTGATCTTAACCGTGGAACTTGCTTTTAGTTTTCATCAGAACGTACTAAATGAAAGCAAAGATGAATACAGTAGCCAAGTTGTGCCACAAGATAAATATAAATGAACATGTTGGAACACTATATCCTTTCCGTGCATATAATACACAAAATGTTTTATTTAAAAATAGACATTTGATGAATTTTTAAAAATAACATAAGAAACTACATTTCACCATTTTGTCAAATCAAAAGTATATCCTTAGATTGCAAGCTGTTCATTTTACTAGTCAAGCCTTAAAAGGATCAACATATTTGGTCTGAAAAGTGCTGCAGAAGTAAGGTTGATACAGATTCAGGTAGAAATATGTAGTTCAGATGTATACAGGCTTGGGGTATTTTGGTTGCTTTTTTAAGAACAAACCCAGGACAGCATATATCAGAGAGAACTGAATGCAATTGTACCAGAAACATGGAAGTACAGGCTATTTAAGATGTCATACTGATGCACACAAAACACTCCTTCCTGTTGGATCCATCAGATGCATCTAGTAAACCTAAAATGTGACCTATATTAAAAATCATCTGAGAATTCAATATAACTCTTCAGTGCCTCTGATGTCCCCATTATGGAGTTTTCTTAAAAACTTTAAAATGGCACTAGTGTTGCATACTAGTGCTGTAGTTGTACACTAGTGCTGTAGTGTTGTACAATAACATGCCCTGAGCACGCATACGCCAAAAGAAACTAATTTCAGTTTCCAAGATTCTGGCATAAAATAGAAGAGAAAGAAGACTTGTTTCTTTTTTCCATTAATAAGACTATTGTAGTGATTTTCAAATCAGTATATTCATGTCAGTGTTTAATATATTACTATCTGAAAATCATAAAGCTTTGTAACCAGAGACTTGCTTCAGTTCAGCTGAATCTTCATTGTACACCACGAGAACTCAGTATCTTCTTTCAGAGATCTGTCTTATCCTCATAATGACACATACATGCAGCTCTCTGGCTGTCCAGGTATGGTTTACATCCTAAATGTATAACTGCATCAAACAACAGCTGAACAGTTGATTCACAAGCTGCAAGCAAAGAAGAATTCAGTTAAAAGTAGCTTTGAATGGAATATGAAACTAACAGAAATAACTTTGGCAAAGTGAGAATGACTCTAAGAAAGAAGCAGTCTTCTCTGGGCATGGCAAACATTGTTAAATGAAAGACTGAACCAATACAGAGCCATTTAAGTTTTGAATTAAGATTTTTCACATGCCAAACAAAACGAACAAGAAAATTCATTGCATATGGAATGTTAACTGTGTTAGAATACTGAGTCTTGGGAAGATGAAAGAACTGGTTTACCCCCTCATTCTTTGCATCCCAGTGTATGCAGAGGTTGCTATTTTTAACATCAGCTCAACAGAACTGAACAAATATTCACCAGTTCTGACACTAAAGACTAATGCAATGACTTATTTGCAGTTAAATGAATTTGAGCAGTTCAAACACAGGCTTGTTCTAAAGCCTTACTACTCTCAGTGGGACTACATACTGTGAAAGTGACAATGTCTAAGTTAAAAAGTAGTTGTCATATATCCATCAGATGCAGGCCAACAACAAGAAGGAGTATCATATCATCTGCTACTAAGAAACCTAACATTTATTCACTAAGGGACAGCATTAACTACATCCACTACGACAGTGTATTATTCTAAAATCTTATTTCATAAAAGGAAATTATTCCACATTTTCCTACAGTTTACTAGCAATCATACGTAGTAGATGTTTAGAAATCACCCAGCAGAACAGTCAGTATTCAGCCATGTTACAGCAAATGCAAGAATTATATATGCACTTGGATCAAGTTGTATGCCCGTATTATTAATTCTAAATGTGAAGCATTTTTTTCCCCTCTAAAGTTAAAACTAACCTTAACTGAAGGTTAGATTTAACCCAGATCATTTTCCTATGCTGTGTCCTTGCTGTGCTGTACAAGTGTCTGGGCTGCACAACAGAGGGACAGAACAAGGCATCTTTCAGTAACAGCATCAGCTTATGAAAATGTAGCCTTATTGCGCAGCACAAAGATTCTTTGCCAAATTAAGCTCAGTTAAACCTGAAAAAAAAAAGAAAGGGTTTTTCACACTTACCCTGGACACTCTCTGAGATTCCAAGTGTTTTCTGCACGTTTCTGCAAATTTTTGAGAGGCAGGACTGAAACTGCTCATCACAATCATTTTTTTTATTGCCACAAGTGTCATAGCATCTGTCGTGTTGATTGCAGCACTTTGTCATCGAAGGGATACCAATGTCAAACTGTGAAGAAAATCCACACACACATGTACTCCACTGGTATTCCAGTTAAGAAAGATACAGCCTATGAATGGACTGTAACAGTTAGGAATTACAAACTAATGTGACCAATCCAGCTGTCATTCACTTATCTGTTTTGCTGTTCACTTCTAGTAAGGTGTGGTGATTTGACCCCAGTCAGCAGCCAAGCACGCAGAGAGATGCTTGTTCACCCCCTGCCCCACCTCATGGAATGGAGGGGAGAATAGGAAGAGCAAAAGCATGAAAACGCGTGGGTTGAGATAAAAGACACTTTAATAGATGAATAAAGGAAGAAAAAGATGTCCCAAAATAAGCAGTGCAAAAGCAATCATTTACCACATCTGACAAGCAGAGAGGATGCCAAGCCAGTCTGTGAGCAACAGCCTCCACTGAAGTCATACGTAGGCTTTACCACCATCCCCTCCCCACCTTCTCTCACTACTCCAGTTTTTATTGCTGAGCACCACTGTGCAGTATGGAATATCCCTCTGTTCAGTTTGTGTCAGCTGTCCCAGCTGTGTCCCCTCCCAACCTCTTCCCCAGCCCCAGCTTATGCTCTGGGGTGGTGGATGAGCAGAGTGGGGTTGAAAAGACAAAGTCCCAAAGCTGTGCAATCACTGTTCAGCAACAGCCAAAACCATCAACACTGTTTTAGCCCAAAATCCCAAACACAGTGCCATGCAGCCTGCTGTGAAGAAAGTTAACTCCATCCCACCCAGACATGGTACTCAAGGGTTATGGTTTAACTCCAGCTAGCAACTAAATACCGTGCTGCTGGTTGATCACTCTTCCTGCCTCTCCCCCACTGCCCCCAGTAAGATGAGGAGGAGAATCAGAAAAACACCCCTCAGAGGTTGAGATAAGGACAGTTTAATAATTGAAACAAAGTAAAATATAGTCAATAATAATGAGGAGGAGGAAAAGGAGAAAGAAACAAAACCCAAGACAGACAAGTGATGCACCATACAGTTGCTCACCACTCACTGACTGATGCCCAGCCTGTCCCCAAGCAGCAATCAGCCCCTCCTGGCCAACTTCCCCCAGTTTATATACGGAGCATCATGTTCTATCGTGTGAAATATCCCCTTGGCCATTCAGGTCAGGTGTCCTGGCTGTGCTCCCTCCCAGCTTTTTGTGCACCTCCTCACTGCCAGAGAATGGGAAACTGGAAAGTCCTTGGCTTAGGGTAAGAACTACTGAGCAAAGGCCAAAAACATCAGTGTTTTATCAACACTATTCTCATACTGAACCTGCAACTCAACACTACACCAGCTATGAAGAAGAAAATTAGCTGTATCCCAGCCAAAAGCAGGAGAATAAGCTAACTCGTATTTTCTTTCTAGCATTAAGGAAAAAGGATTAGTGTCAGTAAGGACAGCGAGAGTCAGAGCCAAACCCGTGACTCCCACAGTTGTGGTTATTCAACGCTTTCAAGACTGCATGAACAAAACACTAAATCAAACATCAAAACCTGAAAAATTAATCATCAATGTTACATTTTATGCTTATAATATTTGAAAATGTTTAAGCTATGTTCATTTACAATACTAACATTTTCCATCTGTTGTTACCAGAGCACGTCTTGGAGCTGATAAGAGCAGGGACACTGTATATGGATCCTTATGTATATGGATGCTGTCTCATTCTTGGAATGGGGGAGGGAAAAAATCATCTACGGTGAGGAAAGTTGATGTATAAAAGACAAGTCCAAAAATGGAAGTACCTACCTGAACTCCAAATAGAGGGGATCCACAGCCATTTGGTGGTGATGGTTTATATCCATAGCGAGGAACGGGCCTTGATCCTGAAAAAGGTAATTTATCATGCCTCAAATAGACTTTTTGCATGTAATTTTTGTACTGTTAAAACTCGCCACAGGCATTTGTAGGGCTTAAGACAGTATCACTCATATTTTTAACTTAAACATATACTTAGGCAGCTACATATCAACAATCCTCTCCAAATTACAACTTTGGGGTAGTAGGCAATTTTTTTAAAAAAGGGGGAGACAAGTCACCTGAGCAAGTGTCAATGTTAGCTTCAAAAGTTAAAAAAAAAAAGAGGAAGAGCTTAAGTTACTAAAATTGCTGTGTCAGTTAAGTATGCAATATGTAGGATTATATTTAAGAACAGAGTACTTCATTGCAAGTTCATTAATACTTCTATGCTTTATACGCAATCAACAGCAGTGCTGATTTTTTTAGCTTAACCTTTAAAATTAACTGGAACAAAACATTTTTATTTCTACAGCTGTAATCTTAATACAATTTAAATTAGTAGAGACTGCTAAAGTCCCAGCTCCCTGAATACTCATTAGTACAGCAAGCCAAGGAATTCTGCATTGCAAGTTAAGGAAAACTGTTAATTTGAAAAATGACCCTCCAACTTGTTTTGGTATTGGAAACAAACTGAGGCCACAATTAAAAGTGATGGAGAAGAAAAAACACATTTGAAAGGTTCATATTCTAGTACAGCAAGGAAATGTCACAGTGTCCTGGCCACTCTTGTGGAGCCAGCCAGGGTGCCACCATCAAACTCATTTCCTGATTTAAATCCAACATAGTAAAATGGGGGTGAGCAATTCCATGGACACAGGTTACGGTGAGCCTCCCGTTTCGAGAGCACCAGTGAAAAGCCTGGCAAGAAACCCCCTTTCTGGAGCATTGCCCACCTGGCCTTGGGATGGGATGGCTGGGGAGCCACTTTCAGCCACTTTATCACAGAATCACAGAGGTCAGGTTGGAAGGGACCACAGTGGGTGATCTGGTCCAACCTCTCTGCTCAAGCAGGGTTATCCTAATAATAATAGTCTCATATAATAATAGTGTAATATCCTAATAATAATCTATCAGGTCATGCCAACTTGAGCTGCCTCAATTAGATTTTAGGCAAATTAGGCAGCTAAAACGCAGGGAAGAAGCACAGATGTCCTCTGCTGGTAGCAGCAAGATTTACGAGCAGCAGGATGCATTCCTTCCGCCGGCAAACGTGGCTGCCATTAAAAGCTGTTATTTAAACGTGACTCTGAAACAACGCATTCCACAGCTCAGAGTTAGGCTTTTCTGTTCCAAACTGAAATGCTCAGGAGTGTTCGTAAATAACCCTTGGAGGGAGCAATTCTTTCCACTCCAGGGTTTTTTTTACTCTACACATCACCTACATATTTGACAGTTTGTCAAACGCAAACGTCGCTATTTAAAAGTCACACCGAGAGCACTGCTTACGCGTATATATGTTTATATATATGTTACACATGTATTTAAACATATACACAAGCGTAAGAACTTGTTTGCTGAGGCTGACAGATATATTTATACACACAGACACCGGTAAGAACTCGCTGGCGAGGCTTCCCCTGGGAGCGGCGCTCGGGGCCGGCGGGAGCGCTGCCGCCCCATCCCCGCAGCCCCGGCCGCTCCGACCGGGGACAAGGGTCGCCGTCACTCTCTCTCCCCCTTCCCATCCGCTCACCGTCGCTGCACTTGTACTGGCAGAGCCCGTCCTCGCCGCCCAGCAGGTCGAGGGCCGCGTTGAGGTACACGTCGATCTTGTGCACCCCGTTGCGGATGGTCTTCAGCGTCATCCTCCAGTCGGGGGTCTGCGGCGCCTCCTGGCCCCGCGCCGGCCGCAGGGCACAGCCCGCCACCAGCAGGAGCAGCAGGAGCGGCGGCCCCGGTAGCAGCAGGGCGCGGGCCATGCCGAGCCGCGCCCCGCCGCCCGCCCGCCCGCTACAGCGCCTCCGTCGCCCGCCCGGCCCGGCCCGGGGCCACCGCCGCCATCGCCGCCACCGTCCCACAGGCACCGCCCGCGGGGCGGGCCTTCCCTCATCCGCCCGCCCAGGGCAGGAGGAGGTGCCGGCCGAGCGTCGGTCCCGCTGAAGTGTCGGATGCTTCATGGGGGGAAGGTCAGGGTGGTCTGTGTGCAGTGCGAGGAGCTTTTCCGAAGCTGTCCAGGGGCAGGCGGCTGGATGCGCTTGTATGGTACCGTGGCGCTGCCTGAGCAGGGCCCTGGGAGGTACCGGTGCGATCCGGCAGTAGGGAACCGCGGGAGTCTGCTATTTGGGAAAACCTTTATTTGATGCCTGTGTTAGAAGTAGAGGACTCAATGTGAAAGAGACAACAAGAGTCGTCCAGAGAAGGGCAGCGAAGCTGGCGAAGGGACTGGAGCATTAGTCTTATGAGGAACAGCTGATGGAGCTGGGGGTGTTTAGCCTGGAGAAAAGGTGGAGAAGAGGAGGCTCAAGGGTGGTGTTATCGCTCTCCCAACTACCTGAAAGGTGGGGATCCGACTCTTCTCCCAGACAGCCAGTGGCAGGACAAGAGGAAATGGCCTCAAGCTGCACCAGGGGAGGTTTATGTTGGACACAGGGAGAATTTCTTCACTGAAAGGGTGATCAGACATTGGAATGGGCTGCTCGGGGAGGTGGTGGAGTCACTGTCCCTGGAGGTGTTTAAGGATAGACTGGACATATTAGTGCTATGGCCTAGTTGACAAAGGTGGTGTTCGGTCATATGTTGGACTCAGTGATCTCAGAGGTCTTTTCCAACCTGGTTGATTCTGTGATTCTGTGAAAGGCTGATTTTTGAGCCAGCCTTCGTGCCAGCCATGTTGGGGCTTGGAGCAAACGCTGCCTCTGGCAGCATCGTGCCCAGACCCACATACTGCTGTCCCTCTGTGTACTCATGGGGAGAACTTGGATTAGAGCAGCTAGAAAAACATGACCCTTTGGGAAGACAAAAAAAAGAAAAAAGTCTTTAAAGACTATATGCTTGAAATGTTAAAATTTTAACCTAAGTTTATGATGATGTTCAATGTGGAGGAAACTGATCTGGTGATATTTCCACAGGCAAGTGATTCAGTTTCTGGTAACATCATCATCAAGAGTGCAAGACGGGGTTGTAAAACAGAGCAAAATGAAAGTATATCTATTAAACATTGAAAGTCCAGTCTTGATTTGCTGAAAAAAAAAACCAGACCAAAATGAACTTGCTTGCCGAACATCCTGTTTGGTTTTGAGGATTTCTTTTTAATTAATTTTATATTTTAATTCTAGATGCTTCACAGATGAGCTGAAGTGGAACCACGAAAACTCTGATTTAAGATGTGTGGAAGACCTCAGAAAGTAGTAATATTTGACCAAAAGTTAAATGTGAAAAAGAACAGGAAATGGGAAGAAAACCAAGAGACTTTCAGATCAAGAGGCAGAGTATAAGGATACATATTCTATTTTTTTTTTTATTTTCAGCCTCAACATTTAATATTATTTGTCATTAACTGAAGATATTGGTCGAAAAAGTTCTTTGCAGAAATTAATTAAGTCAAACAAAAGAGGGAGCTCTTTGTACACCTGTCCAGCTTTTTCCTATGATTACTTTACCAAGACCCTGTGGTATATTCCTGTGTAGAAATATACTTAAATGCTTTTCTAAACAGGAAACCTTGTTGAGGGTGTGTGTGTGTGTGTGTGTGAAGAGAATCAATTAATACCCATACTTTAGTTATTGATGATTGACAGTGCCTTTACGTGACAAATTCATGCTTATGTGCGGTTTTTACAAGACTGGAAGATGAAGAAAAGTCAGTGAAAATGTAAAAACATTGTCTGATTGTGCTGAATTATAGAAAAAACACACCAGAACAACTGTGTTGTGTGAACATATGCCATTAATTCGACAGGATAATTAATGGAGTGGAATAAAGTAAAATAAATATTAAAAGTATTTGTAATTAGAATACAGTGAGGAATGTTCTAAAACTATTGAACAGTTTGATACAACTGGCTGAGACAGTCCTGGAGCTATTTCAGTTCTGTGTCAAGGATACCAATCCATAAATCAAATTCTAATACTTTAAAAATCTTTTGCACACTTTCTGTATATAACCCTCCTGGTTGTGAGGGTATTATGTGTAGACTGACGTTTTCCTTATGACAGCAAAGATTTTAACTTTAGATCTGTAACTTGCTTTTGTAGAATTAATTCTATATAATATATTGACTTTTTAAATATTTATATTATATAAAATGTGTGTGTGTATAAATATATATATACACACAGAGTAAAACTATTTGGTGTTAAGACTTTGTTGGATACCTGAGATAGATATATATACACATACACAGAGAACTTAAGATAATAAAGATGCTTTTTATTTAAGTTGAAGATTTAAGTTTTAAAATTCTTCTGGTTTTTGTGACCAGCTGTTAAATTAATAAAACTCAGAGCTACAAAAGTGCCCCAAGCTAGATGATCAGATGATATATATTAACTAGATATAAATTGTCTGAGTCTGTAGATGAAAAAAAACTACCACTAAGCAGATTTATTATTTGTTGCATTACAACAAATCCCATGGTCATAGTCAATCTCTTGATTAATAGATGGTCTGAAGTCTACTTCCACAATAAGCCTGAAGAATCTTCCAAGCAAGGCAGAAGGTTTCTAGTGACTTAGACCTCAGTGTGATGTAAGACCTTTAAATACTCTGGTTGCTGTCCTTTCTGTAAGTTCACATAAGGCCAGTGCACTCATTTTCCAACTACTGCTTCCAGTATGGTCAGTTTTAGCTAATTAAACAACGGCAATTGAAATGCAGTGTGAAAAGTGGAAAAGAACCCAAAATAACAACAAGAAAAAGATATTTTAATATCCTTTATTAGAGACTTTTGCTGTGGACTTGTGTCTGTAGAATTCTCTTCCTACGGGCTCTGCAAAATTATGCTATTCATAGACTGTAAAGAATTTTCAAAATATATTCTTTAAAGATTTGTAGTAATTGTTGCTAAGTTACATGACTGCTGATCGTGAAAAAGCACTGGTGTTTGGTTTTGCATGGGTGATATGAAGGAAGTATTGAATATAAGCTCAGATATTGTACCGTGCAATGAGACTCCGTGTCACATGGTGGCTAATCCAGTCATAGTAGCTGGCAACCTTTGTGTACACGCCAGGGTGACCAGCCTCCCCACAGTTCTCACCCCAACTCACAATACCCCAGACATATGCCACATTTTCTGCATCATAACAGACCAAGGGTCCTCCTGAATCACCTTTGCAGCTGTCTGTGGAGCCATCATAAGTACCTGAAGCAAAAGAGGAAATATAAAGCAAAAATAAGTTCATATACAAGCTAGAGCACAAAGCAGAGCTCAGGAGAATTTTCAGGTGCATGTCACTTCCTGACAGATATTTGCCTAATGGTCACCAGTAAAGGAGGTTCTGAACCTCTTCAGTCTATTATTTCTCATTTCTTTTTAAGTGCTGGATCTCTCTTTACATTTGTGGCCGGCCCAAATTCTCCTCATTTGCTTTGTTGTCAGTCATGTGAGTCTTGTTTCACCCTGTGCCAAAGAGAAGAATTCAGCCACATTGCCTATTGTGTCATAATAAGTAGCCCATAAAAATGGAACAAAAGCTGGAGGGAAAAGATAAAAAGATTTCTAGGTTGATTCCTGTGGAAATGAAGATATCGTAATATGTGTACACCTCTGTGTCTGCCTTTGGTGTCCTCTCTAGTCAGTCATTCATTGTCCTGTTTCATCTGCACATTTATTTTATTTACCAGCTTTATGAAAATAGGTGAGCAGGTACAAGAAGGAGAAGGAAAGCACATGAATGTGAGAAGGGAGGGAGAGAACAGCTGCCTGTAATACAGTGCCCTCACTGCGAGATCTCGGTCTCAGCGTGGACCTTTTGCAGCAGCCCTGAGGCACAAGTGTGTAGGATTCAGTGCTCCTTATGTTTCAGTGTTCACAAACCTACTTGTTTGCAATTCAGCAAATACAGTGCTTGTGAAAAAAAGAATAAGTGTAAAAGATGTGATATAAACAGAAGTGCTGCTACAGAGCTAGAATATGATCTTTCCTATATACTCAGTAAAAGTTTATTAATTTCTAAATCCCTTATGACACTTTTCTGCTTGGTAGGCTGTCCTAGTATGAAGGAGCCCATACCAAGCATGAGTCTCCAGGTTTTTAAAAATGTAACCTCTTTCTTGAATCTCTACATTATTGAGAAAGAGTTATGTGAACTCTGCAGAGTTGGGATTACTGATCCTATGAAACAAGGTTTTACTGCCTTTATTCAGTTTAATTAATATTTGCTCGTATAACTAACTACTGTGGATACTAGGCCTTAATTTCAATGTTTGTATTTGCATCAGGGAGGGGAAGCTAATGCCAGGTACCCCTGTTCTGAATTTCTCCCATGTGATATTGCCTTTGTCACCTCCTGGTAAAGGACGATCACTTGAAATACATTGAAGAAAAAGAAGATAAGTTACAGAACTTGCATAGTAAATAAACCCAGTATCTTACAGGTGTCATGCTGAATTCATCATAAATTATTTGGCTTTTATATGTGGTTTTTATTTTCTTGTTAAGGAGTTTGTTTAAATATTGCCTTTACTTTTCGATTTGACAAACGTTTGAAACTATCTGCCCTGTAAGTTGAATACTCATTGCTCTTTTAGTCATGTATTTGGCAATACCTTTCGTTATTTGAGAAGCAAAAAATGTGTATTCAAAATCCTCATTTTAATACTAGGAGTGACAACTAGTTTCCTAGGCAGACTAATCTAAGTTTGAAAAGTTAATCATATTTTCCCAGGGTACAGTGTGTTAGTGGCAAATGTCTAAGCAGATGAATAATTATATTCTAGTCAATGAGGCTACTAATGTGCTCTAGAACAGGCATTTGCTTAAATATGTTGCTGAATCAGAATCAAATGTAGTAAAGGTGGGAAGGTCAGTGCACTGTAAAGTGCTTGTGTGTCTAGAAAACACAACTCAAATTACATGCAGAAATTTGTCTACATAATTAGAGAAACTTGGCACACTGTCATCTGAACTCTGTTTATAAATACGTATATAATGGTGGATGCTGTAGCATTTTGCCAGTAGTGATACTGTGGTAATTGTTTTTTGTCTTTCCCAAGTCTAGAAGATTCCCAGCCATTATGTCTGACCTTCTAAACTGTAAGTTTGATTATGGAGAGATTATAGTAAGAAAACTGATGCTTGCCTGCACATTCCATTTTTTTAAAAAATCGTCCTGGATACAATGCAGAACAATTCTGAAATATATTAACATTTCCCCACTTGAGGATAAATTGTTTGGTATAACCTAGAAGAAAAAAGAATATAATTTTCTAAATTTAAAATGGTAGTACATATGAGACACATTTAATATAATAAATTGAAAAGTTACATATTTAATTATTTACAGAATAATATCTTCATTATTATAAACCAGAAACCTTAAACTGCCAGTAACATTTACCCCATATGAATTGCAGTACCTTGGTCATATATTTCAAAATAAAAGCAGAGTGGTTCAATTGTGATGTTAACTACAGTAGTTTCATTTTGTGACATTTTCAACCCTATCCATTTCCATGTCTTCCTCAGGTATTTTTCCCTGTGTTTTCCATATCAAGGTTTTCAGACACTTGGAAAATGGTATATTGTTTTCTGTGAAATGGAGATGTGGCTGTAATTCATTCTTGTTACATTTTTTCCAATTCGTCTCTGTCTTTTTGGGGTGAGTGGAGCAGTTATTGAAGATACAGGTGAACTATGTATTCACAAGCCTAAGGAGATGCTATGTTTTGTTCTCTGTCTCTGCTAGCAATTCCCAACATGGCATTTGCTGGCTGGACTGCTACTGAGTATGGACAGGAGAAACCTCACAACCAGAACATGGTAGCTCCAATGCCAAGCTGTAACGCTGTGATACAAAACAAGTGCTTCCCAAATCTTTGAAAGCATGATTACATTTGGCTTATGGGTCTCTGTGCAACTTCTCTGGGCTAAACTCAAACGTGGTTGAGATGGGATATGCTGAGTTTCATAACTGTTGGCTGCAGATCAGATCCTCTTGGGACAGAGGACAGGCTGTGACTGTGGGCCCCTGAGAGCTACCAACCGCCACTTGATAATATCCTTAACAGGTCTCCACAGCTAATATAAATATTAGATGGAAAAAACAAAAATTTCTTATTGTTAAGATAGTTTTCATCCAGGAATATCCTCCATATCAATTTACTAAGTGCTGAAACAGCAGAGGAAGCAGTACAGAAAAGAGAACCAACAGTGATAGCTGAATGTCAAACCACAGCCTATGTTTTTTGTACTCAGCCTCTTCTGAGTGCTTTATGCACAACTATTCTTCAGCCTTTTCAAAATGAAAGCTCACCACAACTAGAAAAGGAGTGATAGAAATAGCACATTCTTGTAGCAAGCACTAAAGCAAATACCTTTCTCTAGTCCCCATCCAGAAATCTTGCATCTGTCACCAGTCTTGAACATATACTCTGACCAGGGGATACAGGCAGGTATGCTGTTGTGGTCTGAGGAGCATTCTCCATTCCCAGAACCACTCAGCTCCAGCAGAGCAATGTCATTTTCATAAGTTGATGCATTGTAATTTTCATGAATTATCAGTCGTTTTAGTCTAAAAGTATGTGTCTCTTTGTCATACTGTATTGTATTCAACATTCCAACCCAGACACGGTAGAGATGGACTCGATTTGCCCTGGAAAAAAGCAGAGAAATAAAATACAATTTGGTACTTAACACAAGCAGTATATGTCAACTAGTTTAAAGCTGTAAACTTATGCATTTTATCAAAGTGTCTCTAGAATAAAAAGTCATGTTATATGCATATATTTTCTTTCTGGGCTTGATGTCCAGATTTTTCTGAAGTATAGTAAATATAAGACAGATGACCCATGCTGAGTACTGCAACTAATACAGAAAAAATGTTAAAACCCAGGCTCTGTGTTTAGTGCTGTGACAAAGAGAAACCAGGTGTTTATGCTGCTCTGAAAAAAGAGTGAGCAGATGTGGATGGGACTGGCAAATCTTCCCTGTCTGCTCTTGCTTGTTCTGGGGAATATATAACCCCAGGGACATTCTCAGGGAACAGATCCTGGACTTTCCCAAGGTAGAGATGGGGAAGAGAGGAGGTCCCTTGTATTGCATTTCAGCCAGAATGGTTACCTTGAACCTTTCCTGCCTGCTTGCCATTTGACTGAAGTATGCTATGTCTCTCAAACTTATTACTTTTTAATCTTTCTATTCACTGTCAAAATACTTTGTTTTCTCTGAATATTCCTCATCATTAATGTGAGTCAGTTTTTTAAATTGTTCTATTCAATAGGCAAATAGAAATTAGCAAACAGGTAGCTGAAAAGGGCACTAATATCCAATTCAATCTTTCTGCCTTGCAATAAGAAAATAATTTCATAGCTTGTCGTTTTTACCTGACGCAGTGTGCAGCAGTCAGAACCCAACAGCCACCAATATAAACCCCTCCACAGTACACTGTTGTACCTTCATTGCTGGTGTCTTTAATTGCCACTTGCCAGGGGAATTCACCCTATTTAAACAACAAACACAAATAATGAGAAATCATTATAATTGTACTATTCTAGTGCATAAAGGGAAACACATCTCTTGATATCACCTCACCATCTTGACTATGCCTGATTGTAAATTATAGATCTGCTGTGCAGAAGTTGTAAATTGGGCTACATCAGATATAAAGGATATATATGATAAAATCCAGTAATTTTATTCAATCTTCTGACTTTGTGCGATGCCACCTTCTCTCCAACTTTCAGTCATGAAACCCCTTGTAGACAGAGAAACAGATGTAGAATCTGACTGGTTTGATCTAGTGCAGAATTTTTGCTGTATTCTGTTTCAAAGATGCAAATTTTAATGCCATTTTGCCAGAATTGTTATTTCTAGCTATAGTATTAAGTGTTTTTCTGATTAATTTTCGTGTGTACAATGCTCAATTTTGCAGCTCCATATTTTACTTTACAAATTTTGCTTCTCTTTACTTTGCATTCACTGTGATGCCACTACTGCTGCAAAACAAGAAATAAATGTTGTAGCTGATTTTGTTATTTCCATAAGTTTAACAGAAAGCAAATAATGCCCATTTAAATCAATGCTGAATGAACTCATATGAGGTAAGGTGGTTTTTTTACCTTTTTTGCAGTCTCTCCACCGACGATTCTTTTCCGTCGAGTTAATGTGTGATTTGTAACACCACAGTGTGCTTGGGGAAGAAATGTCTTTATCGTTCTTCTTTCTTTGACAAAAAGGAAAAATGTACCTCAGATATACATTCTCTCTCTTTGGAGACAGGTTTATCTTTATCTTGAAAATTTGAGTGCTGTGAATATGCCAGTAGCTGAAATTGCAGGAAAGCAAAGACTAAAAATTTTGGCATCTCTTTTTGCTTTGAAAATTGCTTGTGTCTTAGCATCACATTACTTCTCTTCATTTTCCAATGCTGCTTGCATTCAGGCAAATAATTTTAAAGCTATTCCCCTATATTTGCTGGGAGTTTACCTCTACCAGATGCCAAAACATACAGATGTGGGTCCTCAGCCAGGATGAATTATTATGGTGTTCTTGAATTTAGTGAAAAGCGAGACAAAGAGTAAGCCCCAGAGTGCATCTTACTAAATCACAAAGTCCAAATATCTGAGTGTTCTGGATCTGACCAGCTAGCTGGTAGCTGAAAGTCACTAATAAGAGGGTATGCTGTTGTTTTTGGAGGGCTAGTTACACTTACCTTCATCCATGCTGTCATTTTCAGCCCCTTTTTCTTTTTCTGCAGTAAAATAACAAAATACTAAAATTATTGGCAAACATTTACTTGAATATATGTTTGTGTGCCAAAATCATGGTACACTTTTTAAATGCATATGGAGAGCAATACTCTTGAGCCTGGTGCTTGCTGTTTCCTTTCCTTCTAGACACTGTTTGGCTGCCTCAGCCTACAAATGACCTAAAATAGCAGATACTCATTTGTAACTACATGACATCTACTCTGCTTGCCAAGTCTAGGGAGCCCTTCTGCAAGGAAACCCTGAGAAATAGCCTTTTTTTGGTTTTTGATCTGTAAAGTGATATCCCATTCTCCTCTACCAGGAAACAACAGAAATTCCTCCTCCTGCCCCTTATGAAGCTTTCTAGAGCCCAAAGGAGCATTAGATAACAGGTCTGTTTTTTTTTTTTTTTCCAGTTTAGATTATGGTGTTGTGTACTGTGTGCCTCCTTTAACAGAGTAAGGGAGGGTATTCAACATGAGAGGTAAATTAAATGCTTCCTGAATCTGGTCTGTAAGATTTTATCCAAAAAAAGTGCTCATTGAATTCGATTCCTAAACGGGGGCTGAGCATTGTGTCTGTTCTCACATCACTGACAGTAATGTTTACATTTAGAGTTCAGTTTACCTGTACTAATTACCATTTACTGGTAGTGTTTACTTTTTTGGCTTTAGACTTTGTCTCTTATCAGAGCAAAGAAAAACATTCTAATTTCAAAACAAGGCAAAATCTTTTCAACAGAGAGGGGAAGAGCACAAAAGAATTATTATATTGACAAACTAGTCGAATTCCTCATCTATGAAGAAAATATTCCTGCTCCCCCTCTCAACACTTTCTTCACAAATAAGGGATACCAGTTTGATAGATGGCCACGTAAACAAAAGACATAATCTGCCTTAAGCCTCCCATAAAATCTGTTTCTTCCTTCCTTTTGTCTTCTTGCTATTTTCTAGAAGGAAAAGGAGGAAAATCACATAACCTTTTCTTCCTACCGTGCATAACATAACATTGGGAAGACTAATTCTTGCATGCATTTTGGTTCTGCCAATCTGATAAATAATTTAATAATATGCACTGTGTAGTCTCTAGTTATAATTGAGCAGAATTAAAAAAAAGAAACAAAAACACCTTTCAGAAGGAAAGCTGCACAGCGAACTCGAGCTTCATCCTCTCCTGTGAGGCAATCAGTTTCTTGGTTGCAGACATTCTTATTTGGAATACAGATATTTGACCGACAGTGGAAACTGTTGTCTCTGCACTCTGTAAAATAGGAGAATTACAAATGTAAATCACAGGATCATATGATTCAGCAACCTCACATAGTCAGAGAGCTTTTTAAAATATAAACACAATATAATACCCATGTTGCAGGGGACTTGGCAGCTCATAAATAGATCACAAAAGCAGGCTCTGTATGTGTAAACAAAATGAGTACTTGGCTCTTCTCACTTTATAATCTTGAAGTTTTAAAACTTGAAAAATGTGGATCTCTGTTACCGTTTCAGCCCTGTACTTCTGGACTTGGTGTCACTTCGTGCCAGTTTCATCCATAACACATGCCCACACTCAACCTCAGCCAAAGGATTTTCAGTTTTTGCAGCATTACTGATCATCTCAAATTAGGAACTGATGATGCTTGCGCCAAATCCCAAATCAGAGACCAAACCGACTTTTGGTTGAGTGACCTAAATGCCTAAATGCAGGGTTAGGAATCAAGAATCCTATTATGAAGATACTGGATGTAATAACTCTAGTTCTTCTAAAATTCTCGATTACATGAAAAGGTATTATGAACCTGAGAACCCCCTTCCTTTTAATTTTTGTGATCACTTTAAAAGTTATCAAAAGCAAAGCAGTGCTTGAATTTATGTCAGGGGCTTTTGAGCTTCTTTAAAATTTCATGTCAATCTCCTATTTAGGGATATTTGTGTCTAATAGAAGATAAGGTAGTTCTCTAAATGTGTCCAGATATGGATTGTATGTTCCAAAGACCACTGAACTCACTTGAAATATTTCTTCTGATTCCAAGAATAATTGTTTTCTGCCCATTCAGCTGAAGCAGCACTATTTTTGCCATGTGGAATCCAAATAAATGTCCTCCAAATATATGAAATCACAGGTATTTATTACTTTTTTTCTAAATACCTGTGAATGTGTTTTCACAATTATCAGATTATATTTACTTAAAACTGTAAAACTACAAAATTAAGGTTATGGAGGGATAATGATAGGATTTGTAAACCACATTACTGTTTGGCATGTGAAACCCAAATTTTGGGAGTATTCTCCTGCATTCAGGCCATGGTAGAGCCATTTCATGTTTCTAATCAGCATTTTTACAGCTGGAATTGCAGATGCTGAAAGAATGACTGTTCAGTGAACAAACAATGTGATGGGAACTGTTCACAGATATTCTAAAGATAATCTCGCATTAATAATAAATTTAAGAGATATCTTACTTTGGTTTAAAGTCAGTTCATTGGAAAAACAGTGTCTTTGTTTAATTACTACTGATTTTTCCCAACTAAAAATACATTTTCTTTTTAACATGGCTCATTTTTTGTATCAGTATTTAACAGCCTCTTAAATAATCTCATTGTATTTCCTCATCCTCTGAGGAAATCTAGGTTCTCAGAGATCACTTGCCTGCTTCAAAAAAGTATATTATGCCTGCTTTTTTCTTGCACTTGCCTATACATAAACTGTGGTTTGATTGCTTTAATGTAGTGACTTATTGGAAGAGAGACTTTAGCTGTCACTGGAAAAACTCTTTGGGAGTGGTTTTCTGCTGAAATGATTTTGAAACACCTGAGAAAGGAAATCATTACCTCTACAGCACAATTCATCACTTAGGTCTCCACAGTCATTGATTCCATCACAGGTTTTACTCAGAGAAATGCACTTCTTGTTGACACAATGAAACTCACCATCTGAACAAACTGTGCAGCAAAATGAAAACGAAGTTAGTGTGGCATTGACCATAGGTTCACAATTGCCTAGAGAAATACTCTGCCTGCATATTTTATTCTGTCAGCAGTTTGGCCTATCAACAGTAGGCATGCTGGGGCCCAGTCACCTAAATAGGAATCTTTTTTTATTGTTTTGATTGCCTTCCCATCAAGGTTTCAGCGTGGCCACTTATTTTCCTCCTCCAACTTTCAGTAGCCTGGCAAAAGGGAATTTAATTTCTTCTAGGGAAGGACTAAGCAAGAAAGATCAGTTCAAACCCACTGTAAATTATTCAAGTGATTAAGATGTTCCCCCTGTAGAAAGAACTCAACAAGAGTCTGTGAATAACTCCTTTTGTAAGAAAAACTTGAGATGATTCATAGCCCTTCTAACCAGCAGCATCTCAGGGTGATACTTATCAGTCCCAAAGAAAGCTCACTAGAGAGAATGAAAAGCTGTTAGAATTCAAAACAGGACGCTGATTCCCCATTTATCTATGAGAAACTGAGGAGTCCCAAAACTCCCCAGAAGATACCAGCAGTTCCACTATAGTCATGCTTGTCTGGCTACAGTGCTACTCATGTGATAATTGATCTCCCTCACAGAGAAAACAGTGAGTAGGAAGTCGTCACCTGTCTCCTACCAGTTAAGCTGGGAGAGATAAGACTTGTGGGATACCTTGGTACCCTTGGAAGGGATGGGAGAACAAAGAGAACCATGGGTGAAATACCTGTAAAAATATTTAAGGAGCAACAGTGACTCTCCAAACTCATAAACTCAAGACTGTCTTGACTCAAGATTGCCTCAATTGTCTTTAAGACTGCAAAATGATTATTTCAAAAAAGTCAAAAGTTTTCAGTTCAGGTTTGCTGTGGCTGAGAGTTCAGCAAACTAGGTTCTCATTATATAAAATAAACTCAAAATGTAAGAACTCCACAAAGATATTAAACTAAAAAATCTACTAACCTCTGAGATTTTCATAGCACTGGAGGCTAACAAGTCCCTCATTACTATCTCTTGATTTCATCTCTGTATGACATTCAGCAAGACTTGTCTCTAGGCCCCTGCAAGTTATTTGCAGACAATGCAATGAATTTAAAGCAGATTCTGTGATGCTGGAAATGGCTTGGTAATATTCAGCACCTCTGTGGAGATACAAATAATAATAACAACAAATTATATAATTTCCCAATGGATTGTCCACTGCTTTTATTGTTTAGAATTTATATTATTTTCCTCATTGTTAAAGAATTTTGGTCATGCCTAAGAAAAAGAGCAGACTTCCCGTGGAGTTGTCTCGAGGTAAATAGGAAATGTTTATTTTGGAAGAAAAAGTGAAGTGCTAATTTTTGCAGGTTGCTGCATAGAACTGTCTCCAAATGTATATGTAGCTCTATGACAGTCACTGTGTATCATGATGGATAGAAAAGTCTCCTTATGTAGCAGAAGTTGTAAGCTCAGATCTCTATCTCTGTGTGGACACAGGTGAGCCATAAATTGGAAACCATCCTGTATGGGGTTATCAAAACCAGTGTATATTGAGGAAGCTTAGGCCACTGCAAGGCTGAGATTAATAAATTTTATTTTTCTTGGCTTTAGCTGAGCAGTATCCTCCCAACAGTGTATGTGCACCCTTCCTTTCAGAAATATGGATTGAGTAAATAAGTAACTTGAGACGCTTTCAACAGGACTCCAGGGTTGAATACTCTGTCCCAGGGCACACCCTTCTCTGCTATTTAAAGAGATACTGATCAGCAGTAGGAAATACTTGCTTCTCACCTAGAGCAGACAATTTAGGGCACTGCAATTGCATCTTTAGTGTTCAAGTAGAGTTGGGGAGACAGCTCTACCTGACTAAGTTAAATTAGTTGTACAGGTGTAGAATTATTATGTACAGGATACAGAATTGACTCTTTATAAGGAGCTGAATACGCAACTTGGGTCATCAGTGTGTTCACAGGAAAAAGAACAAGCTGTGTGTGGCTTTGGCCCTACCTGGGGCCAAAGCAAGCAGTAGCAGCAGGGACGAGGGGTGAAGGAAAAAACTCCATATTCTATGGAGAGAGATCATTGCTCAAAGCTACTCTGTGATCCGTGCACTTTCCCTTACACAGACCTGAGAGAACACCTCCACATTGGTCTTCAGCTTTATTTTAGAAGTAAAACAGTTATGCTTTGTACAGTTGTAACTTGTAATAGAACACAGAAATCTGTGTTTTGGCTTTTACTCTGAGGTGTTAGTTTAAGAAGTTTTGTTAGAATATTGGAGCCAATACTTGCTCATGAGTTTTCTGTCTTAACTGCTGGCTGCATGTGACTGACAATTCTGTAAGCATCACTACTTTTTCAGATCCCTTGCAGTTATCCAGAGATGAATTCCCCAAACTTACAATTCAAAGCCAAGGTGCTTGCAAGCCACGTTTGCTTCGTTCATAGTCCATTCAGTAGCACATACAAAACTGTTGATCTTTTGATTAACAGGTTTTACTTGAAGCAAGTTTAGATTTCCATGATCCAGAGATACTGAAAATGTTTCTAAAAAAAAATCCCCAAACAATATCATATTATATAGAAGTATCTAGTGGAAAGACAGCACAAAACCAAATCAGGACTAATTTTGTACTTACAGCTGAGGTTCATATGGAAAGAACAGTAGATTGGGAATCAGAAGCTTCAGGTATTATTCGTGAATTTTCTGAGGATTGACTTTGTGTCTTTGAGCCTGCTATTTTTTCAAAATATACCAGTTTAAGGATAAATGAGGATAATGGACACTTAAGAGTAGCTGGAGGTCTACTGAGAACAGGCTGCATTTTAGTATAATGACCTTTTTTAGGGAACTTTTGATAACCAACCAGTAACACTTGAAGTGAGGTGGCCAGATCCTGTTTCTACTACCTGTGTATCAAAATGTCTGCTGTGTACAGTGGAGCTAAAGTCCTCAGCTTAACATAGTGAAGCCATATAGAGAGTGCACCAGGACCACATGGAGGTTCTCCAGACCTTTTCAGTGGAATAGACAGAATTGAATTTTGCCACCCTGAAGGTGATGGGCTCAGTTGCTGCTTCTCTGAGGAAAGGGCGTGATGGTACTGGGACAGTACTAGGCCTGGCTTGACAAAAAACATTTCGTGGAGGTGAGGCTGGAGGATGGGCAGGAACTGCCTCTGCTAAAAGAAGCACCTGCCCAGTTCACGGGAGCTGTTTTCCCCTGCACTCAGACAGATGTTGAGCCAACAAAGCAGCTTGGTGCAGCATAAAAAGCAGGTGAGAACAAACAGCTGATTGTCAGTGCACAAACTGTTGCTGGTTTGAGGGACAACAGCTTTCTGTTTGGATGGAATCCACAGCACGAAGATGGCTGAGGTGAATGTGGCTTACCTTCCCCCATGCACTCCCACACACACCTCAGCAGCTTGACTCCATTCCTTGGACACTTACTCCTGTGAGGTTTGTCCCTCTCAAAAGATACCCTCTCTGTTAATGTTCACAGCAGGCCCTCTCCCGCTGCCTCCCATCATAGTCAGCACCCTGCTTAGAAACCTTTGGGCTCTTTCCCATGTCTATTTCTTCCCTTTCTACCTGGGCCTGTCAATCATTTTATTTTTTTATGAAAATCAACAGATACTGCCCATTTTCAATGACTTTTCATTTTCTGTTTCATGTTGTTGCTAGTGCAAGAAAAGGAACAGACTTTCTGAGCTGTAAATAATAAGCATCTCCTTAACCACCAATGTTTGATAAATTTTGGAAAAGGAGGTGTTAATACCTTCAGGCATGCATTTTCCCTTGTGCAGAAACTTTGCTTTGGGTTGTTGACACTCATAGCTCTTTAGCTGACAGTAAGTATGGAAGTTCTTTCCATTGGTAGAACAAACAGAAGAGCCATTCTTTGGGCACTGGTAGGGAAGCTTACAGAGGCATTTTCCCTCCACGCATCGTTCCCATGGGTGACAAAAAACTTTCTTACAGGACTTGTGGGTGTATTGGTTGCTTAAGCATTCTCCTATGAGGTACGTGTCTTGCTCAGCTGGCTGGGTAGGTTCAACCTGCTCAAACTGGTTTTCTTCAGCATTAGATGCTGCATTCTGCAAGGCACAAAAACAATCTAATTAAAAGGGATTAAGATTAGGGACTGCACCAGGAGTTTTGCAGATCCCTCAACAAAGTGTCCATTCATAAGCCTTTTCCTATCTAAGAACCACAAAGTTGCTAAATATCATTTATAGTGTTTTTTGTCTTTGGCCACCTCATCTTTCTCAGTTTCTCTGAACTTTTTTTTCTTTTTGGATCATTTACCTGGTGTGATCTTCTCTCTTACTGGTCTCCCACCAACTTTATACTCTTTACTCTTCAAACATCAGCTGAAATGCACAGCTGATTATAAACATTTTTTAAGCCATTGGTTTATAACACATCCCAGCAATGGGACTGTAAGCAGATCAAAACATAGGGGGACTTAAACACCAGAGAAATAAAAAAAATAGAAATTTGATTTTTTTCTAAGACTTTTTTTATTGGCTTGGTTGACCTTGGATTTAAGTATCACCTGTAAATATTTATGAACTACAATCAATGGTTTGTTTTACTCTGTGACTGCTCAAGTAACAAGTATCTTAAAGAAATTTGAAAGTTAAATGCCCTTCCTTATCAGCTTTTTTCCTGTATCTGGCACAGCAGTGGATTTGCAGTGTGGTTGGTGGTCATCATTGGACTGCAAGCACAGATTCTGACCCTCCCTCTGACAGCCTCTGTTTGAGTGGCTCTGCAACTGTGTTCATGCAGCTCTCTTGTGACTTCATTGCAAGCTGAGTGCTTTTGCTTACTAAGATCTATGGGTAGGATGAATGATGAAACATGACAAATATATATGGATGGACTGCATAAAAATGGGAGAGAATAGTGAGTCCTCAAATGTGATTTATCAGCTTTGGCTGTGTCAACTGAATCAATATAGCTGAAGTTTAAAATTCTTGTGAAGAAATTCTGGCCATAGTAAAGTCAGTGATTATGTTGTTGGGGCAGAATTTAATCCAACAACCCTCCTTTTAACGGTTGTATAATCTTACTAAACTCTTCCTGCTGTTCTCAGGTGAGTAGAATCCAAAGTATGAGCCAGATCCGGCTTGGCATAACTCCCATATTGTGCTTGGTGTTTCTCCTGAACGGGAACAACAGGTGCTGATTTTTATCTCAGGATTTCTCTAAAATACTTGGGTCATGCTGAATGCTCAGCTCAGCTCAGCTTTCCAGGACACTTCTGCCTGAAGACAATCCTCAGCAAACCTTCTGGCAGTAGGATGTACCATGCTGCTCTGTGACAAGACTGTAATCTTGTTTCTCAAAAAAAAGGGGCGGGCGGGCAGGGGAAATAGCAGCACCTTTATGTGGTCAGCCATGCTTGCAAATTTGGTTTAGCATAGGGTCATGATTAAAATCTTTCCCACAAGCCTGTTAGCATAAGCCTCAGATACAATCAGTACATGAAAGAGAAACAGCAAGCTTCAAACATTCAAGCTGGTCTAAAACTAATGTAGGAAACCCAAATACCATGAAAGGAAACTTAAAAAAAAAATCAACTGGTTTTGCTTTTTTAATAATAAACTGTTTTAAAACCTTTTTAATAAATTACTGCTACCACAATAAAACATATCTTACCTCTGATCCACAAAGACAAAAGAGAGAGAAGAAAACCAAGCAAACTGGGAGCATTCGCATGATGAAATTTTATCTCCCTTTGTAGACAAATTCCTCTGGCTGGGATTCTTTAGAATATCAGCTGTTAGATTTGTGTTTAATTTTTAACCATTAGTAAAATATTTTAAAGTGCACTCAGAAATAAAGTACAGGAGCCGCAACTATTGACTGATAAATCTGATCTCTCCAAAGGATCCCGCCTCGGCTCGACTGGTTTTATCATAAGTGCATGATGAGATAACAAAAACAAAGCTCTTGAAGTAAATGATTAAAAGGAAGCACTTGTTAAGGAGACACATTTCTTTTCTTTGGCCAGAGCAATCTGATCCAAACATTGCACTGGTTCTCCTGATTGTAGGCATTATTTACTATATAATATTTATTATATTTTGTGAAGGACAAATGCTTTTATGTACAATGTGTATATGGAGAAGCCCTCCTATCCGTGTGATGCCCATTACACGCTCATCCGCGTCACAAGCTCCTTTTACACGGTTTGTGTTGAGAATTTTCCAAGTGTTTGGCAGATGCTTTTGCGACAGTGTCGGTCGGCCGGTGCCGCTCCACTTACGGCGGCAGCCGCGTTTCCGGCAGCGTGGGCGGTTTCCTGGCGGGGACGGTGCGCACGTGCAGGTACAGCCGGGTCCGTCCGTCTGTCTGTCTGTCTGTCATTCCTCAGGGAATGGCGCCAGGAGGGGCCCGCGCGGCCCCGCGCCCCGGCTGCAGGCCCTGTGAGGCGCTGCGGGTGCGCGCCCGAGCCCGAGCGACGGGGCCCGTGGGAACCTCTCGGAGTTTAAGGAGGCCGAGCGGAAGGGCCGGAGCGACCCCCGGTACCGCCACAGGCTGGGGGATGGACAGAGGGAGAGCAGACCTGCCGAGGATTTGGGGGTGCCGGTGGGTGAGAGGCTGTGCACGAGCCGGCAATATGCGCTCACAGCCCGGAAAGCCAAACACATCCTGGGCTGCATCAAAAGCAGCGTGGGCAGCAGGGCAAGGGAGGGCATTCTGCCCCTCTGCTGCGCTCTGCTGAGATCCCACCCGGAGCGCTGCCTCCACCTCTGGGGACCCCAGTACAGGAAAAACGTGGAGCTTTTGGAGCGGGTCCAGAGGAGGCCACCAAGATGTTCAGGGGACTGGAGCACCTCTCTTCTGCAGCCAGGCTGAGAGAGTTGGGGCTGTTCAACCTGGAGGAGAGAAGCCTCCGGGGAGACTTTACAGCAGCCTCCCAGTGCCTGAAGGAGGCCACACCAGAGCTGGAGAGGGGCTTTTTACAAGGGCATGTAGGGGTAGGATAAGGGGAAATGGCCATAAACTGAAGGAAGGTAGGTTTAGATTGGATATTAGGAAGAAATTCTTTACTGTGAGGGTGATGAGGCACTGAACACGTTGCCCAGAGAAGTTGTAGATGCCTCAACTCCAGAAATGTTCAAGGCCAGGTTGGATGTGGCCCTGAGCAATGTAGTCTAGTGGAAAGTGGTGTTGGAACTGGATGATCTTGAAGGTCCCTCCCAACCCAAACCATTTTATGATTCTATGATGTTCTCACTTTGTGTCACTCCTTTGTGGGGCTGGAGAGCTGCACAGTTTTCTCCTGGGGCTGTAAAGTGTCATGTTCAACCCTCATACAGACCAGTGAAGAACATGCTAATCACTGCTAGTCACTTTTTGCAGATAGGTGTTGCAGTAGATGACATCTTAGTTGTAAACTTGATTTTTCACAGGCTAAAACCATAGCACGTTTGTAGTGAGTATTGAAAAGGACTAACAACTAAATTAACAAACAAGGCTGACAGGAGGCTTGAGTTTGTCCAGCAAATCAAACGTGAGATATCTTTTGCATTTAAAACAACTGATTTTTGTCCACAATCTAGGAGGCAGTAGAGGATGTCTTTTCGTGGCAGAGGAGGTGGAGGAGGAAGAGGAGGTGGTGGCTTCAACCGTGGAGGAGGTGGCGGTGACAGAGGTGGCTTTAATCGTGGCGGACGAGGTGGCTTTGGACGGGGAGGTGGAAGAGGAGGCTTCAACAGAGGCGGATATGACCAGGGCCCTCCAGAAAGGGTAGTTTGTAAGTTACATGGAGGGATTATATTTGTTTAATTTAGAATGACTGGTCCAAATCTTTAGCTTGTTTATTCTTTATTTCAGTGTTGGGAGAGTTCATGCATCCCTGTGAAGATGACATTGTTTGTAAATGCAAAACAGAAGAAAACAAGGTGCCTTATTTCAATGCACCAGTGTACTTGGATAATAAAGAACAGATTGGCAAAGTGGATGAAATCTTTGGACAGCTGAGAGATTTTGTATCCTTCAAAAAATGTGTGATATGCAGTATTTATTATTTTAAAAGTGAATTGGATATTAAATGAGATTTCTCTAGAATTTTAGATCGTTCAGAGCTTGGCTACCAGTTATATGTGGACAGACACAAGTCTGGCTGCAACTGTTAATGTCAATAGGTGCTCATTCACATTAAGTGCCTGTCTTAAAGCCTTTTTGATATGACGGGGTACTTTCAGTCAGGCAGAGGTTTTCACTCAGTACCAGTACTGGGGCTGTGTTTTGGATCAATGGTTGTTTAAGTTGTTACTTTTTCTAGCTAACTGACCAAATTTTCTGCTATAGGTTACTCACCCATAACAGAGTTGGATCAAGGGTGTGGATTTTTTTTCCCTCTGCATTAGGGGACCTTGGTCATACTCCAGCTCATTATTTAATTATAAAGTGAGTTTATGCTAGGATGTCCTGTTGCTCATTGTCCAGTTTATTACTAAAAGTGGGCTTGTGCTGGGATGTCCTCTGTCAAAGCAAGCTTGTTGACACAGGCACTGGGCCCATTCAGTTGTCACAGCCAGATTGACAGAATCCATGACAAAAGTGGGATGCCTGGGGGAGTAACCCTATAACATGGCAGTAAGACTTAGCCTGTATTGGTTTGTTGAGCATCAGTCACCAACTATATGCATTTTCCTCTCCCACATGAAATGTGAAGTAAAACATGCAGGTTTTAAAGCACTTTCATGCTCTGAATGTAATAACTTAACAGATCTGCTTTTTGTATGACAATTGCCTGAATTGCAAAGACTTGTTTTCTTTCTACAATAACATATGAAGCAAATACATCACTGGATTTTGCAGCTCCTTGCTTCCCCATTTAATCTTGACTTTTAATTAAGCAGAGTTGGCCAGCAGCTCTTTTGATTTTAGGAACTGCATCCCTAAGTCCTTGCATATTGGAGAGCCAAAGGATTTGTACAAGAGTCCTTGTGGGATTACAGAGTCTGCCAGTTTCCTGTAGGATGAGGCTGGGCATGGGATTGGTCCAGCAGTCCCTGCTGGCTTTTACCTTCCCACAGCCAGGTATCCAGCAGCAGCAGCACTAGCAGAGCCCCTGCAGCATGTGAATTATTCTAGATAAGCCTTGAGGTCACCCTGAGGCTAAGGGGTTCATCACTTGCTATGCTAGTTTGTTTTTTAAAATTATGATTTTATGTACTCTTTGCACTGTTGTGTTCTTCCGTATGCCTTAATACATGGAAGGAAAAAATTATTTTACCACAAAATACCGTATTGGTAACTATTAAAAAATTTGAGAGAAATTGGTTACAGTTTCTGCAGATCTTTAAGTTGCAATTGTGATGATTTTTAGCTTAATTTAGAAAATACTAATTTAGAAAATGTCTGAATATGCCTTCTGCATAATAATAAAAATCAAAATTTCTAATATTTTATTACTGCTATGCTCCTTAAAGAAACTAACAGTATTTTTCAGTGAAACTGTCTGAGAACATGAAAGCCTCTTCATTTAAAAAAATGCAAAAGGTGAGCCAATCTCAATAACAGCATTTTACTGTATGTCATCAGTTAGATAAATCTCGTCTATGTCAGCAAATAGTAAAAGCTTTATTAAATTTTTAATAACTTTAAAAGCTGATTGACCTTTGTAAACAGTCTTTTATTTCCTCTTACTTTTCAGTTTTGTATCTGTCTTGTTCTTTTTCCCTGCCCCACAAGAAAAGATGTAACAAAAGAAAATCACACAAATATCTATATTTTAGTAACTTTATAACACTGTGATTTATTTCTTGTGTGCTTTCTGTATTTGGCTATTTGCAGAGGACAGTTTGACATAAAGGGGTAAGAGGAAATTGTGGGTATTTGTAAAGGGAGATATTAATGTGCTTTTTGGTCTTGGTGTTTTGAAAGCCTAATGTAACTCTCTTCCTACAGTTTTACATTGATCCAGCAAAGCTACTACCTCTTCAGAGATTTTTGCCAAGGCCCCCTGGAGAAAAAGGTGCTCCCAGAGGAGGTGGTAGGGGAGGACGTGGTGGTGGACGTGGGGCAGGAAGAGGCGGTGGTAGAGGTAAGATCCCAAGAATGGAAGTTGCAGAATGTTGGAGTTATTTGGGATGGCATATCTTGTTTTCTTCATTTGTTTTGTGGGGTATTTGTGTTCTTTTGTTTTTTAAAGCTGCTGTTGAGTACCTGAATATCAACAGCTGTATTGCAAAGAAAAATGTTACTCATGTTTCTGTTTGACTCAATAGAAAAGACAGTGATATCTTTCCAATGGCAAGACCAATGGCTAAATAACAGCTCCAATGCATAGGGAGGAGAGAATGCTGATTTATATCAAAGACAGAAAGTGTGACTCCTAAGCAAACTTGTGGTAAAAGTCACTCAAAACTGTCAGTGAAATCTATACTTTTAGTATGTTTAGAGTCAGAGAATCATGGAATATTCTGCTTTGGAAGGCACGCACAAGGATCATCAAAGTCCAGCTCCTGGCCCTGCACAGGATAGCCCCAGACGCTTCTTGAACTCTTTCAGGCTTGGTGCTGTGACCACTTCCCTGGGGAGCCTGTTCCAGTGCCCAACCACCCTCTGGGTGAAGAACCTTTTTCTAATACCGAACCTAAACCTCCCCTGACACAACTTCAGACCATCCCTTGGGTCATGTCACTGGTCACCACAGAAGGTGCCTGCCTCTCCACTTCCCCTGAGGAAGTTGTAGACTGCAATGAGGTCTCCCCTCTGTCTCCTCCAGGCTGAACAGACCAAGTGCCCTCAGCTGTTCCTCATACAGCTTCCCCTCAAGGCCCTTCACCATCTTCATTGCCTTCCTTTGGACACTGTCTAACAGCTTTTTATCCTTATGTTCTAAAAATCCAGTCTGGATATCAAAATACTTGAAATGCAGTGTTTGAGAGAGGAGTGAATCACCTGGTGAATCTCATCCTCTGCTTTTTGAACATCATCTGCCATGTACTTACTCTGCAGTTAAAGCTGGAGTTTATTTTTTCTTACATCACAGTTTCTTGTCTGTTCTCCCTACCCTAGCCCTTTGCAGCAGGGCACAAGTGTTTCGAAGTGGTTTGGTTTGTTTGTTTGAACTAATAAATAATAAGTATTAATAATTGTAATCAATTACTGGTTAATAGATGTAGTTAGTTTTGTGCTCTTGTGAAAGAAGTTAATTGTGGAGTTTTGTTAGTGTCTTTAGTATTTTGGACATGGTATATCAGATATCAAACAATACCTCAAATGCTGCAGATGGTCCCTAGAAGAGACAATTGAACTGGTAACTGTCTAGCAACTGACAGTTTCTGGTTTTTGTTGTTGTTCATTCCCTTTCAGAAGCTGTCAATGAAATAAATTGTTGTGCATAACAAAGAATATGCTTCTCAAAGGGTAATTTCTTTCTTATGTTTAGGAGGATTTGGAGGAGGAAGAGGTGGAGGAAGAGGAGGAGGAGGAGGATTCAGAGGAGGCAGAGGTGGAGGAGGAGGATTCAGAGGAGGAAGAGGTGGTGGAGGAGGCTTTCGGGGTGAGTGTGTGGTTTTTACTGTTCAGTAATAAGAACGACTCCTGATTTCTAAAGCTTATAAATATTAAACAGAATGTTGTAATTTTTAATGTATTGTAGATGTTTATAGTTTTATGTAAAATGTTTCAGCGCATCCCAGTGGCTTAAACCAAAGCACAGTATTCTGCATTTGTTGATGTGTGTATAAGAACATGTCAGATTTTTGCATTCAGATAGGGCTGTGAGAACAGACAACAATTACTTTATTCTATCAACTCATTCAGTGTTACATATATAACTAATATGCTTTAAATGCAACTAAGATGTGAACTGTTTGGTGTATTTTTTCTTTCCTCTTAAAATAGGAAGAGGACATTAAAAATGGAGCCATGGATATCTCCCCGCTGTCTTACCATGTCATCTACAGAAGGAAAGAACCAGCAAAAATTTTTGTAAAGGACCCTGAAAAAGTTGTTTTTATAAAGAACTTGAAGCTGTAAGATGATGATTATTTTTACAGCTAGTAACTGTTGATCAACACATGAGGAGTGTAGCCCCAGGCGAAGAGCTGAACACCACTCAGAATATATGGACACTTTTCTAACTAAGCCAGGATTCAATGTTATTCTTAAACTGTTTGTTTCTGACAAGCAGCAGTCAAAGCTTGACTTCGTGATGGAGTTTGGAGTAAACAGTCAATTGAAATAGGTTCTCGGAAGACCCTTCAGGTTCACTACATGCACATTCATCAGTGTGAACCTGTTACCTCTGTGTGACTGATTCCTAATTCTCATCCTCCTTTTATATAGAATCTTCTGGGTTGCTCTGAAATGGACATACTGTTTAAACAACCTTTGTGAACCTTTTTTTATAAACTTAAATATTTTGTGTTGATAGATTTTTTTTTTAAATACATAATAATGTATAAAAGAAAAAGGAAGATAGCAAAGTATATTTTGTGATTTTTTTTTGTACAAATCTCAATGAAAGCCAAAAGCGTTAGGATATGTGCTTCTTAGCAGCTGCTGTCTAATGAATAAGACAAGCTAGTACTATACTTGAGTCACCTAATTGTATATTAAAAAGCTAAGGGTTTTTAACTGTCGCTGCATACTCCCTTAGCTTTTTTCTTTTGAGGTTTTGATATCCTGGCACTGCACCTCTGTGGTGCTCTGAGCTTGTGTAGGGCTAAGATTAAATAGCCCATCATTGGACTCCTCTACACACAGTGCTTTTGGTTATGTATTACTTAAAAAAGGCATGAAAAAATCAGTATGAGTCTTTGGACTCTTTAAATGGATGCATTAGGATTTTTGGAAAACTAGTGACTGTCTCTCCTTATGGACAGAGGAGACCAGGGTACCTCTCTACTCTTGAATTTTGGAAATAAAGTAAGGGATAAAAAGTAGAATCTCTCTGGACTTCATCTGAAGCCAGGAGTATCTTCATAGACTCTCCTACCAAGCACTTCTGAAAAGGGATCTATAGAATAATGTATGTGCAAGTATTTTGAACATCTTGTTCCATGTGAAAAGAAATACATTTCAGAACTGATTGTACTGTTACACTTTTTAATTGATGAATGCAGTACCAGGCAGATGAATTATATTAGCCTTCTGCTTAACAAAAAGAAACAGGTAGTTTTTCAGCACTAGAATTGGGCAGTTACTGATCATTTTAACAAATGCGACTGTTAGTTTTAATAGTCTCTGGAATGAAACTTGAAACAAGGTGGAAAAAAAATATTAAAGAATTCACTTAAGTGTGAACAGATGCAGCATAGGATAATAGGTAATAATATTCTTCAGCTTAGAAAACCCCACAAACATTGAATTTCTGCTATATCTGGTTTTGTGAGAAGAAACTGAGTCTACTGTTTAGCCACAGAACTATCTGGAACTGAAGGATTCCCATTATTTTCGTGGTATTGCTACAGTCTTAGCTTTAACCAGGTCAGTTAAATCCAGAATTCTCAGAATGTTCAGGCTTTTGTTGCTATGCATTGCTAGACCTAAGTGACCTAGGGCATTGACTGCCCTTCAACTAGACAGACTCCTATGTGAGGAGTTACCAGTTGCATTTCAGGCACACCACATTGCAGTTGAACAATAGGGACCAAGTGCAGCTGCGGTTGTCAGTGCTTCTGTGTTTTGTAGCTGCATCTGCTGTGCTGTGTTCACTGATGTTTCAGTAGCTAGTTGTGGGCAGCTGACCCAGATTGTCTTTCCTTATTCATCTGACTTTGGAAGACTAACACAACACAGTCCTCACTCTTACACCCAAATTCATGCTCTGCTTTGCTATTCGCACTGCATGCTTTAGAGACATGTTTTTTCCTGGAGTATCAAAACACTCCTGCCATCCCTTTTGAATTGCATGTTGTGACAGCTGATGGTTTGGTTGCAGTCAGTGCCACCTTCCTGCAGCTCAGGACAAGATGTGTATGCTTTGAATCTCTCAGCAGATGGAGCAGTGAGTCAGCTTGAAGCACGGCGAGGCCAAAGCAAAGGCTTTGACATCTGTGTGCAGAGGGGCTAAAGTGCAATATCCATTGCAGCTCTGTAGAGAAGGTTGGCCTCTTGATTATAGGGGACAGACTGCAGTCTCAACTGAGAAGTGCATGAGGATCATTATGGTATGGCCTATGCATACAAACAATGTTGGATGGATTTTATACAAATATACAGAGAAAATTTATAATCTTAGATCTTTTTGGAGGTTGTAGGATGTTAGGATATAAGAATGTCCTCAGTGATTGGGTGTGAATATGAGGAAACTAACTATTGTGTTTGTCATATTATGCCTTTTTTTTTTCTTCTCCACTGTGGGGAAGGATGGCGTTTGCCAGGCACATCCAGTCCCTCTTCTGCCTTGTCTTCTCGGTGCCATGACATGACCCTGCCCTCCTAATGTAAGGTGCTAACTGTAATGGATGAAAATTCAGTCTCTGAATAGACAGGTCTTGTCTGCAGTGTAATGCTGTAATTAACTAAAATACAGATTCTCTAATTTTATATGACACCTTCTTTCTGTCTTGAATTTTTATTCAAATCCTATCCAATGATTTGGTCATTGTGCTCCTAATCCTAGTAAGTGGAATGTTCCAGTTTTATATAAGTGCTTACAATTATCCTAGGCTGTGTCTGCAGAGAACGGGAAGGGGGGGTCTCACCAGTACCCTGACAGAAGTAAGTGTGTTGCAGAAGGGGGAAGTTTCAGGTAACTGTGGTGTCTGGGGAAGAAAAGTCACAGTGCAGTCTGAAGTGAGCAGAGTGGGGTAGTGCAGGCTCTTCATGACTGATGTTCCCTGGGTTTTCCCTCAATGGCAGCATTTGGGACAAACGCCTGGGTCATCTAAAGAGCTCACCTGCCACCTGCTCCAGCAGTGCAAAGAGGGTTGCTGTCCTGCAGTATTCCTCTGAAACTCAGGTGGGCTTCAGTGCACTTCAGTGCTTGGCTGCCCACCCAGGACACAGCAGTAGTGGTGACACCTGCCTGTCTCCTCCTCCACTTGTCAGTGTCTGCACGTGCTCGCTGTTGGCAGGGGCAGAGCATTCAGTGACCAAGTCCTGTTTGTGGTCGCAAATGAATGTGTTGGCCACCTAGGCATAGGGTCTGGCTTTCAGCTGATTTTGAAAATAACAGCTGGTAAATCACTAGGATCTGATTGTTTAAAGGTATTCAGAAGACCTGGAGCCTCTTGTCCTTGCCACACCAAAATTCTGGATTTATATTTTTCTCTGTCTTGGAGGGATGTTTATTCACCTTGTGTTTTCTGCAGTTGCTGGGACAGGATGGTTCAATGTTGTTCATAGGATCTGCTGTGTTACTTTGTCGGAGAAATTTGATGAAGTGCAGAAAATGATAGGGATATTTTGATGTAAGTCTGCGGCACTGGCCATTATAGAACAGAAAGGATTCTCTCTGGCACTGACTCACAGCTATGGACATTTGCCTGAAGCAGTGCTGGACTGTCACATACATACTGGTGCAAAGTTATTTGCAGTTGTGCAAAGCATCATCTTGGCAAAAACCAGTAGTGTCTCTAAGAAAAAAAGGCACAGCTACTGTGTGAAGGAGGGCAAGTAAAAAGCTTTGTGGAGTCACGTATTTTTGAGGGTGTTTTCTTCTGTCAGCTGAAAATCTCTTTTGAGTCAAGCTTTTCTGAACAAAAGTTTAAATCTAGTAAAAATCAGTGAGTGAGGGGAAAAAGTAAGTTATTAATTTGTTTTCCATGGGAACTATTTGCATCCATGAGAAAAGGGACGTTGTGCCTTAGAGAGCCCTCTAGCTGTGGTTGCTTAATAAACGTGGGAGGGGTTGGGTTTGGGGTGGGTTTGTAACCTGGTTACCTCCGAAAATAAGAAAGGTTTGGGGTTGGTTTAGGTTTCTAACTTTTTTTTTTTTTTTTAATGCAGAAGTTACATTTCTCCACTCTCATCAGTCATGGATTGAAATACATTTTACACAAAGCTGAAAGCAGCTTGCTAAACCCTTGATGAGTTTTGCATTGTCAAACATATATATAGAGATACCTACAAATTGAAGAATGGACTTAAATAGAAGTTGTGATTTTCTATTGATCTGAGACAAGTGGGAAGGAAAAGCATCACTTGAGTTTGTAAAGTGCCCCTCTGACACCAGTAATACTATCTGTTATTGGAGGATAAAAACAACCTGAGGTTTTGGATTTTCTTATACCAGTATAAATAAGTAATGTGGTAAGACATATTTTAACTGGCTTAGGAACTGGTTCCAGCTTTCTGGATTATTTGTATACTTCAATATTTAATTCCTTTTTTTATCTTTTTGTCTTTGTTTCATGAACTACAGTTTTGTAGAAAAAATACTTTTAGATTAATGATGTCTGCCTATAATTTTGACTTTTCTCTCAATTCCAGTTGCTGTAAAGTTAGTCAAATTTAAGAAGAGATGGAGACAATGTGATGGTACATAGAATGGACTGCACATATCAGAGAGTTGTGTTTTAATCAACAAGTATAAAATTTCTATGGTCTTGTTAGGTGCTACTCTACGTCTAGAATCCTGTCTGAATAAAAATAGTGATGCTATGCTTTTCTGAGATATTCAGCATTGCAAGCTGACTTCTGTGGAAGCTGCAAGATCTGAGGTGCTTTTGAAACTCTTGCCAAAGTGTCAGAGGAGGAAAGCAAAGATATCAGATTATCACTATGCTTTTATCTTTTGAGGCAGGACTGTGGTGCACTAGGGAAGTGGCTTCGTTGCCAAATGGATCATCATTCCTTTTAGATCTCTCCCACCTTGTTCCTGCCTAATCCTCTTCTGACAAGAAAAATACTGTAATAATACAAGTACCCTGAGAGCTGTAAGAGTGAGTGTAGATCTGGGGTATTAAAGAAAATGTTTGCTGGTAGAACTGTGGCGTGATCATGTGTAGTAATGATGACTACATGTTGTGACTGCACAAGTTTTATATAAAAATGTTCTTTTCGAATGGCTGAAAGATGCAGAATGTCTGTTTTGGAGAGCTGAGGAGTGGGAGGGAATGCTCTATGAGTGTTTGACAGGTTAGGGAAGGGAGAGTTCTTCAGATATACTTCCTTTCTATAGGATGACTGTATACCTCAATAGTGCCTCTGTCACTGCATCCTTACTGCTGCTCGGAAGATACAGCTCTAGCCTGGGACCTGCTTGAACTGCCTGTGAACCACATACAACTGAAGAACTACTGGTTACTCATCCTTGTCACTTTTATACCCAGTGTGAATACTAACCGGAGGCAAAAACTGTGTGAAGTGGGACTGATGGGAAACAGCTGGTTTCTGATACTGCATATGAACTCTTTGGGCAGGGATTTATTGCAGCTAATATTTATGCAGGATTTTTTAAAAGGTCTTTAGTTTGGTGTGCTGGTACCTCATCATTGAAGAGAAAACAACATGAGCTTCTGCTGTTTAGGTGTTTGAAAAATGCCCAGTAATTTTCTGCCCAGTAACATGCCTTGGAAAATTTGCCCAAAGTAAGCTTACAGGCATTGTGATTAGGAGAGGGAGGGTGTTCTGGCTTGTAAGGCATATTCAACAATCATTTTCTACCTACCAGGCTATTTTAGAAGTGTAGTGATTGAATTTTCTGAAAGTTATGCTTCACTTTAGAAAATACTGGAATGTGTTTTTCTTGTGTCTGTGTCAGCTTGAGAGCTTAACTCAAACAAAGAATTTTGAAGAAGTAGGTCTTTAAAGATTTGAAGGGATGGGCTTTAGAGTAAACACATCCTGCTTTTTAAAGAAACTGACATTTGTGTCTTTGTGTCATACTGCAGTTTTTTGTGCTTTCTATGATGATGGGAATTAGTTCCAAACCAGGCTGATGATCAACTGAACTGAGTCAACTTTTGTTGAGATTTCCAAAGATTTTGTTGAGATTGCACAAGAGGTTTGAGGGAAAAAGTTTGGGAGCATGTGACAGTTAATCTCTTTAGCAGTAAGAATGAAGTTTAAGCACACTGTTGGAAATTTATTCAGTTCTGTGCTGCTCTTTGTTTTAAATAACAATCTCCTGCTTAGATTGGGAGCGTAAACTTCTTTCCACTTTAGTCCAATTAAATCATGCTTGGAAGCTGTCAGTGGTGGGGAGAACTCCGCCCTACCCCCCTTCTTTTAATTGTTCAATGAGTCTGTTGAATAATGAAAGAATTTGCCTGACAGGGTTGTAGTGTTTCCTCGTCTTGATGAATTATTGCAGAGGATAAACGACACACTTTTGTCGAAAATGCATTGGAATGACTCATCCAATTCCTCAGAAAGTGACAATGAAGCTCATTCAGCCTTTACACAGACTGAGCACAACATAGTTGCAGCTTACTTAATAACAGCAGGTACGAGCATTGGCAAATTGTTGTATAGCTTTTTAAAATAGAACTTGTAGATCTGAATGCTCATTTTGTATAGTAACAGTGATGGTATTTCATTTTGTATTAGACAACTGTCTGACGGCTTTTCTCCATATTTACTGACAAGTTAGCAATCAGCTGCCTGACTGAAATATGCAGAAACATCTGAAGTGTGCAGAAACATCTAAGTTTTCTGCTCTATATTTGAAGGCAGTGTTGTATCTCAAAAAGTATATTTTGTTGATATGTAATTATAGAAGAGAGTGAGAATTAATTTCTGCCAGCTTGCAAAAGAGATAAAAATAGGGCATAGCTGTCACATCTTGCATTTTTCTGCGATGTGCTCGAAGCTATCTTGAGATTTCTCCTGGGCCACATGTTCGTAGTAATATATGTGTAGTCTGAGCATGTGAGCGGGTGTCTGTTAGGGGGATGTAAGGGGAAGGGTTGGAATGTGACTTAGAGGGAGGGAGCTGGTCATTAATCAGAGAAGAGCAGACTCCAGTTGCAGCTGTATTTTTCACCAATGACACATGTTAGAAAAACACACTGTGACTTCAGTGGTCGTTGGCTAAATGATTATAGAATTATTTTTTCTTTTCCGCCTTGAAAACTTTCTCATTGTGTAACCACAACTGTTTCAATAGTGCTTTTCTGAAGCCTTGAGTGCTATAGCAATGAAATATCCACCTAACCAAAACCTGAAACCTACTGTGTTTAAAAATAGCCTTCTGTACCTTTGTTACAGCAAATCAAGGCAGTTTATCAATATTTTATTAATAGACTGTACCATAAATTTTCTATGTTATAGTTAGATTTTAAAATACTTAAAAATATTAATTTAAATTTATATGAAATAATATTGCTGATGGTCACATTTTATTTAGCATATCTGTCTGAAGTCATGAGTATAAAAGTGCTGTTCTGGTAAGGAGGATATTTTTGGATGCAAAGACAATAATTTATTTCAGGTCTTTAGAGAAATTTGTAGAACAGCTACACATATCAGTAGACTTTTTCAAAGAAACTGTAGAGATGGATAATGGTCAAATATTGGAAGGCTAAATATGCTCTGCAACACTGTCACACTATTTGCAGATATTGGAACTATTTGGATCTATTAGGTGCTGCAAATAAGTATGATACCTGTTATATTTTGATTAAAATTTATTGTATTGTATGTAAGAAGATGATATTTTCAGATAGTTTTGACCACTTGGTGTTAGGGATCAAATCTACCATAGGTGATCATAGAGTGTCAATGGAATTGGCCAGAATCAACCCAGCTCTTCTTTCTTAATCTTGCATGGTAATTAAATGTCTTAAAAAAAAAAAAAAGTTGGATTATTTTGTAGGTTTGGGTTGTTTTAATTTTTTTTCTTATTATACTTGGGGGAGTCTAGTAAATCACTTTACTTTCTTAATGAGAAATGTTTTTGACAGTAAGGTCTATTACATATTTGCTTACTCCAGCAAATCTCACATCTGGAAAATTTAAGCTGTGTTAATAAGCACATGGCTAAAAATAAGAATGAAGTCCAGGTCCAGTTTTCATCATTATACTACTTTTTAAAAGGTTTGAATGCCTCTCTTTTGTGTTCTAAGAAGGAAGTAATTGTTAAGTGTTGCATTCTACAGTGGTCAGTATGTAATTTTTGTGATGACAACAGGGATACCGGAAGCAATACTTCCTCATGGATATCTTTCTGCATATAGTGCTGAAATGCTCTGGTATAATTTAAAAATGCTAACTGGTAAATTCCATGTTAAAAGTGGACCTAACCTTCATTGTTTTGATGCTACTATGTAGCATTGCCAAGTCCAATGCTAAGCCATGTCCCTAAGCACCACATCTACACATCTTTTAAATATCTCCAAGGGATGGTGACTCAACCACTTCCCTGGGCAGCCAATTCCAATGCTTGATAACCCTTTCAGTGGAGAAATTTTTTCTAATATCCAAAATAACTCTTCCCTGATGCAACTTGAGGCCATTTCCTCTCACCCTATCATTTGTTATTTGGGAGAAGAGATCAACCCCCACCTTGCTAAGCCCTCCCTTCGGGTAGTTGTAGAGAGCAATAAGGTCCCCCCTGAGCCTCCTCTTCTCGAGGCTAAACACCCCCAGCTCCCTGAGCCGCTCCTCATAAGACTTCTGCTCTGGTCCTTTCACCAGCTTCATGCCCTTCTAATGGGCACTGCTTAACTGTTGTGCAGAGAAACTTTGTTCAGTTACTTGACCTGATTCTCAGAAACACAGAAGAGAGCATTTCTTATATCTACATGTTTTTTCTCACTTTATTCAAGATGGAATCCATCCTCAGTCTTAAATTTTACTCCTCAAAAGCATTTTTCCCCTATTATTAGTTTGTTTAA
This sequence comes from Pipra filicauda, assembly GCF_003945595.2. Taxonomy (NCBI): domain Eukaryota; kingdom Metazoa; phylum Chordata; class Aves; order Passeriformes; family Pipridae; genus Pipra; species Pipra filicauda. Next base: position 1,325,441 of record NW_024104287.1, read on the forward strand.
ATGATGATAACATTTTAAGTGAATATAGGCTTAGCAATTTCCACTTTTTCTTCCCTATTTTGGCTTGGTTTGATTCCCTCCCCCTCCTTAAAATTAAGAATGGACTCTGAATCACTAAATTTAAGTGTGTCTAGCAGGATCTTTCCTTCACCCTGAGGATATGAGTTTACAGTCCTGTTGTATGTCTGATTTCATTCTTGATAGCTGTAATATCTGTTAAAGCATGCCTCATAAGAAGCCTATACTATTTTATAAACTTGTAATTCCCTTTTGCCACCTCTCTCCCAAGAGATGACATACTATCTGTCAACAGAAGAGCTGACAGAACTGGCACTGTGTTTTTTCCTATGATGTTCATTTCAGATCAGATCCTCAGCTCCTTGTTTTTGTTAATTTTAGGAGCACATAGCATCACAGTGTCATTCCCGAAATATGTGGATATATGAATATGATAACTGATGGCATCTGTGTGGCCAAAAGATGTTGGACCTACAACAGGAGGCCTGCACCTGAGAACAGACATGCTTGGTAGTTTTAAAAGAGATAGCCAAGAGTTAATTTTGCCTCATTTGATTTTAAAATCACTGAATCTGATGAGAGAATTTATTTAATGTAGGAGATTGGTACTGATTAATAAAATGTTGCAGTGAATATGAGTTTTAGGTATAATAAAAAAGGTACCAACATGACTGTGAAAGAAGATGGATCTGCTTATGGAAGTCCACATTCAGTATGACAGCCACTCACTCAAGCTCCTTACAGAATTATGCCTCAGATTGGTGATGATGAAAACTATAGTGTTTCAATACATAGGTGAAACTTTTAAGATAAAACCAAGACAAAACAAACAAGAAACTAAACCAAAACAAAAATTCAGAGAGGCATTGCCATGGATAATGTGTTATTAGACTTTTAGCAGTATAACATTCCACTATTCACTTGGCAGTTTAAGGTGCCCAGGCTATACAAATGTTTGTAAGTTTAGGATTTGCTTCAGTGATACTGTAGCAGTTGTGCCAGTCTAGGGAATCTATGAACAACTTACAAATTCCTCTTACTATTTGCAAGTTATTTTTTTAATGTCTGTCTTTGCTTGAACATGTTTGAATTCTCATTGTGTTGATATGGGCTGTGAGTCTGTCTCTGCTGAGGTGCAAGGTGAAGTATTTAACCTTACTGTTTATTAAAGCTTGTATTAATATTGGGTTAATAAAAATTTAGAGGATGAGAATTTGCTCTGGATACCTCTAAAACAGGCTGGAGTCTGAAGATAATAAACCCACAACCATAAAGAAAAATGTTTTGTGGGAATGCCGTGTAAACTACTCCAAGAGTCATGCAGTAGGATTTGGCTAGGAAAGGGGAATGACAGGAGAAAAGGAGGTTGTGGATGCTTTAATATAGGATCACCAGGATCAGAAAAAGCTTCCTGGTGCATGGAGTCCTGAAGAATGTCTTGGGCACCCTGAAGAGCATTACGTACAAGGCAAATTTCAGAGGGATGGAATGTGAAGGGAGGAGAATGTACATTTTAGCTTTAGTACTGTTTTAGTACTTTGTTACAACTCTTTGGCTCCTGGACATTTTTTGTGTTGCCTAAGAATAGATTTCAGACACAGTTTGAGTCAAGCCAGACCAAAAAGGTTTAAAAATACAGAGGTTAGTGAAGCAGAAGCAAGTTCAGTCCAGAGCTGGACTTTTCCCAGGGCTATGACACAGCCCTAGAGCTTGTCAGGTAGAGGAAACAACTCTGGTGCAGGCCCAGCCGTGCCACTGTGACAGACTGTGCAGATCACCTAGATTGCTTGACAAAGCTTAGAAAATAAAATTTGCAGCAACCTGAGCCAACTCTGAGGCTGGCAAAGCTTTGGGACCTCATGAGCAGAGAGAGGAGTTAGTCTGGCTAGAATAGTGACACCAAAGTCAAACCTTCTACATCCCTTTTGCCCAGGATTATTTTCTGAATGCTGGTGAAAACTACCTGCTGAGAATGGAAGACCTCAAATGTTGGCAGGGGCCTCTTGCTAGATTAGGTGTATCATTTTTTTCCCCCAATTTTTTTTTGCCAATCACCAACTGTATTCTTTTTTATCATGGAAGTCAGCAATATGCTTGGTGGGCCAGAGTGTTTGAAGTGTAATCCTAGATGCATTTGAACTTCTGCTGTGGTTTTGTCATTGTATCGAAAGTCCCAAATTTGGCAAATGCTCCACTGTTGGCACTTAATGAATCCAAGTGAAAGCTGCTTAATTGGAAAAGCTTTTATCTCCTTTTCAGGTGTCTATCCTCCTTGCAAAATTGAACTTGACTGACTTGCTTGTTTGGGACTTATATATTACAATAGGCTGCATTTTCTTCTGCATGTGTATTACTGGCTACTGTGTACCTTTTGTAAAGTTTCCCTTTTTCTGTTTTTGCAGGAGTGATAAGCATTTTCAGTAACATTGTTGTGTTAGGCATCTTTGTTAAGTACAAAGAGCTTCGGACAGCAACCAATGCAATTATTATCAACTTGGCTTTTACTGACATTGGTGTTAGTAGCATTGGTTACCCCATGTCTGCTGCCTCAGACCTGCATGGAAGCTGGAAATTTGGATATACTGGATGCCAGGTATTGCAATTCAGTGAGAGAAAAAATTTGAGCACTTAAAAGCGAACTGACAAATAAGTAGTAGCTCTACTTAGTGTTGGCTCATTTAAGAGGTAAAATGGAGATGCAGAATTTGAGTGTAGACCTGAAGTCGATGTTCTGTAATGTCAACAGTTTCTGGAGACAGTGTTTCATATGAATTTCACTTTAAACTTATAATCTGTAAACATTAAAGTAGGGAATTTGTAGTCCCTACTTTAATCTCAACTAGAGATTTTAAATTAGCTTTAAGAAGGCTTACAAACTCAATCCCAAAATTAAGATGGTTATAGAAGCACATGCACATTTGATGACTTACTTGACAGTTAAAAGACTTTGAATGTAGCTAATGTTTCAATGATGATCTTAACAGATCTAATGAGTTCTCCTTGGAAATACATGTTCTTTTGGACAGGACTATGAGGATATCCAAAATGAAGGCCTGCAAGGCTATTAGTCTCCATTAAAGACTTATCCTAGTTTTAATAGGCATCTGCTTTTAAGAATAGACTGACTGGAAAAAATTATACTTTCACAGCAGAGAGATGATGCCCTTCACTCACTGTGTACTGGGATTTAAATTTACATTATTGATAGGCTGTTTGGCTTAAGTGTCCAGGAAGATGGGTAGTAATGTGAAGGCATATGCTGAAAATATGTCTCAAGGCAAACATTAGTAAGACTATACATTTTGGATGTTTATAACAATCTGACATCACTTGCCTCAGGAGACAGTTGCTTCAAGCTCAAAATTCAGTCACTGTCAGGAAACTTCACTTTCAACATATTTGGATCTGGACTGACTTGTAGTGTGTTCATGTTGATGTGAATTCTCACTGCCAGTGTTTTGAGAGTTAAGATCACTCGAAGCACAACTCATGTCAACCTAAACCAAATGAATCCTGTGATCTGAGATCCCTGAATGTCATGTGATCCTATTATAACTGCTGTTTGCATGTGGTCTGGCTCAGGGCTCTGTATTTCTGGAGTGCCAGTGGTAACATAGCCTTCCCTGTCATCCTTCCTGGTCAGGCTTCCCATGGGATGATGGGGCAGATGCATATAGAGCATGCTGGGATTGAAGCATGTGTCACTCTGCAATAGATCTGACACACGTAAAATGGGGGTAAGGGGGGAAATCAGTGTGCCATATCTGTGAAATAAGTGTAGTTATACAACAAATGAAAGAGTAATAATTCAGAACCTCATATTTGCTAAAGCTGTAACTCTTTTTGGTGAACCAAAAACTTTTTGGGTTTCCTTAACATATATTGAAAACACAAAGTGAACACTTCCAAACTCTGAATCTCAAAATTTACTTATTGAAGTATAGTGTTTCTTTGATTTTGAGACTTCTGCCTTTAGGGTTTCTGATGTGCACACAAGCAGGTTGCTTTTGAATGCAGGTTTACTTTTTAATGGGCCAGCTTCAAATTACCTGCATAGAATTAATTCCTTCAAGATGCTGCTTATGGAAGAGAGCTCTGGCTGAATGTGATGTGTTGTAGTACCTTTGATTCAGTACACAAATTTGTGCTTTTACCTTTGAAAGATTTCTCAGGAAGGATTTTCTTGTTTGTTTGTTTTAATTCCAGATCTATGCTGCCTTAAATATCTTTTTTGGGATGGCGAGTATTGGTTTGCTCACTGTTGTTGCAGTTGACCGTTATCTGACAATCTGCAGGCCTGATATAGGTACTGTACTTATAGTCAAAAATCATTTGCTGTTGAGCTTCTAAGAAATAAAAGTCTGATTTTATTTTATTTTATTATTTTCTCATGAATGACTCCATAGTCAGTGCTGGGCATAATTTGAACCTACAGCACTTAGTTAAGTAAGTTATCTAGTTGGCGTGGATGGTACTGCTTGTCAAAACAAAAAAAAAAAAATCACAATTAGGCTGTTATTCTGTTTATTAGTTATATTTTCACGGCTGTTTGCAGTCTTTAGAGGGCCACATCCTCATACGGAAGCACAAGAAAAGCCTCTAGCTTTGGGAGGTTTTGACCTCTGTCAAGCTGATATGTGCCTTTACTATTGTGTTAACACCACAGGGGATGTTTTTCTCTCCTCTGCCACAGCTGTATTGTACCAGTTAATTCCTGCCTCTGCAGTCTTCTAAGGATGTACTTGAATGCCCTGTTGCATAATAAGCTTTTTGGCATGGGGTCAGGATCAGGTATTGCCTGTATGCTGAGAGTTGGAATGGGTAATGGTATTTAAGTGGCTTTAAAGGCTGGAAAAATTGAGATGTCAGTCAGCAGTTGAAACAGGTATGCTACAGTGTTTGGGAGTGTAAACCTTTGAAAGGGTCATTATTAACCCATTATGTGCTTACTGGAAGCCACTTATCAGTCTAGTTTGACATTGGAAAGAAGCAATAGATGACAACTGTTTGTGATTGTATGTGCTTGGCCACAGGAAGAAGAATGACTACCCGTAGCTATACAGCTCTAATCCTTGCTGCTTGGATAAATGCAGTCTTTTGGGCTTCCATGCCTATTCTGGGCTGGGCTAGCTACGCTCCTGATCCAACTGGAGCAACGTGCACAGTAAATTGGAGGAGAAATGATGTGTAAGATTCCCCTTCACTCTTTCTTTTAACTTTGCTGTTTTATTGAAGTCTAAGATTATTTAATTCACCACTATACGAGCATAACTTCTTTCTAAAGTATGAAGCCTAATTTTTAAAAATAATTTAAAGCAATGAAATAACATACAACAAGTCTAGAAAAAAAAAGAAACCATAACAATTGAGCCATGCTTCATAACTGCAAGACTTGTAGTTGATAATAAAAACTAAAGATGAATTTCCTTATTATTTAAAAGCTTATTATAAAATTTCATAATCAAAGCAAAATACCAAATTCTCTAGCAACTTTTCCTGGATGACTATTTGTAAGTTACTCTGTTTTGTTTTTCTGTCTTATCAGGTCCTTTGTTTCCTACACAATGAGTGTAATTGCTGTTAATTTTGTTGTGCCCTTAACAGTCATGTTTTACTGTTATTACAATGTTTCCCGGAGAATGAAACAATATGCCAGCAGTAACTGCCTGGAGAGCATTAACATAGATTGGTCTGACCAAGTAGATGTGACAAAGGTAAATGAGTGTGGGGGTTTCTTTAAACGTGTTCTTTTGTGTTAAAGTCTTAGGGGCAAAGGAACAGTGCAGCCTTTTAAGCATTTCTGTTTCCTACGTTTTCCTTTTTCTTTCATACTAAATAACTGAAATTGAGCCTTGGTGTAAACTCTTGGCTTGACTTTTAACATTAGAGTCTTTACTTTTGGTCTAATACTCTTTCCAGATGAATAGCTACTTTAAAGGCTGGGAACATTGTGAATTTTTCTTGCCTGTGCCCTCTTGTCATTCCTCAGAAATATACCTCAGAGGTGCCCTAGAAGAATTTTTACTCTCTGTACCTGCAGAGTCCTTAAGCTTTCTGCTAGGTTCCCAGGTGTATTTGGTCTGAAAAGGATTGGTCAACTCTGATTTGAACTAGGAATGAAAGTGCATTTCTAGCATTCAAGCTGTGTGATTCCAATCCCTTGTTCTTTTCAGTCTAGTGAGCTTATCTCTTTCTTATGTAAACAGAAGCAAATGTGAGTTATGACATGAAATGAGGTATCCTGCCTGGAAGGTGGACATTCTTTTAATGTACAAGAGTCCTTGAGAAATCTTGAAGTTCACTAGCTCCTTTGATTTTGTGTAAAGATGTGATTGATGGTTGGGCATGATGAAAAAGTGAGAGAGAATTGGACAGAAGAGTATGTACCTATGTTTTTGAGTTCCTTATCAATGCAAACTTAACATTCTTTAGAAAACTTTATTATTGCTAAATTCTGAAAATAGTATTTTTACCTAAAAAGAATAAATTGAGCATTTTGCTTTTATGAAGAATTTTCAGAAAGCTTGAAACTGAGGATTCAGTTAAAAATTTAGACTCATGTTTGTGAAGAAAATACATTTTTCTGGGTTTGCATTTGAAGACACAAAGTTATGTTTAAAAAGAAAAAAAGATTGAAGCTATGGAGCTAAGCAGTATCCTTCTGTATATTTGGACTGCTTGCTTTTCACAAATTAGCATCTTCTAAGCTTTCTGTGCACCAAACTTCTAAATAAAAGTGTTATTTCTAACATTATTATCAATGGGTATTGCATTTGTATTTAAATAGGAATCTTCTGTGAGAGAGTCACTGCTTATTTGTTGGTTATTCTCTAGAACAGCTCATACAAACTAGCTGTTTACTTCTTGTTTCTTATTTTGTTCATCACCAAAAGGCTGAATAAACAGCACTAGGGAATCCGGTACGTAAAGAGAACCCTGCAGTTTTGTTTGGTTTTCTACTGGTTTGTTTTGTCCTCTTGATTTGAGCTTTCCATTCCAGTTTCCATTATTGATTCATGTCCATAACAAAAGCCAGAGAAGTCTGTCTCAGTTGACACTACGGTAGCCTCCTCCACTACCGCAGTTTGTTGCTGTCCAGGTTTAGCTGTGGCATGTTGTGTTCTGGTGTGTGAGCCCCACCATGCCCAGATTGTTCCCTCTGACAGACAGGCAGAGAATATCAGATATCTCCTCAGTATGATACTTGAACATGGCTATAATTCTTCATTAAATCAAGCAGACACTTCTGGGTTCCTTCAGTATAGGTCCTAGAGTATTTACTTTCTTTTATTTCACTGTACCATAGTTAAGCCATATGAAATGTTTTTATTAACAGCCTAATTAAACATATGGCTTAGATTTTTCTCTCTGTTCATATTTATTGTTTGTAATAGCATCCCTGAGTGTCCTGCTATGGGGGTCATAATTCATGTGTGAAGTTGTCTCTGGTCATCCAAACTCCTGATGGAGAGATTTAACAAAATCAGTAGTGCTGACTTTGAAGGAAGATTGTACGTAATGAAATGACAGTATGCCAGATACATGGCAGTGAAGTGTGCTATTAAATCCCCTACTATTAAAGTGAGATTTCATTGTAACCTGTCAAAATGTGTCAGGTGTGCTTATTCATATATTATTTCATTCAGGATAGATCTGTTTTCACACAGCTGCATGTGCTTTTGTTATGAAGTTATGAGATCTTCATCTTGAGGTAATACTGGTTATATGTCTGTTCCTCTTGTTTTACAGATGTCTGTTGTGATGATTGTAATGTTCTTGATGGCATGGTCTCCATATTCTATTGTGTGTTTGTGGTCTTCCTTTGGAGACCCAAAGAAAATTTCTCCTGCAATGGCCATAATAGCTCCTCTTTTTGCAAAATCTTCCACATTCTATAATCCCTGTATTTATGTCATTGCAAACAAAAAGTAAGTGTTCCTTAGTACCAGTCTATTTCATGATTTTAGCATATCATCTGACTATAGAAGGATCACCTGTAAAATATGACAAATGATTAGTGAAGAGCAAAGGGTAAGCCACTGTTAATTTACCAAAGATGACCTTTTGGACAGGAAAGTCTAAAATAAATTGTTTTGATCATCCTCAGAACGTACTGAATTAATAAAATATTTTTGAGAAAACATTAACATAGCTTTTATAAGAGTTTTGAAAGTCCCTTTGTCTTTTCTCAAGAGGATGCATTATGGAATTTGGGTTGCATCAGTAGTAGACTGGTTTTAATGACTGTGGCCAAAATGTGTGTGGCTTAGTGACACGTTACTTACCAAATCAAACTACTTCTTGTTTGATTTGGAATGTATCATATTCTGAGTTATTAGGATGGATTGACCCTTTTCATTAAATTAAATAGGTTAAGCCTATTCCAATTTGAGCAAGCATAACACATGCTCTAATCAAGCCAGTGCCTCTGACTGAGGAGTGGGCTTTGCCAAGAGGCATCCTTCCTTCCTCTGCTACCAACCTTCAAGCAGAGCCTGTGATCTCTGTCTGGGTGAACTTACCTGATCCTGCTGAATCAATGAAAAAAATCTGGGTTTCTTCCCTTTCTATAAGTTCATCTTTGTCATGGATGTATCCTCTCCTGGGATAAGCAAAAGCTGCTGTGATCCCTGTTGTAGAAGAAACACTGAAATTAATTGTATATTCCTGTACATGGAAGTGAAAAAGACCCAGATCCTTTTGAATTCCAAATACACGTCTTTTATTAAGTGAGTTTGAAAACTATTGTAATAATTAAGGCTATCTTACGCAGCTTTTCTTTGCATTTTGTTCTCCAGCTAATGATATTTCTGTTTTTCCTTTCTTGTCCTTTGCAGGTTTCGGAGGGCAATCCTGGCAATGGTGCGATGTCAGACAAGACAAGAGATAACTATAAACAATGCTTTGCCCATGAGTGTATCTCAAAGTGCATTGACATCATAGAACTCCTGTCATTTGCCTGCATAAATTACGTGGAAAGGAGTGAAATCTGGGTTAAAGCTAATTAATCTTTTGGAATAATAATCTGTCCCAGCCAGCTGTTTTTTGTTAGTCACAGTAATCCTTTTAGATAAGTTAAGAAGACAGAAAGACAAAACCTGCTAAGACTTTAGTTTTTGAAAGTGAGGTTTATTCGCCCAGTATATGTGTCCCAAATGAAAAAGGCCTCTGTGACTCTTACAGAGTTGGGCAAGGCGACAAAGGGGCGGGGAGAGACTGAAGCAGGAGGTGCTTAGGTTCAGTAGCCTTAGATTTTACATTTGTAATTCCTTTCATGAATTACTTTCCACCAACTTCCCTTGAAAGTTTTCCAGACTTGAAATGTTCTGGATTCTCCCTATGGCTGTATATTTCCATACCAAGTGTCCATGTTGATATGCTTTGCAAAGGTCTGTGAATATGTTAGGATGTCAAAATATCTAGCCAAACGCTATAGAATCTTTTAACAGCTTTTAGGATTTTGAAGGAGTTTCAGGATATTTAAAGTATTTTTAAAATTTTGACTCATAGAACGAAATTAATTTGTAGGAAAGAGAGCTTTTTTTTTTTTTTTAGTAGCATGTTTCTAGTGCTTGTGACTGTACAGCAAATCCTGAAAATGAGACAAAATGTACCCTAAAGCTCCACACTTGGGAGGCACATAACACTGAGTAAATGTTGTAAATGTTTATGGTAATTTCTCATCACTTTTAAGTCAATCTTTTGGTTATATAGGTCTGATGTGTAATTTTCAAGAAATACCTTTGGCAATATGAGCAATGGATTTATTCAGGATGAAGAAGATGACTGTATAAATCTAGCTTCTGTGTGTGCATCTGAAGTTTGGTTTTGCAGTGTGTAACTTATTTAAATATATGTGTATTTTTGCCAAAACCTGTTTTTATGGGATTTTTTTAAAAGCTGTGAAATCCAGGCTTCCTATTAATTTGTAATTTTTAGTATTAAAGAAAATGCCTCACAATATCCTCATGGTGTACTAGACTTCCTTCAGGAACCTTGGAACACTTTATAGACAGTAACTAATGCACCTCCTCATAGAAGAAGAAAAAAAGAGATATTTTATTACACACAAGTTCTACAAACTACATATTAACATAGTCTTAAAACACACTGGATGTGATTTGAAGCAGTGTGTGTTCTGACAGAGTAAAGAACGAGCTGGTTTAACTGATCCCATTCAGGATACATTTGAAGGTTAAGCAACTACAGATCTCGGCTAATCTCTTGTAATCTGCTGTTACTAAATGGATGTCTACATGCACGTTCGTAGCACACTGCACATGAGTGCTTAGGAATAAAGTTTTCAAATTTTTTCATGTCAGTTCTGCTGGGAGGAAGCCATGTATCTGTTTATTTATTTCTACTTCCTAATGAGCTTTTTTGAAGAAGTTCTTGGTTTCTGTCCTTCACAATGCACTTGCGTTTACCATGGCAGAAGTGATGGCACTGGAACAAGGTATATATTTTATTATTTGTTATATAGGGCAATTTATAAGAAAAAGTGTTAAAGAAATTGGAGATAACATTCTCATACATTGCCAAGTAATTCTAGAATACTTGAAACAAACACATATTTTACACTGATGTTCTATGGCTAGCAGCATTCCTGAACAGGAGCAGATGGTGATTATGGCTTTGTACTTGGCAAATAGATACTCTAAATCTTCATTTTTTGCAGAAGGCAATTTCTTTCTGCTCCTTGATTTTCCTGCTGTTGTAATGTCCTTTCCATTTCTACAAACTACTTAACTACTGTAAGGTGGCTCTGATTTAAATAAAATACAGTAGTTTGTTTTTTTTTAATCTAGAGTAAATCATGTAATTTTTGACAATAAGGAGGTTAATTTGAAATGTGGTGACCTGGTATTATCATGTCAAATTTAGGAGGTGCTCTTTGTCATTGCTGCTTACTGTCACAGCCTATCTGGTATAAAGCTGCATGAGGAAAAAGTAAAATAGAGGAAGAATCTAGAGAAAAGGGGGAGAAAATTAGACTTACTGAAGGCAGGAGAATCTTCAAGCTAGTATGTGCAAACAATATACCCCAAAGAATTGAAAAAGTATACTGACACCTGAAAATGCTGAGAAATCCATTTCACTGAAATCAATTGGAATAGAAAGTTCTTAGCATCTCTATAAAGCAAGTAATTCATAAGTAGACATCAGAAAGAGAGAGAGAAAGCTCTTCTTTACTCAAATATGCTTTGGTATATTTTGAATTATCAGTCTATTCTGAAAGGTAAGTATAGAAAATGCTTTTAATCTTTATCATACAGAAAAATTAGATTAGTAATCCTATATTCTGAATTTTAGTAAATTAGATGACATCCAGTTCCCACCTGAGACACATGCATGCATTATTCCTTATACAAGGGCTTCTGTTTTTCAGTTGTCAATAGAGTGAGGGATGCACAGAGGACGGTGCTTACATGCTTTAGAACAAAGCAAATCTAGATTTCATGTGAAAGAAGGATCTTTTCTGTTTTGTATTCTTTTTCTCTTTAGAGACTCCATGTTTGTGGAGTTTGTTCAGCTTTTAAATGCAGAGGGTTGTCCTTCATTTCTGGTAGTAGTGTTGCAGAAAGTAATAGCATTTGCATTTAACTCTGAAATTCAAATTTCTGATAAATAAATGCAATCCTTTTCTTTTTTCTTTTCCCCTGGTGCTAGGTCTGTACTCTGTAATGATCCTGACATGTATGAAATCCCTGTGAATGTTCCTGTGGATACTGTAAAACTTCGAATAGAGAAAACTGTCATACGAAGGATTCCAACTGAAGCCTTTTACTACCTAGTAGATCTCAAATACCTGTGGGTAACTTACAACTGTGTAGCCAACATTGATATCAGCAGCTTTTATAACTTGAAACTACTGCATGAGTTACGGCTGGATGGTAATCTGCTCTCAACTTTCCCTTGGGAATCACTGGCAGAGATGCCCAACTTACGGACTCTTGATTTACACAACAATAAAGTGACCAGCATTCCCGCTGATGCTGGCCGGTACCTGAGAAACCTCACCTACCTGGACATATCCAGCAACAAGCTAACCACCTTGCCATCAGACCTGATGGACATCTGGCCCCCCTTCTCAGGAACTGTCCTGTCCAAGAACACAGACATTCTGGTGACACAGAGAGTCATTTTGGGTATGTTAAACAGCCTCTCTTATTCCTTATTAAAATGTACCTAAATGTTAAATTGCAAGTGAGAGCAGATGGGGGACCAGCCTGGGATTCAGGAGAGTGGGTTTTATCCAGGTCAGTCTTCTGGTTTGCTCTGTGATTATTTATTTATTTATTGTTGGTGACAGAAAACCATAAAACGAAGATAGTGACCTCCATGTATGTTGATATCTCACGATTATAAAACTTGAGAGAATCCAGTCTACGTGAATATGGGCCATATGGAGTATTCAGTAGCCATATAAATACAGGACTTACACAGTGTTTCTGGTGACATTTCTGTCATCTCTATATGTGTTCTCAACCGCGAGCATGTCCATTTGCGGCTGTTTTTTCCCAATGGCTCAAAAGCCAAGCAAGTAGCTAGGAGCTGATGCTCATATAAAGCCTGTCCTGTGACACAGTGCTGCAGATAGTGTTGGTGGCTCAAAAAAGGGCAACTCTGCTCTCTCCAGGACCCCTGTTGACCTTGCATTGTTTTAAAGGTAACTGATTATCCTGAAGTTTTTCCCAATTTACATATTGAATATGAGAGAGAGAGTAGGAAACTGATCCCTACAACTTCAAGGTACTTTTTAGAATTTTTAAGGCAATTAAATTTAAGAATGATTTGGTCACACTCTGACTTTTTTAATAATTTTATCCATCTCTCTATAGTACAATTATATCCGTTCTATTTGTGGCCTTGTGCTGTATCTTACACTTTCTCTCCACTTCTTAGTCTTACAGGTACTCCCTTTCTCTTCTGCAGTCTCAGAATTTAGCTGGAACAGTTCTATCAACAGTGTTCTTTTCTGTCACTGTTTACATATAAGTGCTTGTTTTGACTTTTTTTGTAGTGTAGCAAGTGGAAGGGAGGAAAACCAGCTGACTGTCTCTACTGCAGTAGTTCTATAAGCACTGGTAAAGATCAGCTCTGTGTTGTACTGCCTAGTATTTCCAATTTCTTGATCGAAAGCCCCACTATTCAGTGTTCATTTGTTCAGCTGTTTTGTTTCACAGCAGAAGCTGCAGTTTGAAACTCTCATTTAAATGAGATTTTATATAAGTGACTTAAGAGATGCAAGTAGGCTGAACAACTTATATGCATGCAAATTGTAGGTTTGCAGCATTAAAGGGTCTTTGTTTATTCAGGATTAAAAAAAAAAAAGAGAGAGAAAGCTGTAAAAGTAAGTCCATCTCAGCACTCCTTTCCCTGTCCCCACACTGAAGGCTACAGGAGGCAGTAAAGTAAGAGCTGACTGTGCTAGATCTAATCCTCCTCGTGATCTGATGAGGGAGTCCCAGGGGTTAATTGGTTTCCTTGTCTTACACGGCCCTCACCACTTAAAAAATAAACCAAAAGAAACTAAAAAAAACCCCAAACACCACACCCTCCTAGCATCTCCTTCCCACTCCCCCCCCCCAAAAAAGAAAAACCAACAAACCAACGGAAAGAATAAACACCAAAAAATCCTAAACCCACACGCACACTTCTCTCTTCCCCTCACCCCTGGCAACCATCTGCATGCTTCCTTAGTGCAGGCACATTGCCAGCCTCCTCTAGTCCTGGAAAACCCTCTAGTGCCAGCATTGAGTTCTTTAGAGACCTGAGATGTGACCTTTGGACCATTTTCTGTTATGAACTAAAAATGGGTTTTAACACAGATCTCCAGAGGGACACACGCTGTGAGTTTAAACAGCATTTTGCTTCTCTTTTATTTTTTACTGTTAGGTGCTAAGGAAGGTGCTGTGCAGCCATTACAGATTTGTATCTGAGAATGCAAAATGCCAGGTAGTACTTTTATTGTGTTGCGTTGAATAAATCTACCTTATGTAAGCTATGAATTAATTAGCTGAATTTTTTTTTGTCGTTGGCATCATAGCTTTCTGATGAGTATATCCCACTGAAGACAGACAGTGCTTGCTACATAATAAACTCTGTAGTGAGTAAGACAGTCCCCTTCCTCTGGAGATTTGACAGTGCAAGGCTCTTTATGTCATGGATTATTTTGACAAATTTACTTAGTCTTCACTGGGTGCTAGTTTTGTTATATGTATTGCAAGTTGTAGTTACAGCACTCACACTCACTGGCACTGTTGATGGACTGCTACAAAGCAGTTGTTTTTCAGGAATGAATGGTTGATAGAAACTATCAGACTAGAAAGATCACTTAGGAGTTGAGATGTCTCTGTAATGCTCCAACCATCTCTAAGGAGAAGTTGGCTTGTCTCTGACACTCCTGTCTCTATGTGTCCTGTTGGAGCATGAGGGAGAAGAAATGTATCCCATAGATACTCTCCGCCTCCTCTGAGTTGGAGATAAAGATCACAGAGATATGTGATCAGGAAGGATCACATAGGATGCAGATCCAGAGGAACTGAGCCCTTCTGGTAAAGTCATAGCTGTTCTTAAAGCCTGTGTCCAGACCACCCCCATAGCCTCCTGTGGTAACCTCCTCCAGTGCTTATCTATCAGGATAGTGAGAAAGTTTCTCTTAATATCTAACCTCAATCTCCCTTACTACAAACTAAGCTGATTACCTCTTGTCCTACAGGAGATGGACATACAAAAAAACTAATTACCATCTCTCATAGTAATCTTTCATGTTTTCCTTCCCTGTTTGCCATCCTAACTAATCACACAGATTTTTTTTCACCAGTTGCTAATATAGTTAAAATAATGTGAAGGCTTTTTTTGATTGGTGGGGGTTTTTTGTGGCTTTTTTTTGGAGGAGGAGGTGGAGGGTGTTTCTCATTTTCTACCATAGCTATTGGCTCCCTTTGGACTCCTTTGAGTTTTAAAAAAACACGTCTCCTAAAATGTGATTCCCACAATTGCATGCTTTCATGCTTTGATGCTCAAGACTGTCCTACATAGTTCAGCTATTCTCTGTGAGAGCATTCAACCTGACCTATGTACCTACTTAGAATGGTAACTGCAGCCAGAACTCTGCTAGAAGGTGGAACCCAGAACAAACAAATACTGTTTTTGTCTAGTCAGGGAAGCAGCAGTCAGATTCTAGTTAGTGTAAGCAATTGTGTCTTGAGCTGTCATCTCTCCCGGTTCTGGCAAGATAAGATTGCCACTTGTATTTCGTTAACAAGATCAAAACCAGCAAAGCCCCAAATTCAGATGTTTGTGCATATGTATTTTCTAACACCAGCAGGCAATTTTGTCTTCAGTGTCTTCACTGAGCATCAAGAAGGTTGCAGGTAAGAAAAAGTTCAGGTTCCTCATGTTTTTTTTAAGGACTCTTGGAGGAGCCAAAGACTACTGCCAGGGGACTGACATGTTAGCATCTCCTTATTCCAGTTTATAATCTCTGCACTAAGAGGTTTGGATTTTTTAAATACCTCCCTCTGTATGATGTTCCTCCGTGTGTGCACTGTGCTAAATGAAGGTGGGTTAGGGAATGATTCCTGGCCTTACGGCCAAGTGGCCCACTCTGGTTCTCATCCAGTTTAGGACCAGCTCTCTTTAAAGCTGGCTCTCCATTCCACATTTTGTAATACTTAGCCCTTGGTTCTCTGTGGGCTCTACAGGACACTGCAGTGACTCTGAAATGTATTTCCGTGAATCAGGGGTGCTTTTCCTTCACTCTAACCTGCCTGAAGTAATGTGGGAATTGCCTTCAAACCATACAGCTGTGCTCTTGTAATATAAAATAGCAGGGGTATGTTGTATGCCTTATGGAATGACAGGGTGATAGAATAGTTAGGAGGTGCAAAGCCTACTGCACTTACATTGGGGGCAACAACAGGACAGAGAGAGCCACCCTCGGTGTGGTGTCATCCATAAGCCTTTCAGGGAGCAATCCTTGGAGTTCAATCTGTCCCTGGAGCTACTTCTGGCTTTGTCTTGGAAATGCCCTTTGGAACAGCTGAAATAAAGCCGTGGAGTGAGCCGACAATTAAGCAGTGCAAATGATCGAGGGAGCAGTGTGTGAATTCTAGCCCTCTCTTGGTTACCTCTGGAGCCATAGCCTAATACTTTGATCCAAATCACAAATGAGTTTCAGCACTGGCTGCTGTACAGAGATTGACATTTCTGGCGTGAATGATGGCAGTAGCATTTTCCATATTGTGTACTCTGATGAGTCACTGAGAGGAACAGAGGAATCCAGGATTTAGTAGAGTAGCAGTTAGACGAGATGTTGCCTCTGTTGCACGTAGAGGTGCCAAAAATTTGGAATGCTGCAGGTCCCTCAGGCTCCCAGCTGGGCCATTGGATAGATACTTCTTTTCCTGAATATACTCCCTAGCAATTGCCCTGTGCAGAAAACACTGCAACACAGTGTTGGATGTGGACTTTACTGTTTAGAACCATGGACCAAAATTTGTAGCTTCAATGGGAAAGAGCCTTGGTTGGGTTGGCCCAAGCTGTGGTGAAAATATCTATCAGCTCAAAACTTGAATATTTTGCATCTTGCCATTTTGCAGCAACTGAAAAGCAGTTACACAAGTTAAAGTCTGAGTCTGGTTACTGATTTACAAAGTAAATTTTGCTCATAGCTATTTCAAATGCTAAAGTCCATATTGACACAGCACGGGGAAAACACTGCTTACTGAGAAGACTACAAAAATGTGCATGGACATATACATGTATTTGCTGTTGTACATGCAAGCATACATATAAATGTGTGACAGTAAATATAAAATATGCTAAATCTAGAAAGATAAAGGTTTTTAGAGCAATTTATATTTAATATTTAATGTTAAAATAACACTGCATTGGTATATTGCAATGCATAAATATTTATCTATATTTGTTTTGCCTTGGCTAGTATTTCTTTCTCAGATCAACAAGCTGCCTTAATATTTCTACAAAAGAATTCAGCATTTATAAAGATTTTCATCAAAAACATGTGCCATTGGAGACTCATTATTTTTATTTTTGCTTCTTAAGTAATTAAGGGGATTCCATCTTATTCCTTTATTAAAGTTCCCTATTCTTTTCCATTTTCTTATTTTTTCCCCTTTTTAAACTTTTTCTTTATTCTTTCACATGTTTGTTCTCACTTCTACCATATTGTAAACACAAACTGTTAAATTTCAGAATGCCCCTCATAGTTTGGAAACTAGGTTTACATCCACATTTCTGTTCTCTCCAATATCTAACTGAAATATAATCAAATTCAGTGTTTATCTTTGCTTCCAACTCACTAGTGCTTTCGTCTTTTCATTTTGGGAATTCACATGACTTGATGCTTTAAAATGGCTAAAAATAATGTGAATGCTGTCAGATATTGGCAAGACACAGGTAAATAGAAGGAATGTGCTGTGGAGGCAAGGAAGGAGCTCCTGTAGCTGTATATGTTCTCTGTATTTATGTAAGTCCTGCTTTTTAGCCAGTTCCACTGGGAAGCAAGATGGATGGGGGAGATGAACTGGCTAACTGATGTAACACTCACTTTGCACTACACACAGTAGTAGAGCCGTCTGGGACTACAGCTTTACTCTGAAGTTAAAACCAGGATTTCAGAATGACCTGAGATGGCCAAAGCTGTGTCCCAGACTGGACTAATCAACCATCCAGTCTAAGGACTGTTCATCTTTTCTTCATCATTCCTTTTATTTCATCAATTTTCGATACTTACTTTAACAACTTGGGTTTTCTTCAGGACACTGCAAGAATAAGAAAGCCATGTCTGTATAAATATTAGGAAAAGTTCCTTCACTGAAAGGATGGTCTGGGGAGTGGTGGAGTCACCAGCCCTGAAGGTATTTAAAAGACATGTAAACGTGGCACTTAAATACATGGTTTAGTGCTGGACTTGGCAGTAATGGGTTAACAGTTGGACTTGATGGTCTTAAAGGTCTTTTCTAACATAAATCATTCCATGATTCTATTTCAATAACAACTTTTGAGCACTTCGAGTAGATTAGAAACAGTAATAAACTTCTTCCTTTCCTGCAGTAAAGTTTGTAGGATGCAGAAAGCTGGCAGAAATATTTTCTATAGCGTTTAACATAACAGAGAATTCGCTGCCTAGTATGCGGGAGGGGAGCTCTGCTGATGCTGCAGATCTGTCCTGATTAATGCTGTGGGCCCAGAGTTCCTGCTCTGCTCCCTGCTTGAAGCACAGCTGACCCCTGCTTCTGTCCTCTAGATAGCACAGGGGCCATGCCAGGAGTTGACAAGCATTTTTCTCATGCAGTGTTTGCTATGGAGGAACTTCAGCAGTTGAGGCCCCTTGTTTCATGGGAATCCTGCTTTCCCTCTTATACTTCAGGGGAGTTCAATATTCAAATGCTCATATAGTCTATTTCTAAACAGAGTGAGGAAAATTGACCCCTTATAAGCAAGTGAGAATGAAAAAAAAAAAGAATATTACAGGAGTATTTTCTCTAACTACAAGCTTCCCTAATTGAAAAGATGAGCAAAACTAATTACATGCATGTGCTCGATTGAGCAGAATTTTTATAAGCACAAACAGCTGATGTGCCTAGATATGGAAAACACACTTGGATGGCATCTCTTTTCCTTGTGAATTTATGTGTGAAGATAATGGGCAAATTTTTATATTTTGGAGGTGTTTGGTTTTTTTGTTTGTTTGTTTGTTTGGTTTTGTTTGTTTTTATTTTTGTTTTTTAGGAAAAGCAGTTCTGATACAGTTTCCTTGACTTCTCCTTCTCTGTTCTAGCAAGCAATAAGTAGTGAATAGATGTAAAATCTCTTCTGTCTGGAAGGAGTGAAATTGGATTGTGATGTCAAAGTCACGGAATCTCTTCAGGTCAAGTCTTGTTTTAAAGAGTGGGGATTAATTGAGATTCACCACAGTTTTAACCAATCACTACCGTTGTGCTTAAAATAACCTAATCTTGGTCTGGTGATAAAAGGAAGCAGTAGTTAATTATTCATGTATTCTTTCATCTGTACATTTTTTCAGAACAAAACAAAGCATTTTTCCATTATCTGTTTTGATAATTCTTAACAATACACGCAGCAGGTGTTTCAGGCTTTTTTTTTCTTTTAATATTGGTTTGACTTTTCTGTTGAGCTCATTAGTAAATTAAATAGGGAGGGGTTCTTACATACTATCCCTTGTTTCAGACTGTATTTATTATTAGTACTCAGATGAGAAAGGTATGCTCAAAAGTATAAGTCAAATGAGAAAATATTTGAATACATGAATGACATGCTGTGTGGCATTTTACCTGGTGAAGTCACTGTTGCTCTATGAAGGTCAACATAGTGGAGTAATAAATACCAGTTGAGGATTTAAACTGATATTCCTTAGAAATGGATATTTTCTTTCAACACAGTACGTTCATAAAGGTGGAGAAGCCTCTCATTTAAAGACTGGAATCAAGAAGCAAATGTTATGGCCTCTGACAGAAGAGAAAGAGAGTTCTTGTGTGCCCTCATAAAAATATTGTAGTCATCAGGAGGTTTTGTGGTCCTTCCTATTTTTTACCCGTCTGCTATTCTTTTTATGAATATATTGCAAAGGCTGTACTAAATTGAAGCCAGACTTCTAACAATATTGTTATTTAGTTCAGAGCCAGATAAGAATTTTATTGGCCTAAAACTTTAGCTTTTATCCTTTTTTTTCCAAGGGACAGAGATGTTGACGTAAACTCTAAACCCTTAAATCATCATGTTCTCTGCAAGCATTGAGAAAAGGATCCTAGAAGATCAAGATGTAAAAGCCCAAACAAGGACCAAGAGCAGAGGAGAGTGACAGGAAACAATAGTCCTGAGAAGCTGTCTTTCCAGAAGGCACAGGCAGGTTAAAATGTATTGTCAGTCTCAAGACATCTTTTCAAAGCATTTTTTCCTAGATAAATATTAAAGTTAAGCAAAGGTAGTGCTACTACATTACTATGCTCCTGTAAACTTCTGTGAAGAAAAGGTCTAGCTTAATAAACATTCACACTGTTCTTCCTCACCTCTGAAAATACTCCCCCACCAGTCAGCTGAACAAAAAAGGCAAATTGAAAGAGAAAAGATTAACTCAGAATAGGTCCACAATCGTCCTTGATTGTACTTTGCGGTAGTCATGCATCACACTGTAACCACAATATCCATGTATTGCCTGACAACATTTTTTTCTTCCCCCTCTTTCCTCCCTGCTTCAGGTTTTCAGGACAACCCATGGTTCTGCGACTGCCGCATTTCAAAGCTGATTGAATTTTCCAAAATCGTGGACAGCTCAGTTGTGCTTCTTGATCCATTGATTTCGTGTAGTGGACCTGAGAGCCTGGCGGGAATCTTGTTCCAGAGAGCTGAGTTAGAGCAGTGTCTTAAACCATCTGTGATGACATCAGCAACAAAAATCACTTCCCCTCTGGGAAGCAATGTTCTGCTGCGCTGTGATGCAACTGGGTACCCAACACCACAGCTTACCTGGACTAGGTCAGACAATATACCAGTGAACTATACAGGTACAATTGCTCTTTTATAGGAAATGGGAGAGCCAAACATTTTTGGGTTGCTTGTGCTTTGAGATCATTGTAATGAGTAACAATGGACCTTGCACTGCATCAAGTTGGCAATTGTATCTGTGCAACAGCTGTTATGAAATTCTTTGTCTAGTTCTTGGTCTTAACAGGTCCATCAGGCTGTTTTGATTCTGGATGTGGTGTATAATAACAATGTGTATGGAAGGGAGAAATGCATGAAGCAGGGGAAGGATAAATTAAAATGGAGATTGGGTTAGTTGGGCCCTAACTCAGAAGCTGAAAAGCAGAAAGGAGAATTTGTTGCTGAAATTTCTGTTTTGTTTCAAAATGTTCTTGTTAAAAAATCCATAGCTAAGCCACTTAAATCTCAGCTTTGTAAACACGGGATTTTCCAAATTCATGTTTTCTACGTTATTTGCAAATTTTTCAAGGCTGTCATTATCTGATATCATTCTAGCTGCCGTGACAGATATTTATGTAGTAACTTAAAAGTAAAAATTATTTCTTACTAATGCCAAGTGGTTAGCAGTTATCATAGGTCTGAAGAAGGTAATAGTCCAGAGTACTGAAATATCTTAAGATAAAGGTAATTTCCAATAGTGTTCTAAATGGTCAGTATGGTCAGTGTCACTTGAAGTCAGTGAGATGTATTTAAGAGTCAATAGCAGCTTTAAGACATTTGATTTTGCTTTATGTATTTGTGTTTTACTTAGTGAAACTGCAAATTATGTTGTAATTACTCCGAACATTCATTTTCATTTTGACCCAAGCTGATTACTTTTATTTAATAATATAATATGACTGGGAATTCCATAGTTTGTGTTGGGAGTTTGATTTGGTTTTGGGCTTTTTGTTGTTGGTACTGTTGTTTTTTTGTTTGTTTGTGTTTTGTTTTTAAAAGTTTAATATATGTGATTCCTTTTGGCAGAAATAACTTAGGGGAAGAAATAGTCTAATAATGTTTACTTTCTCTTTAACTCCCATTCATAATACTCTTTGCATTTTTCTGTAGTAATTCAAGAAACTCCTGGAGAGGGTGTCAGATGGTCCATAATAAGCTTGACAGGAATTTCATACAAGGATGCAGGAGAATACAGATGTAAAGCCAAGAACTTGGCAGGAATGTCAGAAGCTGCTGTTACTGTCACAGTGGTTGGTGTAGTTACTACAACTGTGTCACCACAGAAGTATGGAAGGAAGCAAGAGGCTGAGAGACAGAACACAACTCAGGAGGAATCCAAGCAGGAACCCGAGACGACAACCACACCCCTTGCCACTACACAGAGCACAACCACAGCACTGGTTAGCACTGAAAGATCAACGAGCATCATGTTTGCTGACAAGAAGCAACCCAGGCCCATGTTTGATGGAAAGAAAAATTCAAAGGCTGTGACAAATGGAAACAAAAAGCAGACTGGGGAGATAAGCAACAAAGGTGAAGACACTCCATTGAATACAGCAGGTATGCCTGAGCAAAACATCACTGTGAAGAATCTAAGAGTGATCAGTGAAACTGATGAAAGAGTGACCTTAACTTGGAAAACTGTCAATGCCACAAGCAACTCCGCAGTGACTGTATTGTACTCCAAATACGGTGAGAAAGATATGTTGCCTCTGAGCACTGATTCTAACAAAAACAGAGTCACAATTGATGGTTTGCAACCTAGTACTCAATATATGGCATGTGTCTCACCCAAAGGTGTGCCACCTACAAAAGAACAATGTGTTATTTTCTCCACTGATGGGTTAAATGATGAAAGCAGTTCTGAGTTTTCTATTCTGATAGTGGCCAGCAGTGCAGCATGCGTGGTTGTTTTACCTTTGATATTTTTTTTACTCTACAAAGTTTTAAAACTTCATATGAAACCAAAAAGTGCAAAGGAAGCTGACCTTGCAAAAGAAACCTATGTGAAATTTGAAACACTATCTCTGAAACCTCGAACAGTGAGTGCAGGAGAGCAGCTCTGGGCACGGAGGTACACCGATGAGTCGGAAAGACTTCTCCTTTGCTCTAGGTCAAGCATGGATTCTCAAATGACCTTCAAAAGTGAGGGTTCTAGGTCAGAGTATCTGTGTTGAACATGAGTGAGGGTGGAAATGGAATAAACAATAGGTAAAATTATTCCAAAATGATGATACTGCATCTGGAAGCAGGTTGATGCTAAGTCGTGGTCAGAATATGATATCTGATATAATACAGTCTACTGGATGTGTAGAGTGGTGAGTAGGAGGGAGAATAGAAGAAAAATATTACCTGTTTATTTTCTTTTTTAATGTTTGTGACTTTGGATGTGAAGGCATGATGTTCTTCAAAAGATAAATACAACTTTGAAATGGTTTCCTGGTTAAAAATATTCTATTTCTTGTTTTTATTAAAATGTTCTGTTTTCTCTTCTCTCATTTTAACATATGATATCCCAATTGCATGTATCAAATACTAATCACAATCTTCAAGAAAGTGATGTACTTAAAAATAGAAGGAAAATAGTTTAAACTACTTCTATTGTGGTCAAAACTTTATTTGAAAATACAAGTTTTTTCTGACATCAGCTTGTGCTTTGAGATGTCATACAGGTCTGTTTGTACAGTATCTTGGATTGAAAGTGTTCTCAGGTCAGTGAAGACTGAAGCTACGTAGCCACAGTGTATGGGCTCTTGAGAGGTACAATACACATCATGTTGTCATTTTGCAGATGCTGTTGCAAAGGGCAAAGAAACTTCTTTAGTATTCTGAAGCTCAGATAAGATATTGTGAGTAACTCTGAGAGAGACACTAGATAATCATGTTATTTTACATCAGATGATCTTTTTGCAAAATCTCAGCCTTAGAATTTTCTTGGATGCATCTGTCTATATACCTCAATTTCAGAAATCTGTCCAGAAAATTTCGTGGTACTGTGTAATGCCACATGAACTCTTATAGGACTATATATTACACAGATATTGCACAATATTATGTACTATGCTTCAGTGATATAATACATTTTGAGATACAGTAAGGGGAGGTTTTGTCCCCAGGTCATGCTGGGTGTGAGGTTCAATGAGCACAGTGAAAGTTAATTGTGAGTGTGCTTCCTAATGTTTAAAAATTATGAATTAAGAGTAATAAATAAATTCAGAGTTGCCTATTAATGATAACAATGAATTGTCTATTCTGAGGCTGCTTTTTTGATGCCTGAAGTAAATAACAGAACTTTTATTGTTTTAGATTCAGATATTATGGTTAGAAGTATGTATGAATTGTGAACCACAGTTTTTCCTAAAAATTACAACTGTGTTGTTTTCTTGGACCTTTCTATGCCTAGAGGAACTATTTGTTTTGCTAGGAAATAGGAAATTGTAATTTTCCAGAGGGAAAATATTACTCAAAGCTACAAACCAAAGCTTAGTTTGTCAACTTCAAAACAGTGGCATTTTTCGATGTCACTAGTGTAGGATTAAATTTTGCCTGCTGGAATGCTGATGAGCTTATCTTGTAAGGCATAGATTAGTGAGAGGAAAACAGTTTGTCAAAAAGCGTCCAACATAAAATCATGGCAGGAAATGAACACACTGAAAAACCTCCATAGTATCTACACAATGGTGTTCAACAACCAGGACTAACAGAATGAGTATTTGAGACTTTGGGAGCTGTGGTAAGGAAGCAGATGAGATGTTCGAAAGTGCAAAATTAGCTTACCTGCTTAGAATTCACCTTGGTGTTCCTTTCCATGGTACTAGTATGTGTGGTTAAAAATCAACCTTTCTTTATTTTCAATGGATAATTTTGACTGCAGTGAAAATGGGTTTAGTGTTCTAAGTGGAACATTTTACTTCGACTTTTTTTTTTTTTAATTTAGGATTTTTTTAGGGAAAGCAGAGTCTTTTTGTGTCAAAATCAAGGTTCGTCTGACAAGCAGTTAATGATAAACTGAGATTTTAACAGGATCTGAAGTGTTTAAATATTTGCCTTCTTTCTTCCTTACAGATAGTATAGCTGGTAGTTGTTGAAGATGTTTCCAATTAAAAACATCATGTTTGTCATTAAGGAGAGCAATTGTACTAACATTTATTTTTTAATTCCTGGAGAATATTTGATTTCAGGTTTCAAAGCTCTGCAAGAAACCTGAATCTAGTTCTGGAGTTCAAAAGTGCTATTCACCTGACTTGTAGGTGATACATCAATATATAGAACTGAGGTGGTGTGCAGTTTGTTTGAGAGAGCTCACTTGTGAATGTAAACCTTTTGGTTTGACTAATCCTGGCGGAATTAGCATGTCCTAAAGTTAGAAATTAATCATGGACTATCAATATATCAAAGATGGAGTTCATTATAAAGGGCATGTTCTTTGAAGAAAACATGAGATACACGGTTTTTCCACAGTTCTTGAGACAAAAGAATTACATAACCCATATGCTTCTGTACCTCATGTCAAAACAGCAAATTTGCTGAGGATTTTTGGCAGGAATTTGGTACAAAGGCCAAATCACACAATAAAAGCATGTGCACTGCATCACCCAGGACTGGTTTAACTAAAGAGCTGAAGAAATACTTCTGCTAACAGATGCAATTTTTTATATTGTCAGTTGTTAATGATGTGATATAGGTTTTGTCACCCACAATAATTTGTATAATATCTTCTGAAATGCAATACTGAATCAATCATCACTATGAATAATGATGACTATAGTCTATATTTGCCTAGTAGGAGAATTTGTAGAGGATTTAATCAATGTTTATGTATCGCCTTTCATATATTTTGCACTTTGTTAGCTCAGTTCATCCTGCTTTTCACCAAAAAGGTTAGACCTCTTTTTATACGTTACATGGGTGTGTCAAAATTGGATGGCAAATGAAATAACTGAGTAATGTGAGCTGAATTCTAAATAGAGCTCACTTTTACTTAGAGCTTTAGTGGGCCTTAGTACTTAGCATACTTATCCATAATCTTGGCTTCAATGTGCACTTACTAAGCTAAACTTAAGGCATCCATGCATCTATTTTAGTCCTTGCCATTGCTCACAGTGGATTTTGTATTCCTTGCACTATCATCGGATTCTCATACTTTTCTCAGACAGGAAATTAATTTCATGGATACCATGAAAATGTCTGTAATAGCAAAACCATTCAGACTTGGACTACATCTAAGAGGCTAAACAAAGGACATTTTAAACTCATTACCTTTTCAAAGAAGTAATTAAAATAGAAACTGTTTTGATGTGAAAATAAAAAATTGTTTTTATACAAGACACTGTGTTTGCCTGACCCTTTTGTCTTTGTTTATAGCTTTAGAAAATACGTGATGAGTGTAGCTATGGGGACAAGAAGAAATGTAAAAAGAAATGAGAATACAAAAAGAAGGCTGAGAAACAACAGAAGGGTAATATCCTAGAGAATGCTGTGACTGTGTGCCACAAAGTCTTTTGCTTGCAATTCTGCTGTGTACATGGCAAGGGTGCTGGGGCATCTGCAGACAGGTAGCTGTATAAGGATGGATGAAGATACTGCCAGCTTATTGCAATGATTGGAGCTCTACATGTGCCCAATTTCAACAAGGTGGGGGGGCAGCTATAAAATTGGAGTGTGGAACAAAGGCACCAGGGGAATTTGAAAAATGTACTTGAAGCTGTTCCTAAAGTCTGCCTGTGTCTCAGTGAAAGCTGTGAAAGCTTTTTGGAGGACATTGTCTTTAAACTGAAAAAAGGGAAGCAAGTAGCTTACGAAGGTATTGCATCAACAGCAATTCCGGCTAGACTGTGAAACCTAGATATAATATACTGTCATCCATTGTGATCTATGGTTTTCTTTTGAAAATAACCAATTTGTTAGATTTGTGGCTAGGAGGTAGACCAATTTGAATTTCCTTCATGGTCCCAGATGAGATTTCAAAATTAACCTTTTTTAAATTATTTTATTGGGTGTAGACTGGAAACAAGCTGACCTGGATGCCTTCTGTCACAGAATTCATTGCATTGTTCTAGGTGTAGAAAGCCACAGAAGCTTCAGGTTAGCACTGTCACTTCCCTTTTTGAATATGAGAAATTTTCAGTAGAATAGATGCTTTCTCTTTTCTTTACAAATCACTGAAATTTTTTTCCTTTGAATTTCAAAGGATCAAAGTTCCCTTCAGAGTGGAGGCATGATTATTGTGTCATTTTTATATATCTGAAAGACTCTCTTACTAAACAGTGGGAAAATCAAGCCGAAATGTCAGTCTGAAATATCCTGTAGCAAGGA
Source organism: Pipra filicauda (assembly GCF_003945595.2). Lineage (NCBI taxonomy): Eukaryota > Metazoa > Chordata > Aves > Passeriformes > Pipridae > Pipra > Pipra filicauda. The sequence continues at coordinate 1,352,249 of NW_024104287.1, forward strand.
GGGATTTATTTTTTTTTTACAAAGCTGTATTAATAATCAGTATTCAAGATAGTATTCTTTTCAATCACAAAACCAGAAAGCAGCTATGAAGAAAGGGATATAATATTTCCCAATATAGAAGTAAAAAATCTGCACTTTTCCCCAATTGTCTATTTTTTATGAAGTAACATCCTAATCTTGTGTTTGGAAAGAATGTGGAATTGCTCAAATTATTGCAGCAAATTCAGTAGCACCTGTCAGGTATATATTTTAAGTATATTGTTCTAACTTCAGGTCTGGTATTTTTGAAAGACACTTGATTGGCTTAAGAGTATTATGAAAGGATGACTGTACAAACAACTATAACCAACCTCTCATACTAGTGGAATACCAGTTTACTGATGATGTGTGAATATCTACATTTTGCAGAAGATGCTCTGACAAGAAAATACTTTATTCTAAAATACGGTGAGCAATCAAATATTCGGCACATCTTTTTTAAGGAGGTGTCAAAGGAATTCAGTCATGGTGTGAGTTTTCTTTTTTTTTAATAATGTTCTTTTATGGAAGTGACTCAGGTGACTGAGAGAGGACTTGGTGGAATGCTTATGCCTAGAAAAGCACGTTGTTGAAATGTGTTGTCTTACTCTCTTTTAATACAGGAGAAAGGAGCTTTATGTGTGTGTGTACGTGTATTGAGGGCAGGAATAGAATATTCCAGGGTTGTTGCCTCAGACAGAATTCAAGCAGTTTCTTCTAAGGCTTTTGGTATGGACAGCTGGTACTTGAGAATGCTACTGGACTTGATGGAAAGTAAGAACAATCCAAAATGACAATTACTAGTAGACTCAATGCAACTATAATTTGTTGCTTGCTCAGTCAAGTAAACAAATGCTCTGTTGATGTATTTTTAGTCTTTTCATTCATTTAGACATGCGGTTGTAGGAAACCTTTGGCATCCTCAAACAAATTTTCTAATACTTCAAAAAGTAAATTTACAAACAAATCTCCAGATCATGTTCCTGCTTTACTCTTTCTCACTTATTCTTTCCAGTTCAATATTGTTTTGGAAAAGAGGAACAATATGTATAGTCTGCTTTGTATTATTTTCCAATCTCTAAAACAATTACACTCTTGTCAAAGGAAAAGGAAATTAAATCCAATACTTGTAAGTACCTTTTTCTCTAAGAACCTGATTTAATTAATGATGCTGAAATCTAATGCCATGGGCTGGTCAAATGGACTTCTGAGTCATGTGTCTTGAATTTTGTCTTGCTAATATTTTGCCAAATGTTCGAGCCTCCAAAAATAACTTGTACCAATTATATTTTTTGTTTCATAGCCCAGTCCCTTGTGTTTAAGAGCAACCATCTATATAGAGCGTGGCAAACTAAATTCACAATAATATTACTTTCTCTTTTGATATTACTTTTCTCTTTGTATTTTAAATTTATCCTTATTTGACTTCAGTGTTAAACTAAACTTGTGGTGTACTGCTAGCTTCAGATTGCACATGAATGGCATTATCCGTGAATATTTTTCCAGGGCATGCTCTCAGATCTTGAGTGACCTGTCCTGGTTTCTCACTGATTGGTTTGAAAAAGAATACTGCTTGGTGTATCTTGTTCTCTAGCACAGAAGTGACGTGGTGGAGTGATTTCCTTCTTGGTGAAGCAGGAATGTGAAAACAGGAATCAGAACACTCTTGCTTGTTCTGAGCATCATGCTTCATAGCTGAGGATCAGAGAAAACAATATTCTGAATTTAATTTGCCATGCTCTATAGCTAACTGCTTGCCATACTCTCATATTGTCCTCTTTCTCCCTCTGTGATTTAACTTCCACATGAACTTAAGCACTGCATTTTGCAATTGTGGTGTTTGCCATTGTCTCTGGATTGCATCAATATCCCCAAAACACTCAATTCTTGGAGTTCTATGTCAATCATTCTGAGTTCAGCCAAAAATCTGAGCATAGCATTTTTCAGTAGAAGATTGTGCAAAATTACTTCTCAGCATTAGGAGAGGAACTCTCTAGAATGGCAGAGGCATATTTTCATGCACAAAAATGCTGCTTATTTGTTCCTTAGCTTGCTTGAGCATTCTTTACTCTTTGACAGAGGAGCAGACATTCCCTTTGGATCGGGTAATTAGGAGCAGAAACAATGCAAACAACGTTTTTCTCAAACCAGAAAAATAACGGTCTTTGTTCTGGTCAGGCACAATGATTGAATAGACATTATGTCCAGTAGCTATATGAACTATTTCTTTCAAACTGTAACAGGGACTTCATGAGGAGAGGTAACTAATAAAGTCCCTTTTTTATTGATAGAAAAAAGTGACATTTTTCTCATGTCTTTGTCAATGACTTAACTCTAGAGATTGCCTGAATGTGAATTGATATAGACAAAAGTTTGGCCTGTCACAAGGTGATTAAGTTTTCAGTTTCTCACTACTGAAGATTCATGTAGAAATGAAATCTGAATCAAATTCTGGGAGAGAAAAAATGGTGATTCGTAGAGCTCATTGACCATCATAAGGAAACTAGAAGAATGGTCATGAAAGTTCTTTTAAGGGGTGATCAGCCAAAAAATATGCCAAAAAAAGGAATAATGGTTAAACAATTGCTCTTTTTAAAATAAAAGACTGGAGAAGCCCAGAATCAGCAGATGAACATTTAGAAAGGTGGTCGCTACAAGCACAACATAAATGATAATTTGGTGGCTGGAACAAGAAAGAATAATTTTTAGTGTAATTATCTGTGTGCAAGTCTGCCTTGAAAGAGAGCACTAACTTGGCACCTGGTCAAACACAGATTCTAAGCTAAGGAAAAGGCTGTGGTGGAGGGGAATGCAGGAGTAACAAAGAAGAAATTCCTGCAGAAAACATGCAAATAAGATTAAGTAAAACTTTCCTGAACAGTGCACAGTTCCCTGAGTGGAAGGACCTCATTCACTATCCTTGGGCTTATAAAATCATGGGTAAGAACTGCAAGCAGAAAGAATAGTGACAATTCACCTGTTCCAATAATGGATCCAGGAAAGATCTTCAGTAGAGTTTAGAGAAATCTAGTCTGGGGGACAAAAGACTGTATTGTTGTACGTGATTTTTTCCATTATATTTGATATTAATTCAGAAGCTGAGGTAACTGCTTTGCAACAAGAGTTGTGGATGGGAAAAACCTGGACTTTGGCTGAAGGAAGGAAAAAGGTTGGCTTTCTGAGTCTGATGAGTCTACACGGGAAAGAAGCCGTTAGATTGACACCTTTGCCATTAACAGATGCTAACTGAACTGTAAAAGTTAGATGGACCACATGTTAAATGGGAAAAGCTAGAACAGAATTTGATGACAGGTGCCAGCTAGAAATGTAGTTGGAGTGAACTTGGACAGCGCTGCCTAAATGATTTTCAGTCTTACTGAGTAGAAAACTGAAACAGAAGAGAGAAATAAGATGTGTAGGTGATGTACTTTTATTGGATCTGTTATACTCAAAACATATCCTTGCACGTCTTTCTGATGCTTCCCAGTTATAGTAAGCTCTGGGCAGAATGAGTTGACAAAACTTTAGCTATAGGAAGCCCATTACAGTACAAATAACTTGTGATTCACCAAAAGGGCAGGGGAACAGGCTTGGAGGAAGTCAAAGTCAAATGTCACCACCTAAAAATATAACTGAAATGATGAGATTTCTTCCTCTGAATGTCTGGAGTAAATTCCACAAAAGGCCATGCTCTTTATGAACTGCATGATGCCAACCTTGTGTGGGCTGAGGATAAAACATAGGAATAGGTTCTGAAAAGATGCTCTAAAAGATTTATTGACCACATCTTGGGAACTGACATTTGACAGTATTTCTGAGCCCACAGCCATTTCAGCAAATGCCAATAGCTCAAGATTTAGTGGGGTAGTACTCCAGTTACAGTGAGATGAATCCTGTCACACGTTGTTTCAGGCAGTGTTCAGACACCAAGAATAAGTTTGCATAAATAGCGAGAGTGTCTGGTGAGAGGTTGGGAATGCAAGAGATTCAGAAGATGCTTCCACATCTTGATAATTTCAGCAATGTGACAGGTAGATCATAAGCCACTTGTCGTATTGATAAAACAGTAATAGACAAAGTGCCCTTTATTAATGTTTTGAATCCATCCCAAAAAATATTATACCAGAAAAGTCTGAAAGGCTGACTGACTGTCTATTCAGAAAACCATAGATGACTGAGATTTTCAGCATAGTAAAGGAGCCTGTGGAGATGCAACTGAATGGTCTCCTTTTGTCACTGTATGAATCAGGTGTGTATACATGAAAACTATCTGTGATTTTTTGAACTGGCCTCAATAGCCATCAGGGACCCGTGTTCTGCCCAGCACTTTTCTGCAAGAGAGAGGAGCTTTTCGTCTATGTGCAGGAGTTTCATAGCAGTTCCACCATCCTCAAAGTTCAGCAGCTTATGAGAAACAGCCCTGCCAGCTGCCATAAAGTCTCCAGTCACAGAACTTAACATATACACTGCCTAAGTAATGATGCTGCAGAAAGCAAAAGTGACTGTCATTCACAATGTAGCACAACAATTCCTTCTTTGGTGCTGGCTGACTCCTTTTTCTAGTTTTGTAGAAATACTGCTTCTTGGTAACTCTGCAATTCAACTGGTCACAGAAAATTGCTTTGGGTTCAGTGCTCCAATCTCAAGAGTGTTACTTCAAGCCCTAACCACATTGTCTGAGTGCTGACTTCCAAGAGCTTTGCTGTATCAAAAAGACTTTTTTTTCCCCCTAAGCTACTGAATAGTGACATTACTTCTATGAAAACTTCAGTGGGTCAGTCGGGAGAAATCCGGACAACTTTGGAGGTAAGTTCTCATGGTAAATTAATCTATATTAAACACATGAAGCTAAGATATGGCAGTATTTTCCTGCTTGAACATTTGTCTGAATTGAACAGTATGTTTAAGCTGATGGATCCTGGTAAAACCAGAGTGATGTGAAAGAAGAATGTTGTCATTTATTCGTAGTGGGTGCAAATGTAGCAAAAATTCTCAATAGCCATACAGCAGTATAGGCAAACCATTCAGCCTTAAATGCTTATAACACTTCCCTCTCTTGAATTGTTCTGCACTTAATAGATTGTTTTTCAACTTATTACAAAAGCATTAGTAGTAGCTGAATACTTGATCCACAGAACACCGTGACTTGAAGAATCTTTAATAACTGATAATTTTTGAAGGTATCATTTCTTTATTGATACTAGTGGACAGGTGCCTGTTCTTGGCAGCAGCAGAGAAGGAAAGCTAATGTCAATTGTTAGTTAATGTTTGCTGCTGGAACCTCTTGTAGACTTTAGATTGAGAAATGTCCATGTCATATGCTCACGCAGTGGCAACTTGTGTTTGGGACAGGTGTAGAAGTGCATGGCATGAAAACCATATCCTGAAGCCTTAATCAGATTGTTTTGCTGTTGTGTTTACTAATGTTTACTAATGTTTTCTAAGATCTTAGAAATATTTTTCATTTTTTCTCTTATTTCTTAGTATCAGGCCTAATTTAAATTATATATGTTTAAAAAAATACTTAAGTAGACCCTGGAGAGCATATGATAGAGATATTCTCTTACCAAAGGACCTAATCTCTTTTGATTTCTGTGGGATAAAAAAGAAATATTTAAGCTGTGTTGATTGTTAAGACAAGAATCTGTCATTTCCTTAAGACAGGCTTAGTCCAATGTTTTTCATGTAGTCAGCGGAGTTTGATACTGACTTCAGTGAGTTCAGGATCAGTTCCTCCTTCATGTATGGAAGCAAAGAGTTGTTACTCTGGATATTTCATCCTGGAATGTGAAGATAAGCCTGTGATGCAGCAACATTTGAGGAGAGTCCCTGCCATTGGTTTTGCAGCAATTAATGGCTGTGAGCACTGAGAAGATATGCAGGAATGAGTGTCTTTGACTTCTGTGCCAACATACATGAGATAGGTTCTTCTGTAAGTCTCTCTAGAGACATATAGATTGTATTAGAATTTTACTGTTTGCCCCAGATATTTTAGATAGTTAGGTTTATTCTTATGACATGTTCTGCCTTGCTTGCCAGCCCAGTTCTAAATAAGGCAGTCAAACGCAAACATGCAAATGGAGAAGTCTCTTTACCATTGGGAAACACATGCAGACTCTCAGAATAGATTTCCTGTGCCCCTCTCCACTTACTAGAGTCTTATTTCATTTTGGAAAACTGGGCACCTCTGGCTAATTTTCAAAGCACTGCCCAGGAGGTACATTAAACCCTCTCCCACGGGCATTGCTGAGGAGGATTTGGCTGGATGCTCCTTTTTAGAATTTTTTCCTAATGCCCAGTTGTAATATTATACAGAATGGCCCTGAAATACTCTATTTTTAAATAAAGATGCTATAATGGGTGTGTGTGTGCATCTCATAGATGGTGATTTTGGATTAGCTACTGTGTTCATTATTATCGTGATTTTAGTTTGGTAACTTGTGAAGTGACGAGAGTGTGAAGCATTTTTTATACAGTGCATCGGTCAGTGAGCCTCAGAAATGCTCTCTTATTACTTTAAGCTAGCTGGTGTATTCCTACTGATGGTAGACTCTAGTTCTAGTAAAGTCACAGAAGCCTTCTCTGTATTTTATCACCTACCACTAATAGGAATTTTATTATAAAAAATTAGCTTGCACTTTGAAAAATAAAAGTTTCTACAGTATAGTTCAATGAGTTTTGGCATAAAAGCAGTAAAAATATTAACATATCTCCTTTGAAGGAAACATATTTTTATTGTGCCTTCCTGTATAGAAATAAACATATATTTCATTTTGAGAATAACAAATGATACTTAAAAGTTTCCAGTGCTTTGCAACACCACATGGGAAGAAGACTGGGTTTTTATTTCCAATGCAGCCAGCGTACAATTCCAGATAATTTTCTTTTTTCCTTCTGTTTTGTGGCCTAATTTGTTCTCTCTATGTGATCTTAGCAGGAATAAATAAAAATTACTTTGCAATTTTGAATATGACCTTACATCCAAGAGTCTCAGTACACTTTATAACAGCTATTAAATTAAATAACCCTCCTTTATGCAATAGGAAATATTGACCCTTTTGTGCTGTATGCCAAGGTCATGCAGGAGATCTGTACCAGGGATATAGATGGAATGAAGTAATCTTTTAATACACTGTGCATATGGCTATAGCATCCACAGAATTTGTCTATGCATTCATAGACATTTTATTTTACAAGTCTAATCACTGTTGCTTTTCCTAGCCTAGTGTAAGGCAAAGGCTACGCCCGCCAATACGTGCCGGCAACTCCAAAGGAGGTAGCTATAGCTTCCAGGAATCTGTTCATTCACCCTTCAGCTGGGCAGACATTACTTGCTGCAAGCAGCCAAGGCGACATTTTGTAAGAATGTATGTGAGCATTAGTGAGCACTTTGCTCGCTGTTTGTTTGTTGGTTATACAATCACTTGTATGCTGCTCTGTTACAAAGTGGTTTTCCCTCGTCTTTAATGCTTAATGCACTTGCTTGATCAGTCCCTGGGAACAACCCTTTGTTAGGTCATTCTGTTTTCTTCGAAACTACCATAGGAATAATACTGTTTCTGACTCCGGCAGGTAATCTCAGGGGATTCCTGTAAAGCAGTAGTTTTTTACAGGGCTCCAGAGGTAAAATGATTACTGCAAGAAACTGTTTCTCCCCTTTCTGAAATAACCACTATCAGTTGAGTCTGACCTGAGCCTCTGTATTCACCAGCAATATGGGATCAATTTGAAGCTTTGAAGCATTATCTAAAAGCTAAATATAATTTGGGCTATTGCTTGTGCTTAGTACGCCTGCCTTTTTCCCTACTGCTCTTCTCTCCTTGTCCCTGTTTACATGGAGAATTGACAGCTGTGGCCTCAAGCAGGGTGTGTTTGGTAGCTGCAAGATTTGGATGCCAAGTTCTGGGATATCACTCACAGCGGCATTTGGGTCTGTGATAGGCTCTGGCATTGCACTGCCTGCAGCTGTGAGGCTCTCTGAGGTGGTGTCAGGTCAAGCTGCCTCCTCCATGGCAGAGCCCCTTGCTGATCACTTGCCACTTTCTGTGCCAAATGCTTCCTGATACGGTATAGGAAATCCACACCCAGGATTCTTATGGCCACTGTGGGTGGAGTCTGACCTGCATATATTGTTTTGCTTTAGTTCTGTACTGCACCTGTAAAATTGCCTCACACCGGAAATGACATTACGTCAAAATCTTGCACTTCCAGTGCAAGCTTACTTTCAGAGGGCTCTGAGCAAATTCTTCAGGAGATCCTCAATGCTCAAATATATTTTAATCAGGACAAAGTTGCTTCTGGAGATCTCCTGAATCTGTTCTACAAATTGTAGGAAAATCAACATTCCCAGCAGTTTCCCATGTATTTTATTACACCTGCTCTTGATTGCCACCAAGTTACTGATGAATCCCTCTGGCACCAACTGCATGGCCAGGTACAGGAAAATAACAAACTTCCACAAAGAAAATGTGGCTTGCAACGTGCTCAGGAGATCATCACCTCCTTCAGAGTGTTTGAGTCTGGCAGCAACTGGGAGTATCCTGCAGCCTGCTTGTGGGAGCTCAGTACTGGGCACTGAAAACACTTCTGGTAATTCCAGACTTTTGAGTTCACCTCAGGTGCTTTTGCTGTGGAAAGCTGACTATAATAATGCCTGTTTCTTCTTCTACTTCTATTTATTGTCCACCTTTTTGATTCTGCCTTTGAGATAAGCTTATGCAGATATGTGTTTCTGTAGGTATGCCACACTGGTGTAATAGATGCATCAGGTGAAATGGGGTTAACTGGACAAAGTGAATTGAATTGGTAAATGCAGTGATTCTCTTCCATATATCCAGCAAAACAGCCATAAAACAAAACCATAAAATGTTTTTCTTGGTGTTTATTTTCTAAAGAGCATCATGGTCACAAGAAGAATGAAATCTGAAAAGGTGATAAGGAGAAAAAAGTTGACTGAAAAAGTAATTTTAATTATTCACCTTCCCAGACTAAAACTAACAGGATAAAAAAAAATAAAAATTACAATATCTGTGATAGATGAATTTCAAATAAGAACCCGTGGACTAACAGATAAATTCCTAATCTTTTACCGGTATCGGTGTAAATGATGACTGCTCAGGAACTCTAAAAAGCAGTGAAATCAGATTTCAGCCTTTGTTCTGCTAGAGCAGCTGTTCTAGAACATGCACTAGAAATTGTTTTGCTGTGAGGGAAACAGAGCTACTCTTGGGATGGAAACAGTGAAAAGAGATGGGGAATATACATTTTTTTGACCCTGATAGTGAAGTAATGTTACTAAGATCCTTTCTTAAATGTTCTGACATAGCAAGCTGCAAAGACCTTATTAATGGTAACAAATGACTAGCTTTATCACCAGTTTTATCTCCACTTCAGAGAGCCAACTGACTGTTTCAACATGCTATTTTAGCTACTCCTTTATGTCTGTTAACATAGAGGCTTAATGTAGTCATCTAACACTGATAAATGTCATAAGTCAGTAATGTGTTATGTGGCTTCCCCAGAATGTTTCGCTCTTGTTCTGGCTATCTGGATACAAGGGAGAGCATATCTAACTTTCTTTCTGGATCCTTCTGTGGATTGCAGTGTGGTCTAGCTGATGAAAAAAGTGTTCACTGTACAGCAGCTGGTGAAAGGTGCCTGTTAAAATGTTAAATGTAAAACTGCTTAAAAAAGATAGTATCGGGTATGATTAAAAGTATGGTTTAAACATGGATTTTTTTCCTTTTCTTTTACTTAAGATCAGTTTGCAGTAGGAAAAAAAAGGTAACTGTTGCAGGAAAAAATATGGGACTCAGACTACCAAAAAAACACCCATAGATATTTGTTGTAATTGCTGCTGTGAAACAGACAATTGGAAAGAGATTACTTACAATACCACTAGGTTTTCAAAAAGCTTTCATGATTTAAAACCCCACTCTTTGATTAATTTTACTAGTAAATTAAATTAAAACATTCTGCTAGCCAAGTATCATCTCCAAACTGTTGAAGTGATGAGTAACATCCTTGAGGACAAAGCTAGAATGGCCATCATTCCTCAGGAGGAGATTTCAGGCATTCCTGGCTTTGAGGGACCACTGGAATATGCCACTCTCTCATGCTGTACCTTGCCCTGCTCTGTCTGACAGGCAATTTAGTATTGCATAATGTCTCCTTCGTCAGAATTATAGATGACGCAGGCTGAACCTGCTGAAATGATGCTAACAGTACTGAATCAAGCACTGTCCTGTCACAGGAAGTATGGTGATCAGTCAGTTATCCCCACACCAACCCTCAGATCAGGCTTCAGCAAGCAGGTGTAAGGCATGGTGTTCACCAATGCTGGGTGTTTTTTCCCAAAGGCTGTCAGAAATCCTCAGGATCATCTCAAAAGTTGCTTATGTCGATCAGCTACTGCTCTGGTGGTGACACTTTTTCTGTCAGAATGACATATACATCAGCATGTAGTCCCAGGGGCTGGCAGATTTCCTTGGGCCATTGGAGAGGTTCTGGAAGCTGTTTTGTGGGATCTGAGTGTTCCTCTCTGCTCTGTGCTATTTGTACTAGAGATAGCCACTACACATTTCCTTTGCTATATCAGTGAACTCTCACATTTAATGATTAAGCTGTATTGGTGGTAATTGGGATTATGATGACTATAAATACAACTTTAACCAGATTAGAACATGCCTAAGACCAGAATTAGACTTTCAGAGGCTGACAGAAAAAGGAGTCCAAGTGCTGACAAGCTAGTGTAATGTGTAGTAAGCAAGTTTAAAAACAAAAACATGATTTAAAGAATGTGCTAATTAATACAATATAGATACTGAAAGCAATGGGAAACTGTGAGAGGGCTCTGTTTCCTTCAAAGTTTAGAAGTAGCCAGAATATACTATGCTTGAACTAGATAACAGCAGCTGTTTGCCAAGGTAGGGAAGAAGACCAGCTCCATTTGAATCACGAGCTGATCTTTACCATCTTAGGCAAAGAAAGCCTTCCAAAGCTAGCCAAGATAGTGTTAAACCCAAGAGAAAGGAATAAAATCTTTATTTGTTGTTAGTTCATCAGTCTCGCAATTCAGCAGGTCAAATTCAACTAAGTTCTTCACATTTGATGAATTGGTATAATTTTTTGGACTGATTTGGCAGTGAGCTCTACAAATGAGACTGCTGTGCTATTTTTGTCTAATATATCATATGAGTGCTAGACCAATGTAAATTACTGTACTTAATACCTGTAGGTGAGCACAACAGTCCACTTTGTAGAAACGCATTTGAACAACTTCTCAAATGCTAAATGACTGGAAATTTAAAGGAATTATTCTGTATGTTATGCTGAATGACTTGGTGAAAAATAGTTTGAAAAGTCTATTTCATACTTTATTGAGAACTTCATGGTTTGATGTAAGGAGAGATGACTTCTTCTATCCACTTCCAAATGGATATTTACATCCCTACTCCTAGATCATGTAATATCATATTGTGTGTCTGGTAACTGGTTCTGATCTGAGTTATATTTGGGGTTTGAGGGTAAAAAAATGTAATCCCACTATTAAGAGATTTTTCTTCCTGTTTTTAGCCATTCTTGTACTTCTAGGGTATTAAAATGAATGACTTTATTAACTACTCTTTAGCTGACTGAAGTGAAGGGATCTCTTTCAGAAAAGATCACTGTGATATTGGCATCAGACAGTTCTGTATTCACTTTTACTTTTGAGAAAAAAAAGAAAAAGAAATTCTGGGATGTGCCTTTGACCGTATTTTGTGTAAAGGCAAAAAGTGGAAATGGAGCGGGGGGAAGACTGAGGGAGAAGTTCAGAAAAGATAATGTGTGTAAATGAGAGGCTAAAAGAAAGTGAGTCAGACGGAAATTGTTTCTGGGTTTAAAAGGAAAGGCAGAGCTTATTCATTTTGTCTCCTTCAGTGAGTTTGTCTGAGTCTGCCCTAGAAGAGGTCAGGGATGTGCTTGGATGGCCACTCTCATGGTCTGGCAAACACTCTGCTGGTGGCTGCTCACAAAGAAGTGACACATTCCTTTTAAACTGGTTAGGCTGCCTGCTCCCAGCTTGAACAGTGATGAAAATTGTGTGAGGAGGAACCAATGGCTGCACAATTAGTAAAAGATGTTCATGTGGAACATAACACATTTCTTGGGCAGGGTCCTGTAATCTTAGATGGGATGGCATTATACTGTGCTTTCACATTGTTTGCCCTTTTATATACCAGGGGACTATTTGGAGAAGCAAATGGTGTTTGGCATGAGTCTGGCTCTGCATAATTTACATCACTGTTATTGTATTTTATAGCATGCGGGTAGAGACTAGGTTCTGAACAGAGTGTATGGAAATGTGACTGCCATTTGTCAGTCTGGATTTGACTGTTGCATTAGCTGTAGCAGTGGAGACTGAGCGACCTGGATGTGCCTGCATGCAGACAGAAACATCAAGAAACAGTTACTTTATTGGAGAGTGGCCCAATTTATAACAAGTTTCATGCTTCCTATTTTCTGACAGTGCAAGTCTGGACTCTTATCGATTCAGATAAGTATGGGGAGAGAAAGGGAGGGAAGGGGAAGAATTCCCACAGATGAAACTTGTACAGCTGTAGGTTACCATCTGATGCTGCTGCTGTATCCAACTGTTGTGTTAGTATTTATTCTAGCACAATGCTGCAGAAATAAAATTTACAAAATCAAAGGAAAGAAAAAAATGACAAACCTAGAATGCCTCACAGCAGTTAGCTTGACAAAGCCTGGCTCAGTCAAGCATTTAAACACCTGCTTAAATCTCAGGACATTCAAAATTCAGCAACTCTTATAAGCACAAACTTATGCTTGTGCTCTAGAGCTTTGCTGGTCTAGGTTGATGGACTGGGAAAAAGGAGATTTTTTTCAATACCGAAGAATTATGAGCTTAATGCAGTGGTAATTTGTCTAGTTTTTATACCTCAGTGGAACAGGTGTAAAAGAGCATTGCATCCCAACAGTAGAGTTGTGCAGCACTAGTGTACATACAAATGACTGCAACATCCATGAGATATGCAGGGTCAGAACACGTTGCCCTGGTCTCTGACAGCAGGTGTTTCCCTGGAAACACACAAAGACCAAATTGAGACCTGAGAGAGATGGTTTCAACTTCAGAATTACAAACACATACCCTAGATTTGAACTTGACCTTAAGCTGATTTGAGTTTCCAGTTGAAATATATCAGAGAAACCAGAGGGGTTCTTCCCCCCACCCCCTCCTTTTTGCATGAAATATTTTGATGACAAAATTTGTTTCTGGTGGTACAACACATGATGATATTAAAATGAATGCAACTAATCATGACTGAACAGGAATCATATAAACCTGCTTACAATCTCTGAGGAAAAAAACTTAGCTGAAAGCCACAGGTACTTCTCAAGCAGGAGGGGCTGCTTTTCTAAAGAGACTGTATTTATAACGGGTGGCTGGATATCTGCATGCTGGCTCAGTTCCCTGTAGTAAGGAACTGACCACATTACTATTTGCAAACACAGGGTTCACTCAAGTGGTACTAAAAAGAGAAGAGGTGGGGCAAGCAGAGCTTTAAAAAGAAAAGAGGAGTCCGTCCAAGTTTGAATGTAAAAAGCAGTTGCGTTTCTGACAAGGACAGTACCTGGAGATCTCACTGCCTGTACTCCACTGAGAGATGTGGTGAAGAGTTTTCCAATTTTTAGGAAACAAGCAGTTTTGCTTGTTGCAAGGAAATTTGCAATGATCCTTGTGAGCATTGCTTTTAAGCTGTGTTAAATTTGTGGCAGGAGGGTCAGGCATTTCATACTTGGCTTCCAAAAGAGAAAAAAAAAAAGAAACGAAAGAGACAGAGAAAAAAAGCCCTGATGTGTGCAGGGAAGAAATCTCCCAGGAATTTATTCAAGGTTGTAGTCAGACGCAGTAAGGTCTAAAGTGACAAGAAAAGCAAGGCAAAGATAAAACTTGGTATTGTGATAAGATGTCTGAGTGTAAAGTGGGAGATTGCAGAAACCTTTTGGGATTGCACATGTTCATCTTGTCCTGGATATGACTGAATACAAGCTAGTTTTTCTTTAGTGACGGCTCAAAAAAACTCTCAAGATTATGTTTCCCTTCCTTGTTGCTTTTTTGCCGGTGGTTTTTAAAATTGGTTTTGTCAACCTCTCAGCTCTGCAGCACTGGAACTGTCCTAATGGATACAGATTAAAGCCTGAAAACTCTGCTTGTATAGGTAAGTTGCTGGACATTCCCAGATAAAGAAAACTGCATTTGTATTCTCTTAATTTAGCTTTATGATTTTCAAAGAGTTTTTTTACAGATTGCTTGTGTGTTGTACTGGCAGAACTGATAAATCAGCTTCTCAATATCTGTTGCTTCTCAAAATGAACAGAGCTCATTTTTTTTCCAGAAATCAGCACTTGTCTGTCAGTTTAAGTATTAGAAAGCAGGATACATTTTCATACGATTATTAAGAAATCTGAACTGTTCTCTAGTGCACAAAACTCCTTGTTGTAGCTTTTAGTGTCTCTGTAGTTTCAGTACACATGCATGCATGTATTCATGCTTCTATATATGTAAAATTTGTGTACAAATGTGTTTTTTTATTTCTATATGCATATAGAAAGAGTATTTTATTGATTATGCATTAGTATACACTTAGATGTGGGTTAGATAACTTCAAAAACTATTCTTCCTATGCTGATTGGTGCATGTAGATGTGTTCATATTAGTACGTCTCATACAATACATGAATTGCAGATGTGCTTGATACTGTAGTACTGAAGTCTGGGCGAAATGTATGACACTGATATTACTATAATCACCTCCAGCGATTTAGAGCATGTAAAATGCAGGTTCCTATTCTTTACGAAGTTCAAGACAAAAAATGACAGAACCCTTCTCCCTCCCCTGCTACCTTGAGGTCCAATTTTTTTAAGAAATCCAGAGCCAATGAAGTTGTGGGTTTTGCAGTAAGGAGATAAGGAAATGCTCTGTAAGGATTCAAGCAAACAGACATAATACTTGGATTTAATGCTTTTGCCTTAGATTCCTTGGGCTTCTCTTGGCTCTTGGGCTCTGACTCAGTTCTTGTCGTGATTCTAGTGATGTAATAACAGGTGCCTCCTCTGTGCATTCTGCCGAGAAATACCATCTTGTAAGCAGAAAATAGAAGTATGCATGTTAAATGATGTCATATTGAGAGAGGAGGAGCTAGGAATTTTTTGTGTACAAATTATAAACCTGACTGAAGGTTTATCTGAGAGCCAAACACACCTAGGGTGCTTCCACGCTGATGCTTCAATTTAAATAAGAAGCATACTTCTGAAATTGGTCTCCGTATTACCACCTCTTACTATGCTTGCTTCACATTAAAAAGCACTCAAAATACACAAACTGGATTCCCTTTAGGCAAACTTAAACCAGGGGGTGTTCCTGTAGAAGAGCATCTACCCTCTCTGCTGTTAATGGCTGTTCAGTCCGTGGGACCAGACTAGACCTGGTTGTCTGAAACCTCAATCTGAAATATATGCAGTGTATATACCATATCCTTAGCAGCTGTTGCACTTTACACAGCCTCTCCTGCAGATGATACTATTCATTAATAGGTACTTTGCTTCCACAAGGGAATTAGGATGTTCATTAGTTATGACTTCTATATTACGGAATTGCCCAATTAAGAGCTCACATATGATGGGAGAATCCTGCTGAGATGAAGGGTATTGATCGGCAATTGTTTAGAACCAAAAAAGGGCTCTAAATATTAACATGAAAAGTGCTGCAAAAGACATATTTTTTTATTTCAGTGAACGTATTTTGCATATTGATGCACACTGCTATTTCATTAATGAAGACATAACCTGCCCTGCATGTCTTTTCTGCTGAAAATTAACTGCTGTATGAATGGAGGACTCTAGGTAAAGCACCAAAACAGATTGGCCAGTAGCTCAGCAAACTCCAAGAAATAGTAATAGAAGAAATCTTCTGCATAAAAGCTAACATTACTATGACATACTCTGAGCAATTCCATGACATAGAAAAAGTGAAAAATGAGATATGTTAGGGTAATTTTTCAATTACAGACCATTGGATTACAGGGGATTAAGCGAACTTGAAATTCTGACATGAACTGTAAGACTGAAGGATGCTTTGGTGTAAGGGTTTCCCTGGCTCTTTCCTCTGTGTATTGGATACACAACTGGTGTTCTGACCAGAAGACTGGACGTATGACATTCTGGTTCAATAACTATGTGAGACAGAGGGTGCAGTGAAAGCAAGTGGGAGGAAGCTGGAGGCAGGCTTTGAAGGTAATACTAGGGATAAAAGTGGTGAGTGGGAGATGTGACTCATACCACTGACTTCTGAACAATGACAGCAAGCTGAATCGTGGCTTGGCGACCGTTCTGGGTGAGCTGTAATAGATATACCAATTGTAAAATATTCTTAATCATCTGTGACTCTGGTGGCAACCTGCCAGCCATAAGGACTACCCTGAATTGAGGAGGTGTCTGCTCTCTGTTACCGGTGACTTACCAGAAAGTGTGTAGGCTTTTCTAGGTTTGTTTTCCACACTGCCACTACAGACAAAGGTCTGGGCTGTGCTCTTCTTACATTGCTAAATAGCTCACTTCTTAATTAGTTCCTTTTATTTCTCTGGATATTCAAAGATCAAAGACCTCCTCTTCCTGTGGAAGTATAATGAAATCTAACCCTAAATGTCACACAGTTTTATACAGTTATTTTAAGAGAGATTATTTGAATCCTGACTTCGTATGTCAAGAGAGGAGAGACTTTTCAGAGGGGCTGTGTCCTACAACAGCAAGGTTTACAGGAGAGAAAGTATGGAAGAAGAGATCACAAGGTCAGAACAACACTAGTCTGGTGAATGAATGCATCAATTTATTGACAAGTTATGGTAGAGTTGGAAGCATTTCTACATTTTTTGACATTGCCATTTTGAATTAATAATTTATTTTAAACTGATATCAGGACTGGGGACTCAGTCACCTTTAAATAACTCGCTTCGTTAGACCCCAGTAAAAACATAGAACCTTCTACTGCTGAAGAAAAAAGGTCTGACCTACAAAGGAGCCTAGAAAGAAAAAACATATGCATAGTGGATCCCAGGAGAGCTTTGATTTCCAACATATTTGACAATGTAAGCATACGTGGTACACCAGGGGATGGGCCTGTACCTGTTGGAATCTGTTGCCTGTGCCCTCCTGAAATACCACTTTAACAACAGTATTTTTTATTCCGTCATGTTGTATAGACTCTTTCCCCTACTCAAGACCAAAAAAGTTTTCCACATGGCACTGTTTATCTGAAGAAGACCCTAGAACAGCCCCTTGCATTATCAATTTTAGAGTAGATACTAACGCCTGTTAGTCTTGGGATACTCTAGGTAAGTATATTGTCTTCTGGATACTGCAACACTGGAGGTGTACTTTGGTTTCAGGGCTGACATTAAATACTCACTACGTAAGTTTTAAAAGTGAAGAAAGATAGTTATTTTTAAAAAAACCAACAGTATTGTAAAAACGTCTCGGAAGAAGGCAAACCAAAACCCACAGTACTGAAGTTTTGCCTAATCATTGGTTCTTAAACTCTGCACATCTCTACTAGATCCTGACATTAACTGCTCAGTCCTTGTCACTTCTTCAGGACTAACATGCTGCACATTCCAACAGAGCTAGAGCCTGCAATTGAAGGTGACAACTGCAGCTATCTAGGTCAGCTCTTTTGGTCAGATACTTCTTTCTGTGTCTCAAGTTTTCCTTTTTTCTTTCTTACTGTTCACCTCTCTCCTGCCATGGAGCACTGGAGATGAGTAATATTAAGTTATAACTCTTTATTTTACATCTTCAAATTTACCCTAATTAGCTAAATCCTGGGTTCACTTTGCTCCATACAGCCTTCTGAAGACATGCTGTTAAAACTTCTTGGCTGTATTCTGAGAAATATGAAATGCCAAAACCTTATTAGTTCACAGCTCTCCTTTCTTTGCAAGCATCTCATAAGGAGCAGTAAGAGCCAATGAAATGGGGAACTGCTTTTTCTTCCCCTGTTGTGGCAGGGATAAACCTGATAAGTTGCCACTGTTTCCCTCTGTGTCTCAGAAGAGCAGCAGTCAAGGCGTGTTTGTTTCCTTGTTTTCAGTAGTTATCTTCCAGCTAGCTCACTTCACATAATACTGCTTTGGGGAAAGATGCTTGTATTTTTACCAAATAGTATTCAGGAATTCTTGAGCAGGGGTCTGAACCCAGAGACCAATTCATGAGAAGATTCACACTGAATTATCTGGAAATTGGATCCAGCTGAATGTGGAAAAATACTGTCTTCAACTGTAAAAACTCAGATCAAAATAGGAAAGAGGCAAATATATTACAAGAAAGGACAAAAATGGCATCACACATCACATGATGCTTAATACTGAAAAGGGCTAAGTGGCAGACTCCAGGGCCAATAACTAATACTACAAGACTCATTGTTTTCTTCAGGGGAAAATAGCAGTTATTTTCTTTAAAAAGAAACTGATTACTTTCTAGTATCTAATTTGAAATCTGATTTTAAAGGGAGCTGGATGACAGCATTTGATGGATGCCTCATGAACTTGGTCTTTGAAAGGCAAGCCAATAATAGTCTGTTGAAAGTTGCATGATCCGGGAAGTAGAGGTCCATACTGTAGTTAGTAATTTACACATAGAATTTATTTTGAAGATAAAACCTTTTTTTTTTTCATTCTAGTGAGCAAACACTTGAGATCGGAGTCCAGAAAGTAAAAAAAAAAAGATATTGTAGTTCCTGAAAATCTTTTTTGCTCTTTCTCTTTGAGATATCTATGAGTGGTTTCTAAATTCCAATTAAATTCTAAATTTGATTCTATTTTATACTTGATAAATAATAAGCTTCCTCTTGCTGTCATATCTGTGATATGATCATCTCTGTGGCTCTGGGAGTTGATAACCACCTTATTGTATTCATATTGTATTTCTTACCATAGTATGGGAGCACTTCACCACCCCTCTCCTCTCAAAAATTGTGAATTATAAGGTTGCATTTTAAGCCTCATCTAAAAGTGGAGAGAAAAGATACTGAGCTATGCATCATCTATTTTATTGTGGTCTGCTGATAGCTGGAGTATCTTTTTCCATTTCTAGCTATTTTCTGTTTTTTGAGCTGTATGCTTTAAACAAAATAGATAAAAGGAATGGGCTGCTTTTTTCGTTACCCAGATAAAATTTCATTTTCAACTTTGTTGAAAAGATAATGGTGCTGCTAGATATAGTGGATTGAGTTAATCCCCAGTCCAACTTGACAGGAACTAAATTTGTGTGAGGTTATTTGAGTGGATGTATCTGCACATATATATGTATATAATGTAAGTATTTGGGGCCATAATGAAATGCAAGTTCTAGCTCACTGTGGTTTCTCTGTATCCCTGACATGCATACTAATGGTTCAACCTTCTGCAACCAGAGCCTTTCTCAGGACTCTCAATAAAGTAGTATATTTGTATGCAAAATCATTGAGAGCTGCCAACATCGTGATGACATGATTCATCGTTTTTGCTGATTCTCAAGGCATTTTTTGCATAAAGAAGCCTTTGAGAACTAAGCAGAACCTCATTCTTTCTTTCAGGGCTGGCTGTCAGGGCACTGCAGACAGCTTTTGTGTTCACTAAGCCGATTTCTTTCACAGGGTAAAGTTCCCACTGGGGGATGTGGTTGCCAGGACGCGTAAAACAGCTACAGCAGGATGCAACTCCATGCTTTCCTTTGGCACTAAAAGTGCAGATGAAAGCACTGCTAGTTACACCCGATGGATGGTTTTGTGATCGAGTTCTCTTAAATCTTAAGAAACAGCTTTGTTCTGTTTCTTTTTTTCGTTTGTTTTGGGGTTAGTGTTTTTGGTTGATTGGGTTGGGTTTTGTTTGTTTGTTTGTACTTTAAGCAAAGAAGAGAGTGTGTTAAGCATAGGATTCCCTTCTGTTGTTAATTCCATAAAAGCCAAACATTCACAGTGCTGCTGTGTGTTTCACAATAACATTGTGTCTCTTGGTTTCTCCTGTTTACCACTGGAAGCGGCATTCTCCGGTGGCCGACCTGCCACTGTGTCCCTGGCCTTTTATCGGGCAGTTATTATTCTTCCATGATAGCTGTTCTTCAGCTAGAGGGATGGCTTGCTTTTCAGTATGTGTGGGATTTGCTTGATTATGTGAGTTTTGGTGATGATGAAAATGGACAGGTCAATAACCCTGAAATTTTCTTTTCAAGTACAGTTACTGGGGAGACAGTGTAAATTCTTGTAGCCTGATCAATGAGTATGCTCTTTCCTGTTTTGTACACTCATATAAAGCTGGAAAATCCATCCTGTAAATAAAAGGTCATTGTCCTCTTACCTTGGTATGTAGCTCAGTAACCTGTGCTTGGTTAAAGCATGTCTTCCCAGTCTGATCCTGACTTTTGAGTATCCTGTGATGTTTTCCATGCCTTCAGGGTTTTTCTGAATAGCTAGTTCCCTTAGCGAATTCCCTTCCTGTTAAAATTTGAATTTAATGTCTGAATTTGAATTCCCTGGCTTCAGTTCTGAACCATCAGTCATTGTTTAATGGTTCCTGATTAGAGTATCTTTTAGAAAATATGCTACTTTTTCTTTGTAAAGGTATTTATTTATGGTGATCAATCTTCTTCCAAATTTCTTTCTGATATTCTAAGCATTCTGAACTCTCTAAATGTCTCACAGAAAAACACTTTTCCATACATTCAAATCAGGCTTTTTATCCTTGTTGTATATACCTTCTAATTTTTTGAGTTCCTTTAACAACCTATATCTGAGAAATACAAACAGCATGCCAATATAATCTGACCACTGCCATTTACAGAAGTAATTTTTTTTCCCCACGTCAGTATTTTTTCCTGTGTTTATAGGTGTTTTGATTTGAATTTTCATGCCCACTAACATGGTAAGAGGTCAGCTTTCTATCCAGTATGAACACAAATCCTTCTCAGAGAAAGCAGTTCCATATACAATCTGTAGGTCAGGCCTATCTTTTTTTATTCTTATTTAATGTGCTCTTTATTGTGATTGAATAATAGCTCAGCAGTGTTTCACACAGCTTAATCAAAAAACTTCTCTCTTTAGCAATCTTACATCCAAACAGTTGCCTTTGTCACCCGTACTTGTGATTTCCACAGAGGAATAACATCAAGTTCATTTAAAAGCTACTATTGTCATAAAAGTATTTTGACTAACGTAAACTACATTATAGCCTTTATCGACACAGTCTGGCATCTGCTGTGGCACTGGTGGCTAGATCAGGTTAACTCTCTGGCTTAATCAGTCAGGTACGTGGCTTGAAAACTAGTGCTCAGCAAGAGAGAGACAACTGGTCTTTGTGTCTAGCACCAACAGCAGCTGGACAATGATCTGAGGTCACCAAAGCCCCCCCATATGGGCTATCAGAGAGGCCTTTAGTTTTAATGCCATCCAGACAACGTTTGCTAGGAATATCTAATTTTAAAATGGTGACCTGGAGCTTGTGGTTTCTGTAGCCCATTAACACTTCTAAGCCAGTCAAACCTTTCTAGAGGGGATTTGGAGGAGTTACTCCTTTAATGCTGTGGAGAATGGAATGTACAATCCTAGTACATGAGGGAAAATATTCTCCTGAAAGCTGATTGTTTGAAGAAAATTGTGGGTTAGAATTAGAGTACTTCGTGGAATTACATTGCTGAAAATATTTCTGCTTTACCTTCATAATCCGTTAAACAGAAATTGGTTGCACGTGCTCTGACTACATTTCATGCACTGCCAAATTAGTTCATCTGCTATTTGGAATATAAGGTTGTGGGAAAACTCTAAAAACAATATGAAACTTTCCCTAGTCTGTACAGACACATTAGGTGACTGTAAAGCATTTACATTATTTTTTAACAACTTTGATACTTGACAGAGAAGAAACCCCTATATGTATAGTTAAGAAACTATACATATAGTTTCTTAAAGCAGTTAAAGGATACCAGAACCATGGTATATCAGAGATCTAGTTGGTTAGCTCTCCCTAAGTTACTGAGAAAGTTTCTTTTAAAGTTTTGTGAGTTGATTAAATTGCTGTTCCTTGTAGTTAAGGTGCCATTTCTGCCCTTCTTTAAACTAAGAGAATTCTCACATGACACTCACAGTCCTAGTTTTGGTTATGCATCAATGTCCTTTAGTGACTTAATCAAATGTGTCTCGTTAAAACAAAATTTGTTGATTCTTTTATTCCTGCATATGCGAAGTCAGCTGATAAAACCCAGAACAAAAGCCACTGACATCTAATAGTACTTGGGCAAGGAAGCAGCTGCTCCTTATAGCAGCCCTCACAACAGTTGAAGAAAGTATACAAGAAATATGCCAGCATATGGTACTGCCAGACGTCAAGTACCTTGGAAAGCTGCATCTGTTTTCAGTAGGCACTAAAATTTATCTCAATTTTGTGGGACAATTATCCATGGTATTGCCAAAGGGATTAATTTCTTTTCCCCTTACTGTAAACAATGCTCCTCAGTAGTAATATTTTTTTTTTTAAATAAATTCCTTAATTTAGGACTTAATTAACTGTTACTGCCTCAACCCTGATAAAACACCATAAATACGTCAAATATCTTTCAATTTCTGAAGGTTCTAGCTTAATCTCCCAGTTAAAAGTCCAGTTTCTAATTAGTTTGCTTGTTGCCTTGGTTTGGGCTTGTTGCTGTCAGAATATAGTGGGAGTTTTAGTGTTTTGTATGTGTGTTTGAGATTTGACTCAAACCAAAATGAGCTCAACATCGAACTCAGTGCTGTGGCAGTCTGCTGCTTTGCTGTTTTGCAAAGTCTGTTAATTTGTTGGCAAAATTATTATTGTTGATAAAGGGATAAAGATTGACGGAAGCAGCTGCGAGTAGCATTTGCATAGCAAATAATAACACAAATCAAGACAAGTCTGTTCCCTGTGTTTGGGCAATTAGAGACCAGAGTGCCCAAACACAAGGGAGAAGGGTAATTTCCCTAGACATCAAAGGAAACTCAAAAAAAACCCAACACCCTCCAGAATCACTATGAGCATGACAATGGACAAAACAATAATTCAGAAACCAATGCATGAAGGAATACAGCCATCCTCATCTTGCTTTTTTTAATGATGGGATATTAAATTTTGTGACCAATTTATTATTAGATAACTATGTCAAAGGTACTCTTTCTCCTTGCTCATGTTGCTCTTCCAAGCTGAATTTTCCTGATCTTTTTCAAATGCCTGTTTCAGATATTGATGAGTGCCTTGAAGGTGGTTTGGGAACCTGCGGCCAAACCTGTATCAATATTCCAGGATCCTACGTCTGCTCTTGTTTGCCTGGCTACTCTTTGGATATTGACAAACGGTCTTGCTATGTGAATGGTAAGGTCACTTTCTTTTTTGATGACTGAAAAAGAGATTTAGAGATTTAGTTAGCTTTATTTTTCAAAGTGAACCATGCCTGCTGGTCCCTGCTGGACAGCGACTGGGGTGCTCTGGTTCACTGATAAAAAAACCTGTCTCTTCTATTCCGTGGGTAAATGGCAAGGCCAAAAGTGGGTGCCACAGAAGAGTGATGGTGAAGAATGAAAAGTATAGTGGTGAAAAGATGAATGAAAATATGAAAATATGGAAACAAATAAAACTAAACAATTATTTCCTGTTTAACCTTCTCTGCGTGCTCAGAACTGTAAACTCTCTTATCCCATTCTAACTACTTCCAGGAAGACGTGGCAGTACAAAAGATTTTGCTACCTTAGCCTCTTTCAGTCTAGTGGTGTTGATGTCTTTCCAGTGTGTCTAGGTTTTAGGGACAGTGCTGTGAAACTGTAAGCAGGAAGCCCTTATTTTTGGTTTCATCCATCAGCAGTGTCTTAAAAAACATGAGTGCTACTATAAGTTATCTCTCTCCCTTGCTCTGTCCTTAGCTATTTAAAAATAAATTGATTTTTAAATGTGGAAGATGCATTTAAATTTAACAGGTTTTAGCTCTTCTAAGAGAAAAATATTCACAGTTGTAACCTTTGAACAACTTTCATTTTGCCCTCAACTAATGCTACCCTGGGAAAAAAATCAAGTTGGGTTTTACTGATTGGTTTAACCCTATATTTGCATCTAGAGTATGAGGTGGGAGTGCTCTGGAGTATACTTCTCACCTCTCCACTTTCGTTTCCCAAATGCCTGGCTTTGATTCATGTCTGGGTTATGCCACAGCTCCCTCCTGATCCAGAATCTCAGGGGTTTTTTTTTTGACTAATATTTACCTGGGACTCTTGCTAATGCAGAGATGGGATGTGATAAGGCATTTTTCTGACCCGAGAAGTAGGAGATAGACTTGAGTCCCTATGCACGTAGCCTTTGGGACCATGAACATAACCAAAAATATTCCACATAGCTCCCAAACTGCCACCAACACAATTACTTTAGTTACCCCTAGAATCTTCATAATTATCAGCTACATGTGACTTGCAAAAACCCAAACTGGATTTTTTATAGTCCTGCCTAAACATCTCTGGTCCCTTAAATAGAATGTTCCTATCTTTAAAAATCAGATCTTTTTCGAACTCTTCACTTCTGAACTGAAGAGACGTGAAAACAAACGTTACTTAACTGCACTATTTGTGCACAGGTATCTTTCAAAGAAAATCCTACCTTCATATTGGAGGACTTCAACTTTTTAACACGTTATTACTAATATTTATAGTAACAGTAGAAAGTGACTGATGGAAATATGGTGATGGATAAGGAGCCCTTATGCTAGGTACAAACCCTTCTGGGGGATGCACCAAGCGAAATACCGTTGTGTTTTAAAGATAGGAAGCTCTTTGGTGCAGATATTGTTTACCTGATCATTAAACCACAAATCTGCAATAAAAAAAATTTGTTTCAGTTCCTGTTCTACTGACAGCCCTCATTCATAGTCACCTGATAGGAAATTCAGAGAATGTAAAGGACAAAACCTAAGTGTATAAATGCTCTTGATCAACTAATTGGCAAAAATGCAGGCACTGCAGCTGCCAAATTCCTTAGATAAATCAACCTCACTACACTTTACTGTTCATTTACCATTTATGTGAAGCAAATCTTCATAATTCAAATATGGTCACATGGGGTTGCTCAGTGCAAATAACAGCAGAAAAAAGGGAGTCATTAAAATCCTAGAAGCAGCTGCTATAATTGGGTGATAGCTTTAAACTTGAGATACAAACCACTCTGTTAGTATAGAAACAATGTGCTGATCATCTTCACTGGGTTCCCCTCTGGGAACAAAAGAAAATTACATCTTGGGTGCTTGTCAGAACTTTGTTCACTTGAAGAAATCAAAATTGGTCTCAATCCTCTGCTTTGAAAGGAGTTGTCAAACAACTTTGCAACTATGATGAAGGCAGAGCATCTGTCTAATATTTGTAAAGTTCTACTTGTTGAGTTTAAAGCATGGGGTTTTATGCTAACAGTAAAGATATTTAGTTAAAAAAGATATGAACCTGGTCAATAAAACCAGTTTAATTTTCAAAAATTTATGTGCAAGAAAACTGGTGATAGGGCAGTCTTGGTGATATGGTGCTCTATGGTGATACCCTAAAAATAACAAAGGATTTGACAAAACTTGGAGTGGTGTAATCAGCAGCCCCAATCATTATGCCACGCTAATTGTATTTCTATACATATCACCTGGTTTAAGGATGCGTCAGGGGTATTGGGACCATCCTAGTTGCTCATCACTTTCAACCTTAATTGGTTTTCTAGAATTTGGGGCATAATTGGAGCACTTTTTATTTTAATGTATTTTAAGTTACCCTTCACTCAGTATGAATACAGTTTTTGTCTGGAAGGAGTTGATGCTGTTGAGTTTTAAGTACAAGTCTTTTGTTTTCCTTCAGCCCTCTGTATGCATAAGAAACAACTACAATCTTTAGCTTTTTCCTTTGCCCTGTATTGGAATCTTTAATTTTCCTTTTTGAATAGTTAAAGTGAGACTCCAGGCCACCTCTATGTGATAAATTCTTGCTATAGCACAATAATTTGAAGTGGTCTTCTACCTGGAGACACATCCATGACAAAACTCTTCCAACCTCAGCTGGCAAGCATGCAGTGATTGTTCTGACCTGACTAGGCTGTAGGATTTGGGATTAGTGGTAACAACCATTGCAGTCTCAGTTTCCTAACTCAGATTTTTGACCTAATTTTCAATATTACATATGAAAGGATCATTACATTTATATCTTACTGGTTCTCTGTGATACACCTATCTCTGTAATAGAAAGCTATTATTAAAATATGAGATAGGTAGATCCTGAAGTTTCTCTTTGACTAGTATATTACTGATGAGAACTTAATGCAGCAAAAATGCAATTCTTATCAATTAATTGGTCTCTTTTTGTTTTCTCCACACCAGACCCTGCACCATTCCTGCTTTTTAGCCATGGAAATGCCATCTTTAGAATTGACACTGAAGGGACCAATCACGAAAGATTGGTTGCTGATACTGGTCCATCAACACTTATGGATTTTCATTATGTAGAAGAGAAAGTGTATTGGGTAGACTCTGAAAGGAGACTACTTCAAAGAATTCACCTGAATGGCACAAAGCAAGAGGTAGAGTACTCAGTTCTCTGGAATTCTTCAAGTTAATGGGCGTAGAACCCTCTATGGAAACCACTTGCTCTTTAGGTACAATTCTGCCTTTACTGTTCATTGATTAGCACTTTATTTTTGCTGTTGTAATAGTTCTGATCCTGAATCTAGGCTGTTTTACTGGCATTCACATTTAGTACATTCAGTACTTTCTGTGGATCAAGTGAAGGAGAGTTAAAAATGAAGGAAAGACAATTCAGACAAACTAAGGCTTTGTAGACATTAATGTTTCTATCAGTTTTAAATTAATCTCTGGCATTATGGAACTTTGTCCTCCAGATTATTGTAACAAAAGCTGACACAAATGCTATGAGAAGAATGTGCTTCAATTCCTACTTATTTTTTTCTCAAACCTTTCACTGGTTTCTATGGTTGCATAAATGCTTCTTTTGGCACTTCATCCTTTGTTCAGAAAAAACTATGCAGTTCATTGCATCTGATTAAGAAGGGCAGACAGGCTGTTGTGGCTGAACTTTAATGGTGTAAGGGCCTTCTTTTGTTTGAGAGAGATTGCCTGTGTTTGCGTACTCATGCGGAGTCTTCATTGATGTATTTTCACTGACTTTTAAGGATCAGAGACCAGCAACAGTGTGTTAGGAAGTCTTCCATATGTAACAGTACAGGTCTGGGTGCTTCACAGTGTGTGAAATGTAAAAAGTTGTAGCGAAAAGATTACTCCAGTGTATTTCTTGAACAGAACAGTTTCTCCTTTTGCAGGGTGTCTCTCTGTTCAGAGGGGGTATGTGTAAGTACAAAGACCAAATGAAAGTGATGAAAGAATAAGAAATAACTACAGGTCTGAAAGTAAATGAAGCAAGCAAAGGAATGAAATAGAAAGTTTCAGTCTGGCATTTTATTCCCTATAATGAAAGCCAAGTTTGGAGTAGTCATCAGGATACCTCTTGTCAACTCTTTTTTTTATTGTTTACAGAGACTATGCTACATAGACAAAGGCATTTCAGGATTTGCTATTGACTGGATAAATCAAGACATTCTCTGGGCCAATAGACAGAAAGGAACCATAGAAGTGACAGACATGAATGGGAAGAAACGCCGAGTTCTTCTAAGAGATGTTGGTCATCCCACAAGGATTATCATTGATGCTGAACAAAGGTAATTTTAAATGGATTAGTAATTTCATTGAAATGGACTCCAAATATGCAAGGTACTATGATTGCAGTTTCATGGAATCACAAAAATGGATTGTAAGGGGACAAAAAGATCATCTAGTTCAACCCCTCTGCCATGGGGCAGGGAAACCCTTCACTAGACCAGGTCACTCAGAGTCCCATACAATCTGGTTTTGGAACACTTCCAGGGATGAGCATCCACAGCTTCTCTGGACAATGTGTTCCAGTGTCTCACCACCCTCTCAATAAAGAATTTCTTCCTAATATTCAATCTAAACCCACCCTCCTTCAGTTTAAAGCCATTCTTCCTTGTCCTGTCACAACATGTCCTTGCAAAAAGTCCCTCTCCATCTTTCCTGTAAGCCCCCTTTAGCTACTTGGAAGGATGCTATAAGGTTTTCCTTGAGCCTTCTCTTTTCCAGGCTGAACAACCCGAAATCTCTTACCCTTTCTTCATAAGAGACCTCAGATCATCCCTTTGATCATCTCTGTGGCCCTCCTCTGGGATCAGTCCAATAAGTCTATGTTCTTCTTAGGTGGGGTCTCAAAAGAGCAGAGGGGGAGAATCATGTCCCTCGATCTCCTGGTCACACTTCTTTTCATGCAGCTGAGGACATGGTTGGCTTTCAGGGCTGTAAGCGTACATTACTGAGTCTTGTCGAGCTTCTTATTCACCCAAGTCCTTCTCCTCAGGGCTGCTCTCTACCCACTCTCCACCCAGACTGTGTTTGTGCTTGGGATTGTCCTGACCCAGGTGTAAGACCTTGCACTTGACCTTGTTGAACTTCATCAGGTTCACACAAGCTCACCTCTCAAGACTGTCAAGGTCCCTCTGGATGGTATCCCTTCCCTACAGCGTGTTGACTGCACCACACAGCTTGGTGTTTGTTGTCAGCAAGTTATCTGAGGGTGCACTCAATCCCACTGTCCATTACACTGACAAAGATGGTCCCAATACCAATCCCTGAGAAATGCCACTTGCCACTGGTCTCCACTTGGACATTGAGTATTGACTACAGCTCTCTGAGTGCAACCACTCAGCCAATTCCTTATCAACTGAGTGTTCCATCTGTTAAATCCACGTCTCTCCAGTTTAGAGAGAAGGATGTCGTGCTGGATAGTGTCAAATGCTTTGCACAAATCCAGGTAGATGACATAGAACACTCTTCCTCGTCCTCTGTCCCTTGGAGTAGGAAGTTATCATCAATATATTCCAGGAACCTCCTTGATTGCTTATGCCCTGCTGTGTTGTCCCTCCAACAGATATCAGGGTGCCTGAAGTCCCCTGTGAGGACCGGGGCTTGTGGATGTGAGGCTGCTCCTATTTGCCTATAGAGGACCACATCCACTCAGTCTTCCCAGTCAGGTAGCTTGTAGCAATAATGTAACCTGATCCTCTACACCTTTTAATCCTGACCCATAAACTCTGCATTGGCTCCTCATCCATCCCCAGTTTGAGCTCCATGCACTCCAGCTGGTTGCTGACACAGTCAGTCTCCCCTGTCTGTCCTTCCTAAAGATCCTGGATCCTTACACTCCAACACTCCAGTCATAGGAGCCATCCTACCATATCTCCATGATGCCAATGTCACAGCCCTTCAGGCATGCGCCCCTGGTGATAGCATTGCTAATATTCTTCAGAGTCTTGCCATTTGAGTGGGATTTAAGGCCTGGACATCAGCCAGCGCATTTTTTTTTCCTGATTTACTTTTTAATGTAGCATTTATCTATCTTGGAAATATTCACAGTCCTCACACCCACTCTCAAACACCATTGAAACACATGTTACAAATGGCATTATAGGGATGTATTTCCTGAATGTATGTGAAAGTTTGGGGAGACTCAAGTGTGGATATTCACCTAGGTGTGATTCACTGTGCATAAAAGTTGTACTAATGTGCTAACAGGGAGACCACTAAGACATTAACAAACTGTAAAGAAAGTAAAGTCCAAGAAATCTAACATCATTTTTATGCCCTATGGCAATTTGCTTGTATGAAAACTATTGAGGGCTCTATTTTTATTGTGAAGTGAAAGAAAATCCCCAGTATGTTTATATGCACAGGCCTAAACGTGGACCAATCTGACATTAGCAATGTCTTTCTCCAAACATGTGCAACTCTCAAGTAATGAAGGTCAATGTGATACAGTAATAACAGAGTTTTTCTTAGAATATGTGTCTGGCTATTACCAGTGATAGGATTTTTGTTTTAGGAGCAATAATATAATTATTGCTATAGATTGTTTTACATTTTTGATGGTGTTTAGAAATGCCAAAAAATAAGGATTAAGTCTAAAGATGGCAAATACAATAAAGGCTGGCAATTACTCAAGCTGTTTTCTAATCTTAATCTTTCTTCTGTCTTTCTATTTGCAAAAACTGCGCACAGAGACTGTAACTTCCTTTGTTTCTTAATTTCCTTATCTGTAAAAAGTGAATCCTCACATTTGTCCAAACTTTCAGAGTAGTGACACTTCTTAAATGACAGGTGCTAGAGAAGTGCAAGTAAATATTAATAAACTGTTTAAAAATGGCAGAATAAAATTGGACTGACCTGGAAATGTGTTTTCACTTATACATTAATACCTGTCATTACTATAGACTATGTAACAGCGAGGAAAAGCTGTAAGGCAGAGGCTGATTCTTTCTACTGGTTTAATATAGTCCTTTGCCAGATCTAATATATTTGGGGCCCTTAAAAAAATTATAAACATAAACATAGTAAAGGTGGTTTTATGCTACATTGTTTTGTGCATATAAATCCTGCAATTTTATGATGATAGGTCAAAACAATGTTGTTTCTCGGAATTTTTGTCCACAAGAAATCCAAGGAAAGAATCTAAACTCAAACATTAAAAAATAAAATACATGTGAATTAGGGACAAGTTGCTATTTTGGAAGAACTGCTGTTACCCTTAATCACATCAGTAAATCTGAGTTCTGATCTATGAATATCTTGACATACAATTAGCTTCAGTGCATAACTGGTTTGAGTATTGGAGCTGTATTTTGACTGTGTTATAATTTAATAACAGCATAGTCTGGCTGCTATAACCAGCAGGAAGATAGAAATGAGAACAATAGAAATTGTTTTTAAGTTAAGTACTTAAGTGGTTTGTTCAACTAGAAATTCCAGAGGTAGATTCCTCCCCTGGGGCAGAGGGCAACGCAGACCTGCCTCAAAGACCTCCCTCTCCTCAAGTTTGCAGGTGTTCCCCATAGACTTGAGAGGTTATTCCAGTTTCCGTGTCTGAGTGCATGGCTGAACAAAGCAGAGAGACAGACAATAGTGGTTAAGCTGGGCTGATTCCTGCTTGACCTACATGAGAGAATTCTAGTATCTCTAGTAGTACTGGTAGTTCTAGTACCACACTGAGAAATTTTGTACACAGGAGCAACTAAACAATGAGTGCGTAGAAGTGATGTGGTTGTGTAAATGTAAGTTTTGTGGTTTTGTGTTTTGTTTTCTTAACATGCCTCTCTCGCCCGCAGGCTGTTATTTTGGTCTTCAGATGGTACAGTTTCCAGCATACACCGGGTGTCCCTCAGTGGAAGTGATACGATAAATGTTTTAAGAACCACAGAAAAAATAAAGGCCATCTCACTAGATTTGGTTGACACAAGGCTCTACTGGATCCAACACGACCACCGGAAAGAGATTTCCCATATTGGATCATGCGACTATGATGGTGGAGATGTTCGTTTGCTCAAAAGTTCTGTTCGGTGAGTTTTCCTCAGCTTGTCAGAAATAAAACACTCATTTCAGGAGTGCTGTTAAGTTCTCTTCCTCATTCTTCCTTTTATTGTGTCAGTTCATAACATGAGGAGTATGAAGTGTAGTGCAAATGGCATGTAACTGTAAATTTAAAATTAATCATAGGAAAATGAAAAAAGTCACAGTTGTAAGGATAACACTGCCACTCAATACTCTCCATCTTCCAAGCTTTTAGCAAATGATAACTACTTAATCCTTAGAAATCCTCTCTGAGTGTTTATTAGTGGCCTTTTTCTGCAGATAGAAGAGCCAAAAGGAGAGATTAAATGATTTATCCAAGGTCACAGTGGGTGAGCTCAGGTGACTGAGCTGTGCTGAAGAGACTGAACTAGATCAGGTCTTTCTCTTCCTCCTCTGAGTCTGTTGTCATCCTTAGCTGCTGGGTGGGGAGGCTCAGCTCTGTGCTCAGACTCTCCAGCAAGCATCAGCAGATGTGTTGGAAACTGTCCTGTGTAAGAGAATTGTCCCCCTCTGATCCCGAATGCTGGGGTTAAGCACAGCTGAGGGGGCTGTTAGACCATGTGCTTTTGACTTCCATGCTGTGCAGGGGTACAGGTGCTCTGTGCTGGTCATGTGTTCAGTGAGGTGCTTGGGAAAGGTTACCCTGTATCACTGCAGTGTCTGTTGGTAGGGCTGGATCGGCACATGTGTAGTAGGGATTGCCAACAGCAGAATGAGAAAAATATGTGGTTTCGCTGGCCTACTGATTTAAACATGCAGCACTCTATTTGCATATGATGAATACAAAGCTGGTTTCTCCCTACATTGACAGCAATCACATTGGATTTTTCCTTATCCTCTTCCCCTTTCTCCCTTGAATTGGCTGTTGTTCACTAGGGCATCAGCACTTTCCCTTTAGCCTGGATGATATAGATTCTCAGTTTTCCACCTGGATTATGTGCTGGAAAGCGGAAGACAGAATTACTTCTTTCAGTATCTTTTCTGCTCTCTCTCTTATTTAAAAGTGGGCCTTCTTGTGGTTTCTACTAGCTGCTATAACTGACCAGTGAATGGAAACTACATTCCTGCAATAGGAGAAGCAGCAGAAGATGGATTTCAGAACACCCTACTCTTACTTCTCTATCTCCACCTTGATTTCCTTGGACAGTCAGAATTGTCAGAGCAGGCACTGTGTATTGGGAAGAGGTGGAACTTATCTGACCTACATCCTTCAAGAAAGCAAGTGTCTATTTTAATTGCTGGGTTCACCAGAAGTGGGGTGATACTTAAGCTTTCTCTTCCAATTGAGTCAGTCCTGAACAATAGCTCATAAAACCCGTGAGAAATGCAGGTTATCCATTTTGTGTTTATTTTTTGCAAATTCGCAGGATTATGAGTGCTGCATTATTTTGGGAATGTCTCTGCACCTCATCTGATTCTCATGTATAGAAGATAATACTATATATATATATAAGAATACAAAGAAAGGTTATTTACAGTGAATTTGACCGAACTAGATGCTCAGAAAATGTTTGAGTGAGTAAATATATAGTAATGTGCCACTTTATGTTATCTTCTCTTGTTATAGACATCAATTGCTTGGTATGTCCCTCTTCGCTGAGCACCTGTACTACTCAGAGTTGAAATCTGGCATGATATGGAGAGCCAACAAATATACTGGAAAAGTTGTAGTCACAATTAGCCTGAAGCCATCATTTTTTCCACCAGTGGAGATAAAAATAGTACATCCTTTTAAACAGCCAGGTGCAAGAACTGATTCTCAGGATTTGGGTAAGGAAAATGAAATGGTACAGTTGTATTTGTGAGAATAACTATGTCATACACTCTGATTCTCTACAGTAATAATTTTCTTTGGCAAAATTCCATGCTTACTTGAAGTAAAGGAAAAAGTTTCCTTTAACTTCAGTGATCCACAGTTCCATTTGGTGTGTGTAAATCCAGCTGAGTATCAGGCTGGAGGTGTACCAAACATGAACCACTGATTTCATTATTCTATATACACATGCAGATATATGTAGTTTTCTCCTTCTCATCCTTCTGTTTACACAAAAGTATTTTTATGCTGTCCTGCTAAATGCAAAAAGCATACAACTTTTTAATCCTCCACCTATATTATCTTTTTCAAATGTCTGCTTAATTCAGAAAGTTTTAATCTAATATGCATTTAAACACCTCTGATTATTATGGCATTGAAGGATTTTAAGCATGAAGTATGTCCTACAAGTGATACTGTGGATGTCTCACCTTTGCTGTGAAATGGCTCAGTTAAGAGTCAGTCTGTCTTAGAAAGACTTGAAGTTGCTATAATAGCTATGGAATAAGTGCCTCAAGTCTCTTTAATTGATATAAATTCCAATATGAATTGGTCATCTTGCTGCCTTTCGCTGTGGATCCAAAAATGAAGGTAGTTGACTGTCAAGAGCTCACCTCACTTGAGGATTCCTGCTGAGACAGTAGGAAGAGAGGGATGTCCAGGGGAAATAATGTCTTGTTCTCTGCTCTCTGGAAAGCAGACAGAGCACTCTTACTTCAGTGGAATAGCTTTTGTCACCAGTTTTGCTTGGATAAGAAAGACAGGAAAACAGCATAGAGGCATTTCTTTGTTGAGCAATGGTTGCAGAACTCCCAGGGGAAGATGTCCAGGGGTTCCCAGAGGCTGAAGTGATATAAAGACATGAGGAGAATTTAGTGTTCATTTTTGTTTGTAATGAAAATGAAACTGTAAATATCTCTCTTGAACTATTTTAAAATATCTACTATAAAACAGGCTTCGTCTTTTTGCATGCCAGCCAACAGCTTCATATGGTACCATGCCATCTCTCATTTTGAAGACTGATCTGAGTGGAAAAATCAAAACTTCAAGGGAATTTTCCCTTTCAAATGTTTTGTTTTCAGTGCAAAGAGCTGTTGAGATGCAGAAGATAAAGTGTTCCTGGAAATCAAGTTTACACTTGTAAGGACGGGGAGCATCAATTCAGAGACAATATCTGTTGTGTGCTTACTTTGAGGAAAATGGTCATCCTGGCAAACAGAAGCACTTTCTTTAACTGACACATCTGGTGCTCTCATACAGAGTAACTAGGGCAGGATATGTTTGTGGTGCAGACAGCAGCATCTGCACACATCACAGGGTTGTTACACTGAGATTCAGAAGGTCTTATGAGGTCTCCTTGGGTGTCCGTCACAATGTTTACCTATGCAGGAAGATAGAGAGGAAGAGACCATGACCAAGAAAGGTAGTCTCTTGAACCTCAGGGACTGTCGGTTGTGTTACGTGTCCTCTCCACAAGAATGTGCAGCATAATTTCATTGAAAATTTTCATTGACTGTGGGCACTTAGCTTCTATTCTTCTCTCAAAAGATTAACTCCACTTCTTCCACCAGAGCATTCTGCTCTCTGGTGTTTATCTTTCCACTGCATAAAGGCTTTCCCCACTTTTATTTATACATAAACCACACACAGATATATATATATATAATATATATACCAGCATTTTCAAATGCCTTGCAGTATATACCCCTATGTTTCCAATGTTCAGTAAATTTTTGTATGACAGTAAGTGTTGTCAACAGTAGGCCTTTCTTTAAATTCCAAATAACTTCTTGTAAAAATGTCTGGGAAGTGATGGAGTAGAAAGAAGCTTAACAGGCTGAATCCAGATGAACGTTTTGGACTTTGCATGTATGTTGCTTGGCTTATCCAGAGCAAGAACGGGGATGAAAGGAGGACTAATGAGCCTGGAGTTCAAATGAGATTTATAGCTGATCTTACAACAGAGAAATGTGGAGATAAAAGCATACCTAGACTAATTGGATGCTCTGTACAAGCTAAGAAAACGTATGTTGCAGTGTAGCATCTGCTGTGAATTATCAAGCCTTCTTTAAAGCAGATAACTAGTGCATTCCTTCAGATGAAAAGGGAACTAATGAGAAGTGTGCAAGTGAGATGATTTGATTTTTTTACTGCAATTTGAATTATTTACTTTGCTACTGAAATTCCTCATGTACCCTCTTCCCTTTCTCTTTCAAACGATTTCCCTGGATTGGTCAGCGCCCATAAGTACAGAGAAGAGCATTAATTCAGCTATGGGTTTGCTGTAACCCCACTGAACAACTTTGGTATGGCAGCATCACACTTTTATTAACAGCTAATAAAATATCTTAATTCCCTCAAAATCTCAAAGACTGCCTCTGGAATTCTTTAGAGTATCTTTTCTGGCAGATTAATGATATTCAGTACACTTCCTTCCCATGACAAAGGATACTTGAACAGCTTTTTCTGTGAATCAGAAGTAAGAAGGCTTACAGGGATCTCTTGGGCACTTTTTTCTGCTTTCTTTGAAGAAACTTTGAGAATATCTTCTTGGAAATCAGAAAGATTCTAAGTTTTAAATCTGAGTTCAGCATTTATAACACTTGTATTTCTCACAGATCCTTTCCAGTACAAAGATTCTCTAGAATTCTCTAGACTGTGCTATTATTTTTTGTCCAAATGAAACATATGGTCATTATGATCTGTCCAGCTATTCTTTTTGTTAAATAATGTGAGTAAAAATGTGGTAATAATTCTCAGTCTTCACATGCTATCTGTCTTTTAAAAATCTCTCTCGTCTCTCTCTTTTTTTTTTTTTTTTTTTTTTTTTTTTTTTTTTTTTTTTTTTTTTTTTTTTTTTTTTGCATGTGTGCTCTCTCTGTCATTCTCTTATTTCTGAGCATTTTATGGAGCAATATATACTACTGTGCAGGTCTGGTGGCACATGAAACCTGCTACACAGTTTTCCCTTTCATAGTCACTATAGGTATGCACCCAAATCAAACCATCCCTTACTTTGGGCTCTCTCTAGATTTTGTGCTGATGTAGAGCTGGAAATGATCATTTGCACAGACCTACTCTTAGTCTTCCAAGGACTTTCATTTTTACAGTGATTTTTTTGGCCTGATTTTAGCAACAGAAAATAATAGAAGCTATTTTCTGTTGATAAGAAGTTCCTCAGGTTGAGCAAGCAGATGTTGAGAAGAAAATACATCCGTGATCATCATTCTACTTGAAGGTTGATATGGTAAAAACTCCATTATGCTTATACTCTATTTGTTCTTTCAGAAAAAGGAACCTGTGATTTGAGTAAAGAAAAATGCAGAAGAAGAATCTGCAGGCCAGACTCAAGGATTCATCGGTGTAAATGTCCTACTGGCTTTATTTTAAGTAGAAATAAACAGTTTTGTGAAGGTAATATGTGAATCTCTCATCAGCTTTATTCCATCAGATGAAAGAAAATTCTTCTGTTCTTTTACTTATTGAGTATGAAAAAACACAATGAGATTTTAAAAATTCCAGTTGTGCCATTTAAGTTTTGTGTCCTTCCATGTTGTGAAGTAGTCTAAAAGAGACTTATGAATGTGTCACAGGTGCCATTTTTTCGAGAAATTTTGATCTTAGCCTGAGTAGGTAAAGCGGCTTCAGATAAGTAGACATGCTTCTATACGCTAATTTAATTTTTAAATAAAAATGAAAACACATATATCACCAAAGGTGAAACACTGAGCAATCCTGCAACAAGAATATTACCACTTTCAAAAAGGGCAGAAATTCTTAACATGCTTCTAATTGTTTTAATCTGGGTTGTAATTAAAAATCTAAAATTACTACTGATAATAGACAATACTTTTGGAAGCATCTTTTTCACTACATGACCAGATTTTATAAGATGTAAAGGCATCAAAATTCCTAGCTTACAGGATTTACAAACCTGCCTGAGCAGCAGCATTCTAATTCTCAGGAAATTCACAGCGATTGCTTTCTGAATTTTGACTTCTAATACACTTCTGTGTTTTGAGATTTCTACTTAAGTCATGTTTAAGCCCAATTTTTTAAAAGAATTTTTGTCTAAAGAAGGTGTCTAATGTAATTTTTTTGGGTGCAGGATTTAAATGGCATTAAAATCTGTACAGAAAGGCAGAACTTTCGAAAGTTGTTTAGGCACCTATGCTGGACACATGCAGCCTGAGTAAGTTTTTGCTAGAAGTTTTTTAATGCTGATTTGAAGGAGGTCTGCAAACTTGCGTTTTTGTAATATATTAGGAAAAACATATTTTTGTAAAATGAATGCAAAAAAGGAGGTACTTCTTGCAGAGTGTTTCTTTGTTTCATTAATCTACTCCCTGACACAGGTTGATGTTATTCGGATGCAACAAGTGTTTCTTTTGGCAGATATTAATGAATGTGGCTTTTGGAATCACGGCTGTACTTTGGGCTGTGTGAACATCCCTGGTTCCTATTACTGCACCTGCCCGAGAGGTTTTGTTCTGCTGCCTGATAGGAAAACCTGTCATGGTAAGGAGCCGTAATACATAAACACTTGAAGCATCACATTGGAGGGAGTCCTCATTTAACACTGGAACTGCTGAAAGTTTTGTATGTTGTGTTGCTCACTTCTGATCCCTTATTATGTAAGTAGGATCAGCTTAAACTGGGTGAACCAATTTCAGATGTCATGTTTAAGGAAGTGTAAGTTACACGTGAGTAATCATATAGGCCTCTTCGGGGTGGTGAGGGGGGGAAATTCAGGTCTCCCGAGAGACCTCTTTGCTCACATTGGGCTCTGTGACACGTTCCAGGTGGATAAGCAGTTATATCTTTTTAAATATGGTCTCTGAATTTGACTCACTTTGGTTATCCTGCACAAGAATTTTCCCACTCTCTGAATGAGCAGCTTTAGCATCATCTTTTTTCTTTTCAGCTCAGGGCCGATAGCATTGCTAATGTGTATGACATTAATGGAATTAAATGTGTATACTCAACCTACAAATTAGGCTTTCTAAATTAAGTCTAGAACACCAAGTGTGAAAAGGATCCAAGTTTTGAGGTTTTTGGGATATTCCCAGTCACTTTTGAAGCAAAATTTATGCATAGACAAAGGTCCTTCTACCTTGTTTCCTTGGAAATAAAATACTGGTATAAGCTCCAAGTAGGAGTGCCAGTGCACACCAGTGAGTTCAGTCTGCATCATGGCAGGATCAGGACATAGGGTATATTAAATATCACAACTCTAGTAGTCAGTCAGTCTATCTCTTTTAGACTTCCAAGAATCACTTCCTCTCTAATAAGTGGGAGCCAGGAGCAGTTTTCAGTGACCCAAATGTGGGGGTCCAGGGTGTGTGAGACAGCTGCAGAAGGCAGCCAGCTGTGACAGACGACTTGTGAGTGCTGCAGCCAGAGGCTTTTGGGAGGTGGGATATCCTTTTGTGTCCAAAACAACACTTAGACACCATGCAACTCTGTCCTACTTTGGATGACCATCTTGAACTATATGCCTACATTTTGAGTGGCTTAAATTAGACAGTTTTTCTAACACAGGTTAGGGATGCAGCACAGACAGTGTAACTTCTTAACTACTGCAGCCCAAGGCAGATGTATCACCAACTACACAACTTGAGAGAGAGAGATGTTTTGATGCTTTTTTCTTCAAGTTCTTTACAAAGCTCTTCATCTAAAGCCACAAGCTCTGGTCAGAAAGAAACTCAAGATAGTTTCTTGACCATATTCTCTGTGCTTAAGCAGTTACAACAGTCCAGTCCAGATTGGAGTTGCCCTGGAGAAGCAATATTTGCAACAGCT
This sequence comes from Pipra filicauda, assembly GCF_003945595.2. NCBI lineage: Eukaryota > Metazoa > Chordata > Aves > Passeriformes > Pipridae > Pipra > Pipra filicauda. The sequence goes on from NW_024104287.1 coordinate 1,391,412, forward strand.
ATGCACCATTTAAGCCAGTGTATGCAGCTGATTCAAAGAAGCAGCTGTGGGAAACTTTCATTAGTTCCAGTCTTCCAGTGGGTGTTGCCATATGGCACCAGAACTGGGATAATGAGATGGAGCACTGCAATATGGAAGGTGGAAGGAGCATATCCTGTGAAATTGCATGAAAGAAATACTCAAAAAAATGTTGGCACTGCAACAATTCTAATGGAAAGTAAAGGAAAGCTATTGCCAGGTCCTCAGATGATTTTACCCTTACAGCTTCTAAAATTGACACTAAGGTATATAGTTTTGTTTCGGGAAGGTTCATCTCCTGGTTTCATTGATTCTAGCTCTGTTACACCCAGAGTAGTAGGAAAGTAGTTTTTCTTCATTCACTTTGTATTTTTATACTTATTTTTTCAGTATAAATTCCTTGTAGTTTTCAAAACTCGATCTATTTTTGATGAACTGTAAGAAAGAAAGTTTTCAAAATTACCTCTATTTTAATAACGCCTCTTCATAGAATTTTGGAAAATGTAAGTCTGATAAGTATAATGGCTTCAGGACTCAGCAATTTTGGCTTTCTCCTGTGCTATAATTATGAGAGGATGTGGAAAAAAAACTTGGAAAAAAAGAGAAACAAAGGAAAACAAACCTCAGAAACACTGCAGAGGTGTTTTATTTATTTATTTATTTCTTAATTGTTTTATTTATTTCATTTTCCCCCCCCTTCTTTTGCTATTTAAGAAAGTGTTAATATCTCTTTCTGGGGGCTTAGTAAAAACTTTTATAATCATTTTATATTTTTCTTTCCTCTCTTTAAATTACCATAGAGCTGATTTCCTGTACAAGTAATGACACTGAATGTAGCCATGGTTGCCTTCAAACATCTAAAGGCCCTGTTTGCTTTTGTCCGGAAGGATCTATACTCAAAGTGGATGGCAAAGCATGCACGGGTAAGCAACATTTTTTCTAGCTGTAGTGACTGCCAAACTCTATTTATTCTTAGCACTGAGAGCCAGAAGTGAATGAAGGCATTTTACATTCATTTTGCACAGCTGTAAATGATTGTACCAGATAGGAGGCAATAGAATGTCAGGTGCTTTGAGTGCTGAGATGAACAATATTCATCTTCATTTTTTAATAGATTTTTATTAGGGGCAGCATCCAATGTTTACAGGCCAAATTCCTCTGTTGTCAGCACAGATCAAGGCATGTTACAGATTATTATTGCAAGAGACATCTAAAGTTTATATTTGAGGGGAAATATATGTACAAAATTAAGGCTTGGTTGAAATCTGAAGATGACTTTTTGACATCATGCAGCCCAGGTTCACAGTCATTTACCCAAAAATGGAATTTTTGTAGTCAGAATACTTGAAGCTGCTATGTTCACTAATATGTCATTCCCCATTCTAGCATTTTTCCAAATTCAGGGGATTGTAATTTTTCAAATGTATATTTTTAGTCTTAGGGATCAAGATAGCTCCATTACTGCCAGCCTCCTGCCTTGAAAAAAAAAAAAAACACCTTTCCCTTTTAATCCCTTTCATACATGGACTGTGTTATATGCAAAGTTTGAGTCATTATTGCTGTTTTGCTAGGAACACTCCACTGAGTAAGCTCAGGTTGGCATTGAGAATGTAATAGAAAAAATAAGAAAATAATAGTTTCTTTTTATATGAAATCTTGGTTTGCTGTATCAGAAAGTATCAATTTTCCATCCTAGCATAATTAAGTTCTGGGGAGAGAATTGCATTAATTTGCTGTTTCTCTGCATGGTGTGCACAGTCTGATAAAATTTATTACTCTGCTGTAGATGGGATGATATTTGTATGGGAGAAAAATGAAAAAATGAACACATGGAAGACCTCTCTCTTCATGTGTCCCACCCTTCCATCCCCTATCTTGTGTTGTAAATTTTCAGGAAAAACTAAGTAACAAGTTACTACTAATTTGTTATCTCTTCACTGGACTTCTGCTTTCAGCAGGAGGCCTTTTGGTAAATCTACCAGTCATTGAGATGATTTGGACTGTAGAAATCCTGAGCAGAGTGAATCATTCTCTTATACCTCTGATTATGTTGTATTTTATTTTTTTTTAGAACGGCACAATAAAATTTTACAAATGCTCTGTTTAAGGTTGTACATCTCCAGATAATGGTGGCTGCAGTCAGATATGCTCTTCTTTAAGCCCATCCTCCTGGGAGTGTGCTTGTTTTCCTGGATATAAGCTTCAGCGAGACAGAAAGCACTGCACAGCTATAGGTTGGTGTCTTGGTGTGCCTGTATATTTCTGCCAATAAAAGCAAAATGATTTTTGAGTCCTTTAAAGTGGATGGCAAAACTAGGATCCCTTTTTGCACTGGTTTTAGGTTACTTTGTGAAACTTGTGAAGTATTAGTTGTTAGGAAAGATAACCTGTTTTGGAAATAAACCAGAACAAGCACCACTATATGGTTCAGTCTCCCTCATAGAGGGTTCAATTTATGATCCAACTTCAACATTTCACTCTGGGCTCCCACACTGCAGGGGTTCGTCCTGAATATGCAGATTTTTGTGCCTTCAAATAAATGTGGGCATAGTTCCTGCCCAGTTTTACAGGACTGGGGCTGAGGTCCCTACATTTGGAAAAGAGGATAGGAAATAGCCTGTTGAAGGACTTTTCCTACAAGGATATTTCTCCTCCACTAGCCCCAGGAAGCCCAGGTATTTGCTGTGCACATTTGGATTTCAGACCCTCCCATTCCTTCTAAGAAAAGGGCAGACCTTGGTGAGCAGCAAGGTATAAGCAATTGCCTAAGAGAGAGGAGGAAAAAGAAGTTTGTGATTTTTTTCAGGAATAGAGAAAAGCTTTATTTTTTGGAGGACAACATTTTTCTTACTTTTAGTGTGAAAGACTTCTCATGTGCAAAAGTCAAGTATTCTGGCATTTATAGTGATGCTGTGAAATGCAGAGAGATGATTTTGAGGCTAAGTCGCTCAGTGTGAAACAGTGGGGCTTGTCACTGCCTTTATCAAAAATTTTGAGGCTGATGCTGAAAACTTATATTCACATTTATCTTCAATTTCTGAGGCAAGTGGAATGTAGGAAAATTGCCATAATTTCTTTGTGCTTCTGTTCCTTATTTTGTCCTTTACCATTATCTACTTTCAATGCTACCTAGGTAGTAATGCAAGTTAGAGATCACTTTGAACCTAGTGCAATTAACATACTGGCAAATTTTCATCAACAGGTCCTAAGCCATTTTTGTTATTTGCAAATGGCCAAGATATCCGCCAGATCAGTTTTGATGGAACCGATTATACAAGTTTACTTGACTGGCAGATGGGAATAGTCTTAGCACTAGACTCTGACCCAGTGGAAAATAAGGTAAGGCATTAAAAATGAGAGGATTTCGAAGTGTTGCAAGGACAAATGGCTTGAGCTTTCATGTGCCTTAACCTTTCTGCTGTCAGTGATCTGGATTACATGTTGTGCTGCTTGTTGTTCTATTGCCTGTCTAGGAGCACCATAGCTACAAGCTGCCAAAACCTAACTGAACAGTTTCATCTTTTACTCACTAATTGAATGTGCTTTGTACATTGACAATGATAATTCACAGAGAATTTGGATTTCTAAATTCGCTTTGGGCATGATTTCAATTTCAAAGAACTATTGTGTGATTGATAAATTTTCTCCATTAAGATTGCAGTGTTGTTTTCTGGAAATACATTGTGGGGGTTTTTTTGCTGTGTAGCGGTAAAAGCAGTAGTATCTTTTTTTCTGTACAGCTAAATCCCACAATCTCTACTAAATGTAGGAGTAATCTTAACACAGATTACTTCCTGTATCCTGACATTATTCAGCAAAACTGCTGAATGCTCACTGAGTTTATTACTCTTACAAAATATATTCCTCATGTGTAAGATATTGCTGTTGGGAAACAGGAGTCTTCTCTGCAGAAAGAACTGTTTGTCTGTGTGGCTGTATCTTTCCACCCTATTCCTTGCCTTCAGAGTTGGGAATAATAGTTCAGCTGTGCTTTGCTAAACCTCCTCTGGCAGATAGTTATATTTGCCTGTGATGAGATTTATTTACATCTAAAAGCGTTGCAAAGAAGTACTGGTTGGTACAGTGAAAGTTGATGATGAGCTCAGTTAAGTTGTTGGAAGCATCTCAAGGCCCAGATGGACACAGCCAAACAAATGTAAATGTTACCAGATCTGCATTTACAGGAGCATTTCAGGCACTTCTGGAACATCGCCACTTGCTCCTGAAATAGGGCCCTGCTGGAGAACTGGCAGTTGTTCTGTGCTGTGCCAAACGTAAATCAGCTGCGCCAGTGACGCTGGGTGTGCACCCGTGTTCTTCTCCTGTGGGGAGCTCAGCGTGGCATTGGGGTGGGCAGTACAAAGGTAAGGGGACATGCAAGAGAGTTGCCAGGCTGCAGCAGCCTGGTCTGGTCAGTGCAGAGCAGAGTAGCATGGAAGCATCCCTTTGTGCTCCCGTGGTATTGAACTAGCTGGTTTAATGCTAGAGGCTCCCCCCTGTTTTGTTTGACCTTGTGGTTAGCATCAAAACAAAGTTATTTGGTTTGCTGTTACCATTTCCAAGGAAAGCCTCAGCATTGTTTTTCATATGGTTCTGCCATACAGTGTATAGCTCCCTCTGGGTATTGAATACAAGACAAATTTTCTTTCCTCATCCTTGGAAACCACAAGCCTAGTTTCCCCACTAGCAGAGAACTTTTCTTTCAACCCAAAACCTAGAAACCTCTTCTGAAAATTTTAGAGCCTTACAGAATAGACACCTGGTAAAAAATTAAGGTAACCGTAGGCTGAAAGAGAGAAAAAAATAGGAGCAAATTATATAACTCCTTTTCCCCTTCCCAGCTCCTTGACACACATAGACTGCTACTATCTTCTCTCTGCTTCTCCCTTTTCACTATGAGCAACCAGTGAAATAACATTTCATTTTGCTTCCTTAGCTGTACTTCATGTGAGGGAGCTGCTTGCTGAAACAAAACCACAGGATATTCAGAGGGCTGTATATAGGGCAACTAGGATTTACAGCTAAGCACAAGCTGCCTGTAGAAATCATCTTGGTTGAAGGACAAGTGCCTTTTTATTTGGTCAGGGATCACAGGTTACCTGTGCAGCTTTTTGTAAATAAGCAGTTTAGGAAACTTTCAAGATGAAAAATTTGGTTTAGAAGTGCGACTATTAGACAAGGGGAGTAGAGTAGAAAGTGAGATGGGAACTAATAACACCTCACCTGTTATTTATTTACAGATTTACTTTGCTCACACTGCCTTGAAATGGATAGAACGAGCTAATCTGGATGGCTCAAATCGTGAAAAAGTTGTTCATGAAGCTATAGATACACCCGAAGGCCTCGCTGTGGACTGGATTAACCGTAAATTGTATTGGACAGACAGAGGGTACATGCTCCACAGTGAATTTATGTTGAAGCATGCCATAAAATATTTGGAATAAATGACTGGTGATACAGAAATAGCTGAGATATCACTCTAATTCAGTAGTGCTTCACATTCTGATTGGTTAGTTTTAATCTCAAGTATATACAGTTGGAAGGTTCTTCAAAACTGAAATGCTGGAAGTTCCCTTTGAGTCTGCTATTGTATTTTTATCTTTGTCTTTCCAAGAAGCAAGGGTTTGGACTCAGTTGCAAGGAATCTAAAGCATGTACCACATATATACATATACGCATGTGCATGTGAATATGTTTACACTCATTTATATACATACACTCTGTGTGTGTGTGTGTGCACATATAGGTATATCTTTATATATACATATAAAAAAGAATATTACTGTATTGAGTATGTCTTGGGCAGAAGTCAGTGTTGTTGGCAGCTAGAATCATGCCCCTTTAAACTATTGGAGGGTCTTTGTCAATTATCTCTGCTAAAAGAGGAAAGACAATATGACTTTAATTTCAGCTGATACCTAAAATTACATGCTGAGAGAAACAAAACTTTGCTGATCTTTGCTGAAAAGGCAATGCCAGATCAAAACACACAATGAAGACTCCTTGAAGAGTGGTCATGATGTTTCAGTATGATCCATAATTCATTACTCAATAGAAAGTAATTTTGAATGTTCAGATCACCCTCCTTCTCCCTTATAAATATGCTGCTAGTCCATTTCCTTGCTAATAGGTGCAATCTTGTCTACGTGATCGTGCTCCTGTAGAAATATACCAATGTTTCTCGTGAAATAGAAAATTGTGGTGTTTGTCTCTGTAGGACAACAGTCCAGGGGGAATCTGAGAAATGGAATTGGCAACTTTCTTTTCAATCACTCCATTTATCTGTTTGTATTGCATATTTGAAGGAATATATTTCTCCTTCCATCTCTGTGTGGCCTTTCTTTGAAGTTTTAGATAGGCACGGAAGGCTGTAGGCTTTCAGGTAGAGGCCGGTATTTGTTTGGCAAAGTGAAGATTACAGCAATAAAATCAGTTTTCTGGAAAAAGGCTGAATTTGAAGACTGGCAAACTAGATTCTATACTTGACTTGGCCACATGTTTTATGAGTGATCTTAAGAACTTTAGCCTCATTCTTTCCTGAGAAATAGATGTAAAATGACTGGGGATTTCTGGATGAAAAATGCTGCATAAAAGTACTATTTAGAAAAATTCTTTATACGTTTGATAATGGCATTTGGTTAGGAGCTGGTTTTCCTCCTGAATCCTTTTAGAGCTAACACTTATCCGTTAGTGATCATACTTCCAACTCATTATTTGCCCAGAGAAGGAGAACTTAATGTCTTCTGCAGAGCAGCAGGTATTTTATCATCATGCCTTGGACCAAATAATGAGGCTGTAACTTGAATTACTGGTTGATAAAACAACTGGACTCCCCACATCAGCGGGATTATTTTCTGTCATTGTAAATTTATTTATTACAGCTAAACTAAATTGATGTAAAATCTTAGTACATTCTACCCGAGAAGGTAATTAAAAAGATAGCAGGGAGGACTTAACTGTGCCCTGTGTATTGCAGGAAGGCGTGCATCGAAAGGAGCAATCTGAATGGAATGCAAAGAAAAATGATCATCTGGGAGGATATCTCCCAACCCCGAGGGATTGCCATTCACCCATTTGCTAAGTAAGGAGTGAAAAATGCAGTTAATCATGAAATACTTAGGGAGGGTTTTTAAAAATGACCATACCAGCCTTGCCCTTTTGAGAATCAAAACGTGCATTAGTCTCCTGGTAGGTTAGTCATCGCATTGCAGAGCCGTGTGAACTATATTGTTTCATTGCTGGATTTCTCTTCTGAGTTGAGACATGTTCATTTCTCATACAGATTTAAAAGAAAATACCAGAAGCATTAATGATATTGTATGCAGTTTAAGCTAAAGCTGCATGAGCAACTAAAGTCACTCTGACAGTTTGTAAGCACCACACTACAAACTTCGATGGTTCCATATCTATTAGTGTAAAGAAGGTAGTCACTTTTAACCAATAGTACTTATAAAGTAGTTTTTTGGCCATGGTTCAGTTTCTTAGGAAACTAAACCTAATCTACTATTGTGGAGATTTGTTGATTTAAATGCACCTTATAACTTCTTAACTAGTGTCGAGATGATCACAGGAGATTTGGGTGTTTAAACTCTTGATGCAATTCTGTCCATCTTAATCAATGGCAAAGTCCATGGATTTCAGTCAATATGTCTGTAGTAGGAGCATTTTAAATCTGTTGATTTTTTAAATTATTTTTTTGATGTTCATATCCTGCTATAACTAAGTACCCATGAATCAAGGAATGAAGTAAAGTTGGGGAGGGTGTTTTGTTGGTTTCCCTTTGGGCATAAAAGACCTGAAAGAATTTTTCGATAGAGGTTGAATATGATAGAGACATTTTGCAGGAAAACTTTGTAGAATGAGTAGGTTCTGGAAGATTGTTTATTAGAATTATTGGTAGATGCAAAGGGTACAAGGGGAAAGGGAAGAGAAAACATCACTAAAATCTTCATTTTTAGAAAGTTAATGGCGAAAGGATGAACAGACATTATGGTAATGTCCATAGTTGTAAATATTGAAGAGAGATCTGAAACACAATTAAGACTATTGAAAATACTGATCCCTGCATTAGCTACAGCAAAACTACTTCAGTAAATAAAGCTAAATGAATCTGTGGGTTATTTCAGTAAACCTTACAGAGGCAACTTATGCCTTGGAAGACTAGAGCTCAAACTTCAGAAGTAATTTGTGATTTTGGTATCCTCATTTTTAAGTTGCCATCTAGCACTCTCTGTTGAAAAACAGTGAGTAACACATAGGACTTTAGAGGGAGATCCTGAAAATCACAATTTTATTAAAAGAAGAAAATATACTGGTTTATTTTTTAAAACCAAAATAACCTGTGTACTCTTGCTTGTTTTCCATGGGTAGTGGGTAATTTTGGTTCCACTTGTGTATTATTACGCCATTTTTTAGACAAGGTGCTGGCTAATGCATTGTCTTCTGTTGTCTGGGTTTGCTAAACCACTATCAGCTGTCATGTGGAAAATCAAAAAGCAGATATAAAGATCTGGCAATTAGCATAGGTGGGAGTTATTTTTCAAAGGTTTTGTGTCAATGAATAGAGGATTCTGCATAAGTCCCAGTGTAATCACCTGGAGTCTTATGGCAAGTGTGAAAAGACCAGAAGCCAATATGTTTGCTTGAAGCATGCACTTTTTCTCCTGTGACTTGGGGCTGTATTGCTCTGATCTGACCTTTCTGCTTTGAAAGAACTCCATGGAGAGGAGGACAAACATTTGCTTACTGACTTCCCGTATTCATTTTGTTTTCCAAAGGAGATTATTCTGGACTGACATGGGGGTCAATCCCAGGATTGACAGCTCTTCATTAGAAGGCATCGATCGTCGGGTTATAGCCAGCACTGGTCTGGTGTGGCCCAGTGGAATAGCTCTTGACTACTTAGCAGACAAAGTGTACTGGTGTGATGCTAAGCAGTCAGTGGTTGAGAGCGCGAATCTGGATGGTTCTGGTCGTCAAATTCTTGCACAGAATGATGTAGGTGAGGTTTTGGCGTTGATAATTACCTACTGCTGCTTGTCAATCTGTGTGTGTACCTGCACATGTGCATGCAAATTACTGGCCAGCAGCTGTGCTGTAGATCCCATACAACCCTGTGTTGAGGTTAATGGCCTCACTTTCATTCTTTATTCTGTTACCCAACTGACCTTTATCCAGTTTAGCAAAAGTATGTCTTTCTAACACTCTCTGCTTTTACTAATCAGTTGCTTTGCATTGCACAGAGGACTTCTCTGCCTTCACAGAAAAATGAAAATAAGGAAAAAAGTTAAAAATGTGGTTTGCTTGTTTCATGCATGGCTGCTTAGTTTAATTCAGGTTTTGCTGTGTTTATTATATCAGTGAGTTATTTTGACATAAACTGAAAGACAGTTAATCTTTATTGTTAAGGTTCTAGAGCAGCAAACCTGCATCTGCAATATTGAACACTGGAATGATTCTAAACATATTAGATATCAAATGAAAAATGATTTATACACTTTGCTGGTAGTTGTTATGGCTTGAGCAGAGTGAGGTCTTGGAGGAATCATTGTTCTCCAGTTCAGAAGACATCAAAGGGCCTCAGCAGAGTGACTTTCCAGCCTTTGTCTCTTTTGTCTGCTGTGCATATTCTGCTGTGCACATTCTGCTGTGCACTCCACCTTTGAAGCCTGAACAAAGTTTCACTTCGTTCCTCCACAAGGAATGGGACAATGTCTTACAGGGAGAAAACAGAGAAGGAAAGCTAGGAGCGCTGTAGAAACATGGGCTATGAGAAAAGAGATAGGCTTGGAGCAGTGATACGGCAGTTTGGAGGTGGGAGAAAAGGACATCAACACTGTATGCAAAGAAGTGAAAGAATTTAAGGCCTACAGGGGTATGAATTTAGAGAAGCAGAGAGACTTGATATCCTGATGTTTTGCTAATGCTTTTAGTGAGACCAGAATTCAGCTTTTTTTCTTGGACAGCTGTACACTGGAGGATGGGAAGGTGGCACCTCTTCATAGGCGTTCTGCTGTAACATGAATTTTTATTACAGCAGCTCCCTCTAGTGCTCCGGTACTGAGAGCTCATTCAGCACTGCCGCATGCAAAATAGGTAAATTACTTCTGCTCTCCTGCTAACGCCGTTTTCAGCTGTAAGTAAAACAGCCCGTTAGCACCTGCCCAAGGCAACAAACAACACAACCACTCCTTTTGTTTATGCAACCATTTAGGTTTGCACTGCTCTGGGAAAGGTTCATGAGATTATTAATTTTTTTTTTTGTTCTTGGTATCTCCATCGATTGACACTACCTTTCTAATTTTAATCTTTAATGTATTTGTAAATTAAGAGGTTAAGGAATTGCTGATCAAAGCACAGTGCTGTTTGTGGATAGTGCAAGCTATAGATCCTAAAACTATGAGCAAATATTTGGGTGGGGACAGCATCTAGATCTTGGGCTAGTTGCTCAAATTTAATGGAAAGAAAAGCTAAGAACCAAGGCTGGTGATTAAGTATGGTTCAGTGGAGGTAGTGAAGTGCCAACAATATGCTCTTCAACTTAACACATAAGAACACTTAAGCAGTGTCTTAGATTTTTTTTTTTTATATAGGAGTGGTTTTTTTCAGTTTATTTGCAAGGTGTATTTAAGATATACCAACACATACTCCTTCTCCAAGGTTCTAATTTATCTGTTGTTTTGTTTACCTGTTTGCTTAGCTTTGATTTTTTTATTTTTATTTTTTTTTAAACTAATACATTTTGGGATCCCAATTTCATTACTGAAATTAAACATCATCCAGTTGAGATCTCCATCAAAAAGCAAAAACACAGATCATAAAAATCAGGTGCCTACAAAACATACCTTTCAGAGAGGCTCAGACTGCAGCAGTACAGTGTTGTGCACATGCAGGCTGTGAGGAAGGACCAGCACCAAGCAAACCTGCTTAAGCAAAGAAGCACCCACTCTGAAACCTAGTGGACATACACAGAAGAATAGTATGTGTTCTTACATTCCATTGCAAAAAGTTTGCCCAAAGTCTAATTTGAAATCAGGAGATTTCTAAGTGTACAGAAAGAATGTTTAGTCCTATATAGACTAATGACAATTTTCTATCATGAGAGAGATATTAAAAAGAGTCAGAATCATTTTGTAAAGATCTTTATGTCTGCCCTTACATATGAAAGTGTCCTTTGGATCCTGAATTGCTGCGCTTATCTCTGGGGATCTGAGTTTTCCTAGTACAGATAATGTGCTACCAAGGAAAAGTTCCTGTACTCTGAACTTGGGGTGGAATTTCTCACACCTACTGCTAGTCATGTAAGTGTTAGATGCCTGGTTGAAGCCGTTGTCTAGCATACTGTTGTCATCAGTGAAAAAAGAGGAAGCTACCCGGATGATCCACTGCCTCCTGTGGTTTGTGTTAGCTGTTTCTGTTAGTTAGCTGGCTACATGCACATGTGGCCCACTGTATTGCACTTGTGTGTACTTTGGGTTTGGGGTCCTACTGTGGATCTGTGGATACAGTGTCTGTAACTCCCAGGCTGCTCTGTATCAGTACGCTTATGCAAGATGGCAGATGACATGAGTTCCTCTCTTCCTTGTTGTGTGAAGACTGAAAAAGGAGCTGTGTACCTCAGCAGCTCTGTGCTGGGCCACTTACTGGCAGAGGAGGGAGTCACTTCAATTCTGAAAGGCTGGTCCCAATGCTACCTCAAGAAATAATGGTGTCTGAGGTAGAAGGATTTTGCGAACTTCATCTTTTTGGAGATCACCTGAAGTATACAGACTGTACTGAGCCAGGCAATTGTCATAACCTCCTTCACTAAGAGCATAAGTAACATGTGCCCATGGTCCATCGTTCACAGACACTTATCCCTGCCCATGAGCAAAGAAAGTGAAGAACTGGCTATGGCTATGCCCAGTGTTAGAAGTTGACCTGTATGAAGACTGCTTTTGTTTTCATGGTTTCTTGTGTATGTTCTGCAGATGTGGAAATGATAAATCTAATGTCTTTGTAGGCCACCCTTTTGCTGTAGCGGTGTTTGAGGACCACCTTTGGTTTTCTGACTGGGCTAGGCCATCACTAATGAGGGTGGATAAGAAGACCGGCCAAAACAGGGTACGTCTTCGAGGCAGCATGCTGAGACCCTCATCAATGGTTGTAGTGCATCCTTTGGCGAAACCAGGTATACTGCAAAAACTAAGCAGTCATTCCCTTCCAGCCTCTTCTTGTTCACTGATGTCGGTAGAATAGATGTCCTTGGGGAGATGATTATCTTCTCAGAAATCATCTCTTTTAAAAGCCTTGCATAGTCAGACTGGCATTTATTGAAAGCATCATCTGGGCATGTGTCCCAGGAATGCTGACAGTTTTTGTAAGTTTATGTTCATGCCCAAGAATAGATGCTGGTCAATTGCCACGAGGCTGCAGTCTTTAAATTCCTATTTATCCTAGTTTATTAGCACTCCTCACACACACAAATAATAACAAATGACATGGAGAAAGATTTTGTAATATCCATTAGTTTTGGATCAAATAATTTGATTTTCTCTTTGGAACAATTCCCCTGTAAGAGAAAAAAGTAATTTAATAGACTAGGATTGAGAGAAGGTAATCACAGGTTCCCTATACTCTTGTAATGTTCTTTCAGGGAATGTTAGGACTCTAAATATTAAAGGAGAAATAATAAAGTGAATAAAATAATAACAAATGTGGTACATATATTAGATACAGAATATGAGAATCTGATTTCCTGCCCGAGACTAAGTGATAATATCTACACTTTAATATATGGATCTGTTGTTAAATAAAGAATTTTAAAAAGTGTTCTAGTTTTTGTCAGTCCTTATTCCTTTCCTCAGCTTTGCACATCTACATGAAGATGTTGACTAAAGAAGTAGCTTGTTAAGTTTCCTGTTTCTCTGCATTAGGGGCAAATCCTTGCCTTTATCAGAATGGAGGCTGTGATCAGATCTGTGAAAACAATTTTGGAATTGTACATTGCAAGTGCCATCCAGGATTTGGGAAAACTCAAGATGGAAAAACCTGTCATGCTCTGGATTCTTCCAACTCAACAGAAGGTACAATCTTCCAGTTCCAAAAAAGACCCTCCTCAAACCTTTGAGGATCCTGACAGATAGCACTGAAAAAATTCCCCTTGCTCTAACATAAGGAATGATGGTGTGTTGTCCTGGGACAAGTCTGACCACAGTAATTTCTTCCCTTGGCATTTTAGCAGTGAAAGAGAAGTGTGCAGTGCTGACAACTACTGTGAGCAATATTTCACATTCCTCCTCTTTTGTATTTGAGGAAACCCACCAGTGAGTGGTTTTAGGAATGACTTGAGGTCAGAAACAGGCTAGTCTGGGAGGGTACTGATGTTTATTTTAAAAGGAAACCACCATGATTGGAAAGTAGACAAGGGATAGAAAATCAGAAGGTTAATTCAGTAGATTTAAATAGTCTGTGTCACTTTTTTCTTGTCTTTTTCAGGAAGTGTCTCTGTGCACAAGGAGGTAGTGCCAATGCCACCACCAGAGATCATGCTCCAGAGCACACAGAGCAATGGGATTTTTAAGGATATGGACAGTGGGCAAAAGCAGAAAATAATTTTTTTGATGGCTGAAATCATGGTATCAGGTAGAGTCTGATGATTGTCTTCCTTATATTTACTGTGAGGCTCTGAACAGGTTTATAGAACAGAAAGAAATCATAGACCTCAAATTAAGAAAAACAATGTCAAGACTGGTGGCATTCATGCTCTTAACGTTCTTACAAGAAGTTGGGTCTATGCAGTTATGCCAGGTAGGACTGCTTTGCTTTTTTTGTTTGTTTGTCTCCATGTTCCTTTGCTATGTCAAAAAAAATTGATAATATTATCCTGGTCTAGAGAACAAACATTCTAATTTGGAACACTTGGGAAAGTCTCTCCCTTAGATATTTCAAGTCTATTAAGTACCTCTGAACAAAGCTGAAGTAAAACCATTGAATTCTACCCATGTTTGATGATACTAGATCATTAAATTTTCTAGGTTTTGAATACATTATTCAGAAATCCTTGTACTAAATGACATGTCAACTCCATCTAGACAAAGTGAACAACCCTAATGATTGTATTGGCTTGTCATCAATAATCCTGGAGAGCTAAGTTTCAAACTTTGACTGTATGTTCTGGTTTTCTTTGTTTTTTGTTTGTTTAGTTGGGGGGGTTGATTTTGTTTTTTTTTTCTTTGATATATACACAGTACCTCTTTTGATCTTTCCAAATACATCTAGTGGATTGGGGTTTTTTTGCTTTGTCTATGCTATAGATCAAGATGACTGCACTGCACTGGAATGTTACGTCAATGCAGAGTGTGTTTTGCTGGAAGATGGTGCTGTGTGCCAGTGTTTGAAAGGATTTACCAGGAAGGGGAACTCATGCTATGGTAACAAAAGACATTAATATAACTTTTGGAAAACTGTCGACTGTGGGAGAGGAAGAAAATCTATCTTCTTTCACATTGGCAACTCTGCTGTGTGAGCCATGACAGAAAGGTCAATAGTATGAAAGGGATGATGAGCAGAGAGCATGTGAGTTGAAATGGCTAATTGTCACATGCCTGATTTGCCCCTGAGTCATGAGAGTTAATCCTAATGATATTAACAAGACATAATGGGGATAATAGGAATAAAAGCATCACGTATTCTTTTTAAAAAATTGCCTAATTATAAAAGCTCAGTCCATAGACATGATAGACGGTGTATAATTTAGAAGTTTGTATTAAGGAATCTCTTAAAAAATTAGTATTCCTGATGTAATGTTTATGTAAAAGTGCTGCTCTTTTTTCTTTCCAACATTAGAGACTAACAACCATGCAACACATTGCTTAGGGTGGTCTTTAAATTTTTGGACTTGCATGCAACATAAATGGAAGAACTTTGTCCTCTCATAAAGGGCAGGAGAGGAAGGTGTTAGAACGAGAAAAAAATAACATTTGATGGCTAAGCATGAAGACTAGAGGAGTTTATGTTGCAATAGAAAGGGAAAAAAAATTGTAAGCTTATGTGTTCTTTCACAAAACAAACTTTCTCAATGATCTTAAAGGTCTTTTCCATCCTGAAGGATTCTATGATTCTTTAATGTAAGGCTTTGTTTTGAATTTCAAACAGATTTTTTTTTTAAGAAAGTGGTATTTGTGGAGCCTCCAGGTCTCCATTTGACTCTCTTAGGTTCTTTAGAACATCCCCCTCGAATTTTATACCAAAAAAGACCACAAAGTCCTTCTCTTTTGATTTGCTTCAGATGCATAAATGACAAGTGACAGCACAGTCTGAGGGAGATTCACGATGTAGATGTTTCTTTTAATTGATTTCCTTGATGGTTTCATGACCCATGTGTTCCGTCTCCTTGTTTTATCTCACAGATGTTGATGAGTGTGCTGTAAACATGGACCACTGTGATCGAAATGTGTCGGGCTGCATCAATACGGAAGGGAGCTATGTCTGTAAATGCCTGGAGGGCTACACTGGGGATGGAGTCCATTGCTATGGTATGGGCATGTGTGAGGGCTGTGCTGTGTCTGGAAGGCTGGGACAGGATGAATGAGCAAGAGACATATCTTATGATTTGGGCTAGCCTTCCAACAAGCTGTGAAGCTGTCGTCTGAGCTGTTCTGGTTCATTTCGAATAATCTGGTAGGGGCATGGATACTAACAGTGGCTTCTCCAGACAGCTGACATCTATCATTTCTGCCTTTTTGATTTTTTCCTCCCTGTTTGAAGTGTGGTAACCTCAGCAACTGATCAATATGCAAAGCCTGTAGTTGTCAGTGAATATCTTCTCTCATTGTTTGCACTCTTTTTAGTAGTTATAGAAAGAGAGAGAGGAAGAGTGAAGGGGAGGAGGGAAGTGGAGGTGAAGCAGTAGAGCTTTATTGGAAATCGTTGCCATGAATATAAACGAAAGCAGGTACTGAGTGTGTCATAATACTCATCAAATAATTCCAGGTCTGTTTAATAGGCATGAGGCTCAAGGTGTGACACTGACAACTTGAGTACATTTAGAGTCCTGTTAATAATCAGACCCACTGATTTTCCCATCCAGCTCTAATGCCAGGTCTCTAGTTCATTCCTTTACATCTCTTAAATTCTTAATCCATTTTAGTGGTAAATATGAACAGGAAGCCTTATCTCTCCAGTATTTGATTAGCACACAGTTTGTTCAGAGCTTTATGAGAGTCTTGGCTTCTCTTCTGTCCTTTTCTTTTTCCTTTTTTCCCTTATGGCCTGATTCAAAGCCATTAAATTTGAACCAATTCTTATATAATCTTTGCTGGACTTTGGTTCTTCAACACTGGTTCGGATGGCTAAAAAATTAAGAACAATATCATTATTATTGGTAGGGTTTGGAAAGTATCAGAGGCCGAAGATTCGAGAAAGCCTTTTGCCTACAATGGTCAGAGACAGTGGTCATGTCTTTGAGAATGTTTGGAAGTGGAGATGAAAGTGCACACAGAAGTGACAAACTCCTCTTTCTTTCCCAGCACCCTATAGAAGGCATGCCCTCAGGCAGCCCTGGAATCTTTCTGTCTGTGGTGTAGTTGCACAGCTAGAAGGATTGTGTTACCTTCCACTATTATTGAAAAAAAATCTATTATCTTCCTGAAGTCTTGAAATCCAGAAAATAGTAAGATTCATAGCATTTTATAAAAACTACAATATTATTATGATGTAAACAGAACTGGAACTTATTTTGTGTTTGATGATTTGAAATGTATTATGAAACCCAGAAACCGGTAAGTGCCTTGGTACTTCAATTTTAGATGCCTTCCTGCATTCACAATGCATTCCTGCATTCCATTTCTATACTGTTTTGAACCATATCATGTTAATTTTACTGTAGAAAAAGTCCCAGTGGTTTAAACAATCATTTCACAAAAACTGGGGTAGTAGATCTGTGATTCCTCAAAGTAGATCTGGCACATATATTCTGCTGACAGTTCATAAAATGAATCAGAGGCTGACAAACTCTGGTATGCGAACCCTTTCAAAGGTCCCACCTTTGAGGGGCGTGCTTAGGCGCTTAGGAACATGCAGGTGCCAACCTGGCAGGAGCTACTGCCGTGGGTTTTGCTAGAGAAGGCGTGGAGGCAGGGTGAGGGTATGCAGTAGGATGGAGGTGAGAGGTATATATGAGCCTAACACTGGCTCTGAGCTTGGAAACTCTTGTAATCAGGGAGCCTCTTCACAGTAATTCAGATCCTCACGCGCTGAAGTGTTCACACAAACTGAATAAATCTGTAGGTTTCTAGACCTTTTCCTTCTGCCTAAACTTTTTGTTTAGGCTGAACTAAGTGGATAGTACAGGGGGCAGCTCCCCACCCCCAAACCCTTCTGCTGTCCTTTTAACTGATGCTCTGAGTCATTTCATTCTTCTAACTGCAGACTGTTTGGGTGACAGATATTGATGAGTGCAAGACGGGGTCCCACACCTGTGGAGAGAACATGACCTGCACAAATACAGAAGGAAACTTCACTTGCTCGTGTGCTGATCATGCTTCTGGAAGTGGCATCAGTTGCAGTGAGTAAATGGAGTGAGCAAATAAAATGAAGTGGCCCTTCATTAAGAACAGTTGTTCTTGGATAAATCGTTATACTTGGAAACCAAGATATCCCTGTACAGTGACATACCGACCAGATTGTGGATGCATCTAGCATTGCTTTAGGAGGCTGTTTTGAGGTGGACTAAGGAGACTAGATCTGAGTTTAGTTTGGAAATATCTACATTAAGGTTCAGTGTCTGAATGTAACAACCAATCTATCTAATGGCATTTACAATCAAAAGCAGAAGTAAATGCTCCTTGGAAGTAATATTTTTGGAGGTAATTTCAGTCTGTGTCATTTTTCAAACGCCCTGTGCCTTCCTTCCCACTGCAGAAGTCTAACTCAGAAACTGCACATTATTTAAGTCTCACTTGATTCTTCAGAAAAAACTTGTCTTTCAGATCCAGTCACTAATTTTTCAAAAGGGCTCTGAAACTCTTTAGAAAATCTGATTACCTGTTTGCTGAAGGGAGCTGCAGAAGGTTCAGCGCTAGTGACTATCTGACCTTCATTTCAGTGCCTCAATGTGGCAGCAGCATTCTTGGAAAATGTGGAGCTAAGCGACTCATTGTCTTACTCTGTGTCATTCCCCCTGGTCAGGGTGAATTTACTCCAAATCAAGTGGCTATCTGATGATGGAGGGACACTGTGTGATTTTCACAGATCTATTTCTGCAGAAAAACAGAAGGAAATTATGGCTTTCTTAAATAGAACATCTTTTCAGTTACTTAAGCTTTCAGTAGTTTCAGATGTCACTCAGAAAATGGTGATTTTAAATGATGCATG
This sequence comes from Pipra filicauda, assembly GCF_003945595.2. Taxonomy (NCBI): domain Eukaryota; kingdom Metazoa; phylum Chordata; class Aves; order Passeriformes; family Pipridae; genus Pipra; species Pipra filicauda. The sequence continues at coordinate 1,409,784 of NW_024104287.1, forward strand.
ACTTGGAAGTAATGCTTTCTAGGTCCCTCATCTGTCAGCCTGATTGCATGTCTTCATAGGTGTTAACACACTGGTTTTACTCTTTTAGCAATTTTAGCAAGATGCAATTTTCTTTGCAGAATGCACACACACCTGGGGTTCACTCATCCCTTTCCACTGAGGCTCTTTGCCACGGCAGTTCTCCCTCAACTGAAATTTTAAAAAACAAATGTCATTGAAGGTCATGTTGCAATACAAATGGTGTGGGGCATAAAACTGATCCCATAATAGTATGAAAGCAATTAGGTGTGTTTCTTCTAAGCCATAGTGCCAGAAATTCTTTGCCATGTATCTGTTTTGTTCTGACCTATAGATTTGATACAGCATCAATGTAGGCAAGAAAACACTCCTTTTCTTTAAGAGTATGTCTGCACTGTAGGTCATGCTGTGCAGAGGTATTAGTGCTACTTTTAAAACCGGCTAGTTTGGATAGCTGTGTAGATGACAGCTTGTGCGATTCAGAGCAGGCTACAGAATCCTTTAGAGAACTGGGTCCATAGGGTTCCCTACTTCCCCAGTTATGTTGCTATCTGTATGTGAGCTAGCTCTCTGACTGGTCTTTATGCATGGTAGAGATTTACCATACCCCACAGCTGCGTAAGTAGCAAAAATCATTTGAGTGTAAGCACCTAGACAATTAATGCAGTTTCTCCTCAGAGCTGGACTCACACATCTAAATAGACAGAACTCAGTCTGTGGCTCTTTCATTGCAAATCTAAAATCAAGCATATTTAGTAATTTGATCTTAATTTATGTGTGTCTAAATTTGATAACAACATAAGCAAATAGTTAAAACACAAGTAATTAATTGAAATTAGATATTTTTACCTACTTTTGTACCTTTCTGGTTCTCTTTTGTTCTGGAACTCTTCTGTAAGATCACATTGCCAATGTGACCAAAAGCTTGAGAAGTCCTTGTGAAATCCTCTGTTTCAGAAACTACTGTTCCCCCAACTGTTGTCAGCAATGAATACTCTACACACGCTGTGCAAGGTGATATTGTAGGATGCCCTCCTTCGTACGAGTCATATTGCCTTCATGGTGGAGTGTGCAATTATGTTTCTGATCTACAAGACTATGCCTGCAAGTAAGTACAGAAATTTGTAGTTTCTGTTCTAATGAATGGCGCCCTTATGGTGCTACCCTTAATTAAGTGCAGGTAGTGAAGAGTATGTCCGTATTATCTGTTCATGCTAGCAATTAGAATTAGACTTTCCTCTTTTCTGTAAGTGATCACTGTAAGTTTCAGTATGTGACCATTCTGTTCACACCCATTGCAATTAATAGTAGAATTGGATTTGTTCCCTAAGGACTAGATTCTTTGCTTTGGAAATGGGAGGTAAGCTGTTAAGTGATTAGTGCTCATGGCATTATAAAAGAGGTGCTTGCTGTCTCTCCTGTACATATTGTGCTGTTGGTCTTGCTGTTCATGTGTAGCATTCAGTGGGGTGGAAGAAGACATCTCTGACTTGTCTTCTCTGATTGAGATGAGGGACTAGAAGTGGTGTCAGCATCTTCCCTTACAGTTTGAAGAGTCTCGGTCCTCGGCAGAAAGGATACAACATAACAGCCTTCTTAGAATCCGGGAGAGTAGCAATGAGACCTCAAAAATGAGACCTCCTTGTCCCCTCAATATTTTTGTGAAGCCTAAGTCTAGGTTCCCCAATTGCAGGCACTGATAAAAGGAAGGAAAATCAGCTGGAAATCAGCCTTAGCCTGTTCAATGTGGCAGCCTAGTCCTACGGGCTAATCATTTCTTCAAAACCTTTCATGGTGCCGTTCAAGTCTGTAACTTGACTATATTTGAATCTGTGCTGTATCTTTCTTCAAAATCAAGCATAAACGTGTTTACAGTGGGACAAATCCAATGCCTGCCTCCTCCCTTCAGGTCTCATCTGGTAAGTGAGGACCTGTGCAGGGGATGGATGCTGTTCCATAGTAGGCAAATCTCCCTCTGTGTCTCAGTAATTCAGGTGGTCCTGGTATAACTGGAGTGAGGAGAGCAATCTTTGTGTTGAAGGGTTTCTTTGACCCACCATTCCCCCAGGTCTTCCTTGTACTGCACTGCAGGAACCCCTGTACCAGTCCATTCCTGCAAGCAATGTCAGATCCTAGGCTTTCTTATTTTTAAATATGAGTGCTCTCCACTGCCTAGAGACCTCTGTACCTGCAGAAATATGAAAAGAATTTATCTCATGTACATACAAGGGAATGACGTAGGTGCTTTGTGCCATGGATTTCCTAAGCTCACCAAAGACACTACATGAGATGGACTCATGGTCATCCCAAGTATCTGTTGTGAATTTTTAGTGTAAATTATAGAGACATTGAAAACTATCTCCTTTTTTTTCCACCTCATTTCTTCTGTTGAAACTAAAGAGTACAAAACTGCAGGACTTTCAAATTGGATCACATATTCTTTTCTTTTTTTATTAGGTGTTAGAGCATAATAAGAATCCAAATATACATGTTATTCAGTTCTAGAAGTGAAAAAAATTAAGGAGTTAAAGCAAAAAAATTAAGCAGTTAAAAAAATTAAGGAGTGAACATACTTAGCCATGCTCTTGGGGGCCAGGCTTTGGGGACCTTGCTGGCTTCTGACCTTGCTGAATTCTCACTAGATGGCAGCATTCATTCATGTAGGCTCTCATATACTAACTAGCAAAAGGAAGTAATGGAAAAATGTTATTTAGCAAAAATATCTAGCAGAAATCACATACCAAATGTGATTTGTATTTTTATTAATAAAAGATCTTACACTAGAAAGTAGATCTTCCATCATATTTGGAATTCATTGTGATCTAATGTTAAAAACTTAGCATTTTTTCTACCTTCCAGCATGTATGCATTCTAAATTGTGACAGAATGAGAGTACTTGTGCCTGATTTAATAATGAATGCAGACATAATAATTTCAGAATATTAGGTAAAAGCTACTGCTGGTGAAATCCTGTTTCTCTTGCTTGTTTGACTAGCCCTTGAACTTAAGTAAAATTAGACCAGTAAGAATTGCAAGAAGGAGTTGAGCCCATATTGCTCAGAGATTGTTACAAATTTAGTAGACTTTTAATTTTTTCCATTTATTATTTATGTGTCTCGTCTTGCACAGTAAAACTAGGCTGGAATTCTTTTTGATGTATTTCTCACTTTCTAGTAATTTTGATTTGAGGGTTTCATGCATTGATATTTCTATGTTGTCTTTTACAATGGTAAAATCAAACAGATTAACAAAAACTACCTACAGAAGAACCTTGTAGTAAAACTAAATTTCAAGGATATTTCTAACCCATATGAGGGATTTTTAAAAACACTTTAATTTATTTTTCATTGTAAAGATTCAGATTAAAATTCAATTCCTTTAATCAAATCACACTGAAAATATGAGTAAGTCCTATATTGCCTACTTGAAAGAAAAGAGAGTTTGCTGCTGGAAGCAGTCAAATGGAAAATCTTAGGGAAACACTAACCATACAGTAGGATTTAAGAGAAAATTATTTTTTTCCTGTTTTTTAGCCATTGGAATCTGAAAATTGTAATCTTTCTGTATAATTCTGTAGGTGATTCAATAACAGTAAAAAAAATATACTTGTAATATTGAATTATACTGGTTTTGACAGCATTCCTTCAAAGTCTTTTTGTCTTCACCGCTACTAAATTCAACCAGATATTTCTATAGCAGTTGCCAATGTTAAATCAATATGCAAGGTCACTGAAGTGATGATGTGGGTTTTTTCCACTGCCATCAGTTACAAAGTGTGCTCATTTCCTTTGGCAGCTGTGTGACGGGCTACGTTGGGGAGCGGTGCCAGTTCAGTGACCTGGAGTGGTGGGAGCAGCAGCATGCCGAGCGGGTGAAGATGCGGAATATCACTATCACAGTGTGTGTAGCTGTGCTGGTCCTTCTGCTGCTGCTGGGGTTCCTGGCTGCCTACTGCCACAGGTAGTGCTTCCAAACACGTGCTGTGATCGTGCAGCACACGGGCTGAGTTGCTGCTGACTTTCACACAGTGCTCACGGTGAAGAACGTGAGCAACATGGGTCTGGAGGGAAGAGGAATAGACCTTATTAGGTTTGCAGAAGAGCCATAATTTGTGTTGATGAGAGAGTTCAGGAACATGCTATCTGCTTCTTCCTTGGTTTCCCTTAAGAGCTCTAGATGTCTGAAACTGTCATGATAGGGTTTGGCTCTTAACTGCCACCTATCCCATTAGTTTGCTTTTGTTTCCCTTTCAGTGTAGAGTGGCACCTGAAAGTTTCCTTGCCATTGAGAAAAGTAGCTTATTAACCTTCCAAAGCAATCTTCCACACTGATTATTCCACCAATGAACATGAAAACAGTCTTCCTGGCAGTAGAAAGAGTAAAATCGAGGATGTGAGCCTTAAGTACATCTGTTGTAAAAGTACTCCCTTGCATTTTCCATGGCTGTTATGAATTGTGCAGGTTTAGGATTCTTCTTGTGATAAAAGAATCCCTACAGTCACTATTTAAGAACCCGCTCTGATGTGAAATTAAATGTCATCGATGTCCCTTAGACTGGAAAGTGTTAAGCATTTAATAAGTTACAGTCTTTTGGCCATGACCTTGGCAGACAGCTGTTCTCTGAGGCTTGCTTAAATGCATATTTATATTTAAAAGTAAACACTAAAAAAGCCAGACAGCAACCAAATCAAGAGTCTCCTGCCGCATGCTGACCTGCCATCTGTGGCAGGATTTTTGTTTGTGGTTTAGATCAATTTTAAAATTAGACTTTCCTAGACATAAAAAGTTAAGCGACAAAAGAAGTTAACTATGGAAGCTAATGTTTTTCATTCTTAATTAATGGTTCTTGACATATTTAGTCCATAAAAGTAGAGAAGCTGCCAATGTTTCCTATTTTCTATTAACTAGTGATAGAGGTTCAGAATTAAAGCTAAGTGCAACCTGGTTTGTTCTCATAACCTGGAATTCACATTTGAATCAGTGGATACATATAGAACAGAAAAATTGTGAGATTCTTATATTTCCCATATATTTCATATATTCCATCATGACAAATAGCCAGAATATGACTCATTTTAAGGTGTGAAGATATAAAATTTCTTCCTTCCTCTCTCTTCCTGGTTTATGTTTCTTTCTTGCCAAATGCTTTTGATCAATATAACTATTTACCACAACAACAACTTTTTAATTACACGCTCGACTGAATTTGAACTGCAGCTTTTACTAGCATAACTAGATCAAAATTAAACCACTGATCTAAAATCCCTATTTAACTGGAGTCTGGAAGCCAGTATTGGGGTTGAAATTGCTATATCACTTTTTCACATAATTTACTATATTTTGAAATGTAGTGATTAAGTCTGTAATAGTCCTATTCCTTCCCCTGTAAAATGGAGATGCCTATCTCCTTTTAATTGAAGGAAATGAAGCTGGAGGTCCGCACCTGCCAATTTGAAAAATGTGTGACCTGAAGGCTGAGTATTACTGAATTATTGTGTTGGTTTGTTCAATGACTATTGTCTACCGAACAGCATCGTGTTTTTCTTAATATTAGATTTATGTAGTCTGACTGTATAGTACGCCAAGTTTCTTATCTTCCTTGGGAAGCAAGGAAACAACACTTCCTCCCCCCCCAAAAAAAAAAACCACTGAATCACAGATTTAACGCTGACAATTCCTCCACCTCAGTTGGCCAAGGCTACACAAAAATCGACAGTAGGACTGGGATTAGGATTGAGAAATTCTCTGCCTCTTGCCCATGCTCAGTTAACTAGATTTCACTGCCCCATCTGCTTGTGCTCAGTTGAACCCGAAGACACCCATGCCCACCAAGTCTATCTGGCATCTGTTACTCTGGGCACTCTATAGTGAGATGCAGAATTAGTGATCCTCTTGAACCGAGCACCCTGTCAAGACTGTGCCTGTGTGTGAGCTCTGTGCAATGGATTTTACAATTCTTGAGTAACAAATTTTGTAAGCACTGTGAGCTGCAATGCAGAATCCAAGCATCAAAACATGCACAGCAGCCTTACCACGATGTCAGAAAAAGTCAAAATGGACTAATTTGCCCTATTTCTCAGTATTCTGATCTGTAGATACACCCTCAGCTCTCACACCTGTTTGGTTTCATATCAACAGTCCCTGTCTTATGCTCTACAGGAGACAATTACTTTTTTTAAAATGTTTGAATATACAGAAATATGTTATAGAGAATCGGGGAGAATATCAAGGTTGGAAACAGGCCTTTCATATTTCCAGTAAAAAAGCAAAATATATTTACATAGTATTTTCATGAAGGGAGCAACATATGACATATGCCCTTTCCCAGTTAGTATATAAAAGTTATATAGACAGAAAAGGAAAATTCCTAAAGAAAAATTCCTATTTTCTTTGGTGTTTGTCTATGTGATTTTATTAAAAATAGATCAAGTAAAAGGATATTGCAACCTAAGACTTCCAGTGTCTGAAGAATGTAACATTAATTTTGTTAGCTGATTCTTAGAAGGACAAAAAACATGTTTGCAAACTGAGTAAAGATGTACTGATTTGGATCTCAAGCAGTGTAAAACAAAATTTTATGTTTGGGCCTATATGGGCTTTTAATATTGTCTTATAAGTGATTGCTGTCTAACTGGAAAAATAATAATGTTTGAATTTCTGGAACTAGCCACTTAGAGCTTACTGTTCTCACCTTTTCCATCTCCAAAATGTACTCATGGATTTTTTCCTTTGCACTAATTCTGTTGGTCATGCATTTTTTATGGAAGGTCTTAGCTCCAAACTTTTTGAGACTTTCAGTTTTTTTATTTCACTGTAACGTCTGAAACTGTTGCTTTTCATGAGTGGTGCAGATGAATACAGAAGCGACTTTCATAACTGTAACTACCAATAGTGTACGAAAATACAGTCCAATTTTTATTTCTGAGCTTCACCCACAAATGCTCTTCATTGTATTGGCTGAAACAAATCTTTATAAGAAGAATGCATTATAGATAGAATAATATAAAAAAATGGAAGGGTCTAGTTAAAATTATGAGGCCTGTTGTTCATTCTAATGAATGATCCTTTACAGATGGCACATTAGAACAAATATTTGTTCATTTCTTACTGACTTTTGTTTTTGACAAGCTGTTTGTTTTAACCACTGTGTGGTAATTAAAATTGTGGTAAGAGTGATGCAGCCTTTCAAACTAATAAAAGAAAACAAAATATATGTCCCTTCTGTAAATACTGATAGAATAACGTGACAAAAAGCATCTTCTGTTCCTCCCAAAGCAAAATAATTTACTTCATCTTTTGTTCTGTTGCAGAAGTCAAAATTTGTATAAGAAGAATCTCTATGCAGAAGCGATAAGAGATGCCAGCAGCCGTGCTGACAATGAGAACGTGACACCTACTAGCAACAAGTCTCTGGTAACTATATTAATGTGGAGTGGAAAGGGAATCAGGAAGGATCAAAGAGTGTTAGGGATCCACTTGAGATTATCCATCAAATAATTCACATCTTAAATACATTAAATAACTGCTAGAGTCATCAAGTGCTCTGCTGTGAACCCTAGTTCATCTTACCTCATTGTTATCCCTCAAAGTTCACAGCTGCCTGGATGTATTGCAACCATTAGCCAGTGTTATTGTTAGCTTTGAATACAACAGTTGGGGAACTGTGTTCTAAATTAAGGAAATGGCAATGTGATGACATGGCATATCACAGAGTTATTTTCACAGGAAAGTATGCCCTCTGTAAAAAAGGCTTCTTGGAAGCCAAGTATTGTTTGTGCTACATGAGATGTTGAACTTTATTTTGGAGGTTGATGAAATTAAATGTTCTGTATTAGAAGCTGCTGCCTTGTAGAGAAAAACAACCAGGATTTTATTGGATACTTTGGAAGGATATATGAAATACTAATTTTACACTGGTGTAGGTAAAAGTGCCACCATACTCTGGTTGTACACGACTCTTTCTTTTGTCATTTTTTAAGCTGCATTTGGCCCCATAAAATCTGGTCTAAGGACATGATTCTCACTGGTATTAGAATGACATTACACTGCTGGGTGATTGCAATTGGAACTTGAAGCTGACAAGTGACATAACTTGCATCTGTGGCCACTTCTATGCCCGGTCTGAGACTCCTTTCTCAGAATGGCCTCACAAACAGTTTAGGTAGTTTCTGGCAGGAATTGTGACTGGGTAGCCACTGGAAGACACTGTCAAACATATGTCAGTAGCGCTGAATTGACTTGAACCTGATTATGACATATTGTTCCTTAGCTGGTCAACTGCATACTCTGGTGGATCTTTTATTAGTAGTATTTTTCCTCCAGGTACTGGATAGCAAATGTGCTGAATCATGGCAATGTCATCATTTGTTCACAGCAGAGGCAATATCCACAGCTTGCAAAATACCTGAGGTTGGGAAAATCAGAAACATTTGTTGGGTCTGAGAACAGCTTGTTGCCTGGGAGCAGCGCTTTAGGAGGCCTGCTGCCCATCAGCTCTGTCCCCACCTGCTGTTGACCCTGTAGTTAATGCAAGTTGCCAGTGACATTTTTGCTGATGTCCACAGCTAAGCAATGGACTGAATCAACAAAAACAAATCTAACCTAGTCATCTATTACACACTAGTGTTATATTTCAGCATGCACTGGGAGATATCAAACCCATTAATAAAGTAATTTATTGCAAATGGCTTGTGTCAGACTGGAAGAGGAAATCACTGACCCCTTGCTGATTATTGCTGCTTACACAGTAATGGATTCCTCTGGTTTCATGCATGTGATTTTCTCTGTATAGCCATTAATTGTTAAGTTCACCAGGGCTTCATGCATGAATGCACTCAGGTTAGAAACTGTAGAGTTGCCAAAAAGCAGTGGAAGCAGGGAAGTTGTCCATTTCTACTGTTCACGTCAAGTGGATTACTGGAGTGCTTTATGTAAAAAAAGAGATTATACTACATCAGGGACAGAAAACCCTATATGTCCTCAACTCCTAAGGTGCTGGAATAGTTTTTTGGGTGCTATTGATCTACTCAACATTAATGATCTTAATGAAAGACTTCATATTGAGACTGGATGATGTGTATGCAGTAACTGTGAAGAACTCATGAATTTCACTCATTTGGTAGTCCACAGTGCTACTGCTCCTTTGTGAGGCTGGTGAGAGTGAAAAGACTTTCTTGTTCTTGTCCATCTAGGTTAATGTAGAGCTGTTGTGCTATCACAAAATCAAGTGTTAGGTACTGTGATACTGAAACTATACCTATAAATTGTCCAGGTGTCATTCACTTTTCCATTCACTTCTGTTCTGCCAGGTGAGAGTACATTTAGCTAGGGGTACGCCTACATATATTTTCCACGTTCATGTTAAAGTTCCATAAGCCAGGGTAGTCCTACTGATATATAAACCTGGGTAAACTTCTGCAAGTGCCTGGATTTTGGTGCTGTTCACAGACTTCTCATCCAAGTGTTTTGTGCTGCACAGCCAAAGATATTTTGCAGAGCTCAGTGTAGCTGAATTTCCTCTGGGGGTCTGTCATATGCGGGTTAGCAGCTGTAAGCCTACAGATTTTATGTAAATGAACTGATACCTAAATAGGCATAGCTGCTACATCTATACTTTATCCACATAAATCCACCAGTTATCCACCAGGACCCCCAAATCCATCTTCTGTTGGAACATCTTATTTACAGATATTTTCTCTTCCTTGTCTCTGCTCTTTAAACATCACCCCTTTACTGGGTTTTCCTCTTTCCCCCTGTACAATTTCAGCACAGTGCTACACATTGCTTTCCTCTACCTCCGTTTTTTGTTTTCCCCCTGGTCTTTTCAGCATGTTTCCCCAGAGGGTCTTGTCTTCTGATTTCACGGTCACTGTGGGATGATGGAACCACACGCCCCAGGGGGCGTTGAGAGCCAGAAAGGGAGACTCGCTTCTTTCCCTCTGTTTGATGATTTCCTGCTGTCTGGATTCCTGCAGATTTTTTTAATACTTTAAAAATGGCCCTCAGTACTATGGAGAGGGTTGATTTTCATGAGCTTTTGTTCTTGCACCTGGAAGTGTTGATTTGCAAGGCAAGAGAGTTGGTAGTTCTTTACTGGACTGGGACTGTGTGCTTACCAAAGAAAGACTGAGGTTGTCATCAACTCAAATGTTTAATTATCTGCAGGCGAAGGGCCATCCCAGAAGCCAGGATGACCTTTTTCCCTGTTCTGTGGTTGGGTGTGTGACCCTTCCAGTTTGCCTCTTGGGTTTCAGAAAACCAATGCATTTTATATTAATTTGGGCTCTGCATATTTTGTGCATATTGTATGTATTTGCAGTTTGCGGTTGTTAAGGAGTGTAACAGTTCTCTGGAGACTAAAGGGGTTGATCTAATTGAGTGTGAGACAGCAGATCCTCATCCTGCCTGTCCTTCAGAATCTGGTGAGTAGGATTACCTACCTTATTAGTTCTCTCCTCACCTTGTACCAGCAGGACCAATGGCAGATAAAGGAGATGGAGAAATCAAAATTTTATTTCTGGCCTGTTTAAAACTGCTGTGCACAGCAGGTGCTATGTTCATATTGCTGTTAAGGACTATTCAGTCCTTCACTTTGCAGATTAGTCATGAGAAACTACACTACAACAGTGCTTTCACACTCAGAAGAAACCAGATGCCTCTTGTGATAGAAAAATATTGGATTTTTGCATCTATATAGACCTTCACAGGTTTGCAAGTGAAGTTAAGCCCATTTTACTGTTGGGTAATGTATATCTGCGAAACAGTATACTTTGACAGTCCTTATTAATTCAGGCAGGATAACTGAAAATGTATGAGGAGTCCACGTCGACTCCTGTGGCAGCAACTGCAGTTCTGCTTTTTGTGTTAAACAGATGTTTGACTGCTTGGGGTGTGTTTGGTGCTTAAACAAAGATGAGATGAATGAACAAGATGTGCCTCCCATCCCTCATCCAGAGACAGCAGGTAGCATGAAGCACACAACACGCTTCCATGGCCCACAAGTTACCAGGTGGACCATTCTGAATTTTAGGAAATATTGCATTATAGGTGGCAACTGAATCACTTCATGCTCAAATGGTGAGAACTGATGGAGAAAGACTGATATCCTTAACCCTTTATCTTATTTACCATATATATCTCCTAAGTGCATAAGTTACTAGAGAAGCCAGTTTGCCTCAGTCACTTAGAAATACACAAAGACAAATGTTTGAGGATACTTGAAGGGGCAGACATCTTGCAAGATTTTCAAAATTCCCAGTCCTGTCCTTAAACATTGGGTAGTCCCTTAATTCATCAGTAGAAAATATGCCTCACATTTACTTAGTTGGACTAATATTGTGAACATGTTTAGAACTGTACTGCCCAGCACAGGAAGACTGATGTTTCCTGTTAGGAGACTGTTTTCATTTATAGTTCTATCAGATGCAGCTATTGGAACAGAAATTTCCCATGATATGTGTCTGATTTTTACCTGAAAATTTTAGAAAAAGTGGTTCAACCACCTTAGACAAAAAGACTGGTGAATAATCTGGATTTTTTTCTAACATGTTAAAGGAAGTTCTTATACCACGCCGGAGAATAATTCTAAGATCTTTTGACTTTGAAGTGGGGACTTTAATTGTGCCAGGTGGGTAGTCTTCCTGTTATGGGCATGCCTTTCCCTGTTACGAATTAAAAGGGAAAACCACGAAAACCTAGGACAAATAATTTCTTAAAATCAGAAGCAAGTTCTTGACTTTGCCTGTTTTTATGTTCTTTGACATGAGCTGGTATTGCAATTTTCTGGACCTGATCCTGTGCTTTCTTTCATAGCTTTCTTCTCTCAAAGCTATCATTACTTTTCTTTTAGCTTAATTGTGGTGAATCTTCTCAAATGGCTTTCAGTAATACATATCCATCTTTTCTCCAGCGGAAGAACAGCCTATAACATACGACAAAGCAGCAGAGACTTTGACTGAAGAGAAGAGAGAACAAGGACATCAGAAAGAGGTTCCTGTTGGTGAGAAATCATGCCACCCCCTGGCAGTGGCGAAGGGCCCTCCCCAGGTTCCCTGGAGCATCCATCCCAAGCCCCTGCTGGAAAGGGAGCCCTGCACTCTTGCCCCAGCCAGCCTGCTGATGCAGCCAGACTAGAAGCAGCCTGGGTTTGAGTGGGAAAAGAAGGAAGTCAGCAGAGAATGGGAACTCACAAAACACTGAAACAATACTCATTTTTTCACTAAAATTTGCTTTTGAAAAAAACCCACAAATCAAAACCAACTAGAGAAGTCCTTGCCACTCCTTCCCTGTCATCTCTGCTTGGAAGAGTTACAATGAGCAACGTGTTGGCAATGAGTACTCTATAAATATCACTGCTGCTAACTTCATTAACTGCCTGCTACAAGGACACTGAGGGGAAAATAGACAAGTGGGTGATTTATGAGTGATAAATATTTTCTTAATGGAGCTTGTTGTGAGTAGTGGTCTTCACACACACACACAGAGTCTAGAAACTGCCTAGAAAATGGGTCACAAGGACAGCTGAAGAGAAACAGGAACGGAAGATGATGCAGAAAAATTAGTTCAAAATGAATGTTTTTATTAAAATACTGTTCATGGACACTATATTCCTCTCCCCAGTGCTGCTGACAGGCCAGTGTAACTTCTTGGACTTCACCTGAGATGTTCTTGTATCTGCTTCCGTGAGCAAGCACCAAATGGGATCTTGCATTTCTCAGGTTTGGTGCGCTGTAGGATGACTTGTGGGCATATGTTATTAATGGTGGGCGACATTTGAGGGAAAAGGTGATTCTTCCATTTTATTTCCCAGTATACGCTGGTCCCTCAGAGCGTAACAGGATTGTCTCTGGACCGAGGAGGTGGGTCTGTGTCTGCTTTCAGCCCTGTGAAGAGGAATGTGCTGGAGCTGTCCTGGCCTCACAGAAGTGTGTCTGGCACCAAAACCTGGTCCATTATGTAGGACAGTGCGAGGACAGAAGTGCAACCAGTTGCTGTTCCAAAACAACAGGAGGAGTGGGTCAAAAAACCAAAAAAACCACCTCAGTTTGGACTGACTTCCACACAGCTGATTTTTGCTGCCTGTTAAATCCAAGGGAACAATTGGAAAACTAAACCAATTTTTCTTGTAACTGTCTTTCTAACAGCTACTGTTCCCTTCCAGTTATTTACTAAGAACTAACTCTCTTATAAAGCTCTGTTGTATACAGAGTTGTAGCTTAACTGTTTAACATAAGATTAACTCAGTTGGTCAGAGCATGGTGCTAAGAATGCCAAGGTTGTGGTTTTGATCCCCGTACGGGCCGTTCACATAAGAGTTGGACTCTATGATCATTGTGGGTCCTTTCCAACTCAGAATATTCTGTGATGTTAAGTGATTTTCAGCACTTGTCTTGAATTCCTTTGCCATTTTCAGAACATTTTGGAAGACACCTGGAAATCAGCTAAATTACTAATAATGTTTTTATTATTTGTATGGTACCTCTCAGTCCTCTGTCTTTGAAGCCTACTACTGTAACTATTGGACACCTCCTTTAAACTCTGCTACAGTGCCTACCACTAGTGTTCCTTGTAATTCATTAGCTGGTTAATAGTGGCAAATGTTATTAATTTTTGTGTTTGCTATCCTGCTTTTCTGGGATTTTTTGAATCCTGCCAGAAAGGTTTGGGATGTTGTAATTTTTCTACCAGCTCTGTAGGCCAACATGGGAAAGAGTATCGAAAGGCTCTTACCTCTTATCTAAAACAGTTACACACTTGCGTAACTTTGTGAAGTTAGTTCTGATTTATGTTGGTGTAAACAGTAAGAACATTGAGTCCAAGGTGTCAGAAGTACAAAAATTATAATGCTCTGTTGTGTAGATGGTTGTCATTTGTCTTCTAAAGTGATTTTTGCAGGTGGTTTTGAATTGTTGAGTCTGTTTTCTAATCACATTCATTCTGAATTCAGAATAAACTTGTAAAATAGGCATTTCCAGAGGTTAGTTGGAACTAACAGCTATGAAGACTCGTTCTCCTGTGTAAATGGCAACAAGGGTATTTCCACGGAAAGAGAAATGGTTTAGAAGTGTTGGCACACTAAGCTGTGTTCAGGAGCAGGAAACCACTGTGTTGAATCATTAGTATTTGGTAGATTTGATTTTAAGTTCAGTATAGTTTAATTTAATTAACATTGTTAAAAGAATCTAGTTTGGATTCCTGTCCTTTGGTTCATTGATCTTGTGTATTTTGATGGGAAGAGAGTCCAGCTGTAAAGGCCCCAGTTCAGAAAAGCATTTTGTTTCCATAAAAGTTACACAGTAAAAAGACTTTGATCCATGCACTTTGAGTTTCTCTGGTGAAGTATGTTTGTGAGCTTAAAATCCAAGTAGTGTGTTGAATGACGGTCAACATTTAGTTGGAAGTTTCCCCAGTCAAAGGAAATAAAGATTTTAACTTTGAAACCTGACTAAATAAAGATGTTTCAGACTCCTTAAAAATTAGTTTACTATTCTATCCTGGGTTTTTGTTTCCTTTGCTTTCCTTCAGTCCAAGGATCTAATTTTAAGTTGATTCTATTCTTTAAAGAATAAGATTGGGAAACCTATTTTTTGTAATTATACTGTTTGGACTTTTAAATGTTTCCTAAATTCAGCTCTAAATTGAAAATAATCTTTAATGTAGAACCTTGAAATGATATTTCAACACAAATATAATATATTTGGTTTATTTGTATGTTTATAAAGCTATTGATTTATAAAATAAAACAAACAAACGAACAAAATCCCTGATGTCCCTCTTTCTTTAAGAGAAGAGAACGCACAGTTCTGGATTCAGTTAACTGATATCATGTATGTTGATAGATCCACTGGTTTCATGAAGTCACAGTGCATAATGTGTTGGCTCAGCATTGCAGATATGGGGTTCTTGTTCTCCACTCAGAGAATCTGTTCTAATGAAGATTATCTGCTGTAGCTCACAGGTAGATCCAATCTTAAATACAGTAAGTTTTTATGTATTGTTTTACTTATACATTCCCACAAACCAGTAAAAGCCATGTTCTCCTTTTTGTGCATATGAAGGTTGCTGCTTGTTTGTATAGAAATATTAACCATGGCTTCACTATGTTTTTAAATTGGTTGCCAAGATGTTATTCTCAGGCTTTGCATGCAGGTGTGTTGAACTAAAATAGTTGAATCCTTGATGTTTTTTAGGCTAAACTTCCCTTATCAAAAAAACTTTTTAAATTATTAGAATTTCTGGGTATGTAGCAAACTTAGTATTGACCTTAAATTGGTGTACTCTGACTTTTAAAAATGAAATTAACTTGTGATATATTAAACCGTAAAAGAGGAGCTTAGAAACATAGTGGGAGAAAAGCTTGACAAGTCCAAAGTAAGAAAACTACGGGCAATTTTAAAGATCAAGGGAGAAAATGAATTTGTTTAGTTCAGTAAATCCTGACTTTATTGAAGTTTACATTTCAATTCT
Source organism: Pipra filicauda (assembly GCF_003945595.2). Lineage (NCBI taxonomy): Eukaryota > Metazoa > Chordata > Aves > Passeriformes > Pipridae > Pipra > Pipra filicauda. The sequence continues at coordinate 1,425,267 of NW_024104287.1, forward strand.
CTAAAGCCATATTTTTATTGTAAGCAAGTGAGGAATGATTCATTTTAATTCATAATGGACACAGGCGATGCAATGTTCTCCAGTCATAGAACTGCATGACACATCTAATTTTAAGTCCCTTTTGCAGAAACTTGCAGCTTTGCAGAGGTTTATCTTTCAGGCAAAAATTTTTCACTCTTTCAGAATGAAAACACTTTAAAAAGTTATGGAAAAAAAAAAGTTATTCAGAATGGGATTAATTAGGGGAAGCCTATGCCTTCTTAACATATATTGTGTTTTTGTCTTATTGAGAGTAATTTTATCTCGTTATTTCAGGGTGATACCTACACTGTTCCATTAGTCTTCAGGACACACTTGGTGTTATTGCTTCATTCTCTGATAACTTGCCATCTTTATCTCTGTGCATGTGAAAAGGAAAGAAGCTAGTGGCATTAGAAGCCTCCCCCAGAGCCTCAGGAATGCACCCCAAACACAATCTGCAAGGGCGATAGCCTAAGTTGGCTCTGATCTTTTATTGAGACTGCTGTTTAATGCCAATTTTGATGTGGACCAGAACCAGCCAACTTTGTGAAGACCATTCATCATGGGATTAACTTTCAGGCACTCCTCAGTACTAAGGTGGACTGGATTCAGACCAGTGAAAAGCCTTAGTCCCTTTTTACCAGCCTTAGGGATCCTTAATATCCTGCAATTTCAAGACTTTGGAACTTGACTTTTGAGGCAACTGCTGTAATAGTCATGTATAAAGATGCAGAAGCCCTTTTGTACTGGGACCCTGGCCACTATCACGTCTTCCTCTTCAAGCCTAGGTGTTACAACCAAAATGTCTTCTCCCTGCCTACTTTCTTTCTGGAGGGGATGGTTATGGCTCTCCCATTCTATAAGACGCAAGCTGAAGCTAAACCAAGGCTGTCAAGGAACTTCTACACTTCATAGATCAAGAACCCGTAGTCTGGCAGCTGTCTATTTTCCAGGTAAGAAGTTAGGATACAATCTCAATTTTAATTTTAAGCACATCTGAGTCCTAGAGCCATGTTTGTGCTTGCACTCACTGCTGCGTGACACTATTACCTTTCCAGTATCCAGTATTATATCACATACATTCCAGGAGCTTCAGTTCACAGACAGTCTTGTCCATGTTACCCCTAATCTGCCCCTATCAGTCTGACCCCCACCGTATGCTCATTACAGGTTTTGGGATCCTGTCAATTTTCAGTCCATGAAGCAATATTGGCCTCACCCATGTGGTCTTTTTCCAAACCTATTTGGATTGGTTTTGCAACTAAGTCAAAGACATCATGTAAGGGAATTACTCACTTTTATGTGAGCAGCTACTGGAAACAGAACAGCTGAAGTCCTGGTCCATTAATAAGTTCCCTAGGTATTAATAGGATGCAAACAACGAAAAGAACACTTAATAATTTATAAAATAATTAGCTTCTCTGGGCTTTCTATTTATTAAAGCCAACAAGTTTTATGTGCTCTATTCAGTCTACACAACAGTGTGCATATTTAAATAGACATGGTCTTTGTTAATATTGATTGCACAAAACAATACATTTGATTGTGATGTAATAAACAGAAAGAATGTCCAGCTGATATTTCATTGGTCCATTAACAGTAGTTAATCATAATATAGTAAGAGTAGTGAAAGTGTGTTATGTATAAATTTATAATTTTTTCACTCAAGAAAGAAATAGAAATATTTACATTAAGATTATAAAGGCCATTTTGCTGTTTACTTCTTGTTTGCAAAAGAAAGTTGGACCCAGCTCTGTGCAACCTTTGTTCAGTGTGTGTGCCTGTACACAGCAGGTTAAGAAGAAGAAACGTGTTTTAAACGGCTCTTGAAAGACAACCATTTAAAAAAGAAATCAATAAACTAATACAGCCAGATGCTGAACATCTCACTGGAGACCAAAACCACTAATAATTATGGGAGATTGAAGAATCCCTACAGCATTTGTATGAAATAATAATAAAGTTCAAACATTTCCGCTGACCTTAGTGTTGCTCATTAAAGCTTTTAGCAGAGACCTGGATACAGTCGCATTCAAGTGAGGTGTTTGGAATTAAAATACAGATAAAAGGAAAAAGGTTAATCCAGGTCAAGGGAACAGACCAAAACTGGGATTGCATAAGATTATATTATCTTTCCTCATTTCTCCAATGGTCAACAGCAGTTAGTTTTAAGTAACACTCTTCTCCACAAAATCTCCTAAATGAGAGCCTAAACATGCTATTAAATGCCCATTTTTTGGCTTTGTCTGTATCTTTAATCACTGTACTATGATTTTTGACCTCTAAGAGAGTTTTGTTTGTCTAAATGCAGAAATGTGCTTAGCACCACCTTCAGAAGACAGATGTATTGCACTCACTACTGCTTACTGTATGTTGTAATTACAATAGTCCTTTTCTCTTTTCTATACCTAATAATCTGTATGAACTACAGGAAGTACATCAGAACACACTATGAGCCCAATTTTGTAATAGAGGGGTGACCGTGACCCCAGAACTGAACACTATCAAATGTTAAGGCAGCTGGATCTGTATCTGACCTACCTTGAGGCTTAATGTAATAATAAACCAAACCTAAAATCTTCATCCAGACAGTGGCTCACTACTCTTCTTCTGCACCCCATATATCATTTACTCAAAATGCAAATTCAGGGCTTTGTGGCTGAGGATGCTGCTACCTTAGGTAGCAGGTAGGTACCTGCTAACAGGTCCTTGCAAGCTTTTCCACTCTCTCCACTAGAAGAAAAAAAGAGAAGGAAAGAAGGACAGAGATACAGAGAGAGAGAGAGAGAGAGCAGGGCATAAGAATTTTTACATATATTCTAATAGCTCTTGGTGTGACAGGGTTTTTTTGATTTTTGAAAGAAGTAACAACAGAAGGGCTACTCTTATAAACAAAGCTAACATTAAAATCAGTGGACTTGGAAACAAGCTGACTCAGATTTATATTCCTTTCTGCTCCAGAGACAGACCTGTTTGAAGTGGGTGCAGCTTTAGCAATGTGTTGGCATACTTTACATCAAATCTGAATCTTACCCCATTGTCACATTATTATATGAAAAGAGTGAGTATTGTACACCGTAACTTATTCAATATTTAATTTTTTAATGGTGTTAATTAATCTTTTTTTTGGTAAAACTCAGCCCTTTGTCTAGAGCCTGTTCACCATAGAGTCCATCTTTAACAGTTAAACTGTGCTAATCTTTTTGTGCAGAGGTGAATTCACCCTCTGTTTATATGTGTAACCATAAGCAGATCCAGATCTAAGATTTTAGAAATGCTTTACAGAGCAGAAGTACTGAAGCTCTGCATCAGCAGCTTCAATAAGCAAAACACAGGTATGTTTGCTTCACTGTGTATTTTAGGACAAAGGGAGCATTAGAAGCACTTGAATGTATTGGTGCGGGGTCTTCTGATCTACAGTAATACAGGGCGTGCAGTGTGAAGTCTGGTTCAAGAGCCTTTGCAATTAAAGGTTTCAGCCAAGCTCGTGGTGTGTAAGCCGGGGTGTGCGAATGCGCTGTGTACCACCCAGCTTGCTCTAAGCAAGGGAGGGAAGGGTGGCTGGGTTCTTTAAACAGTTAGACCTAACAAATGACTCGTTTTGAAGTCTTAGGAAAGAATGTGTGCTAGAGTGCACTAATACTGGCAAACAACAGAAGAGAAACGGATATGGCCAAAAGTTGGCAGATGTTCTCTTGGAATGTAAATGTGGGGGGGAAGCCAACAATAAAAAGCCTAGGTGTTATTCTTTCCACATGTGTTTATAGAAAAGGGATAGATTTCACACTTCACCTTTTTCCAGTTTAATGTGTATTTTTTCTTCTGGTTTCTTTTTGGCTACTTTTTTTTTCCACCATCTATTGTTCTATTATAGTTCATTCAGCCTTACATTTAGATGGCTTTGTAACCTGGGTAGTATCCCTCTGCTTCCCATCTGCAAAAACAAAGGGGCATATTTGGTACACCATCAAGCATTTGCATTTATCCTGCATGCAGTGCATAGCTAACAAGCATCCATAGTCTGCTTCTTCAAATACATAAAAGCCAAATAAATGCCCACAAGGACAGGAAGCATCTTAAATGATGATTTAAGAAACAGCTGGCACATTTTGAGTCTCCTCATCATAAAGATGAAATGGGAGTTTATTTATCCTGTTAATGGTCTAGAAGAGACAGAGGGAATGAAGAAACAGTGGTTAAAGGCAATGGTTCATCAGAACAGCCTTTCCTGAAGACAAATTTAGATCATAGCTCATATGACATAAATTAATGTAAGTTCTTCCTTACAGATTTCTCCTCCTATTACTTCCACGTGTGAAACTACTATTTCTAATGCAGTGTTTTGAGGCTCTTCTGGATGCATGTTTGTGTGTTTCCACCTTTACAGTAGCATATTTTGAATTAAAGAATTAAAGATTTAATAGAATAGATTATGTTATTAAACTAATGAACAACGAATATATAAAAAAATACTACAAAGCTGGTTTGTTCAGAGGAACAAAACTCTTTCCAAGGGCACAGAGCCTCACTTTTGCCCCAGTCCATGGATGAATGAGGTCTGAGCTACCTCTGTGGGTGAGGTTCTATTCAGTACTTCTGGGCAGAGAGATGATAGAGCCAATCTGCAACATGTATTCACACTGGGTTGTGCTTTACACACATGCCCACTGTTGCACTCAAGCCAATAGGGAATCTGGATCAAATACCAACATCATCTTGTTGATTACCTGACTGAACTGTATTGACTTATCACACACTCTGTCTTACTGAGTGACCACCTAGCCCCATTGAAACACACAGATTTGTGCAGGCAGGCCATTCATCTACTTCACCACCACAGCTACGAAGCAATGTCCATTGACACTTTGTCAAAAAGGAATTTAGATATTCCTGGAAATGTGTAGCTTAAATTTTTCCATCCTATCAGGTGAAAGGGACACAACAGTGAATTGCTTCAGTGTTTCAGACGTTAGATGAAAGTGACATCCATCTACTGGTACTCTGAGCAGGATAATATATTTATCTTTAAAACTCTAAGAGCTAAATATAATTGTGAGTGTATGATTTGCCTTGTTGGCTGCTGGATAAAAAAGGGATTGTGAGCTTGAGGTAGCATGTCCCTACTGATGTACATCTATGATCAGTGTTGAGAAAATTGAGAGACTGGCTAATTCTCTGCAAGATTTCCAGTCACAGCTTCAATCCTGCAGGTCATGAGATGTTTAGGGGTTTTTTTCGTGTAGTGGGTTGTGTTTGTTTTGGGATTTTTTTGCCCCCTTCAAACCTTTCTGGTTTTTTCTTGCAGAACTTTGCAGATCACAAGAGTTTGGCTAAGCTTCAGAGAAGTCATGTGAATGTATAGGATCACAGGTGAAAAGAACCTTTCACCGATTTGGTGAATGCTGCTGGAGCATCTGGTTTTGTAGAACTCTCAATTTGTTTTTAGATTTTAAGAGTGTTTGCATTCATTCAGCTTTCTTCCTATACTTTGATAACTCCATTTATTTTCTTGGGAAGGGCTTTGGGGCCCAATTTTTAATCAAACTTATAACTGAGGGCATGACTTAGCTGTAGGAGCGGAGAAAAGCCTCAAAAACAAAGATTGAAATGATCAAGAGAATACTAGATATATTGTAGAACTCTTACAACCCCCCCATAAATGAAAATCCATTTATTTACTAGCAAAGCTGATCAATTGAAAATTATTAAATAGTACATTCAAAACTGTTTGTACAACATTAATTCAACCACTTTGTTTATGTGCATTACACTAATTTATTTTCTTTCCTCCTATGGATTTTTGTTTTAATCAAGAACAAAATGATTTAGAAAAGATTTACACTAAAAAAATTAATTTTGGTGCTCAATCCTGATTGTAGTTTGTTGGCAAAATCCCTAATGTAGTTTTAGAGAAAGGAAGCACTAAATTCATTTAAACAGAACCCAAAAGTATTGAACCATTTTCAGATAGAGCTTAAATTCAAAAGTTGAGTTCAAATGTGCCCGGTTCACAGCACTAACACCATTATGTAGACTATTAGCAATGATGTTCTGTGTTGTCCCTTTGTCCTACTTCACTGTCGCTGTTCAAGCTGCTCCATCAGAAATACTCAAAAAGTAGAAATGTCCCTGATAATGTCACTTAACTCCAAACCCATATGCCTGTTGTGCTTATCTTTCAGTAGGGGCAGCAAGACTTTTATGAAACCTGTTCACATCTGAGATGCATGCAGAAGTTAAACTCAGTGAGTTTAGGAAAGGATGGAGTTCCAGCTAGAACAGTGAATTTCCTGACTTCTGATTAAAACCAGATGCTCAGTACTGTTATAACACAGAGTTTTATGGGTGAATACAGCAATATTTTGTTTCATAAATGTGTGCTTTACAACAAATCTAATGGGAATTGTAAAGTAGTACCTCACAATATCAATGTTTAAATGTCCCAGCATAGTATATTAAAACCATAGCAATTCTTTGCTCATGACACAGCTGAGGTGCAAATCCATATGCTGATACCCTCTGTAAAATGTGTCAGATGGAAGATAGAAACACAGTCTCTCAGGACAATATTTCAGGGCCAAAGGCAGTCTCTCATGGGAGGTCTTTATAGATCGATTTCTTGAGGTTATGAAAAATAAATGTAAACATTCTTGCAAATGTCTGTCAGCATTTAGGGCTTTGCATTATGTATAACTTCTGTCCATTTATGTCAGAAAGAAACATCACAGTGTGTCATACAGACTTTCCTATATTACATACTAAATGTATTGGTGTGTCAATGGGATTTTGAAGACAATCTTGTCTAGCTCAATGTTTACCTTCCTGGAAAAAATTAATTGCATATCTACATCCTTCTCCAATGGAAAAATCCCACGTAAAGTATTCTCCCCTCTCTCCCCCCTCCCCCCCCACCCCCCCCCGCTTCCTTGCTCTGGAAAGGTATCCAGCCATGTAGAAAGAAAAGCAAAAGTATTGAGAAATGTACTCTTGGGACAGCAAGGTCTGGAGCCAAGTGGGCAGCTGTCATTCCAGTTGCTGTTTCCCCTGCCTGACCTGTTAGTGCCAGTGCCACAGACCCATTCATGCCAGTGCCAGACCCAACAGTTCATACAGGAAATAAGGAGGCTTTGGTTGTGTCAAGGCTACTCAAGCTTGGTGTCCCAAGTTTTCACCCTATATTACATTTTATAGCAGAGGAAACTTGCCTCTGGAGTAAGGTAAGGGTTGGACTTACTGTACAGACAGTGTCCAGATTACTGAGGTGTGATTTGTGACTGAAACAGCTGTACTGACAAAAATTCCTCATGTGAATGGATATACACAGATTAAATTTTCCTTTAATTAGGGTTGGAGGTGTGGTGTGGTGCTGGCTTTCTATGTCCACCTTTGTTTTTTTTTCTGTTTTGCTGTAGTCACTTCCTCTACTTTCATTGATATTTCCCCAAATCCAGTATGAACATGAACCCATGAAGGTAGACTTCAGATGCACAAGGTTTCATTAAGTAGCAGATATTAGAGCTATAGTGTTTCTTCTATAGTGCTCATTCCAAAATAATGGAGGAAAAGAGCTGTCACAAAACATTAAACATAATTTTTCTTTAGGAACGTGAGTCAGGACAAAACACTACCATGGAGTGGTTACCTCGTTTCAGAGTTACAGTGGTCAAATTGTTGCAGTGGTTCACCTGTAAAGATCAATTCCTAAATAAGGCATTATGCTTTTGTTCCAGTTACTGCTGGTATGGCTGAGATCAGTAGTGCTGGAATGGGTTGGTATCTTCAATCTTTCTCCTGATTTCTGTGCCAGGGTGTCTGTATTTCCATAGGGAGTACAAATGAAGGCATTATATGGATGAAAGTCTGGATCATACTGGGCAAGGTCCATCACTATAACTTTTTGATCTATGAGGGAAAAACACGTCCTTTTACTTTAGATCTATTTGGTGTTTGTGAAGACATATGGAGTGAGAATACTGGAAACCACATGCCTGCATTTATCTGAAGGTTGGGGATTACCTTCCTGACGGGTGAGAAAGAAGTTGTCTCAAATCTCATTCAAATGTTTCCTTTGTTTCAGTAAATCCTGGAAGAGCGACAAAGTATAGCAAATATGTAATTTTGACATGAAAAACAGTCTTAAAGGGCCTGAAATGAAACCACAAATTCCCTTCAGCTAGGCACAGAGATTGAGTGTGACTCTTGCAAATGATCTGTTCTCGCATGTTGAAATTCCAAAGGTTGGTCTCGCTCCTTCTTTTTCTCTTTTTAATTGAAAAAAAAAAGATCATTGCTCCCCCATCTCATTAATTTTGCCAAGTCTCCAGGGGTGCTGAATCTCTCTTCAAAGTAACTTAAAGCAGCCCTTGAACATTATCTTAAACATGTGCCACCGTCGGCTCTTTGAGGGTCCTGCATCCAGGTATCAAACTGGGGTGCTGGTAAGAGAAGGACCTCAAGGAGAGGATCTTCATGTTCGATCAGACTCCTCACTTTGACCTTTGCAGATCAAATATGACCTGAGGGACTTTATGAATCAATGCAATGTAGCAACTTTCTGTTCTGGTTCCAGCTTCACCACTTAACTGCTCTTTGAGGTTGGTCAATGTGGTGCTTTATTTCTGTGTCTCTACTTTGTACCTCTTGAGACAGACAATCAGCTCTTTGGACACATGAGACATCTCTACTGTGCAAAACCTGCTTATGCCATGTCCTGCAGTCCTGTGCCCAGAGTCTTGCCCACATCTACTCAAGTCAAGGCCAGAGCAAGATCACCCATTTAGTCTGGCAGGCTGAACATGAGGCTGGACGATGCCATTGCTGGGCTGGAAGCAGAGCAGAAGAGTCTGGATGCTGCTGCAACATGATGTGGCTTAATAACGCTCACAATGATCCACAAATGGTAATAATAAAAATACAAAGTATGGTATTGCTGTAGGATGCAGCACTATTGTCTATGTAGAAAGTAGAACATGTGGGGTTTTTTTCCACTCATCTTCCACTGCAACTGGCAGATACATTCTTGTTAGGAAAAAAGTGTACCACTGAAAGACCCATGAAAATTACTTTTCTGAATGATCATTTGCACCAGCTCAGTAGTCATTTTGCAAATTCTAATGTTAAATATTAATATATTTCAGTGAGTGTCAGCAGCCAACATATTTTTTATTAGTATATAGGCTGTCACATCATTGCTCTCAGCAGTAGAAAGTGATGGCATTCTGAGAAACGTAGAAAGCTGCTGTTAACTTTGTCATCCTCTCCTTCCCCACAGAAGGCCCCTCTTCATTGCATTGTATCATTTGAATTTGAGAGCAGTGTTTTACCTTTCTATAGATTTACTTAAGGCAAATATTGGTGTGATGGGAATCTGTAACAGACTTTCTGCTCACGATTGTGATGTCACATCAACTTTGTGACCACTTCACTTCTGTTTTCAACTTCTCTGGCATCACCCTTTAGGGCATGATGGAGAAAAATAAACCAAACCCAACTATAAAGTTCCTATATAAGCAAAATAAAATGCTGGATTAAACTGTCTGCTAGATCTGACTGAAAGCTGTGCAATAAGGGGCAAGCTGCTTGTTAGAGGGGGTTGGAAATGGTGCAAGGAGGAATTTGCAAAACAAGGCTGTACATCTGTGCAGGCCTCTGGAGAAACAGAGGGAGGAAGGCAGGGAGGTCTCCTCTTTTATTATCTGATGAACATCAGTCCCTTTGGTCAGACTGCTAGGCGCCTACTGGAGCTTAACCTCAGATTAACATCTGCTTCATTTCAGTGTCTGTCTGATAGTGATATCAATAAACATCATCATCTTACAGTAAAAGCTGATAATTAAATCTGTGCCTGCTGACTCACTATCTATTGTGCCCTGGGGAATAATTGCAGATAGTGAAGATTTAATAGATAAAAAAATATTTTGTATATCACTGAGTAATGAATATGAAGCTCTTGTAAGCGCGATTAACTACTTACAACGTGTATCTATAGATCATATGAAGAGCAGCCAGAGGCAGGCTGAACCTCCTTGTGCTTTTGTAGACTTGCTGTAAATGGGTAAGTCCTGTTAACCAGATCTGGACCCGTTACACCAGGATGGTACCTGCAGGTTTGGTCCCTGTCTCTTTCGGCTTTGCAAATATCTGTGACAACTGAAAAGAGTGTATTGGAGGAAAAACACAGGTGAGCACAGTGTCACATTGCACATACATTTGCAATGAAGAGCTCTTGCACTCTCTAGTAGGCAAATCTACCGTCAGGCTTTAGTTGGACAGACCCACTTTTGAGCTACAAAAATCAATTGTTCATGATTTTCCTCTAGACTGCCCCATGGTGTCTGGTAAACAGTCTCTTGAAGTGGTGGGGCTGCACCTACCACCAGTGACAAGGAGTAAGAAACATCCTGAAGGAAAGTGTGAGGCATGAAACACTTTGAGCAAGGCAAGGGCTGACAAGCACTTTCTAGTGTTACATGTGAGGCCCTGTTAAGAACAGAGTGTCATTCAGCAGGGAGACTCCTGGCCAGCAGAAACAGCTCTCCAAGGGCCTTCTGCACAGTAGTGGCTGAGCATCCTGCTGAAACCAGTGCACAGCCCCCAGCAAAGTGATGGAGCGATGCTCTTGTCAGCCTCCATTAATCACTCGCCTTGCCTCTTACTGTCACTGCCAGGCTGAGCTGTAGAAGACAGGAGCTGCAGAGAGCTCAGTCCCCAGCCCTGGAGAGGTTTATGTGGGTGTTCAACTCTCTGGGCTGTCAGAGTTCCTTCAGTGGTGCTGCAGGCAGGTTCAGAGTCTTAATCTGAGGGGTTTTGGTTGGTCTATTGAGAAGACAGAATGGGAAAAAGAGAGAGAAAGGCAAAAGTTGATTCCAACTCAGTATATTTTATGATTCTATGATTTCATTTTTCTAAACAGCTAGGCTACATATTTGTATAGTCAGAAAAAGTCACTCTCAAGAAATGAAAATGTGAAGACTGCATTGGAAGAAGAGTACAACAGTGTAGCTCTGCCATAAGCAAGAGAAAAGAGACTTCTTTCTTGCATTTTAAATCAAATTTTGTCCTGCTGGTTTGGAAAAAAAGATAGAGCCAGGTGTAAAATCACTTGCATAAACACTAATTTAAAAATAAGTTTTTAGTGGGTAAAAGAGTAAAAATCAGTTAAAATATTTCAATTATGTGCACATTTATCTTCTTCAATCTACCTGTTCAAGACCCATTGGTGTAACTCACCTAATGTCATTTCTTCTGGAGATGGACCAAGGGACACATTTTGATCCTTCTGTGATTGCGGCACTGTATCATCAAATCTACATGAGGATTTGAGCTCACTTCTGAAATAGTGTGTGCAAGGTATTTGGGGTGCTGCTAGCAAGCGATGTATTCAGGTATGTAGAAATTCTACCTCTGCATTTGGGATCTGCTCTGCAGGATAGGTCATGGAGCCAGCCAAAACTGAAATTGTCCCTGGAATCATTCAGGGTTTAATTTGAAGGTCTGAATTTAGTGCAGCTTGAATTGTTTATGAGTGAGGATATTTAAATATCTTTTCTAGACATTCCTAGATTGTAATACAGTTAAAATTTATTTAGATATAATTAAAAAGCCCAAACGCTGACAATTGTCCACCCCAAAACCTCACAGTACTACACTATACGGACTGTCAGAAGATTAAAGCAGAGGGAGGTGAAATATCACAGTGTTCTAAATGTGAGAACACACAAAACAGGAACCTGGGGACTCATATTTAAGGAATCTTTAGAGATCTCAGATATGCTGTTCCTACTTTAGTTGATTTCTTTCATTAAAACATGCACCGTTATCATGGATTAACACATATCATGTCATGAAGGCCTGATCCTGTGAATAACAAAGGTAATTTGGCCCTTGATCTTGATGGGCTTTGAATTCAATTATTGAAACAATTTCTATTTAAAAGAAAAAAAAAAATCTGTAGCTCTATGTGTGTATTTGATGCAGGGACCCAACCAGAGATCAGTGACTTGCACCAATATTTTATGCAATGCTTCAAACTGATGCCCATTTGGCAGGGAAATGGCAAACTGAGGAAAGACAATAGGACACATTTGTCAAAGTTTTCATTGGCAGGACAAATCTCCTTTGCCAAGATTTAGGCTAAAATCTTTTGCTTTCACTTTTCCCATGCGGACAGTCCCTGTGGTTCAGCCATGTGCATTAACCCACTTAGCTGCCCAAAAGTGTCTATTGAGAGAAGGGAGAAACCCTCACTCTTACCCTCTCCACAGAGGAGAGGAGGGGACACTTGAGCTTTGTTTGGCTTAGCCTCTTTGTGATTGTACTTGCATTAGGAAAAGAAACTTTGTGTTTAGTGATAGATGAGAGTGGCAAAAGCCTCTGGGAGACTGTGGGTGGTCTCATAAAGTCTGAATTTCAAATCATGCTTTGCTGGAGATTCAAGGGTCTTCCATACTCCAGCGAGGCCCTGGGCAACTTGGAGGGAACCAGGTGTTCCTCCACTGCTTCGAGCACATGGGGGCCCCTTGCAGTTTTGGGTCTCAGAGGCATCTTCACTTGTAAACTGGGCACTGGGAGACACACAGCCCCATCCTGCCCTGCTTGCTGAGCCTGAGGCTTGCACAAAGGTTTGCCCTTTCTCTGGGCAAACCTTTCTCTGGTCTGGGTCCTGCAAGCTGCTGTCGAGCATAGCTACAGTGCTGCTTTGCAGCCCGGAGAGGGGCAGGTTCTGGTAGGTGCCTGTGACTGGAAAAACTTGCTAGGAAAGGTGGTCTGTGGCTCGATGGAATACCATGGGTGGCCAGGTGGGGTCAAGGCAGCCGGCCAGCATACACAAGGCTGTATCATCCATCTTCCTCCTGGCATGGTCTGCTGAGCCGTGCAGGTGGGCATGGACCTGGCCAGTGCAATGGAGCAAGAGAATCCCAGGGAGCTGGGATTAGTTGGGTAACTTGTGCATGTTGCTTTGAACATATGAAAAGGTATAAAATGCTAATTATTATTATGAGGTGTCTAACAGCCCTTTTTAATTTACTGATTGCTGTTTTCTTTAGTGTGCACTTATAAAGGGCTTTTGGCAAAAGGGACTGTTATTGTTAAAGTTCAGAAAGTAAAATTTTGGGTCACATGTCCAGCGCTGTCTTGGAAAAATTATATAACTTGTCCAACTAAAGTGAGACCAAAATTAATGGAGCAGGACTTACATAAATGGAGCAGAGCCAGCTCATAGCCTTCGCTCTCTAATGTATACAGATCCCCCAGAAGCCTTTCTACATGACTAAATGTATTTCAGTTGTGTTTCTTGAAGGAATAGTAGCTCAGTGTGTAATAATATTGGCCATATCTATAGAGAAAACACTTTCATCCGAACTCTTAAGTGCTTCGCTGACATTAATGAATCCTGGCTGGAGAGAAACATTATTTGTATTTCTGAATAGGGCACCTGAGGCATGGAGAGACTAAGTTTCATGAGTGAGAAAGGCACTTACATCCACCTGTGCAACGTGATCTCTGTGGCTGCATTTACTAAAGCTGGGCGGATGCTGACACCTGTGGCTCAGCAGCACTCTCATGGATGGTGTCAGCATTAACCCACCTCTGTCTTTCTCTCATTGCCCTTAGTGTTCGCACACCTAGAGTTAAAATGCCAAACACTTTCAAAGATCTTGCTGATTCTGCAGATTTCCCGGTGCATGTTTTCACTGCTTTCAGTGGTTTCTGGTTGGGCTGGAGCTTCCACAAATTGACACTAAAAAAAAAGTAACTGATGATACTGGGATTTGTGTCTGAACTGGGATCACTTCCCAACTCCCAGGTTATCTGCTTGCCTTGGCCAAATGTGTCATCGTTGCTGAACGACACCTGCACGTATCTCTTCTGCTGGCACCTGGTGTCTGAGTGATGGAAACCTAGGTGCACAGGAAAAAAGGAGCTGTGACAGCCTCCACCAGCTCCCTGCATGAATCATCAGGGCAACATGATATTCAGACCATGCAAGCAGCACGTGTGCCAGAGAGCATGAGCAAAGATATAGAGTTCAGCAGCACCTCACTGAATCTGAGCGGGGTTCTCCAAGCCGCCAACTCCTTTCAGCTCCTTGAAGCATATCTGAAGAAACTGATGGGGTGGAATGGCAGAATCACAGCCTGTGGGGGACTGTTTGGCAAGGGAATTGTACAGGCTGTCTTCCAGCAGGTGGTTTTCTATGAGCTTGGTGAATCAGAAAGAAAATAATTTGTAAACCCCTGTTATTGAGAAGGTATCTATTTATTTTCTAGATCCTGTTGCTGGTTCCTGGGTTACCTCTCTAATTTTTGCATCTGGTACACAGCTCAAGCATGAGAAGCATTGTTCCAAGACAGCAGATGGATGAACCACTATAAAGGTAGTGGCATCTCAGGTGAGTTTCCCATTGGCTTTAAACTACACATTGTTTCCTCCCTTGTTTTCTCTTTCATTTTTCCCAATAACTATTCCTGGTATTGACAACTATCATGTTGAAATCCATAAATGCAAGTTGCAAACCCAGGGAACTCAATTTTCTTTTGGAGCTGTAAAATAAGGTATTATTAAAAGCCCAAGCTGTACTGTTGCCAGACAGTGCCATTAAAAAGAGGTGTGAAATAATTTGTATGCAGTTAAAAACCTATGCAGTGTTTCTCCCAAAGCTCATACCAAGGCTTTTGGGGGCGTGTTGGGAGGATTTGACAATGATGACTATATGTTTGAGAAAATGCACAGCAACAGCCTTGAATATGTTAGGGAATTTGTGCGTATTTTTTTCCTTTTTGGGAAAGGAGTTATCTACAGCAAATTGTTTTGCATTATATTCTCCCTAAACTATCAATTGGGAAGAAATTTGATAAAATGTGCACAAGAGGAATAGAAACTAGAACTATTGTTTTGATGTGACAGGTATGAAGATGAAGAGATAGAGAACTGATTTAATTTCTATACAGAAATGTGTAACTGAAGAAAAAAGGGAATTGGGGGAGTTTGGTTTAGAAAGAAGTTCTTTTCTTCTGCAGGAAAATTCGAAGGTTCGTGCTGGGCTCTGTGTGGTGGCCAAAGGCTTTTTTGGGAAAGCAGGACGCCACTGAGCTGCAACCTGTATAATTTGTCCACAGACAACCAGGAGTTAAATGTAACTCTGATTAAATTAACTTTTTAAATTGCCAAGGGGTTCAGTGTCCCTGGATTTCAGAATATCTTGCAGACAGATCAGGAATTGGGCTCTAAACTCCATTGGAGTCATGTCATGTAGTTTTTATTTGTAAGAGAATTGTGTGCTGGAGTTTGGTTTTGGGCATTTGTACTCAGTGTTAACATCTTCTTTCATTTAATTTTATTGTTCAAACCCTTTAGATGTGGGGTTTTACACGGATTAAATTAGGATATAACAGTCATTGTTTAGTCTTCCATTCAAAAGTAAGTACACTTAAAGAAAAGAAGCTGTAGCATTTAAGTAAAGGACAGTAAGGAGTGTATACCCAGAGGGGCTGTCACTTCAGGTAAGTACAACTGCAAGTTCTGTAGCATGCTAACATGGAGAGCTGGTTTCTTCATGTGTTAGTTTTGTTCACTACTTGATATAATCAGGAATCCAGGAACTGTTTAACCCAACTCAGAAGAATAAAAGCTATATTGAAGCAGAATGCTGATAGGTTTTCAGGATCTATTATATATCCCATAGTATATAGGGGAAAGATTACCCCAGTCTATATTCAGCACGTAACAGTAAACACTAATCTTGTTATTTACCATGTTCTAAAAACATATATTTTCAGTAATGACATATATGCCTGGATGACTGGGTTAATCTTTACACCTTGATTTATGAACCTGTTAACAAGCCTTCCTATTCTCTCTGAAGGAGAGTGCTATAAACACTGTAATTTAATCATAAAGCTTTTGACCTTAGCACTATCAATGGGAGGCCTTGTTGCTGGTTCAGCTTGTATAGGACTATGTTTGAAAGTTGGTATTCCAAAAATACGTTTGCTATGAATTAACATTTGAGTGAATTTTGGCAGCTACTTTTATGTCTGGTTTTGTCTGTTCTCTGGTAAAAAACTTTATCTGGAAAATATCTGAGAGGAGTTACATTCAGACTCTAAATGCAAAAGTATTCAGTGACACAGAAATGTATATAAGCTACACAGTTATTTTTGCTCTCTCAGCCGAGGGCTGGAACCAGTCCCAGTCATGACCAATAATAGCTGAGCAAAGCTCAGTCTGGAACATTAAGTATTTCTTTACAAACTGACTTGGTAGATAATTATATATATGTGCTTATTGAAATAATTGGTAAATTAAACAGTTGCAGATGTTTGCAGGATGGTGTTTGCAACTAGAGTTCTACAGAACAAAATAATTCATTTGACAATGGTAGAAAGCAAAATGCATTTGAGGAAATTACAACTGGTTTTAGATATTCTGCAGATGGAAAGAGACTCTTACATCATGGGATGTGTTATTTATTGAGAAACAGTTGTTCCAGCTTCAGTTGTGGATGAAAGACAAAATTTAAAGTGATCAAAAATTACACAGAGCAGTAAGTGTGAGATTTAAAATTCAAGTAGGAAATGGGAAAGAGCTATTTCCCCATGGTTGAATTGAGATAGTGACTTGGGATGAGATCCTTTTGACCCAGTTTTGCTTCAAGGAAGAAATGGTCTGGAGGGGAAGAAAGAACCAAATTTATAGAGTGCACAGGGAGAAGGAGAAGATAACAGGATAAAGTTAACTTCAATGTTTCAGACCTCAGCAAATCCTCTGGATGTCAAGGAAATTTTTTGTGAAAGCTTTGGTCATACTCTCTTCTGCCTGATTTTTCTTTTGTCTCCTGTTTCAAGGAATTTAAAGAGGAAACTTGGGAAATGTTTTGTTAGCTAACACTACTGACCAAGACTTGTGGGGGTTTTTTGGTTAAAAAGTTGGTGAGCTTTAAAAGTACACTTTGAAGCGGGTTTTACTGGTCTGTTTGATTTCCATGTGGATTCGAAGACTGACCATCAGGAAGAGGCAGTGACTACAACAGCAGAGCAGCAAACAGTGCTGCTTCCTTTGTCTCAGAGGGGTAGAATGTTCATGTTTGGAGCACAAGGCCTGAAAAGAGTGCTCTGTGTTCCTCTCTTTCAGGTTATCACTGTACCTGTGCTCTCGCAATCTCAGAACATTTATCCTTGAGAAGGTCTGATAAAGCAAGATAGTAATATTATTCTCATTTTTCAGGTTGTGGAATCAGGAAGAGAATGTAACTTTTGCCCACTGTGACAGAAGCAGAAAAATGAGTCTCAGTATCTCACAGTTTACTCACAATGGAACACAAATTCCAGAAAATAAGTCATTTGAGGACTCAGATTAATATACTGATTACTGTTTTCCAAAATAAAGGAATGTTATTTATTTTTATTGCTTTTCAGGTGTAATGGTTCACAGCAAATAGTATGGACTGCTCCTCCTCCAACCCTGTGATGCTCTTCCATGAAACTGTGCCACCTCTTCTACACCAATGTCTTTTCCTTCTCCCACATCTTGATGCCCCTCTGCCATTTTTACCTGCACTGAAAATGTTAGTTAAATTTATTGTTATACTAATTACTCCATTTACAAAAATACAGTTGTAAGCCTTTCCTTGAGTACCTTGCCTTACATGCTTTTCACTTAAGTCCTCACAAAATTACAAGTCTTTTTTCTCCTTAATCATGCGTTTCAGCAGCTTTTTACTCTCACTCTTCAGTGGTTTGTGGATCTTTTCTTTCCAGTTCTTCCCTTTGCTCACTGGAGATGCTTCCTCTTTTGTCTTTGTGAGATGCTGTCACATAGCTCCAGCAAGCCACGTGTAGGAGAGATTTATTGCAAACTAATGATAGCCCCTGTGTTTATTTGAGCTGCTGTCATGTTTAGTCTCCATCAAGGTGCAGTGAGTGGCTGCATCACTGCCTCTCACTTATAGGTTTTTTTAAATGCCACTTTCAGCACATGTTGTAAAACACTGCATGGTGAAGATAATCCATTTTGTTAGTTCTGAAACACAAAACTCCTCTCACCAGCCACCAGAAAGAACCTCACATAGGTTGTATAAATGACTTTGTTATGGCCAGGCTAGATACTGAACTCACAGATTTTTGCTGTCATTACCTGCTTAAGTGGAAGTGCTGACAGGAAAATTCACACTGACAGTATAGCATAACTTGGTTTACTATGAAGTCAGCATCCAGTTTTCTCCAGCAAGCATCTACAGCTATTCCACTTCTTGCATGTTAAAAGTTACTCTTGCTGTAGGCAGCAGCTCATTGAAAAAAGCCGTAATAACTGATGTCTTAATCCTTTAATGAGCACCTGGAGAGGAGTTATCTCTAGGTGCAGCTTTTATGCTGGGTGTGACACCAGTGAGGAGAAGGGGCAATTGGGAAACTTTCCTGGGAGTCAAGATCAATCTGGAAGAAGGCAGCTCATAATGATGGAGCTTGTCTAAAGAATCAGATACCCATGAGAACATATCAAATATAACTGTGGAGTTGCTTTTTCTACAGCGGCTCTTGAATGAAGGGAATATACACAGCATAGCTAAATCAGAGAAAGGAAGCTATGGATTTATTTCTCTGTAGCTCTCTCAAAACGGAGTAACTAACTCTTCAACATCATGTTTAGGAAAATAATAATCTTTACTTTTACTCTAGGATTTCTCTGATGCTGAGTGATTTTAAGTTGTCAGAGTAGCCTGCTCAACTCACTGGGACACTTCGGTTTTATTCTCCACCTTTCTGACATCTTGCCCAGTTTAGACATTCCTCAGTATTAGGAGGATCATCTACACAAAGACGAAATGACTGGCAATACAAGATATCTCTTGGGGGCTGGCATCTTCCTTCACCAGATAAGAACTTCCTTGGCATGCAGCAGGATATCAGGAAACAGCCTGAAACTTGGGAGTCCTCCACACTTTGGAGAAAAGGCCTTCTGTCCACCTCGTGTGTGGGATAGATAAAGTATGTGTTCATCAAATCATGATGTGTTTTAGTAAACCACTTCTGTGACTCATATTGCATCAGTCGGGAAAAGGGCTCCCTACAAAAGGGACAGCTGACGGAGAGTTGCTTCACTGACTGTCCATTTTCTGGGGAGGAAGTGGGACGATCTGCTAGTTTTACGTGTTAGGCTGGTCCAGCAGAGGGGGCTTTTACACAGACGAGAGACAGCTTTGTGTGTGCAGTTACCAACACCCAGGTGCAAATGCTCCTGCAGCAGGAAACAGCAGTCTGACCAGAATCCAATTACAGCATTTAGGATGTAAACACAGTGAAGGGTTTATTAGATTAAATTTGTGATGCAGGAGACATTTCATATTTTATTTGTGCCTGGACCAGTGGACTGAAGACAGCTGGTGCAGTATTGTTATTGTCCATTAAAAAAATGTTCCCTTGTTGTCACTCCACCTTCCCAATCACAGGATGTTTCAATAATTGCTATAAAATGTGCTCATGCTGATGAAACGTAGCAGCAGCTATATGATCTTGGAGGAAACAATGATATAAAACCTCAAAATATTTTAGAACTACATTTATGCAGCACCTAGAATTGACCCTCTATAACATAGAAAATGCTCTATTTGTGGCTCTGAAATGTCTTGTTTGATTGTTAAGCTAGTTCCCTACACATGGAAAATTAAAACTCCATAAAATAAAACTTGGTCATTTGTGTAAGCAGGGCCTCAATGAATAAGAGAAGCTTATGACCTTATTTTTGACCACTAAGTCCCACTCCTTGCAGCCAGCCACACTGTGGGTACATTACCTTTCTCAGATTTCATTTATACATCCCAAAATCATGCTTTACAGCAGCTCCTGGCTCCGTCTCTAGTCAGATAGTGTTGCTATTTTCTTTCATGCAGAGGCATATCTGAGTTGTGACCAAAAATATTAAATAATGTATTTTCAGTTATTTCCAGCATGGTTGAAGGTTTGATATAAATAATCTTAGGTGCAGAAGGAGAAATGAAAGTTCTGTTAAGGTGACTTCTACTGTGGAGCAACCCTAGCTGTTGAAATCCAGATGTGACTTCCACTGGCTTTGTATGTCCCTGTGCAATGTATATTTTAATCTGCTACTGTTTGTAAGCTATTCATCTTCTAAGATTTCTATATGCTACTGCATATACGACAGTAAGCACTCTGGCAGACTCATCTCAACATCTTAATTGTGTTAATTTTTTTGTACTTGCTGGTTTGGTTTTGCGGGTTTTTTTCTTGCTGTAAATGCAGCCTTTTAATTTGAACTGGTTTGCAACCTGCACTGCATCCTCAAATAGAATATTGTAAAATAATATTCAAGAAGAAGAAAGTATAATTTAACAGACAAGGGTTAAGAAAAATGTATTTTAGCAACCAAGTAGGAGGAAAAGAAGGAGAAAGGTGTGGGAAGAGCACCGTAGGAAGGACACGGCTGCTGCGATGTTTAAGAGTTGATAGGAAGGTGAAATCTGCATTTCATGAAAATGTCTCCTGGCAACTCTCTTTCAGAGTGACCATTTTTTCCTGAACATTTCTGCAAATTGGATTTATTATCAGTTTGGCAAAAATTTTCATCACAAGGTCCATATACTAATGGAAAAATCCAGGAAACTATCTGAGACTTTGGACCCAGGACTCTGCAGGGCAGAGGGATTTATGCAAGGCAATGCAGGTGATACAGTTTGAGTTTGTGATCTGCTTTCATGGTAGAGAAAGGATATGATGTCTGAACGAAGAGAGAATGTGCTTGCTTGGGAAAAACACTTGAGCAATTTGAATTCTTTGGCATCCTTTTAAGCATCTGACTCCCTGTGGCAGAGTGGAATCCATATTTGTATGAATTAAAGCCCAGCCACAAAGAATAACAAGTTAGCATAGCATAGTTGGTTCAAGTAATTAAAATCTGACAGTGCTTCTCTCAGCTTCTTTTTTCTGACTCAAATTTTTCCTACCTTCTCAGGCATGTCCAATAACAAGTAGCATAACTCCAAAATGTCCTGTGTGACTAAGTAAATGAGCTTTATTCATTAAGTATGCTTTTTTAATACAGTGAATTTTCAGTGATGCACAAAGACCATGCATGGTAATTGAATATTGGAACCTATTCTTCAAGCATAGTCCCATGCTATCTAAATTGTGGTAGTGGTTTAATCCTTTGTCTCTAGGCTAAATCTCAGTGGGAAGACAAAAGATACCCCATTATGCTAAAAAAATAAAGACACCTAATCCTATACTTTAACACTTGCTGTTGAAAATCCACATAAATTCTGCCACCATTACTGGCCAAGCGTGACCACTGAAAAAATACCAGTTGATTTTTATAGAGTTACAGTTTTTCTATTACAATTTCCTATATATGACAGAAAGATTGATTGTGCTTTTAATACCATTTTGCCTAGTAGCTGCTTGAGAACTTCTTTTGGCTGTTTTCTGCAAGTTGAGTTCACTTACTTGATCATATCTAATCCTCTGGAATAAACCCCATCTGTTCATTTTTAGAAAGTGAACTTTTACAGCTTTATTACTGACCATAGAAATTGGTAGTCATGAGTTTTATGTTTCCTAGTTGTACTTTGTACAACTCTAGCTTGGTAAAAGTAATTGAGGAAAACCCATTGAGGGTTGCAATAAAAATCATGGAAGCAGAGGGTTGAAAGGCAATCCAGTAGCTTGTCTGGTTCTTTCTGTTCCAGGATAAGAACAACTACCTTTATACTAATGTTGTATTCTGTTATCATATCTCCCTAATACATTCTTCAATACTTGTGGAAACACCACATCACAGCCTTGCCTGCAGTACACTGCCCTACCACTTACCACTACCCTATTTCTAACCTTGAAACAGTATGTACTATTAAAATTCTTCACTCATTCTGTGAAAGCTTTGAAATATAATAGATGAGCCCAAAAAGGTCAAACCACATGTCTGTTTCAGAACAAAACTTTCTTGAATGACCTTCCTCAAAACAGCAGTTTTGCAAAACCAGCATCACTGAAACAGTCAGGGCTTTCTGGTTTATGAATAATCAGGACTATGATCAAGAAACATGACATGAGTGTGAGTAGTGAAAAATGTCCCCTAAAGAAAAGCCTTTGTACATGAGATGAAAAACAACATTGCAACTTGCATATATGTGTGTGTTAAAAACAGGATTAGTTTCCTATTCATCTCCAGAAAAGGAGATGCTCTGTGGTTTGCATAGTTCAGAAGAAGCTCTGTGAATGATATTTCATGAAGTTTTGAAATTACTTAATAGCATGGAACAACATGTCCCACTGTGCCAAATCATTTTGACTGAAAGTCACTGGAATATAATAAAAATTATTGCTGCCTCTGCAAAATTTCTGCCTATCCCCAGAACAAGTTTATAAAGAATTAAAGGAAGGAGATCACTATGAAAAAGAATTAAAATCTCAGCTGATACATAAATAGCTAATTGTACAGAACTAATTTGTAACTTGGGAAGAGCAGCAAAACACTGACCCATGTTTGCTCTTTATCACATTGAACAGTTGCTGTGTTTGGACAAATGGGAATAACTTTGCCAAGATTTCCTATAAGCTGTTTTTGTGGTTTGATACTCTAAGGGAAAAATTATACCACAGTGAATTAACAGAAGAGCTCAGGTTGTGTTACAGCTTGGTACGCTGACAAGGGGTAAAAATATGTTCAAAGCATACCTGCTATACGACTATGAGAATAGCCTACCCTCAAAATTTGATGGAAAACCAGGCAGCCTGTAGTTAGGCAGTGGGCAGCTAAATACCTGACCATCTCAAAGCAAAGCCCAACCAGCTCTACAGCTTAGGTGAGGCTTGCAAATGTTAGTTCAATGCAGATATTTACTATGCAGGCACGCACAAGGCATCTTCAGCACCTCAAGGTTTTCTAGGCAGACCGTGCCTAGGGCCAGACAGTCCCTACTGACTAAAACTCCACCTGCCTGGCACTGAGAGAGGAAGAAACTGATGGAGGAAGAACTTCAGCTGCTCAACACTTGCTCAGAACCTGGCTGAGCTGGTGCAGTGCTGCTGTGTAGCATTTCTGCGCATGTTATCCTGGCTGGATAAAAACCAAGGAGAAGCTCCCACTGCCACTGTCCCAGATTATCCACTGAGCTCCTACTCCAGTGTACTGCAAAACCCACATGCTAG
Source organism: Pipra filicauda (assembly GCF_003945595.2). Lineage (NCBI taxonomy): Eukaryota > Metazoa > Chordata > Aves > Passeriformes > Pipridae > Pipra > Pipra filicauda. Next base: position 1,448,450 of record NW_024104287.1, read on the forward strand.
GGGTATTAGCAGGATAGTGGATAGGCCTAGGAGTCAGATCTCCTCCTCTTCTTCACTATTTGTCTCTGGATTAAAAACAAAATTGTAACAAAGCACATCTAATTTGCAGTGTTTTACACATAGATATTGTAGCTAATGCAATTAATTTAATTCTAGTGATGATCTTTGGTCTTGCTCCATGGCAAGATCTTTACAGTGTAAACAATAATTGAGTGAATAGTCTTAGAATAAGGATTCTTTCATCATTTTTTAGCATTATCATTTTAAGCTATTTTTTGGATCAATAATATAGCCTTTTTTTTTTTTTTAAAGTAGGTGCTGAAATTCCATGTGGTAGTCAGGTTATAAGGAAAGACATATTTGCTTCAATATTCTTTATTTCAGATTCATGGAAAATTAATAACTGCATCATAAGAAAGAAAAAGAGTGGTTTCTATTCCCAAACAAGAGTCTGCCTTGTTGAAACCTCCGATCATCCACTTCACTTTGATTGCGTATGTTCATTCTTTCTTTGATCACCTCATTAAAAATGGAGAAATGATTGATTTGCTCTACTTTGTTCTGGCCTTAACAACTTTGCAAGCTGTGTGAGACAAACAAAGACTCCTCAGAAAGGAGAAGAAGGAAAATGAGAAGGAAAGAAAATGCTGAAAGGTCTCCTGGCACTGTGAGTTGAAGCAAAAAAAATTGATTATGACAGTTCTTTTAGTGGCAAAGCACAGACCTGCAGAAATCAAGTGTTTAACTTCTCAGGAGGTTGGTCTCTTGGTTGATGTATTGCCTAACAGCAATGCAAGCCATTCATGCTACTCTGCAGACACATTACTGTGCTTTTGCTGATCATTTCTGCAGAGGGAAGGATCAAAGATCACTCTCTCGACTCAGAAAAAAATTACTTAATCCTGCTAAAATTCCTTACATCATTGGAATGATGCTCTGCTCTGCTCTGCCATGGAAAGCAATGCGAAGCACTGGGTAGCAATTTGTGCTAGTTGGTTCCCTGCTGTGAGATGAACTCATGCTCACTTGAAGACCAAGTTCTAGTTAGAGCCTCTGTTTGCTCCTCACACAACCATCTCCATATTCATTCTAGTCTTGGTGCATCTGTCTTGCCTCTGCATGAGCAGGGTTACAGTCTCGGAGTTTTAGGCCACTTCTGGCTTTACCATTTCTTAAGGGCTAATCCGTCCCTTTGGGCTGCTGACTTTCTGGATAGCTCCTTCGAGGACAAAGTTTCATAAGACCTTATTAACAGCCGTATGTAATATTGATCTATGGAATATCAAAAAGTTTTGCTTTATAAAATTTCCAAGAGAAAAAGTGACACCGGAGCACTTAGTCCTTAGTGAATTGAAAGAAAATTAGCTTTTTGCCTCAATGTAATTTTCTGAATCTTCTCAAGGGGATGCTGCCATCTTTGCCAGTTTGCAATGTGTGAGTAGTTCCCCACTGACTTGCTGGCTGGCCTCCATTATTTATTTGAGTACTTCCTACTCCATTACACACTCCCCCAAATCACATAAACACCACATTTAATGTAGAGAGAACCCTGGGGCTAGCTCATATTTTGTAGACGTAGAGGATTAACTCAAAAGCACAAGTCATGTCTGAAATGTTTTGTGCATCAGATGAAAGATGAGAACCAGTGGGTTGACCCATCTGCCACGTATGTGCAATCACCTCCTGGTCTGCATTCCTGGGACAATGGACAAGAGGAGTAAGAAAGAAGTTAGGATGAAAGGGACAACAGGTGGAAGAGAGGATGTGCATCTGAAATACACAGTATTAGTAGGAGTCATGGAGGGACTGACTCTGACACACCTGCAGATCAGCTGAGAGAATGTTGTCATTCCATGCTGCCAGCTCTAAGCTGATACAGGTTACCTTGGCTTGCAGTTGTCCCTCTGGTGCTCTGAATGCTACCAAAGAAATCATAGAGCCATTATTGTCTCTGGAGAATGGTTTTGTCCATTCCATTACGGGCAAGTAGCCCATGCTTGCATCCATATCATACTGCCCTCTTCCTTAATGGGCCAAGGATGCACTAGAGATGCTTCCCACTGCTAGGGCTATGCCAGGTGATCCAGCTTCTCAGAGGCACCAGCAGAGAGAAATTCATGATACTCCCACCTGTCTGCTCCCTCTGTCAAAGAAAGGCAACACAGGGTTGCTAGATGCAACCACACAGGGCGAGAGCAGGAGCAAGACAGCACAGCTGTTGGGCAGGGCTTTCCCAGAGGTGTGGGAAATGCTGCTTCCAGATCCTGTTCTACTTGATTCATATCAGGATTGGTAAGAGAAGGCTTTTCTCATCAGTCAGACAAACCCCCGTCTACTAATTGAAGAGACAGTGGGCAGAGCGGGTTTTCTTCACAGCTTCTGCATGCACAGTCCTTCCCTTTTATATACAAAATGTTATTATGGAAGCAGGAATGTGAACTGTGGTCATTTGTGCAGGAAAAACAGATCCTCAATCCAGACCATTGAGTGAGTCACTCCATTGCAAATTCTCTCTGGTTTTCCAAGAAACAAATTTTAACTATCCAACAGGAACTGTGTGTAAAAAAATTGAAATCAAAAGTGCTAGGGAAACTGTAGGAAAAGTGGCACTGAGCCAGCACTTAGGTGATTCCCTTTCTCTGGATTTGTCACGTTCAGTGTCTGTCACCTTGTTCTGCTACATGAGCATTTAGAGGGGAAAATCAGTTTAGTTAACCTTTTTATTCAGCAGAATGTCTGAGAACTCCATTAATAAAAGTCTGCAGGTAGGAGAAGAAATGTGACCTTTTTTTTTTTTTTAATTTGAGGACTGTAAATTTTTATTCAAGGGACTGATGTTTTACTAGGTAATGAAGCAGCCTGATTAACAAATTCAGGAGTCTTTCATTTGTGCAAAACAAAACAGACCAGCAGTCGCTTTCCGGACCCACATTACTTTTAGCAGGATCTCTGCACTCAGGTTGGTGTCCCATGGAGTATTCAAATTGCTGTTGTGATTTCTTTTGCATTTAGCAACACGACATGGCACAACCTCTGTAACAGAGTAGGGCTGTGGCCCAGCTTTGTCCAGCAATCAGCTGGGCAGGTTCTGGGAATGCAGCCTGACTCCACAGCAGGTCCTGCTTCTGATGCAGGGCTGTGTCTGCACCACTTGTGAGAGTCCGTGTTGAAACGGAGAGATGCAGCTTAGATAAGTGCTTCCCACCTTCCTTGGGGAGAGCCTTCAGCTGCCCCATGTAACTTCTTCTATCACTGCTTGCCTAACCCTTATCTCACTAGGAAAGAAAGGAAGCCTATCGGCTGGTTCTTGTTTTAATTTTCATGGCAAGATAAAATAAAGATTCCTTCCCTCTCAAAATATCTGCTGTACTCCTCTTAAGGGGTACATTAAAGGATGACTGAAGAAAACACCCCAGAGACATTCACTTTCTTCCAATGATATATGTGTTGGCATATATATTTGTTAGTCACTCATTTGCAGTCACTTTCTAATTCCTGCCTGGTTTCAGCTCTCTTGTCTAGAAAGCAGAAATTTGGGACTGTGTGCTTTTTTGCCTTATTAGATTGAATGAGAAGGTTGTCAAACAGGTATTTTTCCTCTGGAAGCTATGCAGCTTTAAGAAGTCAGGTACTCTCCCAGTCATTTTCTCTCGCAGGTTTTGCACATACCTAACTGTAGGCTTTGCTCATGGATCACAGAGTGATCCATGGTGGACACATGCTCAGAGTTACATCTTGTCCACACCCTCCATAGTACAGGTTCATCACCACACAGTCCTCCTGATGGAAATTTGTTTTTTTTTCTTTTCCTTCAAATTCCAGAAAACCTCAAATAGGCTTAGATGTGAAGGAAGAAAAACAATATGAAAGACAAAACACCTCTTCCTCCCTGTTGTGTTCCCAGCGAGTATCTGCATGTTTCCTTCCACCAGGGTTAACTTTTCACGTGAATATCCCTTTATGTACTTGAAAGCTTGTACAAATACAAACATACGACAGTCCCCTTCCAGAGCATGAGGAAATCTTGTATCTATCCGACTATCATGAGGGAGAGTAAGAAATTACATCAGGGCAGGCAAATTAAAGCCCATTTGTTACCTACTCCAGAGGCTTGTGCACTGGCTTGGTTGATCTCCCTTTGCAGGCTGGCCTGCTCAAGCTACTAATTTCCCCCTCTAGATGCACTTCCCAGCCTCCTGTCTCCTCTGAAATAACTAACTCCCGAGTTTGGCTGGAGCGCTTGCTTCTTCCTCTCCTGAGTTGCAACAGCAAAACTCTAGGCACACTGTGATTTTAGGGTTGGCGCTCTCTGCTTTTAGCCAAGAATTTAATAACAAATGTATTTCTAGGAAGAAAAGGTACTGGCTGTTAAACCTGAGGGCTGCTATTCCAGCCCGCAGCCGCCCCCATGGCCATCAGGGGCCCAGCTGCTGCTGCTCCTGCTCCTCTTCACTCAGGGACTCTGGGACATGGGTTCTGCTTGTGGGCAATGGACAGTCCCCCAGCACGCATTGCCTTGGCAGCAAGAAGCAAGGCTTTCCAAATGTATGTCCTGCTTATCCTGGTCAGTACAATCCATGTACTGCTGACAGGTGATGGGAGGCTGGCATGGAGGTTTCACCTTCATGCTGTGTGGCAAAAAGGAAGTTGATGCTGGAAAGGGCATGGCATTTCTTAGTTGGAAAGCAACTCAGAAAAAAACGTGCCAGAGGCCAACTTCTTCCACACACTTTGCATTTGAAGTCAGTGCCTTTGTCTACAGATCTCTCATCCTACTTGTTACCTTCTCACCCAGTCATGCTCTCTCTTGGCAAAGCAGCAACTACTTGATGGCTCCCTGCATGGGAATAAAGTTTCTTCCAAGCAGGAGTAGAGACCATTTTCCCTTCAATTTTAAGCAAAGATTATTTTTTCAAAGTTTCCTTTAAATCCTGGTACCAGAGGAATGGGAAGAGGAGTTAACACAAGAACAAAATTAAGCTTCCCTTTAAGTTCAAGCCCAGAAAGTTGAAAACTTGGTATCTTAGGATCCAAGCTTGTGATAAAAGCTCTGAAGTATTTTTCCTGAAAAGGCAGATTCCAGAAAGTTTTAAGGGGAAAAAAATGCTTTTACCATTTCCAGGACCAAATAACAGAAGGAAGTCAAATACCCCCTCATTCTCCAAAACACCATCTTCAGAGAGAAGGAACTTGTGAAGAGCAACAGTCACTGGTCAGCCAGGTGCAATCCAGATGTAGGATTGCAGGCCATTGCAGAGCCCACTCTCCCCTTTGCTCAGCATGTGAAAATGCAGATGGCAACATACACAGTGCCTTTGCCTCTCAAATCCCATTTTTTGAAGGACTGGAAGAAACAGAGAAAGGCAGGTCAGTAGATAATCTGCACATGGACTGTGCATCTGTGGTAATTTTGTACTGCAGAGCAGAACCTGATAATACCAGCATGGTCTCTCTTAAACCAAGAGAGGTCCTTCAAGGCATTTCTTGTACCTTGTGCCATCTTCTATCTTGTCTCCAAATGGAGGGCTGCCAGGCTAAGTGAGGACATCCATATTCAAGTGAAACATGAGTAAAGTAATGAGTGGCAAGAACTCTGTTAGAAGATGGTTCATGCCTAGAGAGTAGGTCACACAAATCTCATAATTATGTACTACCCTGTAATTACAACAGATTTTAATTTTCTGTCTTTGAAAACAACTTCAAGAAGCCTTGATGCAATAATTACTCCAAATTTAGGATTTGTGACAGTCCTGCTGGTGAAATATCTATTTCTAAGAAAAACATTGGCTCCCATTCATGATCATTGACATGACCACTGTAGAGACTACCTTTAGCTAAAATACAAAAATATTTTCTTATGGATTTCTTCATATTTGTTTTGGAAGCATTCCCAGTTAATAATAATTATAACAGTACTCAAGCTGTAAATGTAGAAGATACTTGAACTGATAAGTCACTCTTTAATGATTGTTTCTTTCTACAGTTAAAGTTTTATAGTTTAACTTAACTATTTTATTCTAACTATTCCTCTCTCTACAGAGTTGCAATCCCTGTAAAGGATATATTACTTAACAGTATAAACAGTCTCTGTGAAATAAAGAAGGACTATTTGTACTACTCTTGCACAATTTATGACTACTGCCATCAGTAGGCACAGGCAGGGAAGCGTAACTTGGAATAGCTCAACAAAACAGCAAGCAGGACTGGATGTTTCACGCTTGCAGCTCTTGTAAAGAATTACGAAAGTGGATAATATTATGTTACTCTTTGGAACCATGCCAAGAAAAGGAGCAACAAATGATGAAACGAGGAGGTATCTTGTAGATACCTGGAGTGTCTGCCATACTGTAGCATTAAGCTTATCAGTAGGAGTAAAGAACAGTTTGCTTCCAGCATTATTGCTTAACTTTAAAACTAAAAAGCGACAGCTGCAAAATTACCAACTCATTGATGTCTGATACCACACTTTGCTCTGCAGGCATCTGACCAGCGCTATGGCTTTTTAACTACTGAGAACTTTCCCACCAGAAGAATGAATTCATGAAGGACTGACAAATGCATGCTGCATATGGAATCATACAAGCCCTTTTTGAAGGCAGCATCAGGAATAAAACCATATTCTGTAAACTTACTTTATAGTTGGTTGCCATTTCACAACACTGCAAGTTCAAAGTTTGCATAGGATACTTCAAGCAGTGAGCTGTTATTCATAATGAAAATTATATGTTCTTTTAAAAATCTCTGATTTTAAAAAGAAATTCAGTTGCTACCTCGTAAGAAAATAACTTCAAGAAGTTCTATACATCAAATATTCACCTATGACACCTCTGCATTTAAAATATTGGTATTTTATATATATAAATGCACACATACTTTTGATGAGTTTTCTAGATTTCGACAGAATTTAAGCAGCCAAGTTAGCTCCTGGTGCCTCGTACTATCACTATCATACACAGAGGAGCATGAGAAAGTGAAAAAAAAAAAAGGAGAGAAAATTAGAAAAAAAAAGTTTTCTAGAGACCCTTGTACAGTTTGGACTTATTGAAGCTGCACACAATTGAAGTTCACTCCTTTGAAAGATGGGATGCGAAGGAGCGATGCATGTCCAGCACCTCTGGGTAGCCAGGGAGATCAGGACAGGTGCTGCTCAGCCCCTCTGGGGTTTGCAGGTGAGCAGATGGCTCTGGCTGTAGCAATGTGGGGTACTAGAGACACCACAGCATGTGCTGGTTTTCCAAGCTGTGGCAGAGACTTTTGGTCAGAAGTGCAGTATCTGCAGTTATACAAAGGCAGGCTTAGGAAAGTCTTTCTGGGTAATGTGACAATCAGTTTGTCCTCTCCAAATACCAGCAACCTTTTCTTTCTGTTTTACATCTCAAGTTGTTTAATTTTTTAGAAGTTTAGTGCTTTTATTTCCCAGCATAACACCCTCAAGTTTGTTATCCTGACTCTGTTGAGGAAGGTTGAAAGGAAAGGAAAGGAGCCTTTTTCTTGCCCAGTCTTTGTTGGCTCCTTCACTCAATCCTCCCCATGGTGTTATATGACGTTAGGAGACAGAGATGTCTTTGTTTCTGAGGCTCCCATGCAGTATTGTCTTGCCAAGCTTGCTTTCTGTGAGCCATGCCATTTTGTGCATGTGTCCTGGAGCCTACACCAGTGCCACAGGCAGCTTAGAGGACCTGCTACTGGCATTCCTGCTGCCCTGCAGGGCAGCACATAGTTTTAACACAGCAGCTACCTCCTTGCCTGCTACAAATGGATCATTTCCTCTGCTCAGAGCAAAGCCCTTAGTCTCACTCACCGATGCACAGAGAGAGGCCACACCCTGGGGTTGCAGAGTAGGGAGTAAGTAATATTTTGTCAAGGCAGTGCAAGAAGTGAGCAGTCCCTGGGTGCCAGAGTGCTCCTACAGCAGCAGGGATAGGTAATTTAGCAAAGGAAAGTCAAAACTGCTTACAGCTGCATGGAAGAAAGCAACCCAATGTTAAAGCTGTGTAAAACCTTGGTAGTTGTCTGCCAGGGATTTCTATCTGACTTCCTGACACTGAGCAAGCCAGAGGTTCCCAGCCTCTGTATGCAAATCTGAACAAGCCACCAACATTATATGCTGCGTGGAGTGCTGCTGGACAGCTGCCACATCTCATTTCTTGTGTTCTTCTTTTGCTTGAAGGAACAGGTTTTACCTGATTTAATTCAAACAAGTCTAGGATCAAGCAGAGAAATATCAGCTCAAAGCTGTCCTCTCAAAGAGACATATATTGCATAGGACCAGATATTCTGGAAGTTTGTTCCCTGGGTGTAGTGCATACTTAAAAATGTTTAACTCATGCAAATTTTTCTCCTGGCCCCCATGATTTATTGCACTAGATTGTTTTCTACTGACAAGGCTGGCTGTGAAAATGGGGTGGGACCTCAGCTAGGACCAAGACTTTAGGCTGGAGTCTCTGAGATTTTCCGAGTTTTCTCTTGAATGTCCCATCAGTTAAAAGCAGCAGAACAGAAGCCAAGTTGCCTGTATATACTATCCTTTTCTGTTTTAAATTAGCCCTGTGAAGAATATGACTATCTATCGTACACTCAACATCATACGAGCATTAGCAGCCACCCATTCAAATTGCATGTAGTAGCTTCAGGCACTCTGCATGGGTGGGTCAAGGTTCTCTTCTGCCAATCTAAAAAACCAGCTGCATGGGGTAAGTCAAGGGGCAGAAGGCCCATAAAGAGTTGCCCCCAGACTGCATTTTGTGGTCAGACCACTGGCCAAGGCTGACTAGGTCTTCTCCAAGCTCCCTGGGAGCACTGGCATTCCCTCTGAGGGAGACTCGTTGCCCACAGACAGGGCCAGGGGCCCCTGGGTCGAGTATTTCTTACAACTGCAGGATGCCAGGCCCAGCACATCTGCAGATGCTCACTCTCTAGCTTTTGCATATGGGCACAGTCATGCTGGGTGATATGGGACAAAGGAGGTGATATTTGCTTGGGGCTTGCAAAAGCTCTACCTGAAGCAACAGTTTCATGAGCTATGCTGGAAGTTATTTAACGTACTTCCAGCCTAAAACTCTTGGATGCCAATAGTTGTGAGTTAAATTCTGAAATGGCACGGAGTTGCCTTTATGAAATGCATAACTCTTTGAAGTGATAACAGGCCTGAACTGCTTTTATCTCCCTCGACAGGGACTCCATTATAAAACAGCAATAATGTTCCCAAGCAGACAGCATGCCCCCAAACAGCTGTGATCTTACCTATCTTACAGACAGAGGCCTTGAATGATCATCAGCCTTTGTGAGCTCAGTTTATCTTATAAAGCCATGTTGAAAGAAAAAAGCAAAGGAGGTGAACAGCAAAGCCTTTGACAACTGTATTTCGCTGTCTAATGAATACTTAGGAAAAAACATTTAAATGCTCTTAACAGTTCTAGTGACACCATTTGTATGCAAGTGTCATCATCGTACTGAACAAACTTGGGATCCCTGGTATTTCTAGAAAAATTTTAAAGGAAAAAGTACTGACCAAAAAAAATGGTTTATGTGTGACCTTTAAGGCCCTTTTAGCAAAAGTAAATTATTCTATATAACATTCCAAAATTGATATTTTCTATTACTGATTCCTTTATTATAACTTGAGTTACTAGCATTTCTATGGTTAGATGAGTTAGATGCAAAATACACAAGAAGCCTCATGGCTCATTTTTAACAGGTAAAACTAAATTTCTGCATCATTTGATACTGCAGCTGACACAGTTAAGTGTTAGCACTTCATTAATATTTTTACTTGGAAGTGCAGTACTTCTATTAATGGTGAGTCACATTAACATTCCTAAACCAGCCTGATCTGAACAGGTGGCACTACATTCTGCAATTTCATTCCTACTAGAGGTGCAAAACAGGGTGGAAAGCTTAGTGCCATTTTTTAATTTGTCATCTGGGCTGTGGAGGTGCTGCTTGTGCTGAAGCAAGGGTTTGTTCCCTACTGAGCTCTTAGGCTTCTGAAGGGCTGGAAGGTGGCAGAGCAGGTACAGCTGAAGGCATTTCTGTGAGGTTTTTCTGCCAGTGATTTTGTGGGCACATCACCCAGAGGGAGCACAGAGGTCACCAAGCTGCTTGGAAGAGAATGGATAAAGAATGTTTATTCAGCATTTCCACATTAGGCAATGTGGCAAACACTCAAGAAACTTCTTGGCCAAGTCCAGCATCACTATAGAATCTGTGTTTGCTTGCACGGACTTACTGTCAGCTTTGTCAAGCATTTCAGCTTTGTCTTTGAGGCAATTGCTATGCATGAGGGACAAAGTGTAGCTGAAGGTAAGGCTGTACTGTACTCCCTGGACAAGCTGGCAGGAGAGTGTAAGCTATGGCTCTGCTGCTCCCCACCACTGTGGTTGTGTTCGTGCATGGGGTCAACTTAGGTCATTCATGCCTAACATCTTCTCTGGACCCAAAACGTTTCTTCTTGCAGGGATAGCAACAGACTGTTGCTGGAGTGACGTGGTGATGGATATGTACCTGGCCACATAGTGCTAAAGGACAAGCATGACACAATTTCTTTCATCTGATATCATCTTTCTGGGTAAGCAGCAGCCCACGCTCTGTGGGATGTCAGGATGATCAATTCTGCTGGGGACTTCTAGCACAAGGTCATTGCAAGTCATGGCAGCTTGGCAAAGGAAACTAGAAAGAAGAGTTAATTTCTTTGCTTGGGGCATAGACAGTGACTCTCCCTACTCACAGCCTTGCCAAAGTTACTAGCAGTGTGCAGTACATTCACAAAACCTGTACTCCTTCGCTTTCCACAGAATCTTAATAAAATAAGGATTTATTTACATGCTTAATCTCCACTCCTACCTCAACTATAGCTGTAAGCTAGCCTGGGTCACAGGTAGCTGCCAGAAGCAGAGAGGTGTGTAGTGGAGCCAAGGAAATACAGTTTCTGCTATAAGCCTGAAAAAATCCTATACTCCCCACATTCTACTTTTTTTTCTCCCTAGTTACTGGAATTCTTCCCAACAACAGAGCTGTACCTACCTTGGAAATCCCCCTCTGCTCGGCTACACTCTCTTGGAAATCCCCCTCTTCCACTCTCCCTGGGATAATACTGAAGATGGTAGGCAGCACTTCCTGGGATGTATATCCAATTTCTTCTTCTTGCTTCTCCACTTCGAGGCTGCTCCCAAAGTGGAGAAGGAGGAACTTGGAGGAAGTTCCCAAACCAGGCCTCAGGAAGGTCACCAGGGTCTCTCACAGCCCCATGCATCCCCACTGTGGGCTTCCTACTCTGCTTTACCCTCTTCCCTCTGCCTCCAGCTTGTGCTCTCTTTGCTCAGAAGCCTGTTATTTGCTGTGGGGCTGTAAGCCTGTCCATGGGGAGAGTGGTGGGGTTTCAGCAGGGATACGCTGCAGTCCAAACATTTACACTTTGGGTTCCTCCTCTATTATACAGGTGCCTGTGACATACACATAAAGAAAAAACCATGTGATGCTTCTGTGTGGTACACAAAAATATGAACTTTGGTAGAGATTTGCTGGGAAGTGACGTGTCACGCTGCAGTCTCATACCTGGAGAACCGCTTCTCTTTTTCAATAGCTGACTTGGTAGCAATATAGAGAATGAAATGGATGTTATGGATTAATAAAACACAGAGACATTTTATTTGAACCAAAAGTTAAAATTTTATTTGGAATATCAATATACCCCAAAAAAATAAAAATAAAAATTTCCTTTTATGTAATGAAATAGCCATTTGAAAATGGTAAAATAAAGATATTTATCATACTATTTCTTCTAGTTATTGTACACATATTTAAGGTTTTTTTTTCTGAATATAAATCTAGCTTAAGCTTTAAGGCTCCAAAAAGCCTCAAGCATGTAGTGGCCCTTTTGAGAAAGCAGATAAGTCAATCAGAGCTGGGTTTTTTCAGCAGACAGGCCTTTTTGAAGCTGTCCAGGACTGGACAGATGTGAGATTTCTCAGGAAGGTCACTCTTTCAGGGGAGTATTACTTTGTACCCCTTGGGAAATACACTCTAACCCCTCTTCATGCAGCATTTTACATTATGATGTCCTGGGGAGGGCCCTGGTTCCCCTTAGCTGTCAAAATAATGTGCAGATCCAATGTTATTTGTGTTGGTACAGTTGATTTAATTTAAGAAATCAAATGCTACCCTGTGATGTTTGCTCTGCTAGAAATTAAGTCAGTAATAAGATCCTGGTCCTGCCTTTACCCCTGTAAGCAAAAGGTTTCTGTGCCCATGTATTGCTGCATGGACTGCAATGGAGCGTTGACGATTGCAGGATCAGGGACTTGTCTTTTGCTTGCTTTTAATAAAATAAATGGAATGGAAAATGTATTGAAATAAAACAGTGAAAACCCACCAACAATTCTGAGTTGTAATTCTTCCCTTTTAGAGGGTTCATTGATGCTAGGCTGGAAAATATGACTGAAGACCCATGTCAGCGCCTGAGTAATGCCCTGGGTGGTTCATGTCACAACTAAGCAAACAAGGGAATTTAGGTCTTGCATCACTGTCTGCAAGTGGTCTCCAGTGGGCTGAAGTAAAGCTCCCTGAAGTCACTGGACATCTCACCAACAATCTCACTTTCAGTAGGCACTGGAACAAGTCCTGAACTTAGACGGTATAGTCAGAAATCTGCTTTGATTTATTCCTCGATCAAAGCCATCTTTATTACTTGAAGTATGAATGTGTATATGATTTGTATATAAAGCTGTTATACTTCTGCTACTGGTTCTGAAGCACAGGATAGACTCCAACTACTAAAGATATTACAGCATTAATGCAGTATATCTCGCACTGCTTACAATGCTCTTTCGTGGTCATAATAACTGGTCTCTTATGCTCTTTGTTGCCTGAAGCCACCTGAATATTGATCCCTGAGGTACCACTGCTTTCAACTAAAATGTCACAGATTTTTACTTTCAGGAGAGAAAAATAAAATACACTCAGGACTTGAAAAAATTATTAGATGATTCATGTTCCTACAAACAAATCCATAGACCCATGTTGCACTGAAGGAGCCACTTCCTAATTAACTTCTGCAGTAGGAACCCCTACACACAAGCCTTATTCCTCCAGCCACCTCATCCGGGGCACATGGTGCTATGCAGCCCACTCTTTTTCCATGTTGCCTTTCCTCATCTCAGAAAGGAGTGAGCATTCAGCCTGGAAATACTTTGTCCTGGCATATGGAATGTCTCCCTCCTTGCCTCTCCTGCAACTCGTGCTCAATATTTTATGCCTACTACCCTGCTTGGCTGTTTCGAGTGATTCCTTTTGCACACTTTGGCCCTTATCTTGTATTATTTTAATGTGAGATTCTGGTGAGAAGTCTCTTTTGGAGCCAGCTGTTCCTAGTTGTGTGTTATCAGTGAGCCCAGACATAAATAATTTTTGACTGAGTTACAGAAGGTCTGCAAGAACAAGGGGTTTCCTTCTCATCACAGGCACAATCTAAAGAGGCCGCAGAATTACCCAGGTTTTTGTTCTTTTGCTAACTAGCTGAAAATATTTTCCTTAAAGTGTTCACTACACAGAAGTGGTGTTAAGGAAGGGCCAAATTCAGCTGGCAGCTGCCTAAGCATAAATCCATACCGACCTTTCTGGTTTTATTTCAGTACGTTAGATTAATGCATCAAAACATAAAACACAGACTTCGACACTGGCAGAGTGACCTTATCACCAGTGTAACTTTCCTGACTTCAATAGTGGATCCCATAACAGCATTTCCAGCGTCTCTTGTGGCTGTCACAGGTCCCATAATGCTTGGTAAATTTATATAAAGTTTGAGTTCCCCGTGGCATGTGTGCAAGCAACAGAATTACAACTTTCTTTAAAACAATTAGAGAAAAAAGGGTTCTGGTACTGGGCAAAAAACCTTGAAAGCATGACTCCAAGGCTCAAATCAGCAGAAATAAATAAGACCCAATTATCTTGTGGCTCATAGGTTGGAACAGCTGGAGTATTGCTGAGGTGTCACTACATTAGGGTTGACTGGCTCAGTGTTTGTACATGTGAGTGGGTTAAATGTGATGTCTAAATATTATGCATGTATGTTTTTTTGGGGGGGAAGTAAGAAAAACAATGTAACTTGCTTTTGTCTTATCCTCAAATTCTTTAATGCCAGTTACACCTTTGACTTCAGTGGAAAACCTCAGAGGAAAAGCCTAATGAAATAGTAAGGCCATAGGAAGGACCTGTGTAAATGCATGTGTGATGTCATCTCCTGAAGCAAATGGCATTGTGACAGCCAATTCCCAGAGTGACAATAAATGTACCCTAATTTACCACTGTACCTTACATGTCTGATCTTGCTGCCCCTTCCCTACATGTATGCTTGTCTGCAGCCTAGCCCTCCGCCAGGGTGCCCACTGAATTTGTGCTGAGTAACCCCTGCATACCAGGGGTACATGTGCACTGTCTGTTGAGGAGGTCACTTGGGGTGGTGTCTGCACTGGAGCCGCTTCCCAGGCAGCAAGGAAGCTGGCCCTTGCCTACCTAGCCTTGGCTAGTAGGGTAGTGGGCACATCGAGGAGCAGGTGCTGGGAATGGTGCAGAGGTACCTACGAGGGCTTTGGGAGGATGGGGAAGGAGCAGGTGAAATTCTTGCTCCACTGAAGTCAGTGTCAGCATTGCCAGCATTGCCATCCAGCACAGAGAGGTGTGGGGTTTTTTTATGCCATTAAGGAAAACAGAGTATGAAACATGGTTGGTGGTTGTTTGCAACCCATCCTGTTTTCTGCCTTTGTTACACTGAAGCCACAAGTCCCTGCCATGCTGCGATATCACTTCTTATAGATAAAGTTTATGGGGTTTTTAACTCATGAGTCATAAGCCTCAAAGTAGCAGGAGATGTGCACAGTTCCTTCCCCTGTGCTCAGACAAAAGGCAATCAGGCACGCCAGCTCTGTTCAAAGCAAAGCAAAGCCTCCACTGACTTCACAGAGTCCAAGACTTCTGCTCCAGCTTCAGCTCCAGACATTGGACCACTTCCACCCCCTCTTGCTCTATTTGAAGAACTCAAGACACACAGGACTGAGGGTCTAAATGGCACCATGGTGGACTTCTACCAATGCTTATCAGCTAATTGCAGCTTGACTTTAATTTTGCCTTTTCCACTCTTAATCGGTCTTTTTAACCTGCTTTTTAGCCAGGGCAAAATTAAACATGAGGAAAAAGGCTTATTTAGCATTATAATTATCTACTCCCAAGCTGTATAACAAAATGGTTTACACATTTAATTGGTTTTGTCTAATATTTCCACGTATACAGTAGTCCTATTAATGAATATCATAGCTTCATTACTGCATATCACATTTTGCTATGTTTTGTACGATAAAATAACGTCAGCACATCAATAACTTAAATAACACAAATGTAAACTCATTTTCTGCTTGTTATAATTATGATTTTAGCCTGAATAGGCTTTTGATTTGTAAGACCATTCACATAATATGGAATGTAACTTTATTTGTTTTTCTTTTGTATATAATGAGACACCGAAAGCCCTTGTCATCTCTTAACAGGATACTAAAGCAGCTCTGTTTCATGAATGACAGCACAATTAAAGCTAAAAATCATAATTAAGAAAACCCTTTTGTACTGTACAATCTGAAATTAAAGCAAGAAAGATAATGACAATCTTATGCATTAGCCAGGAAACGTGATTCTCTGCCACTGGGCTGCTTTTTCTTGTTGACAATTCACAGAATGTGTATATGGGTGTAGTTATAGGTGTGTGTATATCCTATGCAGAACAGCAGTCCCTATTTTGTTGATCTAGTTCTTCTAATTTTTTAGTTAAACTACCTAGCTGTTACAATTTAGAATACTACATTAACACATTTAACATCAAGTTTACATACTTGCGTCTTTGAAATACTAGGAACTTTTACACATTTTATTTGGCTTTGTAAGGACTGAAATATCACAGATAATGCAACCTACTTGTCTTTGAAAGAATATGGCTGTTCTCAACTAACTCTATCTAAGGTTCAGAGTGAAATATGTTTCTCCTTATATCTGTAGCTGACTTCATAGAAGAAAGAATGTCCTCTTAAGCGGTCAGTTACAGTACAGATTCTGCAGAGATACATATATATTTAATGAAGGATAATTCTCTCTGGACTTTAGAGTCAAGCTGTTGCAGCAAAATTACTTCGTTTAGACTAATTTTTCCTATACAAATCTCAAGAAAAACCTATTCCAAGTATGTTTTGTAGTAGTATCTCCACATGACCAGAGGAGGGCACTTTAAACATCTTTGCACTGCCCAGGAGGCAGATGCAGAAGCACAGTGATACCCAATGTCGTGCAGTCCTGCCACCTCTTCTAACCCAGGCAGGCACCCTTGTGTCCACAAAAACACGGAATCCATATTGTACCACAGGGCTCTGTTCTGAAAACAGTGGGCAGATATATCACTCTCTTCTCACTAACTAGGATTTCTTCCGATTTCCCCCATTTAATTCAGTGTTGCTGCAGGCTAAATTAAGAGTAACGGATAATTCCTAAAAATCACATTAGGGGAGTTGTCTCCCTCTCCTTCCTGAACATCCCTCTGCTATTAGCCCCTGTTAATTTAGCAAATATTGATTGATTGATTTAACCCTCTATGACTTATCCTGCTGTAGAAATTCCTTGCCTTTAACTGAAAAATGCACTTGGAAAATGCACTCTCTGAGATATGTATTGCAACAGTGCATCTTTTCACATTAAACTCTTGTAAAAGTACTGCTCCTTTCCACCTTCTGAGGGAGGTGACTCTGTGTCCCAGATCTGCTCTCCTGACAGAGTACATAGCAGAGAAATCAATCTCTTCTCTTTTTCATTCATGACCACAGTGTGGAGTTCAGCAAGTTTCCATGCAGGAAACATCCTTTTCAGCTTCATTTTGGCTAAAGGTATCAACCTTCTATGGAAAAGATTTTAATTCTGCAATCTTACTGCTATCATAGACAGATTTTTTTTTGTCACTTCTGCTTTGTTTTGTTCAAGTTTAATGCTGAGAAATTATTAGAAAGGATTTAGAAATCTTTTTTTTTTAAAAATAAAAGTCTCTCCTCCACCCTGGGGAAACACACTGCTTATTTAACATACTTTCCCCCCCCCTCAACATTATTCCATTTCTCTTTTCTTCTCTTTTCTTTTCTTTCTTCTTTCCTTTTTTCTTTTCTTTTTTTCCCCCTTCTTTCTTTCCACCTTTCCTTTCTAGAGCAGACAGGTACAAGAAGGAAGTTGTCTTTCATCAGCAGTCCTTTGAGATAGAGTAGAATTCAGTGAGTCCTCACCATGATAGGATCATAAACTTACTGGGTTAAACCAAGTTAACTTTCCCTAAGCTGCCAAGTTTTAGCTGCACCATACATATATGTTTCCTTGTGCCTTTTTTTTCTTATAATTTTTTTTTTCTTGATGACCCTGAGCTATGGCTTCTCGTTTCTACCACTAGTCAACCTTCCTTTCTTTTCTGGTTTTGCCAATATAGGCCTCAAAGAAAAAATGGCAGAAGAGCACAAAGTAGCTGAGGTACATGAGAGAGGACCAGATGATGTTCTGCACGTGGGAATGGCACTGGCCCTGCTGCATCCAGGAGAAGACCAGGTAATTGATCACGCAACCGATCAACATCTGAGTGATCTGCGACAAGGTGATGAACATGGCAAACTTGCGTGAGACTCTGAAGCCAGCAGCCCGCAAGGCATAGTAAGAGTACATAACAGCGTGTACTCCATAGTTCATGGTCATGAACCAGCCGCCGCCAGCCACCATGTCCTTGTAGGAATACCAAGAATAAAGTAACACAGTAATGTGATGGTACCAGTGTAAGAAGATGAGCTTCTGTTTCCTAAGAATAATGAATATAGTATCACCTGTAACAAAACAAAAAAAAAAAAGGGGGGGGGAAGAATGGAGAAACATATTAAACAATTCTATAATTAATGCAGTGCTCTCTTCCCTTTGCTGTTGCTGTAGTATATACTACCTTGGAGCAAGAAAAAACACCTCAGCTCTAGATCTGAGAGCTTGTCTGATCTGAGAGCCAGTTTGGCTCATAATCTCTATGCAATCTTTAGAAAACCAGTGTATCTACATTTTCCTGTGTGAATAATCCCCATTTGAAAACTCCATAGGTTTACATGGCAGCCCTTTGCTGCAAAAGTAATCCATGAAAATCTGAGGTGAGGTAGGCTGATGTATGTGTATCATCTCTGACTGTGAGACTGTCCATTATATACAGTCACTGGAAGAGAAATGCAGTTCAATAGAGAGCAGAAAATCTGAAGAGGAAGCAGCACACTGTCCTCTGATTCAAATGTCTACATGGAAACTTAACCTAGTTAAAATCAGTAGAGCCTTTTGAGCTAATATGCAAAAGGCTATTGCATACACAACTCACAATACTGAAAGGTATGTTATTGTGAGGCAGACAATAACATACATTTCTTATAGAAAGAAATTGGGGTTTTGTTGAAATGCACATCCTCTTCAGGCAAATTTATCTTACTATCGTAGAAAAGTAAATTTTATTCCTCTTTCCTGCTTTTTTTCTTCCTTCTGCTTTTTGTGATTGCAATGAGCATCTCAATTAGATATACGGATATATGTATGTTAGTTGTTTTCCATTGTTATAGGCACAGTGTTTCCAAAAGATCCCTGAGATTTGAATCTGGGGACTTATTTTGATTTATATGGAATAGATTTATATGGGATAGATTTAAGGAAATCTGTATCATGAATATTAGTCATGGGTGGAAGCAAAACTGCACCGTCTGCACAAGCTCTATAATGAGCCATAATGCTACTGTTTACTTCATTAGCTTGAAGATGTTGATTCACATTTTAATAAGTAATCATATGTTCAATTTATTGTTGCTGTGCAGTTCTAGCTGATGTCTCCCAGTTTTAACAACTACATTTCTTTGGGTTTGCAGTAATTTAAGCAGCAGGAAAACAAGGGATTCTGACACAGCAAGGCAACTGGTGTCTGTCTCTTTCTAGTTTTCATGCTGATGAATTTCTTTGCTCTAATTTTCTGAATCAAATTATCCACTGAAAGGTTAAGTCTTATTTTTGCTGTACACCTGAACACAGTGATAGCTGCAGCCCTTTGAGGTTTAGTGAGAACATCCTCCAAAATGAAAGCTGGAGGGCTGCTAAATCATTGCCTCCTCCTTTCCATTAAAGCAATCCCTTCTTACACTAATAAGCTGTGAATGAGAACACATTAAGACTATTAAGTTGCCTTTGGCACGTTTATCATAAATATCCTTACCAGAAAAGCTGTTGGAAAGATAGAAGTTCATAAGAATCAGGACTGGAAAAGCTAGAGATATTATGGGAAATTTGTTTCTACTCAGAGGAAGCAGACAGCCACAGCTTTCAATGCTTAGGGAGGAAGCACCTTACTGTTCCTAATTGTATACTTAGATGTGTATTAAAGGATGAATGCTACAGAATGGAGGCAGAACCTGACTCAGAGCTTCTTGCTGACATAGCTGCTATAGCCCAGCCTTCATTTCTGTACCCGTGGGGTCAGTGACTGACGATTATGCTACTCTTATTTACCTACAAGCAGCTCAGGAAGAAGTATGTACCAGGTTGCTTTTACCTCTTGACTGCCCTGCTATGTATAATCACTGCAGTTTATTTCTGGGCTGGGAATGGTCTTATTCAACCGCACATTGCTCTAACTTAGCCAGGCTGGAATTAATCTCTAGAGACTAAAACATGCAGTTTGGGCTTCGTTTATGTTTACTCAGTTTTTCTAAGACTTAAATGAGATTTTGACAGCACTGAGACCCTTCTTGTGCTTCCTGCATGGACATTTCTGCTCTAAATATGCACAGTGAGAGAAAGAGAGAGAGGGTACTCACCTAGTTCGGGTGCTTTGCTTAGCACAAATGCATATGCCCAGAATTTGCTGACAGGTCCAATGTAAAAACTCTGGTCACACACTGACTGTTTCAGGCCTTTGGTCATCAAAATGTACAGCATATAAGCACCAGTTCGAACAGCACCGAATATACTTTAAAACAAAAAGAGAAAATAAGACAATTAAGTGGACATTTGAAATCTACATGCCATCACTTCAAATTATTAAGGGAAAAAGGCCATAAATGTGCTGAAATAATAAGTTTGAGACAACCTAAAAGCTGAAGCAACTCTGCTGGCTTCTAGGAATTTATTTTGAACTCAGACTTGTAAACTGGACCGCAGCCGTATCCCCTGGTGAAAGTCTGGAATGGTAACATCAATGGTTTTTATTTCATTACTACAGGAATGATCCTTCAGTTTTCAGGAGCAGGGAAACATCTACTTCAGCTCAAAATGACATGCAGAGTTTTGCTGCTGATGGCCGGGAAAAACTAGACAAAATGAGTTGATAAAGAGCTGCATCATCATGATAATCAGGACAAATTCCCTCTTCTGCTTTTCTCAGAGTTTTCTCTTGTCTCTCCCTGTGTTTGTTATACCCACAGGCAAACCCAGGCAGGACACACAGATTTTGATGGAGTGTCTCAGTCAGGGCTGGTGTTTTGGTGCACATGCTTGACTTCATCTCTTAATGGGTCACTGCTAACAGAGGGAACCAGCAGTTGAATCAAGCCGTAAACAGCAGATTCACCCTCACCTCATCAAAGTGAGATGCAAGGTGACAGTGTTCTGTAAATTAGAAACATTGAGAGATTTGCAACTATATTAATTTAGTGCAATTACAGAGGGGATAGGTTGACATCCAGCTGATATAAGGAACAAAGGCTTCTTTTGCAGCAGCAAGGAGCTCTGCAGAAGAAACCGACTCACTTTTGCCCCTTGTCTACCATTGTAGCTTGTTGGCCCTTTGTAAGTGTTGATGAATACTAGGTGAAGGAAGTAGCTTTCAAGAAAAAGGAAGAAAAACAGACCCAATCTCATTTGAGGTTGAGTATATCTTACTTTATGCCTATACCGTATGTTCTCGTCCCTCTACCCAGCTCCATCTTATCTCCCCTCTAACTTCTTTGTGACCTTGACCTACCCTGCTTCCTGCTCTGCCTTGTTGTCTTTCATGACTATAGCCTGGCAGCAGGCAAAACAAGCCACCTAAAACTGAGGTATAAACACATGTGGGCAATGCATGCTACCATTTATGCAAAGTATGTGAAATAAGGAACAGTTCCTCTGAAGTTATAGATTCTCTGTTATTTGTCCTTGTCTTGTGAAGTCAGTATTTAAAAAACATGTATTAAAATCACCAAGGCAGCCTCAAAAGTTGAGGTCTACGGCAGTCCTTATGGCACCTGGTCTGACCAGATGGTTCTAGTAAGCCTGCTGAACACAAATACTGCTTATTTAAACTTTTATATGATTTGCATAAAGTATTTAGATTTTCAAATCTGCAGCATTGACATACCCAGTCAAATCGGTCTGCTGCTAAGCAACAGTGCAACTTGCTCTCCCCTGTCCACTGCAACCAAGTGGAGTACCACACTGTCTGGTGCTCCTCAGGCTGTCAGTGGCATCACAGATGGGGCTCTACAGCCAGGTCACGCACAGGGAGAAATGCTACATCTTGGCTCTCCCACCATTATCTTCTGAGGCAACCATTGCATGTGGTTTCACTGTGCCGTCAGGAAATTCATACAAATGTGAGCACTTATGAAGCTACTATTATTATTTGCTATTTGCATAGTGGTATTTGCTCATGGGCTCTATTGCCAGATGAGTCCTCTTGAGCTATGTGCGAATAAACAACCCTCCTGCTGTGGTACAGGTATGCTGAAGAAGTTCAGCTGAGCCTGGGTTTCCCATTAGCACTGCCCAAAGCAATGCCTGCATTCCCAGGCTTAGGCAGGACAGCTACTGCAGTCTCTTGTGTTCATCCACTCCTGCGTGCAGAAAAGACAGCACAGTATTCTTAGCATCTATGCAGCCCATAGCGTATCCTCTCCATGAAGGGTTGTTTCCTCCCAGAAATGATCTCTCAGCACACTTCTTATGTCTTTCAAGCATCAGTCCTTTTAAGTCAGCAGACTGCCAAAACCTGCAGGAGGAGTTTTGAAATGAGGTGCAACTCATTCTGTGTCTTCTCTTTGGCATTTAACACATGCACTTTTTTTTTCAGGAGTTGCATTTCTCATTCCCAAGAAGACAGGAGATCCTTACAGAGATGTGATCTGATCACCTCCTGAGGCAGTGAACTCCTCAGGCTAGCCAGGGCATGCTGCTGCTTGCTATTATGTTTTGGGTGGTGGCAAAACTGGGTGGAGGAAGATCAGACAGAATACCTAATGATACGCTGATTCTCCCATTAGCAAATACCTCACTGCTGACATTAAAATGTGGAAAAAAAGGAAATTTTAAATTATAAAATCAAATAGCTGCAAGCAATATGCCTTTTCTTGTAAAGAAGTTACACTGCCTTTTTAAAAAATAATTTATTAATAAAGTTTTAAACCCAAAGAGAATTCTGTGCCTTGAACACAATCCCAGATGAGAAGAGCGCTTGTTCAAGCAACAGGCAAACATTGCTTTAACTGTGATTGAGTATGGACACCCAGAGATCTAATCTGGACTGATAACAGAGCCAAAGAGTCTCCCTTTGCTGTGCTTGAGATTATATTGATGGTCACACACTGACCGTTTCAGGCCTTTGGATTACAGTCTCCCTTTGCTGTGCTTGAGATTATACTGATGTAGTTCTTCCTGTCTTTCTGTTTAGCAAGTACTGCAGAGTTCTCCCTGGAGTGCACTTGCACACACACATTCGTTCACACTCACACACTTACTTTTCTATAATTCCAGAGGATGGTGGCTTCCTCTAGTTCTATGACTCTAGAAGTGACTCCAGTTACTGCTCTACACAGTGAGTCAGACTAATCTGAATTTTCATCAGTAGAAACCAAGTTACATTTTTGTGTAACTCACAAGGGAAGGTCTTATGAGTAAGGAGGATAGCAAACTAGAAGTAACAGATTCAATTACCTAACTATTTAGGTAATTGAATCAGTTAATAGACACTGTGAGCAGGTAGCTGATACGAGATGTGCTGCATGCCAAAACACTACCTTGAGAACAAGTGCGCGCCATCGGAGACAGAAAAAGGTCTAATGCACAACTGCAAACGTGTCTTGGACCCAGAGAGAGCCAGGACTGCTTTTTGTGCCTCTACCACTTAATCTTGTTTTTTCTGTAAGGTAAGATCAACCAACGAATTTCTATCTTGCAAAGACATGATGTGCAGCAGAGTGATGACACTGCTTGTTCAGTAAATCACTTCTGCTTCATTCTGTCCTCGCCCTGGTCTCTGCTGTAGCTTTTGTGAAGCATTGAAATGAACTGCTTACCAAAGCAGTCTGTCTGGTGGGAATCATCTGCAGGGATTTTAGAAATAAGGTAGCAGTGATTTACTGTACAATTACAGTCTTTTGCAACTAGAGAGACCGATCAGAAACGAACTGCACCAGCTAATGCAGCATTCTCATCTATTCAGACTCAAAATGTCCTACATTGTCCTCCCTTCAGGCAGTGACTTCTCTTGTAGATTAACAAATGTCCAATTGATATTTTTAGTGTCCATAGTATAATCAAAATATATCCATGAGTAAAATAAAAACTAATACTTTTCCCTCTCAAACTTATTTTCAAGCAAGGGTTGGTGGCTTGACTGTAGCTGGACGCCAGGTGCCCACCAAATATGCTCTATTAGTCTCTCCCCTGGGCAGGGGAGAGACAATATATCAAAAGGCTCCTGGGTCAGGATAAGGGCAGGGAGGGATCACTCACCAGTTACCATCATGGGTAAAAGAGAGTTGACTTGGGGAAATGATTTTATTACCAAACAAATCAGGGTAGGGTAATGAGAAATAAAAACTAAACCTTAAAAACACACCCTCTCTCCTCTTCTTCCTGGGTGTAACTTTACTCCTGAATTCTCTACCTCCTCTCCCCAGAGGCTCAGGGAGCAGGGGATGAGGAACAGGGGTTGTGGTCAGTTTTTTCATGCGTTGCCACTGCTGCTTCTTCCTGATATGAGATGTGCTGCCACTTCCCCTGTTCCAGCATGGGATCCTTCCCACAGGTGACAATCCTCCACAAACTTCTCCAACGTGAGTCCTCCCTGGGAGCTGCAGTTCTTCATGAACTGCTCCAGTGTGGGTCCTTTCTGTGGGGTGCAGTCCTTCAGGAACACACTGCTCCAGTGTGGCTCCCCTGTGCGGTCCTAAGTCCTGACAGCAAACCTGCTCCAGTGTGGGCTCCTCTCTCCACAGGTCTACAGGTCCAGCTGGGAGTTTGCTCCAGCACAGGCTTCCCACAGGGTTATAGCCTCCTTTGGGCTTCCACCTGCTCTGCTGGGGTCTTCCATGGGTTACAGGTGGATTTCTGCTCCACCATGGCCCTCCATGGTGGAGGGGGCACAGCTGCCTTACCACAGGCTACAGGGTAATCTCTGCTCCAGCGCCTGGAGCACCTCCTCCTGCTCCTGCATTGACCTTGGTGTCTGCAGGGCTGTTTCTCCCACATATTCTCACTCCTCTCTCCATCTGCAACCACTCTCAAGCAGTAACTTTTGTGGTTCTTAAATATGTTATCCCAGAGGTGCTACCACTATTGCTGATACGTTGGCCTTGGTCAGCCCTGGGTATGTCTTGGAGCTGGCTGGCATTCACTGAGGAAGTTTTTAGCAATTTCTCACAGAAGACAGCCCTGTTGTCCTGCTACCAAAACCTGGCCATAAAAACACAAAACAGAGGACCTCAAAACACATTCCATGCACAGGTTAGGCACAGCATTAAGGAGGGAAACTCAGGGCTGGGGAGTGGCTGATGGAAAACAATGCAGGCGTTGAATACTGAAGACAATGCAGGCGTTGAATGCTGAAGCTGCTTTCTGCTGTCTCCATCGTAATTGTCAGGAAGGAATGAAGTACTTGTTTCTCAAAAGCCCAAGAGGGCAGCAGGTAGCTCAAGACCTCAGTCCAACCCCAGCTGCCATTGTAGCAGGCTCAGCTCCTCCTCACAGTGGAGGTCACTGCCCATTTTTGCTAGAGCTGCTTTCTATGCAGACCCATCTCTGCACTTGGCTCCTGACACCTCTGGACTTCCCAGTCCAGGATCAACACTGTGGAACTATGCAGAGAATGGGACTGCCACATAAAATCAAATTTAAAAGTTCAGCACAGAATATAGTAACATGTCCTAAAGGCTAATCACAGTGGGAAGTCTATGCTCTGGTTTGCATCTTTTAAAAGAACTTAAACCAAACAAACAATGCAATCTGTATATGCAGAACTAGATAAAGATGGCATTGAAGGGGATAAAAGTCTTGACTAGAGCTATGGTGAATGAAAAATATGTTAGCTACAAGCTAGAGATCAGAAGTGGAGTATCTATTCCAAAGCATGCCATCCTCGGTACCCATCACCAGCAGAGAGCAGCAGGGAGTCTGCAGACAGCAAGACCCAGCTGAGCTGCACAAAATTAAGGGCTAGTTGGGACTTCATGCAGAGCCCTCCGAACCCAGGCCCACAGGCTGTTCAACATGGCCCAAACCACTGGCACCCAGCTGTTTAACTAGTCTCTGAGGTGTCTGACTATCCTCTGCCTTGGGCGTGCTGGGCTAGTCCAGCAGTCAGCTGGCCATACACCCAGCCAGAGCTCCCACAGGTCCGGCTCCAGCTCCCAGCCTGGGGTCCAGCTGCAAAAGAGAAGAAATCTTAATTCTGTCCCAACCTACTTACATGGCGACTCACAGGAGTCCCAGCAGGTGAGTCTGTGCCCTGGGAGCACAAGGAGGTGGCAAAAACATGGTCCTCCTCTGTGAAAGCCACATTGAGCAGCTGAGATGACCACACATGCAAGTCACAGCCCTCTGACTGCATCCAGCTTATACTGGAATGGCAATAAGGAAGCAGGTTCTTTAGTTTTTGTTGACTCTTCTTTTTTTTTCATTTTAGCATGTGAAATATTTACAGAGGAAGCACTCTGAATTCAAAAGAAACTTCTAAAGGGCAACAGGTGAAGAAAGTGGAGCTTCCTACAACCTTTCTTCATGACAAATCAAACCACATTCAACTTCTCATTCTGTTCAGCAGAAGTGTTTTGGTGGACATACCAAGTTTCCCTTCTGCCGCTGAAGAACTGGTCTCTTAACGTAATAAAATGACCTTTCTGTGCCCTTCTGATTTAAAACCCACAGTCCTCAGGAAAGAGGAATGAGTTGGGCTGCTAACGCTGAGGCACAGGAGCACAGGAAGCACAGCAACCCCTTGGTCTGACAGGCCCGAGTGGCAGGGTAGTCCAAGAGCACACCTAGAGACAGCAGTTACTGTAAAAAGGGGCAGCAGAATATTTCTGTGCTCAGCCAGGCAACAGAAAACATGTAAAACATGAACTGATACTGAGGAAATGCAGGGAGGAAGCACATGTAAGACAAACAACTCTCAGAACTAAGTTTCTTGAAAAGAAATGAAGCTTCATCAAACATCACTGAACTTCCCAATAAGACAGTTGTCAAACCTGTAAAGAAACTCCCATGAGCAAAGAAACTCAGAAACCCAGTATTACAAAGCAGCATGTACTAATGTGAAAGAAACATCTCACATCCTTCAACCTTGCTGTTCTTTTCAACTCATTCCTAAAAATAAGTTTGTAACAAAGCAATTTTTCAACATGAGTGGTAGGTTTGTTTTGCAGTTCTCTAGAAGTATTTATAGAGTTTTTCCTCTCTACCTGGTACAAGTAAGCTTCTTGCCACTCACTCTTACCTGGACCCAGAGGACCAGCCCATCAATGATGTGCAGCACGCAGATAACATAGCAGGGACAGGGCTAGATGACCAATTTCTTTAGAAATTGATGTATTTTGTTGCTGCAAATTAAGTTGTTTGTGGGAGATTTCTATCTGTCTCCCATAAAACCCTGCTTTGGCCACATGAGAAGCAATGATAGTTTTTGGCTGACTCAACAGATACCAAGGTACCTCTGGAGGATGCAGGCATTTGAGGGGCCACTTGCCTTGCAAACCAGCGCAGGGAATGGTTTTTTCCATGCTTGCCACAGTATTACTTTCTCGTAGGTGACTTCAGATAAAGTTGGCAGACCAGTGTTGGGAAATGGCCCGTTCCAGGGAGGAAGCATACAAGCATAGGTCCTACCTAGCAAACAGAGCAGGAGTTCTGGGAACATGCATTTGTATGGTGACCACACACTAAATACATATGAATACATACATATAATACCACTGTATTATAGGAAGAGATACCTAAACTATTATCTGTGTAGACAGGTGAGGTAGTCGGATCACAGTGTGCTTGCTGCGTTGCTATTTCTGCAGTGATTATCAAACCAGTGGGAAAGATGGAAGATTTAATGAACCATTGGCCTGCTCCCAATCCAGAATCTGTCCTTACATTTTGTGGTGGTTTCAGGTCCCCTAGGAGCAGAGTACACTGGGAAACCGCTAACCTTTATGGCAAAAAGAAAGACTGTCAAACAAAACTTTAGCAGCTAAACAGAAGGTTTATGGGAGTCTGCCCTCATCATCTGTAAAAAAATAGATGAAACTGCATTTTTTCCAGTTCTCCCAGGATATGGCTATAGAGAGGGTAGTTTCTTTTTAAAGTTGAGCCAAACCAGAAGGGAATGTCCAGGTTAAAGTGTTTATCTGGGTGGTATCAAATGAGAAAAGAATATTAGAGTCTGGTTTCTGCTGACCAGAATTAACTTTTCCTGGTGCTTATTCAAAGCTTCTTGTTCCAAAACCTTTTGTGGGTAGACATGCCAGACTGTTTTGAGGCTGGGAAGTGAATTAAAACCATGAGAATAGCCTCCTTAAGAGCCTGCCTGACAGAGACAGCACTCCTTCCACTGCAGGCAGAGGACTGGTGAAACCTGGTCACACACCAACCTTCCAGAACACTGAAGCAAAGGGTGAGTGATAAATATGTTTCCTGGCTAATTAAGTTTCCTTAAACTTGCACGTCTACAGGCACATGTTTACAGGGTATCACAGACAGCAAATGTGGGTCCTCCGGGCCCCGCTTTCTGGGGGTTTTGACATGACAAGTGAAGGAGCAGCACAACCCACCAGCATTTGCAATTGTTTTGATCTGCTTTCTGATACCTAAGCTGCTCTGGGAGGTGTTTGTGGAGTGGCTAGATTTAATTGCAGCTGTTCCACTCCTTCTTTCTTTTTTTTTTTTTTAAATGAATCACCTCTTAACTCTTCTTGTGATTTTTTTCCAGTGATGTACACTTTCATCCACACTTAGCCAGCTCTGCGGGGGAGGGGAGGAGCAGCACCACCTTCACTGGGTAATGATGATACAGTATTAAAAAAAAAGTTGTATTTTCCAGATGGAATAAATTTTGTGAAAGACAGGAGGAATCAATTAAGCCTATGAAAATCTTAATATATAGTTTCACTAAAAAGATTGTCAGACTACTTAAACATTATCTTAGACGTGACTCCTGTCTTAGTTTTCCTTGATGATATTCAAGAGGATTGAAGTTATGTAAGTTCCATGAATTACCATAAAATCCTGCATCTTCTTGTACTTAGACAGATGTAGAAACTATGAAGTTGCTTTAGGCTTATCTTTGATTGCTAAATCATGATATTTGCACTGTACGGTGAGAAACCATACACTAAGAAGCCAATCATTAAGTATAAATGAAATGTGGGTAATGACTGAAAGCTATCATTTGGCTGTAGTTCAGTGATCTACATGGAATTAATGGCTCTTATTTTGATTTCACAGAGTTAATGAGACCTGTGGCTACATGTCATGCAATATGACATGTCCTCTGATCTCACAGAAAAGCAACCTGGGAAAGGATCTGGCACCCAGCATCCTAAATGGTCAATGTGACACAAGGACAGTCTATATGAAATATTCATTTGCATTAATAACTGACTAGAAGAACCAGCTTTGTAAGTCTGTACCTGGTTATTAAGAATATTTTGCTAGGTTTGTGGAAGAGGGTTTCATTTCCCAAATTAAATTAAGCAGTCTCTTGGTGAGTGAAGGATACACAGCGATACAGTATTCATGTAAGTGATGAAGTCTGAAAAAGAATAGTACTAAGGATTTGGTCCCTCTTAAATCTAAATGTAATATTTTTTAATTATTATATAAGCATTTAAAGAAAGGACTTCTTAACAGTGAGGTACCTTGAAATCCTAGAGAGACACTTGTTCAAATTACAGCTGATGAACTCAACCCAACTGTTATTTTCATAAGACACGGCAAAGAAAATTAATGTAATTAAGCTGTTGTTTCATCATCTTTCAACATTTCTGAAGTGCTTTCAAGCAACGACAAGGTTAGTGATGGAAAGGGAGACCTCTTCCTGCAGAAAGACTGTTACAAGACACTTCTCTGTTTTACCTCCTAGAACCAATTCAGGGACCTCCCCAGAAGACTCTGTCTCCTCATTGAATCCACCTAAGATGAAAAGGTCATCTCCATTTCTCCCCATAGCAGACCTTCTTGTTGCCACACCAAAATTTTGGTCTCCTCTGCTTTCCAACAGTCAAGTGACCTACCACCTCCAGCTTGGGCTGTCCCAGAGTTACCAACGTCTTAATAATATTCAGGCCAGCAACTGCTTTAGGCCAGATGTTCCTGTGTGAAGAACTGCTAAGTACAAAGCTGTTTATACGATGGGGTCTCTTCAGGTTCAGACCTAACTTCCTTCACACTTCTGTCTGTGTTGACATCTTCAAGGCCCTTAGCATTGTATTTGTGAATACCTCATAGAACCTAAGGGCCTTTTTACTCGTGACAGCCTCATAAGGTGCTTAAGCATAAGAGCCATTTCAAAGACAGAGGTGAGGTAAACTGAAATTTAATTGTCCTGTCAAAAATCTGTGTCTGAGTCATGATGAGAAATGATGTGCAATGTCATGAGCTGTGGTTCAGTGCCCTACCATGAGGTCTGTTTGATGTAAGCAGAAAGAGGTCTGGCCTCATCAGTGAAAACAGTATTACGGAATTAACAGTAAATATGCTCCAGTAGGAGGAATTTTCTTCAAGAGGAATAGTTCTTTGACCTACTACAGATTTTCTTTTCACTTTTTAAAGTTGCTTTCTAAACCTTCAAGTCCCAGACTCTCCATCCTAATTATCTGGGGTACACCTATATCTTTCAAGATAAATAGTTTATAGGCTTAAAAGCTATTGGTACACTTCTTAACAACAGACTTCATTGTCTGCACATTTGATAATTTGGCAGCACACTTTCAAGACCTAAAAATACAGGTTGATAGGCAGAGACATACAGACAAGTTTACAAACTTGTGCTGTCCTAGAAACACTAAGAGCTCGAAAAGTTTTTGACCTAACCAGAAGACCAGTCCTAACACTCACTCAGATCCTTGCTTTCCTGCTCTTTTCTCTTGATATGTTAGGCAAATACCAGTGTGGATTTGGCCTGATACAGCTGGACAAAAGCCACAGAGAATATGAACCTATGGAGTTAGTTTTAAGAGCATCCCTGCTTGTATCTCCCCTCAACTGTCACACCTCTTGAGTTTGCGCAGGACCAGACCACAGCAACTGACCCTAACCGCAGGAGAAAATATTTGGATTTTCTCCCTTGTGGAATTTTTGCAGTTGTTCTAAGCATTGTAATTGCTTGCATTAATGCTCCTTGCCAATCCCCCTACTTGCACCAGTGGATTACAGAAGAAAAGCAGGCACAGACTGGAATCCATGATAGGGGGGGTGCCTAACTCCTTGCAACATGAACAGGTACAAAAGCCATGCTATGCTAGTGAGGTGAAAAATTCAATGCCAATACTCTGAAAAACTCCTGTTCTCTTTTACTAATGCCTTCAGTTGATAAAACTACAAAAATGCACTTTTAATACAGCAATTGATTCTGCGGGAAATTTATTTTGAAAGGCTTCTATCCACCCAAGTGTTTGAAGGAAAAGCCTGAAGACATAACCAGTGAGTCAACCGTGGACAAAAACAAAACCCTAAATTCTCACTGTAAAATGAAAAAATCTAACTATTTCTAAGTCAGTCTTGCAGAGGACTGCAATGATGTTTTTATACGGATTTAGGACTATCATAACATTACTGAGAACCTAAGCTGAACTTCTTTCTGCTCTATACTGTTTGCATTTCACTGGAAAAAAAAAAATCACACTGGCTATAATTTTCTCATCTTTTCCTTTTAGAAAACTAATTTCAGGCACAGATGTGGAAACGTTACTGAGTCTTCTCTGGTGCTGCTAAACTATGGTAACTATTTACATGCTCATTCTATATTTAGCAATTTTAGTGTAAAACTGCAAAAGCAGAGAAGGAGGTTTGTACTAACATATTTTACCCCTTGTTAACTGTGTTTAGACAACCACGTGCTCAGTTACTACAATTCAGTTGCTAGCAGATATTTGAAAGAACTCCCTGTGTCCTCCCCAGCTTAGTATATATATGAACTTATTTGGGACCATTATTTATTCTCTTGCAATGGGCAGGGACAAGAAAAAATTATGGAAAAAGCACCTTGGTCTCATGATATACTTTTTTCCTATGGTAACTGAACACCTTTAAAAGCACGTTTTCAAAAATTAACAGTCATTTAAGAGCACTTACGTTAATCTCATTCTTTAAAAAGAATACAGAACTCATCCTCTTCAGCCCATGTGTCTGAAAGGCTGCAAGGTATCTATATTCTTCATAATGCCTAAACCATTGTAATTAGGAACACAATTTTCACAAATGTTTTAGACTAGGAAATGTTTCTAACTTCCCAAGCTCCCATAAAGCTTGTAATGACTAACGCCTTTGTTCCCACTTGCAATTTTACCTCTCCAGCTGAGAAAGGAGAGGGAATGCATTATTTGAAAATGGTCACTTTCTTTGAGGAGGTGTAACTAGCACTGGGCACCCTCTGTGGCACTTCTCTCTCTCTGAGCTCCTGTACCCATGCATCCCACAGTGAGCTCTACTGGCCCTCTTGCACTGGAGCTACTTCACCACTCACCCTGCAGGCAGGGTGCTGCCTCCACTGCCCTGCTGCCTGCCCAGCTGTGCTGCTTCTCTGGCTGGTTGCATGGCCATGCTGTTTAACTAGACTGGTGAATGATGCAGATAAAATAGTCTCTCCTCTACTTTTTTTTTATAACATTATTTCTTTGCTCTTAGTCACAGTGGGGAAAATGAAGACCACGGAAGGCAGGAACTTTTCCAGCCAGTCTTGGCACTAGAAAGTTCAAAATGTGGCACATGTTCTGAGCAGCTACTCTGCTCTGGGAACCATTGAAAAGGCATTTAAGACAGTGGTTTGCATCTCTGCTGGATCTTGTTTCAAACATGGTTCCTTTACAGAGTGACAGAAAATTTCAGGACTGACTAAAATCTTGGAAATACACCTATGCTACAGTCAAGAATGCAGCAGGAACCATACCAATGCTGTATTAAGTACCATTATTTTTACTACAAATTCTGTCTCTATAATCCACTGCTCTGAATAACAAAACTGGGTTCCTCCAAAACATACTTACACAAATAGTTACCATCTCTGCAAGGGCACGAGAACACCAAGAATTTAACAAGCCCCATCCTTCTGATGCCTTACTGCCCAGCTGCTCCTCAGCCTCTTCCGCTGCCCATTTCCTAACTGGGAAGGAGAACAGATGGATATCGCAGCTCACCCACACAGTCCTCCTTTGCCCTCCTTGAAGGTGATGGAGACTCGTTCAAGGTGGAGTCCAAGCCACAGCATTGTCAAAAAAAAGGTAAGAAAAGGGGAAGATGAGCAATAATATGTTCTTTTCAGTGTGGTTCTTGCTTATCCTAAATCTGATAGTTAGCAGTAGTGGATGTGTTTTATAATGAGGTGCTCTGGCTCTCAGTACCATGAATGTGAGCAGAATTCATGCTGATCTTTGCAGTTTTTATCACTCTTTTTGGCAGAAGACTTTTCTTTGCATAAATTCATGCATACTTTGAGGTTTGGGTTCAGTCCTATCAAAATCCCAAAGTAAAATTTGATAGAATTCCCCTTCCATCTCTAAAAAAGACTCCCATCACTGAACCAAGCACACAAGCCTTACTTTTCAGACCTCTACCGTATCTGACCCAGATGCCTTTCTAGCAACTTCTTCAATGCAAATAATTTGAGTTTTCAGTTGGGACCAAAACCTGATGTCAGGCCAGCTCAGAGTGATTTAAAAATTGTGCAAATATTTTACATGGCTCTAAGAAATAATATACCATTTGTGCAGGTCTATATACTCATAAGCATATGCATACATGCCTGGGTGGTGTTTAGTATCCTATGCAATAAATTTTGGGGAGGGTAATGAGGTCCATTAAAGTGACAGCTTGCTCTGTGGTTTCTGAGTGAGGCCACATACTGTGTGCCTTGCATCAGCCTTTTTTTTCTCCTCAGCAATAAATCCTTCCATGTGGGTCCACTCCCTTCAGCCCTTCCCTCTCATCGGCAGATTTCTTAGTCACAACTCACCTGGCTCCCAAAACCATTTCTTTGTCCGTTTTATTGACAAAAGTGGAAAGAAAACTAGACTTATTTCCTCCTTTCCCCAGGGACCTCAGTAAGCATACTCAAACAGTGACATCTCTGCAGGGCCCTCGATCAATGGACACTGTCATCTGGAGATTTTAATCACATTAACACCACAGTAGAAGAAAATCCATCTGATATTCCCTTGCTAAAGTGGCAAGCTCAACAAATTCTGCCAATTGCTGCAACTACTACTCGTAAGGCTTATTTATATGTGTGGATAAAAATCAATCTACCACAGCCACCGCCTTCCAGTCCCTTCTCACAGAGCCTGAATTCCCTCTCCAGGAAATGCAATTTGATCCCCTAGACCTGCCTTCCCTATGACTGCAAATAGCTATATTCAGACAATCCTGAGAGCAGAGTACAAAAAAAGTCAATAAAGTGAAGTTTTGTGAGCTGGTGGAAGAACCTGCACTGCTTACAAAGCATAGTAGAAAACCAAATGCCAGGGCTAGGTCTCTACCAGCAGTCTGTGTAACAGAGGAGAATACAATTGGTGAAGGTAATAGGAGTTATACTTGCATGGAGAGTCTTACAGACTACTTGGTAGCTACACAAGGCCCGTTGGGTTTTGCTAGAGATAAGCAAGGAGCAATGGTCATGCTGAAGGGCAGCTGCACTCAATCATTACCCTAGGAACATGAGAGAATAGCATAAGCTGCTTACAGGGACACCCTTGTAATCATACACTGCTGAAAAACATATAACTGTTTTCTTAAGTGAATGAAAAACAATTTTTCGGTTCTACCCATGTATCCCTGCATCTCCTCTGACTTCCAAAGAGTCACTTACAAGTTAATCAATAGTTATCACCTATCATCTGGTCTTGCCAGTGTGCTGCTACCTGACACTGCGCCCTGATTATCTGGTTCATGGAGGTTAGGAACTTGCAGGAACAGTTTCTTGATGAAAGCTGTTACTTCTTGAGCAATAAGTCACTATTCCATCACAAAATAATAATTATTGGACTTTTGTTGTAGCGAAGTTCCCGAGAACCCTGTGAAGGCTGTATACCTGGTGAGATGATTTTCTGCCAAGAAACATTTTCTAGTTCTTAGATATTTATTTCAGCAAGTTTGGACTGTGGCTAAATGACTAAAAAGGAAAAAAAATCAATTTTCAACTTAAGCCTTGTATGTGGTGCAAAATCTCATATGAATTAAGGAATCCATCTGAGGATGTCTAAAGTAGCCCATGAGGATTCATAAGCACAGTGTACCTCTTAAGTAATCCTTAATGAATGCTTCAGGGGCATTTGCACTTGTTCCTGTGTCGCTACTGAAATTATTCTCAGCATCCAACATTATCTCAAGGCAATCTTAGAATAAGTGTAGTATTGTAGAGATTTAAATGATAATCCGAAAAAACTGGTATCATCTAGTTCTGTAGGATAAATGAAAGATACTTATGGGATCAAATGTATCAAGTTGGCAGAGTAACTGTCATGTATTGCACTGAAATGTATGTATTCAGGAGTTTGAATTTATCCTATGCAAATAAAGCCAAACAGTAATAAAGTAAAAGATTTAGCAGAGAATCAAGCCAACCAGTGGAGCCAGCCATCAGTAAAGTTGTAAAACTGGCAGATAACAAAGTAAGCAAAATCCAAGTTACAAGAAAAGACTAGCATTTGACAGAATAAAGAAGGCTTGAAGAAGCTAAAAGTTATAGTATAGCTGTAATGAGCTGCTCAGATCCACAAATTTAATACCAATTGCAGGCCTGGAGCCACTGACCTTTTTCACTCTCCAGGGCAGTACTCCTGCAAGCACCTAGAGAGGTTCAGATCTCAGGGATCTGCCTACAGTTGGTAAATAATAAATACAGTTTTCTTATTCAGCAACCTAAGGAAGATGCTGAATGGTACAGACACGAGGACACACATTTGTTTAGAAGAAGTCAAACTTGTCAGAAAACAGTGACTCTCCTTAACCACAGCTCGACACCCGTATGCAGCCAAGCCCTGCACGCAAGCACTGTTGGGTTTGGCAGTGTTTATTAACAGCTCGTCCGCACATGAAGTGTTGGATTTGATAGGTCATGCAAGTTAACACCTCTCAGTGACTTATTCCCACTGTCTCCAACAAGCACAAGTTGTTGGGGACTTACTCAGAAGAAAAACACACAGGGATTTCAGTTCCCTGGGGATTTCTGCACGGAGGAGGTCCTTGGTTGCTCACGAACCAAGTATTGAGGCTGAGTAAAATGCAGAAGTGCTGCCACAGGGAGACAGCAGGAAAGTTTGATTCCTTTTGAATTAATTAACTACTTTATCTCTACTGCAGTTCCACTCTTAAGCCACCAGACAGATGTTCTTTGTTCCTCAAATACACTTTTCAGTCTGCTCCCCATTTAAAATTGAGAGACAAATCTCACTCCCAGGGGCTCTGCTTTGAGTACCATTCATATTAAGTGGTGGCCTGCAAGGGCTCCTGTGGGCTGGGACAGGATGATCTCATGAGGAAGGTGTAATTCAAGGTGACAACACTGAGTGTCAACACACCCACTGATGTAAGAGAGGGGAAGGAACAGGGGCAAAACGAGCACAGTGGCTTTCCAAATAATGTACTGAATTAACTTTGCTAAGATGTTCATTTTCCAGCAATAAAGATAAGCAAACTAAGTCAGAGAAAAGAAAGTTTTAAAGAAAGGAAGCCCAGCTTAGCACTGAAAAAAAGAGATTTTCATAATAATTTTTAGCCAGTCCTATCCATATCTCCTGTAAACTGGAATCAGCCAGGGCTCACGGTGACTCCTTGGCTCACTTTCAGTTAGGCCTGATTAGGTAAAAACAGTAAAACCAGTTTATGTTAAAAATTACTTTGATGGACACAGCAGAGTCCACAGCAATAAAAGCAGAGGTAATGGAGGAGTGAGATTTTAGAAGAGAATGGGCACAGCATTTTGTCACATAGCATCAGTTACAATTCTGGATATAAGGATAGTTAGAATAAATAAGGTAGATACTGGAGATACATCTTCTTGACAGTACTTTATTGGTCTTGTCTATATATTTTTTTTATTTTAGTCTTTATATTTTTATCACCTCTATACTATTTTTTTAATGCCAGCTAGCACTTGTTTTGCACTGTATGAATTCACTCTACATAGCACTGTTTGTTCTCCTACTGGGATTACAGTTAAGTTTACGAAAAAGAAACTTTTCTTCTTCAACTGTTAAATCTCATACAAGGGATTTTTGTCTTCTCTCCAATCATTCTGAATTTCTTCTGTTCACCCAACTTTCAACTTCTGCTCCAAAATGGTAATTAAAAAGATGTTTCTTTATCTGTTACATAAGAAAATCAGGTAAGTATATAAAGATGAACATGGTCCTATAGAAGTAAATTGTTAAGTATGTATACATTAAGCCTTTTACTGATTTGGGTTCTGAGAAATGTCCTACTGAGCATATACATTAATGCTTCACAAATATAGGGAATATTTCACTTGAAGTTCATTTGCTTTTAAATTTATAAGCGAGAAGATTATTAATTCACCTGAAATGCTGCTTATTTTAATGTTATTTGGTAAACATTCCTCTTTTCAGTAATTAATCTTTGAATGTACTGTCAGGACCTTATAAAATTTCAGAGTATTTTAAGATTTTGATGAGTTGCTCAGCAACACATGAAATTAAGTTGTGTTTAATCTCCATGGCAAGTATCTGTGAATAGCAGCTCTTGCAACAGGACATAAATCTCAATCACCTTTCATCACTTTTCCTAGTTATAAGCACGATAACTAGAATGTATTTGAGAGTCACAAATCCAAGCAACTGAAATAGTTTCTTTAAGCATATGTGTAGTCTTTTCCATTCAATTCAGCTCAGAACTGAATTCCTCACACAAAGACGTGTCTCAGACTGCCTTGTCAGGAGCCCTCTGTGAAACAAGGCAAACCCTTTACAGCGTGCTTTTGTGCTTCCAGTAGCGAAATAGTTAATACCAGTCCCATAAAAGCAAAGTGAGTCACCTTCTTTTAGTGACACACTTTGGTTTTGTCTTTCAAATATAAGACCTGTTGCTGTGGGAAAACTTTGCTTTTGGGGCTCTGGTTAGCTTTGTGGCAGGCAGGTAAACACTTTCAAAGTTGTAGAAATTATATCAAATGTAGCTAAAAGGTGTTTACCAGGAAGACAGACATTTGGAAACTCTGTATTGACGCCAGCTCATTTCAACCACTGCTACAAAGCATAGCTGGGTTTGAATTAGAATCTCAGCGATCTCAGGTGATTATAATTGCTTTGTGGTAGTGTAGTTTGGCTAGATGAAGAGATATTCCTCCTCTCACTACGCCCACCAGCCATGGTCAGGCTTAGCCTCTGCCTACAAATTATTGCATCACATTAGATGTTTTAGCTTCTTTGCCTCCCCTATTGATATGACAGTACTCCTGAGGGAAAACAACCTTTTACTATTATTAGTTAGTGCCTTGACCCTGAAACTTCTGTTGTCAGCCCCTTAAGGATGGAGAGCACATGAAAATGCTGCCATGCTGCTGGTCTTGTGTGACGATGAGGCGATCAAACATGTTTAAGCTCCTTGATAAAGAGATGCTACACACACAGACTCCATGGTCTATAAAAGGAATTACAAAAATCCATCTGAGATGTAATGTAATGAAAACATGAATAATTTTATATCCTTCCATGAATCCTGGCCTCAGCTTTGCTGATTTCTACAGATGTCAGAATGACACTTTTGATATACTCCAAGTAAAACACTCAATGAATGGCCTTAACTTTATGTTCAAAATGTCATGAATATAAAACTGGCAATTCAGGTTTCATGTGTTTTGCAGATTTTTAACCCCAGGAAATATTCAGAAATACAGGACTGACTGCCACTTTGATTATGTAGGTGAATCAGCAATGGTTTCCTTGGGGTTTTATGGGACTGAAGAGAGATCTTTTGTGTCAGCTTTCTAACAGGGGATTCCCATTGACACAGAGCAGCACAGGACTGCTCCCCCACAACCTTGGTACATAACCAGGCTGGGCAAAATCACTCAAATAAAGTGTAGAAAACAAAATGAAACCAAACAAAACGAAAGACTGGAAACATTTCAGACAACAAATCTTCAATGCCTGAAACAAGTCAACAAACCTGCTAGGGAATAAAAAACCAAACCGACCCCACAACCCAAGAGAAATATATGAAACTAATTTCTCAGCAAAAGATCCCAGAAGATCACGTTTTCACAGTGGTTTCCAAGTCAAAAACAAGATTTACTGTCATTGCTCCTACAGAAGTTTTCACTGAGAAGTGGTAACCTATTCCAGAGACAAAATGTTCAAAACTAGTCAACACTTTCAAAGGGAAATAAAGCTGCTTTTTTTTTTTTTCCTCAGAAGTCCTGCTGGTTGCCAGTGTTGACACAAAAATCACTCTTGACTGGGCCCCTGAATGCTCAGCAAGCTCAGCAGTTGTAGTTGTTTTGTTTATTTATAAGCGTGGCAAGTTTCCTACTGTAGCTGCTACCACATTTAAATGATCTTGGCAAGAGCAAAGCATACAGGATACGTTCTGAAGAAGGACCATGTGATTGCCTGGCAGGCAATTTCCTCTTTTTTTTTCAAGACCAAAACACATCTTTTCAGCCTCTGCTAAGTGTTACTATTTCTGAGGACATTTGAAGCAGGTAAAATGGTAGGAGTGCTAGAAGGGAGACAAACAAGCAGTCCAGAAAAAAGCCTCACACTGACCTTGAGGCAGAATATTGAGGGCTCTCCAGGCAGGTTTTTCTTTCCTCAGTACAATCACTTATGGCAAATAAATAAATTACTTAGAATTTCTGCAAGGTATTTTAAAAGTCTTACTATTTTAGCATCCCAGAAAGCCAAAGAGGAAGTCTTTTTAGAGTTAAGGAGCATTTTCCTGGATCTATAATAAGTCTACAGGCAGAACATTGGCATCTAATTTTATCTGAACTGACCTTTGGAGGAAGCAGGAATGTCTTTCAAGCCAAGCATATATAAATGAAACACCTAGTTATGCAAGGAGCCAGAAAAAAACCAGATCCAAGTTACCTGGAAAGTTTACAGCATTCAAAGTCCTTCTTCCTAAGAGAGTCTGTAAGGCTGGGAGTGACAAATGGTCCTAGAAAGCACAGTGGTGCTGAAGCACCAGGTAATGGATCTTCCAGTGAACACTTATAAGAAGTCTTCATCTCAGGTTTTAATGATTTCTTTGGCATTTCCTCTGTTTTCTAGGCAAAAAGTCAAGGGGATTTGTATGGGATTGCATGTTGCTATGAAGTTACAAAGGTTTCAGCCTCTGTCTTACTGTAAGCATTTGGAGTTGTTTTTCCCCCTTCCCTATTTCACTCTTCTTCACACTACTCAGCGCCTCAAAAGAGCAAAGCATAGTTGTAATCAACTGATGTCCACTAGCAAATTCAACAGGTTAAATGCACAGTGCTTCTGTGTAGGCCAAACATCTCACACTCCTGTTCAGCTCTTCCCTCTCCACTCTGCTGTCTCATTTCCTGACACAGAGGAAAGTGTAAGTTCTGCAGTGCTTGGGGAACGTTTGTCCCCGAATTGTGTTATTTGAGCTGATGGAGGAAGCGAACCCTGACGTGTTGAATCTTCTCTAACTGTGCCCTTCTGGCCAGTTCTTCTCATCTGCACAAGCAGAGCTTAACTCGAGTGCCTGCACTGAGGTGGTCTCTGTGGCAGATTCATCCTGGCAACCTGTAGCTTTAAAACCTGAAATCCACAGTTTTTATATCACCCAGCATCACTCAGCAGCTTATGCTGACCATGAGTTAGTTATGTCATATGATTATGATGGGAACCTACAATTAGAAAGTAATGAATATGTTGATTTCAAAGTCATCTAAACAGTGTAGTGTAAATTCATGCTATTCCTTGATTGCTGCAATGATCACTTATGATTTTGGGATGAAATTAACTAGTGAAATTGCTTTAAAAACCCCAACATGCAAATGTCAGCCACAGACCCACTTCAAAATAATGTGATTTTTAAGTTTGCTCTATACATCTTACGCAAAGGACAGTTCTGAAATCATGCTTCACCCCCCCAGATTGGGAGCTAAACGACAAAGCCAGTGCAAGCCAGCTAGTTTCTAATGTCTACATGCAATAAGAAAGTGCAATGAGAATGTGCATTCTGGGATCCTGCTGGCTACAAACCACTTCAAAAACTGATCCTCAAATGAAATGCTATCTAGGAACCAATTCAACAGCTGTTGAAATTCAGCCATTACTGTAACAAAGGATGACAGTTGCTTACAGGACCTTAACGTAAAATGATGTTAAACACAGCCAGAAGTACAGCACCAAAGGCAACCAGATGAAAATTGCAAATTTTCACAGTGTTAGAACTTGCTCTCGAAGTTATCTAGACTGCTAAATATTTTGTCTGCTCTGAGATATTTTTAAGATGTTGAGGAACAATTAAAACCAAGCCAAAATAAAATTCTTCTGTTAGTATGCCCTAGCTGTTAGAAATACAACTTATTTTCCCCTGCCAGAGTTTTGGGAAGTCTCAAGGTGATATAATTTTGGAGACAAAAAGGAAAAGCCATGAAAAAAGCCAAACTTCTCCATTCCTGCTTTATTTCACTTTGTAAAACCTCTCAGCTAAAACTGTTCCCATGCTGTGAAAAATCATGCACCATTCACAGCTGCTCAGTAAGCAAACCTGTTTTATGTACTTGTGAATTAATACAAGCAGTAATTATTACATTGAAATTAGAAAAAGATACAGGTGTTTGATAATGGTTTGTAAATGGTCTCTATGCTGTTGAGCGATCTACAATTTACAGTCCCAATAGGCACTGAAATGGAGGATAATCCTTGGGTCATCTGTGTACTGTTACTAGTAAATTGTACCAAAAGTTCATTTGTTTGCAAGGGCTATTTTTATAAGCATTTGTTTTTTTCATTCATTTATCTTCAGCCTCATTAAAAATTAGCATATTCAGCGGCTAAAATGGAATTAAGGTTGGTCAGTTGTATTCCTGACTTCAACAACTATCCAGAATCTGAACCTGACATTGCCCAGACTCAGTGATACGGTATCACAGCCAGATAGAGTGACACACAGCCACAGAGATGTGCATCACTAAAAACCAGCCTTTCCCTGTGGAGCCACCTTTTTGCTGCACTCACAAGCAATCTGTGATGGAATAACCAGAAGCCAGATCCTGATTTCAATTACAGTGACCTAATTTACCTGTCATCAAAGCAGTGACTTTAGGTTTACCTCACTGTAATGGAGAGCAGAGTCTTGACTAAATATTCCATATACGCACACATAAAATTGTAATACGACTAGTAAGTGAGAACAAGACTAACATCTTAATGTGCTTATTTCCACTTGTAGCTTGCATGGTATATTGCAATGATAAGCGTTTTTTTTCTCGTGCACTCCTTTATTTTCACCTTTGTTCTTCAGGAGGGTTATCGATTTCTCTCCTCTTCAAATGCTGTATGATCTGGCAAGTCAATGGGGAAGCATTTCACCGGTGAGGAGTGGATCAGGATACAACCCTGAACAGCAGAACTAAAGAAATGCCATTTTTGGGTGAGCCTGTTGTTGCACCAGCAGTGCTCATATATGTAAAGAACCCCAAAGCCCCTTTGTGGAGTGATGTCGAAGGCAGTTGGTGTGAAGAAGTGCCTACCTGAAGACAGCGAGGCTGAGAGACCAGAGCACTAGCGGTTTCCTCAGTTCAAATTTTGCTCGTTTGTTCATTAGGTGCCGACCACCAAATATAAAGGCAGCATACAGAGCTGAAAACAGGAACGATTTCTTCCTGCAAAACAAAACCAAAAAACACCTGTCAAGAGCAGAATCACCTATGGACATCACCACTAAGGGCTTGTGTATTTCCTCAAAAGAAAACTCTTTTGAAGATGTTCCTGCATCCTAGCTGAGTTTATAATTTCTGTATGAATCTACATCCCTACACATAGAGTTAGGGCCAGGTGCAGGCAAAACTGACCCTGGGGAAGTTCTGAAAAAGGACACCCAAATTTGGTTTCCATTCTTCCCCAGTTTCTAAAGACTGAACTTCTGTGAGGAATAGAACAGATATTGCAGAGCCCAGACACCCTTCTGCAAATCCAACATGGCTGATACTTGAACCACCTGATCACATTTTGTGCCTCATTTATCTTTTTCATATAAAGTCTTGTTTCCTGCAGGATCCTTGCTACCTGGCAATTTAGTTACACATTGTTCCCTCCAAGAAGACACTTAAAAATCATGAGCACTGCAACACAACATGATGAGCCTCATGAAAAGCAGAGAACCAACAAGGAGAGGTCAATAGCTCCATAAAGCAGCAGTGACCATGCTGGGTAGCATTGCCCTGCGGCAAAAAGCCCTGCCTGTGAGTGCCGGTTCAGGAAATCCAGTGCACTTGCTGAAAGGTCAGGCAGGGTTTCGTTAAGGAACTCCAATGATACTATTCAAATTGCAAGTTTTATTTTTAAAACTGCCTAATAGTAGTCCAGCTCAGCAATAATCACCAAACATTTGAACTCTGCTGCTATAACTCATTGTAAATCAACCAGTAGAGGTCAAAAATAGATTCGGTCTGGGATTCCTTCCCACACAGCACAGTATTACACTGACTAAGACTTAATTTATGTACAGCATTAATGGTAGCCTAACTGGATGGGCATCTATTCAAGCACAGAATTTTCTCCACAAAATCTATAATTACATTCACAAATATCAATGGACTACGATTTTGCACCAGGAGGTTCTGGTTCTTTCTGGACCCCAAAAAGAAAATGACAAGCACTCTCAAGAAAGGTAACTACTTCATTAACATCCCAGAAAAGGCATTAGCAAGGTACAGGACCTTTTGTTCCTTCTGATGCTGGAACCCCAAGATACAGGAGTAGCAGACAGACCTGTGATCAGGTCATGGCATGCTGCCCATGATTCCTGTTGGTAGCGAGGCTCACCCACATTGTGGTCTTGAGAATTTTTATAGGATTTTCTACTGGATGTTTAAATGAAAGTGTGTTGCTTCACCTCAAGACAAAGACAAGTACATGCTGTGGTGTCACTACTGGTACCAAGTAGGTGCCACCTCCAGGCTCTTCCATTATGATTAGCCAGCTGAGGTTACCCCACAGCCAGTAATACATACAGCACAGCACAGTCCTGAAGGCCAAGCAATACGTGCAGCACAGTGTGGCACAGCACAGCGTGTGCCTGCACCTGCTCAAGGGAACTGGTACATGGAACACAAGACCCTTGATGGACATGGGTCTTCCTGCCAGGTTCAGAAAAAAACATCTCTTTGGAAATACAAAAAAAGCACATGAGCCTTCACTCGAGAGAAGTGAATTTTATATAAGTTTGAAAGCTAAGTGAAAACTAAGTCCAAGGAGATGGAGGCATACCAGTATGGATTCAGCAGCATGCCATTTTCTGCCCAGTTCGAAACTCCTCAGTTTCTGCTGATGTGTTTATAGCTCTGTGTTGCAAGACAAAGGTAACTGCATGAAAATCCACCCAGTTCTCTGCACTGAGAAGGGAGGACCTGGTGCCTGTGGCTTCCTGGGTGAGCTTTACCATTCATGCTGGCAAAACCCCCAGAAAGACCAGGACAACCACAGGTCCAGCAACCTCTCACCTTGCACACTGAGAGAGTCTAATTGCTATGGCAATGGTTATTACAATCAGATTCTGAAAACCACAAAGCCCTTATTCATCTCATAATACAGAAAAA
Organism: Pipra filicauda; assembly: GCF_003945595.2. NCBI lineage: Eukaryota > Metazoa > Chordata > Aves > Passeriformes > Pipridae > Pipra > Pipra filicauda. The sequence goes on from NW_024104287.1 coordinate 1,492,707, forward strand.
AAAACATTCATTTTCACTTCTTTGGGCTTGGATTTGACAGTCAGGGAAGGGGCAGAATCACCACATTTGATCATATGATTGCAGTTTAGCTTGTCTGGACATCAGTAAATATTTGTTAACTAGTCTGGGTAATGACGAACCACCTCAAACCTGCTGGTATCAAACCGCCTAACTGTTTAGATAATATTTATGGGTTACAAGATAGAAGCAGGCTGTCAGTGTGAGGATGGACTGCATTCTCAGCTCCTTCCCTCTGCAATTTTATCAGCAGCAGTGTGCAGAGCAGCCCATTGTCAACCTGGGCACGGGCAAGGGAAGGCAAAGGGAGTCTGATGGGCTGTACCCGCAGTCTGCAGTCCTGTCCTGGCTGCCCCTGGGCATCAGGAGAGATGTCTGCTCTGCATGCTTCTGCCCCTTAAATCCCCCAAAAGGCTGGGCTTACAGCCAGTGCAGACAGACAGCAATGCACATGACAAGGTATGGAGATATGCATACACACGTACAGCCACTTGAGCCAGGTCACAAGCAGGGGCTCCACAGGAGGGACCCCGCAGCCCCATGCCATGAGGGAGGTGTAAACCCCCCACCTCACAACACTGCAGTGGGAGTCCCTCATGCCAGATGCATGATTCATGCATGGAGCTCCAAAGCAACCAAGAGCAGTGAAGGATGCCAGCTCGAGTAGTGCAGGATGACATCCCTGATAGTGCAGGATGACATCCCTGTTAGTGCAGGATGACATCTTGAGTAGAGCAGGGGAAAAGACTGCAATACAGTGCTGCCATGCAACTGCCAACAGGGAACAGGCTACACAGGCTGGCATGGGAGGGCATCAGGCTTCAAGAGGAGTAGCTAGAGATAACTTTGCAGGAAGGCAGGCAAGAAGCAATTCATTTCTGGATCATATACAGCCAAGACTTCAAAGTAATGGTTTGATTTCAGTTCTAGTTCAAGACAAAAAGACCAGTTTGATTGAGTTAGTAGCTCAGGTCTGTGTTCTGTTTGACTTCCTTCTGCCTGAGTCAGTCAGATTATCTACATATTTACAGCAAGTAACATTTCATTTTGCTTCTTATTACTGAAACTATTTTTTGTGAGTTCAGTCAGTTTGTTGAGGTCAATAGTTACATTGCACTAATTTGAACAGATGAATTTTAGATCACTTTTAACAGTTTTGTAATGAGTTCAGCATTATTTACAATGATGGTAAATTGTATTCCCCCAGTATACAGCTTTGTATCAGCAGTGGCAGACAAGAACATTTGACTGCATGCATGATCTGAACCACTGAGAGCAGCTGCAGAGTAAGCAGTTTCAGACAAGGAGGGACTCAGTAGTATTATCTCCATCACTCTGTTTTGACACCTGTTGATAACTTTTGCTAACTTTTTGCATTCAAAGGACTTTGAATTTTACCCTCTTTGCAGCATAAAAATGGTTGAAAGAACTGGGCAGGCCAGATAATAGAGTTACAAAGGGGTTGCAAAGGTATGTACTCTCAAGATATCTGATTAACTGCATTAGACTGGTATTAACCAGTTTCCTACCAGAGTTTTTATGATTGATTTTCCCAAAGGTTCATGACTATACTCTGGTTCTTGGGCTGATGACACAAAGCAATGGTGATCTGGCAGCACTGAATTATATCTGATAAGATTTTAGCCAAAGGAGAGTAATGTCAAACAAGCATTTTGAAAGACAGAGGTTTGGAGTTGTTCTCGAGCACTGTAAATTTTCATTTCTATTATTTGAAGAGAAACTAAATAGAGCAGAACAATGACAAAAAAATTAACCTTGAGACTAAAAGAATAAAATCCCCCAAAGTAATTCAGTAGCAGACTCGCATCCAGTAACTTCAATGTTAGCACATTCATATGTTTGTCTTCAATTCTGTTCTGTAGGGTAACACAGTAGACATAAAGACAGGGCTGCCAAATCCTCCACATTTTTCTGGCATTTCTGCTTCTCACAGTTGTCTCCCACCTTCCTACATTTTCAGACTTCAGGGACTAAGTACTATCTCTACTGAATACAACTCTGTGTTTCCCTGATGAAAATTGCCAGCTCTTTCCCCCTTTATAGGTTTCTGGAGAACTTATAGAAGGCTCTACTTGGGCTGTGGGTTACTACTAGAAAGGGAGGTAAGAGCCTGGGCCTACAGGTTGAAGATGAGAGACAGATCTTCCAGGTCAGTAGCACAAAGGTGGCTATATCATGAGGCAAAGGGACAGGCAGAAGCAGTTGACATGATGGGAGAAAGAAGAGGAAGGACAAATGGCAAGCATGGCACAAATGAGGGCAGATGGCAGCCATGACATAGATGCGAAGCTGGGACAGCATGGAGGGAAGGAGGTTTGAAGTCCTTTCTCTCCTGAAGCCCCTGGAAGGATGCTTCCTGTGTCCATGCGCACACCTATGGCAGAGGAATTGAAACAGGAAAGAAGAAAAAGAAAAGAAGTATAACTGAGAAGAAGAAGGCAGAAACTGGGGCTGATAAAGTAAGACAGAGGAAACACAACCCACCAGGAACAAAGCTTCTCATTTCCAGACAGGGAGTCCCACCCACGAAAGCCCAGTCAGGCACAAAGGAGTGACAGGGACAGGTCAGCCACCCAAGCCTCAGGCAAGAAAACACAACACTGGTAATAGTCCAAAGAGGAAAACAAATAGCTCAGGAGTAAGAAATTCTGACTGCCCCAGCAGTACGTTATTTACAAAATACTGAAAATACAAAAATTACTACAGAATCCTAAAATAAGAGGCCTGAGGGTGAGCCTCATGTGCAGCAGTGTGAGACATCCCCATGCCTCTGATGCAAAGTGAAATAGCCCTAAATATTGCAGTGCTGTTGAAGGAGGTGGTTTCAGCCCAGATGCACTGTTGCCATTTTCCCCATGAAAATCGCAGACTGAGTCATTATTGTAGAGTTCTCTGATGTTAATGAGTAAACTGAAACAGACATATATATATGTTACAAAACTGACTATTTCCATAGGTTTTTCCTTAATAGTTAAGGAAAAAATCCTTATAGAAATGCCCAAAGGATAACCTTATCACAGATCTTTTAACTATCTTCTCTCACGTAATACAGGATTATCTGTGTAAGAGATAATATACATTTAGTAGAGGAGTAGTCAAATGAAGCAGTATTAGCCCCCTCTTTTTAAATTTTATAGGATTTTTTAAACTTTTTTTTAATCAAGAATGCACATGCAAAGCTCATTTTTTAAATTCACTACAACTTCTCCATATGCTGTAAAGGAAGAACAACAGGTTAAAAAAAATCCTCTGCAATTGCCAGAGCAGAGTGCTTCTGGCAAGTAATTGCGCAATTTCATGTTCCTGATGTTCTTTTGGCCTTCTCCATCACCATTTTATTGATGTAAAAAAATAGGCTTACTGAAAAAAAAGAAGAAAAAGGAATGTTTGGTTCTATGAAATATAAGGGAATTTTCCTACTGGTTTCTCCCAGCTTTCAAGAGAAAACAAGAACAATCACTTGTGTTTATAATTGAAACTGCTAACTTGAGAGCCTATAACTAAAGTGCTTTAACCTGAACCCATGTGAATCACACAGCATATCCATGTCCGCAGATCACAGGCACGGCTGGTAGCCTTGCAAAGTTACTTTCTCTCTGGTGCTTATTTAAAAACAACACATTCTGTATAAAAAAAAGGGTGTGAAAATGCTTCTCAGTCTCTCGGTGTTTCTACCTCAGAAATGCTGTCAAAACAAACCTTTCTCTCTCTCTGCACTACATAATTTTGACAGAACCAGCAAAAAGAGATCCAATGTGTGGATATGTCAGATCTGCATATGAAAATATAATCTGTACTCCTGGTTTTGATTTGAGTTTCTGCAGCTATTTCCCATTGACCATACCAGCCTTAATAATGGAGAGAGAAGGACACACAGAAGAGGATATACACATGCCTACTGATTTATTCCTACAGCCCAATATCCTTTGACATTTATATTTAGCACAGCAATGATGACAGTCACACACACGTGTAGGTGACTCACTGATGATGGTCTTTGACGTAACAAGCCATCAGAGAGTAAACAGGGATGTATCTCATACCGATCATCTGATCCCTTGATTTCTAAAGACTGCCTCTCAAAAGACCATTTCAGCCTCCTCATGGCAGGTACTGTTGGATGCGCAGGTCTGTGCTTCCCCCAGTGCCAGAGCAGCTCTCCAGGCACCTCTCTCCATGCTGGGAGCAAGGGAAGAGGAGTCAGGGCCCTTGGAAGACATACCTATCAGGGACTGTTATTCCCCCACATCTGCCTTCTCTCTAAAATCCTGTTCCTCTCACCCAAGTCATGTCATAACTGACAGACGGTACTTGTGTCATTGCCCCAACTCCTTAACCCACAGAAAAGAAAGCAACACGGTGCTGTTAGGTTGCCAGAATGACTGCTGTGGGAACTGTCCCAAGCTCGACTTGGCTGAAAAGGATGGAGGATGAGCAAGACTTGTGTGTGCACTCCTTGCTCCATAAGGGCTAACAGCTGAGCTGAGGCACAGCCTAAATTCCAGGTCCCTCATTGCCCATGTCTGAGAGGGAAGGATGAGAGCTGCAGGGACAACGACCTCTGAAGAGCAGAGTAACTATTTTTTTGTGGTATATCACCAGATCATAGCCCGCTCTGGTCCAGTGGAGGTAGCATCACTTCCCCACCAGTCACCTTGCTGCCCTCCCAGGGAAAAAAGCAGCTGTGCCCACCTGAACCTCTGCCCACATTGCATTGAATCAGATCCAGGAGCAGAGAAGCAGTCTTGCGTTGGCAGGGCAGGAAACAACCCTAAAATTACAGAGGAGAAACAAGGGCATGGCAGAGTGGAGGCACGGGAGAAGGTGGCTCATGTCCTGCACCTCCCTGATGGTTGACTTTGTTTTGTTGAAATATGTTTGCCAGTAGTTTGTAACACTCATTGTTCATAGAATATACCTGTTACACAGTACTAGCCATATACTTAAAATGTGTGCAGCTAGGGACAAAAACAGCAGCAAATTTTTCTTGCTTTTTCTGTGAGTGGGAAAATGTAAGAGAAGCATAAGGGTGAGAAAAGAAAGTTAAAATTCAGGAACTTTTTTTTTCAGAGGCAAACTCAGCTCTGAAGCACATGAAGTCCCTCGTTCTTTATAAGCCTTATATAGGCTTGATGGAACAAACCATAAACCCATAAAAACCTCATAAGCTACAATCCCAAATGTAAAAAACATCACAAGAGAAAAGAATCTCTTAAATAGAAAGCACTTCACAAAACAAAACAAAACAAAACAAGCTCCAGAACTTTGGGTTTTGAAACCAAGTTGCCAAAATTTTGTTATCACTAGAAGGAAAATCAGCTTCATCTCTGGCTCTGCCCCACATTTCCTCCACTTTTAAATTATGCTTTGAATGGGGATACACCCAGTGGAGATAGCAGATGATAGTGTGCTTGCAGTGACAACAGTCACCCCTGAGTTTTCACCTTGCACAGACAACAGTGGGTTGGATTGCTGGGATGAGCCCTAACATACCCTCCTACCCAGTTGGCATCCCAGATGACACGGTTCAGCCTGAGTCAAAGCCTATGTCACCCCACCTTCAATGCCCCCACTCATCCCCAGGGATGGGCCAGTATCTGACCTCACTGTTCCTGACACTGATCATATTACTGGGAAAATTGTGACCATTCCTGTCCCTGTTAATAGCCTTTACAGCAGGTCAGTGTAGTCTGAGAAACTCTTAAAATTCTTAAAAAACTCTTAAAAAAAACTCTTCTAAATCCATTCATATCACTCTGACAACAGATCTACTTCTTAAGACAAAGGCTTGGGATTATAACAGTGACAAAGTAGGATGTCCCAATGTCCCCTTGGACCCACCATGAGTTTTTCCAGGCTTTGCTTAGGCTTTCAGGCAGTCAGTGGAGAGATGGCAGAAAGCAGAGAAACTAATGTAGGTCATGGGCACTGGAGGTCTGATGAAAAGCTACAGTACTTTCACTTCTAATTTCATCAATGTAGATGTAAACCTCTGACCTCCACAGTAAAAACTAGTAAACACAACTGCAAGTGAACTTAGGGACTACTAACCTACATCTCTCCAAGTTGAAGTCATTCTGTTTGTTCCTACATCTCATTTGAAAGCAGTTAATGAAGATGCTAGTGTAAGTATGTCATACAGACATAGCACGAAAATAACTCATCTCCAACCACCTTAGTCCTTTGATCTGCTTTATCTGATCAAATCAATCAATGATTGCAACATTTAATAACTTTACACTTAAGGGAGTACATCAACATAAGTCCTTCAGCTCCAGGAAGCTCCCTGAAGAAACTCATAAGTGTTATTTATATAGACAAGTGCTGCATTTTTAAACCGCTTAGCAGATATGTATTTGTTTGTTTAAGAGGACACAACACAACAAAAGTAACAGATCAATAAGAATACTTTACTGAAGTTACCTTTGCACTTACAGAAAGCCTATCCATCACAGTGGTATGCTCAGGTCTCTCTACTATTGCAAATGCAACTTGTAAACAGCCTTGGAAATAATGTCTGTTGGATCTTAAAAAACATTTAAGTAAAAAAAAAAAGTAATCATTCAAAATGAAACATGGAAAATGCAGGGATTGCAACCAATGTGTTATTCTTCCACCTGTCTGCCCTAAAAGGCATTCCAGCAGACATTGCTTCTTTCCAGCCTTCTGCAATACAACCTCAGAAAATGATGTTGTTACAACTGTCAGTGGCTTGCAAAACACAAACAAAAACTGTTCTGATTTTCCTGGGAGCGTTCACAGCCAAAATAGACATGCATGATTTTCCTGTGGAGCAGAGCACAATTTTAGAAACAGGGCATCAAAAAGTAATGTATAAATAAGCCCTTACAACTAGGGTTTGGTGACCACCTGGAAAACATCACTCCATAACACTTTCAGTGCTGGAAAACAATTAAATTATCCTGGAGGAAAACAAACTGAGGGAGTGCCTGAAAAGCATAATAATTTACAATATATACCTACCACCCTTCTCTTACCCTTCTAAAGACCTAAAACCATATAGACAGATCAGAGCAAGCCAGGAATACAATTGGTGGCCTATTTGATTAAAAGGGGATTGCTGGTACTAGTGACATTGCAGTAATGGAGCTGTGGAATCAAATGTCTTGCTTTCAAACCCTGTGAATGCTCAGGTGCCCTGTGGAAGAGAAGGGAGCAAATTGAACTTATAAAAAAAGACATTTTGGTAGAGAAGCAAATGAAAGAATATCTTCTGGCATCCCTTACTGAAGAAAAATCAGGTCATCTGGAGAACAACTGCTCTGATTGGTCCCACAGTACGTTTTGATGCATGATGTCAAGCACTGCTTGATGTATCCAATAAAATCTTCAAGGACATCTGACCTTTGTCTATTGCTGAGAGAGCAAGTGACAAAGGATGCTAATGGAAATGCTGTAGTGAACCTGGACCTAACTCTTGACTGATAGGAAACCAGAAAAAATAGGGCAATCTTGTCATAATCTTTTCAACTACCTCTCTAAAACAAAGAGCTCTACCCAACAGCCATTTTCCTTCTTAATCAACTGGGAATCAGGTAAGAACAGATACAAAGGTGTTTCAGTGGAGCTCTAAACTTGCAACAGGAAGCAGTTCAGAGTAGCTAGGAGGCAGGTTTATGTGCTGCTACCTCCTTTCAACATGATGCTTTGCCACTTGTCCAACAAGTCCACTGGCAGAGAAGGTAGTATATGCTGACTAAGTTATCATTAACAAATGGCAATTTCATGAACTAAACCTTACCACTGCTTATGTAAGAATTTTTTGCATTCCCAGGAAGCTTCAGTCCCCAGAATAATCTACTAATAAATTTCCCAGTACTTTCAACCTGTCACAATTCCCATGTCATTGATCATAATCTACAGCTTCTCCATTAAATCCAGAATTGTCTCACTTGAAATCAGTCACGGTGGTACCTTTAAAGCAGACCCTTTCAAAGGTGAAGGAAGAGGCAAACTGGCCTGAATCCGACTAAAATTCTTTGAGAAGTACATTAAACACAATGAGAAATTCTGCAAGCAATAAACTAGTATGAGTAATTTTCTAATTACTGTCAGAATTTTCAGGATCTGACACAGACAAAATGTAAGAGGCAGGATGACATTCCTAAACCTGTAGTAGAAAAAATGAGAGCAAGGAACATAGCAAAAACTATACAATCACCAACACCCATTCCTCAGCTAAATATCACAGCCTGGCTGTTTCCTGCAGACATCCCACTTGCAGTCCTGAACCAGCCTGAAACAATCAGAATAAACCATCAGGAGTGGCACAAAGCAGTACAAAGTACATGGCATTAAAGTAGCTTATCTCTATCCTGTCAGCAATATGTTTGTGACAGCTTGTCCTGGCTTTCCACATCTGCCTACAGCTTCATGCTTGGCATAGGCCCCTTCGTCTCTCTCTCGAGGTGGCAGGACCTGCCAGCTCTCCAAACTAAAGAGTTTTGGTCCTTTTGCTTCCAGCTCTGAAGGTTTGGCTGACTGCATTCTGCCCTCAGGCACCCCCTCACCTAATCAGATGGGATCCTAAACTGCTTAGCAGTATTTCACTTTCCATCGCAGTATAAGAAGACCAGGTTACTAAAGGATTAGCAAGTATAACATTAAAGTGTTATATATACAAGAGAGTTGCCTGTCCTAGTCTCTGCTAAATCTTGGTCACAGGGAACCTGTTACAAGATAGGAGATGCCAAAAGGAAAGAAATCACAGACAAACAAGGTGATGAATCTTGACTATGGTGGAAGTGGCTGCACACACGACCTCATGAGAAGGAAAAGGAGCATTACCAGGAACACATTTTTAAAAAATTCACATATATCAACAGTCAGAACTTAATAGCTATGATCATTAAGGGGCAAAAAGGAGAAAAATATTATCTCAAACGAATAAGAAAGCCTGTTAGCATGTCACTGATACTGCTTCAGATTCTTTTCAAACAGGACGCAGCCTCTCATGAAGGCAGAGAAATCAAGCAAGTTACCTGACCTTTGTTTGTTCCCAAAGGTCACACAACCAAAATCTGTTTTACATCTCCAAACATATTCCATTTGCTATTCTTTTTCTTAATTGGATTGTCTGCCATTGATTACCTCTGTAACTTGTGGATTTTGCTCAAATTTCTCTCCATGGCAGATTTACTAACTTATGGTTGGCCTATAAAGAGGTAAAAAAAAATAAAATCTGTTCTAGCACAAAACCAGGCTACTCCTAAATTAATTTCTGTATCACATAGTTAATATAGTAGAATACCCTCTATCCTCATGACCTATGCTCAGCAGCTTTTTTTTCCTGTGGCTGTTGTAAGATCAGCAGTATCTGCCCACTATTTCTGCCATGTTATGATCAGATGACACACGAACCTGTTACATCAGTATCTGGTTCAAGGATGCTCTATTCCCTTTGCAAAGGGAATACAAGAGTCCTTTGGCCCCTGTGTGCAGGATCTGGTAGGCAAGAGAGGGGGGAAGAAAGTGATCTTCCCAAAGATACTGTTTTCTCAGAGAATGCGCTTAGGTGCTGCAGTGCTTTGCAACTCTCCCACCAAAGCCCCTGTCAGCAGCTAAACCAAAAGAATGCTGACACACTGGGCACTCTCACTGCACCTGGTGGCTCCATCACACAACTCACGCATACCAAGACTGGGCATCTTTGATGCCTTCTTGCTAAGCTCACATGATCCAAGTGCCTACCACAGTCTGCACAGGCGGAGCACTCCAGTTCTGGGCATTAAGTACATACTAACAATAGCTTGCTTTTACAAGCCTCTCTCCTGGGGGAAGGTAAATGCTGTCTCTTTGAGGTTGGTAATGATAAACGCAATGGCATATTTGCCACCCAGTTAACCTAAGTGCCCAGAGAAAAAGTTGTAATGCTGTGTATCAACAAGTTCTTCCACTTCCATGATACTCTAGAGCAAATGGCAGTTTACTAATGTTTACTGCTTTTAGTTTTGTTTCTTCTTTACCTGTAGCCTGCTTTGAGATTAATGAGTGTAAGCACACTATAAATGCATATCAGAGACTTCAAGAATTACTCTGCATCTGGACCAACATTTCACTCCAGCATGTTTTCCAAACAGCAAACAGTCTTGGAATTGAAAACATCAAGGGACAAGAGTTTACTTATGTTTTAGGGACCTACGCCAGTGATTCCCCTCCTGTCCCACTGCAAGGGATTTAGTACTTTATTTGATTTCCCCAGCTCACTGGGAGTCCTGCCCACTGAAAACAAAAATATTTAGAGACCTTGACCTGCACCAACAACTGACAAACACAGCCAACTGACAAACACAGCCCCTGTGTTTGCCTGCATCCTGGCTGCAGTATTGCTGTGTTGAGGTCAATTTGTCCCTGCACTGAGAGCCAGGGCAATGGTCTTGGGCATGACCTCTACTTTGCTTCTTTGGGTCTCCGAGCTTCTATCTCCACGTGGTCACCACAGTGCAAGGGTGCACCGGCTCACGTGGATGTCCAGTGCAGCACTTAATTTTGGTCCTTCCCACTAGCCTGAATCACAGAGGTGACTGCAAGTGCAGAGAGATGAGTGGCAGAGAAACCTCTGAAGAAAAATAGTCCAGTCCTCTCTCTTTTGCCAAGAAGGCACAACGTCCATGTTCAAAATACATTTCAGCTCAGAAGTTTCAGTCCCATTGGTACAACAGCCTTGGCCAAACAAAAACACATTTGGTTTGTGATTCATTGCAAATTATTCAATTCAGCCTACAGTTTATGTTTTTGTTCCTCTACCCATCTACTCTACCAGCCAAAAGAATCAGCATTTCCCCACCTTAGATGTCTAGCAATCTCACGGGACACTGGTGACTTGTTCGAAGATTTATCAAACCTGCAGTTGCAGAAGTTCGTTCTTTTGGGGTACTGAATTCTTATAAATACAGCTTTGCACTTCTCATCCACACTTCTGAAAAATGCTGGTTCTGTGTTACAACTGCCACTCCACCCATCCTGCCCCTCCCCTGGCAGCTTTTACCCTGAATAAAACAAGGATATTAACATGGCTACAAAGCAGACCATGGACCTAACTAGACTTTAGTCACAACAGTACCAGTTGCTATTATTTAAATTGGCTTGTGCTTCTTTCTTCTTCTATTTAAACACTGTGCTGATATACACCAAACTTCCTATGGCACTGTAACACACTTTATTCATGTCTCAGATGTGCTCGTTTGCTTAGATGGCAGAAGAATAAATCCCTCTTCTACTCCCCACTCACTCCTGTTAAATAATACCAGCACTACAGACAACAACCAAATACTACTGATAATACCACTACTGGTAACATGCAAATGATCCCCTTAAATAATAATTAAAGAAAACAGGTGATAATGTGGCACCATGTAATTTAAATTTAACCCAACCACAGTGCTGCATTTGCATTTACAGAAATACCATAAACTTTGAGTAAAACTACATTCAAATTATTTGAGGAAATTTGTTGCTCACAGACTTTCTGAGAAAGCTCATGAATTGGTTCTATTAGACCTCCTAAAACCTACTAATGACAGTATATATCAATAAGCAAGAGTTTGGGAGCTCCTTGAGACCAAGAAAAAGCTGCTAATGATGGGCCTATGTGAATTTAGTGGCTGCAGTTATCCAAAAGAGCAATGAAAAAATGTTCTCAAGCAACTCCTTCTCTTCCTCACCATGGTATTCTGAAGCATTTTAAACCATGCAGTCGTTTAAACTATAGGGGTGGCACACTGAAAAGCCGCCTGGCATATATCCTGCAGCCAAAATGAAAATGTGAAATTTCTGGTACTAAATTTAATCATCCTGCAGCCAATATAACTGAAAAGTGACAGAATACTGTCTTCATGTCCTGGCATGGCTTATTCTTGTATGCTAATCCATTTTGGACAGCATGAGCAGTCCTGGAAAACTCTTGACATCCGAGGTTCCATGAACCCACCAGGACTAGGGCTCCTTCACACAAGGAAGGTTCCTTCACTGTTTAGTTGGTTTCCCAGCAAACCTTGTGAACTTTCTAAATTGTTGTTTCTATGGTGTGCCTGGGGGCAAAATAAAAGGCTCTGTTGTCCCTTCTGAAGCTGTCAATACTGGACCAAAAAAAAAATGGAGGAAAAATGTGGCAACAAAAACCTGAAGTAAACTAAATTCAGATATAAATACAGAAAGAAGGTAGGTCCTTTTCTTTCTCTCTCTCCTCAATGCCAGACTTGCTTAACAAGACTCCCTTTAGTGAATTTTCCGTTATAATTAACAAATGAAAAGGAAATATGCTTCCCTGCATTAAAAAAAACCAAAACAACAAAAACCCCAAAACAAAACGCAGCTGCCTTTTGCAATTCATTTTCATTTTTAATACTGGGAAAAGGCTTTGCCTTCTCTGCTTAAGTAGTCTTACTTTTCAGCCATCTTTAATTTGGGAGGGAGAAGGCGAACAAGCGTCTTAAATGATTCAGGATTTCTGCATTCATATTAAATGATAAACACTAACAAAATAACAGTGAGAAACAGTCTCTTAGCATGCAGGCTGGGGCAAATTTATCACAACAAACACAGTGGGTGGCTGATCTCACAAGGTCGGAAAGACTATCTTGATCCTCAGCCTGTGCTAACCACACATGCATTAATTTTTATTTTTTTTAAAAGATCTTTTGATGCCTTACATAGGCTCACACAACTCTGCCCTGCTACATGCGTATTAGAAGAACCTGGCAGGTTGAGTTTGCTCTCATGTAAGGGGGAAGGTGAGGAAGGTATAAAATTGCTCCACTTTTCTTGGCACCAGAACAAACCCACAGACGCCAGCCCTAAGTGTAGGCAGGAAGACGATTCCCAGTCATTAGGACATCCAAACTCTGTGAGACTCTGCTTTCTGAGTGCAAAAACATTTGCCTGCTTGAAAGATGGGGCTTGGCAAGTTTGGGGAAAAAAATAATTAAAGACTAGGTGAGGGGCTACACGACCCTTCAGGTCCCTTACAAAATAAAACTGGGCTTAGGCACTCCTGCCTGCAGCCCATCACTTCCTGGATGACTGTACTGAAAGCGATACCTGAGAACACAGATCCAGGAGAGGAAAAGCTCAGTGGTGCTTGGTACAGGAGGGTGTGACACATGAAGGTGGCAGACAAGTTTCACCTCTGCCCTACAACAGATTAGATGCAAACAGAAGCACACAAACATGGCACCTTTAATTTGCAAAAGCTTCTCCCTTGCCTTTCCAATATGTCACTTATAATAAGAGCTCTTATAATAAGAGCAGTGCCAGTGCAAACCCCCCCAGGCTGCAAGGCTGGGAGGTGTTGAGCAAGATGTACACAGTGAAACTCTGACTGAGCCTCCTGCTCAGCACCACAGCAACGAAACAACAATATACAGCCATCCTCTGAACAGGCAACTTTCTACAAACCACCTCCTGAGGAGAGCTGCAGAGTTATCAGCAAGGAAGGGAAATTCAGAGAAGGAATGAAGGAAAAGTAAGTTTGCAAGCATTAAGAAGCAGAGAGATTTGCTCTTGCACAGCCATTTAGTGAGAGTCAACCCGGCCCAGCTGCTATATCCTCTTTTGCATCACTTCTGCATCCTTGCAGCCCAGTGGCAAAGGATGGTCTCTGCCCCAGGGCCCCTGAAGACCAGGCCTGTCTAAACCCCTCCGACTCAGTGACCAGGAGCTGTGAGGTGGCTTGGGAAATGTCTCATTATTCTGGACCCTGAGATGGGCTGGAGTGGCTGTAGCTGCTCTGGCAGTGGGATCAGTAGGGATCCCAAAGTGGTCCCTGTCAAGGTATCCAGCCTTCCTCCAGCACAGTGCTCTGTAAACCCAGGGGTTTTGGCTGCACAGATAAAAGCTGGCAGCTCAACCCAAAACAAATAAATTAAAATTAAGATTCCTTTGGGGCTGACTCATAGCAGACCTGTAGTCTTTTACTGGCCTGTGCTTCCCTTCCCCCATGTGCTTGCCTCCCTTGCAGCAGAACGATGAAGAACTGCAGTTTACCAGGCTCCCACACCTCCCCAAGCCAAGCCCAGCTTTACTCAGCGCTCCACGTCCCTGTAGCTACACAGTTTAAAGGGCACCAGTTCAGAAGGCAACTCAGAGCCAAATGTTTAAACACCTCACTCAAAAAAGCTCACCAAGCAGCACCCATGCACAGATTCCTCTTCCTTCTTTTCATCTGTTTTACTGAAATGCTTTGCTGCATCAGTGTGTTGATTTGGCTGACAATAGTGTGTTCCTGGGAACTAAAAAGTAAACTATTTGCTAGCCCATTTCCAGTAAATATGTCACTTATAATAAGAGCATGTTTTTTCCTGGCTTGGTTTGGATCAGTGGCATTATTCTGTAGTGGTATCACTACAGAATAAGACAAGGATAACGATTTCAGGATTTGGCCCTACACTGTGTGTGCAGAAAGGAGAGAGAAAGGGAGCCTGGCTCTTAGAGATAACAATATTTATCTGAGCTTAAGTCCTGGTAATGAGAAGTTTTTACCAGCTGATGCTGACAAGTCTTTTGTAGTTTCAATCCCCTTTCCAAGAGACCTCCTGAAAGACAGCACTGCACTGCACTGACTGCACTTGGCAGCTCAGCCATTGTTGCAGCAGACGCCAAAAGGGTTGAAGGGGAATTAACTGAGTCACTCTCCCACTCCAAGTCAAGTCAGCCCAGGTCACAGCTGAGGTGACGTGGAGAGACCTGCACTAATCAACCTTTAAGGGTGGACAAAGGGCTGCCACGCTGGTGTTTGCTCCCAGTTGTAAATGTGCAAGGGCTGCCAAGCTACTGTTTGCTCCCAATTGTAAATATGCTTTTCCACATAATTCTCTAGCTGTGGCCATGCATGCATCAAGAAAAAACAGAATCATAGAACCTTTTAGGTCAGAAAAGACCTTTAAGACCATCAAGTTGACCCAGCACTGCCAAGTTCACCACTAAACTGTGTCTTTAAGTGCCACATCTACACATCTTTTAAAAGCCACTAAGGACAGTGACTCGACCACCCCCCTGGGCAGCCTGCTCCAGTGCCTGACAACCCCTTCCATGAAGAAATTTTTCCTAATATCCAATCTAAATCTCCCCTGGCACAACTTGAGGCCATTTTGTCTTGTCCTATCAATTGTTACTTGGAAAGGATATCAAGTGGATGGAGTCAGACTCCTCTCGGTGGTGTCAAGCAATAGGATGAGAGACAGTGGGCAGAAACTGGAACACATGTTCCATCTGAACATGAGAAAGAAGTTCTTTAGAGAGTGTCTGAACACTGGAACAGGTTGGCCAGAGAGGTTGTGGAGTCTCCTCTGGAGATACTCAAAAGCCATCTGGATACAGCCCTCAGTAATGTGTGCCAGGGGACCCTGCTTGAGCACAGAGGTCGGACTAGATGATTTCCCAGGGTCCCTTCCAATGCAACGCATTCTGTGATTCTGTGAAAAAAGACCACCCCACACTTCACTACAACCTTCTTTCACGTAGTTGTAGAGAGTGAGAAGATCCATTCCTGAACCTCTTTTTCTCTAGGCTAAACAACCTCATCTCCCTCAACCTTCCTCACAGGACTCGTGCTCTAGACCCGTTACCAGCTTCACTACCCTTCTTTGGACATACTCTTAAGTTAGTGCAACTTACTGGGCAGTGAGGGCAGGGAACAACCCTTGCTTAGGTCATAAGCTGGCAGAGAGCATCTATTTGTACAGCTGAGAAATACAGCTCAGCAACTCCAAGCCAGACATAAATTCTGCAGGCAAAGCTGCTCTACTGCCTGTAAAATAACAAACATAGTTGTATCCTGTCCTCTTTATCTGCACAGGTCCAGTGGGAAATAACAGAGTGAGGAGGCCAAACACTGCCAAAATTTGTGGTGAAGTTGCATAGATGCAAGGAGAGACTGCACTTCTCTCTTACTGCCAGAGAAACACCTAGGTCTCAGCCAGAGCTCAAAGGCATTAATGGAAAATTCCTTAAATTTCAGAGCACTTTGGAGAGGTTGCATATTAATTGGTGAACTCTTGTTTTTGTCATTTTCCACCCCTAAGTCAAACAGCAAAACTCAACAGCTTTAATAATGTTACTTTATTTCTTGCTCCCCTAAGGCCCTCATCCAATATTTTTTCTTGATTAAGCAACCTTTCTTAAGGGACAGATCAGCTTTCAGTGATCTCTCCTTCTCTGCGACCTCTTCACAGGCACAGGTGCACTGAATGTCTGCTCCCCTTCCCTGGGGTTCCCTGCAGTATCTCCAAGGTGTTCAACTCTGCCTTTTTCTGACTCAGTTGGCAAGAGTACCACTCCCCATATGGATGTGTTGACTATATCACTATCGCTTACTAAGTGAAAAAGAAACATTTCAAAAAGCTATTCCTCATCTAAAAAATTCACGTGGCCCAGCTTCCAAGAGTGAGTTAAACAAAGGCACCTCAAGAGCAGAACTACATGTCTGACTGTGTTCCTGCTGTGGCCAACCGCAGGAGTCAATTCAAGACATTTACAATTTCTGCATCCTCACAACAGACATTAGCTGGGAGTCAGAGGGGGATAGATGTCACTGCAGGCTTGCCTTCCTGCTTCCTGGGGATTATCCTTTTGTGAGTACCACTCACTGAACACAAGTGGTAACATCCCTGGTCCCTCTGCAGCTTCACTTCTTCTCAAGAGAAACTGAGAAGTCCGCAAGCTGCTGAGGAACATTCCATATAAAGTAAGAGCAAGTTGCACTCTACTAAATAAAAAACCCAAGTTGTCTCCTTCTATTAATTTTTGGCCTGTCCAACCCATCTGAGCCCATTACAGGTCATTTCATTGGCATTTGTGGCAATACTACATGACGGTATTTGCACTGGTGCCAGGTTGTCTGCATTGTGAATTTGCATTGTACAACTCCGTTACACTTACTCTAGTGCAGGTTTCTCTGAGTATGTCTGAAGAACAGAAATAAAACCAGAACTTACTGGAGCAAAGGTAACTGAGCTTCATCTTTGGTTTATAATAGCTCATTGGATACAGCATGTATGTTACATATGAAAGTACCACCTCATGAACTTCATTTTAGGTAATTTGAAGTATCTCAGTTTAGTTGTTCAGATATAAAATAAATATATAATTATAAATAAAATAAATATATATTTTCTATGTCTGCATCGTTGTCTTAAACTTTGGAGACTCCCACCTCCTGCAATGCATCTGTAACACAACTGTGTTTGCTAGAGCCTAGAACAACACAAAGATCAGAGATAATAAAGCCAAGACGGAAAACTATCCTTTTTCCCTAACTTCTTATACCTGTGAAAAATACCACAGCATTATAAGTCACATAAAGACATGTTAATATGCATAGATTCACAGTAATAACCACCCATATACTTACTATATAAAGTGGTTCATCTACCTTAAATGCCTGTGTAACCTTGTTACTGCTCACACCCTTCTCACGCTCTTTTACTTCACTCCAGAACAGGCCAGGGCCATTTTACAGACAGAAGACTGTGCTTCAAAAATAGACTTGGCCATATTCCTGTCCTTTCTTTTGAGTCGCTTCTATGAGGGAATGCTGTCCAATGGTAAGAATTAGCAGAAACAGATTTAAGGTTTCTTCCCTTTTCTCTCCCCTCCTCAACTTGCTCACTCTAGGAAAGAGAAAAACATATCTTGAACTTCTCATAGGGTCTAGGATCATAAATACAGTGCTCTTGGATGATCCTTAGCAAAGAACTCTCTCTTTGGGGTCAAAACAGCCAGTTCCCATTCTGTGACTGTAGGGGAACCATAAATGACCACATGATTAGGACAACTTTGTTTTTCATTCTTGAAGGTAGCAGATACCTCCAAGTGTGTGCTTGGACCTTCACACCTCCATGCTGTCTGTGGAGCACATTCAGGTTCAGGCAGACATGGGAAAGGACCTGACCTGACATACTATACTGGGTAGGGGAATTATGCAGTAGACAAATTCACATACTCTGAGCAAACTAGAATCATTGCAGTGTTGGGCTGCTAGGTTACAACTCGGGAAACTAGAGCTGCTCAGTCACAAACTTTCCTGTGATCTTGAGCAAAGAAAAACTGACCATGTTCTTAGTCACAATCAGATGCCAAATTCCTACTGAAATCACTTGAACCTTGTGGGCTCTGGTCAGAATTCCTTGGTATGCTCAGGTCTCATCTCTACATAACCAAGCTAGTCTTGATACTGGATTGTGTTTGATTTTATCCAAGTCAATGACAACCCTTCTTTCCTACAACCTTTCTTATCTTGCAGAGTTTTTGGTGCCTGAGGAAGAAAAAAGGCACAAAATATCACCCAAGACCCTTTCTCTACTCAAACACACTTTTGATTATTCATTTCATTAATTGATTGTATTATGGAACTGCAGCATCAAGCACAACACATTTAGGACACATTTGCATTCTCCTCTTTAATACCTCTTCATGATTTGCAATGTATTTCTCTCATTTAGAAGCAGAATAACATTTCCTAACACAGACTGAATTTATTCAGAAGCACAGAAGTCAGTTGCCTTTACCACTGACAGATGCACTTCAATGTAATTAGTTTCATGACTATTAATGAAATAACTCATTTGAACTTTTGCCACTAAAATGTTAATGAGTAAGACCAGATAGTGGTTCGGTAATGGGATATAGATCCTTTTACAGTTTGTTAGTTCAGATCTGGCCCATGTCCACCATGACCAAAGGTCATTACTACCTGAAGACTATTTGATAATCTGCGTGAGACGAGCTGGTAGCATTAAGCCCACGCTTAGCAAGAAACAGCCTTATAATTTGCTCTCAGCAGAAAAGCAAAGCAGAGAAAGGTCACTGCAGTGTGTTACTTTTACACAGCTGCGGTCAGAAAATTCCAGTTGTTAGAACTGTTCACCCATCATCTTTTGCCAGCAATGAATTCAATGAAGGTAGATGAGAAATAATTCGAGTTGAAAAAGCTTGGGGATTTTCTGTGCAAGATACAATTAGCCTCTCCGACTCACTGTCGCAGATTGTTTGCTTTTAGCACACTCGTAAAGAGAACAGGAAAAATAAATAAATACTAAACCCATAAAAGTTTTAGCCAGTCATTCATTAGGTTCAGAAAAGCATTTCAAAGGTGAACCATGTTATTTCTGGTATATTGTTCCCTCTTGCCAGTCCAGCAAACCAAAAGGTTAAACATGACCTTCAGTAGTGGCCAACACATTGCATCCACTCTTTTAAAAAATTATACACTGATATAATTCAGCCCATACATAAGCACATCCAAAATTAATAAATTCATCCTGACAGCACACCAGTGCAAGCCTTAAAAAATATTGCTACCTCTTCACAGACAGTAAATAATGTGACATGCACATGCAATAAAATTATTTAGTCAAGGACTTAAAAGAACTAGGACTTATTAAGTTTTCACAGGGAACTTTAGGAAGGGTAGGTACAACATAATTACTCAAACAGAAATTCACTGCGCTCAAGCTGGCAACCCTTCTCTTATGACTGCACATGGGCTCGACTGAGGTTATGTGTCTCACTAACAGGATGATACCTTCAGAACCACATTCTCTCGCATTGCCATCTACCTCATGCCTTTACGTTGAGTCACAACACAGATCCATAATGAATCCTGAAAAAGCACCCTCCTAAAGCACTGATTTTGAAAAAAATAGGCAATGTATGCAATAAAAGCAATTCCCTAGCTTACCTTAGCTTTCTCCTTTTTTAGTCTCCTAAGAATATAGTTTTATTTGGAGTAGATTATTTTCTGCAAGAGATTACTGGTGGGAGATCTCACAAACCCTCACCATTTTTTGGCCATGGAAAATGAAATTAAAACTGCTCTGTGGCACCCAGGCCTCTGTGGACTTGACACTATGATGGGTGCACTCGTTCAGTTGTAGTTATGGGCTATGGTCTTCAAATGTCCATATGTGCAAATGTAGGATAAATGAAATGCTTGCAGGGACCTGTTATTCCTTTAATTTTTAAAAATAATGATCAAGACTTAGCTTTCAGTCATATCATATAAGATAGTAATTCTAGCTTACGCTTTTTTTAAAGGATTGCAGCTTCGGTAAAAATCAGTCACTCATCTAACTGGGCAGTTGTCACATATTTACATTTACATATATATATGACTGGGCATCAGCAATTGACAATACATGAAACAGCCAAGAACAATTTATTGAGTAGTGTTGTCTTAGATGTCACAGGGGACAGTGACTACACCTGCCTGCAGCTTTCAGATGCCAAGATCTTGGCAGTCAGTCTGGCTTTTAAAGAGTGGAGCTGCTCAGTACCTTTTGCAGACTCTCACATGGTGTTTCTGACTAGGAACCTACTGGGGAGATATAACCATTAGTCACTTTGAAAATCTCCAGACGCAGTAGTTATCCAAGGTTAATCATCTCACTTCATGCATGTTTCAAAGGAAAACTTTCACATTGTATCCTGTAGCCTTAACTCCATAGTTACTGGCCCGCTCACAAATACTCTTTCCCCAACGTTTCCAGTTTTCATACAAATACGTGCAGCAGAGTAATGAATGTCATGCATAAGATTCAAACAAATAATTAATTAACTAGTTAAGAACCCTCCAAAACCCACACCACATAAACAAACAGAGCTTGGTTGCCCAAGTTACACGTGCAACCTTCAGCTGCTCTGTGCTTTCACTTGTTCTTCTCCAGCTGGGATATGGAGTCACCCCTGCGGTCCTTGTGTAAACTGACTGCACATGGACAACCTCTCTCAGTAAAACCCTCAACACTATAAAAGGTTCCAACCGAAAAAACCTTTGACAAACTGCAGTTTCTTGATGAGTGGTTAGTACTTTTATCTAGGAAGCCACACCATCAGTTTTGTCATCTTAACTACAATCACATTCAAATTATTTGTTTATTGGCTTTAATACTTAATCTAAACAGATTGGATGGCAGCTATTGATATTACAAGGCAAAGGCAACAGAAGGATTACCTCAATGTAGCAAAACCAATTCTGTCTGAATTCAGAGACTCGACAGGAAACAGGTGCACTTCTAATAACACTGCTTGAATACAAAGCTTTGATTCGCTAGAAATGGGGCACTTTATTCTGTATTTATAGTCTCCCTCAAACAGTAAGCTATGGCACTGTTGTACCATTGACAGATCTTTTTACTGGCTGCAATAATTTCTTTTTTTTTTTTTTTTTCACGTATTTGTGATTCTTCTGAAGTGGGATCTTGTGCATTTCACAGTGACATTCCTGAAATAACTTAGAAGAAGAAATAATGAGCCTCCCCTTACTTTACAGGTTCTCTAATACAATGTAAGCAGCTTTACAAGGCTTAGCTAGTCTCTGCTGACCTAACGGCACATTTTACTCCTACAATAAACTAAAATAAGCAGCCTGCTTCCACAACAATTGACTAATTAACATAGTGATTTTGTTAGTTTCTTATTAAAAAAGCAATCCTAGTCTTTAAAAAATCAGACATAACAAGTATCAGTGGAGGAGATTACTAGAAAGAGAGACAGAGAGACACACACAGACATCTCTAAGTAAGCAAATCAATGTAGTGCTAAGGTTGTTGTGCGGGATTTGGTTTTTGTTGCTGGTTGTTTGGTTTTCTTTTTAGTTTCCAGCACTTCAGGGTAGTTTTTTTCTTTGCCTCTGATTCCTTTTCTCAAGTGCAGACACTATGTTCAAATCCCTGTTGGCTGCTGTGTTTGAGCGCTCGCCAATCAGCGCTGTGGTGTTTATATGGGATCTGTCTGCTACTGAGTCACTGTGTCCCTGCAGAGAGCATGAGGTCACTTGCTGCTAGATCAGAGCACCCGCAGGGACGGCCCGGAGCTGAGCCGGACTATGGCAATGTCTTTTACATAAGAGGCAAGCTCCTCTCCTCTGCCCAAGATGAACTGTTCTGCCTCTACTCCAGAAGAAGCCAATAATGGGCTTTCTAATAACACATGCATTTAGGAAAGACAAGCTCGCAAAATTTACTATCCGGACCGTCTATCTCTCTTGCACTGTGCAAAAACAATACCTACATTCTATATGCACACTGTGTGCATACTGGTATTGGGAAGTTCTGGGAGGAGAGGGCATTTAGTTGTAACAAACTCAAAAACTGTTTTCTCAGACTCAGCCTATCACACCTTTGATGGTAGGCAGCATTCAGTTTTGATGACCCTAGTGTACTTCTTTTGTGTTTGCCCACAAAGGAATCAGCAAATTATGCATTTAAATTGCTATGATTAAACTCTCAGAGCTGGTACCTTATGGAAAAGAAACTAGGCAGCACTCAATTCAGTTTAAGCTATCGGGCAGAAAATTACATGTTGACGCAAACTTAGTTTGCAACTGTTTAATCATTTTCTTTTCAAGTACTTAGTTCTATCTTATCTGAAAATTTGGTTTCTGAAATCCAAGAAGCAACTCTGAGCAGCAGTATTTGATCAAATATTCTGTCATCCTCTGTCTTTACTCACTGCCAGCACCTTTTGCTTTCAGAAAAAAAATTAGTTTGCTACCCATAACCAAAGCTCAATGCCCTCGGTATTTTTGGATTCCTCATTTTCAGAGCTCCACTTTCTGGGTGATTAATTTGGTCAAAGGTATAAGTAAATGAACATAATAATCCAGTGGGAAATGAAAGGCAATGGTATTTATAAGTATTGTTACATCCACAGCATGTAATAAAACTATGCAGGTAAGAGACTGAACGTACATTTAAGCTGATCCTGTGAGCTCAGGAGCAAAAGTAAAGAAAAGGATACACCTTGTCTCCAGGAGCTGTGTATGTGACAAAGAGCCTTACCTCCCAGAGATGCCCCTATCAACACTGGTAACATATGAAGTGGTACAAATGAAAAACTAAATATGGCAGTTAGAGTAATACAAGTTTTTAGCCTTGTTTCACTACTGAAATTCCAGAAACTCTACATTGAAGCTTCTACCTAGGGACTGATAACAATATATGCTTTTTTCTAAAGATGTAACTATCTCAAGAAGAACTAACATAAAATATTTAAGAAAAGAGTAAAATCTTCTTAGGTGCCAAAAGGTTTTACAGTAGTCTCATTATGTAGGTTACTAATTTGCTCTAATGCAGAATCAGACTTATTACTACCCACAATTGCTGTGCACAGGGCTTTACCTCCCAGGCACAGACTCTTGTTCATCCTCCCTTTACAAGATGGAAGAACTTTTCAGTGCTCAGTTATTTCCTTTCCTTTCTGGTGCTAAGATGATGATTTTGGATTAAATCACCAGATAAGTGTTTGAAGTTTTCCTCAGAGGGCATCTTCTGCGGCCCTTGCATCGTCTTTGAGTTCTTTCACAACTTTTCCAATCTTCACAATAACACTGTCCGTGCTGGATACACGCATAAATTTTTTTTCAATATTCAGAATAATTTTTTGCCTTTATTCCATGTTTGTCTCTTTGGACATGCATTCATGTCTCTTTGGACATGTTCTGTGCAAGGAAATACCTGATCTGTCTATAACAGTAACAGCTGATGCACCAGCACGTTCTCCAAAAGAGCTGTTTGAAATCATTGGACCTCCAAACACACTGGATGTACCATTAAACACTGGCTGTGTGCACTTGATTTCTCTACAAGGCACTTTTCCAAAGATTAGAAATGATCAAGAGAAGCTGGAATTTCCTCCTTCTTGGCTATAAAAAACAAATACCAAAGCACTCAGAGGCTGAGCAGCACAAGACAAACTGCAAAATGGTTAGGCTCCCCACAAAGGTTTGACTGGAGGTCATTCCCAGCCGTAGGGAAGAAATATCAAAGAGAAAAAACTTAGGATGGCTACAACTAAAAGCACCACCTAAGACCTTAACCACTGCCTCATCAGAAGTAAGCACCAAGGCCCAGAAGTGCTCCAAACAAACTGCAGCTCAGCACCTGCTTAACACATGTTTTACATGTCCTTCTTGGGATAAGATGGCTGAAGAATCAAAGGAAGTGCTATGCAAACAACTCACTACGCAGTTTTGAGGTGAAATTTTAATTGCACAAAAGTGAAGGCCTTTGGCGTTATCATTACAAAACCAAGTTTATCATTGTCCTCTTGTGTGTTTGAATTGCTCTTGATTGTGCAAGTGAACAAATCACCTGGTTGCGCAAGTTCCACCGAGGTGACATTTTTCAGCAAATATATTTAAGAAACTGAACTTCTAAAATACTAGATGCATAAATGTAATTGTCTGGTTTCCTGTAATTACTCTAGGCTGCAATTTAAGTACCATCCCTCCAATACAACTTTGTAAAAACATGAATCTGTACCATGTGCGTAGATTCAAAAGGCATTCTTTCCTATAGCTATGGATATATTATCAATCCAATCTCATGTTTCATGTTGGATGATCATAAAATTCTTTTTAATGAAAATTTATGGGGCAGAAGTAAAGTAGCACTTCACACAGAAACTTCTAAGCCCAATCCCTGTATCTTCACGCACGTATCAATCATACCAAGAAAAATCATCTTACCAAAGAGTACATGTATCACCAGCCAAACAAACAAACACAAAACCCCTGATTTTAAGTTACAACATGTATTTATTTCTTATTTAACTTTCTGTGGCTTATCAAGAATGTTTCGGCAGTCATCCCCCTATTGTGTCTTTTCATTGTTTCTCCATAAAAATTGCTTTTCAAAAGTTTTCATGTAGGCATGCATCCATTCATACAGCACAGTCACATATTCTGGATAATCCAGACAAATAATCCAGCAAGTATCACAAAAACCTATAGTTTTTAATTGCAGACTTACAGGGGTACTTTGAGAACAATTGGCTATGCCTTGTTCTCAACTAGCACTACACAGTTCTGGAAAGATCTTGGTCATCTTGGGCAATTCCAGAAGCATTCAGGTTTCTGTATATGCAGTCAAAGTCTTCCACTGGATGCCTTAGAGGTAACGCATCTCTGAGGCCAAATGAAAGTACGATACAATTTTGGGACCTTCACCAGTAATAAAACTTAGCAGTGGCATCTTGAGTAGAGTTTGATAGCACTGAAACCTGCATCTGGTCTCACTTCTTCTCAGTCAAGAGAAGGGACATATATTTGCCAAAAGAAAGCCAAGACCAATGTTCACCTGCTGCTCTGCTTTGGTTACTGCCATTAATTACGCACAAATTCATTGAACTTTCAAGGGTTTATGGATACCCCGATGTTCTGGTTTCATTTTGTTGGCACTTATTAAACTTTCAAAGGACTGGTCTGCCTCAAGTGGTCTTTTCCTCTTCTAATTTGATGGTACATCATTACTACAGTGACATGGCAACAAACAGGAAGCCCCAAGGCAAGCAGTGCAGCTCATCCCACAGAGCTCAGAGGATTATACATGGTAATGTTTATTTGTGCAACATACATAACTTCATGTGTGACCAAAGGGCAGGGGCGGACAGCTTGCATTCCCCAGCCACACAGTGTGGCTACCTGCAACCAGGAAAAGCCATAATCATGACGATACTACCCTGGGAATGCCTGAAAGGAAGATGGTGCCAAGCTCATACCATGCCATCTTCCTCCCACAGCTAGCAAGAGGGGTACAATCTCTGCAACTCCTCTTGCATAACTGAGGACTGAATTCAGCCCTCAGGGTTTTTTTGAGCAAACTGAGTTGAAACACCTTTCATTACACAAGGCAATTTGCCTGAATCAGTTCCTGGCAGGTGCGTGTGTGCGGGCATCAGGTAAAGTCAATCATGGGATTACAGAATCAATTAGGTTGGAAAAGACCTCTGAGATCATCGAGTCCAACCTTTGACCAAACACCACCATGTCAACTAGACTATGGGATAAAGTGCCACGTCCAGTCTTTTCTTAAACACTTATAGGGATGGTGACTCCACCACCTCTCTGTGCAGCCTGTTCCAATGCTTGACAACGCTTTCTGTGAAGAAATTCCTCCTGATTTCCTCTCATCCTGTCACTGGTTGCCTGTGAGAGGAGGCCAACCCCCCACCTGGCTATGACCTCTGTTCAGGTGGTTGTAGAGAGCGATAAGGTCACCCCTGAACCTCCTTTTCTGCAGGCTAAACAACCCCAGCTCCCTCAGCCACTCCTCACGTGACTTACTCTCTAGACCTGTCACCAGTTCTGTTGCCTTTCTCTGGACTCGCTCCAGCACCTCAATGTCTTTCTTTTAGTGAGGGGGCCCAGAATGGGACGCAGCACTTGAGGTGTGACCTCACCAGTGCCGAGCACAGAGGGACAATCACTGCCTTGGTCCTGCTGGCCACACTATTGCTGATCCAAGCCAGGAAGCCAATGGCCTTCTTGGCCACCTGGGCAAACTGCCGGCTCATGTTCAGCTGCTGTCAACCAGCACCCACAGGTCATTTTTCACTGGGCCACTTTCCAACCAATTGTCCCCCCCAGCCTGTAGTGCTGCATGGGGTTGTTGTGGCTGAAGTGTAGGATCCAGTGCTTGGTCTCGTTGAACCTCAATCAACACACCTCTTACAACCAAGGGTGTAATTAAGAGGGAAATTCCCAAATGGCTCGGCCCACAGTTTTGCACAGGAAATGCAATGAAAATAGAGCATGATATTTCTTCTCCAATTGTTTCCTGTTTACATGAAACCCAGCACTGAAAGGACCCTATAAAGGCAAACCCTATAATTGTTAAGAGCTCCCCAGGTTAATCAGGTCTGCAAAGAAAGGTCCAGACCATGCTGTTCTCTTTCAAATTTTCTCCATCCTGGACTCCAAGGAAGAAGTTTAAAAATACAAGGCCCTTTTCTACTGACCATTAAGCAAATTTAGGCTTAGCCACCTTTACACTTGGGAGCTATGAGGAGTGATACAGAAAGATTAGACAGAATACAGCAAATTCCTTTTGGCCTTACAGGAAATGGCAGCTTGAAGTTCCTTGCAAAGAAGCTAATTTTCTAAGCCTTTGAGATGTTGACGAGGAAGTTTCAATGATTTTTTTTTTTTCTCCTGGACTCATTCTCCAGTCTTTTTGCTTATTTCCCAGCTATTTTAACTACCTAAACTATACTGAATTGAACTAAATCTAATACACAATTATGTGATCATCCTAAGAACAACTAAAAGTACAGGGCAGGCTGATTCATTGATTATGATCTTCTAAAATGACTTCAAAATACGCCTTCTGGGAGGACTGTGACTGAGCCTAAAAACATTGTAAACCTGTGATTTTTCTCTCTCCACATAGACACTGAAGTGCACAGAGAACAGATGGATCTCTGCACAGTTCTGCAAGCACGGAACTCGGGAAAGAGCATGCAGGGTCTACGTGAGTTTGCAGTTGGGGCTGTCCACTATTCTATTGATAATAGGTAGTAAGAAACAGCATTATTGTAATGCTGTATCGGATACTCTAGTCTGGTCACGCTAATCTGTGCAGATTACTTCATCACCTTTTGTTACTGAGGAATAGCTTATGTTAAACTTCAGATATTATTTTATCACCTTCTAAAAGGTTACCATTGAAATATGGAACCTGTCCCTGCAGTTAATTCTGATGTGAAGTCCCATGCTGAGCAGATTCACACACATTACATGTTGAAGTTTCAATGCTCTCAGGAACTTGGCTACCTGATTTTGCTTGTAGGAAAACCTTTATTTTGGGAAAGGACTACCGTGCCTGTATTTGGTCTGCGACATCTATTGAATAGTAGAACAGCTGTTACGGTCTCACCCATGGAGAGCAAAAAGAAGATATACTAAACAAGAGAAGAAAGCCTTGGCCTCTCAAGCAAAATTATTATTTTATAACTGAACAGTAACTGTATTAGACATTAGCTGTTAGTAGAAAAAATATGACTACCCACAGAATAACCTAAAGACAAAAGTGATCTTTCTTTGGAGAGCTTTTTCTGCAAGGTGAGAACATTTCACATCTCATTAAAACATGAAATGGCCTTGGCTTTTTGATTCTGGAAGTCTGTACTTGCTACTTTTTTTCCTACTTACTTAACTTAAAACTTGGTCCTGACTTACGAGTCCACTGGCAGAAAAGGACTAAAGTATAATGCTGAAAACTCTGCTACTATATTCCAGACCACACTGCTAAAATGACAGAAGTTTAAGAATTAGGTCTCCCAAATTAACCTCTTATCAGACTTAGGATGGCTACCCAAGCAACACCAAAAATGTATTGTACATAACTGAAAAAGTTATAGAACAGAATTATATATAAAAGAATAGTAAGAGTGGTTGTTCTATATTTGGAAAAAGTAACCCTGGAAGGTTTGAAACCTTCTCTGAATTCACTGAAATGAACTCATCTGAACTTTAAAATGTACAGCCTGTTGGAATTTTAGACCTAGTTCACACTCACTGTAGGAAATAAATAAGGATCAAAATCAAAGATTTTCAATATTCAAAAACTCTAGTATAGTTGAAACCTGGGCCTGAATCTTTCACTTTGTGCATGCAGATTTGCTGGATCTTCATTCTGAGGTGAACTGGAAGCAGCTACCAGAGTGAGAGAAAGGGTACTAACTCATGCAGGACCACAGTCCAGGCTGGTACCAAATAAAATGTGATGCTGTAAAACACAAGAGTACACACAATGCATAGTGAAATGGGAACAGGGGTTTATCCCCACGTGTCAGTGACAGAGGGTGTAGTAAGTCTTTACAAAGCAACATTCATTGCATTTGCTTTTGAGCAGTGTCATAAAATTGAGACACTGCGTGATGCTACTCAAGGATACCACTATTTTCTTCTCATGGATGATAAAACGATGTTTGACATTAGTGTGACTGCAGCCTACTGGATAAACATTTGGTGGAATCCAAATACAGTTATTTGTCTAACCTGGATTAGAAATAAGATTCCCATTTCAATGTCTACTGGGATACGCTATTTCACTTAACAGTGCCTAATGGCACAACAGGACAACTCTCTCTACAAAGCCCTAGACACCTTACAGAAGTGTTTATTGCCTTTGTTTAGAAGCCAAAGATCAAAAGATGTCTTAAGCTAAACAGATCACAACATGAAAAAGTGAGAAGCAAGCCATGAAAGCCGTATGGACGGAGCACTGACACCAGGAACCAAAGACTACAGCTTTGGTAATATGGGTTTCATCACACATGCTTAACCACTGAATTTAACCAGTGAAAGTGCTGTGTAGCCCTTCATGAACTAATAAGCAGCCAAGAAGAATTTAGAGGAATGCTAATTAAAGTGTACTTGTAAAAAAACCCAGAAACCCACCACAACAAAATTGTGTGAATATTTGCAGGTTAAGTACAACTTCTGCAAAAAGTGCACTTACCCGATGGAAAAATCATAGCATCACAGAATGGTTTGGGTGGGAAGGAACATTAAAAATCATCTATTTCCAATCCCCTTGCCATGGGCAGGGACATGTTCTACTAGACTGTGTTGCTCAGAGCCCCATCCAATATGGCCTTGAACAATTCCAGGGATGGGGCATCCACAACTTCTCTGGGCAACCTGTTCCAGTGCCTCACCACTCTCAGAGTGAAGAATGTCTTATATCCAATCTAAATCTACACTCAGTTTGAAGTCATTCCATCTTGTCCTATCACTATAGGTCCTTGTAAAAAGTTCCTCTCCATCTTTCTTAGAAGCCCCCTTTAGGTACTGGAAGGTGCTATTAAGTCTGGTCAGAGCCTTCTCTTCTCTAGGCTGAACAACCCTAACTCTCTCAGCCTCTCTTCACAGGAGAGGTGCTCCAGCATTCTGATCATCTTTGTGGTCTCGTCTGGACTCACTCCAACAGGTCCACGTCCTTCTTATGTACTCAAATCAGTGCTCCTACTTGGTACTTTGTCATAATTGGAGAAGAGTTAATAAATAAAATTTGTCATGTCCAAGTACCTGCAATATAACTGCAACACATCTGTAGGGTATCAACATCAGCATTGTTTTAGGTTGAGGCAGATTTAAACAGACATTGAGACTGATTTACTCATAAATCAGTCAAATATATACATTCCAGGATTTGCACACATTATCTTGAGTTATTGAACAGTGAAGGCTGATGCAAGAAAGGTCAGCAGACATTTGGTGACAACATACACCAAAGAAAACAACAGACAGAAAAGCTTGACCAAATATTTAAAAAAATTGCATAAGGATAATCTCTGTAAGAGAATCAAGTATTTATATACCTTTGAATCTCCTCTCTTTTTACATTAGCATTTTTTTACAGCTGTTCATGGTATAGGAAAAAACTTGTCCTATGGCATTAGTGGAAGTTTTGCCTCAGCAAAACATGGCAGGGCTGGGTTTGCTTCCTGAAACACAACAGCAAAAGCGTAGCAGCCACAGGTAGAGACTCAAAAACTGCTTAAGTACATTTTTGATATTGGCCACAAAAGGTGCCCCTTTGTAGAAATGAATAGTCAATTGGAAGATGCTCACTCATTGTGTAGCTACAGTTATACATCTTCAATTCTGAATAAACCAGGAAATCATCAATAGTCTTTACATTAAAAATGAAACACTGAATGAAACTTTTTTAAAATAAAGCAGGTATACATATAATGTGTGTTTAGTTTAAAACCTGACTTACAAGATAAAAATGCCTGAATCCTGGAGTACCACCAAATCCTAGTTAGATTACTTTTTAATCACTGCAAATCAGGATAGAAATTGCCAGCTAGTAGAAGGCAGATTAAACAGTAATGTAGGTAAGAAACTCTGAAATTTAAAATTGAATTGCTGGAGAAGTACTTTTATGACAAAAGAAAAGATGTTCAAACAACACAGAAAAACGTGGTGGCTGATACTTATTCTATTGTGCTGTAGCCAGCAGGATGTTTTTCCCAGGGAATCTGAAGACGGCTGAAAGCATCCTGTGCTAGGCTTCACTTCAGTGAACAAGGTCGCATGGTCTGTTGGGCAGTTTCTCAGACCTCCTTGGCTGGTGCAATGTTTTATGCCTCATTTGAACCAAACCAAATCTGTTTCTTTCTCTCTCCATCAGCCTTCCACCCAATGCCTCTGCCTGGCAGACTCAAATAGGCACAATTTTCAAAATCAGTCAGTGATGCTGCTTACAATGACAGCATCAGGCTCCTTTCTGCAGATGGTTTTAAATTTCAGTTCAAATGCAGAAATTAGTCTATGCTGTTTAACAGCAGCAGAAAGAAAACCCTCCAAGTATCTGGGAAATACAAGTACTCTTTCAGAGTCCTGCCAAATCTGAAGCTTTAAAAAGTATCAACATACCGTGTAGGCCAATAAGTAGCATTGGATTAAACATGAATGCTAAAGGTCTACTAAAGTAATTAAAATTAACTTAACAACTTGGACTTAATAACCTCTAACTGCATTGAGATATCTCAACATGCTTATAAAATAAACAGCTGGAAAATTCTGATCCAACTATCCATATAACTAATATATGGATATTTCCTTGACTGCCCGCAGTCCAAAGCATCTTCCAGCAGATATAAACCTCTTTCTATACTTTATAGAAAAAGTAAAGTGGCCAGCTTTGGGCTGGTGAGAGGATATGGCTCAAAGCTGAAGTGTCAGCAGTTTGAGGGCCAACCACGGTGGGCTTAGGGTTTCCAGCCTACAGGGTACTCTGGTAAGGCAGTGAAGCCTTCTCCTCAACTCTCTGATAAAGGACATTTGAAAGCTGGGTGGCAAAGTCCTGGTTTCCAGTTTAAAATCTGCACTAAAGCAGCTTTTCATCCCAGAAATTCATTATCCAGCTGCACAAGGGACATAAAAATGTTACTGGGAGCAGGTGCTGCAGTCTGGAGGTGGAGAAGAGTTCATCTGTTCCAGTACCAGTGTTCACCCAGTCCTGTGAGAGCGTATCATGCTGAAGAAAAAGCTTATTGCTCACCTTAATTTCAACAGAAATGAAAAAATATTTCAGTAGAGGGTATCTCAACAAAATACATGCTACCACGGATAAAGATCAGGCCTCTTTATTAAAGTTCTTATTATTGGCTGTTATGTGACTGATTTCTGTTCACTTGGGTAAAATAAATCAGTAAGTTCTCACTGTATGGGTTCAAGGTGCCAGGCACTGCTTTTAAGAGTCAATAACAATTAGTGGCTTTCAGAAGGATTTGGACAATTTTCTTCCCTCTCTCCAAAACTTCTTCAGCTGTATTGCCCCACACAATATCATCAATGTATTGCAGGTCTTCCAGAGATTCATCCTGCTCCAGTGCAGTCTAGGTAAGTCCACGGCAGAGGGTAGGGCTGTATTTCTACCACTGGGGCAGTCGATTTCAGGTGTACTGCATGCCCCTCCAAGTGAAAGCAAATTGTAGCCAGCACTCTGCTGCCAAAGGGATTGATAAAAATACATTAACAAGTGTACAAAAATGTGTGTACAAGCACACATAGTCCTGATATTGGTTGAATATATATTTGGTCCATTATCTATTCAGAATCAATAACAAAAATGTAAACCCTAAAGTGAGTAAAGCTGGTCGCAAGTCCTTAGCATTGCCACTGAAATGCCTGGATGGCTTTCAGAGCTTGATTCAAGAAGCTGACAGTTATCTCCACTATGAAGAAACAGCTAACAGAAGACACAAGAGAAGCTGCAGGTTTAATGCCCTTCAGCACTTACAAAAGTCACAGTCAAAAATGCCAAGATTTTTCTGAAATTTCTGTTTGCAAATGCTAAATATCACTGATCTCACTGAATGTGGAATACTGAAACCTGCAATAAGAAATCCTATAAATACTGTTTAACTTGAAAAAAAACAATGATGCCTAAAAAGAACCAAAAAGGCAGCCTTTTCCAGGCTGAAGTTCCCTGAAGTGTCCAGGCACTCAGAAGATTGCCTCTATTCAGCTGCTGCTGTGCAGAACTAGCACATGGAGGCTGTAGTTTCAACACAGGAAGGGTTTTGAAGGCACCATCGAAGCTGGATTCTGCTTGGTGATGTCGGGGAGCGCTGTCTGTCTGCTCCCTATCTAACACAATGGTAATAAGTATGAAAAGGCACAGAGGGGAAAAAGCATATTTTGTTTACAGCAATGCTGCTACAAGGTGATTCTGTGTGGTATGATCTCCTGGGAATGCATACATAATGCTCTTTGAACCATGAGGGAAGGAACTGTCTGCTAATTAGCTCGCTGGTAGTTAGCCATACAGTGTCATTCCTCACATGAGGACTACAGTGAAAATGTTGGACATCATCTGATTAAAACAGGAGACAGGAGTGTTGTGTGATAGCAACTTAACAAGATGGGCTTCAAACTAGACCTAAACAAGCTGGACAAGAAAAATAAATGGTGGTCTGTTCAGAACACAAGATAGATGCAACCATACTCATACACAAAGTTGAGGAGACTGGGCTGTAAAGGGAAAAAACCTGAAGACATAATTGTCCTTGCATACTAACGTGGATGTTCAAACATTTTAGGACCATCGCTTAGGATCACTAGTATTTGAAAAGATACGTCTGAAATGAGCTGTGCCTCCAGAAGTAAATGAGCACTGCACATCAAGAACAGGCATTCTTTGAAGTGGTAAGATACTTAATGGTTCCGGGTGAAAGATCAAAGTGGGAAAGCAAGCTGGGCTGTGAGGACGGAGAGCTGCTGCAGCACAGCCATAGAGGAGTTGCCAAAGAAGCCCTTTCAGGAGCACCCTACAACCAGTGCAATTGGAAAGCAGGACCTTTAAACACCCACACTTCCCCTAGGAAATCAGGACAGAGGGGACCCAGCAGCTCTGCTGTGGTTCTCAGCCATGGCTGGGTATGGGTCCCACTTTGAAAGCTCTTCCAGACACAGGCTGCTCATGTTAGTATCTTCTACAGGTGAAAGCACTAAGCTGCCTACCAGCCATTCACTTAAGAGTTGGATTTGATGATCTTTGTGGGTCCCTTCCAATTCAGAATATTTTAAGAGTCTAAATTTAAATTAATCAGTCAAAACCGTATTGGGGAGCAGAACCTGAAAAGACAGCAAGACTGAACACAGGTGGTGGTGCAAAATGCCAGGCAATGATTCTGGAGATGGCCCTGCCCCAAAAGCAGTGTGTCACTAACCTCCCTCCCACGCCAGGGGGGTTCAGACCTCTGTATTTTGTTCCTATTATTCACTTGCGGATGAATTATATTAACATTTGTATCCAAATGTAGATACCTCCCACCCACATGGGAGCCAAACACAAACACGCTGATTATACAGTGTCTGGGGCACAGCCCTAGTAACAGAGATAAAAATCAACACATCCAGGGAACAAGAAAGAAAAAGGCAGTGCAAGAGTGAGTCAGCAAATGTAAGCAATATGTTAGTCAGGCAAGCATTTCTGAATGCACCACGAGGCTGCTCACGCTGCAGACAAAGTCACAGCCTCAGTAACCTGAACGATGCACCATCCTGGTGTTAGGGTCCCTTCCTTTTACAATGAG
Organism: Pipra filicauda; assembly: GCF_003945595.2. Lineage (NCBI taxonomy): Eukaryota > Metazoa > Chordata > Aves > Passeriformes > Pipridae > Pipra > Pipra filicauda. The sequence continues at coordinate 1,527,096 of NW_024104287.1, forward strand.
ACCCCTGCATTTTCATACTGGTTTTGGGAAGGCTTAGTCTCGATTTCTTCCACTGCTGCCCAGCTCCCCCCCTCCCCGCTCCCCACCTTAAGCCTGAGAAAGGAAAAAATCTGAGCCATGTTTAGAAAGACGGAGACGTGACCATGGAAATCTGGTAAATCAGAGCCGGCCGGCTGTGCTGCTGTGTCAGGTGTCATGATAAAGGCTGCAGGTTTCCAGGATTAACCTGGTCACTTTTCAGGCCATGAAATGCTCCACCGAGCCTCTTTACAAATTAGCCTGTGTTCTGGCTCTTCCTCCTGCCAGCCTGCATTTCTCTGCAAAACAAGTCACTGAGTGCCTCTGAGCAGTGCTGTGACATCCCACCAGCGGGTGAACCTGCCCCTCTGCAAACAGCCACTGCACAATGGGGCTGCACCACTCCTCTCTGGAGTCACACAGATCACAAACCACTACACCAAGTCCAATGGACACGGCTGCAGAAAGCAGCGAGGGAGAAGAAAAAGCAAGGGATGAGGTCAGGAAGTTTTGCAAAAATCACCGGATTTCAAGTCACTAGCAAACTTATTTGCAGTTCCTCTGATCTAAATCCAGTTGTTCCGCTGCTTTGAAAATGCAGACTCTAATTAACTCATATTCTTATACACTCTGGTGCCCTGAAGGATACTTGCTTTTGTAAATGATATTTATAAAGCAAGGGCTATTTAATACCTGCTTAACATATATCCATAACCTTCAGAATGTCTCCTATGAGTCAACACAGCCTGACTTAAAATGACATGTGGCCAAGAAGGCCAATGGGATCTTGTCCTGTATCAAAAATAGCGTGGCCAGCAGGAGCAGGGAAGTGATCCTTCCCCTGTACTCTGCGTTGGTGAGGCCACACCTTGAGTATTGTGTTCAGTTCTGGGCCCCTCAGTTCAGAAAGGATATTGAGGTGCTGGAGCGGGTCCAGAGAAGAGCAACAAGGCTGGGGAAGGGACTGGAGCATAAGTCCTACGGGGAGAGGCTGAGGGAGCTGGGGTTGTTTAGCCTGGAGAAGAGGAGGCTCAGAGGTGACCTCATCACCGTCTATAACTCCCTGAAGGGAAGTTCCAGCCAGGTGGGGGTTGGTCTCTTCTCTCAGGCACTCAGCAATAGGACAAGGGGGCACGGGCTTAAGCTCCGCCGGGGGAGATTTAAGTTGGATATCAGGAGAAAATTCTTTACAGAGAGAGTAATCAGGCATTGGAATGGGCTGCCCAGAGAGGTGGTGGATTCACCATCCCTGGAGATTTTTAAACGCAGATTGGACGTGGCACTGAGTGCCACGATCTAGTAAATGGACTGGATTTGGACCAAGGGTTGGACTCGATGATCTCGGAGGTCTTTTCCAACCCAATCGATTCTATGATTCTATGACATCTTTCTCCCTCCTGTTCTGTAAGGCTTTCTGAAATGTGCAGCCACTACCTCAGAGCAGAGAAGGCTTACCCACTGTTAACATTAACTGGTTCAACACCGGATAATGGGTAGTTTTATTCTGGAAGAGGAGCACTTGCACAGAAAGGATTGCATGTAAGCCAGTCTCTGGGAAACAAGTCCTTTTCAGTTTAGTCTTCATGCTGAAGAAGTGACCCCCCCATTTACTCCACAGCCAAATCTTGCATTTACATCCTCTTCACCAGTATTTCTGTGGGAAGCCTGCAGTTGGAATAAGCTGGCTTATTCCAACTTCAGCAGCACTCATATCTCTGTCCCCACCAAAGCTACAGGTAATGGTAGAGCCATCTCGTACTCAGGCACAAAAACTCACATCCACTTCCCATTTACATCACAGATGTCTCCCACTGAATTGGAAGAATCCAGACCCCAATTTTAATAATGAAGGTCCTTGAAAGTCTATAGTTCTCCAGATGGGTGCCTTATCCACTCTTTGAATGAAGCAGGTCGAGCAGGATAGTCTAAGGACCACACCACAGGTTGTTATCATAGCAGACTGCGAGATCCAGTTAGAGAGGGATGTTTGTCCAATTCACAACTTAAGAATCCCTACTCATGCAGCTAGAAGGAAACAGCTCTGACTGCATGGGTGCAACATTTTGGGCACATGAGCCATGAATACTTCTGTATATAAGCCATCATGGGTACTATTTAGGACACATCACCTCCATGCTGTGCTGTGTCTGGGACTGCTCTCAGGAACCTCCAGGTAAGGCAGGTGGAGCAGTGTGACAATTTTCTGCCTCTGCTGGTCCCTTCTGCCCCACTGCAGGAGATCATGGTCCCAGGAGAAGCCATGACAGGCAGCTCCGTTTACCCAGCTGTAGCAGTGGTTGCATCTGCGTGGCATGGGGCAAAAGTTCAGCCCTGGGAAGCTCCTCCAGTGCCAGCAAACCCAAGGCAACCCACCCTGATATCACCCCTTGTGCAACCTGGGTGACAGGGAGGCTGCTCCTCTTGCCTCATACGCTGGCTGACATTCAAGATGTAGCATTGATCCAGCAGCTTGGAAAAATGCACGATGGTACCAAGTTTATGTCTGTATATGCAATGAGAGACTCTCAACAGTGTTAGGAACCAAAGTCTTGCTTTCTTTAAATGTCATATAGGACCTGGGCACTAAGAAGAGAGACCTCAGCTGAAAGTCAGAGAAATTGGCCATTTTCATTCGGCAAGACTTCCATTTGAAATTACTTCAGGCAGCTCTCAGAGCAGCCCTGGTAGTGCAGATTCACCACTTTCAAGGCATCCCTCCTGTTCTTAGAAATGTTACATTATAGAGCTTCTGTCGTTAAAGCATCTAACTCACCAAGAACGTAACTGTGGAATTCTGTCTGGACCTTAGCAAAGTGAAAAAAGATACTAAAATACTGTAACTCTCCATGGTAATACAGTGAATACAAGTGTCCCTCTTTCAAGATGTACAGCTATTTTAACAACAGAAGAGCTATGTGAAACTCCACCAAGCCTCATTCTTGAAAATTTAAACAAGGTAAATGGGCTAAAGATGTCCAAAGTCAAATTCATGTTCCCTGTAAACAGCTACAACACTATCTAGTTTAATGGAAAGGGGCCTAACTCTGTCAGCCATAAATATGGATAGTAACTAAGGTCATCAGGACACAGCCTATGAAGACAAAATGCTGGAACATAATCGTAGGCAAGATACCTGTGGTCTGTCAAAAGCCTCCCTCAATCCTGTACGCCATTTTAAGGGAAGCAGTTGAAAACTGCTCACAGTACTTGCAACAGTTCACTGAGGTTCACCAGTATCTTACATACTTAGCATGCCCACCCTGAAGCAACCAGCATTTCATTAGGGAAGATGCTCCATGACACCACAACAGTTGAAGTCATGGGGACTGCCAAGGCAAGAAGAGTATTTGGAAAGCCTGAGGTCAAAATCTGCATTCCCAGCTTTAATGCTGACACATGATAGATTCTAACAGATCTTTTTTGTTACCCTAGTCTATTTTTCTTCTCAGTCAAGGGCATGCTACGACAGAAAGCACAGGGAAGAGCTCTGCTTGTTCACCCCACAATGAAAACGTGTGGTAGCTCTTACGATTTCTCTCTAATCTCTACATTGCCCATATTATCAGCCTGGTGTGTATTTCTCCAAAATGCAGACACAATTTCTTTTCTCTTCATTTTCTTCTAGCATCTTTCCTAATTATTCCATTTACAGTAATGACCATTTCAAAATATGCGAATTGTCATAATCATTTTATGTACCAGATGCTACATTACATTTAGCCAAGACATACAAGTTTAGGAACAAAATCTCTTACATTGAAGGCAACAGAATTTTTACTGTAGACTTTATTCAGGATTTTTCCATTTGGTGACTGAAAAGTGGCTTTTAAAATAGATGGCCCTTTTACATCAGGATGCGATGGGCACTGTGGAAAGCTACAAACAAGCACTCTTCTTCGGTTATTATTGTCCTTTTCCAGAAATCAAGGACGAAGTGACTTAATGAAAAGGTGCAGTCCTCTTTCTGTTCATCCAGAGACAGCTCAGGGCCTGGTCTGTACTGCCCAGCCCCACCAGCCCAACACCAAAACGTGTGCCAGCTGTGTCCCACCCTGCAAGTTGTTTTACAGAAGCATACAGCCCCCCGTGCTGCTGACCTGACTGGTCCTAAATGGGAAGAAGATATACAGAAAACGAAAGAGGGAGGAGCAAAGGGTGATAACAAGTAAAAATCAAATAGGTATCTGAAAAAAGAAGAAAAAGCATGGTGGGGAAGGAAGGAAGAAGGATTGTGAGAAATAGCTATGGTTCAGTTAGCTCCCTGGAGTCTCTCTACATTTGTTAAAGAGAAGGGAGTGGTTTTAGAACACAACTTATTTCTCTCAGCTCCCTATTTCCATATGAGATGACTCAAGACACCTTACACAGCAGACATCCATGGTCAAACAAATCCCATCACCATGCCTGCAAGGTGCTCCAAGAACTGGATGAGTAAACACCAACATAAACTGCCCACAATCACCAAATACCAGGATCTCAGACACGCAAACATCCTGAGCAGGATCAAAACACATACATGAAGGAATCTGGGAAAGGGCATCCACTGTAACTACCATCTTCCTGCAGGGGAAACATACACAAGGACCACCTCTCATGAATATCGAGGGACAGGTTTTCAAAATGTTTCCTTCAGCAATTTTCTTCCATTTCTAACAAGGGTAAGCATCCTGAGTACAACAGCCTTGTGACAGTCTGGCTCCAAGTGTTGCAACAGGAATATCTGGTGTTGATCCTATCTTTCAAACTAAATTTTTAAATTTGTCCATGGTCCAAGTGCTGATATAGGAGGGAAGTTCTTGGAAAATGCTGGAAAGCTCAAGTGAATTTGTTAAAAATAAAAAACATGCATTTCAGACACAATACCAGAAGTCAGTGAACAAGGACACATTAGCTGAGGATTCCTTCCAGTGCTATATCATTACTTTTCTTCATGGTGTTTGGCTGTCTAGAGCCATCCTCTCTCTGTTGGGACAGAAGCAGAACTCCCAATTGGGTCACAGAGATGGTGGCAATGTAGCCACCAGATGTAGATCTGGCTCTCATAGTACATGCAATAATTTATCTAAACCTTCTCGAAAGTAGTAAGTTTTGTCTGCCTGGGCTACTAGTCTTAAACTAAACCCACAAGCTATTAGGGGCAAGAGAAGAGTTTTTTACTGTGTCCACAGACAGTGCCTTGCCCAGAAGGAATCTTGCCAAGCATTAGGCTCCCAAGCAAGATTTAAAAATAACGTATTTAACTCCACAGTATTTACAGAGTTCTAAAATAACAAATAATGATGTAACAAAATAAACTGATTGTCTGTGTACACTGCCATTGCAAGAGAGAATGTCACTTTATCAGGCATATGATCAAAAAAGGATATTTAAGTACAGAGGAGAGATCAGATCAGATCAAAGGTTGAATTAGGCCAGTATCTTGTTTCAGACAGTGGCCAACAGCAATATCTTATGAAAAAACATGATTGGGAAATGCCCTCACAAAATAATATAAAGACAACATTATGCACCTTGAAATACTTCTACCTGTTAAATAACCTGTTTCATCATGAGTCTGCAATCAATGCTGCACACACTCATCAGCAGTTCCACTTAGCACATCCTCACAGCTTCTGCTTTTGCCTAGGAAAGGCAGTGAAATCACCAGCGGGTTTTGCTGGGTTTGGGTCAACAGAGCAAAATTCCTTGTGAAAATGGAGGTAGACAAGAAGATCTAGACATCAATGTGGTGTACAAAATAGCTTGGAGTTTTCTGCTTGGCTGCCAAGACCAGGAGGATGAAGAAACAAGATGGAAGGAATTGAAATGGAAGGTGTCTACATAATTTCCTCCTAATAACCAGTGTTTCACTTGGTCGTGACCTGAAAAGATGTGGAAAAGGAGTTGGAAAGCCAGATCCTCAAGGGAAAAAAAAAAAGTAAAAAAACTCAGGGCTTTCAGCTGCCTGGAGATGTCATATGTTGGAAACAACAAAATTCCCAGTAATGTTTACAGGGGACCTGCATTCAGAAGATGCACACCAGGAGACCTAGAGGGGAAATTCCCAATTAAAGCTAAAAGGAAAATTACATAAGGAAAAAGCCAGACTTCATAGACATTTGTTAATAAACCCAGTATTTGAAAGGCACAGTACAAGAACTTTGGCATCCTGCTTTTGTTTATACTTAAGGGATTTTACTGTCATCTTAAGTAGCTCTTAATGGCTCTAAATAAACTAAAAAAAAAAAGGGGAAGAAAAAAATAAAAAAACAAAACTGAAAACCATCTTTATTAGTCAGAAGGCTTAGAGGCGACCTCATCACTCTCTTCAACTACCTGAAGGGAGGTTATAGCCAGGCGGGGGTTGGTCTCTTCTCCCAGGCAACAATAGGACAAGGGGACATGGGCTCAAGCTCTGCCAGGGGAGGTTTAGGTTAGATGTTAGGAAGAAATTCTTTACAGAGAGGGTTATCAGGCATTGGAACGGCCTACCCAGAGAGGTGGTGGATTCACCATCCCTAGAGGTTTTTAAAAAGAGATTGGACGTGGCCCTTAGTGCCATGATACAGTAATTGGAGTTGGATCAAGGGGTTGGACTTGATGATCTTGGAGGTCTTTTCCAACCTAATCTATTCTATGATTCTATGATTCTAAGATCAGATTCCTCAATAATAGCATTCTGGTACTTTTTCTGAAATTAGTTTGGCCCGTTGTTTCTTCCCCTTAAAATATTAATTGGCACTCGTTGGGATTGCTCTTTCCAGGCGTATTTATACTACTGATGGCTCAAGACATATAGGGCAGACATTTGTCCTTAATAACACTCTTGACTGACCTCAAGTTCTATGTCCAGGGGTAACTGAGGCCATCAGACATCAAAATCAACACATTCAACTTGAGGAGCTCACAACCTGGATGATGTCAAATTCATTTTTCACTCTTTCTGCAGACTTCATATACTGAAACTAATTACCAACAAATTTTAAAAATTCTATTTAAAAGTTATCATTGAATGTTGAATAGTCTGAAGTTTTCTTGGACTATTTGAAGGACAATTCCTTTCATAAATTTGCAATTAAAACTTTTGCAGTTTAACTACATGGTACCAACACTAAACTGCCTTGCCTCTAATATTACAGCAGCTCTTCTCAGTCCTCAGTTACCCCAATGAAGGAGACAAACTTTGTCCTACATCCTTAGCAAGAATAAAGTATTCTTCAGTGCTAGTACAAGCCTCATAGTAATAGTGTAAGACAGTTATGTTTTCTGTATTGTTTTAATGTACTTATTCATATGGGTCTTACCACATCAGGATCACTTTTTTGACATGGTAGAAAACCAGTTCTGAATATCCCCCGAGAGGAATTTACCTATGTTACAGCTGAGGAACTGAGGCACAAAGAGACCTTTTCAGAGATGACATAGGTCCTTGATTTCCATTGAAATCATGGGGCTCAAGCACCTGACTGATGCCCAACTTCTACAAGGTGGCCATAGCTGCATTCAGTTTGAAGTCCGACTCCCCACATCCTCAGAGGTGTATCTGTCCCCTGCCTACCATGCGCTGAATAAACCATTACGCGTGCTCTGCAAAGTCCCAGGTCCAGTGGCATGAGGCAAAAAACTGACTTGCATCTGCCCCTTTTCTTCCCTACTCCAAATATCAGCTCGTCCCCACAGGAGGTCAAGGACTGCTCAGCATGTAAGATCTGCCCACCACTTCATGCCATGTCCGCTCCGTAGGACCTGGGTCCCTTCTCTAGCCAAACTGAGGTTATGTTGCTTTTGGAATCCTTCCACCTTGCTCCTAGTTCCTGTAATTAGAACTCTCAGCAATCAAAGGGTAAGACCTCCTCACAAAAGTCAACAAGATTTGCAATGGACGGTTTGCAATGAAGCACATAGTACAGGGCACACCATGAAGGGCAGTATCACGTACCATTGCTACTTTGGATCTGAAAGCCTTAATAACCACCCACGAGAACTGATGCAATTTTCTCCTTTTATTAGCCTGGTCTGACCACAGCCTGGTTGTTTCCCGTTCTGTTACCAGCTTGCAAAACACTAACCTGGGTGTCCCTGCAGAGCTCCCCACCAGGTTGCACCAGCCTTACCCAGCAAACCAAGGGAGCCCCAGGGGATGTGATGCTGTGACGTGAACAGAAACAGCATGGCTTGTAGTAGGAGCAGGCTAGGGTGCTTTGGTCAGGGATGGGGCGGCACAGCAGAAGGCAAACCCCTCCTACTCCAACCCAGGACAGGGCTCAAGTGGGCTGACAAAATGGTTGGCAAGAAAAAAGGTACTGGGTAGCAGTATGTGGATAATGTGGTTACACAAACATCTCACATGTTGATATAGTCTGAGTCAGTGAAGTTTATTTTATATTTTAGATTATGCTAATTTACATTTAAAAATAATAATATCTTTTAACCTCTGCCCATTTCCAATAAAAAAGAAGTATCTAAATACTTAATTAAGCTTTCCAAAAAGTGTTTTACATCATCTTGCCTTGTGCAGTCCCCGTGGATCCCGTGCTACGGAATCATTCTCAAATCTGTGAAAAGCTCCATGAACACCAACAAAAGTTCACTCTCAAAGCAAAAAAAGAAACCCCAGTTCTGTACCCTCCAACACTTCCAGCTCTGTAAGCCTTTCCCTTAAAATTTTTTCCCCTTTTTTATCTCCATATTTATTCCTAAGAGTCAGGACATCAAAGTCAGCTGAAAAGGGCTTGGGATAGACTCTTCAGCAAGGGGCAGAGACATGATGGAAGAAAAAAGTACAAACCATCCTTTTATTCAGAGTACCACTATAGGCAGCTGTGGAGAAGAGATCGACAGCAAAACACAGTGCATAAACTTGAGAGTTAAATAGTCTGACAGACCTTTCTCTGCTGAGACCAGTGGGAATGCGACCACATTTGACTTTTTAAAGGAGCAGTAGATGTACTGGACATGAATGCTCATTGCATTTTTACAGGGGGGTCAGGGAAAAGGCCAGCTACATAAGGCATTGCAGATCACACTATGAGTTACAAGTAGCAATCTCCTGCTTTCCCTAAGCCCATTTAAAGGCAGCAACTACCAGCATGGAGTCCATTAAAAGAACAGGATCTAACAAGTTATTGTAGCCTGTCTACAGCACTTCTTTTACCAGACTACAGACAACCAGACTGTGCCCATTGGGGGAGGAGAAGAACATGGAAGCTGTAGCCATGTAGATTTTATTCACTGCTTTTAAAGGAGACATTTTTTAAATGTCTCTAAGTTGCAAGGGACAACGAACATGTAACTAGCAGGAAGAAAAAAACATCAACTTAATAACAGTGGCTCATCATCGAGATACGACTAAAACTCAGTAACTGGGACAGGAATGCTGCTGTGGTGCTCAGGAAGGGCTTAGAAGCATATGCAACCTGAGAGCAGAACAGCCAACAGCAACTCACGTGCTGGCACATAAACTGCTGTTTCCTCAAGGTGAGGCAAAAAACTCTCTTCAGATTCAAAAGGGCCAGGGCGTTCAGAGGAGGAAGGAGAGAGCTGGGCACTCTGCACTCCAATCTCTAGGGGAAATCAGTTTCTTCTCATCGCTCCTCTGCCCACTCACAAAAAGCACACTGCTTCCAAGGGTTCACACCACCACTTGCTACTCAGCCCATGCTTATTACAAACACCCTTCTGTTTTCACAGTGTACGCTTAGTTGAGGATATGAGCTACTTTTTCAAAAGAGCTAAAATAAATCAGAATCCTACATCTCATCCTAAACTAAAATGTTCCCAAATGTCCATATTTACTTCTGAAAATTATGACAAGCTCCTAGATTACTCCTTGCTCCATTCTTACAAAATTATTATTCCCAGAAGCACATGGTGTTTCACATAGTAGAAGAGATGTCTTCACTCTCAGAGGCTTACAGTTACTGAAGCTACATGATGACAGATGTGTTCATACCCTAGGGAAAGAGTAAGCAAAAGGCCAAGGCCTATGCTTTAGTAGTAGGCTGAATCCAAAAGACATTGATGTACTTATCTTCAGGATGACATTTTGGTGCCCAGCATTTTTTTTTTTCTCCCCAGGCCCACACATAGACTGAAAATACCTGAACTCTGAAAGGACACCTACTGTTATTCCACACAGACTCCATCCTTGTACTTTCAAGGAGCCAAAGCCCTGCGATACTCCATCAGTCTTTTGCTCAGACAGGCCTGTGGGATGAAGGCAAAGAGGTGGGTAATCTCTGCAGCACCAAAGCTGCCATGCACTGGTGGCCCTGTCAGCTCTATGGCCAGTTTGCACAAGAGAGCAGCAAAAATCCCCTCTGGAGAATGACATGTGGAGGCAAGCTAAATTCTTGGGCCAACTGAATTCTGCTCAAATAAAACAGTCTCTGTTGAAAAGAGCAACTCATACATCTTCCCTTTGAGTCCTTGCTGCAGCACAGAGAAAAGGACAGGGTGACTGCAGCATCCCTCTCCACATCCTTCACTTGGCATCTAGCAAGAGCTCAGGGAAAAAAAAAAAAAAAGTAATTTACATCAGTTTTTGGCCGCTACACACATATGCCTGGAGAGATATGCTCACAGCCTCTCACTCTTGATTTCTGCATGAAGTAAGAGCAGCTTAAGTGGATGAGGAGAGCTTGTTCTGCATTTAGGAAACAAACCTGTCTAGGACGATGGTGCTTGTGTGAATTATTAAAAGACAATTGCATTTACAAATCCAAATTAGCTGACCATCTGCCCTTCCACATCTATCTGCAGTTTTGACTTGAAAGAGAATCACACCAAAGGATAAATTTCTCTCAGCACCGGTTGCACTTTCTGCCTCTACCACATAAAAGTTTTGGTAACAAAACGTTAAAAATAACCTCCTGCACGGATGTTTTCTTTCAAATACACAAATGTTTATACTCACCTAAGGTTCACAAAGTTAATTTCAGAATCAAGTTTGAGTTGCTAGAGCCCTTTAAAAAGCAAAACATGTCCAGCAGTCCTAATGCAGTGCTTCTCTCCTTATTGAATCATTACTTTTGTTAATGATAACAAAACCAGCCTGTTTCTGCAGCAGAGCCCCACAGCATCTCTAAGGAACAACCAGTTTCACTTTCATCCTGCTCATCCTCCTCCACTCCTACTCAGCTCCTGCTACTATCTGCAACAAGCACACTGCTGGTTGCCAAGGGTTAAACCGTGGCTTTTCAGGGAGAAAAACAGGAGAGGCAGAAGAGAGAGGAGCGAGGAGAGCCTGCCCAGGGCAGCAGCTGGCTGGAGGGCATCGGTGCCAGGGCAGGGATGGCCCAACCGCTGCAGCAGCTGGCGGAGCAGCAGAGGAAAAGTTTCTGTGATTTTAGGCAAGCCCCAGCGTGACGTCACCTCGCCCAGATAATCTCGGCGCAGTCAGCACAGGCCTCCTGGCTCCCCATTGGCGAGCCCCTCGTCAGCAGACATCTGAAGATAATTATTATTGGCCAGACAATTATAACAGGAACGACTGTCACTTCGTGCCGATGCCCGAACCTGGTGCTCTGCAGCAGGATGGAGAAGGACTCCAGCAGTCACCACTCCATCCAGGCATTTCTGTCATTTTGGCTTTCCTAAGCACCAGACAGTTTTTGCTGCCTCACTGGCTGCAGCTGGGAATCAGGATCTTGGCACTACAACCCTCTTTGCTGCATGTCTGACAGAACTGTGAATTTTCAAAAATAATAATATACTTATCTATGAGAGATAAAGAACTAGAACTGCATTAATTCTCATACAGTAGTTTAAGGGGAAAAAAATCCTCTGCAGAGTACTTACTTCATACCACTTCCCTGTTTGAAGAAGCTTGGGAGGAGGTGTTGGGAGAGTTTGATTTGAGAAATCATTTTAAGCAATTACTTTAATAAACATTTGACTTAACCCTGGTCGTGCTTAAATCAAACCTCCCATGGTTTCAGCACAATATGATAGTGTATCTTAAAGTGATACTGTATTTTATATTCAAAGCTACATAATGGCACTATACTTAAACTTATATGAACAACAGCTTTCCCACAACATAAAGTCTAAGAAGTTTCATGACAGTAAATGGACCTGTTAGTTCTTTAACCTCCTGAAAACCTGCCATTGTGCTTGTTTAGGGAAGACAACTAACTGGCAGTTCTTACCATCAGAGACCAGCAGGCTGGAGGTTTGTCTTTGCAGCCTCCAACTTTGCTCAGCCTCTCCTGCCTCCATGCAAAAGAACCAGGCAGTCTGGGGGCTATACCATTACGGTGTGCATAAACATAAAGCCAAGCACTCAGGGAGGCATGAAATGCATCAGCTTATAAGTATCAGGAAACAGACTATTCATTTTTCCTCTGTGTCAAAATAGTACCCTCTTTACAGCTCTGCTAATCCAGGCCCAAGGTTTAAAGAGGTCTCAGAGTGATGCATGTTGCAGGATGGGGTCCTCCATACAGTGAAACAGAAACATCTGGAATAAAGCAAGGAGGTCCTCATTCGCTGCCATTAGACCAATATGCCATCAGATGGGCTCCATTCATGTCGGACTCAGAGGGATGATTTCCAGGGGCAGATGGCAGTGAGGAAACAAGCCCTAGGATGCGGGTGTGCTGAAGAAAAGCCTGGGTGCCAGCGACTGGAGAGGGCAGAGGACATGCACTTTCCCCAGGCAGTGATGGAGCTTGAAGTAGACTCAGAGGACTGAGGAAAAGGAGGGGCAAGCCTTGGCTGACCCAGACACTTCATTCCTTGCACCATGATCCTTCCCAACCAACCATACCAGTACCTAGGGGTATGCCACTACCCCGGGCTTTGCATTCAAGCTTTTCCAGCTTTAGCCTTACGCAGTTTTAATTAAAAGGGCTTGTTGGTGCTTTAACCAGCTCAGAAGCCAGAAGGTATGTAAAAGAATTCATGTCCATCCTCAAACTAGGCTATGTTTTCATATGCAACATAGTCAGACTCCAAAGATGCATCTAATAATCCAAAAGTCAGGGTCAACTCCTTAGAACCACTTCATCCCCCCTAACACCTCACAGCCTTTTTTTTTTTGTTTTATAAGGTATCAGGAAATATTTTTGAGATTAAGTAAAATAACAAATGGCACACCTAAAGAATTTATTTCCCTCCATGCTGGACATTGTAATAGTATTGCATCCTAATTTAAATAGTGATTACAGTTTAAAATCCTGCCATAGTGTTTCCTTAGTCTGTCTTGCTGCCCAAAGAATGAAAAAACATGTTTATCCCTGCAAACTACTACTTAACAACCTCATCTTAGAACGCTCTTACATTAATGATGTGTACATTAAGGTTACTCCTACAAAGTGTAGAAGCCATGTACTGCCATTGATGTCTGCATACACAAACCTATTGAGTCACCCTGATAAGTAAAAAAGCCTTCTTGTGTAGCCCTTAGCTGCTGTATTTCACCAGTTAAGCTCCCTGCAAAACTCAAGTGCTTGAACAGGACCTGTATCCCTAAGCAAGTGTATTTCTTGAAGATAAAAATGCACAATTTAACCTGAAACTCAGAAGTCATCCTCAGCATTTTCAGGAAAAGCCTGCCATGACAGAGACCTCAGAGGGCACAGCTCCATTTCATTTCCAGAAACATTCCCAGGCCCCCAAGCAGATCACTCTCCTTTACTTTCATGTGAATCAAAGGTATTAATTCATCAGTTCCCTTAGAGAAGGGGAAACTAGATCAGAAAGCTCGTGCACATGGATGATCATGTCTCTTTAGCTGTACAGCAGCAGCGTAATACTGATGGTCTCTTCCTCTGAACCTGGGAAGTGGGAGCCCAGCATTACAGAGTCCAGCTGGTGACTTCTGCAGCACATGAAACTGCCAGGGATATTTTAATAACACTGCTTAGCATTTATATAGTACCTGACATCTTCAAGGCACTCGGCAAACATTATGTAAGTCATTAAAGCACCTCATATGGGCATTTCAGCATTATTATCCCCAACTCCCCTGGTCTTTCCCTGCTGGGGAAACTGAGGCCTGGAAGAAGTTATGTAATGTTCCCAAGGTCATATCATGAAGCACAGGAGAGCCAAGAAGAAGATGCAGGAGTGGTGGTTGCTAGTCACGTTCTTTATTCTAAACTGCATCTCTCCTGGGTTATTTGGCTATTATATACAGTCATGTATCACCCTCTCCCTCCTCTTTTACTAGCTTGTCCTATTCTGATGCCAATTTTCTTCTGGAACATGGACAGAATGGGAAGCATCCAACACTCCCAGCCCAAGAATATCTACGTGGTCTCCTTTTTCCTGAAACATGAGTGACACTAAGCACTCTTCAAGAGCTAATGAGCTCACCTGGAGGAGAACAGAGGGAGACATACATGCACTTAAATGGTCATTTTAATTATACTGCCCTTAAAAGTTCCCAGACCAGTCACTAGAGTATTCTAGCAAATCCCTGGTTGACATCCATCTACAATCTGGGACCATTCTGCCCTGAAAACACAGACACCAAAGCCTGGGCCCAGAGACAGTCTTATCCTGCCATTGTCACATCAGGGTGCTATGGGTAGGGTCCTCACTTGAAAGCCCAAAAGGGCAGGCAGCACTGCCAAGGGAGGGCATGACAGCAATGAGAAAGTTGGGGGCTAGCTCAGGAGACAGACCACAGGAGCAGCAGAAAGGGCAAGACTGGGCACCAGGTGAGGGTGGTCAGTGATGGTGCAGCAGCAGGGCGCAGGTGAGCCTGGGCAAGCCTTGAACACAAGGCCAATGCAAGTGGACGAAGCTAGGGCGAGGACTGGGGCACAGTGTGGGTAGGTGTGATGGAGAGGGGAATCCTCTCCCGAGGACAGGCCAGTGGATCCCGCGGAGGGGGCAGAAGCAGCTGGGGCGCTCCCTCCATCCCTGTCTCCATGCTGCCGGCCAGGGCCCAGGGATGCTCCCGCGACAGTGCCGGGCAGAAAACAGGCTCCCGGTACAGCCACTCCCCTTCGGCGGACCGGGCTGTGAGCGTGCGTGTGTCCCTTTGCGGGTCCGTCAGGCTCCGGCTCGCCGCGACCCGGGAAGCCCCGACAGGGCTCTGCGCACCCCCGGTCCCGCCGCGGCTCGGCTCGGCTCGCCCCGGCTCCCCAGCCACACGCACACGCCGGGAAAGTTAATAGCCGCATGGCTGCAAATGAAGTTTTATTAGGAGCTGGGGGAGGGGAAGGGGAAGAGAAAGGGGCTCCACGGGGAACACGGGCAAACGCGCAACTTGTTTGAACGGGGGCGTAGTGCGGGGAGCGGGAGGGACGGGCAGGGATGGAGGCAGGGATGGAGGCAGGGGAGGCCGAGGGCAGAGCCGGGGCACGTGTGCGGCTCTGCGCCGCCGGGCCGGGGCGGCGGCGGGGCTCAGGGCCCGCATCGCACCGCGCCGGCGGCGGGATGCCCCGGCCTTGTGTAACCCGGCGGGTCAGTCTCCGCCCGGGCGCGCAGGTAGCGCCGGCGGCAGCACCCGTGTGCCCGCGCACGGCGGCGCAGAGCCGAGCCCAGCCGAGCCCAGCCGCGCCGCGCCGGCCGGGCGCAACCCGCGCACCCGGATGGGCTCAGCGCCTTCCCGATCCGGGCGGGCGGCGGGGCCCGAGGGCGGCACTCACCAGTTTTCCTGCATCCACTGGATGGCCGCATGCTCGTTGAACTGCTTCTCGAATTCGTATTCCTGCAAAGTCAACACTGACATGTTCATTGGCCCGGTGGCTGCGGAGCCGCTCCCCGCGCCGAGATGCTGCCTGCCGCCGCCTCGGGAGCCGGGCCCCTGCGCGCCCGCCGCCGGAGAGCCCCCGCCTCTGGCCTGGCCCGCCCCGCCTCAGCGGTACCCCGGGTTTAGCATAGCTCCGCTCCCCTCCGCGCCTCTCCTCCCGGGCCCGCCGGTCTCCTCCTCTTCTGCGGCCGCCGCGCAGCGCCCGGGGGCGGTGCGGTCTTAGTGCCCGCCCGCCGCCGCCGCCGCCGCCGCCGCCGCCCGGGACACCCGCCCCCCTCCGCCCCGCGCACATCTCGCAGCGCTCCTCGGGGCATCCGCTGCGGGGCTGCACTCCTGGCGGGGAGGGAGCCCCCCGTGCCACCCCAAGCCGTCAAAAATAACTACAAAAATAGGAAGCCCCCATCCCCGGGCTGAATCCATGCCACAACGACCTGCGCGCCCTCCCCGGCCACCCGGGAACTAAAGAAGGACGAGTTAAGATTTGGGCAGAAGGGCAGACGCATATACTCCCCCAGAAGAAGCCTACACACACCCCCTACACGTCATTTTTGCATTTAGATCCCGGTGCACCTGCTGTGGCTGCTGCCACCCCGCGGAACTGGGCCCTCTGCCCCGGGCCCGGCATGCTGCAGGGGAAGGGTTTGCGGCTGGGTGTCCCCATGCGGGGGGCACTGTCCCGCAGACAAGCTACCCCGAGCTCCCTGCTGTGCACAGACACACTTTTGGATGTTACAGTATGCATGGAGCTGGTGGAACATGAGGCAGAGACCCCTAGTCTAACTATCACCTGCTGAACTCATCTCACAGCTGGGTCCCATGTTTATGTAGCCTTAACTTTGCCTTCCCGTCTCGTTTGCCACTTGCTGATGTCTCCAGCTGAGTTCTTCCGACTCCAGCAGCACCCTGGATGTGTGTTACAGTACGAGCTGACCTAAAATAGTGGTCCCAGCCTCCACTGAGCTTGCAGTCTGAAGACAGAAGGTGAAATGCTTTCATGTCAGAAAAGCCAGCTGTAATTGAGCAGATCTGGCACAGGTCAGCATGCTCTTTACTCTGCTGGATTTTAGTTCTCATTGACATAGAAGCCTTTAATATTAAAGCCAAGCATTCAGAAAATAAAAAAAAAAAAAAAAGAGGGCCCTAAAGCTGTACGACGTCAGCAGGTAACCAGTCTGGTGATCCTGCTTGCATTTTTGCTACAATGCTCTTCTGAGTCATGTTTTTCAGCACATTAGCCAGAAGGTCGGAGACCAGCTCTCTTACACTGGTGGCTTCATAAAGTTGGTGCCAGAGCTGGCGAGGTTTACAGGATGAAGCTGAACGTTATAAAATGCTATGGCAAGGGTTCCTTTAGGGTTAGGATGGCTATAGGGTTTCAGATGAGTTTGACGATTGCCCCCAGGGTTTCTGTCTACCTAGGAGTTCAGCTGCCATCCAGACTCACAAATCATCCACGTGGCATTCAGTGTTCATTCTGGAGTGCTGACTGTGCAAGACATGACGTAGAGGTTAAGTCACAGCAACACTTGAAAATCAACTGTAACAGTTTCAAGAAATACAATTATAACCTGGAAACGCTAAACCCTACTGGGATTCATGTGAGTCTCAAAAGCTCACCAGGGACTTTTCCAGGTATTCTGTAGCTCACAGGACTTCTACATAGGTTAAACAATCTCTAACGAATCCTACCTCCCTGCCTGTCCTGGTCTTATGGTGTCTATCTGAAAATTTCCCCTAACATGTGACTATCTGCAAGCTAATGCCTAAGCTTGGGGTTACTGTCAAAATCTGCATGAACAATGGAAGAACATATAAAACCTTGTTGGCCTTGAGGAGTCTGTAAGCTGTGCTTCTAGTTGATTATATCAATTGCAGTCCAGAACAATAAACAAAAATTTATGGTCTATTTTAAGGGGAAATAACTTTTATGTAACCATTTTTGAAGTATTTTAGTTAATTCTCACATAAAAGCATGAACTTGAAGTAGTGAATACCTCTCAGGAGAAAGCATGTGGGGAGAATGATACATTTTCAAGAGACAATCTTAGTCCCTCTGTGCATATTCATGTGCATACCTCTATATTGTTGTGGGTTTTTATGGGGTGCCCATCTCCATCTAATTCAGTAAGTGGATAGTTATTGAGCATTACTTTTTATTCTCTTTATTTAGCATCTCTCCTAAGGCTCTGTAAAAAGCATAGCAGCTAAATGGTACATTTTCTACCAGATATATGTTAGTGTTGTTTCCATTTACCAAAAGCCCTTTGGTTGAATAATGCAAGCAGGTTCATTAAGGATTTACAAATAACTCTCTAACCAGGTTGGATACCTTACCATTATCATTTCTGCTACTAAGCTAATACTTTTCCCTCCCTGTCATAGTGCAAAACCATTAGGCTTCTATTGCTGTAAGAAGTAATTTTGAATAGTTTGTTGTACTGATGTATAGCTGAGTCTCAGCTAAACTCTTAGCAGCTGCTGGAAAATGAGATGCTATACTGCTGACAAGTCAACATAAGGTATAGTAAGTGCCAATGAGAGTTGACATTGTGATTTAAACATAGCAACAATTACTAAAAATACACAAGGACTTGAAGGAGGCCGGTGTGCTCAAAACCTTATTTCCAGCTGTATCAATTAATGGATTAAAGGATTTAATATCTCTCTCTGTGATTTTGCCATACCTGAAAGCAAACTAACATACAAGTAATGGAAGGCATGGAAAACTGGGTTTTCTGATATACTCTATAATCTAGAAGCAATTAGGTGATGTTCTTGGATAAGATAATGGGAGTTATATCAAGAATGAATAGTAGACTCCCTAGGACTACTAGCCGGTCCTTTCTGGTCCTAACAAAGAGAGAGGTTTCATCAATAAACAGGCAATAAACAAAAAATAGCAACTCAGGCCTGCAAATCATCTGTGCCATTGCATAGAACCCAGACTCAACCACGGGTAGCTGGAAAGCTACTTGAGTGGATGCTGTGGTAAGTCTAAACAAACCCTATGAAGAAGTTGTTGTTCTCATCAAGTGTCAGCTTATAATCAATAGTAAACACTAATCCAAAATAAAATGTTATAAGGAAATTTAAAGTAGAATTATTGTGTCATCTTTCAGCTCTATAAAATAATCCTTGTCTCAATGTACTCTTGTTCTGTTGTGCTACATTACCCAGGGACTTCAGCTTGATCATGCACCTAGAAATCACCTGTGTGCTCTGAAACCACCTAGATCTAAGCTCTTCTGAAATATTTTTAGTGCAGCTCATGCCAGTTACAGCAGAAAAGACAATGGACAGGAACAAACTCCAGACTGCACTACCGGGGCCAGGCAGCAGCTCCAGGGTGCAGTCCTTGTGGGTAGCTGAGATGGAAATCTGCTCCTCCTCATTGTCAGGGCTATGGTTTAGATTGGCTTGATAAAAGCTCACTGTTGTAAGTGGGGTAATTCTCTCCTTGTCTTCATATGGTTCACCTCCTCAGCTCCTGTCAGTATTTCCTTCACAGCCATAAGAAGCAGAAGCATTCTTCAATTGGTGCAGAAGTTCTAGGTCATGTTTTTTGGCAAGAAGCAGAAAATATCTATGGTTTTGGAGCAAATGAAGTCTTGTGTATAAAGTGCTATCCAACAGCAAGAACTCCCTCATTATAGCCATTTTCGTATAAATCACAGAGTTTGTATTTGCTATGTTTGCACACACTAGTAGCAGTTCGAAGCATATCCCAGATGGTATTCATTCATAGGCAAAAGACACTAGTCTTTTTCTACTTTGTCTGCCAGCACATCTGCAGACCTGTGGAGCACTTCATCCCTAGAAGCTGGGGAGAGCACGACACCAACAGCATCCTTCCTTCCCTACCACCTTGAGTACGATATCAGTAAATGCGAGAGAAAATAAATTGACTTTCATTGCTCAGAGCTCAACAAAAATAATTTGTTTTGTAAGACAAGGAGGTGAGATGCAGAAGTGAAAGGCAGAATAGTTCACGTACAGGCATATCATTTTGGAACTGGATGCCTGTGCTGAACTATCTGAGTTTGCATGCTGAGGTCATGCTAAAGGTTTGTAGTAGAGGTTGGAATAGGAACTGACTTAAGGTATTTGATGCTAATCCATATATTTTCATGATGTTCCTATGTATTATTTTTTAATTGAATTAAGTTAAAAATTGAAAAGGTGGCTGAAATAATGGGGTTTGTGCAATCACGTTCTAAAGACTATTTTAATTTTACATTACAGTACAAAAGAGCTACAGAAGCAGAAAGCTTCATGTGTTTAGTGCTGTTATTACAGGTGTCTATTATGCGTGGGTATGTGTATATTTTGGATGATGAGTGGAAAGATATAAACATAGCAACAAGTGTGTGTACTTCAACCTTAACTTTACATGCTTTTTATACTTTAGATTTCTTGAAAGCCTGTTTCTGCATATTCCATGATCTTGGAAAGTGGGCAAAAAGCTGACAGGTGCTTTGGTAAAGTGGCTGTAGAGCCAAGTACTGGGCACCCTGAAAATCATGTAGTTGGGTTTTTCTCTTCTCGATTTCACCCTCTAGCAATGAGATTGCCTGCCAACTGTGATTAGGAAAGTGTCATCAAGCAGGCCTGGACTCTTCACCTGCTTCTGCTCTGTGCAGGTTTAGCTGCTTCCAGAGCCAACACAACTGATACTGCTATCTCTCCTGAACCAGTCAGTTCACTCCCTTCTTAAAAAAACCCCTGGTAATGCAACAGTGGTATTGCCAAATGGCTTATGGGCTCTATCCCAACTTTTTCAGCTTGCACTACATACAGACAGTGATTCTGTCGCAGGATTTTGTGCTGTATCTTACAGTGGCTCTGGAAAGTCCTGCTGACCTCAGCAGGGACTAGATGTGGTGGTACACTTGCTGTTTGAGGTGATGGAGTCAGTGATAGGATTTTGAAAGAGTGCTCGGCCCACTTGCTGCCTATTTGAAGATGTAAACCATCACTTGGGCACTTCCTTCACAGCAGGAAGGCAATAACAGGATTAATTTCTGTTAATTATTGCTTAACTATTCAGTTAAAGTTACTATTACTTTCTACGGTTATTAAATCGAATGTGAATGTGTTACACAAATGCCATGCAGAAAAATGAAGGACAGGACTCAGTCATCAGTTATGTTTCATAATCTTCCTGCTGCTGATGAGATCATACAGATATGCACAGAAGCTCACTGATTAGAAAGGGGAAAAAGAAGGTCTCACTCTTCCATGTAACAATGGGGCATTTAACCATACAAATAATGACTGTATTCTCTTTTAGGGATTTATCAAAAAAATGAACCCCTCAAATGATGCCTAG
The DNA here is from genome assembly GCF_003945595.2 of Pipra filicauda. Lineage (NCBI taxonomy): Eukaryota > Metazoa > Chordata > Aves > Passeriformes > Pipridae > Pipra > Pipra filicauda. Next base: position 1,548,128 of record NW_024104287.1, read on the forward strand.
GCTGATTCTTCAAGACTGAAAATGGGAAATGATTGCTGAGCTTTTCTCTTGTTCATTCACTTTATCAGTGAGACTAAATCCTGCAGTCAGTGAGGAAGGGGAAACAAAAGCTGAGTAAATCTTTATAGTCACCTCTAAAATCTTTAGCTCTGCATGGCAAAATCACTTGCTCTGTGCCATCTGGAATCTGTGCAAAAATAGTATATAAAAGAACTTTACTTTGCAATTTAGAGATGCGTGCGCTTTAGAGTACAAGAAAGAAATGTTTTATAGAAAATTAGTTTCACAGTTGCACAGAGGATCTGTTTTTAAAGGGCTGCCTTTAATTTTTAAATACATCTTTGAACATCTTCTGCACAGGTATTTTTTGGCTTCATAAGTGCTTTTTGTTGGCATAAAAAGTGGTCTATGATGGCATTAGGTTGAATACATGAAGAAAGAGGAACAAATTAAGACGATAAGAAAACTACCCGGATTTTTGTAGGAACTCAGTGGGGTCAACAGGAAACTTTTCTACCCAGCTGTATATAAAATCTGCTGTCACTATTTCAGAGGTATGGGGAAGTCTGTGAGCAGGCTCTACCACTGCTACTCAAGCTTTGGAGCACCCCATTTCCCAGACAGTTTTATCAGTGTAGTTGGAGCTGTGTTGTGTCACTGATAAGGATTCTAACATTAGTCAGTTCAGTCTCAACTCATTTTCAGAGATGGATGTGTGGTACTGCTATTTCAGATGTCCTCCAATACTCTTCCTGGCCTCCAGCAGCTGTTCCCCTAAATTCCATGTCCCCTCTACCAGCCCCAGGAATGGGGGATACCCTAGCCCACCAACTGGTGGAAGCAGACACCTGCAGTTGGGTACATAACCATGCCTGTGTGCCACAAGCGGTTTGCATTCCAACAGAAGAGCCACAGGAATGCCAGTCGTTTGGAGGATGAATGCCATCTGGGGAGTGTTCCAAAATAACTGGTCTTCCTGCTCTCTGCACTCCAACTGATTGCCACACTAACAGGGAGAGACTTCCTGGGTGGAAGGGCTGTACCAGCCTAGTTGCCACAGAAAGGGAGTTTCTGCTCCCTGCTCTCCAGTTGGTCATGCACTCGCCCTGCCTCTGCAGCACTGGCATTCCCCTGGTCCCTCCATCAACTGATTCAGCTCACTACAGTGGATGTGTAAGTCATAAAAAAAAAAAGGTAAATAGCTTGTGTAGTGAATTGTGTTGGCTCCCTGAAGGGTCAGGTCTGGCTCATGGAGAGGGTGAGTAGCGTGGCTGGTGTTGGAGCTGGAGCTGGGATGCTCCCTTCCACTTTCTCAAAGGGACCAAGCAAGCCAGCGGGTTGTAGTGGCCAACTCTTTAAATGGTGCATTTGTCCCAGGGAAAGAAAGACCGCCTGCTGAGTATGGCAAGGGTGCTAAAGTGTGAAGTGTTAGTTCTCTTTGGGTTTTATATATTCTTGAGCAGACAGGTTGCTTCTTGGTTTCAGCTACCTGCTTGCTTTTTCTTGCTTTACTGCTTCAGTAGTCATCTATCTACCAATCTGTAACCTGGGAAATGCATATTGTTACAGCCAGGTGTTGTCCGAGGGTAAACCCACAGCAGTATAAGCTTACAGCAGAAACAACTTCTCACTAATAGAAGCAGAGTGCATGAAATAGGTTACTGTATGGCCAGCTATTCTGACCAGAAAGGGACAAGTTCAGGTTTCCTCCGGTTGGATGACTCGTGCTCGATGTGGAAGAGGGCTCTGCTTGAAGTGAGGTTTGGCTCCTGGTTTGGAAATGAGAGGTTTCATATTTCTGGTATTAGGGCCATACCTAAGTTGTCATATGGACATAAGGTAGGATGGGAATATATCTGTGTAAGTATTATTGAGTATCAAAAAAAAAGGGTGATAAAATCTAGAACTATAATTTTTTTTCAGCCTTTTTAAATGTACAGATATTGGGAAAGTTCTTTCCAGGGATAAGAATTGCCTTCCCACAAGAAGATACAGAAATATACCACTGTCTTTGATCTCATACTTCTTTTCCCAGTCATTTCCCTCTCCCTTTTCTAGGATAATCCAAAAAAGAAAGATCAGTTTTTCCAGCATGCTCATATGATATGAAGATTTGAATACACATAGGTCAGGTATGACCACTGATCCCCATGGGGAACTGACCAGAAGAAAATTCTTTGCTCTTCATGAGCTTCCTTAGGAAGGACAGTGAATCGGTGCATTTCTTATCTGAGCACCTCATCTGTTCAAACCAGCACTTAGAAGACAGGAAATTTCATCACTTACTTCCCATGCGTATAATGTGTGTCACCAGAAATTCATGGCATAGACTCTAGAAGTTCAAGTGCTGATTCTTAATTACAGAAATCAACAGAATATTTGTTGGACTTCTGTCAGGCCCCAGAAGCAGGCATGTACAAATACAATTTATGGTTATACCCCAAAACTGTGAACTTAGAGGTTTTTATTCATTGAGCTTAAATGGGTCAATGACAGAGTTTCCAACATGCTTCTGACTAGTCACTTCTCTGCTTCATTTTCTCTCCGAAGAGCAAAACTAACAACTCTCCCATCACAGCAGATACAGCAAGGCTGAATTCATCACTTAGTGTTAAAAGTTAGGAGAGCCTTAGAAGAAAAGTGTTATTTTATGTACAAAGCATAATTGTTATGTTGCTTGTCTGTTATATACATAGTCCACAAAATTAAAATGTGCCATATCCATACTGTTCACAGTATAAATGCTTGTCTGTGATTTGTGTGTGAAGAAAGACCTAGATGCCATAGTGCTATAACTAGGTGTTAATTGCTTTCATGTTGTATAATATGAGAATTGCACTTGCCATGATGATCTACTGAGACAAACAGAAAACTCAAGTGTGCTTTTAGTCATGCCACAGAGGGAGAGCCCTGACTGGGGAGAACACAGAGCTAAAATGAACATTGGGAGGCTTCATAGGAAGAAGGGGTCCCTGAACTCTCCCTCGCATAAGGAAGGCACATCTCCTGATTTGTAACTCCCAGAAGGATCTATATCAGCTTCTCTGCATGTGTTGGCTCAAAAGGAGGAATACCCTTCCTTTGCTTGGCCCCTTTGAAATGCTGCACAGGCTAAGTGAGGGGAAAGGGACCTGAGCTGTCCCAGCCCAGAAGAAAGATCTCCATGCCTCCGTCTCCACCTCTGCCCCATGGCTCACTGTTGAACTAGGCACAAAAGCTAGACAAAAATTATCAGCTTATGGGTGAGAGCCAATGGGTTTCCTGTTTCTTGCAAAGCAAGCACACTGCTCACCAGATAACACCCAAAATAGTGGAAGGTTTTTTGCAAATAGAGAATGAGGGCCAAATTCTCATCTCAGTCATAAATTCTGACCTTGCATCTGTTACCTCTAAATCCAGTACCATATCAGTAGGAAGCTAGCTAGCTGCTAGCTTAGGAAGCCTGCCTGATGCATATATCCAATATAAGATCATTAAACATAATATTGCAAAAAAAGCAACATTCTGGCTGTGCTAGCTTCCTTTCACTTGCCCAGACTAGACACTAATGTGCTCTGGTGCCAAAAGTGGACGCTGCACCTCTCTTGTAAGTGGCAGGGACCAGGGTGTTTTTAAAGGACCCCAGCTTCTTTTAGGATGCAGCTGGGGTCGGCAGGAACTAGCCCTGCTGAGTGCTGGGGCATCTTGTCTCCCAGGAACATCCTCTGACTGATGCTGTCTCTGCCGCTGCCCCAACTCCCTGCTTCTGCTGGGTGGCTGTGCCCTCTGCTGGAGCCTGCGTTTTGGACACTGCTGGGTAAGGATCAGACCCAAAACCAGGCTTTGGCAAAGGGGCCAGACAGTGCTAAAATCCAAGTAAGCCATCCACAGGCACCCTCCCACTAGTGTGTGCCCCTGAGGGTAGGCTATGCCCTGGTAGGCTGTGATTCTCCAGTCTGCTGTTTCAGGGATGGGGCTCTCCCATGCAGGTTTTAAGGCCCCGTTGATTGCAAAGGTGTCACCACTGGATGTTGGATGGACGCTGAAAAAACCCTAGGGTCAGGCACCTGAGCTCTGATGTTGTGCTCCCAGGTAAATTTTAGGTGCAGCGTGCAGGAAATATCACTGTTGGTTCCTCTCTGCTCCAGTGGGAGTTTAATTAATTCCTGTGGTCTATACAGGAATTTCCAGCCTGTTAGCAGGCTTTCGTCCCCAATGCCCACTCCATCTCTCTCCTGCACTGAATATAGAGGGATTCCAGCCTTGGGACTGGGAAACCCTGATAAGTGGGTCTAGCTGCTGACCTAGCTTTTAATGTTGCTTCCTCCTCTGTTTGGCAGGGAGAATCAAGACTTGCACCAAGAGGTAATTTGGAGGTTGGGTCTGTAAGCTGTGGTCTGTGGAAGGCTTTTGTCACAGCTTCCCTGGATGTTTTAGCTATGCTGAGTTCATTACTCAGTACCATCTTTTGTACTGTCCTGAGTATTGTTAGGTACTTCCAAGCTATTTCCTTCTGTGCAGGGAAATACAACTCATATGGAGTTATATGAAGTAGATACAGCAAATAAGATGCTCTGCTTATGCTACTTATTATTTATAAACCTTAGGGGAATTAACCTAGTGAAATGTGTTCTACTGAAGGATGTCCTACTCTGGAGAATGGTTAGATAGGAAGATAGGCACAAGATGGATGAAGGTATTTCATGAAACTCATTTGCTAATAAGACACAGATCTGGGGAAAGACCAGAATTACTGGGGCAGATTTTTACTGAGGGTCAACCACTTTAGCTGGGTGGAAGTCAGCAGAGGTAGGGCAGTTGACCTCAGCTGGTTCAAGTCTGCTATGAACTCCATCACAGCTTTTTCCTCTGCTGACAGCAATGTAGGGAAGGACTCTATTTCACCTTCACATCCAGTGCAAACATCCCAAATCATGTTTTCATTAAATGCTTTTGCAAAGACCCCCTAGAGACCAAAATGAATGCTAAAACATGTGCTACTGACTTATTCTTTCTGAGATGCCTTCACTGACAGACGTGATCTGCATTTTGGGGATAGTTTCTTCTCTTGCATACAAGAAGGGTTATGGGATCACCTTGATTTTACCTTAGAATAGCTAAGCATTTTTGAGGGGAGACTCCTAGGCTGGGAAATTGTGCTCCAACAAAGTTAATATTCATGCACACACACAATTACTATGGTCTATGCATAGAGATGGGAGAGATTTCAATCCAATTGCAGAGCAATACTGGAAAATCCTCCCATATTATTAGCATTCTGGCATCTATAAACAAAAGCTTCCACACTGACTTGCTGTGGACCACCTAAAATGTTCCCTCGGGAGCCCTGAAGAAAGTGCTGTATGTGTCCGTACCGTGGTTGGTGTCTAGACATAGACAAACATATCTTGTCCTGTTCACAGCTTATGTAGGTCACAGTCACTGTTTTGCTCAGATAAATGGCAAATTTTTTCCATATTTGTTCTTAAATCCTCTGATAATAGCACTCCTTTAGGAGTTTTTCCTGGTGGTTTACTTCTACAGGCTTTCCAGTTTAATTTAATTTCCTGATCTATTGACCTGAAACTTGTCACCTCTCAATTCACCCAAAACCAGTAAACCTCGATTTGGGAATAGTTGAGGGAATAAAGATGACAAACAGCACTACACTGCATAGAATAAATTGCTACTCCAAAAATTTAATTGAATAAAAAACAAATACCAAGCAGAGCAGAAAGAAATCACATCTTTCTACCCATCTGCACGCATATGCCCCAAAACCTTTCAATTGCGCTTGGCATTTTGTACTTCTACACCACAGATTTTTCTAAGCACATTGGCATAAATACATCCTTGCTATAACTCCAGTGATATTAATGACTGGCTTTCACATGGGCTACCTTTAACCTCAAAGGCCTGGTGCACTTGTTGGGATCAGCACTGCTCAAAGGAGATCCTCATCATTTTCAGTCACAGGCAAAGTGGTCAGACTGGCTGTGAGACTGTACTTTTGATTTTTATCATCTGGTTTAGCCTTTGGAAATTTCCTGTGAAACGCTACACCTGAATGCACTTAGAATAAAGCCCTGGATTTCCATAAAAGCTCCCAGACTTTGTGTTTCAGACCTTACTCTTCTGTTGTGATGGCCAGGAAGTCGATCTTGAGTCAAATCAAGTCCCTTTTAAAATCAATGGCAAAACTCTTGTCATCTGTGTTTTCTCTGCAGGGAAGCCATGCTCTGAACTAGAAGACAAATACCAGGAACAAAAACTACTGAGATCTATGAAGAGAGAGGAGAAAGGAAACTGAAGTAAAAGGGGAATTATTCTCAGGAGAGTGTTAAAAAATTATATTCATTCAACTTTGTCACCACTGGTTTTGTGTATAGAAATACTTAATGAAAAAGTAAATTGCTTTCCTATGCCTGTGTTTTAAACAACTATGCAACTTACTTTACCATATACCTTATTAAAGGTAAACAACATTAGCCTTCAATGTAAAATATCTCCTAGGTATTTTGTAAAATGCAATGTAATGCACAACAAAATAGCATTTTGTATATTGTAACCTGTTTGTAACACTGAAATGAAGTAGGATCAGAGATAATTCAGCACTGTATATTCCTACATATATCATGACTGGCATAGACAGGCTTTTCATTTTTGACAGCTGAAACTAAGGACAGTTTTCCTCCTGCCTTTCCAAAGGCCTTCAGTTCCAGCCTGGAAAGTTACCACCCTCCTTTTCTAACAGGACAAACCCTCTACAAAAAGCTGTGCTGTAGCTCAAGCTGCAGGGAAGACTGAGTCAAAGTACAGAGGACTGTGATGATGAAAATGTAGGATTCAGACTTTTATAGCACATCTGTAGCCCCTGTCCTCCTGCTGGCTGTAACAATCACTTTCTTACTCCAACATCTGTTTCTTCACTATGTTCACATTTTCAGAGCCTGGCTGACAAATACCTAAGTCAGATGTTAAGGAACTGGTTGATATCTCCTTTATTCAAATAATTCATAAATACAAGTGGCATAAGGACCTTAACTGCGGAAAACATTTTAAGGGCAAATCCTGCTCTATAGATTATAAGCATCTCTCACAGCCTAGATAAAAATATTTCAGGGATCTTCTGACAAGATTTGTTTAATTTGTCCAAACCCATGTGTATCTACTGAAATCGAATCTTCAAACATGCAATATATCATTTTTATAACACCTTTTCTTCATCATCCAGAAGTATTTCAGATCAGAAACAATTTTCATTTAAATAGTAAGAAATAAAAAATGAAAAAGAGTGCAAATTTATTAGAAATAACATTATAGCAGGCATAGACATGCGGTAACTACCCAGGCCACAGCATGAGCACAGTTGTACCATTAACTCTAATTATTAAACAAAAAAGAAAAGAACAAGTCCCGATTAAATTTTGTTAGCAAATGCAGTTAAGTATAATAAAGAATTCAGTCTCAGGTGTGCTCACATGCATTCAGCTGAATTAGGTTGGATCCCGTGCTCCTCTCTGCCCCTGATATTTTAGGATAAGCCAAAATTTCATCTCAATGCCTTTGAAACCTAAAGGTTCATATTTTCATTCTGAAAAGGTTTTTTTTAATTGCTTTTTTCAGCTCAAGAGTAAAATTAAAGGCTTCAGTTACCAGAAAACTAGAGAAATATTAATTTATTGTTCCATTTGATTTGGGGAGTGGGAAAAAGGAAAAAAAACCCCAACAAACAGATGATTAAAGACCAACTTCAAGCTCGTTGCTTCTGTTACCAAATTCTCTCTGGCCTTACAGGTCTGGCCTGAGTTCCTCATGATGCCACTGGCACTCCTGTTCTGCTTTCCCATTTGCCTGTGCACATCTCAGGCCCCTGGTACCAGCCTGGATCTTTCAGCCTGTGCTGTAGATAATACAGTGGAAAGCACTGACTACATTTACTGTAGGTTTCCTTTCTGGCTGTTCTGCTTTCTCTTGTCAGTCCTTTTACTCTTTCTTTCCACGTCAGAGTGCTGTGAATAGATACTGCCAGAGCCAGCACTGAAATGGCTCCGCTCCCCTGTACACGAACGTACCTAATTGAACCTGCATACAGGTACAGCTATAATTTGTGAGATGTGCACTGAAGCATGCAGGCAATGATCTCAGCATTGCAATTGACAAGCAGAGTAATAAGGTGTTCTCCTGTGCAGCTTGGATACCAACAACTCTCTCAGCTCTGACTGAAAAACAGCAGCTCAGATTTTACGGAACAGGGGTTTGCTGCTGAAGGTGCCAGGCTTTTAAAAGCGACATGAAAACACCTGGGAACTGACAGGGCTTAGATAGTCTTCTATTCCTACTTCATTATTTTGGGATACTCAGTCTGTAAAGGTTATGGTTATAAGGAGTCAGAGTTAAAAGAGTGTGTGGGAAAACATGCTTTTCTATTGCACCAGCAATTCCCCTTCAGCGAGGCACTAAGGTGTCTTTGAGAGCCTCCAGATAAGAAATATCAAAAGCCGTGTGCACGATCATATTGGCCTCCAGAAGTGGAAATCAGCTACAACCCTTCCTTGCAAATGCAAGCAAAGCCAGTTATGGTGATCTCTGCGATCTGGACATTCGTATCACCAAGCAGCTGTCACACAGTGATGGTCACTAGCAACTGGGATTATATTTAAACCAACAACTTACATTGGCAAGATTTTCCCTTCTATTGTCCCCTAAAATAACCTGAGAAACTTGAAGTTTAGTAAGAGACTTTACTGACATTATCAAAGCTTATCAAAGGTGAAGTTGAGGCAAACACCTTCAGTCGTTAGATTTTATTACTCAATGGAAGCTGGTCACTGTGGTAAGCCCTCCCTCCTCCTGTACTTCGCACTGTGCACTAACTGTTCTGTGTGACTTTGTAAGGGACAATCAGTGCGTTGCTGAAATGCTTTTTTAAAATTTTAATTTCTTTAAGGTATTCTGGTAACATTTCTAATCCATTTTCTGTATGTGTTATCTTTGCATTCCCAGGTAATTTATTTACAGCAACTCCACTAAGAAGAAAAAGATCAACCCTTTGATGTCAGCTTCTTTTATCAGACTTGGAAATACGTATCCTTTCTAACCTGCCTCTTAGAACAAAACAATAGCAATTAAAGGTAGAAATCGCAGTCCAAGATGTCCTCTGTCCCATCATCTGCTCAGTGGGGAGAGGGGAGGTCTACTCACCACAGTCCCTATTTCAGTACAGATAACGCTGTTATGTACTGGTTTTAGCAACAGCAACAACAACAACAGCAAAAAAGTGTAGTACTTCTATTATACAAATACATTATCCACATAACTTTGGCGATAAAGCCTAGCATGTATCCTTATGCTAATTATGGACGATCCCTAATAAAAAATTTAAGTTGAAGTCTGATGGCTAGGCATAGGATTTTATTCTTCTGAGGGAGAATTATGTGGTTTTTAACATACCTAAGTCTCAGCATCTGGGTGACTACTAAATCTACCTGATTGTACAGGCAAGAAATTGTGTCTGTGCTCTTAGGCAAAACCAGGATTTTGCTTCTTTTTGAATTCAGCCCGTCCCATATCTAGTAAAAGCTGAATGGAAACAGTTGGTAAAGGAGGATATCTGCCAAGAAATGTGGAGAGCAGCAGCACCTTTAATATTGTAAGAGTCCATGTTCTAGATTTAGTATCTCTGAATTTTACACAATCCTTACCTGTGGCTTTAATTATTACACCTAGAGAGCAAGCTAGCAAGGTGCACAGTGCTTCCCTAGGAGCAATGGTAGCTGCAATCTCACAGACACAATTTATGCACTTTATGCATTTGCAAAAACCTTTCAGTGATCCTGACAGGAGACAAGCACTTGGATTCCATAATGAGGTGGCAGCTGACGAATATTTATTTTTTCCTTTGGTACCTATCTTGTCTGCTTTAATTGGCTGCTTGGGAATGCACTTGGAAACCTGACACAGAGTGCTGACACACTGTCTCCTTCACTGTGCCGCTCTGAGATGTGGGTGGGTGCCATCAAAAACATTTGCTTTTTAAACTCGAGTGGCAGTGGGGGAAAGTTAGATGACCGATAAGAAATGATAAGGCCTATACCCATGATTCTATGCAAGAACTTCAATTTCCCTCATCTCCTTTCCCTTCCTTTCCTTGCTTTGCTCTTGTCTGCTTAGGATATACCTTCTTTGAGGCAGGGGATATTTTTTCTTAAGTACTTTTGCATTACACAGCATAGTGGGACTGCCATAGAGAATTAAGGAAAATAACAATGATGATACAAGATTTCCTGGAAAAAAACCCACTGACCTGCAGCAACAACAACAACAACAACAACAATAATAATAATAATAATACAGGCTTTCCTGGGAAAAAACCACTGACCTCCCAGAAACCTGAATTCTCCTGCAATAAATACAATTACTTCCTCACAAGCTGAATTTGGCCTATTTTGGAAGATACTGAAACAGGAAAATAACCTAATTTCTTTAAGAATGTGCACTCCAGAGGGAGAGTTTGCAGTCATTACCTTTTAAAAATTAGGCTAAGAATTTTTCTCTTTGACATTTTCTAATGAGAGTTAATATTCAGTAATTTTAGCCATCTTCTGGTGAGATTAGAACCACTGCAGGAAGGCAGAACAGAGAAAATTATTTTTTCACTACAAGTTACTGAATTAACTGAACCTGAAATGCTTTGCAAATATATCTGTGCCAGTGAAATTTAGAAAGAAAGAAAGAAAACAAACAAGATCTCTTCAGCAGGTTTCTTGCCTGTCCCACTTCCCAGCCACTTGGCAGCTCTCTTCCCTGGGGAAAAGATGCCAGGTAAGCTAGTCTGCCTGGCATGCAGATCTCTGGCAGACAAAAGTTTTGTATACTTCTAGGACTGAAGGCTCTAGCAATGTTTGCTATGCAGACAACATTAGTCAAGAGTAAAGATGCCTTCAAGTGCTGGCATGAGGGACTCAAATTGTTTTTTCCACTTGAATTAGGGCAAAACCAAACTGTGTAATCTCCAAATCCTCAAAGGCATAGAAATGTGTTTCTATACATAGATTTGTAGTTTTGGACAAGTCACTCGTTACATTAATAAGGGATTTCTGAATGATGGTCAGAAAGACAATTAGAAATATTCTCCAATGGTAAAAGCTTGGCTTTCACTAAGAAAGCTTCCTTTGCTTGTCAGCAATCCCCTACATTCAGCATATTGCATATGAAAACACAGAGTGCTTGTATAGGCCTGATTTCCCCCCCACCCCCATTTAAAGGTTATTCAACCACAGCAAAAGAGACTTTCACCTCCATAACAATGACAACAAGATGAAAAAATCAGTTCATTTTCCCTTATTATTTTCTTCCAGTAGCAATGCTGTTAGCACTGTCAGGACAATAAAATACCAGGATTTATTAAACTAGTACTTTAAAAAACCCTAATAGTTACAGGAAAATTGCTCAATGAGTAGCAAGACCACGCAAATATTACTGTTAATGGAATTTTCTAACTGTTAGACAGTTTTTTTAGAAAAGAGGTAGAATTGCTTTATGCTGCCTCTGGGCAATGGCTAATTGCATGCTGTAGTTACAAGCATGTTTCCTTAGCTAGTCCTGAGCGCAGGTACATCAGGAATGTTAATTCAGCACAACCAGTACACCGCATCTTTTGATTTTAAGGACACTTGCATCTTGCAGTCAATGGCTGTGTAAACTGTCTGCTACTGGTCCAGAGCCAGTGTAAATGTGTCTGTCTGCTTCAGCAGCTGCAAACAATCCAGGGGCAGCACACAGAGGCCTGTGTAGCTACGAATATTATTGTGCTGTGGCTGAATCTGTGAATAATAGCTTCCGTAACTGTTTGTGGCAGATCTGAAAACTGATGAAATTGTGACTGATGATGCGATAGAAGTTATCGCTATGGAGGGAGCAGCAATTTGGCCTTGTGGTCCCATGACAAGTTTGTGGCCTCATCAGTATGTAGGGCAAAGCAGCTGCTGTAATCACAAATGACGGTTTGGGGTTCCTGGGCTCCTGAGGTCTCTGAGAAGACTTCCAATTCACAGGCTGGCCTAGTTTCCCCCTCTACCAGAAGGATGGAGCCTCATATGCCAATGCTTGCCTCAGCAATGGTGGGGAATATCAATCCTCAAGCCCCTAAGTGATGAGGAAACTCCTCTCAAGCACTGCTTACCCCAACCAGGGTGACACATTAGTAATGTTCAGAAAGGCTAGGGGGAACCCGAGCAGTGCATTGTGCTGCTAGGAGTCACATTTGTACCAAATCAGCACAGGAAGGCTGCCTGCAGCCTCTTACAGAAGGAAACAATGCTCCTACGTGCAATTACCACAACCTCAAATCACACATTCTCCTGCTTTTCCCTTCCTGAAATTAGTCTATGTATCATATATTTTTTCAACTATTAAACATTGTGAATAGTTTGAAAATGTCTAGTTAATTTGTTTTTCAAAGCACCTGCTGCATTTTCTCGCATGTATTAGACAGGCATTAGGTGGCAGTATGGACTGGAGACTTCAGCATGGGGCAATGGGCAAGATATTCATATTCCTGACTCCAGTTGTAACATGGAAAGATTCTCTAAACCTTCTCTTTCATCTAAAAAATGGAGGTGTGAGTAATGATCCCCTGACATCCTGTGATGATTAATTAGCTAACGTCCTCACAGAGCTCTGTGTATGAAAAATGCACTCTGTGAGTACAGAAATAGTCAAGTAGTTTTTCTTTTACATCAGTTTAATGTCACACATTTTGTCCTTGGTTTCAGCAGTGACACATTTGATCCATAATTCAGCCTGTACATTCTCAACTATTCTATTTTTAGATTTCAGAGAAGCTCAGATTGGAATTTATAGCGAAATCTAACTTCCCAAACCATAGTCTGACAAGACAGATCAGACCTAAGTACACAGTAGTTAGTGAAGGGCTGACAAAGTGCTTTCATAAAGTCATCATAAGTTAAAGATGGAAAATGCCTAGTGGATCATCTAATCCATCTCCTTGCCTTTGAAACATTTTTCTTTATGCTACAGTTGTGCTAGTGCTGTATCTAAGCTGGTGAAAATGTTGTTAGAAGGTTTCTAGGGAAATCCCCAGTCTGACAACCAAGGAAGACCCAGATTTCCAGATCAGCTTCAGATTAATTTTCTCCAAGTTTCAGCCCATAACTTCCTGAGCAATGTGCCTCAATCCAATCTGCATCACTTTTCAATAGGCAAACAGGAGTTTGGCTGAAGCCTGACAGGTGTCAAAATACCTCAGCTAAACTCTGATCCAAACATACTTTGACCCACATCTGGATCCTTCTTGAACTAATTTCAATGACTCCAAAATTGCCTTGTATTATTGATATTTCAACTTGCAGCATGGTATTTTTCTTTCAGGAGAGCTGAACCTTAGCAGGGCATCTTATGCTGTGCTTGGAAACTGGCAGCAGACCTTCCTACAGGTAGAGTTTAGACTCCAAACTTGTGTTTTTACATCTGAAATCCAGAACTAATGTCATCTTCTAAGCTACCACGTCACACTGCAGACTCATTTCACTGGCTCTGTACTCCCATCTTTACACATTTCTTATCTTTCAGCATAGCTGCTCTGTATGATTCTTCCTTTGTTCGGATTATTTCCATCATTTCCTCTGCCTCAATGAGTTAGTTTATATATTTTTACCCTGAATCTCATGCTGTTATTCTGTGCCCATGTTGTTATCCTTTACAGCCTTTGTCTCTTATTTTCCATTTCCTCCAGGGCAGTTACTTATATTTTCACATCATCTGCAGTTTTCCTTACTTTCACATCATCTGCAGTTTTCCTTACTCTCACATAAATGCGAACACCTGCATAAGAAACGAGCCTAGCACAAATCCCTACCTCATCCATTTTCCTTTTAGTATTCATTTCTCCCTCATGTGTTTGTGTAAAACTCCACTCTTCTCAGGCCTCCCTGCCTGGCAGGGAGTTACTTGGGTTCTCTGCTACTCTCATTTCTCCATGCCTTACACACGTTATTTGCCCAACCAAACCTTTTCACTTGCAATATTGGATTCCTTTTTCATGTCAGCCTCAAACACTGGAACTGTCTTACATCTCTCTTGTCAGCCAGTGTTCTGTAAGGTGCCTGTTTTCTATGTACATGTGAGCAGTCTAGAACAATTATCTCAATATTCAAAGCAGTGTAAAGATTTGATTTTAGGTAAGACCCTGACCTCATGCTTGTATTTGTGTCAGTGTAGATGATCATGCAATTTTAACTCACTTATTGTTTGAGATACTCTCAGTAGTTTTCTCAGATTTGTGGCTCTTGAGCAGCACTCCCCCATGTTTACATGTACTTACTGTAAGAAAAAAAAATGAAAAATATAGTTTTACAAATTGCTACCATAAATTTTAATGAAAGCCTCACTGTTCAATCCTGTGCCTTATTTCTAGTCCCATTTCTCTGGCTTCAAGACTGCAGAAAGCCATCACCAAAGCTTTCCTCCCTTGTAAGCTCTTATGGATTGCAAATAAGTTACCCTTTAACTTTCTTTTTATAAAATACATACTAGCTCCTAAATCGTGGATTTTCTGCCCATAATAAATATTTCCCAGCTTCTTAACTGTTCTCTTAACTCTTTTCTGAAGCCATTTCAGTTTACCAATATCCTTCTCAAATTGCAGATGACAGAACTGGACACAGGATTCCATTAGTGCTCTCTCCAGTGCCAAACACAAATATCATCTCTCCATTGCTATTTGAGCTACCTCTGTTTATACATCCAAGAACTGCATTAGACACTACCCTGTCAGGGAGAAGCTTATTACCCCACCAGCTCAAATTACCCTTCAAATCCTTTACAGAGATGCTGCTTTCTGGGGCACAGGAAGATTTCCTTACCTCACTTTTATTATAAATTGCACCCAGATCATGTAATAAACTTCAGTTTAAGACCTACATTGTTTAGCTTATTCTCAGTTTGTTCAGAGAACCACGTTGTTCTGTATGGCTTTTAAGCCCGGTGTTGCTGTCACTGTAAACCTCTTTGGTTTCTGGCACTTAATGACCAAGAAGCAGTTACCAGCTGACCACTCTAAAAGCACATATGCTTGCTCATGGTTACCTGCTTATGTGTACTGAAGACCTGGTACCCATCTTATTTTTTTAGATGGCTATGGTAATTTTGTTGCAATCTTATTTACTTAAAAATATCACATAAGATCTAATCAAATTCTTACCAGATGTCTAAGCATATTATATCCCTAATGCTAGCCAAATTTATCCCATCTTTATCTAGCAATCTATATGAAAGCATCCATTTAAGTTCTTTAATAAAGAGTAAGAAATAATAATTATAAGCCCATTGATTTTTCTCCTCTATTTTCTTATTATATCCCATTTAAAATATTTTACCGAGAATGAATGTCAGAATGAGAAATAGCAGTTGAAAGCATGTGAGTCATGCCATCTGCTGATTGTAAACATTGGCATAGCATGGGAGAGGCCTCTGTCTCTAAAGAGTTATTTAAAATTCATCCTACAAATACCGAGGTCCTCAGCCAGCTCATTTAAAACTCTTGTTGTTGAGGAAGCAAAATAGCTTTTCTCTCATTTTAATGGATATTTTTAACAAAGTTTTTGTATAAAGTGTCTCAGACTTGCTTGTGAACACAGTGAGGTTGTCTAACAAAACTGTCAGTAATGACTTCCTGTTTCAGGTAGGTGCCCTCAAGATTTCTCTTGGCTGCCACCTAGCCCTGGAAGCAGTAGTATCCCAATTGCATCTGTATTTCTCTTTCTGGAACTAATCCCCTCTGAAACAATCAAACTGGTACTTTTGCTTGTTTATCATACTTGCAAAAGCAGCTACCAGCAGCCCCTTAAGCCTGGTTCTTGCACAAAATTCAGTGGCGAGTCTGAGTCCCCACACGCCCTTTCCAAGAGGGGACCTGTAGTGTAAATGGCAGAGGCACCCACTCCTTGGGGATTTGGTGAGATGGGAGGTAGTTGTGGCCATTATCTTCAGAGGATATTCCTGCTTGGAGTGTGTCAAATGGTTTACCACCAGCCTGGATTTAAAATGGGGTGAAGGCTTCAAGCTGTGCTCCCTAAAGCATTCATCTACACAGCTAGGGCCAAGGCCTAGGAAGGACCCTCATCTATCCCAGCAAGGGCCCTCTTCCAGCTGCTTATGGCCCAGCTCTCCCTGCAGCCAAGGATGTGTGGAGCCCTGCATCAGCCTGCTCTAGGCAGAGCCTGTAAAACACATCCTAGAAATTCAGCCTTGGAGAGGGCACCTTTCCACACTTGAACTGCCTCATTTAGTGCATATTTCCTGGTGGAATGCACAACCAAAGGATGAAAGAAAGATATAGATTTTTAAGTTTATGGCTCCAGTTAAAAAAAAAAAAAAAGGTTCAGATCCTGTTTCATACCTGACCTGGCCTCTGGCTTTATTCAGCAGCTTCTGTGTTAAGAAAATGTTCAGCAGGCCAAGGAAGAGGAGAAGAGGGTTAGGAGCTTAAAGCTGTTTTGCTGCTACAGAAAAGATGGGTGAGAATAAATTATATAAAAATAATCCACATAAAAAATAAGTAGAAAAATAATGCTAATCCTATTTAGACATGGTGATTCTCACTATATGTTTTATTTATGAAACTGTAATCCTAGAACAGTAAATAGTGCTATTCTTTATTCTCCCATGAAGATAATGGGGTAGAAAGGTATGTAGTATGCAAAAAAGCACACTAAAGGAAGAAATTGATCACATAATTAGAAGAGATTTTTTTTCATGGAACTTAAGAATGTTTTAAAACAGCATCATGTAATGGAGATTTATAAGGGATTGCTTTCACATAACCTATAGTACACTGAAAATGAGGGAAAAAAATTACCCAAACATGTTACATTTCAACTATTTGACATTGCACAAACAGTCTTTGTCCACTAGAGAACCAGATGGTTTCTGCTGAGACTTGTTAGTAGGAACAACTTCAGCTACTACAACTGAGAACAGGCTTGTGTGTGCCTGTGTGAACGCGAGCCACACAAACTCCTCATTTGCTCCTCAATTATTCTTTCTGCACTAGTTCCCAAGGACTATTTATCAGTCCCAGTTGCTCAACAATCCCCCATGGTTTCACACTGAGCTAAATGCTGTCATGTGAGGCCCGAGTCTCTGCCCATAATGCGCTAATTGAAACTTGGCTTCGAGAAGGAAACAAAATGAGAACTGTGGCTGGGTCAGAAACCAAAGGTGAATTTTCCTGGCTGGCCAAAGATTTGAATTAGGTATGTTCTAATTTTGTGCCAAAACAGGGCTCCAAGTTGAGCTGGGAAAAAACATAAACACCTCCCATGGTTTCGATCTGTCACCTAGCAAAAAGCGCGTGATTGCTTTGTATAAGTAAAATCCCTGTTCTTGGCTTTATTCATCCAAAGCTTGATTGCACCCTATGAGGCAACAATTAGTGATGGCACAGAATTCAGCAGACTTGGCCTGTGAATTCAGCCATTGCAATAGCTCCTGCTCAGGACTCCCACTTTTATCCATTTAATAGTCATGATTTTGGTTTGACATCTCAACTTGTGTAGTAAGGAATACTGTAAAAACACTTCCTCTTATAACATGTGGCACAACACTCTCCTCTGCTGGAATGGTGGTATTCTGGGAGAAGGACTTCTTGCACTCTTCCTGGTTCTTCAGGAGACCACTGGCAGCTTCTCCATAGTCTTCTGTCCCTACCTTTTTTAGAGGGTATATTCAATGACACCATCAGCCATGACTGCCTTGCTTGGCCTGCTGTGCCACTTAGACACACAAGTCTATGGGTCCAGATGGGATCCAACTGAGGGTACTGAGAGAGCTGGCAGAGGAACTTGCCAATCCACTCCCCATCATTTATCATCAGTTCTGGCTAACCGGGTCCCAGATGATTGGAGGTTTGCCATGTGACATCCAGCTACAAGAACGGTCAGAAGGAGGATCTGGGGAACTACAGGCCTGTCAGCCTGATCTCAGCACCAGTTATGGAACAGATCATCTTGAGTGGGATCATGCAGCACGTACAGGACAACCAGGGGATCAGGCCCATCCAGCATGGGTTCAAGAAAGGCAGGTCGTGCTTGGCCAACCTGATCTCCTTTTATGACCAGGTGACCTGGTCACCAGTAGATGAGGGAAAGGCTTTGGATGTTGTTTACCTGGACTTCAGTAAAGCCTTTGATACTGCCTCCCACAGCATTCTCCTGGAAAAGCTGGCAGTCCACAGCTTGGACAGGTGCACTCTTTGCTGGGTTAAAAACTGGCTGTGTGGCTGGGCTCAGAGAGTGGTGGTGAGTGGAGTTACATCTAGCTGGCAGCCAGTCACTAGGCTCAGTGTTGGGGCCAGTCCTGTTTAAAATCTTTACTGATGAGCTGGACAAGGAGATTGTGTGCTCCCTCAGTAAGTTCGCAAACTACACTAAGTCTGTTTGATATGGTGCTGTTTGGTCAAAGGTTGGATTCAATGATCTTGGAGATCCTTTCCAACTCTAATGGTTCCATGATGCTATGTAAGTGACTCCTTCCAGTGTAGTCCTGTATACTCTCCTATTTTCCACATACAGCAGAGGTAAAGGTTGAGGTGTAGCATCATTATCATTACCAATGCACAGCTCAGTTTTTAGCTTCCTGACAGTGACTCAGAAGAGCTGATTTTTACTCCCACCCCTGCCATTTGAGCAGGCACCACTGCTGCAAGACAGAATAGTGCAGATGTACCTAAGTTAGAAACTCTTTAGGTTAGCTACTGCTGCAGCACTAAAACTCAGTGTGGAAGTAACCACTCTGTTGCTCATTCAGCTTCTCCAACCCATTTTGCAGCACTTTCTGCAGTCCCTGATGTTGTGTGTACAACAGACAGATGTTATCTGCTCTTCTGCAAACTAAGCTGTCCTGAGCCAGCTGGAAGCACCACTACCCTGCAATGCCTGTTGGGAATGAATGGAGAACCTGTGTGATTAACAATTCATGTCTTTATTCCGTCCATCTACATGAAGGATACTGAGGATTGTTGCTTACCTTTGTAGTGCTTTGAGGATAATAACATAAGCAATTTTCTGCACATCTAAATACATTATGCCTTAGGAAATCAGCTGGCGCACAGAGAATCTGATTATGTGGGACTGGAAACAGTGTCTACCTTCAAATCAGAAATAAAAATCTTGACCTTAACTTCTTGCTTCTGCAAAGGCCATCTGGTGGTCAATTGGACATTGGCTATGCAAGTGATAATGTGCACACATCAGAGTGACACACACTACAGAGAGGCTTTAGAGAAGAGCACAGCTCTCCAGCCCTGCTTCACAGTTTCTGATAGAGTAGAGCAGAAGTCTACTCCCCAGACAGCAGTAAAGTGGACACTGACAATATTTTCTTGCATGCATATATGTGAACTTCTGTCAGTCATTTTCCAAAATTATCTGTTCTATTACTTTAAAATTTGTATTTCAGCGGGGACCAAAATACTGCCTGCAGTCATTAGAAGGACTGCAAGCAGAAAGGAAAGGGCTTGGGATTTGCTTTTAGGCTGGCCCTGGCATACATGATGCTTGGGGAAGAGAGAGGGCTGTCCAAATTCAAAGGAGAAAACCTCTTTAAAAAAAAAACAGAATAGAATTGAAATAACCTGTGTGCTTGAATTCCAGCTAATCCCAGTTTCCATGCACTTTTTCATATTGTAACCAGCCATAACAGTTTGCAAACAGCACTAAAACATCAGAAAAAACCTGAGACTCCAGAATAACGTATAAAAAAATAGGCTGCCGTTCAGTTTTCATGGGGCATGTACTGGCTACTTTTGAACTACTGCACATTTCAGTGTAGAAGCCCCATCAGTACTTTACCGCTGTCAGTGGGATGCCTGGCTAAGAATTAATCCCTGATTTAGATGCTCCCTTTCGTATGAATATATGGCAGTCAACTTCTCTACTCACAGCCAGTGAAGACATCAGTATCAGTCCCTGCCGATAAAACCTCTTCTTCCCTTTCTACATGCTGGGCTGTAGCTGCTGGCTGGGACTCTGCACTGCAGAACAGACATTAAAAATCATTTTTCTGGAAACTGGGTAGCACAGGGAAATGTCAATGAGTGGCTGCCTTTTCTATTCAAGCACTAGTAAGACTCCAGCTGGTCCCTTTCGTCTCCTAGTTAAAGGTAACTGAAAACAGCTGCCATCTGCTTGCATGTTTCTCTCTGAAGACTTAGTATCACCAGTCAGTCATAAATGCCTGTGTCCATACAGAGTACATATTTCATTTTCAGCAAACCGTTTAAGGAGTCTAAGGGGTATGAAGATCCCCGAGTTACAGTTTTAGTCTATGGCTAAGTAGCGATTTTGCCTTGGCAGGAGCTATATGGGAAAAACATGGTGATAGTTACACAACATAATGCTGGCAGCACTGCATCTCCTGTGTGAGTAGGTAGGGAGAGAGGACTGTGCTCTGGGCAGAAGACTGCATGTACCACCGAACTGAATTTGTCTTTGGAGCTGTCTAGGCACAGCAAGAATAACACTTTGGATTTACCAAGGACTTGTCCTATCTTTCCAGCAGAACAAGGAAGCTGAGTCATGGAGCTCCATCTGTGCCTTGCCAAGAGCAGTATGCCAAGGGCAATCCCAGCCCCTTCTTACATGCTCTTTCAAGCACACTTCTTTAGCAATTTAGAAATATATATGCCCAGCACTTTACACCTCCATTTATAGCAATTTCTTACACAAAAAGCTGACTTTTGTTGTTATTTGCTCCATTTCCATAAAAAAATTTAAAGTGAATATCACAGGGCAGATATTGTACTCCAACTTGCACTCAAAATCTAGGTATTTTTCCTCACAGTAAATGCAGACAGCTGACTTTAACAGTCAGAATTAGGGCTGCAATTGAATTAGCTGCTCTTGTTGGACAGTGCCTATAGCTGTCCCTGAGAGTGCTAGTACTGATTATCCCTGGGTAATACCAAATAAATGGTGTCTGGAACTCAACATTGCTGCTGATTACAGATGGGCATTTTGGAGCCGATCCAAATATTTGCTTGTGTTTTAAAGACAGAATATGATACTAACTGAATTTAAAATATATTACAAGATTCAGTAATGAAAGGGAAATTACATTGCTGGAATTTTTGACCACTTTTCCTCTCCCAAATTGAACACTTATATTTAAAAATTCCAAGTTTACAGCTGGACACTGTATACAGCTGAAGAATATCATATTAGATCACTGTATACTAGGCACAGCTAAATGGTGTTTCATTCCAATGTCTCCTATAGTGTTTTAATTGTACTGTAATTAACTGTTAGCTATTGGTCAGTTAAAGTTTTTTAGTTGAAATTAAATCAGTGACAGTTTTCTTCTTTTCCCGGAATGAACATGCTCTGTGGTATGAGGGAATACTTTCTTTGCTTTAGGTCACTTGGATATTTTCAACTTGCTTCAGGTATGTGAAGGGCTCTTTTGCTCATAAAATTCCTACTCCACTGTCCTGACAAAACCATGTCTTGACTCTTATTGTATAGTCCCAGTGGGGAACATGGATTTTGCCCATGTGCATAGTATTGTAAATTAAGGAATAAAGTCGTAATACTTTGGAACTAATAGTATCTTCTCTTTCCATTATGGAACTTGACATCAAAGCTGGTGTGACTCAGCCAGCTCTTTCCATTTAAAAGTTGACTATCAATCCTATTCTTTAAAAAAAACTTCAGAGATGATTATCATAACATTTTATCCATAATCAGTTAGAAGGTGCATTTGCTTTTTCCAGGTCACAGATATTTGGGGCTAAGAAACTTCCAGGTTTCATTTTAAAAAAAGTCTGCAAAGTATGATGGAAATTTGAACCAAGGTTAATTTCTTGCACACTTCCATCGGTGACAGAGAACCTGGAAAGTCAATGGTCTCAAAAAAGTGCAAGTACCTCATGTCTTCCGCTCTGTATAACTGCTTGTTTCAAAAGCTTATCTGAGAAACAGACACTTCTGCCATGGCAGAAATGAATGGGATTAAAAGTAACATAAAACTAATTTTGTGTTCAAAGCACCTTGACTGACAGTCTGTGCAAGTCACTGGAAATGTACAAACTTCCTCCCACACTTTCCCATAAATATGCCTCAACCCCTGACAGACTGCACAAGCAAAGGGTGGATTTGTGACCTTGACTATCTCAGCTTTAAATCAGTGCCTAGCAGTACTACCAAGCTCGGTTTATATAATCAGATAAAAATAGGTGGCAAATTCTATTTACTATTAGACAACTAAGTGCAAAAGGTATGAAAAGTTACATCTGGTCTACTGTTTCCTTGAACAGGTTTATAGGACTGGCTAAATGCATGGGTGATTTCAGCAACCACACTATATCAAACCTGTTAAAAAAGCAATGGGAAATAGTGTGGTAAAATATTTGGCATTGTTTCATCCTGCCTTCTTCTAACACAAAACTGCAGCCCTCCCTTGTGACCAAAATCATGCCACTGTCTGGATGGAAGCACAATCAAAATTTAAAGATTGTTTTCTGATCAAAACTGCAGGGCTGTGTTTTGAATATTTAAATTGTGGGGATTACTTTTCTTCCCAGCAGCATCTCATGACTACCAACTAACTCATTGCTCTTTCAGATTGCTGAAGTTTCTCATGAGACTGTTTACCATTTGAAAACCCAACTCAAAATAGAAAGGTACTGCTCAGCTGCTAAAAATGGACATAGATGGTAGCAAAGACCTTCTGGTACAATCACTGGGCACAAGATGCAGAATAAAATGTATGAATTTATTTGGGTGAAGCAGTAAAATAGTGCTAAAGGACCTGCAGAAGCATTCCCTTCCAGTTTCTGCAATCTTAATGAATGTTTCAAAGCCATCTTAGCAATTCCTTCTATTGTACTTGCCTGACAGACATGCTGCCTTTCTGCTAAATCAGTGGAAGGAAGAGGATGGCTTTTACAACTACAACTGTCTGCCTGCATTTCTGCTGTCCATGAGACAGAGAAAAGATGGAATTACCTAAAATAAACCATTTTCTCCAGTAAAGCAACTTAATAAAAAAGGGGCTAGTAATATGATGTCTGTAGTCTTTTTTTGCCTGTATTTCTTCAGATTTTATCCTACAGCCTGCCTAGAGATAAAATGTATGAATTTATTTGGGTGAAGCAGTAAAATAGATGCTAAAGGACCTGCAGAAGCATTCCCTTCCAGTTTCTGCAATCTTAATGAATGTTTCAAAGCCATCTTAGCAATTCCTTCTATTGTACTTGCCTGACAGACATGCTGCCTTTCTGCTAAATCAGTGGAAGGAAGAGGATGGCTTTTACAACTACAACTGTCTGCCTGCATTTCTGCTGTCCATGAGACAGAGAAAAGATGGAATTACCTAAAATAAACCATTTTCTCCAGTAAAGCAACTTAATAAAAAAGGGGCTAGTAATATGATGTCTGTAGTCTTTTTTTGCCTGTATTTCTTCAGATTTTATCCTACAGCCTGCCTATAAACCTTGCCAGAATATCTGGACTCCCTTTTTATTTGGTAGCAGATAAGGCAGAGAGGCCCTTAGATTTAATATAGCTTAGAGATAAGAGGTGATAATGTCCCTAAATGAAAGTGCTAGAGTTGAAGTTTGCTTACCTACCCTGACTTCCTCCAAAACTCCAGTTGTGTCTCTAACAGTCCCATAGCGTGGGACAGCCACTGCCCCAAAGCAGGCAGGACAGGGTGGATGGGAGGAGGAGCTGGCAGACGTGCTCAGACGTGCTCAAGGAAGGCCCCAGAGCAGGGCAGGAGGAGCTGCTATGGTCAGCTCTGCAGACATCAGTGTCTGATACTGCTACATCTGCCTTTGCAGAGCCTGCAAAAGACCCCAATATGTGTTTTGAATATCTGCTTTCTGGCACTTGCCTTGAACTTTTGATGCTAACACTTGAAAAGTAGCTGCAGGTCTGCTAAAAAAAGTAATGCTTTGACAGTGCTGAAATTCAAACCATACACTGAACATTCACTTTTACTACTATCTTGTAAATAAGATTATCAAAGACGTTGATAAGAAGAAAGTTCTGTGATGACAAAGTTGATCACATCATGCAGCACCAGGATTCTCTCCTTCTCTCATCTACTTTTTGAAAACTCTGAGAATTTTAGTATCCAAAAATAGTATCTTGGACTTGACATTATAGCTATTTCCTACAATGACCTATTTTTACTGTAAGCTTTAAACAAACTCCACTTGCATGAGCCTGGTAAAATGTAGGAGAAAGTAACTTTGCACTCAGTGGAAGGGAAGTCACTCATTCCAGCACACCCAGGGTCACACACTGCTGCACAGTTCCTTTTGCCACCCTTGAGGGGCAGAGGCAGGAAACACAACAGCAACTCTTTGACACCGAGGCAGCTGCCACTGCCAGCTGGGCTGTCCCCAGCAGCAGATATGAATTGGTACAGCAAAGGATGATGCACAACAGCTTTTCTGCTTTCTCCCTCATGTCTTTAAAGGCCACTGCTGATGCCAATAGCAGGCTGCCTTTCACAGCTTGAACGTATTTTCTCAAGCTGCTGTGTAGTCAGCTGAATGGGTGGAGGCCTCCTTCCCTCCTTTTGCTGCTGCGTAACTCACTTTTCTTTCCTATCTCTTTTCACCTTTACTCTTTTTTCCTTCAGCTTTCTGGTCATATGTCACTCCTCTTTGTCTCGCTGAGCCCTCCTGATAACGAAATAACAATTTAGATAGCTGTAAATTGCAAAGATAGTTCAGAATATCCCTGCCAGATGTGTTGCTAATTTAATGTTGTATATTACACTTGGCAATTCCTTCTCTGTTTCATTTAATTAAAGTTTAATTCTCACTAGTTGTAAAAAATACTATTTTTCTAACTCAGCTTATGTTCTAGCACTAAACTATGTTTTCAGGAACAGTTTTATTCTATTTGTAGAAATACCAAATCTCCCTCTGTCTGTCCAAAAGAATCCATCTTAGAATGGAACTTAAGTTCCAGTTGTAAAAATGCACTGTACTATCATATTTTAAGAGAAAGGGAATGGTTCTTTATGGACAAAAGTACGGTCAATATGTTTTAGGTATTTTAATGAAATCTAGTCTCAGCTGAATAAAGATTTAAGAGTTTGAATTAAATTAGGATTCACAACACCGGGCTGAGTGGCATGGTTGACATGCCTGAAGAATGAGATGTCAGAGGGACCTGGACCCATATGAACCTCGTGAGGTTCAACAGGGCCAAGTGCAAGATGCTGCACCTGGGTTGGGATGACCCCTGGAATCAATACAGGTTGGGAGATGAAGGGATTGAGAGCAGCTTCAGGGAGAAGGACTTGGAGGCATTGATGGATGAGAGGCTGGACACGAGCCACCAATGTGCCCTCACAGCCCAGAAAGCCAACGGTGTCCTGGACTACATCAAAAGCAGTGTGGCCAGGAGGTCGGGGAAGGTAATCCTTCCCCTCTCTTCTGCTCTGGTGAGACCCCACCTGGAGTACTGCACCCAGCTCTGGGGTCCTCAGCACAGGAAGGACATTGACCTTTGGGAGTGAGTCCTGAGGAGGGCCATGAAAGTCATGAGAGGGTTAGAGCACCTTTCCTATGAAGACAGGCTGAGTGAGTTGGAGCAGAGACATGTTCCCACCAAATCAGGAACTACCCCCGCCAACATCCTTCCACACAACAGAAGTGACCTCCTCCCTCTCTCAGTTGTCCCCATGGACAAGAGCAGCTAAGACCTCAGAAATCCTTCACAACTTCTTTAAATGGAAGACAGGTCATCCAAAACTAATATGTCAGTGTTCAAGGCTATAGCTGCCCATTCTTCAGATTCTATCTGATCTTCTATCTTCTCTGCTTCTGTCTTATGATCTTCTATCTTCTATCTTCTGATCTGTCTTATGTAGGAAATCTTCACTCAAAGCATCTTTCCCTTCT
Source organism: Pipra filicauda (assembly GCF_003945595.2). Taxonomy (NCBI): domain Eukaryota; kingdom Metazoa; phylum Chordata; class Aves; order Passeriformes; family Pipridae; genus Pipra; species Pipra filicauda. Next base: position 1,574,049 of record NW_024104287.1, read on the forward strand.
CAACAGAACTAGGGAGATCAGCTCAAAGAATGTTTTATTTCTGAGGTTTTGTTTTGGCCTTCCAATACATTGCACTAGGTGCCCCAAAGGAGGTAAGTAGGTAAAGAACGCCAAACTTCCCTGCCAAAGGTAATGTCTATGGAGGAAAGGTAACACAGGATCAGCACTCCTTGGAACTCCTTGAAGCTCTAGATGTGATTGAAGTTTGTTGTCTTTGGGACAGGGCAACTTGGCTCTATGTGGCACTTGGGGATATGGTTTAGTTGTGAACATGGTGGTGCTTGATGATCCTAGAAGTCTTTCCCAACCTTAACGATTCTATGAAGCTATAAAGAGGTACTGATAAAGCTTAGCCCACTGCACTAAGCACTTAGACTATGAATGCCAATAGGGAGTTGGATGTGGAAGAGCAAAAAGCTCAGCAGTGTGCAGGCTCAGCTATTTCAGGCAAATAGAAAAAGAGGAAATTTGTTGTGTTTGTTTTTAAAGGAAATTGGTTTGGAATGGACTCCCACATGGCACAGTTTGCTCTGCACTTACTTTTCCTTGGAATTCCTTTTTCTTTTGCCTGTTCCAGACAGATGCTCACACTATGGAGATACTACTGAAAACATACAGTAAGTAATACTTAACCCCTATGGTCAGCTTTTGCTTTGCGGTGAGCTACCTGTAGGCAGAGGTTAATGCAAAAAAACATCAACAAAATACTGCCAAGCACTCTGTATTAGCTATTCCCAGAAACACATCTAGCCGCAACAAGGGAAACACAAGTGGCTGAACAAAGTAGTTTGAAATCCTACCCCAAAACTGCACATATGAAATGACTATATGGTTGTAATAAAGGTGGCAGCGCCATTTATCTGACAGCGAGTTACTGTGCCCATAAACAAGTCTACTGCTGAAAGGAGAGATCTGTGCCTCAAGATACTATAGTGACAAGTGGCAATTAAGAGTAGGTAGCACATTGCCCTCCTTATGATAAACACAATTATATAACGTCATTATGCAGTGATATTTTTCACTGTCTGCTTTTGCATATATGCCATTTTAGAAACATGATAAATAACTGGAGATGTTCTTCCCAATAGATAGGACTGCCTGAGGTTATTCACGTGCTAGAGATTCAGTGCTCGGAAAGCTTTAAATAAACTGAGCCCAAATAAAGGAAATCAAATGAACCATTAGAGAACTGGAAGAGGATTTATTTTCTCAAGACAGTGCTCTATGGGAGCTGTACATCATTTGCAGATGTAAGTACAAAATGAACACAGTGGCTTCCAAGTTAAAGTGTGCTGTTAAATGGGAACTGTTAGCAGTAGGCTAGATACACATTGCTTCCCACCTGCTTCTCTGTCCTCCACCAAGTAAAAAGGGATAGCTTTTCTTCTCAGTTCTTCTCAGTGTCTCAACCTTTTTGCTTTTCCATGCTAAGAACAGAAACAAGGGTAATGGAAAGAAAGACAACAATTACTAGCACTGAGTTTCTTTCCCTCATCTCTGTTGTGCTATCCGATGACAGGAATACAAAGGGTGTGGGTAGACTGATAAAGGAAATTGATTAGTTTTGGGAATCAGAATTAAAATGTTGACAACTATTAATGAAAGTTTCCTTCTTGATTTGTAAACTAGCGAAAGGATAAAAAGTCATGAAAAGCTTGCAAGAGAATTTTCAAGAAGAGTGTGTTGGTCTAGTCAACTATACTAAATCAAAACAACTGTAGATCTTCAAAGAGCAAAGGAAAATATATGATTAGTGTCCTAGTTAGGACAACTGAGACCAGTTCATCAGGGTATGGGTGTAACCCAAAACTGTGTATTCTATAGCCTTCCATGCCATTTCCCAGAAACTGTTATCAATGAACCATTTACACCATCTGCCCATAGAGCCTGACTCCTCAGGCTATAAACTAGGTGTTAAGAGGCCTGTGAGATAGGAGGATGCTCCTGTCCTCACACCCTTTGTGGAACTCCCCGCCCTCTGAGCATTCCTGCCTGAACTGCAGGATATATAATCTTGGAGTCTTGGAACATTTTTAACCACTCTGTGGGATCCAGAGAAGGACTTCTCATCGCTCTCAAACAGACTTGGATCACCCTATACTGGACTCCAATCACCACTTTGACCAGACTGCAACAGCTCTCCCCCCAGCATCTCACTGCAATCACCACTTTTGAGACTGCAACAGCTCTCCCACCAGCAGGTTCTTCCCCTCTCCCTTTACTTTGGACTCAAGCGGGGCCCAAGGAACACCACGTTGTTCATGCCCCAGGTTACTGGGTTATACATTTGGGTTTTGTGGGTTAAGACCAATTGTTTGTTTGTATGATTGTACTTACTGTATTATTTTAGTAAATTGTTATTCTGACTTATAATCTCTCCTTTGAGTTGAGTTCATTTCCCCTGCTGGTTAACTCTTAAACCAGCACAATTAGTGCCTTCAAAATAGACATTTACAATGAAGATATTTCAGATATATCCTGAGGATTTACTTTTTATTCTCCTTCAATAAATTTACAATTAACATCAGATTCTTCATCTCTCAGTCTTATCTGAGACTTCAAGTTTAGACTGCAAACACTTCACCAGTTTTCAGGAAACTGAGTGTCATTTTCTATACGAACTCTAAAGCAGTATTCCTTAAACCTTTTGCAGATGCATCTCCTTTTGCAGTGCCTTCCTTTCTAAGTGTATACAGGCCAGGATAAGAGCTACTTTTAACTGCTGACAGGACATCAGTCACACCAAGGTGGATACTAGACTCAATTCAGACTCCTCCTCTTTGATCCCCCATGACCACAACACACTGTCTGAGACACATTGACTCCGAATATAAGAAATAAGAGGGTTATTAGTGCAGCTGCTGGTTTTTTCTGCCATTCATAGAACAATATTTTCCACATGAAGTCTGTCATTTCAAGATGGCTATAAAGAAGATGTAAACCATAACTATAATCCATGAGAAAGTCAAATATATCTGAGACTACAATGAACAAACCTGAACTCCCAGACAATTCTACACAAATTTATGGTGCTTCATTGGCAGAAAACAGTTATCTTCAGTACCAGTGCTAGACCAGACACGATCCTGTTTAGCAGGAAAGCAGGAGAAAGATTCTGTAACCTAGGGAAAAGTATTAAAGAAAACAGTCCCCATCTTTGCAGAAGCTCTCATAATACAAACAATCCAGAGCAGTAGTGCTTAGAGGGAAGACACTGCAGTATTTAAAGGGTGTTATTGTACAGTTCACCCTAGACTGTAGATAAGATCTACAGTTGGATACATTATAAATGAGAATTTTTAAAACAAGAAGCAAATGTTTACAGATGGGAAAAAAGTGTCACTGAACTACTCTTCAATATGGAGGTTGTTTAATGAACTGGGCAAAGGGATTTTCAGCTTTATACAAGACATTTTTATGGTTGGACTATGTTTGTTAAACTTGCATTAAATTCATCACTGGTGTAATCCCAATGACATTAGGCACAGGAATCAACCATTGGTTGAGGCTATACAACCTCAGTTAGACTAATTTCCTCTCCCTGAGACAAATCAAGAAAGCACACAGACACAGGTCTCAAAGAGGGAAAAAATCAGATAAAATTGAGTGAAGAGAGAAGTGTCATTTAGATGTCTACACCAAATTAAAGTCCTGAATTTGCAGTTAGGTATTAATGTTGGAGGCACTTTTTGTCCATAGATATTTCAGTGTCCCTCCCCTCTTGACATAGCTGAGCAGAACAGCTCTAGACAGTGCCCAAGTGGAATCAGGGTGCAGAAGTAAGCAGTTTTTTGCTGAAATTCAGTGCAGTAGATATTTCTAGATTGACACAGAAATCCTGAAATCAGCCTCCATAACAGAATCTGACTGAAGAACATATCTATATTCTGTCCCATTAAAACAGCAAGAAAAAACATCTGTGGTTTAGTCATGTAGATGAATGATAAAGTTTGAACACCTATGGACAATCTTCAGGTTATATATGGAGGAGAGAAAATATTATGTGTAGAGACATTTTTGGGAATTACACCAACATGTAAATATATGTTATTTATACAATCCAAATAGTGGCTACCACATAAATCCTTCATACAAAACAGGCATTAAATCCAAGTATACATTTAGTGCTCTCCATTCACATTTGTATCTTTACCTTGATTTCACTTGTGTTCAATCCATTGATTGCCTCTACCTTTTATCTAGAGGATTATTGCATCACATGTATCATGCCATTCATCTTTACTGTATTTAACAACAAGTTTTACAATTAAAAATAAATGTTTTATGACAAACACTGAGCATATGAAGTTCACTTGAGGTTAATGAGCACTCACCTGGGAGAAACAATACAGATGGGGGTTTTTTTCAGCTTAAGTAGCTGGAAAAAAAACTTTCCCAAGCCAAATATTAAAATTTATGTTTGTACAGATGAACAAAAATATTTTTGTAAACTAGTTGCAGTGATAAGAGATTTGTTCTTATTTCTTCTTCATATAATAGAAAAAAAATTCACAGCCTAACAAATAGGATTCTAATCTAACATAAAATTCTAATTCTGGCACCAAATTCTGATTTCACCACTTTAAAAGAGCTTCAGTAACTTAAATGACTTCAACAGAACCTTAAATTGCCTTCACAATTCTCTCTTAGTTTCTTTAATCACATTTCAGTCATTTATATTATGAGAACTGCTGAAGTATGTTCCATGTAAATTCAGACTTGGCCTTTTGTACAGATTTTAATTGGAGATGAACATTTAGGAGTGATATAAATAGCTATCACAACCTAATTGAGGACAGCCTCAGTGAAAAGAACTGAGAGATAAGAATGAGACTACACAGAAATGCTCAAACTTATGATTTAAAAACTAATTAATACAATTTATTTTGAAAGAAAGAAGAGAGTGATAAGAAAGAAAAAGCTCTTCTGAAACAATTTCAAGGATTGCAGCTGAGAGAACGATGTCACCAAGACAAAACAAATTGGGTTCTACAGTCAGGAGAGGAATTCAGTAAACATGAGGAGTGTGTGTCATTTGGCCAGTTAGATCAGCCCAAACGGTAAAATCTCAAAGATCATGCCAATTATAATGACAATGCTAGGATAATTAATGAGAATTGATTTCCTCGAAGAAGCAAAAAGTGAAGACGAGAAAGAAATAACAATCAGAAGACAAAGATGCACAAAGTTTTAGGGAAGAGGAAAAAAAAGAGGACAGATTAAATGTAAAATGCACACATAAACTGATAGAAATAGAGGAAACCCCAAAGAGTTCTGGAAATCCACACTGACTTTGTAAGAGAGATTCATGACTTACTTCTTTGACATCAAAGCCTTATCTGGCCTGAGGATGATACTCCTGAGGAATTAATCTTAGGGTAAATGAAAACTTAGCTATTTTAGAAGACAGAACACTGACTAGAAGAAAATTTAATTCCAGCTCCTCACAAATAAAGTTCAAACTCAGAAAGGGAGAAAGTCCCCATAACCATTAAGGATTACACACGTGGAGGTTGCTATTGATGTAGAAAGTGATAAGTCACTAAGGTGAAATGTTGCAATGAGTATGAGACAGGTGGATTTGATCTAATAGATTCACAAAGGTGACTTTTTTAAAAGAACATTATCTTTTAAATTAAAACTAAGTTTGTTAGTTCTCTGTATCTTTAATGACTTTTAAGATACGGTTCACAATTCTTAACTATTTGTACTTGTGAGGAATATGAAAAGTTGCAGTGTGATATTTTTTGTGCTGGTGCCATAGATGTTCACTAGTTCCATGTAAAAACTTCTATCTGGTACAGCTAATCAGGATATTTGGGTGTTGAACTCTGGCAGCAACCAGTGGATGAACTCTGGAGATCTACATCACTGCTTGCCTTTTAAGAGTCTGGCAATTAGGTTTTCAGATATTTGAATAAGATTTTTTAAGACAGTCAAAGTGACTTCATAAAGAAATCAAATGCACTCTGAGAGCACACTGAGGTTATGTTCCAAATTCATCCCTGGGAAGCCTAGTGGAAGCCAGCACTTTTATTGCCAACAGAGAACTCTAGATAAGCTTAGGAGGTGATGCTGAGAAGGTTAAGCACAACAATGAGGAGATATAAAACAAGAGTAGTCAAAAGACAATTATACCACATCCTTCATATGTCAATGAAAAAAATTCGCACTGGTTTCAGTAAGTCATGATCAAAATTTACTGGAAGAAATGCTCCAGGACGAGGGGTTTTTTTCCTAGATTTTATAGAATCTCCCAGAATTTCCTGTTCAAAATGAATCATGCATAGCTCTAGTTGAAGCAATTGCTTCTGAAGGCACCATACATTTGTAAGACATGTATTAAACTCCACCATTTTTTGTAAGATGAAGCAAAGAACAGAGCAGTATCAAAACTCAGAGGTAATTTCAACTTCCTAATTACATCAGCTCAACTGAGTCAATATAATCGTAATGGGTTGAGAAGGGAAACAGAGATCTGGCAAATGAGATAACATTTTTCTCAGTTTCATGATTTTCAATGTGTCTATCAGAACAAACAAAAGGTAAAGAGTCCCTAGCCAGACAGAATTGCAGGAGAATATCTCAACATATTTGTCTATACCTGACCTACGTACTGTGCTAAACCTTCCTGGAGTTAAGCAGCAAACATAGATACTTCAGAGATTTTCTCTCAGATGGAATATTCCCAGCAAATGCGCCATACCGGTATAACTGGAAGGTGGACTTTTTTCGTATGGAGTCCCATTAAAATTTACTAGTGAGGCATGAGCCTGAGCTTCACTGAATGCTTATATGTCAATGAAAATAAAAAGTTCCTATTTCTTGTAGAAAACCAGCTAATGGTAAAGGCTTTTAACCAGGGCAACAAGTTGTGGCATTCCATAAATGCACCATTCTGACATGAGGGGGTAAACCTGTTGATTGAAGGTGCAGAAAACCAAGATTTTGCATCCATTTTCACCGAAAAGATCAACCATGGGTTCTTTTTTTTCAAGAACAGTAGGCGTTTCTGGAGTTTTCTTTCTCCTCTAATAAACCTTATGGAGGAAGAAGAAAAGGTCAGGAGCACTGGTGTAGAAAAGGCTACTGCAGCAGACTGAAAAAGGAGCACTGAAGAATGGGCATGAGAGTAGCCTCTGAGTATGTAAATGGTCTTCATCTGCTCCCAGTTCCTCAGAAGCTGCACAAAAGGCACTGAGCTTACACAGATTTAGGAGGATGGATTAGATAACCTCTCAACCCTCAGCCCTATTATTTTCCATGAATCAGCAGAAAGAGAAACTCCCTTCTTATACAAATCTCAGTTTTTGAGGCTCCAAACTCCCATTTTTCTTTTCAGGTGTCTAAATTATATAAACACAGGAATCTTATCATTAGACATAAACCAGACCCAACAAAATTACAACACGCATCAGTTATCAGTGGATTCTTGGTCCTGCCCCTATTGACTTTCTTAGAAGAGAAGTGCAAACATAAAATACACGATGCAGATCTTGACATACACACAAAAAAAAGGAATAATCACTGTGGTGATTCTGCTTATTGGATTTGCTAATCTGTAATTTTGCCCATTTTTGTCATCAAGGAAATTCCATTCTGTTCATACATTACCATTGGGAGCTAGGACACTTTCAAGGTATCTAAGAACTACTGCAAGTGTCTACCATTTATTTCTTGCCTAATCATCTTTATTCATCACAGAGTACCCTATAATTACACATATTCAGAGACTTTAATAAACAGATTTTCTTCTCCCACAGCCATCTTCACCATAAAACAGATGTTTAGTCAGGCTGGCAAGCTTCCCTTTCCTTAGAACTGTTTTTATTGGGTATCGAAAAAGAGATCATAGGACATGAAAATGAGGTGAAATGGACTCTTGCTGAACCAAACATAAGGGTTTGCTCCATTTTTCCTGACATTACCAGCTTTCCTCAGGCTGCAGAATGTGATCATTCATGCAAGTCACTTTGCAGTCATTTCTGGTAGTCCCAAATTAGTTTCTGCTGTTTGGTGCTGGAAGACAACATGCCAGTTCCTTGGAGAAGCAAACCAGCAGCACTAGAAATTATAAGTTTTCTGAGGTCAGACATATACATGATTCTTGTTTCAGCCTTGTCAGACAAGCTACAGAGATCTTTAACTTCAATTATTTGTAACTGCCTGGAAATCAGCATAAACTGTCCATATGGAAAGCTTGACAAAGCTGTCAGTAATGCCTATTTCACTGCATATCTGTGCCAAAGAACCTTCTGTTCGTACAAAATTAGACAATGATCTTAATTTTTCGTTTCAGTTCCCTACTAAGTATTTTAGGAAGAAAAAAAGGAGCCTACAGTTAGGTAAAAATGTAAGTCAAGGATGTATGCCCAAAGGAAGCACAGACAGCAGTAAATGGGCAAGTGTAATGTTGTATCCACTACTGAGCACGTAACCCCCAGGCACGTATTTGACCGAAGCTACTTTCCGCAGCTTGCACATTTTTGCATACAATTTGTAGTTGAATTACGTGCCACTAGTTTGGGAGTTTAGGCAGATTAAGTTTGGCATCTGATTTTCAGTAACATGTAGGAAACACCAGAATAATTTACACTTCCATAGCATTACTATACACCCAGAGTAGTGCAATTTAAACCAGTAAAGTGTACGAGTTTGCATCTGGAATGCTGACTTAATTTATTGCATAGCTCTGCAGTTGATTTCTGAAGTAAAACCCAGGCTCTGTTGAAGTCAATAGGAATTTTTCCACCTGCTTCAGCACAGCCCAGATTTCATCCTTGTGATATGGGCTTGCACAGCAGAGGGAAAGAAACAAAAAAGAGATCAATAGGATTTTTTTCAGTTTCATACTCTTGGCTGAAATGGTCAGAGCTGGAAGGAGTCTCTATTTGACACTGCTAGTTTTTAAATTTGGTCAGGAGGTCTAGTTTGGTCCTCTGCAATTGTGGCTACAGAGGGAGGTCCTCTGTGGCCCGGGAAAGCTCCAGCAGCATAGGAAAAGCGTTGCTGTCTTGGGAGCAGCTGCTGCAAGGGCTCCTTCAGGCTGTGAAGAGCTCGGCACATCCTACCAAAAGAGGGAGAAGGGAGGCATTGCCAGACCAGCCTCAGGCATCTGCAGGCCTGGAAGTGGCAGGCTGTGGTGTTTTCCAAGCAGACTGAGGTCTGTTTCTCACAGCCCAGATTTGGCACCAACTGGGTGTTGTTCCTTGGCAGTGTCCATACTGATTAAGATCACTGAAGCAAACAGGGAAAACAGCCCTCTCCTCCTTGAAAGCAGTTTCTGCAGTGCTACAGGTTAAGCAATGCAGAGAACTTGGATACCATGTGCTTTCATCTGGGAATTACCAACACAGCTGCCCGAGTCCTGTGCCAATTTGTGACTTCTCACCAACAGACGAATAGCATAAATGGTGTGGAAATGCTCCTCCCCATGCCATCACAGCCATTTTAATCACTGTGATACAAGCACTTCTACGCACATAGCACTGGAAAAGCTGGTTTTACCTAGAAATTTTCTGAGCAAAAGTCAGCCATGAAAGCTAAACCACAAATTTTGTCCAGAACTTGATGTACTTTCCTCATGGAGTCTCTCACATCCACTTAAGACTATAGAACATATGTAGTTGTTTTAACTGGACTATTGTACCTCTAGGAGCTTGTGATCCATGCGCTGGTTACCCGCAGCAGGCACAGGCACATGCTGTGCTGCACATATTTCTTAGCCTTCAAGACCATGCTGCGCTCTATATATCCCTTAAACCTAAACTCAACTGGTTAATCATAATGGAAAAGCCTGATGATCACTCTCACCTGGCACCAGCGATGATGCCACCAGGATGTCCTTGTCTTTATCTTGAAAGGAAGCAGCTTATTTTATTTCTAAGAAAGTCCTATAAAAACTTTGAAGACCTCAATGCCAGTGAATCTCACCCTTGACAGGAAGTCTGAGCAGCATGTCATGCCCTGACCATAGGTAAGTCTGATGCCACATCTATCTTGAGGTTCCCAGCATCAGAAGGGACACAAGATTTTATACCTTGCTACTAGCTTTGGTGCTGAACCAGCACTCTGGTGCAAGACAATGTAGAGAAGTGATTTTAACATCCTTATTTTCTCCTTCTACCCAAATACTCCTGAAGGCATATTAGGGAAGCTAATTAGTGCTATTCAGCAGAAGCAAGGACAGGAGGATTTAACCCTAAACACTGAAGAACAACTGAGCTTCCAAACTGTTTTCTCACATGTTTATAGCCAACCAGCCAATAATCCCACCCTGTACTTTGAGAGCCAAATTTACTGGGTAACTCAGGTACTCAGGTGGCTCATAGTTCACTGAGATCAGGTTTGATGCCAAAGCTTTTCATGGAGTCAGATTGCAGGCTGCAGCTAGGAGAGCTATTCTCTTGTGAAATACATCCCACTGAATTTAGCAATGATAAGAAATACAATGCCAGAATGATAAACTCCTAGTCAACTCTGAACTTGTGTGGGATTTGCTGCTCCAGTTCGAACTCTGTAAGTCTATAGGGCCTCATCAGATTCATCCAAGGGTATGCAAAGAGCTGGCTGATGTCATTGCAAGACCTCTCTCAATGATTTTTGAACAGTCTTGGGAATCTGGACATGTCCCAGTGGACTGGAAGCTGGCAAATATTGTCTCAGTTTTCAAGAAGACCAAGAGGGATGACCCTGGAAATTACGGGCCTGACATTCTCACCTCAGTGTCTGGTAAAATTATGGAGAAGATTATTTTAAGAGGTACTGAAGGGGCAGGCACTGATGTCTTTTCTCTGGTGACCAGTGACAGGACCCAAGGGAATGGCATGAAGCTGTGTCAGGGGAGGTTTAAGTTGGATATTAGGAAAAAGTTCTTCACCCAGGGGGTAGTTGGGCACTGGAACAGGTTCCCCAGAGAAGTGGTCACAGCACAAACCCTGATGGAATTTAAGCATTTGGTCAACACTCTCAAACACATGGTGTGATTTTTGAGGTTGTCCTGTGCAGAGCCAGTAGTTGACTTGATGACCCTTCCCACTCAGGATATTCCATGATATTTCCTATGTCCTATGAAATAGGACTTTCATGCTGAGGAGCACAGACAGAATCCTTTGTGTTTGTTGAAGTTCACTTGCAATGTGGAGGAGAAATGCCTGTAAGCTCATAAGAAGAAAGGGAAAGTCAGAAAAAAATACATCAGTACTTGTAAAATTAACAGTAGATATGCACACATGGTAAACACGTATTTTAGAATCATATAATATCCTGAGTTAGAAGGGACCAACTTCACTTTCTGGAAATCTGATGTCACCCCTAGTTGTAGATCACTTTAGTCTACTGCAATTAAAATGCTTCCCTTGTACTTGCAAAGGTTATCTGAGTCCCTAGTTCAGAAAAGACCCTGAAATATCTTGAGAAGAGAAATTCTTGATTCCTCACGTGGGAAATGTGGAAATTCAGGCATTTGTAGATGAGTTCCTGTGTTGTGCCATCCCTCCAATCCCTGCAGGCTGTGATCTGGAGAGCTGGCAGGATACTGCAGCTGGCAGAGATCCTGCTCCCTGAGCATGCGAGTGAGCAAGGCACACGCTGTCAGCTTCAACACCTGCTAAATGGGAACAAAACTCACCACAATGATGCAATATCCATCCTATCACTTGCAAAAATATTCACATCTATATCCATGATAAGGCTGAAATGTTGGGCTTCTTTTAGTCAGTTTTCCGGTGACGGCTAATGCTGCTTATCATCCCTTTACACCTCATGCCCTAAAAGTTCTCTGAGCAGCAGTAAACTGCAAATTCTCTATTGCAAATACACTGTGAATAACTTGCTGAAGACCTTATTAAAGAATATTACTTATGGTGAGAGTGGTATCAATTTTGAGAAATCTCCTTTGTGATAATGGGTTTTCAGATGTGCTTTAAAGCAAAATCTAAGATTATTACTTCAAAACATATGTGTATATATATATTATTACTACTTGGTTTTTATTTATGCTTTTGTCATGGAAGTGCTATGTCACAATCTGCACAGAATCCTATTTTTGTCAAAAAAGAGCCTGAGCAATAGTTAACACTTCTCAGCAAATAGGCCCATACACCAGTCCTGACTATAAAAACAGCCATGAACAGCAAGCAGTTGGCCTTAGTTTATTGTTCTTCAATAGATTGTATCTTGGAACAAATTGCTTTTCAAAAAGCAGGAGCTTCAGGAAGCTTGAAAAGCTTTTAAAGCAGGCATTTCTATTTTACATCTTAAACACAGAACTGCATTCCTGCCCAAAAACCTGTTAGCACAGCTGAGAAAAAAATGCTTGATAGAAAGGCATAAGCCATCAACTCTAAAGATGGGATCAGCTCTAAGCATATGGAACAGAAAAAAAAAAGCTTCCAAAAATATTTGTGGGAGACACTGACTTTCTGTTTCTACTCTTCTTTCAAGGATTATCATGACTCTTTTCTTTCTTGCTTATTTGCATGTCTTTCAGTAAGTAGCTTTTTCCATCATTTTGTTTACTGCTAAGCTCCATATTATTTGACATACTTTCCCCTTATTAGTCACTTAGTTTTTCTTCTTTTATTTTCACCTTGTCCTTGCATTTTTATGTGTCTTTAAGACTCCTTGAGGGTTATTCTTCCAGGCTGCTCACACCCTGAAAAGTAAGACCTGACAGTTCAGTGTGCCTGTGATCATCTTTGTCTGAGAGAAGACGGCTTTCCTTTTCTTATCCTCATCCTCCCAATTTCCCCACAGATGCAGAACATAGTGGGCCTTTTCTTATTCCCCTTCAGAGAAGGAGCAAAACAGAGTGTGGTTTTTTTTTTTTTTTTTTTTTTTTTTTTTTTTTTGAGAAAGATAGAGTGAGAGAGATAACAGGTACCTTTTGGGTTTCTTCTGCAGTGGCTCCAGTAGCCCCAAGTCTTTGTCATTTCTCTTGTGGTCTCTACTGCCTGGTAAATCTTCCCTCACTTCAGCACTGAGGGAAGAAATACTTCTGTTCACAGATGGTCAGAGGAAAAAAAAACAAAACACAGTGAGATTAAATCTATTGCTTCTGACTTAATTATTTTAAGATTTGAGCATTTGGTACTGCAAGAAATCAGCCATATGACCTCTTGCCTCTTGCTTTCAAAAGAGTTTCCGCTTGGGTGCTGAGCACAACTCCATCTTCAAGCAGGAGTCTGAATTGTCAGGTTTCGGTGGAAAAGAAGTACTTTAAAAGTCTACCTTCTGCCTGCTGTCAGGTAACAGCATTTTGCAGAGGTAGGCGCAGAAACAAGCAAAACAAGCAGACATTGAGTGGCTTTGTACTGCACTGTTGTGGAAGAACAGCTTTTTTCAAACAGACTTCCTAATCTATTAGTCTCTCTTGCCACACAGACACACATGAGAAATACCTGTAGGCTAACATCACTCCTAGTAACACAAGGCAAATGTATTTATGCATCGACTGTTGAACAGTGTTTTATGCAATGTGACACCACACACATGCCTGAGAGAAGTTCAGAGCAATAAGCATTTTGCTATTGCGTTTGTTTCAGCTGAAGTGGTGGAGCAGAGAGATCAGCAGAGTAGTGCTGTTGGATGTAGCTGCCAGAGATTAATTGTGACCCCTGTGACTGGCCAGTCAGGCAAATTCCTGCAGCACTTCTCACCAAGGGACAGGCACCACATCTTGTGCAATTCATAGCAAAGAAGCATTTTGTTACAGTGAGAGTGCAGCTCCTTTTTGGTGTAACATGCTCCCCTTCTACTCCAATCACAGACATCACTGGATGTGTTTACATAGAGATACATGTTCTCTTCCACCTTGCATTCTACTTAATTTCCCCACTAATATCAACCTGGAGACTTTCTGTTCATAGGCACATATATTCCAGGTCCAGAAGAAGTCTTAGAGCTAAAACTTTGTCATATACAAGATTAAACCACTGAAGTGATCAGGCTGAGATGAAAGAAACCAGTCCAAAAGTCCTATGTAGCATCTCAACCCAAATTTTCAGTTTAATAGGAAACTGTGCAAAAGACCAGGATTTAACAACATTATTGTGGTGGGAAAATGCAGGAAAAGTTAAAAGTGGAAGAAGAGCTCAGGGCACAGGCCAGAAAACACATATACTTATTTTAAAGCCATTCCCATCTTAAGCATACTGAAATATATGTTACTTAATATAGTGTCATGCAGCTGGATGCACACCTGACTCCTTCCGGACTCTTAGCATCCCGTTGCTAGCTCGTTACTTATCATTAAAGACAAAATACATTAACAGTATTTGCAATGCAATACAGTCATGATCTATTAAATGAGGCAGGGTTCTGGGCTGTTCTGCTGGCTTTGCAGTTGTCACAGTGTCACTGACTCCTCACTGTACCTTTGGTCTAACTGCAGTTGGAGACTGCTGACAAAAACGATGATCCAGGACTTTGTCTCTCATCAGCTGCTCTCTATCTAACACAGTGTAGGCCACCTCTTACTTGAGAACTCCTGGTACTCCTGGAGAAAATTGAACCGGAAATATTTATAATTCTAAAAATCTCCAGGCTTCAGGGCTGGTTTTCCTGGTTTCAGAACTGTGGGATTTAGGCAGACCTAGCACGGGAATGAAACTAGCAGCGTACTGACTGAAGAGTATGTTTTATATCATCTCTGAAATTGAGGATTATGAAACTGACAGGAGAGGGAGATCCCTGGTGTTAAAAATAGGATATTAACATGTATTTGAAAAACCAAAAAACCTCTAAGCTCATTATTTGCCTCTTCATCTGTAATTCCTATTGTTTATGGAGTATTTTATTTTCCTGGAAGTGAGGTTGACATTTTTCCCTATGTGATAGATACCAACAATTATCTTTGAGAGAAAGATTGTTTTGTGGTTAAAAGTGTGGCCCAGGACTCTGAAAATCTGCTTTTGTATTCTGCTCTACTACAGGTGATCCTTATGATGTTTGGCAATTCATTTGATCTTGTCTTGGCCCATTTTCTCTTTGCTAAACTGAAGAAAATAATTTTTCCATACTTCATAGAAGAGTTATGGGCATAAATTAATTCATATTTATGAGGTACTAAAGGGATTCTGATGAGGACCATAAAAAGGCTGACTTACAAATAAAACTCTCTCTGTGTTCTGCTTTTCCACTGATATAGCTGTTTTTCTCTACTTCTTAAAGCAAGGACCTTTATATTCAGAGTAATATTTTTTACTTGTGACACTTCTTGATTTTACCTCAGAACGATAAGTACTTGTACATTGCAGTTGCAGCAATTATTTTTATGCATGATATGCTGTATATGAAATTTCAGTGTCCTTTATAGCCAAACAGAACAGAATAGTTTCTTTAAAGATTTATTTTTAAAGCCTGTGACAGAGCACCAGACTTGCAGCTGACAAGGCAGAAGCATTGCACCTTTACACATAAAGCAGAGGGAGGATGGGAAACAGAGAGAAGAATATCACTTATGATTACCACACAGTCCTCAGGAGGGCTGACTCACGGGTGAGACAGCAGAATAACCTCCAATATGTATAAACTCTGCCTTCTTACTCTGCCTGTAAAACAGAAGTTTGTAGGGTGTCACTCAAGCTATTTTCAAACTTAGGGTGACAACCAAAAAATAAACAAATCAGGGTAAAGTCTCTTGGAAGAAAGCAGAGGAGACTATTCTTCTGTCCTTGACCATTCACAGGTAAACTTGAACCACTTTTTGATATAAAACCCAGGAAACCTTTAGCAGAATCTATCACACAAATATTAGACCCTGCTGAGAATTTTAACACCAGCTTTGCCAATAAAATAATGTGCACAAATTAAGTTTCTTTTGTGGACTGAATGTACTTATTTCTCTATGTATATTTATGATGATACCCAAGCATTATGTAGAAATTAGCTATGCAGCCCTACTCTAAAATTCACGTAGGAAATAAAAACTTTCAAAATATGCCGGGAAAGAAATCTTTTGACTACCACAAAAAACAGCTCTAAAAACTCGAGAAAAGAAAGCAATTAAAAATCTTTTCCTATGCTTGAGCAGCATCAGGAATAATAGAAAACTATGTGACATCATTCAGACAAACAGGTTGTTTAAAGTAAACTCCTAATCAGGGGAATTCAGTCAGTCCTCCAATTATCCTTCCCTTCAAATGTCATCGAGCTGGACAAGAAAGAGCCAATAGAAGAAGGAAGCATTTTAAGCCACATACTGCCACTTGCAGGTCAAAAGAAGTCCATGACAGCTAAATACGGCAAGGATGGAAGCACACAAATTCATAGCCATGTAATGCAGGGTTTCAGAGAAATTTCTTAGAGGCACCTGGAAGAATTTAATTGACATCCTCGAGAGAGAGCAAGTTCGAACAAAGCTAGCTTTGTCACCAAGAAGGAAGTGCCTAGCAGCAGTCATATCTCTTAGAGTAACTGGGATTGTATGTTCAGGTGACTGGTGGCACAGCAGGATGTCCTGGTTTCCACAACACAGGCACAAGTGCATGGAAACATTAGCATGTTGAGAAAATGCTCTTGGACACAGCATGTTGTCAGCTTGGGACTGCACCAAGGGTGAGTCCTGGGCTTGGGGAAAGACAATGTGCTTTTAAACCATCTCAATCTCTCCTCAGGGCCTCTCTGACTCTTGGTGTCAGTCCATGCTGTCTTGGGACAGGTCTACACTGCACTAACAGCAGCATTTCCTGTAGGGTGGCTCTGCTGCCTTGGTGTTGTGCCCTGTTCTTCCCCTTCACTGAGGGAGAGTGTAGATTTGACCATTTAGGTTTCTGCTCTGAGCTACTTTTCTGTAAAAAAGGTGTCTGTGAGGCTACTCATGCCAAGGGCTTGACTCCTCACCAGGAGAAAAAGCAGCACTTGAGGCTATGGGTTTCTCCAGGCATGATGTACAGAGGAAGTAAGAGAGGACCAGCGGTCAGGAGGGGAAGGAGGGCAGTGGGCCTGCCATTCCCTGCCCACCATGGTGCCTCAGAAGCAGGCAGATGGGCTGGGAGGCTGCAGAGCCAGGGTGACACTAGTTCAGTGTGTCCCACTTGGAATGCTCCCTAGGCTGAGGTCCAGCAGAGTTCCATCTGAGGTGGCACTTTGAAGCTGCTGGTTGCATTTGAGCAGCCTGCAAGGGCCCCTGTGCTCTCCTGGGCTTGAGAAACAAGATACAGCAATGTTGGCCTCTGGGTCTACATCACAATTTATATTTGAAGGGAATTCACAGAGTTTCTGCTGAGTTTGGAGGAGGCAGGGAGAGAAGAAAAATGAGTTCAACACATATGTAAGAGGTGGCCCCCATCTCACAGCAGGATGCATTCCTGCTGACATTTAAAATTAATAACTTGTCAATGACACCTCAATTTCTCCATAAATAACATATTCTGGCACATCCATATTATGTCTGCATGATTACATCACAGTATCATCCTAGCCATAATTTGGGCTGACGTAAAAAGTAAAAGTAGTAAGAAGTATGAGATTATGAAAATATTATTTCTTTCCAGTTAGTAGGGTGATTGGGCACTGTACCACTTCAGTGAGAGAAGACAATCTGGGATCTGTGCCCTGGCTCATGTACTGCTGTATTCTGACCTGCTCAGACAAATGGGAAAGAGAATTTTTTGTCTTGTTGGAAAGGTGACTGAACCTTCTTGGCTTTGGTTTTTAAGTGCAAGGTGAGCTTATTGAACTGTTTCCCCGAAGTATTTCAAGTAGGTGAGAAGCAAGGAAGCTTAAATAATGGTATTCACTAAAATAAGTAGAAGTAAGAAAAATTCTGTGGAATTAACAGAACATACTACTTGATGTAAAACGTAATTTCTCCATTTTAGTAGTAGATTATACACATTTCACTCATTGACAGAGAGATAATAATCATACAACTTAAGTTCAATGTCACTACTCAGTATTTTCAGATCATTTCATTCTTGCAATCTTTGTAATTAAGTATTTTGTCTTAAGCATTTTAGAGCAGTTATAAATGGTTTACATTTGATAGGATTCTCCCTTTGGTAGAAATTTGCTCATTTGTAACGTGACTTAAAATTCTGCTGAAACGGTCTGAAATTAAATTATTAAAAAAAGAAAATATGTTGTATGTACAAGCATACAACATTAATTTGAAGACTCAAAGCATTGTGTAGCTCCAGATTTATTTTGTTTATTTATTATGACTGCAGTACAGTATTTAAATTTCAAAGAATTTTGGCAAGTCTATATTAGTACAAGTACAACAGAATCTTAGGCAAAACAACAGTGTATTGGGCTTTTCATCATTTCCTACCATTAGCCTTTCCAGAAAAAATACTTACAATCTTGATATTTAAATGGAATAAATGTATTAAATTATTGGGTTTTTTTAAAGTCTTGCAAGAGTGGATGAAAATTATATTTGAATTTTTATGTTTTTCAAGCTAGGCCTCATTTCTACTTCCATATCAGTCAGCTACTCAAAGGTATAGACACCTGTCACTCAAGCAATTAATGGAAAGATAAACCACATCCTCACAATCTTTCCTGAAGTGCTGTACATTGCCTGGCTGTTTGTAACTCTCTGGTTAAGAGGGACACAAACAATATAAACATATTTGTTCTGCACACCACAAAGTTCCATTAGTGAGCTTCGATTGCTCTTGGATACCTCAGACCACGTCTGGTTTGATGCCGCAGGCATCAGAGAACTGTGTCAGATTTCTGTGACCAAAGGGTGTGGGAAAATAACGACAGTCAATTAAACAAAACCTTGCTCTGTAACCTCAGCATAAATTTGCTTCCCAGAGCACGGCTGAGCCATTCAATTCTCTAGAACCTACATCTGATGAAATTGCTTTCCACTTTCCTCATGTTACAATTTAGCTCCTTCCCGTATCTTCTGTTTTGGGGTCTACATATTAGATGGCACTAATACTGACCCTAAAAATGAAACAAAAGAAAAACTTTCCAAGTAAAAAAACAAAACAAAACAAGGACTTTGACCCCCTACAAAGAAAGGCTAATAAGGAAATCTAGGATAATAAGAGAGAAGCCCTGAGCACCTGGAATTCTTCTGTCAGGTTCTTAGGTTACTAACACAAACAAAGAACAATTGAATCAGAGCAGGCTACCTTCTGGTTTTGGACAGCAGTTACCACATGTTTTTTAAAAATGTACTGTGTACATCTAAGTCTGGGCCCTGTCCCATTTCATACATGTTCAGATCACGCTCTCAGCTGCCCACCCCCACAAAGAGTCGATTGTTAACCTCCATGGACACATCAGGGTCCACTGTGCAGAGCTCATCCTCACACTTTCTTCTCCTTTCATGCCATTCATTCTTCATCTGTAGCTTAGTATGCTGCATTATATATGCAAATATTCGGCTTCAGTGGTCCAACACTGTGAGCCAAAGAGGCCAGAGATTCTTTTTTGAGGTTAAATTTCACAGAATTTTTGTGCCATGAGGGGAGAACCTGCTACTGACTAAACAATCTGAAGTAAATGTGCTCTGCACAAAGTAATTGGACAGATTTTGGCAGAAGTTTTCTCTGAAGCCCCAAGACACAATGCTGTAAAAATAAACTGAACCCCCAGAAGTATTGATATTTCTTTATCCATTTTCAAGTCAAAGATGTCACATAGCCTCCTTTGGAGGATTATAGAAATACTGGATTATAGAAACAAGTCCCAGATGATCAAGATGCTTGTCTGGGATGTGAAAGAGGTGAAAAGTTGGACCCAGGATTCCTCCATCACAGAGGAAGCTGGAAGCTGTCAATAACATCTGGAGAGGAGAAGGTTTTGTAGAAAAGATGTCTGAGGGCTTACAGCAAAAGAGGAAATGAAGTTGAAAGTTGGACACTTCGCAGAAAGAACAGAAAAAGTTTCCACCCTATTGCACGACCCCTGTTGCAGGATGCACCTGCTTTCAGGTGCCAAATTTCTACAATTACATCTTTTCCTCCCCTATGGAGATTGTAGCTGGCCCCAGTCCAGAACTGAGAAATCATTCTGAGTTTTTACACAGATTAGTAAAAGTCGATTTTTTTTTTTAATGGAGGAAACACAGAGAAGACCATGAATTTTCAGCTTGAGCTATAGAGGACGCAAACCAAAACATTGTATTTCATAAACTCAGACTAAGATTTTAAAGGTTATGCCAATTTTCCAGCTTAAATGTATGTTCGAACCCTAGGCCACTGCATCTGTATTAGGAAAACTAATTTGGTTCCAAAGGAAGATTTAAAAACAACAATGAGACAGGCTCATAGTGTGAATATGGTAACAAATGAGAAATGCCTTAAGCCCAGAAAAGTGTTTAAGAGGCAATTATAATAACCTCAGGAAGTTCAGTAAACTCATAACCTAATAATCAATAATCTCATGAAGTTCAACAAGGCCAGGTGCAAGGTGCTGCACCTGGGTGAGGGCAGTCTCATCCCCTAATACAGGTTAGATGGAGAATGGATCAAGACTAGCCCTGGGGAGATGGACTTGGGGGTTTTGTTTGTGGACGAAAAGCTCAATATGACTTGGCAATGAATGCTCACAGCCCAGAATTCCAACCACATTCTGGGCTGCATCAAAAGAGGGGTGACCAGCAGGTTGAGGGTCATGATTTTCCCCCTCTACTCTGCTCTAGTAAGACCCCACCTGGAGTGCTGCATCCATGTCTGGGGGTCCCAACAAAAGAAAGATACTGACCTGTTGGAGCACGTTCAGAGGAGGCCACTAAGTTGTTTCAGAGGGCTGGAACACCTCTCCTATGAAGACAGACTGAGAGACTTGTGGTTGTTCAGCCTGGAGAAGAGAAGGCTTCGGGGAGACTTTATAGCACCTTCCAGTACCTAAAGAGGGCCTGAGAAAGCAGGAGAGGGACTTTTTACAAGGGCGTGTAGGGCTAGGACAAGGAGGAATGGCCTTAAGCTGAAGGAAGGTAGGTTTAGATTGGATATTATGAAGAAATCCTTTACTGTGGGGGTGGTGAGGCACTGGAACAGGTTGCCCAGAGAAGCTGTGGATTCCCCATGGCTGGAGGTGTTCAAGACCAGGCTGGATGTCACTCTGAGTAACCTGGTCTAGTGGAAGGTTCCCTGCCCATGGTAGGATGATTGGAATTAGACAGTCTTTAAGGTCCCATCCAACTCCAAACATGCTATGATTCTATGATTCTAATTCTTATGAATTATATGCAATTTCATAGGCACCATTTAAAGATAAAAATATAGTGATGTAGTGTGCAACTGTCAAGAGCACTTAAAAGCTGTATTAGCCAAGATAAGAAGAATAAAATTTTAGGATGTTTCATAGGTAACAGAATAGTTTAAGACAAATATAATATATTCTTGTATAGAAAAGAACTAATGCTTCACTTGGACTTGGCTAGAGTGGCTAGAATGACTTAGCTTAATTTATTTAAAAAAAAATCATGAAAGAAAGGAATTTTTTAAGTGTTTGGGGCCAAGAAGCAGCTTTATTCTTCTATGTATTTAATACAAAGACATTTTTCACAGTTCAGTTATCCACTTCTAGGACATTTTGAGTTCATTGTTACTTTGAAGGCCACTATTCTGAATGGGGAAGAATACTTAACAATATAATTTTAAATGTTAGAGAGTGAAGGTGAAATGATCAATCATCTCAGTTTAGCATAGAGGCTGGTACAAATAAACCCCCTAAATAAGAATGTTTTTCTGAAGTAGTTTAATGACAAAGAAGCATTTCTGATTATATCACACCTCCTGTATTAATAGAGCAAGGTATTTTGATAACTATCTTTGACCTATCTAGTTAAAGGTGTCTTATAAATGTTTCAAGACAAACAGTAGAGCATGAAGTCTGGGTTTATGCAGGCCTATCAGTTCAGAAGTGTGTGGTGCTAGTTTGATTCCAAGTCTCATAGATACTGATGCATTACTTAGCACCCCAGTTCCTGGTAACAGAACATCAAGTTTGTTTGCATGACAAGGAAACCTGTAGCCTTCCTAGTCTGGAATTTCATCAAGTACACCTGGAAGTTTCCAAAGACAAAGAGAACCTAACATATCTCAAAACACTAGTCTGAACCCTGATATTTGAACATTTGCCTCTTCAGGCTAATCCTTCAAATTCAGTTTCTTTTTGCAGTTACATAAAGAGTCACTTTCCTTCTGCGTCCAGCGGGACTCAGCCAGACTGAGTTGCAGAAAGTGCCCCACTGCTTCACTTTTTGGACTGTCAGGGAGCCAAGTGCTCTGTCTTTTTCTCCTGTGCAGTTAACACAAGACCATGGGCCAAAGACACTGAATCTCTCTGAACGAACAGCTGAGAGCTCCAATCATGCCAACATGGCCGGCTCCAACCTAGACATATTAAATCAATCTGGACTTGTCCTGGCTTCTGCAGAGCTCTTTGGCTATAGCTCCACCATCTTTCCCCAGGTTTGAGATTATGGTCCCTCAAAGCCAGCTTTGGGCCAGTGATGCTTCATTTGATCTCTATTGAGGCTAAGCTAATAAGCCCAATGGGACCTTAACTGCTCTGCACAGGTTTCCAGTTTTTCAGTCAATGGTTTAACAGCTACAATGGAGAGATGAGTGTCCTGGTACTAAATCTAGTCAGGTACTCAACACCTCCTCTCTCAGACACTGTTTTTGAGGCCCCAAATGTCCAGCCCTTTAAAGAACAGGACAATGTCCCATTTATTTTGTTTTTCTTGTTTTAAATCCTGTATTAATGCTGTACTTGTTACTTGGCCAGCCAAATAAGACTGTGACTATTATAAGTCAATGGCTTGGAAGCCTGGGGTTTAATACTTCATATAAATTCTGGCACCACTCAATTTCCTCAACAACATGTTCTCAGAGTTGACTGAAATTCCAGGGGGGAAAGAAGAGTTTCCCATACATTAATGGGATATGGAAAATGCCAGCTCTGCCTCTGAAAGTTTTTTTAACCAGATGTATAGTTTTTCTCATCAGTAAACTGAAGAGGTATGCATTTGCTGTTGCAGATGCAAATGCAACATTTGCATGGATCAGTAAATACGTTTCCACTGCAGTGTAAATACACTTGACAGTTTGAATCTGCCATGAATTTCAGTGATAATTATGCAAATGTCATGCAAAACCAAAGAAAAGCAGTTTCTTAAATATTCATGTGGAAACGTTTATGTTACAATTATAGCAAGATACATAATATTCAAAGTATACTGACCATAAAATTTCTATGACAGCTCTATTCTGCGTGAACAGTTAGGAATACTTAGTGCCATCCTTCATACTTGTGGCCACAATAATTATTACAAATAATTATTGTTAATCAGTCTCCAGGGGTACGGCTGTGTAGTCCATTCCCATGAGCTCCAACAGCTAAATATGTATTGCCACATAGACTTCCAGAATGTTACTATATATGTGTCACCACTACTGTATGCCATAGAGGGTTGCTTGAGGACATGCTTAATCTGAAGGAAAAGGCATTATCTGTGATAAAAGTATCTTGCATTTTCTGAGCCTTTCAGAGTTCTTGGGAAAATTCTCATATCATTTGTATGTTTGCAGATTTCAGACACACAGGTCTCCCATCACTGAAACAGCTTTTGTTCTTGGGATACAGACCTCTCTGAACAAGAGTTTCTTGACTCTTTCTCTTCAAGTCAATGTGACTGTTGTCGCCGAATTTTTGGCAACCTTGTTAAAAAAAATCAGCAACAATGCACTATCAGTTTTTGGCTCCTCTTCATTGTTTAGAGGACCTGGTTGTTTCTTAGCAAGGTGTCAGTGCTGTTTCAATAAGATCTCACTATGAGTCCATCTGGAATACCCACTAAAGATGTGGAAGACTAGCAAGTACTAAAAACCCCTCTAAAAATAAGGAGAGTGTTTTTCACTGAGGTCCCTGGAAACAAGAATATTTACCTGTAATTTATTCTCTGTCCCTTTCATACCCCTATGATCAGGATTCCAGGTTTTTAGATTAACCCACGATTGATGATCAGAAGCCTGGCCTCTACACCAGGCCATTACCACAAAGAAAGTGGCTGTATACTGAGAGTGATGTGAACTAAACTTGTGTGAGCCCTGATACTGCAAAATCAGAGATTGGAAAGAAGAAAGTGGATTGACAAAGAAATAGACCCTTGTCTCAGAAAGTTTCATGCAATCTTCCTCTTTTATTTAAATTGGTCTTCACCAGGGGAAGTTAGTTCAAGGTTGTCACATTAGGGAAGAAGAGTAATAAATACCATATACATGATGTAATATTTACTGCACATGAGGGGAAGAGTAATAAAATATCATAAAAATGGTATAATCTTTACTAATCCTGTTAATGATTCTCTCCCTGCCAACTGATGTCAGCACCAAATTACAGTACAGATGGAATCTCTAATCTCATCTCACCATTCCCTCCATATTTCAGTATTGCAATAGTAGAGGCTATTCCTGAGATGAACTTCCAGCGCTTCTGTTAAAGTTTTTGTGTCTGTGTTAAATTTTGTAAGACTGACCTGTATTAGCAATAATACTGATCTTTAACACAAGAATATCTAAGAAACAGGACATACTCTGACTAAATTAAACATCATTGCATCCTTTCAACCTAGGCTATATGTCTTCAAAGTATGAAAGAAATAAATGGAATTTTCTGATATAAATATGTACTACATGAATATTACTTGGTTTAGACAGTACAGAAAAACTGACTTGATGCTATGAGTATATATCTTACTTTGTAACATATAGGAAATATCTTTCTGCATCTGCAAATATCTCTGTATTTGTTGTGCTGTAAGAGTGTCTAAAGAATCTAACAATAAGCTTTAGTATGACAACAACTGTACAAATTCAAAGTTCTGCCTCCAGAAGATTTTCTTGCTACCCTTATGTTTGGATTCAGGGTTAACACATCCCTCAGCTAGTCTAGTATAAGACAGAGGGCAGTGTTCAAGAGTTCTAGTTTCTAGATCTGCAAAGGTGGCAAGGCTACACTGAAGGAATCCTGAATTCTTATTGCCACTGACACATTTCTCCACTGTTGTCCCACACAGGTGAATAATCAAGGTAGTTCATTAGAAACAGGACAATACAGCATATTAGGTAGGTGACTCTGCCTACCAGGTTGTTCAGAACCGTTTTGAGTGTCCCTATGCAGCTGTGTGCAGTGCTGTATAGGCCAATCCACCACAAATTATCACTCAAGTGGGAATGCAAGGTTCCCGATTCACACTGTTGTTAAAGAGTTGAATCCTTTTCTGATTCATATATATTCCACATACACAATAGCCATGCAGAATTTGCTATAACAATCATACATTTTTCAAATAGCTATCAAAGTAATTTGCATATCATACTTTTTCCTGCCCTTGCATTTTCTTATCTCTGGTGCATGTTCCATCTGTAATTTAGATCTTGGCAGCTGTTGTATGGCTAGAGGTACTTTACATTTCTTAAGGGAATCTCTTGCTAAGCACATTCCTATTTGCAACTTGACTTTTCCCTTCATTGTTTTGAAATCATTGCTGCTGATCACGGTAATGAGCACTTTGGCAAAGTTTCTCTTTCTATTCCTCCTCAAAGTCCTCATTTAAGATCTCTTGGCAGCGTTAGAAATGTGGAATCTCACCTACCCTCCCCTGCCTCAACACACAGTAGCCATTTCAACGCTTTTCAATAAACACAAGCCATTTTTTTACCTTTGTGTGAAGCCTTGAGTGCACTAATTGGTCTTTTTGGCCCTGACTAGGCTCACCTGGTACTCCCACCCACATCCCTACCTGTTGGATATTATATAGGGTCAGGGTGGGCTTCCCTTCTTCAAACTCTGTCACAGCCTGTACCTGGTCAAGGACTCTCACACTGTGGACTGAATTTTCCACTAGACCTGAGCCCTGCCTCACCACTGTTAGCATCCATTTGGTGTCCTGGTGCTCTGTTAGAAATCTCCCTTTTAAGGGTGGGGACTTTCCTCAAGGGGTGGTTAAGTTTTTGGGGCTATAACAAGGAAGTCTATGGCTTTCTCTCTGAGGAATGGTAGCTTCCTTGACATCAAAACCAGCCTACTATGAAGTCCAGAACTGTAGCCAAGGAAGTTATTAGGGTTTGAGGAAAAACCTGCCAGTCCTTTTGAGCATTTTAATGGAGTAGGTTCTTTTTTCATTACAGAGAAGTAACTCAATAGCTATCAGGCGCAAGCAATGGAACAGTTTAAGTTATGTAGTAATGAAACACAGTCTAGCTCTAAAAATGACTAGGTAAAAAGAAGTACCACAGTTCATAAAAAGTACATTTGGGAACTGGAATGATTGAGTGCACCTTAAGTATCAGCAAGATTGCGCATCTAACTTCAGAACAGGATGGCAGAGAAATATCATTCTGCTGCTTACATGAGCAACGTGAGTTACATAAGAGGTCATAAGAGTAAGAGCTTGTCCTTTTAGTCTTTTGGTGCTTTTTTAGCAAAAACCACCACTGAAGGATGTACCTAAAGCACAGAATTTAACAGTCACAATGCTGGACAATCTCCCCAACAAAACAGCATTTGAAACTTAGGGCCTTGTTTATACGACTTTGAGGTTATTTAGCTGAAGGTCTCTTTTCAAAATCTTTCTGTGGTAATAAGCATTCATATCAGTCTATTTTTTATGCTAGCTCCACTTTTCATATGTGAGAACACTAATGCTATTTCTGTGCAATTTGACAACTATTAGAGCCACTCCTGGTGAAAGAATGAAGTCCAACTACATGTAATAAGATAGAACCATTTCTAGCATTTCAAAATGTACTGGTGAGTCCTGAGTAAACTATTAACACGTTTAGCTGGAAGACTAATTGCAATACTATAGTTCAGGAATCCCCTTGAAAATGAGTACTCAGTTTCCACTTCAGCAATATGCTGCACTTAGAACCAACAGCTGTGACTACCTGTACTCAAAATACTGCAAATCTATCAGCACAAGTCTAAAACAGGACAGTTTGCATAACCAGGCACATTGATTATGGCTTACTCACTGCCACCTTCATACAGCTGCAAAATCATCTGTTTTATGCTTCTAGGCAATGAAGAGAAAAGGAGTGTTAAATCCAGATGTTTTCAGGGCAATATGGGTGGGAGGGAGCACAGCCTGGCTTTTTCACTCCAGTCTGAGTGACTGGCCAACAGTGGAGTGGATTATCTTCTCAGAGAAGCTAGTGGGAAGAAAGGGAAACAATACTAAATCAGGAGGAAATAGTTTTATTCTCCACACCTGTTCTTTCTTATATAAGTGAAACATCTGTTCCTATTTTTGAATGGGCAATGAAGTTGTCACAGAGTAAGACAATGGAAGCTTGTCCTCGTGAGAACAGCAAAAGTAGCTTTTCAAGATAGGCAATTCAGGAAAGCAGCATGGTATTCCATATTCTGGAACAGGAAGGTAAATCATAATCTGATACTAAAGTTCCACGGCACCACATTTCCAATGCTGCTGGGTAACTTTAGCTCACAACTTTTGGAATTTGATTGTACAGAGTGTAGAAATAATCACACAGCTTTGGGGACAGGCATAAACACAGGTCTGGTCCTGTGGCTGCTCTTACATTGACGGGAGATGCACATGAGAGGCTGAACGTGTAAGAGGAAATTGAATCTGAAGTGTTACATATCTGTCATGGAGTCACACAGGTGCCAAAAATAGACCAACCAAAACCAAACAGGTTACCTCATTAACTGCCCAATCAGGGAAATATTTTTACATATATCCAACCTCCACAGCATATACATAGAAATCTCAGTCATCAAGTTCCTTTAGCCATCACCTCCTTTGACCACTCTCTTCCCAGTGCTTTTATTCAGAGCAGTTGAGGCCATTTCCTCTGCTCCCTGGTCATTGCCTGGCTTCACCTCTTGCTTTCTGGGTGAGGTCGTAAATCCCAGCAGATCAAAGGATTTAGAACTGTATTTAAGAGACTAGTTCATGCTGTTCCCAGGGGAAGGCGGCTTTAGTGATTTGCTGAATAAAAGCACTTTCTTTCCCTTGTTACAACTGTTTCTAACACTCCTAAAACTGTGGATGTGTGCTGGAAAACACCCGAGAAGCTGAATTTTATACTTTTCCCCCTGGAAGAAGGCATTGATGTGTGAGGGTCTTTACTGACCCCAAAAGAAGAGTGTAAAGGCTTTGAGGAGACATTATATTTAGCATTGCAGAAACGAATCAGGGACAGTAGAAACGATGGTCTGTCTGAATTGAGCTAATTCCCAAGGACTTGTTTAACAGTCAGTATTGACAGACAGCATCCCTTATTGGGACAGACGGTACTCAGTTTAGCTACTCAGAGGGGCTATGATACAGGCCTGAATGTGGGATACACCGCTTGGGAGAATCGCTGGTGCTCTGGCCTGGATGAGGCTGTGGGATTAGTGCTGAATTTTATTTTCCAGAGGAATGACGGAGTCAGATATCAGAGTCATCCTCTGAGCCCTACACGTACAGTTATCAAATAAAAGGCACTAATAGTCCATAGAGATAATTTGCATGGACACCACTACTGATCACGTGCAAGACCTGAAGCAACATAACAACTTTCCTGACAGCAGGACTTTTTCAGTATATTGCAGGAGACAGAAAGTCCTGAGTCTTGCTATATACTGTAGGGAAGGGCTGGCACAAGGGGAGTGCAGACAACCAGCACAATGTGGCAGTGGCAATGATCCAAATGATCAGGGAAGCATAACCAGAATCTTTCTGTTAAAATCAGGCTGTGTTTCTGTCTGCAAGCCTAGATATAGTCAGGGGTATGATACTGGTTTTGATAGGATTTCAGGAGTGCAGAACTGCAACATGTGATAATAGAAGCTTTCAGGATAACTATGAAAAGCAGGTGCTGACTTTTTACTGCTTACATTTTATTGCTTTTTCTTTGCAAAAATATTAAATTAAATTATAATTCTGGTGTTTTGGTTTTGTGGTTTGTTTGGTTTGGTATTTTTTAGTTATTCAATTTTTTTCTGGAGATTCAGCATTAAATTAGATGCTTGAGTTCACTAGGAAGCACGTGAAAAACTGGGCTGCTTGTAAAAATGTTTCAGCTGAGTGTGTGCCAAAATATTGCCACAGGACGGTAGGGAACAGCTTGTGCAGCAAATTAAACTATAGTGAGTCTGTCCAAAGATAAGGCTCTGAACTCTTCTTTCCAGTACTAATGTACAGCTTTCTCTTAGAGGAGGATAAGTAAGAAAACCAAGCAGAAAAAGGCCTATTTCTGTAATTAGAACATTTAGGGGGTTTCACCTGGTAGGTAAAACAGCACTGTTAAAATGTTCCATATAATCAGAAGCAATTTGGATATCTGTCCTGGACTGGGAAAATTGACAATCAGAAAAGTAAGAAGGAAGGACTGCGGGATGGAAATAGATTTCAGTGTCCTTTTACATTAACAACTTTGTTACAAAGACAGTATCGTTTTGAGTCACTCCATAATTTGTGATTAGCTTTAGTTCCTTTTCCCATTTTTTCCCTCCTACAGTCCATATCTGAATAGTTGAACATCTCCATCAATAACAGAAGTATTACAGACCAAACTACATGGAAGGAAGAGGGTAGCAAAGCTTTTAAAAAAAAAAACAGATGACCCTCCAGCTGGAGTAGACAGCCTCAGATCTTGTACAGAGATGCCCTTGTATCATAGTCAACTTGATGTACAAATTTTTACATTACCTTAAGAAAATTATTAAATTTCTGGCTCTGAGATAGCTTTTTGTTGACATGTATCCCTTTAGGAATGTGTTGTCCTCCAAAAAATTGTTATTTCCATTATAAAAGTCACGTTGAACTTAAAGGTACGAGAAGGAGTTCAATACATTGCACTTTGTTTTGTTGTTATCCTAAGTATATGATTCAGAAACAACTTTCTAATCTTGGAAAAGTAAGGTATGACTATTGTAAAACTATGCTGAGCAGTTTGTCCTTTGACTTTTTAATCTTTAGGCTAACTCATCAGAATTGAAAAACATTGTTGACTGCACCATAGATATGAGTTCTGGTAATTCAGTTGGCAACTGCTTTGTCTGAGAGTTCAAGAAGTGCTCTTCTCCGCTGAGCAGATATTTTAATGGAATTATTTAATTTAAAAGAACTTCATTTAAAGTCATGTCATTATGAGAAGGAAGATGACAGAATGAGAGCCTGTATGTAATATGAATTACACATAATGCAAATTACACATAATACAAATTACATGTGTTGGATTGCAAACAATCAAGATGAATAGCATAATGGTCCTATCACTTAATTTCATACTCCCCTTCCACTTTTTAGTGACCAACTTTTTTCTTGCATTCAATACTGGTAGATACAGTCTCTGGGCAAGGATTAAGCCCCTACTCTGTCTAAAACCATCAGGCTGCTCTTGAATGTATGTATACAAATAGAAAAAAAGTTACGTGAGGAAGAAGCATCAAACATCCTATGTCTAAACACAGCCCTCAGATGCAGTAATAAATGTAGGCCTGCACTTCTTGGTCTCTCTGCAATGAATAGAAGTGGTATTATTGACTTCAGAAGGAACCAGAAATAGCCTGAAAACAGCATATACAAGTTGTTGTGCCTGTTTCTAAAAGACACCAGGATAGAGGCTGAAAAGAATGTCTTTTATATTCATATATATCAAGGATATATATCATAGATGTATATCTGTGGCTTGTATTGCCAGAAGTTCTTGGAATAAAGTTCTTTTTAGTAAAGGAAGTTTCCTGTTAAAGTCTATCATTGAGGATTAGGGAAAAGGAAAATAAAAAAGTGAATTAAATTGAGAAAGGAAAGAAGGCTCTGCAGGAAATACCTGGCTGTACAGTATCCCATCCTGTGGCTTATCCTGTAAAACATCTATACTTAAACTTCTCCAGGCACAGCAGAAGCAGTGATCCTACAAAATTAAAAGTGAATTGGTGCATAAGATTCAATCTCATTTGACATCTGATTATCAGTGGAGAAGGTTTTGGACAAGGAGTTAAAACCTTGAACTGGATCCAGATAGCCCAAGATGCTATTTGATTATTTCCCTAAGTGTAAGCTTCTTTGGCTCCATTTGGTGTTGGATATAAAGGATGTGACTCAGTTGGTTTTAGAAGGAAGATGAAATATTGCTTTGATCATCTGTAAGGTCTGAAATTCCTGTGTTTCTTTGATTTTGCCTACGCTGCTTTTTCTTCAGTGCTAAATTTTGCTGTTTATTTATGTCCTTGGCAACCTGTACTGCTGCACACAAGCTCAAAATAACATTATATACCTGAAGAATAAAGATGTCCTCATCCTTGTGTGGCGTGGAAACACCTATTATTTTGGTTGCTGCTGGTCATAATAAAAATTAATTTAGATATGAGGACTGACTATGGGCCAAAAAATCCTACTCCCAGATCAGCTTGGGCTTGCTAAAATAGGAAAAAATATTTTATAGTATTATCTCTGTGTGAAAACATTTGGCTGATTCTTGCTCTGAAGGATTGCTTTCTCCTTTAAAAGCAGGGGGTAGTTCAGAGGTCAAAAATGAAAATTAAGTATTAGTCATCCAGTAACGGTGTCTGCTCAGCATTCAGTGAAGGACGTGAATCCCAAATAACATCAAATATATATTGCTCATTTCAGAGCCCTCTTCCTAATGCAACACCTCTTTCAGGCAAACTTGCTAACTGGTACTCCAGTGTATATACCTTGCCACCCCTGACATACACACCTGTTTATGAAAGTGTGTGCGGTGAGCAATTTAGGAACTTGCCTGGGAATCAGTCCACTCTTCTCTCTCTATCTCCTGCTCTACCCAACCACTGCAGCACCTGCTGGCAGAGGGTGTGGGGAGGTAAGGACTGATGAAAGCAGAGCTAGTCCTCAAAAGAGACACATGTTGCATGCAGGGCAAAACAGATGAAGTAAATGTGATGGAATTCCCAAAGACATAGCTTATTCTATTCCTGTTTTGCAGCCAAAGAGATTCAATTGGGAGGGTGGAAGGGAAGGAAGACAGACCTATAATTTTTGATTTTCATTCATTCCCCAATCTCTTGATTAATTTTGAAATGTTTTAATATAACTACAATCCTGTTTGCAAAGGAGGGGAAAGAGGATTTTTTTATATATATGGAATAGTAAATGAAAGAGTTTATGCAACTGCAATTGTTTTTGTTTTTTCAGCTTCATCACCCTGGTCAAGAAAATTAAACAGGTAACAGACTTGGAAGTAACCTAAATACACATTGACAGAAAATTGCCCTGAGATTTCGTCTCTAATCGAGCAAAAATATTTAACTGTTGTATCCTCTTCCATTAACTTAGTTTCATTTAAGAGACTTTTTTAGTGCTGGAAATCACACCAACAATTATTTTTCTGTGACTTGGAATGATTTCTGATTCACCTTCAACAGCTAAGGACCACAAGAATTTATACAGCAGAACAGATCAGAAATCTTCTTTGTCCACTGTTTTGCATCTCAGTGGCTTGCATTAGATGCTTCATGAACAGAATCAATGGACTCCCACTATGAATGAAATATATGTGAAACTAAGATGAAAGGTTTTTTAATCTGTGCCAAATTTACTGCCTTTGAAAGTCCAATGAGTTTCCTTGGTATTACATTATGACATAGGCAAACTATCTTAACATAAACTAGTCATTATTTTTACTCTGTTATCATATGCTATTGCTCTTTTTTCAGATTCTCAAGCACTTTACTATTGACTCCTGTGAAATTGCTCCCAGTACACACAATTTTAAGAGTGCGAGATCCAGTGTCTTAATCTCCTTTAGTGATTAAAAGGATGATTGATCCTACCATTCTGTTTGCCTTGCCAGTTAGTTTGATGACCTTTTTATTTCCACTGCATCTTTTTGAGCAGTATGAGAAACTCAAATTTTGCTGTAAGTGAAAACATCAACTGAAAATACTGTTTTCCACGGTAATCTCCATTACCTG
This sequence comes from Pipra filicauda, assembly GCF_003945595.2. Taxonomy (NCBI): domain Eukaryota; kingdom Metazoa; phylum Chordata; class Aves; order Passeriformes; family Pipridae; genus Pipra; species Pipra filicauda. Next base: position 1,606,938 of record NW_024104287.1, read on the forward strand.
CTCAATGAAGGTAGTATCATGCTTGGATGTAGTACTATCTGCTGCATGTTGAGCAGACACCATTACTGGACTGACTAATGATTCGTTTTCACTCGCTTGGCTTCTGAACTTCCCCCTGCTTCTAAAGCAGAAAGCAAATACAAATAAGCCTGCCCTGAAAGTTGAGTTTCAGGTGGGTGCTAGTTAAGGTAGGAAGGAAATTTTACACCTCTCCTCCATCAAAATGCCTTTCTTCTTGTGCTCTGCTATCTAGACATAGAAATGGATCAATATAACTGCATACCAAATAACACAGCAGTGCTCAAGGGCAGAGGTGGCACCTCAGGGAACTGCAACTCATATCAGATAGATTAAAAGTTGTGCCCTGAGTTGCAAGTGGAGAGAGGAGGTCTTGTAAGATATCACCCTCACTCACAAAACAAAGAGAAGAGAGTGGAAAGCAAGTTTTTTCATTTTAAGAGGATAAAATGCCTCCAAAAGTTCACCAAGGAATTTCACGTGGAATTTCTCAACTGCAGTATTTGGTTTTCCTGTGGGCCAGCTGGTGTTCCCACATATCCTGGAAGTTACACTGTAAGAACTTGTTGCTTTTTTCACTTTTCTTGAGGAAGTTGTTAAATATGATTTATGCTGAGTGAGTTTGAAAGAAGTGTCTGTATAAGTGAAATTGTATTTGGTCAATACAGTAGAACTCTCCTCAGGCATGTTTTTAAAGACAAAAGGGAAATTTCACACTGGAAGCTGAAGAGTGCAGAGCCATAAACTGTAACTATTTTAATGACCTCTGTTGACAAGAAAAAGGATATGAAAACATAAAAATAATAAAGCATGATAGAACTGGAAAGTTGGAACTCTGTTCACCAGGATTCAGACTATTCTGGTTTTTTATTAAAGGTTAATGATTAGAATGAAAGAACACAAGTATCTTGATAGCACTGCAGTGGAAGATGAAATTATATGATATGATTGATATGATATGACATCAAACCATATTATCATGATTAAGCTGCAAAGGAACTTTTTACAAGGGCCTGTAGGGATAGGGCAAGTGGTAATGGTTTTAAACTGACAGGATAGGTTTAGATTAGATATTAAGAAGTTCTTCACTATGAGGGTGGTAAGACATACCCAATCCCTGGAACTGTTCAAAGCCAGGTTGTAAGGACCTTTGAGCAACCTGGTCTGTTATGTCCCTTATCATAACAAGAGGGTTATGACTAGATTATCCTTCCAACTCAAACCATTTTATGATTTTATTATAAGAGTTCATTTGATATGATATTTGATATCATATCATATCATGGACATGATATAATACAGTAAAACAAATGAATGCAGTTTGTCTTGCTTTGTTTACATAAATAGTACAAGAGATGACATTCACATTTCAAAGTACAGAATCTACATCCAGGAACTTGAAACAGGAAAAAAAGAAAGGAAAGAAATAATGCCTCTACTACAGGTAACTCACAATACTTCTTTGAGATCAGGCTTTGAGGTAACTCCCTTCAGCCTCGACCCTAGTGATAAATAAAACATCTAGCACTGACCTGCTGGGGGAACACAGCAGAACCCACAACAAGTGGTGGGACTGCACTGCACTTCTACTAGTGTGTTACAGATGGAGCTTGTCAGTCTGCAGCAGGAAATAACACAGTCCTCCCAAGGCACTGCAGCCAATGGTATCCCACAGCTGAGTCCAGATTTTAAAGATCTAAATGGGTAAACAATTATGACTGAAGAAGTCCTGACTGTTCAAAACATTTGCACTTCCAAAAAAGACAAACCCAAAAGAACTTCTTTTGGAGATAAAAACTGTCATAGAAAAGATTGTGAGTGGAACAAGTACCACTGCAAGTCAGTAATTACTAAGACTTGTGAACTCCAGGGGATTAATGATTCCTAGAGGATGATCAAAGCCAAAAGACGGAGACAAAATCAGTCATTACAGACATAGGAAAACACTGGACAAGAGAATTTGTTCTGACACTGTTCATTTGTGACCTGGTGGAACAACAACCTAACCAGTTTCCTGTCTCTCAAATTAATGTCCTAAAGATTATTTTTTTTCAGGGAGCCACAAGGGAGAAATCTGCAAGTGCAGCTCTGCCAGAAAGCAGTCACTACAACAGATTGCTTCATGCCTTCTTTTTTTTATTTCTTGCAATGAAAAATCTAGCAAGGAGTGTTATTTTAGCATAAAGAGAGGCAAATTCCTCCTGATGGAGGCAGAGGGGATCCATTTATTATCCCTAGGTCTTGTTGCAAGGGCAGCTCAGAGAGTAGAAGGGAATCAGATGTCCTCAGATTCTGCTGCCCTCATGTTGCCTTAAAGTCCCTGGACACAGTGAGACAAAGACCTCCTTGGCATAAGCTTGGTAAGCATTTCATGTTATTCCAAAGATGACTTGGCTCATAGCAGTTTCATTTGTTGTGAGTTGCAGCAGAGTTTTTTCTTTTCTTCTCTCTCTCTTTTTTTTTTAATATACTTCATTTATTTTCATGTCTTTGATGCTTTCCAGAGCAGCTCTTTTCTCACTGTCATCTTCAATTGAGGATATCCTGGGAGTATGTGACATCTTCCTGCATGCCTAGAGCAGGCCTTTGCTAATGTTGATCCTGGCTGCAGAAATTTTATTCTGTTTTGCATACTTAAAGTTGGAATTATATCAGAGTTGGAAATTATATCAGAAATGAAAGACTGACAATTTGTGAATAAAAATTAGGATTCATTACGCTCCTGGTTGTTATCTGAAAGGATACCTGTATTGCTTCTACAGGCATGTACATGTCCCCACCAGCAATGTCATGACAGCGGGGTGACTCCACACCCCCCCTCCTTTTTAGTTAGCTGAAGGGGAAGGGTTAAGCCAGTATGGTAACTCGGTGCAGACTGAAAACTAAATCCTAACTTCAGATGAAATTTGCTTCAGTTAAAAATCAACACCAAACAAATAATATCAGGTGTTAGCATTGGCCAGATGACTGCTAGAAGTGTTTAAATCTCTTTTCAGTTTTCGAAATCAAACTAAAGCAATCTAAACCTGTCCAAGCTTGGCCAGCACTTGCCTGCAGTCACGGTTGTGGTTTGTGCTGGAGCAGCTTGGGGTGGGCTTTTTTCCATTTCCCTTCCTTCTGGAGATTCATCATCTTATTCTTGAGGGGAAAGGGAAACAAAGTATCTGTATCTTGTTGATGAAGGCCATGGTGCTGTCTTCTCCAGAGAGGTAGATCCTCTTCCCTGCCCCTTTCTGCTGGAGAGGGCCAAGCAGAGAGAACACTGGCATTGCGTTTGGGAGCTCTGCCCTCCTTCATTGCTCCTGTGTAGAGGAAGTAATAGTTTGATGCCTGCTTGCCCTTGGACATCTATATTGGGTCATTGGCAGCTGGGCCGCTTCTTAGCACTGCTTAGCACTGACTCCATTAGTGTCGGCTAGCAACAAAGCACATTTCTGATTTGGGAGAAGTAAGTCTGCTCATAGCTACCACTGTTAGAAATATACCTAGTTTTGGCTGCAACTAGGTTTGAACTTCGGTTATACAGAGGTCAATGCTAAAGCTTGTGCACACTACTCTCTTGACTGACACTTTGTAATGGATTTTTCTGCTAGTGTTGTTTTCAAGGCTTAGGATAAGAAATACATAGATATTTGCTTTTAGGACCAGCTCATCTACATATGTTTTCTAGGTCTTCCTGAAGGAAGTAATCGTTACCGGTGAAAAAGTCTGCAAGTCTTTTCAAAACTACAGTAAATAACCTGCTCTTCAGTCTCTCAACTGAAACAGCATTTTTCATCTTCAGGTTAAAAATGTAACAGAAAAGATCATGGCTAAGAAGAGTGCAAATGGAAGTGATGCAAAAAGCATGTCTGAAATCAAGACATATTTACTGTCTCATCACTTATGGTCTGTGCTGGCTAAAGATGTCCTATTTAAAATCTATTGTAGCTCTTTTTCCTTGTCCTGTCCAATCGGAACAAAAGAAAAGATGAAGTGGTTTTTAATGTTAAGACCATGATTTTCAGTGCTGGCTCTGTTGCTAGAAGCTGAATTCTTACCCAATCCATTAAAGGGCACTGGTTTCCCATGTCATATCTAGTTTTGATCACAGCAGAGAAATGGGAAACAATAAAAACAGACGTAATGTGAAACAGATTTTTAGCTTTCTGCTTGATTTTTTTTTTACGTTAGTTTCTCACTTTTGAAAATATCTGAGTAAGAGTTAACTTGATGCTCTGCAAAAAAACTCCAAAACTTTTCTTTTCTCAGTTCCTGTAGCAAATCTTTGCTTTTAAAACAAGATGCTATATAAATAGCAGTGTGCTGGAAGAATGCTGATGCAAACTGGGTGACTTAAGTTCCCTGTGGTGGCTGACAATATTTCAAAGTGAGACTTATGAGCAGATCTAAACAGACTGGGTGAAGTCTTTTCTAGAAAAGTTCCTTCCCGATTCAGTGCATCTCACTCGGAGTATGCGTTAACTAATTCTAAGGCCTAAGTTAATCCATCCAGGTGAAACTTCATCTATCTCAAAAAAAAAAAAATTAAAAATGTCAAGACTAATTAGTCAGAGTTGTAACTAATGTAAAGGGTGATAATAATCTGTCTCCTTATAAACCAAAACAGGAGGCGTGAAGCCAAACTGATGTGCCTGATTAAAAATCTACTCAAGTGGACTACATAAGTGGAGTAAAAGGGTTGAGAGATCCAGGGACTAAGGTTTATATTCTATACTATCTTCCTTTAGCCCAGTAACAACAAGGCCAAGACTACTGCTGTGCTCAGTTTCATACTGCATTAGCAACATCTTGCTTGCAGGCTTAGTAAGGCCTTACTTACAATAAGTTCCCTCGAGCAGAATCAGGCTCTATTCACTTAATTTGTTTCAATGAAGTGCCACATTGTGATGACAAGCAATAAACGCTAAATTAGATCCTCAGTGCTCAAATCATATAATAGCATATTTAGAAGTGTCCCTCACAGCAAGGGTTCACAGGCAGCACTGTAATTGTGCTGACCCACAAAGCAATGCTATCTGAGGCTACCAGCTTGCATGCATGGTTATGATCAATCTCCTGGAAAACCGGCCCTATGAGGGGAAGAGGAATTAGACATCTTTTAAAATTTGAAGTCAGTGATCAAAATTTATCATTCCACTGCGCATTCATCTGTCCGTGACTGCCTTGAATTACTTGGCAAAGGTAAATGAGCCTAGAAAAGAGGGGAAACAATTGAAAGATGTATGTGATTTTTGCTGGATTTTTGAGAGTTTGGAGATGTCATTTCACAACATATTGGGTGGAAGTTCAAGGAAATCTTTATTAATAAGAGGGAAAAAAACCCCCAGCCCAAACCTCAAAAACCTAAACAAGACATAGCAGAGAAAAAAAGGAAGAGGTAGTGGTGAAGTTTGAGGATTTGGAGCAGTTACACCTCTATCTGCAAACTCTTTCTGAAAGCTGCTGACAGAGCTTTGGCATCTGATCATGTCCTGACTGCTGATTAACATAGCACTGTTTTATATTTAACTCAGGCCAGAACAGGAGGGGCTGGGGGTGGGGTTGCACTGCTTATAAGGGTAGCACGGTAGGAACAATGTTCTTCTGTGTCAGTTCCCTCCTTCTCTCAGCCCAGCTGCACTTCTTTTGATCACTAACATTTCCTCCAAGAGCATGTTGTCTTTAATTAATTGAGTGTCTCGTGGAAAGCGAGGTGCAGGAGACAGGCAGAGAACAGCTATAGCTACACAATTAAAATACAAACCAAGACTGCTGAGTTTACTGAATGCAAGTGTTGGAGTGACTAATAACCTTTTTTGTAGTTAATGTTTTGCTCTGAAAGCGGACCCAGGAGCAGAGATGGAGGGCATGGATTTTGAGGATGAGAAGTCCAAGAGGTACTGCATGAAGACAAAGCATGTGGCTATCATCTGTGGTGTTGTGGTTATTGTAGGTCTTGCCGTGGGGCTTGGTGTGGGACTGAGCAGACCTAAATCTCAGAAAACTCCAGAGGGAACAGATCAACCAACAACAGATCAACCAACAACAGATCAGCCTCGTCCTCCAGAGGATTTGGGATCCTGTCCTCCCAAAGATGAGACTGGAGAGTGGACAGAATTTAAGCTGCCCACTTATGTCAAGCCTGTCCACTATGATCTGGAAATCAAGCCTGAAATGGAGGCAGACATTTACAGTGGGACAGTCAATATTTCTATTATTTTGGAAAAACCTACCAGCTCCCTGTGGCTTCACCTGCGAGAGACCAAGATTACAGAAATGCCCACACTCCAGAAATCTTCAGGACAGCAGATTGCTCTGAATGATTGCTTTGCGTACAACCCACAGGAATACATAGTGATGAAGGCAGCAGCAGAGCTCTCTGTCACTGATGAAAGTGATCCCTATGTGCTCACCCTGAAGTTTCAAGGCTGGCTGAATGGTTCGCTGGTTGGGTTTTATAGGACCACCTATACTGAGAACGGAGAGATCAAGTAAAGCAGTTTTTCTTTTATTTATTAAACTTTCTTTATTTCTACTTGTTCAGGCCCGCTCTATTCCTGTTTCAGCTTTTCAGTCTTGCTTCTCACCAACTTGCTGACATTTCTGGGCTGTTCTTTAGTTTTCTCATTCCCCTAAGGAAGATCCTGTATTCAAAACCCTTTGGCTGCTGACTAGTGAATCTGGGCTGGAGAGATGAGGGTTTGTTATTATTTTTCTGAAAAACCTTTTCAAATTCTACTGGTCCCAGGTTACCTTTGAACTTTATGAATTGCTCTGTCAGAGAGCTGAAAGGATTGAGGCCTGTTTTTATCTCTGTAGTACAATAAATAGCATATAACTATTACCACCCTCTTCCTGTCACTCCCCAAGGTAACAGTTTTGGTGTAAAATACTCTTCTGATACGTTTCCTGATATGATGCCTCCTTGATGTTGTAAGCATGAGGAATATTCAAACCAGAACTTCTCTGTCCCTCCTGCAGATGGTTTAAATTATATAGGAAAATCCAAGCAATTAAGGTTATATTTGACTTGGGTTTTTTGTGCTCCATCTCTTCCTTATTAATATATCAATAGTTATGGAAAGCCTCTCCCAGTTCAGCTAACCCATTCCATTTGCCAGATTTGCACTACAGTGAAAGCTTGAAAAAGCCATTGCCCACCATTCAAAGGCTTTTCTTCACAGTTAATGTATGGAGAGGACACTCATCCATTTTCCGATATTTACATTTCTGAAGTGACTCATTCCAGCCTTTACAGCCAAAAGATAAACTTAGCTAGACTTTTACAAGGCCCTGTAGCAGGAACATGAAGACAAGCACCGATGTGTTGTCATGTCACTTGTTTGCCCTCCTGGGACAATGGTGTCATGAGTGAGAATCACATCAGTTCCATTCAACCACTGACAGAAAATGCCAGGAGTAGCAGCAGTGACTGGCACTGACACCAGCAAATCCAAGAGGCAGAGAATAAAGCAAGCATTGATTTTTCCTAGTTAAACACAGTTATCTGATCTGTGAAGAATCTATGTAGTGAACAACTCGAACACCAGACGGCTCTTTCCCCCTTGTTTTCCTCCATCTCTGACCTCAGTATTGTTCTGACTTGAAAGGTGCTTTGATTTTATACTTTGAGTATCTGACATCTCCACAACAGTTTTAAAGTGCAACCTCTTATGATACATCCTAGTTGAGGTGTGTTATTTCCTTTTTATTGGTGAAGGATACCTAGATATTAAAGTAATAGCTCCAGACCTGTCACAATACCAGAACAGCTGGACCAGAATACAGGTCTCCTGAGTTGCAGAGCAGGAGAGGTGAGTGCCTTTCCCTCAGATCCAGACAGTAGAGGTAGACAAGGGCCAAGCATCTGATGTCAGGAGAAAAGGGGAACTTCAAAAACTGAAGAAAATATGAAATGTGGGCTCACTTTGACTGTTCCTACTTCTTGGCTGGAAGCTACAGTTGCAGGGATGATCCTAGCCAGCAGTCTGAAAACTCTCAATACAGAAAGGAACTTGAGCATGTGAGTTTGTTTGTTAGGCCTGAGAAGGGCTTTAATAAGAATGAGCGAATGGTGACTTCTGAAATGTTTTGCATGTAGTTGAGTTTGGGCAGATTGTTTGTGGGGGTGGAATAGGTGATGTACATCATAGCGATAAGTACGGCTTTGAAATTAAAACAACCACCAGCCAAGCTGCTGCTCTGTGGCATGAGGGGAGGTGATAGGATGGAGTGAGAAAGGATGACAAGAGAAGGGTTTTATTATTTAGTAAAACTGCATTTTCCCCTGGCTTTCCATTCAGAGCAATGCTGACTGTAATTGCCTTTTTTGTCTTTGCCTGAGGTAGACATCACTCTTGAAAAATTTCGACCCAAATAGTTCCATTCTTATCATGTTGCAAGTAAATACAAATCAGATTAGGTAAGAACAATGATCAAGTCTATTAATAGGGAGTGTTAAATTGAAGAGGGCTGAGGTGAAAATGCAATCCAACATGTAATTAACCTATTCAACCTTCCCTTCTGTGCAGTGTTAGAAGCAACAGGACCTTTTGAGAGAATTAAGAACAACTGGAAAGTCAGCTCCCAGAACTGAGCTGCTCCCCAGCTATCTATCTGTGAAGGCCAAAGCTTGCCAAAACATTTCTATAACGCCTTTTGTTTACAAACTGGGCACATATCCAGGCTCTGCTGTTGCTTAGATTCAAATCTCCCACTACATTTTGTGGAAAACAGGTAGACATGTGCTGAACATGCCTATAAGTCTGGGATCCTTGAGAGGCTTAGGAGAAGAACACCTCATTTGGGAATCCTGTTAAGACAGATCACACAATTCCCATCAGGGCAAAGGTGCTTTTGGACATGCCCTAAAGCAGATCTTGAGATACTTTGGAACACAACTATTTAAATTGGTGTGCACATGCAGGTAGGGAACAGAAAAGCAGAAACTTTAAGAATGTAGGTTTTGGACATAGACCTGCCTAGATCGTCCTGTGGGTTCCTGAATCCAGCAGTAAGCACATAAGTCCTTTGGTGAAACTATTCCTCGTGTATTCCATTTCCCCATTGATGAAAAGTGAATAACAGTTCTTCCTTATTTTGCATGATGCAGTGAGCATAACTACATTACAACTGTGTTATTTTCAGATATTAGGGAAAGAAGTATAAGAAGAGTCCTTGCCTGGTGTAATGGGTTATTTCAACTCACTAATTTCTTACAAGAAATGTGCTAAAGCCCTCTTGTATTTTCTCCTTAATATTACAAATAATACAAATGTCACAGCAGCTGGCTTGGATTTTGCATGACTATTAGTGATAAGGTATGGCTTCCCTTTTACAGGAATTCTTTCTGTTTTCTATAAGAAAAGAACAAGAGGTTTGGCACATGGCTAACAGGGACACATGCATTTAGGATTTTGTTAAATACTGAAAGACAAAATTTTCTTTAGTGTACAGAAGTAACACTCCTAGTTTTCTTCCTCAAGGAGAAAGTTTCCTCAGAAGAAGCAATGAATCTGAATTTTAGGAAAGACTAAGAGAAAAATGCTTTAAATGGCTTAAGGGGAAGAGAGGTTTTTCACTAATGCCGTGTACTTTGTGGGGGGGCGGGGAGGAAAATCCATCATGGTTCTTAAATGCATCACTATTTTATTTTGAGAACAGCTGGATGCAGTCTCAGTCACATTTTCACTTCTTATTAGGTATGATTTACAACTGTCACCTCTAGTTCACATTTAAAGATCTGGACATCAACAGCAAGTAGAAGAGCAGAAGCCACCAAAGACTGAAGAAAATCTTAGCTAAAAACTACATTATGAAGCTTGAAAGGAAATTACAACATTTTGAGTTTCTTATGCCACTTTTATGCATGCCATAGTCTGGAGCTGTCATTGTCTAGCCTATAGAAATAGTAGCGCTAAGGTTTTGCACTCGTAATGTCTGTATGCCTCTACAAGCATATGAGGATAGATGGATTATCATCTCATAAATCAACAGAGATATCACAGTGTTATCAGTCTGTAGGAACAAGACATAAATGTGTCAAAATATATAGCCAATTTTTTAAGCAATAGCTGTGAAGCATTGCCCTGGAGGCTTGGAGTTAATTTAATTGTGAAATAGCTTTCAAATCCTACAAAAATAGAGAGTGACAGCAAACAATGCACCAAGCAAAAGAAACTCTTTTGAGACTGAAATTATGTTAAGGTGAATGTTCATTATGCTTTCTGCCCATGAACTTTTGAGTTACTATTCCAAAGAACATGAATGGAGAGAACCCAGATATATTACCTCCATCAGACTGGTAAATGACTCTTGCTGCTACAAGTTCCTAATGACCAGTTTAGTATTTAACCGTCACAGGGAAATGCCAAGGGCAACAGAAACATTGAAAAATTGATTGTCAAGTGAGCTTGTAGGATTGCTGCAGATTTGTAATTTATGGTGTACACTTTTAATTACTTTTTGGAAAGAAAAACTACCTTAATATAGTTGGAGCAGCTGTAGAAGTGCTGTCAGAAAATGCTCGACATTCCAGATTAATTGAAGAAGCATCTGTGATCCCTTTCACCATCAATCACTTGAGAATACACCCTGCCACTGTATGGTTCGTTAATGGGAAAGCCCAGTGTCACTGCAAGAAGCAAGCACATGATATGAACATTCACAACCTTCACCTTGTGTTTTTACGTGACCCCTATTGTTCAGCACTTCCAGCTGTTTTTGCACAACTGAGATGGCTTTCTAAACCCCCAATACAGCTTGCATAGCATCAGTTATGTACTAGGATATTCATCTGAACTTTCCATGCTTTCTCCAGCAGTTTCACTAATGGAGTCAGGGAAGCATAACAGCACCAACAGAAAGCTGTATGTGGTAAATGCAAAAAAAGAAACACATAGGCAGGATGAGATTTTAGTGGCATTTACACAATTTCAAGGTGGTGTCTCAGGATATGTTCAAAACTCCAATCCCAAGATATGCTGTAGTGGATAAATGATGCATGGAGTGACTTGATTTCCTTTCAGGTGATATCATCAGTATTTTATTTTAGGTGTATAAATAAGTGGAAAAGCTCATTAGGAAGGTAAGCAAAATTTTTACCATCCATGAGGGGTCATGCCTATCTTACTGCCTGGCTCCTAAAAATATTTGATGATAAGCAATTTGCTTTAGCTTTTGCTCTGAAACCTAGAGGATGCTGATGACAGACTTTGATTTATATGTTACATATGCCTATGTGATGTCAGCTTGTGCATTTTTGCTGTCACTTGGGTTTATGAATGGACAAGTACACACAAATACTTGTAGTTGAATTTAGTTTGTGAAATTGCTAAAAAAATGTTTAGAAATTACAGACAAGATTTCAAAGCTCTATAATGAAGGCTTGCCAATGTGTTGTTTGTTTAAGGAGCATCGCAGCTACTGATCATGAGCCAACAGACGCACGGAAGTCGTTTCCCTGCTTTGATGAGCCAAACAAAAAGGCAACTTACAACATATCTATCATCCATCAAGATACATATCAAGCACTTTCAAACATGCCTGTACAGGTATGTATTTCCCAGCCCTGCTGCCTAAGTGAAATGGTTCTATAAAGCCACTGGAATAGTAGTGTGGATTGCAAGGTCCTTGCGTGTTAACAGACTCTAGCACCTGGACACTGTAAAACTAATGGTTAATAAATATTCCATAGAACAGGACTAGTTGGTTGTTAGGACTCATGGTGGTCCGCCAGGACACAATATGGCAATACAAAATCAAATCCAAAGCAGAAATGAAATGTATTTCCTGTCTTTAGCTAGCTGATCCTGTATTCAGATATTCTAGGTGAGTGTCCTCTAGTAACTATAAATAGATAATGGCAGGTTCTTCAGCCAAACTGGGTGGACTCTGAGAAGGAATACTCTGGAAGACAGCTTATTCCTAGGTGGAAAGCCTAAAATAATCACTAAAACTAAATAAGGTCCAAAGCAAGGGTCTGCTGATCACAATCTAATGGCAAAGAATCCTTCTAGCAAGGAAGTCTAGGATTATTATTTTTAATAATACAGGATCTGAAATCCCATCTGTCAATTCATGGGTGTGGGCACTTGTCATTCCATCATGTCTATAATGTCGTAAATAATCCATTTCTGGACCAAGTGTGTCAAATTCCAAGTTTTGTATGAAATTCAACAGCATCAATTATCTACCTCTGGGCTTTCTGGAAGAAGACTGAATGGCTTTCAGATGAGAGACTTTCTAATGAATAGTTCAACTGAATGTGTAGTCCATTGTGTAATTTCTAATAATATGTTCTGTAGTGGAAGATAAAGTGCCAAGTTAAAAAAAAAAAAAAAAAAAAAAGAAAAAAAGAAAAAAGCCTCCAGGCTTTTGGCATTTTCATCTTCCCAAATTGCTCCCCCACCCAGAAAACAAAGGTCTACTTTACTGTGTACTGTTTTATTTAAAGTCCCCTAAACTTTTTCCCCTAGCAATGCAGTGGAGAAAACTATTACCATTCTAGTACAGATGCCTTCCATACCCTCTGCAAATTTAAAGATCTGACCCATTGTTATTAAAGACATTTCTGTGATACCTAAAAGAGACCAAGCACTTTGATGAATAACACATGAAAGGAGAGTGCTGTACCTTTCCTCACAGACCTCAGATAAGGGAGAGTACCAGCAAGGAAGGTAAGGGGATAAGACTAGATAGTATGAAGATTTAGTGGGTTTTGAGATTTACTTTACACCTTGACATGTGGACCTTGCCTCTAGAATGGACATACAAAAATAAGCTTTTTAAAGGTTAGCTACAGCTTCTTAATTAATTTACTAAAAAACAAGTACAGATAAGAAAATGCAGATTATGCTGAGTTCATACTCAAGTTTGATGAAGGGATTATAGTAGGGCACTTTTATATCTGATATGCTCACAAGGTGAGTAGCTCTGGTCTTAGTAGTGAAAGATCTTTGAGAAACATCCTTTCAACAGATGGAAATGTAGTAATTTGTAAATGCAAGGCATGTTGTGTGTTACGTGTCTTGTAGCAGTTTTCGTGATGTGGAGCTATATAATCAGCATGGCAAAATCAGATCAGCAAAACTGAAACTTGTGCATTTCATTTGCATTTTTCACTGGATTTGATTTTTTAAAAAATTTTTTTTCCGCTTAAGTCCTGAGTTTGTTGAAAGAAAAAGAGATGTTAAGATAAGTCAAATAATGTAAAAGTAGACTGTGAATATCTCTGTCAAAAGTGGGTTATGAATATCTGTGAAAAGGGTTTTTTCTCATGGAATCATATTACCTGTAACATTCACTGTCTGAGCTTTATTTGTATTGTGTTTATAACAAAAAAATCTCATGAAGTATTGTATCTCTAGAAAGCTAATGTCTTTTATATTCTTTTTGCTTTTTTCCTCTTTAAGTTAGTCATCCAGTCAGAAGCACAAAAGATTATCAGACAATAGCACAAAATGAGTAACAGAAATAAATATTTAGGGGATAAATCACATACAACAGGACGAAAGTTTGGTCATATGGTTCATTTGAGAGTTAAGGACATTTGGGAAAATCAAGAAAGCACTACATTTTATGTAAACTGAAGCAACCCACCAGTTAGCAGTGTTCATTTATATTTGAATGAATTCAGGATAGATTCATTACATTGGTCTTTATCCCAAGTAACGTCTCCACAATTCCTGACTCATCCATGATGCATATATTTAAGAGAGGAGAGAATTCAGTCTCTTCTCTGATCTGTCCAAAGTGATGTTATTTTATGCAAGTATTGCAAGAACAAAACACAGTAGCATACACTGGAAAAATTCCTGTGCATGTGAATGATTTCAAATCTCTGATGAAAATTACAATTAAGTAAACTTACTTAGTGCAGAAAAACAAAGTCCCATTTCATGTAGTGCAGTATCGCAGAAGAATCCATGTCTGTTCTCATGCCTTCAGCAATGAGATGCCAGAAGCGGTGAACCTGAAGAGGTGGTTTATCATTCCTGTGTAGTTGCAGCCTTCATATAAATATTGTACCCTCTTCTGCATGTGTTTGCAATTCCAAAAATCAAACTGATTATTTTTCCATTTCTACAGCAAACTGTACAACTTGGCGATGGCTGGAATCGAACAACTTTTGAGAAGTCAGTTCCCATGAGCACTTACTTGGTATGCTTTGCAGTGCACCAGTTTTCCTATGAAGAGAGAATATCCCGTAGTGGAAAACCTGTAAGTCCTGCTGCAACCTGAACATGCTTCAGATGACAGATGTACCTTGATTTGCATTTAAAACAAAAAAATCTCAATTTATAAAAGCAGGAACATATTTTTCCATTTCCCATAGCCTATTTTATGCAGCCTATTTTATCAGATTAGGTGTTCACAGTGGTCCCTCTGACCTTAACTACATATAGTGTTTTGCAGTCCTTCCCTGTCTCCCATCTTTGTGAGATCTCAGTCAGTACCTCCCATATGGGCACACAGGTGAGGAAGAAGCACTATTTCTCTAACCTTGTCCCTGATTTGAAGCTCAGTGTCTGAAGGATTGTACAAGTCAAGGGGTGCAGGAGAGTCACAGGCCATGGATACAAATACCTTATAGTTTTCTGTGGGTTAAAAGATATGAATCCATGCATTTGATATTATCACAGCCATGGAGACATAGGACTACAGTGCTATGTGCCATTATGTGTTGGCCTTAATATTCTTTATTTTACAACAGCTGCTGCAGGCAACTGCCCAGTGTAAGTTCTTTACAAATAAGTATAGAAGTGATAGTGTCTGCCTAAAGAGCTAGCTATTTGGTAGGTGCCCTAATGAAGTGCATGGGTTTGAATCTGAATACATAAAGTTAAAATAGCTCCTTTATTTAGATGCAGTAGGCAGTCCCATCCAGTTCTTGCTTAGATTCAAATCTCCTGAAGGTACAGCTGATTAGAGATAAAGAAATAACAAGACACTACATTGATTCACAAACTGGAATCCTAAATATAATTTGCCCCTCAACATAAACTCCTCATTTAGCCTAAACCTAGACTGGGATGCTCAACCTGCTGTAAATTAGTTATTGGATTAGATTTTTTCTTCATCTGACACAGAGGATGATCCCAGGGCTGTATGCTATTGCTGCTTCCCCTTCCTTTCCCCTTATGTGAAATGTGGTCTTGTGGTTCACCTGAGCCAGCAGTGCTTCCCTCCTTTTCTGGAGATAGTGACACAAATGGACAGGGAATCTATAACAAAGCCCCAGCTGGGCCACCATTAACCTAGCAAGTTAGCTCTTCCTGAGTTTCCCTATCCAAAAAAGCTCAGCAAATCCTTGCCTACTTAGGGCTGTTCACTGATGTGAAGATCTGTCTTATAGAAATCTCCAAGGTTCAGATTCAGTTCTTAGCAAAGACTTCCCAGTATAGTGCTGTGCTGAGGCCTCTCTCCTCTGTGCCCTAACTATTATCATGCTGTATGCTTGTACTGTTTCTTGACAAATAGCTAAGGTTAAATTACACTTCGACAAGCAAATGGAGCTTGGTTTGAGATAGAGATGTAATATGCTTAGTTCCCTGCTGTTTGGCTAAATAATTTGCAAAACAGGAGCACATTTTTAAGCCACCCAGTCACACAATTTTGTTAACCAGTTGCTCTTCAACGCAGCTGATCCACTTACTATCAGGGGCAGGACTTTAACTATTTGGCCTCAATAGATGTTCTCTAGAGTTTAGTTATTTTAAGAAGCAGAATTTGTGTAGCTTTTTGTGCAGAAAATAATGTGGTAGGGTAAAGAAAAGAAGTGTTTTACACTATTTTCTAGTTGCAAAAGTTAATATTCTCTACTTGTCCATGCCACGCTCCAGAATACGGCTCTGAGGTCAATATTTGTTTTTTTTCCCCAAGCAAAACAGTAAAGCCCACAATGTTCCCGACTGGTTGTAGCTTTTCTAAATAGAAGGGAGTGCTCACTGAAACAGGGTAATTAAAGCGTGTGTGTGTAGAAGCAGGGGTATTCGTGTCAGTACAGAGGTTGCCTGAAGAAACATCTTCTAATTCAGGCCTCGGTTACTACATATTTTATTAATGTTGCTCACTAAACAATGTTTGAGGACTTGCCTGCACTAGAAAACTTGGGGTTTAAGCGAGGTTAATATCACAACTGTTTCCTTTCTCTTAACATGGACATAGTTTTACCAATAAAAAGTACATGTGTAAGATTATTTTTAATAAAGGGAATCATAAGCTCTATCAAGAAAAATTACCTTTTACCTAGGAAAACCAGACTATCTTTAGAGTTTTAAATTAGATATTTAGAAAGTCATTCTTCTAACCTTTCCAAGGTTTCCTAGACACCTTTCCAAGGTGTCCAAGAACTTTGAAGCCCAGCTGAACAATGAGGAATTTAGATTCACCAGCAGGAGTTTGCTGTGTCAATTTCTAGCAACAGAAAAGTCCAACAAAAAGTATCATTGTGATCCTTAAATTGCTTTCATAAACAGCAGCAAGAACATACAGCTCATGGTAAATTATTCAAATGGTAAATTATTTAAAAACTCTGCTGTTCACTCTGAAAGCTCTAATGAAGACGTTAATGGAATCAATGGTGGGAAATGTACCTATAGCTGGAAACAGTGCTCCTGAGCTGATTACCTGTCAGGTACCAAATGTCTGGTTTGGAAAATCACAGAGGAGGTTATACAAATAAACCCAGAGTCAGTTCTAGTGCATGCTGAAGGTTTTGGAAACCATTAATATGGATCAGCTAGGGGACTGAAGGCTGCTAAATTGGGTAAAGAGCTTACAGAAGTGGAAATTGCAAATTGTAAATTGTAATTGCAAACTGACCCTGGGGGAAATCCCCTGCCTAGAATGGATTCCCAATTGAACCCCATAAGCTTTTTTTGGTTTTGTTTTTTTTCATTCCAGCTTTATTTCTGACCACTTTGCCACCCTCCCCTCTCATTGGAGGAAATGTAATTTCATGGTATTGAAATCAATGTGTAGTCAGGCTCCAAGAGAGCTCTTAAAATAGACCAGCTCCTTTGCTCAGCTTGGGCCCTAAATGCCTGGCTGTAAGACAGCACTGAGGAGTAAACAAGCCACACCGACATAGCCAGATGAATGTGGCCCATTCATAAGAGTCACAGAGCTGGCAAAATGAGATGGATCGTTTTTCCTAAAACCAGAAACTTTGCCCCATATAGAGATCTCTTACTTTCCACAGTGGAAATATTTAGGGCCAGTGAAGAGAAGAGCCTAGAGCTCCTGCAAGCTTTGGGACAAAGAGATTGAGGGAAAGACCCTCAAGAAATTCTGTAATTCTGAATTCAAACTTTGTCTTCAAAATGTGGAGGTAACATCCTGAAAGGTTTTTTCAAGCCGTAGGTAGGCCTCCTCATCATGGATATGGGTGCCATAAGGTCTCTAGTTCTACAGAGTTTGAGGTTTTCTATTGCTTGACAGCAATAGCCAAAGTAGTCCCAGGCACCAAGCCTCAGGGATTGAAAGGTCAACATACAACACACCATTTTTTTGCATTCAGATATGCAAGAGGAGAACAGAAATGGTCACTCATCACACACAGGGCTACCAAACATGCCAGTTTTCCTGGATTTGCCTGTTGGGAAAAGAAAGAGCTGATTTTTGGCTATGTTTTCCTGGGGCAAAGCAACTCAGTGAGCACCACAGCTGTGATTGGGGGGCTGTATGGCCCAAGGTCCTGCATGGGCCAGAATCTGGGAAGAGTGACCGGTCTGGTAAACACACTATCTTCAGAGGATTTGAGATCTTCAAACACACAAGGCCAAGAGGAAACTGTGATGATAGTAGGTAGAAAAGATAGGAAGAAGTTGAAGAAAATAAGGTGTTATGGGCTTCAGACACACTTCAATACAAATGTGCTCCTAAAGATTGGTCTGATGGGATCGGTGAAGATGAATTAACTGCTCAGAAAAAGTGGATCCCTTTTTACTGTGCTTGCCCAGGTTTCCTTCTGGAGAAAACAAGCCCTTGGGGGAGTAGGAATTGGTATGCATCCAGGCCCAGCTCCAAGCTAGGCCACTCTGAGCTTCTGGACATGAGTCTTGACAGTTTTACAATTTAGGTATACTGTGGAAAGCGTGCACAGATTATGTTGGCTTGGTCTCTCTTCTGTACAACATTTGAAAAACTGTTGAATAAATGTGTTAGGGAACAGAATTCAGCGTTCAGGCCAGTCTTTTAGAGAAAACCTCCTGTGTTATAGGTATGTACGCTAAATGCCTTTTCAATTGACACCTTCTGATTTCTTTTAACTGAAAGCTGCTCTAATTGTCTCTATTTTACAGCTGAGAGTTTATGCCCAGCCACAGCAACTACACACGGCACAATATGCAGCAAATGTAACAAAAGTTGTATTTGACTTCTTTGAAGAGTACTTTAATTTGAGCTATTCTCTTCCAAAACTAGGTAATTATTAATATTTATATTTTTCATTCTGTTAATTCAGTGTCATGGTTATGTTGCTCCTACAGGTCTCTGTACTTTTAGTGGAAAACAGCATGAAAGCATTTGGTTGCTAACTGCTTATATTATGTCAGGATATTTTAAAACTGTAGCAATGTAGTTCAAGATGCTCCTAAATGTCACGATGGAAGAGTTGCTCAGTTTACTGAACTGAAGCACTGGTCTTGGCATGGTTATTTTAAAGTGTCTTGTGGAAAGACAGGGCAAGCGTTGGTGTCATCAGCAAAGGAACATCATGAGTTAAAACAGAGCCAGAAATTTCATAAAAATATGTACCACTTCCATGGGAACTTCTGGACAAAACTCAGCTGTGAGATAAGTGAAGATGTAAACTGCCAGAGAGTATGTCATATTATTTATTAACCTTAGTGCAAAGTGGGTGTGTATCAACCTCTTAGAAAGATGAATGTAGTCCAGCATTTAATTTGTAGCTTCTACTGCTGGGCTAAATAAAGACCCAGAAATAAACAAGACCAGGCACACTCTCAAATTTTGCCCATGGTTACAAAATAAGCAGAGAGAAAGTAGTGCATTTGGGCATCCTTTAGCTTGGAATATCTGGAGTATGGATCTGATTTGTGCAATTTGAACTAATAAAGTTGGGAATGTAATCAGCATTTTGGAAATGCCCCTTCCTAAGACCTTCAAAGAGGTAATTTAGTTGGGTTCATGAACTTAAAAGGATGGAAAAATACTAACTGCAAACAAGGCAAGTGAATGTAATGGGGAAAAAAATACCCAAAACTTTGAAGACAAGTAATAGTGCTATGCAAACTTTTTATTGGCTACTTGTGTTTGTACCTATCAGGCTAACCTATATTACTTTAACAAAAGATTTTTACCTCTTCCTTTCAAAACATTATGAGTTTACTGTAAATATCTTTTTGCATTTCAATGACAACTGAATAGGGAAACCAGTACAACATATTGTTCTTTCACACACTGGTCCCCAATAATTATGGGGACTATATCTCACCTATGCTTCATATTCAAACTTTCATTTCCATGAAAGCCTGATGACTTTGCCAGGTAACATATGTATAAGGGCCTGTCTGCACTACAGGGTGGACTGGTATCCCCAGGTCAGCAGTATCAGAAGTATCAGAAGATAGATACCTTTGTACTGTTTTCCTCAGTGTCTATTTGTTGGATCACAAATCTTGACTTACCATGCCATTTGCTCATTATTAGAAGTCATCTGGGTCAAAATTGATGAATCAAATATGTTTCTGCATAATGTTTTATTTAAATATTGTGTTTCACATTGATTTATGGCTTCTGGCATTGCCAGTCTCCTTGTGGTCCTCATTTTGACTATCACTGAAGCCCTTGCCAGACTATCAGCTTTGACTGTGTAATCAAGTTGTTTAATTTATAGTAAGTAATTCCTATCTTCTCGTATGGTGGGGTGAGAGTTGTTCATTCTATTCAGTTTTAAATTCATATGTACTTTTTCACCAACCCACATAGAATGGCTCTGGTCATTATTTGTAGAAGAAAATACCAGTCCAGTTGAGTCTGCAATTCTCATTTAAATCACTATTGATTACTGACCATAAATGAGTGACCCCTACAAATTACCAGGCGTAGAAACAGATGCTGTTCACAACATGGGGGATTTACTTCAGTTAAAATGTCAATAAATACTTTTAATACAACAATGTGACAAACAATGTCCTGCCTCATTATGCTACAAATAGTTTTAGGAGGTTTACTGCCTGCAGCACATCCCCAGACACTAGTATGATTTCTGGAGCCAAAAGTAAGTAATGAGTGATGCACACGTTCACAGAAGTTGGCATAGCATCACCTCACAGGACAGATCCTCAGCTAGGGCAACTGATCCCAGCTCTATGAATCTCAGCAGAGCCAGGGCACTTGCTATCAGCTCCTGTAGGCCAGTTCCCTGCTTCTGAAACACAGACTGTAGCCTGCAGTCCATAGTAGTAAGCCAGAATCAGAAATGGTAAGCAACACAGGCTGTAAATACTGTAAATACAGAGAGAGGACGAGCTAAGTGGCTTAAGGGTACAGTGGTAATCATGTTATCTTTCTTTCAATGCAGATAAAATAGCTATTCCAGATTTTGGGACAGGTGCTATGGAGAACTGGGGGCTGATCACATACAGAGAAACAAACCTGCTGTATGATCCTGAGGAGTCAGCCTCTTCCAACCAACAGAGAGTAGTTGCTGTGATAGCCCATGAGCTCGTTCATCAGGTACATTTTAGGACATGATTAATTTTTAAAGCGTTTCAAATACGTAGTCACAATATTTAATCTTGAAAATACTGTTTTTAACTCCATCTCAGGATCTTTTATGTGTGCTCACAGTCTGCTTGCAAAATATCATGTTAAAACAGATCCCCATTAGAGCTTTAAAATACGACTACTGCCTTGGAATTTTTCTCAGGAAGTTAGATGCTTGGGCCCAGACTGTCAGCCAGCTTATGAAAATCTGTTTGAAATATCTTAAAGGAACTCATTTACATGTGCAGATGTCTCTTTTGGGCAAGCAAATAGGGACAACTAAATACTGTGGAGGCTGTCTGAAAACATATCTTTACAAGCACAAATCATCAAATCAAGAGGCAAAACCTAAAAATATTTTCAGTGGCACATGAATCATTAGCAATCTTTCCAGTAATATGCAATTTTATAATAAAAGTGATGTTTTAACACAAGGCAAGTGTGTTAATTCCTATTTAAGGAATTCCTATTTAAGCCTCAGAGTTATGATAATTTTCATCTGGCAACCGGAAAAAAGTAAGCAAATGACTATTCTGTGTAGAGATGTGAGATACTGAAATGTACATTTACTGTTTAGCTAACACTACATCTTTATGTTTATAATTGTAGTGGTTTGGAAATATCGTAACCATGGACTGGTGGGATGACTTGTGGTTAAATGAAGGATTTGCCAGTTATTTTGAGTTCCTGGGAGCAAATGAAACAGAACCAGATTGGCAAATGGTAATTATTTCTGTCTTGTAGAGGGTTGGCAGGACTGGGAGGAGTATTTCGGAAGGGAATAAAAATGAGACAAGGTTAAGGAAGACACAAAGTGTATTTGTAGAAAACTAACACAGTGCAGTGCAACATGAAGAAAACATTGGTTTAAGCCTTTTCTCTTACCTAGTCAAAGTAAACTTAGTAAAGTTTTAGTCTGCAGGGAAGAGTAATTATTTTTTAATAAGTGAGTCAAGCGTTTAGTTATGATTACGGCAAATAACACCTAGATGGATTCTGGAGCCTTAGCAACTTTGCAAGATTGTTTAAAGGTTTAACTCTGAAAGAAGGAGATTTAGTTCTTCATGGGACTTATGACTGTTATCTGATCTGGTCAGGGTTGAGAACCTGCGCCTGTCTCCACAGCTTGGGCTACTTGTCAAGGAAAATATCAGACTCCCATTCAGCTTCTGCCAGCATTTTAAGTGTCATTTCAATTGCTCCAACTCAGACAATCTTTATTCTGTGCAGTGCAAAAATAGGTAGTGAGATGGCCTACAGTCACACTGTGCAGCAGAACCAACTCCAGACACTTTAAGGGGGTTGCAAAGAGAGTAGCCTTAAGCACACATTAGATTCTGAGGAACAACAGAAGTGTGTGAATAAAGGGAGGCTTCTTGCTCTTTCCTTCCTCCCCTCCCAAACAGATGTGATGGCACATAGCATGCATAGTTCCCCCAGGTGTCCAGGTGTAATGAGATTCTGGCTACTAAGAAATATACACCATATGCCAGTGGAAGGAAGCAGAGAAGATTTTGCATAGCTTGAGTCTATTTTGTAATCTACTATCCCCTTAGCCTAG
Organism: Pipra filicauda; assembly: GCF_003945595.2. Taxonomy (NCBI): domain Eukaryota; kingdom Metazoa; phylum Chordata; class Aves; order Passeriformes; family Pipridae; genus Pipra; species Pipra filicauda. Next base: position 1,629,232 of record NW_024104287.1, read on the forward strand.
TGACTTCAGAAGCAGGCAGTGCCTACTTGGTGCTTTCCCTGCCCCCCTTGCTCCTCCTCATAAATATCTCTTGTGATCCATGTTATATGAGGCTGAGAAAAAAATCATTCCTGGGTCACTTTTATACTTTGAAGTAGAGGATCTGTTATCCTAACTACACGAGAAACATTTTTATTACTGAGTTTAAAATTTAAAAGCCCTTTTTTGTATCTGGATAACATATTAATTTAAGATCTAGAGACAGTTCAATGTTATCATCCTCATGAGTATTAGAAGAGGAAAACCAAACTGAAATTTAGCCTTTTTTGGTCAATATTTATTAGACAGTACAGGTATTTTGACTGCTGACCACCTAATATTAAAAAAAATGAAAATCACTTTAAAAATAATTATAAGCTTTGGGATGGGGAACCCTGCCTCCTTCTTTCCTCTTTCCTTCCTACCTAGCTCTATTTTTGCAAGAGAAGCCCATAATGCTTTACAAATATTGTCACACTGCTGAAATTGGTAACACAGCCTACTTTTTTTGCTTACTGGGAGTGGAGGGAGAGTGGGCTGGGTGTGTTTGTGTTGTGTGTGTTCCCTGTGTTGATACACACAGGAAAACAGGATTTGCAAAAGGCAGTTTATCTTAGCTAGGGAAAAACTTTATCTCTCCCCACTCAGATGTAAAGCAGGAGTTTGCAAGTCCCTCTTTAGAGGGCATGAAATCTCATTCTATTTCCAAATGCCTCTCCCTAGAAAAGTTGCAGTTCAAGCTACCTATTTGAGAAGTTAGACATATATTCCTACCTTTGTTTCTATTCTAATGTCTTCTGTTTCTCAGCTTGAACAGGTTTTAATTGACGATGTGCTTCCTGTACTGAAGGATGACTCTTTGCTGTCTTCCCACGCAATTGTGGTTGATGTGTCATCTCCAGCTGAAATCACCTCTGTGTTTGATGGGATATCCTACAGTAAGGTAGGAAATCCTCCTATTGTGACTTTGGATGTAAAAGAAAGTGGAGGCTTTGCAGAGGAGATAAAAGTCAGGGGTGCTTGTAATCATGACTCCTGATTCACTTGAGCTGTGTCTGTGCAAACCTTTCTTCTGGGACATTCCCAACTGTTGTCGGTGCTGATGCAGTTAAAAGCAACTGTTGAGAGAAGCAGCGCAGCCACAGCCTTGGTCAGCCACTGTGCACCATGCAGACCTGCTCACAGCATGCAGACCTGCAAGAAAATCACAGTATCCGCAGCTTCTGCCACTAGAGTTGTTGGTTTTAAAATGAAATTAAACCAGCTTGTTGCTTTCCCTCCAAGCTCCCATTATCAGCTAAACATAGAGTATATATTGCATTGACTTTTGCTTTAGCTGTGCTACAGTCTGTAAACGTAGTTACTACTTTTATTAACTAGATTTGATCCATCCATTTCCATCAGTTTTGTGTTCTCAGTTGTTAAATCCTCTATCCAACAATACAACCAGTATTTATTGCATCATAAATGCTTCACAGTCAAATCATAAACCATGTGAAAACCTGCATTGTGTAACACTGTTTTTAAATCAAACTAGCAAAAGTCATGAAACATACAGAGCTAAATCAAATACTCTGAACCAAAATGTATTTCAGTGTTGAGCTAAGCAAGACATACACTTTTGCAGGGTCTGAAAAAACAATTGAAGAAAAAAAAATCCTAGCTTTTACTCATCTCTTTGTGCCTAGAGAATTGCTACATTAACTCATTTTTTTTTTAAGCGAAAACACTTGAGGACTTGTGCATTGTTTGGGAACAGTTTGCTTGGGATATAATTTGGCTTGGGATATAATTTGGCTTGAAAGAGAAAGTATTTGCGTAGATTTAGCTCAAATTACTGTTGGTATTTATATATAAATGCGTGACAAAATTAACTTGTTTCTTTTTAGCTTTATTTTGGCTTCTCTTTCACATTTTTCTTATAAAAACAATCTTCTCTTGATAATATTCATCACTAAACAAATAAAGAATAATTTGGAATGCTCTCTGTTAGTCTTACCAGAACAATTACAAGGCTTATACAATCCTAAAACTCTAATGAATTGCCTAAGGGTCTATGGAGCCATTGCAGTGTATTCTGTAACGGAGCCTCTAACTGCTGTATGATCCATAGAGCATTGTATGCCTAGGAAATCTCTACTAGAGTAGAGCTCGTGACTAAACAATTAATGTATATAATTTTTTTAATCTGGTCTTAAAAAGTAATTGCATCTCACCTTTTTTCCAGTCTAATCTTCTCCTTTAGTTTGAAAGATTTTATTGAAGTAACAATGAGAATTTCTGTCTTTGGAGTTCAAACTTTGCAAATCTTTTCAGCAAACAGATACTTAAGTAAGTTGTGCTAGAAATTTGCTCTTGGACCTCCATATTTTCTGAGTCTCCCAGCTAAAGAAGTTTAGGATTCATGTTCCATATTTCTGCCAAAAACAAATCTTGTCATATACTTGGCAATTACTATGACTCTCTATAAGTTCTGTGGGTGTTGATAAAGACTGCCCCTTACATCCCCATCAGAGTAGGTCACTTTCTGGAGCCTCCCCAAATAGTCGAAAGAAAGGAAAGTTATTAAAACACTGGAGTTCCTATAATCAGTGATTTTGTTAGGATGAGTTTTTCTCAAACACACTCCATCATGGACTACAGAGGAATGACAAGAGTAGGGGAAAGACACGATGGAAAGAAAGAAAGGAATGACAGTAGTAGAAAATGCAAGGAACTAACTATGCATTACAATTTGAAGCAAAAGAAATCTCCAATGTTTCCAAATGTATGCATAAGTGTGTATTTCTACTGTGACTTTTAATATAAATGGGAGGGGACAGTTTATGAGAGGTGATTTCAGATGAGAAGTGACTGACAGATAAAGCTGAGGAACTGAGGTACCCTAGTACATACACATGGCCTTATGATCACCATTAATCATAAGCAGCCTTATAATTACCATTAATGGATATCCGTTCTAAATTTTACTGAATTATTTTTGAACATGTTCCATGGCAAACACATTAAATTTCTATATCCGAAAACAGTCCTCTGCTGACCACCTTGACTCTGCAACAATAGCCTGAAAAGCAGTTTGAGGCATATCTGTTCAAACAGTCCCTCTGCCATGACTCGTGCAGTAGTTATTCTCAGACACGTAAAGAGAGGAAACAGGATTTACTGAGAATTCATATAACATTCTTGTTTTCATGGGACAACTAGATTTTTAAACTATTTGTAGCACTAGGGTCTCAGCTGCCCTTTAATTTTGTTCAGAAAATGAAAACATGCTAATCCTCAAATCATATTTTGCATTTTAGACTGGGTTTGCACTGCTTTTTTTTTCTGTCATTTTGTGCCTACTCTGTTCTTTGTTCTACATGAGTCTTCTACTTCCCTCTCCTGTCTTCCTTTTGTTTCTCTCTTCTTTCAAAGCCCTAATTTTTTCAGGGTTTTTCTGTGACATCCAAGTAACTTCCCTGATCACAATTCTACCCTGCTTAAGAGGCCAAAGCTCTTGCACCAGTCCTCAGAAAATCTCCTTCTTAATCTTGAAATGGCATCCCCAACATGTAAAGCCCCAGACTTGCAGCATTTTTGGAGTTCCCTACTTGTTGGATGTTCAGCAGAAGTGTCTGCCTCTGTCAGGCTGTTCCCCTGACAGGGCTACTTCCCCAGCTGCCCTCACCCCTGTCCTGTTCAAAATGAAACAGGGAGCCCTGCTCACAGAAACTGGCAGAGTGGCAGGACTGTAACCCCCAGCAGAAGGGCTTAGTAGCCCTTCCACCAAACACAGCTGAACTTAGAAACAAGTATCTGATCACAACTGAAGACCAATTCCCACATCCACAATTAAACTCCACCAGGCAGGCACATGCCATGCTGCAAAGGAAGTAGAAAACACACTTCTTTAGTTTCATGGATGGTTTCTATTTTTGCCTTATAGAATACTCATTCACATGTTGCTTTTTAGGTGAATGGAAATCCAGTGTTAGAGCAGTGTGGAATAACCTTCTCCCCTTTCCCTTTGTCCATAGGGTGCATCTATCCTCAGAATGCTTCAAGACTGGATTACACCAGAGGTCTTCCAGAAAGGCTGTCAGGTAAGGCTGTCACCAAAACCTGCTGGACATAAAGCCCATCCTCACTACCAAAGCCATTATTCAAAAGCTGAGTATCAGAGATCCTGGTATTAGTAGCAAAAGTATTTAATGCATTTCAGTACTGAGTACATGGAGGGGAAGAAGTTCCATGCTCCCACAGAAGCAGGAATGTGAACTGCATTAAGGTTTGGTAGCCTGTCAGCAAGGACCTAAATTCATGACAGCTTTTAGTGGAGAAACCTACTCCACCCCATTGTTACCCTGTTGTCAGCTAGGATCCCCTCATTCAGCTGTAAAGCACGTCTGTAGCTTCATATGGCCAGTATCCTCCAACCCACACAAGCCTGCTATGTAGGGACACAACAGGCATAAACTCATCTGTGCCCTGATGCAGGGACACTACCAGCCCTAGAAAGTCAAGGTAACAGGGGGTAGAAAAGGGTTGCACACTTCATAGTCCTTTCTTTTGGAGTGCAAATGTGTTGCTACAAAATTAGGGAAAGAAGAAATGGGAGAAAGAAGCCCTCCCAGAAGGAGGAAGTTTATCTGTCCTTTCCTCCCAACCAGCATCGGTTGTCTCTACAGAGTTTTGCAGGTTTACCGCATTTGTTCTTACTTCCGTCCCTTCAGGACAGCACATCTATAGGGTGCTACAAGACATCTGTATTTTGCTTTATTTCCGCTTTTATATATTCAATCGGGACAGTTACACGGGATAGGAAAATACAGCCACCTTGTCCCCGAGAGCCTAACACTTCCCCTTCTACCTTCACGAGCATTAACGTAGGCAGCTGTGGCTAACAGCGAAACTAACAGCACCATCTACTGACTGAACTTCGCCAGGGTCGGGTAACAGCGTAGGAAAACACTAAGCAGCCAGGTAAGACATAGGACAGGAATAGAGTTTAGGAGGTGCAAACACTTCGCTGGATACAATTGTTCCTTGTAATAGTTGTTTCGATCACAACTTAAAGGTGATCTTTAAGGTGACTTTCGTACTTCCACTCCAAGTGCACAGCTAGGGAAATCTCCTGAATTAGCTTCCTTCTGCTAAACAACATCTTACATTAGACAGAAATTTGCAACAGGGTATGTTCGTGTCCCTTCAAACAAAATACAAACAGCTCTTCAACTACAAATTTATTTGTATTAACAAGTCACACCGGAAAAGGCTGACTTTTAACGTTTTGAGATGCATTGCAGAGCAGAGGATCTTCATCAGCTGAATATTAATCCATTTAACCTTCTACTCACTATACTACCACCCATGGGTACTCTGTACAACTGATTGAAACTCTCTGTACAACTGAATATGTGTACTGTTTTCATAGGCAAAAAAGAAAGACCTGGTAGTACTTTCACAGCCTTCTACTTCTCTCTAGGCATATTTGAAGACCTACCATTTCCAGAATGCCAAGACACAACAATTTTGGGAAGCTCTGGAAGAGGTATGTTTTGCATCAATCCAAGCCCTTGCTAATAAATAAAAATAAATAAATAAATAAATAAAAATAAATAAAAATCACACCCACTGATTTCAGTTTCCCAAACTTTTTGTATTCTGTACCTCTCCTGTCACTAAGAGATCACAATAGAGGCAGCCTCCTAGTGTATTCCAGTATATCTTAGTTCCACCAAATATATATAATTTTCTCTTTTTTTTTTTTTTTTTTGCATAAGATCGTGGGAGTGGAATAAGAAACAAGAAAGGAGGCCTTGTTTACAAACAGCCTGCAACTGAAACATTTCCCCCACAACTTGAACTCATTTCATTTTGTGAAAACACCACTCATCCACCAGACACGTGCACCCCATACTCTCCCTTTTCTCTAACCAGATTCAGCTGTTTGAAAGCTCTCAGTAGTATCAATTCCCAAGTAATTTTGGTGCTTATCTGCCTCTCTAGCTTTTGAGTCCCATCTGGGTCATTGTCAGTGCCACCATTTTCTGATCTTTGCTTTTCTTTGAGGCTGGGCTATTTCTTTTCATCTATCTCATTACCCCCAAACCCCACCTACATACTACCAAGTTCTTCCTTGATATTATTTCCTTTCTTTCCACCACTGTGGACACTCACACTGCCCAAGTCATGCTTTTGTGTCTCTTTTCTAGCTCCCATCTTCTCCTTAGTCCCAGACTTCTTCCTGCTCAGCAGGACTTCTTCCTACTTTCTCTCTGGTGCTCTGCATCTCCATATCATCTACCTCATCTTGAGAAGGAAACAGTGACCATAGCTCCCTTTCCTCACAGGTGGCATCCTGGGGAAGCAGTGGCAGCTTTCTCCAGCTTCAGTTCCTAGGACAGACGTTCACAGTCCACATAATGAATCAAATGGGTCAAATTTTACATAAGTGCAGCTGCTGGTGGTTAATACTGGCTGTTCCTTCGCACTGAAAACAGGACACACTGCAAAGAGACTTCTGGCTTGGAAAAATCTCACTGTGTCTTTTTTGTCCTGTTCAGTTATTCCCTCAGAAAAAATGGAGAGATCTTAGAGCATGCAAGGGGCCTCAAAGTATTTCTTGTCCATGTTATTGACCAGTCAGTCTTCCGTCCACGCACTTCTCATTTCTTGTCTGTGTTTAAGTTTTCAACTCACTCTTTCAATGACACCCTAAAAGGATTTAATGGAGCATTTTTTGTGCTGAACCTGTTCTTTCCTCTGCCCCTTTCTGCTCTTTTTTTTCTCAATACCAGAGATATTTAATTTTTTTTCCTCTTTGTACTGAATCTGCATTTTCACTGCAACCTTCTTCCATCATTCATAGGCAAGTAATAAACCTGTGAAGGAAGTCATGGACACATGGACTAGACAGATGGGCTACCCTGTTTTGGAAATGGGGGATAATTCAGTATTCACACAGAAACGTTTTCTCTTGGATCCCAGTGCGAATGCTTCTTATCCTCCATCTGATCTTGGGTAAGTTCCTGCTGTAAATGTCTGTTCAAAACAGGTAGAAATACTGTGCATATACCCTTTTCATCTGACTTATATGTAGGTTATGTTTTGCTCATTCTTGCTAAACTTACTCTCAGCATTTATTTTAAAAGGAAGACAGGAGGAAGTTAGATACAAATATTTCAAATTTAGGACAACATCAGCCCTTTGTCTCAGGGTTTTTCTTTCTCAAATGCAGCAGAATAAAATAGGACAAGATCTCTCAGAAAACCTTATTTGCACACAGACAACTCAGATTATTGCAAATTGTCTGTTGAATCACTGCAAATTATAATCTCTCAGACTAAGAAAACTAATACAAAATTGTTCAGAAATCAGATACTATGACCCAAATATTTTACATGACAGTAGTTTATTGCCTTTCCTATATGGTGTAGGATCTATAATATATCACAGGATCTTCACATACAATACAGGGTCTTCTCTGCATGTCTTTAAAACATGATTTAATGTGAAGTAGCTGGTCATGTATAAATTTCATTAATCCTAATCAGGAGCTATTTTTTTGATATTTTCCTTAGGATGTATTGCCTAATTTTACTCATTTAAAATGTAGTTGTCTAGTCAAAGTTAGCCATCTTGGGCTCTTATGTGACCAGACAGACACCTGTAGACGTTCATCTACCTGTTCAAGACAGGTGGCATACTGTATTGGAGCATATTTTTTAAATAACAGACGATTGATCTGAAGGGAAATGAACTCTATGTGTGGGTTGGTGGACCTGCACAGGACAGTGGCGTGGCTGCACCATGGCATTAAGCAGATGAATAATTTTTCAGATCTGGCATTGTGTAATTTCATAGCCAGCCCCAGTTCTGAGGCAGTACAACTTCATTAACCTTTCACTGAAAGAGATTCAAATTAATCCATGTTAGGAAGGTTTTGTTCCTTGAACTGGATCCTGGACCAATCAATTAAATCAGTAAAACTTGCCAGTATGAAGCAGGACTAAATATACCCAAACGCATTTTTTCCATTAACTTCTACTAGCTCTTTTAATTCAAAGGACAAGAACAAGGACCCTGAGATTAGCTCAGCTGGTTCGAGCATGGTGCTAATAACACCAAGGCTCTGGATTTGATTCCCCTATGGGCCATTCATTTAAGAGTTGGACTTGATGATCCTTGTGGGTCCCTTCCAACTCAGAATATTCTGTGATTCTGTGAAGGAGAAAATGAAGAAACAGAAGAAACGGTTGTGACCACTCTATTTCCTTCTGATTAAAAAGAAAAAAACTTGAGCAATGAGAAGGCCCATGCTATTGGCAGTTTTGGATAGGTATCAAAAGAGTTGGAATGAGATAACTAACTACCTGTGTATTTGCAACATTACACTTCTCCCAACCTAAGCAGAAGATTTCATAGACTCAAAGTACAGCACTGTGCCATCCGAAGGGTGGTGTTACAGACTATTCAGGCAAAAATACTTCTTTGTATTAAAAAATTTGATTTACTGCACTATGCTCTGAAGTAGCAGACTCCGGAATCCTACTTTTGCTTGACTTCAGCGTTTACAGTACGTTACAATTTGCCATTTCTAAAGTAGAAATCCTAGCACTGTTCCTACCTTAATCTGTTAAGAAGCTGTGTATTGTTCCTGCTATCCCCAAAGTGAAAGTGGAAGGTTTTTTCTGAATATGTAGTTTTTATAAATTAATTTTGAAAACTCCCCATAATATATATTATAATGCTGATATTACCTATGCTGTGACAGACTGACTCCCTTGCCTAAGGTCAATTCACCAAAAAATCAAAACCTCCTCCTTCCACCATCACAGATGGGGATGAGAAGCTCCTGAAGAGATCCTACCCCAGATGGAACTGGCCTGTTTCATGTGCAGGTGCAGGGTTTCATTTAAGCAGAGAAAACTCCAGGTCTTGTGTATGCTTTATTCTCTGAACTCTGCAGGAATAGAATTCCAAGCTGCTGGCTTGTTCCAAGCTTGTTTGGCTTGAAAAAGTCCTCTCCTGCATGTTGGCACTCCAAAGAAATGGAAGTTCAAAAACTAGTACTCTCAAAGTAGTGCTGCTGGGCAAATGCATAGCTTCAGCACAGCGTGTTAGGAACACATAAGGACACAGCTAATACATCAAAAGTACTTATGTATGTCATCTCAAGAACATGAAAACTAAATAAAATTCTTCCTGTAAAGGGTGGGTCATCACACACCCTCATTAAATGCATTTACAAAAATCGAGTTTGTATTAAAAGAAATCATATATGGGCTTTCTCTTGGGGAAACAGTACTGGAGCTTCTGGCCAAACAATGACAACTCTAAATTCCATTGCAGTAAGCTCCATAAGAGAACTAGTAAAACCCAGAAGTGTATTAAATCTGTTAACATATTTTGTTTAGCAGATACAAAACAATAGATCTTTCTATCAAGAGGAGATACCATAACTTTCTTTTTTGTATTTTCTGGGAGTTAATGACCATTCACTTAACCCAGGGTTGTTAAGATGACTTAGATTTTCCCATAGCACTTGTCACCAAGGGATTTAAGGCGGAAGAAAAATCTCCCTGGGATGAACTAACATGGAACAGCAGCTGACTGCTCAAAAGGGCTCAGTAATTTTAGCAGGCCTATGCAGATGGCTGTGCAGGTGTGCTCAAAGCATGCTCTGCTGTTCTACTTCCCTGACTCTGCTGTCCCACTTTCCTGACTGCCAGGCCACAGTCTTGGTCAGGCTGTGTTGTGGCTCCATCCCACGTACTGGACATACTGGAGAGGGTTTTTCACCATTTGGTTTCAAATGTCATTTGATTTTCTTTCCCTTTAAATAATTTCAGTTACAGATGGAATATACCAGTGAAATGGAGAGTTGGGAGTTCAACAAATTATACTTTGTACAATGCATCAGATTCTACAGGTAAACTTCATATTCTCTTTTAAGTGTCCTTTACAAGAAATATAACACAGAATTACTTTCATACTTTTCACTTTTCAGATCCAGGAACCAGCACACAGCTTGGTTGGACTGAAGTTGGTAGTAATTTCTGTGAAAAGATTACTATTCCCCCTGTACACACATTATGTCAATTTAGCCACAGTACAGTATGGTTCTTAAGCATCTGTTTAAATACAGTCCTATTCACAGAAGCATCTAAGCATACTCTTAATTATAATGTGCTAAAATCAATTGGACTTAGATATGCCCTTTGTTGAGTCTAGGAAAAGAGGTGAAGTGGAACGCTGATGAATGCATCTGTGGCATGGTAAACTGGAAATTTTAATTCAGTCAAAGATCTACAAATTATTAAACATCTTTTTTAATGCTGATTTCAGGACTGAGAAAATACCTGTGTGGGTAATTTTGATCATTGTTCTATTATGCAGTCATATCTGAATTTCTCATTCTGTAGCTGTAGTGGACAAAAATGGGGGGGAAACTTTGTTTAGTTTTTCAGTAACATCACATGTTGGAATTTCAGAAATATTACAATCAGCTCATCTTTTCTTCAATTTTTTTGAATGTTACCTATTTAAAATGTAATTTGTCTTTTGTTCTGTTTTTTTGGGGGGGTCGTTATTTTTTTTGCCTGGTTGCTTTTATTATACATACAAAAGCAAACAAAAAAAAGTTTTATGTCATGATAAAAGTCAGAAGTTTACACAAAGGAATTTTCTTTCTCCAATTTCCACATGACATTACAGTGGACTGCAAGGGGCTATTGACTTGAAAAAGCCTGCAAAGGCATGACTACGTGCTTACTTCTACATCCATCAAATTCTTGGCTAGTAAGGCAAACAGCAACTGTAAGGAAAAAATGCCTTTAGAAACACTTGTTTCAGGTCACCCAAATAGAAATGTGCTTTTAACTACAGCCATGCTCAAACTGCAGATTGAAGACCACTGTTTTCAATGAGCAATAGAAAAACTTTCATAACTACCATCATCAACTGGACCAGCCCAAGATTCTGAGAAAGGAACATTTTTCAAGTATTCATTTTAAACAGGAAAATCCCTAAACATGAGTGCTTGAGGAAAGTCTCAACTAATTTGTAATTCCTTTATCTATAACTGCAAAAAATGAATTAATAAAGAATACAGAGAAGAAAACCCTTAAAAAGTTAGTTGAAGCAAACTTAAAAATTAAACTAATGGAGGATAAAATATGATAACTTTGAAACTAACAGTAAACATGAGGATGAAAAACTTTTTAAAAATACATTTGCAAGAACTGTTTCTTTGCAATTTTTTACTTCTTACAATGACACTAAATCTCACTGTTCTCACCCTAGTCAAAATGATCTCCATTTTAAATTTAACAAACTAGCTGGCCCAAGTAATTACCACAATTCCTTGTTCTAATACAGATGCTGCTATTCATTAAAGTCTATAATAACTCATCTTTCCTCACAGCCATTTAAAAATAAGTAAATAAATAAAATTAATGTTTGGATCTTATTTTGATATTCATTAAAACCAAATAATACTCTTGGAGTCAAGGAATTTCCAATGAGTTCTGTGTCATACAAGATGCACAAACTGATCCCTGTTTGTTGGTTTGTTTTGCAGGAATTACAATATCAGCTTCTCCTGATACTTTTTTAAACGTCAATCCAGACCACATTGGATTCTATCGGGTGAATTATGATGGTCAAAACTGGGCCAAGCTAAGCTCTCTTCTGTTCCTAGACCACAAAGTGAGTATCATAATGTTAACCTGTCTGGTGGATCTCTTAGAAGAGATCTGTAAAGGCTGCTTTTATCCTGCAAATAATCTATATACTCTTGATGCCTCTTTTCCTCTTTTCATACAGAACTTTTCAACTGCTGATCGTGCAGGGATTTTGGATGACGCCTTTTCTTTAGCAAGGTAAACTAACTCCCTGCAGAGATTTCAACACAAATTTTTCACCTTCCATTGCTAATAATTAGAATTAACTCAACACGGGTGGTTGAAAGAAGTTTTCTGAATTTGTTACGAGCCTTATTTCTTTGTTGCTTTACTTTGTCCTCCAAAAGGAGTGACCTTAAGTATACATTGCCAGCTTGCATTACCAATGCAATCAAGAGAAATGCTCCCTTTCAGTTACATGGCAAGAAAAAAGCAGGCTTTAATTGCACAGGTCTTAGAAGGGGGTGTTTTTATCATGTAAATAACAATAATAGGAGCACTCCAGAAGAAGTTAGGTATCCAGAAAGCCAGAGGCATGCCCACAATGCATACCAAGGCATTAGGTATCTACCACCTCAGCTATCTTATTCAGAAACTTGATCAGAAACTTCTAGCTCTTGTACGCAGCCATGCTGACACAGATAAATTTTAAGCGACATTCTGTAGCAGCCTCTAAGTCTAAGTCTCCTCAGCCTTTCAGGATGTCTACAGTTATCAATTCCTTTATGTGTGGTGTTAATGTAGTCACTTAAGAGCTACCCACTTCTGGGCACACTGGGCTGCTGCACAACGTGAGCAGTCTTCTCATAACAGTGACAGTTCCTACAGTTTGGCATTGATCAACACTGATCCTCAGTATCTCTTTGGAAAACCTTCCAAGTTACATTCCAGACTACTTTTCCCCTCACAGACTTTACTATTTCAGGCCTTCTAGAGTAAATAGTAAATCTAATATCTTTGAAGAAGCAAGTTCTTCAAATTCATTAAAATAACAGACGTTATGTTTTTTCTTTCCGCAGACCTGGACTCGTGGATTACTCTGTTCCCCTGAACCTCACAAAATACCTGAGAAATGAAACAGAGTATTTGCCTTGGAATAGAGCTATATCAGCTGTAACCTACCTTGCAAACATGCTTGAAGATGATACAAATATCTATCCCCTCTTTCAGGTGAAGAAACAATAAAAAAAACCATTCCTGCATGGGACCACTGCATCTGACAGTTCAGGATTTGTAACAAGAAAAATGTTGAAGTTCCAGTGATTTTCAGTGGTGCTGAATTATCAGTATTTACTTTTTGTAATCTTAAAAAAAAAAAAGAAAGCTAAAAACTGCTCAGTAGTGATATCTGAATCATCTGGATTTTGCATTCAGGACTATGAACCTGAATAAAAGAATTTATGGCTAATTATTTCTATAATCCATCACCATAATACATAATAATCCAGAGTACAGACATTTATTAGTCAAAGCTGTCCTGCATTCGATAAAGAAGCATGTATAAGGCCGCAAAATCTCTGACATCTGTCCTCAGCACAAAGTATGGCTATACCTCAGTATGGCAGGGAGCAGGTTTGTTAATTGACCTAACATACTGAACATGATTTAATGGTCACTAAAACAATTATGTCCTGAACTTGGCATCATCTGTGGAAAACAGTTGTGGCAGTGTGTCCTTGCTATACCCCAGGAGAATAAACTGTGAACACAAATATATTATTCTTTAAAGAAATCTACAAAAGTAACCAACCCCCTTTTTCTACCTCAGCGTTATTTTCGCTCTCTGGTAAAACCCATTGTGGATGAACTGAGCTGGAATGATTCTGGAAGCCATTTGCAGAGGTGGAAGAATCTTATTTTTTCCTTCTCATATTATTGATGGATTCAAACAATGGTAAGCAGTAGGAAAATGTCTCTCCCTCTCTCTCTCTTTTCAAGGCTTCTTCGTGCTTCTGTTCTAGACTTTGCCTGCAGTATGGGTGACACAGACTCTTTGAACAATGCTTCTCAACTCTTCGATAAATGGTTACAAGGAGAACCGTGAGTGCTCACAGCTTTTATCGTGGTGAAGAACACAGCATGTGACTTTGTCACTGATTTCAAGCAGGAAAGGGAGAAGAATATTTAAGCACTGTTTCTTTATTTTAGTATTGCTGCAAATCTCCGACTCATAGTATATCGCTATGGGATGCAGAACTCAGGCAATGAGTCATCGTGGACTTACATGTTCAACAAATACCAAGAAACAACATTAGCCCAAGAAAAAGAAAAGCTGCTATATGGCCTGGCATCAGTGAAGAACATTACCCTTTTGGACAGGTGATTTAAGCATACAAAGATTTCTCTTTTCCTGCAGAAGCAACTGGTTTTTCATTCCCTTCTCCTCTCCTCTGTCCTGTCATTTTTGTCAGATTACAGCATGAGGAAATGCAACACATTTTCAAGACCAATTATCTAACACCCTCCTCTGAGACTGTACTAAAGCAGAAAAAAAGCTTTTTTCATTTAGTGGAAAGATATTGAACATATGGTAGTTCCTGCAAACAGTCAACAGACTTCAGCTCGTCCACCTTCACTGTGCACAATTTTAGCTGCCTAATAGTAAAGCATCAGGAGAAAATTAGTCGTCTGTTTCCTCTATAATCAGTGAAGGGAGGAAGGACTTCCAGAGCACTGCTTATCCCAGACCAGGAAAGGTGCTTAAAATCAATGGGAAGAATTGCCTTTGGGTGTTCTCAGTCACCCTCCATTGACTCCAGAGGGAGTTTACTTAGCCTAGATGTCTGCCTTCTCAGTAGGCAAAATTAAGCAAACAACCTTGAGTTATTGTTACTAACTGTCCCGTGTGAACCTGCAATGCTCCCTGAGGTGCTGTGCAGAGGTACTTGAGCTAGAAACAAAAATATCATATTCATGCTGCCGTGGCACTGATGAGGAGTCTGGATACTGCTCCAGGCCAGTCCAGCTGTCAGACGGGGCAAGCATCTCACCAGGCTGTTGCTCTCCATAGACACACCTGCTACTTTCAGCTTATCTGATAACTATGCATGTAGTTATATAACATAGCTGAGATGCAGGCAAACATCTTCACCAGGGCCATTCACCACTGTGTTGGAGCCCTGACTAAATATCATAAGATGGAGCAATCTCTGCCTAAAAGAGTACCAAGTTTAAAAGAGATTAAATCAGGAAGTGTAGGAGGTTCACGAAGAGTAAATATAAGAGTTAGAGTAATTAAAATAGTGATAGGAAGCAGGTGTATTCCTAAATTCTTTTTACCACAACATCCATAATCTAAGCCATTCAATAAATAATAACTGACATGATTAAGACATGAATTAATTAGCTATATCAGCCCATATTTGCAGAAAATAAAAAATCCCCCCTAAACCAGGGAAAATTTGTCACTTAATTTAATACTGAAATAACAAGTAAGGAGAAAAGAGCAAACAGATTGAACAAAATTGCCCCTTATGCATAGGAAAAAGGAAGACAATCCTTAATCCCAGCACACGACACTTTAAAATGGTGTTGTTCTTCTGCAGCTGCTGCTATGAAGCCATGATCAGGTTATTCCTGCAAACGTGCATGCTGGGGGAATCCCTCCACTTTGTCAGTCAAAAACATTTATGCTATGATTGGAACTATAATTTCAGCACTTGCAGGCATGCTCTGCCTGAATGAATTTTAATTTTGTATGGATAAAAGTATCCAAACAAACAGCACGGATGTCAGTGTGAGCAAGCCACTTGTGTGTGTACTCATGGTCCTGTAAGATCATTATAGCCTGGACTACTACTTTTTTGGCTCTTGGCTGCCCAAACAGGCTGAACTACTGACTGATCCAATCTTGTTTTCCCTACTTGACTAAAATATAGGAATAATAATGGCATTTGGCTATTTGCAAGTAGAAACATAAACCCTACCTACTTTCTAAAGAGACTCCTAACTGCCTAGATTTCTTTCAATAAAATTATCTCTTGACACAGTAATGTTTTAGATCCATTTACTTCCCCTTTAAAATGCTGTAGAAAAAAACCTAATATTCCTGTTTGGAAAAGGCTCTCATCAATTCTTATGGTGTTTCCCATAGGTATCTGAAATATATTTACGACACTAACCTCATCAAAAGCCAAGATGTGTTCACAGTCCTGAGATACATCTCATATAACACCTATGGGAAAACAATGGCCTGGGACTGGATACGACTGAACTGGCAATACTTAGTCGACAGGTACTCTAATGAACTCACTGGAAACTGCATCCATCTATAAATCTTGTTACAGGCATGTTTTTTATGGCTGTGTTTTACTATACAGCTATAATCACTGGCCTTTGCAAAATGAAAACTGAAAGCGTATTCAACACAATTATATCCATCTGCTGTGAAAAAGTACTTTGTTGCTAACTTGAAAACCATTCTTTCCCTAAATGATCACTACCAGTAAATCGTGATGAAGAAGTATAGGAAGTTCTACCAAGGCCGTAGAAATCTGGTTATTGCATGGAAATTAGTCAGTCTTGTCTCCACTCTTGCTGCTGATTTCATAACAAGATGACAGCGTACAGAATTTTTTTAAAAATTTTCATCTAATGGTAATAGCAGGCAGCAGACATACGGATCAGCAGTAGAAGTAATAGCAAACCCTTTAGCTTTGCTCCTCCCTATTTGAGTGACTTCACTCTCTTTAGGTTTCCTTTCTAAGTGCTTGGTGGGGGCACGGAAACAGCACATACCGGCAAGTCTAGAGTTGTGAACTGTATTTGTATTGCTGGGCAGCAATATACCTAATTTCCAGCTTGAGACAATAAGTCATTATTTAAAAAGGAAAAAAATCCACCATAAGAGATCACTCCATTAGTAAATGTATTAAAGAACAGCACAGATATTTTATAGGAGTACTATTTTTCAAGAATTTCAAAAAATACTGAAATTTCAATGTATCTGTTTTATTGCAGCACAATTATGAGTTTAAGCTTCAGATAATTACTTGTGCCTTTTCTCTTTCAATAGTTTTGCATGAAGTATCATTTATTAAATTACTTTTCTAGATTCACTATCAATGACAGAACCCTCGGTCGAATAGTAACTATTACCCAAACCTTCAACACCGAGCTCCAGCTTTGGCAGGTATGGTGACAGCACTTTTCTTGGCTTTAAGTCAATATCTTTAATATTCTTCTGGCCCAGAAACTTAGCTTTTTATCCTCTGACTGTGTAAAGCAGCAGGAGTTACTGTAGAACTATTTCAGTGCTACTAACATGAGCTTAAATATCTCTCCCAGCCAAAATTGCCCTTGACCATGTCCTTGTAAAGAGTCACTTGTCCAATAACAGAATTATTTACTTCACGTCAATACTTTTTCTCTTTTCCAGATGGAAAATTTCTTTGAAAAATATCCTAATGCTGGGGCAGGAGAGTTGCCCAGGAGTCAGTCACTTGAGCAGGTGAAGAGCAATATTGAATGGCTAAAAGAAAACAAGGAGGAAATACGTATGTGGCTAGAAGCACAGTAAGACTTCAACGTCTTACTTTGTCAAAAAGACCAGGCAGTCGGATCTTCAAAGATGTTTAGCAATGTGGATTTCTCACCTAGGTACCTCAGAGGACCAAGGCCTAATATTTTTTTCTCCAAACACTCAGCAGACCATTGCCAGAACAATATTTGTGTAGTTGCTTAGCAGGAATAGCTTTAGATTCTGAAAGCTGAATTTGCCTGAACAAATAGGACAAATGTTTAAAGTTACTCAAGGCAGAAGTGATGGCAGAACTGAGGTCCTTACTGATCACTCTGATCTCACTCCTTACACATACCACTCTGAAAAGCTACTCTTGGTTCACGCAGAAGTACATCTAGTACTCTCAGGGATTCCTTTCCAAGCGCACCTCATAAGAGCTTTCTCCTGAAGGAAAGGGAATTAAGCCGTAATTTTAACACTGTCTGAAAATCATCCTCTATATTTATAGCTGTAAAAATTTTACATTTGGGATTTAGATTTGCTTTCTGACACTTCAGAAAGGCCAGTTAAGCTTTCCTCTCCACTGATTTTTTAAGTTTAACTACCAGTACACAAAGGATCAATACTACCAGCTTCTTTTTCAATGTTATTAGTTGGGATTCTGTAGCTTAGGGTAAGGGTTGTCTTGGTTATTTTTGTCTTATTTCTAAATCTTCTCAAAAAAAAAAAAAAAAGAAGGACATGGGGTAGCCAATACTGCAAACAAGATATACTTTACTCACTGTCTCTTTTCTTATGGAAAAATAAAATTAAAAAATCTACCTGAAGTCTCAGTCTTTTTCTAATGAAGTGATAAAATGGCCTGACATATAGAAAAGCAGCTGTTACATAACCCAGCTATGCTGGTACAGATAGCTTCAGGAACTTTTGAGGGGAAAAATCTATTATTTCCTTGGAGAAAACAGAAAAAATGGTAAATGCAGTCAGAGGGAGCAGATGAGTCCCACTGCTTCAATTCAATCGATTGCAGAAGTACAGACACAAAGAAACAACTCTCAGTCCCAAATCCCTGTACTGTTGTGATACTGGAGAAGGGCATGGGGCTGCTCTGTCTGTCCCTCCCAAGCCGGAAGCTGGGGCGCTTTGGAGTTCCCAGATTTCCATGTGCTGTGTCCTGACATTGTATGGGCAGCAAAAGTGAGCGCCTCTTTGCCTTCTCCCTGGTCTCCTGAGTGGAAAGGTGCAGCAGAACATAACCAGCTAGAGCCAGTGCCTGGATGTCCTGGGAGCAGGATCACAGAGCATCTCACAGTAGGTAGCCCTGGGAGAGATTAGGCACAGCTGTCAGGAAACTCTGTAGTTGGATGGGAGGACAGAAGTGGCGAAAAACACTTCTCTTCATCCTGCAGTGCTATTCAAGGGGCAGAGGAGATAGCCCTAAGGTGCAGAAATTCCAGAGTACGGGCTCTGCCTGCCTCTGGGCCTTGGTACAGCACAGAAGGCTCCAGAGGAGCTTATACAGTCCCGGATGGAAACACTTTATCCCACTCCCACAGGGCTGGTACTGTTTTGGCCCTCTCCCTAGACACCCAATTAGCTGCCCAGACAAGCCCAGACAAATCTGATGACCAAGTCAGTAGTCCTGTTGTGCTGGTTTTGGCTGGGATAGACTCAAGTTTCTTCACAGTTGCTGGTATGGGCTATTTTTTGGGTTTGTTCTAGAAACAGCATTGATAAAACAGGGATGTTTTCCTTATTGCTTAGCAGTGCTTACACAAAGTTAAGGCCATTTCTGCCTCTCATCCCACTCCACCAGTGAGGAAGCTAGGGGTGCACAGGCTAGGAGGGGGCACAGCTGGAACAGCTGACCTGAATGCACCCAAGGGATAGTCCATATGGCATCATGCTCAGCATATGGAGATGCAGGGGACAAGAAGGAAGGGAGGGACTTTCAGAGAGATGGCGTTTGTGTTCCCAAGTAACCATTATATGTGATGGAGCCCTGCTTTCTGGGGGATGGCTGAATACCTGCTGCCCCAGGGGAAGTGGTGAAGGAATTCCTTGTTTTGCTTTGCTTGCATGTGTGGTTTTTGCTTTAGTTATTAAACTGCTTTTATTTCAACCCACAAGTTTTCTCAGTTTTGCTTTTTCAATTCTCTCCCCCATCCCACTGAGGGGTAGTGAGCAAGTGGCTGTGTGGGGCTGAGTTGCCAACTGGGGTTAAAATACAAGACCTGTCAAAGGAAAATGTCAGTCATTTGCCTTCTAAAAACAAAATATGGTAGGATTTTGACTAATAGTGGTTACAACTTGCTAGAGATATCAGCTGCTCTTTAAGGTGAGGAAGTGGCAAAGGGTCAGGCAATTTCTTCCAGTTTTTCTTTTTGCTCAGATTCACACACAGAGGACAGTGAAAATGAAGCAGCTGACCACATCCAAACTACCGTCAGCACACAGGGAGCAGACTGTCCTCGGGCAGCTGCCTACTCAGTACAACATATGACAACTCACCTTCACCACTTTACAGTTTCAATGAGTGAATTGAAGGAGTAGAAGTCAAATAACAACTTGGTTTCAAGGTCACAAACTGATTTGGTAGCATCACACCGTAATACTATCAACACACTGTATCACTTTGACTATACAATAGTACAATCATGTCAAAAAATTTTCTGTGCACTGTCAGTATGTTTTGATTGAAAGTTTTTAACTCCAGGTGGCCATGATGTGCTACAATGCAAAACCAATATGAAAATATCCAGGCACATAGCTCAGTTGTTTTCCCTTTCAGAGATGATTTAATGAAATTTGGCAAAAAGAACTGATATTTTAATTATTCATACACATCTGCCATAATTTGTTGTAGAAAGAAAAGGATGACTAGTATGGGAGTGATACAAGATTAGGTAGTTACCTTAAGAGATTTTTATCCTTTGTTACATGTAGTCCCTACTACCACTGAGCAGGCCCTGGCTGGCCAATATTGTTGGCTACAATAGTAGGCTTTCGTCAAAGAAACAGAGCAAGTAATAAAGGTTTTCTATGATGCTGGAAAGCTATAGCTAAAACAGCCTTCATCCAAATCACGCAGTGATTGGACATACCAGTGTTTCAGACAAGATACATATTGGTAGCACTGTGTATTGCTGTAGTAGAAAAAAGGTCGACCAGAGAGAGGGAACAGAAACATACCACTGAGGCAAAGAGAGAACGAGAAGCAGAGGGCAAGCCTGAACAACCACAGGACTCATGATCCTGGGTAAATGAGGGAGAGAAAGGGATTTAAATGGTGAACCAAGCAATTGCCACTTGTCATTTGATTTTCATTCTATTAAGGAAAGTGGGACCAAGGGCAGTCTTTGTGCATGAGCCACACTGGATCAGAGAGACTTTTGACTAGTTCTTGGATACTTTTGGTGTTACAGAAAGGTTAGCTGGATTTCCACACTGATCTTAAGTGGGTAGGTGAACGTGGAATTAAGTCCAAAAGCCCCAGAAGGCAGCTGCTTTTATGGTAGGGTAAAGGTTCTGTCAATTTTAAATAATATTCTCTAGATTATGCAGTGCTCTTGCTACCTTTAAATGGCTCATGGAGAATGTACTGTATGGCATGTGCCTCTTTCAGACTGTTTGTCCTAGACGGATAACAAATCTGGTACATGCTAAATCTTTCGGTCAGGAACTAGTGCTTTTACAAATGGTCTGTGATAAGCTTAAGAATGCCAATTTGAAACTGAATCCAAAGAAATGTGAACTGTTTTAAAAAGAGATAATTTTCCCTCGGTCATTCGATCAGCGAGGAAGGAATTTCTACTGATAAAGCCAAGTGAGGGAGTGCAGAACCAGCTGGCCCCTTATATCCCCACAGCTTTTTGAGGCTCTGCTGTTCCTATTGTACCACAGCAAAAGCTATTGCACACAGTGAGGCAGAGAAACACTTTGAGTAATTGAAGTGCAATGTGGTGAAGTTAGAGGGGCCACTTCTAACTGTAGCAGTGTTGCCTTACGCCAGCTCTGTAAATCCTTCTCATATCAGCCACAGCTGTGCGTCCTATAGAGCCTGAGCCCATGGGCCTCAGGAGGCTGTAAGCCTGATAGGCACATGAAAATGCTTTATCTTGATAATTCAGGTAAAGAAACAACTGAAAACATTGTATTACTGCACAGAGCAAAAAATTAATAGCACCAAGGCGTCTACAACTCGCCAACTAACTCAGTTCCTAAAACAGCAGCTAAGATCCCTACACAGTATGCAGACATAAGAAATGACCCCTACCTTATACATATGGTATGTCTGTTGAAATAAGACATGACTAAGTACCCCACAATAACCAGTGCCATTTCTTGACATTTTGGATGGCATCTTCTAGCAGCTTTTGGGACTCAAGGTGAAAGGGAAAAAGCTAGCCTGTGATGGGCACAGGAAAGTCTATGTGTTTTAAACAGAATCTAAAGGATAGGACCTTATCCTGTTGCTAGCAGCAGCAATACCATACTGCCGGATGAAAAATTTGTTTTGTGCTATATGTATCCAATTATGAAAATTAGTCAAATTAGGTAGTGTTTGCTTTCCCAAGTGTTTAGACAGAAGCCAGTTGACCTGGAGGTATTTTGCTTTCACATCCACACCTATGGCAGCTGGATGTAGGCCTGTATGTAGAAAACTGGTACAGAAAGATGTAGCTACATGAGACTAAGGAAATGTTCTCCAGCTCACAGGGACTACAGTGGTTCATAAGGCTGCCCAAATATCTGAGCTTTTCTGGGATGCATTTCAGAAACCTCCCCGCCCAAATATATTTATAAAAGCATCTAAAACGTATATGGTTCAGATAAGTCTGAGAGTTTCTGGCTTCCCTCTATTCTAAAGAGTCACAAGGGAAGAGCAAATTCTGAAAAATTTGACCATGACACGGTATCTGAGAGACACCATTTGTAAGTAGCAATCACTAGTTCTTTCAGTAATCCCTCACCTGCAGAAAACCTTTCCATATTCTCTTCACAAAGAGATGACCAGATACCAGATACTGCTTGCTAGTGGTTTAACGATGCTGAAACAATGTGTATGGATGGTCTCAAGAACCAGGAAATCAGGGAAAGGAAGAGATCCAGGCATGAGACAGGACTGAAGCCTAACTCTTCAAAAGGAAGGCTAGGGATACAGGGTCATTATTCTTAGTAAGAATCAAAATTTGAAATAGATGTTACAGTTATATATGTGATATCCACCATATAACCTTCATCCAGCTTAAACCATCAACGTTAATTTCCTTTTGGACATTAATGAAATGGTCAGGTGACTTCTAAATATCCTTTCCAGCACTTCTGAATTTTTTTTCAACAGTTTGCAATGGACAAGGGACTGGTCATCTCTATGATTTCTTCCAAGAAGTGCAAGGCGAAGCGTGGATGATGAGGTTCTGCCATTCCAGATTTCCCATTCTGTTTTGCCTGCTGTCAAATCCATTTGTGCACCACTGGTCAGCAAAGAAGCCTCTCCAAGCAGGAAGTGCATACCACTGAGCTACAGAGCTCATACCTGTAGCAGCTCTGCAACTTGGGGCTATTTTTCATGTCTTTCTCTAAGAGGGAGCCTGAAACCAAACAACTGCAGGATGCTCTCTGGAGGGTAGCTAACATAGTTAGTAGCCAGAGCAAAAGCTGCGGAACATCATGGCAAAAAAAGGTGTTAAGCTGTAGGTCAAGCTTTCATAAGCCAAAGGCGTTGCTGTGGCAGTCTGAGAGGCAGATTTTCCAGGTGTCTGGTGAGTAGCTAGCCAAAACCTGATTGGATTCATTTATTTTAGCAAACAGTCACTTTCAGCAAACTGAAATTATGGCCCACCCAGGTTCCTTAAGCAAATTCAGCCGGAGAAAACACTATGGACCTGAAGTTACATAAACCCTGAGGAAAAGTCGTCATCCCCACTTTTTCTTGGGTTGAAACACTTGCAAAGAAAGCAAACAGATCAAGGCTCAGCTCTGCCTCCCCCACAGAAATGCACATGAACTCTTCCACATGACTGTACTGGGACTGGTCTTTCACATTCTCTCGTGGTACTTAAACAACAGCCACAATCAAAAGCAAATTAGTAATTTCCTAGTTTGGTGCTTCACATGAGCATCTGAAAACACAGGATTGCCAGACTATTTTATTAACACTTTATAACAGAATATTTTATTATTACTTTAAGTAAAGATGGATATCTTCAACAGAGGCTGCTAATAAGCTGAGATCTGAATCAATAGGCCCTAAGTATTTAGAAGTGTAGGGGAGCACCACTCAACAGTACAGTGGTTTGAGTAATAGCCTAAAAGGGCAGACATGTGGTTTAAAATTCTTTCCAGCAGAAACAATAATTCACCAAGTCTTCCACTTCCCACACAAGGTCTCCAACCACCGCATGTAAGGGGCACTCCTCTCTCCAGTGCTCTTGTAAATACATCCCTTCTTTTACTCTACCACCTCAAGGACTCCAAACCAAAGGGCTCACTCCTGCAAAAGGGAATATTTCTGTGTCAGGTGAGACAAGACTTCAGTTTTTCATTTCCTCAGCAGAAAACAAAGTTTCATTCAAGCTGTACAGACTCATTCCCCTCCTCCCTAATTCAGGAGAAAAACAAACAAACAGAACTGTACTCCTCCAGTGAATGCCCCAAAATAACACGACTGTTGGCTTCACAGACAAGTTGCTCAGCTCCCCAGCCAGACTGCAACAGAGGAAAGACAAGCTCCAGGTGTGAAAGTCAACCAGTGCAAACTGGGAGGCAAACCAGAGCAAACTACTCCCTCAGGTATCACCTTAGCCACAAAACAGAAGCACACAATTGAGCTGATGCAAACGGGGCTGGCTTTAATGAACATTGAGTCAGACACTAAGTATTACAAAAATGGAACAGCCAACAGAGCCAATAACACAAAGTTAGCATCAAAACACCACAACCAAGGGGAAGGTCAGCCGTGGCTAAAATCAGGTTGCAGGAGTGGGAAATCAGGTACAACACCAAAGAGCATGTCTTAGCTGGCACTATTCATTCAAGCGTGGTGCTACACTAACACACCCATACAGCACCCTCTGCTCACCCTGAACCGACCTCTCCCTATGTCCCCTACTCATGTCCACAGACACACAGCTAGAAGACAACAGAGCAGGGCAAGAAAAGTTTGAACATCTTTGCATTTTCAATGAATGGAGAACAACTCATTTGGCCAAAACTGCTTATTCTGGTCTAGTGGATGGGCGGGTTTACTAAGGAAAAAGACATTTTTGGGGTACCTTCTGGGCTGTCCAAATGAACATGGAAACAATGGGACAGGGGAACAGAGAGACAGTTAAATTACCAAAGCAGGTTGACACCCCTGTCCTAGTGGCACAAACAGCTTGTATGTTTTGTTTATTTAAACACACTTGGCTTAGAGGTTAACAGTTCTGTAGAAAATATTTGAGTTCTTTGCAAAATATTGAAGTTATTTTTATCTTTTAGCTAGGACTCCTCGCATAGGAGATGAATGCAATCTTTCAAGGACAAATCAGATGAGGAAGATTAGGAACAGAAAAAAGCAAGCACCAGAAAACATATTAATGAAGTATCATTAAGTTTTTACTATGTGAAATATATTATTCCAAAACCAAAAATTTCCTTCTATAATTAGGAGCAATTGCTCAAATACTTCTTAAAATGCAATACAAAAATTTTGATCTATTTTCTGTGTGCACTAGAAAAACAATGAGTATTGGTGGTCTGGGAAATATGGCTTGTCCTTGTACTGTATTGTAATAGCTAGGATGATTTCATGGTTAAACGAATATTTAACAATGGAAATAAATAGAATAACCACGCAGATGTAGCATGGTGATTAATTTTTTTTCCCTCTCATTAAAGAAAGGAAAAAAAAAATCTACTTTATAAGAGACAGGAGACGTGCAGTAAATTTTTCCCTATTTTTACTTCGTCACAGTGTATTAAGAGCAGCCCCTAGTGACAGTTGGTAGCCATTGCATTTAATTATAACTAAACACGGCGTGCATGGTTACAGAAACAGTTCCTTAGCTATTTATAATACATCTTCAAAAAATAAACAAAATAACTCCAAACTTGCCTTAGAGACCTTATGAACAGCACCAGTCATTAGGCACATAGAGTCTTCTAAGTAACATCACATAAAACTACTTAATCTAGAATAAATTGCAATCATTCTAAAATTTATAGGTATGAAAAAAGAAGAATCAACCCACAAAACGAATTTCTACATCACTTTTTAAGATTACATGTGGCCATTTTAATCACAGAATGGCCTGGGTTGGAAAGGATCCTAAAGATCATCTAGTTCAACCCCCCTGCCGTGGGCAGGGACACCCTCCAATAGACCAGGTCCATCCAACCTGGTCTTGAACACTTCCAGGGATGGGGCAGCCACAACTTCTCTGAGCAACCTGTCTCAGTATCTTGCAATAAAGAATTTCTTCCTAATATCCAATATAAACCTACCCTTCTTCAGCTTAAAGCCATTCCCCCTTTCCTATCCCTACTTGTTCTTGTAAAAAGTCCATCTCCAGCTCTCTTGTAGCCTCCCTTAGGTACTGGAAGTTTGCTATAAGGTCTCCCTGAAGCCTTCTCTTCTCCAGGCTGAACAACCCCAACTCTCTCAGTCTGTCTTCATAGGAAAGGTGCTCCAGCCCTCTGATCATCTTTGTGACCCTCCTCCAATTTCACTCCAACAGGTCCAAGCCCTTCTTATACTGGAGGTCCCAAAGCTGGATGCAGTATTCCTGGTGGGGTATCATGCAAGTGGAGTAGAAAGACAGAATCACATCTCTTGACCTGCTGGCCATATTTCTTTTGATGCAGCCCAGGACACGGTTGGCCTTCTGGGCTGCAAGCACACATTGCTGGTCATGTTGAGCTTCTTTTCAAAAAACACCCCTCAGGGCTGCTCTCAATCCATTCTCTGTCCATCCTGTATTTATGCTTGGGATTGCCCCAACCCAGGTGCAGGACCTTGGCACTTGTCCTTTTTGAACTTCATGAGGTTCACTCAAGACCACCTCTCAAGACTGTCAAGGTCCCTCTGGATAGCATCCCTTCCCTCCAGCATTCCGACTGCACCACACAGCCTGGTGTTATTGGCAAACTGTCTGAGTGCACTCAATCCCACTGTCCATGTTGCTGACAAAGGTGTTAAATGGCACTAGTCCCAATACTGACCACTGGAGAACACCACTTGCCATCAGAAATGGAGAAATGCATGTTAAGTTTCAAAAAGCAGTGGGCACTGCCATGAAGAACCAAAAAGCCAAATATTCAGAACTGAAGACAGTCACAGCAAGCTCACATAGATGTCTGTATACAGCAGGTGTGCTGGATTCTGGCATGCTATTTTACTTCAAGAAGTTGTTTACAACTAAAACAAGCTTCCTAGCAAAAACAGTCACGTGTAATTTACAGCAATCATAAATGCCCATAAACTCCCTTACGTCACCCTGAGTCAACTATTTTTTAACTTATTTCACCTATAACAACTGAGTCATTAAGAAGATATTACATCTCCTTGCAAACTTGACTTTCTTTATGGACACATACACACACACTTGTGCTTTGAGAGATTGTGGAAACCAAGTGTCTGCCTGTGATCATGCTGTGTAACTCACTGTGCTCAGCAAAACGCTGAGGGGCCATGGAAGGACCCACACTGCAGTTGGGAACAAGCTCTGGCTACCAGAGGTGTGACAGGGAATGGCTCATTCAGTTTACCCCAGAGAGAATGTCCCCCCACAGCCCTGCCAGTAGCCCACAACAAAGCCCTCAACATTTCCAAAACAGGCTTGTTTGTTGTTTTTTTTTAATCCATTGCTCTGAGGAGTCACATGTTCTTTTATTCCTCACTGAAAAGAAGTTGGGAAATATTTGTTTAAGCCTGAGCACCTGCCTTTAAGTCATTACCTTGTGTACAGAAGACAGACTCATCTACCACTGCCTACGGTGGTTACCCTCCTGCAGACATGGCTCTGCACAGACCTCTGGAGAACTGCTCCAGCCAGTCAAGCTCTGCTTATAGAAGATGAACGCAGGTTCACAGTTACGATAGTGTCTGTAGTGTCAGCAGCTCCGTGACACTTTTACAGCATTACAAAGGGAGGCTGGAGAGACAGGGTGAGTCCAGGAATGGTGCCTCAGGCAGGACAGCAGAAAGGCATTGGGCACCTGTCCTCTCAGCACCTGGCACACACGGTGCAGACCCTCTCCCTCAGGCAGCCAGGCTAGGAGAAGCTGCCAGAGGGATGGGTGCCCTCACATGACTGACTTTCCACAGGCTATGGAGAACAAAGCCTTGATCCCAGTGCTGAGGCAGTGTTTGCCCTGACGGGAACAAAGTTTTGGAACACCAGGTCCCCTCTATTCAGGCATGTCTCCTGCCTCCGCTCATACCTACCTCCTCTGATGGGGTGGCCTTGCTCTTACACAGTCTGAGGTCTCTTCCACATACTCATCTCACACGAGTCAAGCTGCTGGTTTACTGTTTTAAAGTATAAAGCCTCTCCCTGAGAGCACAGGTGGAGGCTTGGCCCTGCTGCTGGGCTCTGGGCTGCAGCCCAGTTGGTTTGTGCAGTACAGCGTCCCCTGCGGCTGGATCCCTCCAGCACCCACAGTGGCTCTGGCTTCACCTCCTGTCCCTGGCTGTCCCAAGGTCACCACTGTGAGGGAGACCTCTCTTAGGGAGCCAGGAGCCTACTAAGCATTTGCATCTTCTCCATGTAGCAGGCAGGGCCATGGGAGGGAGAATAAAAGGCCCTAATAGCCATCCTGCATGGTCTGCAGCGTCCAAACCCCCCCTGCACGAGGTTGGGCAGCACCCAAACCTCCTGCAGGTCAAGCCCCCCACGCTGCTGGTGCACCAGGGAGGGCAGGGGTGGGTGGCCGGGCCGCTCCCGTTACAGCCACTCCTCGGACACTAATCCAATCATCCTGGTAATGAAATCAGGCTGAGCTGCTAATGAAATCACGCTGCCACTCTCAGCATCGAGTCAGCCTGCCCGTGGGTAATCTCTGCCAAGAGCCCCTCAGACCTGCTCCCGTTGGTGGGTAACTTCTGCTGAGAGCCCCCAGACCTACTCCCGCAGGTGAGGACAGGCAGAATGTCCACAGCCAGCCACTCTGGCAGCATGTTCTCAAGACCTCTGCCAGCCCTGCCCTGCCAGCAAACAGAAGGGAGCAGAGAGCAGGATGGGCTGATAAGGAGGTGCCAGTTGCTGGTTTTCCAGTTCTCTGACAGCACGGGTTTGCTCTGGGAGATGATGCCCCTGCGTACAGGGAAGAGAAGCCACCTGGGCTGAGCCCTCCACAGGTGATGGCCTACTCGGACCATGCGGTACAGACGCTCAGGGAGGGACCTGGCATCTGCAGCACTCAGTGACTGCATAGACAGCTTTGGGATAATGCTGCTAATGAACAGCTCACACAAATTAGAGAGGAGCATCCCAGCACCCTGGTTCTGGCCTCTCTGGAACTTATTCCCAAGTGTTCCCTGTGTAATCTAGAAGCTGAAAAGAGAAAGGGCACCCATTTCCTTATGAAATGCTTCACTTCTGATACTACCATGCCATCGTGCTAGAAGGTGATGAAAACAATGCTAATGCTGTTCCTTTAAAATGTCTTTTTTTCTCAGAAGACTTTTGAAGATGCCATAAAATATGCCATATTATTTTTTTTTTACTTTTAAAGCTGCTGGATGTAGGGGAGCGAACTGAAGCATGTGGCTTGTGTTTGGCATGAAGTCTACCTTTAATCGGATTTTTTTTAAACAACTTGGAGCTGAAAGAAATGAAGGAGATAGTGATAACAGTATTGTTTGTATGAAACTTATTCATAGAAAAGACTTTAGCATTCTCCAAGCAATGCTCCTCCAAATCTGCTAGTTAATTGTTGCATTCTTTAAGGGAAGAATTAATGGTGTAGGAGGCATAAGCCATTGTAAATATTATTATCTTAAATGCAAAAAGCCTTATCATGCACTCCCTGCTCAGGCAAGTCTCCTTTTGAGATCATCTGGAGTTTTGTGGGGTAAGAAACACAGACTCAAATCTGTAATAACGCAGCTACTTAATCGAGTGGTACAGAGAAACACATTCAAGCAGTTTTCAGTCACACATCTGCTAGACATCAGTACTGCCGTGATCTCACTAGAGGGAGCAATTTATTTTGAAATATTAGTCAATATTAGTTCAGTGCTTAGCCAGGCCACCAGTGGGTCAAAATTAAGAAGACTTTTCTGAAGCAAATACACATTTTAAGATAAAAAGACAAACAAGGGGAATAGAAAAATGAAAAGACGGTGCTAGTTAAAAATCCCAGCTTCTGAAACAATGAGCTGTAAACAGAAAAAGGAATCTATGCAACATATGGAGATGATTTTTATATTGTTTTTCCTGCTAAAACATTTACACTAGAGGTTTTGTTCCCATTTCCAGTAGATTCCTGTTTTCAGGGATTATAGATCATTTTGGTTGGCCCTTGATGTGAAATTTTAAAACATGGATAGAGCTATTCTCTTTTTTTCATAGGCTGTAAAAGGAAATAAATTCCCAGATGCATCAAAATTCTGCGAAGCATTGCTAGCACTCAGGCTCTGTCAACATTTCCATCTTAAACTATTATTTAATGTTGGGTCATAAACACCTTTCTGTAAACACTTATTTAGCGCCTGACAAGGTCTCCCCTCTAAAGCGGTGGGGATGGTGTTGTTCAAAAAAAACAGGGGTTTAAAATATTTTTAACGATATCTTTAAAAGCTGTGTTCTAAATCTGTCATGGTTCAATACTGTCCTTATTCAAATTCTATATCGGGGTAAGTTTGTTCTGGACTCATACAGTGCCTGGCACAGTAAGGTTCTCAGAGACCTGAGGCACTGCAGCAAAAGCAAATAATACAGATTTAATACTGACTGTGTTTATGCAGTCTGACCCTGAGTACTGCTTAGCTCCTGGGTCCTGCTATCTGGCTCAGCTACGTCTTGACTCTGTGTTGGGGTGAAATGTGGGAATATGATCCCTCTGCTTTGCCCCTTGCCCAGTCTGGAGGGAGGAAAGGGAGTCTGTGGACTAGGAGGGAACCAGAACAACTTCCCTGAGGGGCAGTAATACGGAGCACCCCTGGCCCACAGGCAAGACACAGTCACCAGGAATTAATCCCTTCTCACAAAGGCAAAATGATCTGTGCATCTATGTGAGTGCAGAAGCTAGGTCTTTTTTTTCATGTGCTCAGCA
The DNA here is from genome assembly GCF_003945595.2 of Pipra filicauda. Classification (NCBI taxonomy): domain Eukaryota; kingdom Metazoa; phylum Chordata; class Aves; order Passeriformes; family Pipridae; genus Pipra; species Pipra filicauda. Next base: position 1,659,643 of record NW_024104287.1, read on the forward strand.
AAGAGTCTCTGGATACAAAATCACTGAGTTTGTTTGGTCTGGTGGGTTTTGGATACAACCATTAAAAGCCCTAAATTTGCCATCTAGTCTGCTAAAGGGGAGCTTTCTTTCTATGGAGCACCAACTGTGCGATATAATTTGCAGGATGAGAGCTGAAAAGTTCTATGTGTTAGTAGGTGAGATAACATCACTACCACCTCCCAACCCCTTCAATATGTATTAGACTGAAATTATTGTTATGAGCAGAAATTATAAACCCCACAGTTTTGGACATGATGTTGACTCTATGTCTTATTGAAACAAAAATCAGTTGTTATTTTCCAGATCTGACACACACACAAAAAGGATGGCTTATGCCCATATCCTTGCTGAATTTCAGGAGGCTCCACACTACCCCAGGCTCTGGCCACGCGTTGGTACAGACAGCACAATGTTATGCTTAAGGAAGCCGTGCTTGCGATACAGCTGGATCTTCCTGGACCTAAGTGTCATTTATCACAGGGTGAGAAACTGAGCCCAAGAAAGGGAAGAGGAAAAGAAGGGCTGTACAATTTTCATCTCTATCACAGCCTGGAAGAAAAGCCTTGTTTTTGCTGCCACTGATATTTTACTGTCAAGAAAATCAAATCTCAATTTTCACTGGAAAATTTGAAAAGGATGGTGGTGAGTGCAGATTTAAGACTACCTTCAAGAGTGATTGAATAGTGGAAAAAAATAACTTTCCATAGTTTTAATCTCCACTAATCCACAAGGTTGGGTTTTTTTGTGTGGTTGTTTTTTGTGTTTTTTTGCAGACTGAGATTTTCTGGTAGTACTTTATACGAAGAAATCAAGTCCTGGTTTATTCTACTTGCCTCAGTCTACAGGTGAATAGAGATTTAGTGGATGCGGTGTCAGGCAAGGAGGAAGCGAAATCTGACAGACTGACAGAACATGACTAATAACCAGTTCATACAGAAAGTCTTTTTGTTAATATCGATGTAACGTCCTTGCTAAGAGAGCAGGGAAAAATCTGTTTGTTTCTTTCAGCATAGCAATGAAGCACAAACCTAACTTTAACTATGTGAATGTCACTGAGCTCATATGTATACCTAGTGTTAGAAACTTTAAAATATTTGCATATTCATTTAATTGCTGAAGGATCTGCCACTGCTGAAAGAAAATTCTGAATACTAAAGGAGATTTAAAAAAATTAAACAAACATGGGTACAAATTGCCTTCACTTACCTCCCCTCCAGCTTACTATAATTTCTAGTGGCACCTGCCATTGTGTGTATATATGTATATTTCTGTTGTCTTAGAATTATTGCAGCACCTATCTCTATTGCATTGGCTCTTTATTGCATTTGGTCAAATTCAATGTAATTGAATTGTAAGTAGCACATAGGAGAACATGTCATACATAAAATTCCTTTTGCAGCTTAACACAACTGAGACAGCAGCAATAGACTGGATTCAAAAATGCTTGATTTCGATTAGTGAAAATCATAAGTGGCCTAAAACACAATTTAAGCAAGTATGTGCATAAAGTGTATATAATCCTTTAATATTTAATAAAGCCATAATATTTAGTTGTCCATCTTCTAAGAAACTTCTTTGTGGACCAAGGCTCCTTCAGATTAGCAGTAATGTTAACAGGACAAAGTTAGCACTTAACATAACAAATTTATGATTTTATATGTTTCCCATTAAAATGTATTGCCAGCTTAATGGAGATTGAGATTCTTAGCACGACAAATGTTTTAGGAAAACTTCAGAGGGCTCTGTATTGCTATTATTTTAAAATGTTTGGTATTACATGTAAAACCAAGTAGGTTATGTGTAAAAAAAAATAGAGAGCTGTTGTATTTTTTTACAATCCTAAACTTAAGTACAAATTCCTTCCGTTCCCATATATGGTTGGAGGAAGAGGAGGTTAAGCCTTTGCATCCACCGAACTACACCTAGTTCACACGACCAGATTGCTGTACAAAATCCACAGAGGCATTCAGTAATCAATTCTTTGTAGGAAAGTGGGTTCATCTATTTTTGTTACAAGAAAAAGTTTTTCTTTGCAAAAAGCCCTTTGCCCTTTGCCATGTGAATTAGCAGTGCACTGCTGTTAGTCTAAGTGGATTAAATAAGGGTAAAGACTCCTGGTCCATGAAAGGCTGCTCTATAGCTAGATTTTGTACAAGTGTAACTGTGTCGGTTGTGTGAGAGACCTGGTGCGGGGGAAGCACAACAGGGGTCTTTTAACTGCATCTACAGCTCCTGGTATCAATTCACTTACAGTGACAGGAAGGTGCTTGCAATTCATTCCTTTTCCTGATGAGGAATAACAACATCGGTATGGGGTCTTTATGTTGGTATAATGGCAGTCCCGATGTGGGGGAGAGGGGAATGGTTGTGTTTGTGCTCTTATGCCCGAGTGGTTGAAGCCACACAGCTTCTGTGTGCAGACACAGCCCAAATAATGCATTTCCCAAGGAAGACAACAGTGCCATTCTGCCGTTATAAAGCACTGGGCTTAAGAATTTTGCTTGTGAGCATATCTAGGAGCTTGGCATGCTGACTAGATAAATGTTTAAAAATAAGTCTAGTGCCCAAGCTGACAAGCTTGTGCCTTTTTGAATATATTCATCTGAAGAAGAGAATGGATTTATCTGAAAGTCTGTTTCATCTGACTGAGGCTCTCATCAGGGATGTAACGCGTACTTGCCATTTTCATTGCTCACCTGAATATTTTTGGTATCTGGAGGCAAAGAAGATAAAGAGAGTTGTATTTTATTAATCACCCTTCTCTTTGTTCTCGAGCTGCCTCTGGTCCTTCTATCCCTCTTCCAAACACACCTCTGTTGCCAAATCTTTAGGAAAAAACTAATCGTTGCTATATTCTTTCAGGGAATCTAATACTTACTGGTATGACATGTAATTCTTGTATCTGATTTGGGTTTTTGTCATCTGAATGGAAGACAGTAAAAAAAAAATCACATAAAAATGGAATTTTATAAATAACAGATGTAAGCCTTTTTTTTGGTGAAAAATATTTGTGTTTTAAAATGTTCAACATTTTTAAGGAAAAAAACAATCTAATTCTGTTTACTTATTTTCCTTTTCCTTTTTTTTCCTTGTTCCTGTCTCTATTTTCCTGAGTCTAGCAGGCAAATAAAATTTTCCTAGGGAAGACAAAAAGGAAAAGCATTGTCTTTGGTTTTGTCATGGTGAAGTAAGCACAGAGGAGCTAAAGTCAAGAAGTTTTCACACAATTGGGATACCTGAGAGGTGGCACTGTATTCTTCAGATACTCTCCATAACATGGTACAAATTCCACTGGCATTATTCACCAGTAACATATCTGGATGAAATAGGGTTTGAAGAAGGATTTTGCAGAAAACTGTGTTGCTCAGTGTTAGCTTAGGGCCACCACTTCTGATAGCCTCCTATTCTGTCATATGAGGATCCGGGTGGCACTAATTACAAAACTTGTCAAACTGCAGCTCCCCACATCTCCCTCTCTAGCCATTGTAATAACAAGTAATAATCTCCATGCATAGGTATAGAACTGCTCATGTATAGATATAAGCTACTAACTGCCAATGCTGACTTCTGGTAGAGCCATTGTGTGCCCTCAGGTCTCCATCCCCAGGCCTATTGCAGCTCCATGCCAGGCATGGGAAGTATTGCACAGCAAGGTCTTGACCCAACATGGTCTGGGGACGTCGCTGGGACACATACATGCACTGTGTGAGTCTAAAGTGCTGTCAGTTCTGAACATATAGGCACCGTCCTTGGAGCTGAAGGCTGCACACTAATACCGCTCTTGAGGCTTCTCAGCTGTGCAGCAAAACACCGTTTTCTTCTCCTGGGATAAGAAGACAAAGACTGAGGCAGCCCATCTTGCCATACAGAGGGAATAAAAAATGTGAGGGACTGAAACTGGGTTCCTGTGTGCAAAATCCTGGAGACAGAGGCATGTCACTCCCAGACCAGCTGATAGTGACAGCCCTGTTTCCTTGCCAGCCACAGCTGCTCCCACCTCAGCCCTGAGCCCTTCCTGAGTGGAAACAGCAGCCACCCAACTTTGCATGGCTGTAGCAGAGGTGATGCAGGCAGTGGGGGTTACTCAGGCTGAGCTCTTTCACCAGCATGTTCTTCACCATGACAATGGAAAATCTTATCTTACCAAAACCACTGTTGTCACCTTCCTTAGCCATGCTGACTGCCCACTACTCACACTTACAAACTCCAGAGGGAATATGATCCATCACAGTTCTTCCTAATGCCACGGTGCCCTTGTCTGTGCTGTCTCTCATGGTCTCTGGCTGTGAGTGTTCTAATTCAAACATTGTTTAGTTCCCCACCATCCCTATGGAGAAAGCACTCAGCCCTCCCTAAATTTTAGCCTGGCTTGGATTATTTTTTTTTTTTTTGCAAGTTCTGCTTTACAAAAAGTGGTGATTCCAGCCATCACTTGGCCACAAAGTCTCCTTAAGATCCTCCAAGCTGGGCAAGGAAAAGCCTGCCCAGCCCAGTGGAGCCTGGGCTGGATAGCTGAGGTTCAGGACAGCCTGCAGGTCTGTTTGACAGATGCCTGGGTGGTTTTGAGAAGCGAAGCAAGCAGCAGCCCCTGTCTCGCCATAAGCGCAGTACGGCTGGGACATACTGCAATAGTTTGACTTGTAACACGTTTCTTAAAGCAGTCATAGTTTGATGTGAGCTGGTGAGGGCTACCGCACGCGTAACCTTCAGATAATTTAGCTGCCCAACTCTAAGAAGTCTCTCTAGAATACGTCCAAACTAGAATTTCACAAATTTGGCTGATAATATTTAGGAAAGGAAAGGGCATGTTCTGACACCAGAGTAACCCATTAAGCAAATTCACATCCCTGCTCCTAAGCACACACAAGCCAGCGCTTTGCAGCAGGATGAAGGTGTTTTTCTCCCTTTGGAAAATGAGCCAAACAATAGATTAATTTCATTATCCCTGGAAACACTGGATGAGCCATTTGTGTTGAATCTTTAACCAAAAGATAAATAAATCAACAACTTAAGATAGACATCCTTCGTGAGTTTTTTTAGTACGAAGGAAAGCATGGAAAAATTTTAAGTGCCTAAAATAGTCATTTACATAGTCATTTACATTCTTATGGATGCAATGTAGTGCCATGTTTCCCGGTAACAGCATTTACTAATACAGGCATCTGTGTCACACCTTTTGCTAAAGCATTTCTTCAAGGAACAGGAAACTTGTTTCACAAGCAGTATGTTAAAAATGATCTAATTTTTCTTAACCCATTAGCAGTGAACTTAAATATGCTTCAGAGTGGGATCTTCCCCCCAGTGCTCAGATCCCATTATCCAAAGAACTTCCTTGTGTGCTGTCTTCCTCTTTCCTGCACAGGCAAATAAAGCTGTCCCTATCCCATTCCCATCTTTGCCTTCTCACAGCTACGGCTTTGAGAAACCAAATGAGTTGCAGGTGAAAATACCAGTGGCTCCTCTGCTTGGTTGGAGGTGTCTAAGAATAAAGTGTGATCTGGGCCTTCATCATGGACCAGTATTGTCCTCCTCCTCAAGACCTCATAGGTCTTGAAAGCACCATCTTAGCAGTGTAGTTTCCATGCAATTCTTTTTGATGGCAACATCTAGTCTACTGGATATGATCCTGTAGAATTCACACCCATTAGGGAGGAAAAAAACTTCTCTCAAAATCTTCACAAGCAGATCCCTAGAAGGGTCAAGGGTCTGGATCTACGCCAGAAGATGCAGAATATTTTTGCGAATAATGAAGTATCGCTGCCTTTTGCATATAGATTCATTGGGATGGGGAAGTTAAGGGACATACCCAGGGTAGCAAAGCAGCCAAGTGGTAGAGCAGAAATAGACATCTGGCATCCTGACTCTTATTTGTCTCTGGTTTCTATTCTCTCATTTACTGATGCTTTCAAATCTGCAGTTAACATTGCTGTAATGTATTTAGAAATGAATACAAATAACTATTTTTTCTTGTGGGCAATAAAGATGAGTTGATTTTGCACAATTGTAAAATTCTGTTATGTATAAAGGATTCCTTACTTTATAATAGCTATTGGAATGTTTGTTTCTGGGATTTTCTTGGGCTGGAAACTTCAGAAGGAGTATTGCTTTGAGCTAATCATTTAGCAAAGGACAAAGATGCCTTAGATTGCTGACTTGTCCTATAGTTAATGGTTCTCTCAGCTTTTCTCTGTCAAATGTGGCAACTATGACATCAAATGTTATCTCTGTAAACACATGCCAACTCAAAATAGCACATGGGGGGGAAGGACAAAGAGTTTCTTATCCTATATTTTAGCCAAGATTATGGTCACCAGCATGTTCCTCTCACCACAGAAAAAAAAAAGACTTCAGTTCATCTATGCTTTCCAAAAGTTAGCATTTAAAAATAAATGACCAATCCAACAAATTGTTTCACTTTCAAATTAGTCACCTTAGGGGATCATACTCCAAGTGCATAAAATAAAGAATTCTTATTTCTGGGATGTCAGAATTTGAGTTATGTTATATCATCTGCAGAGAGACACTATGGGCACGAGGATATCTACAGCTATTAGAGACCTTTTTCCAAAGATTTTGCAAGACAGAAGACTGGCAGTTAAGACAACCAGACTGTTTTGTTGATCTGCCACTGATCTGCCATGTGACCTTGAGCAAGTCTTTTCACTTTCCTCTAGCTCTGTCTCTCTTCCTACAGTTTGCCTTATCTATCTAAATGGCAGCCTTTCTGAGCAGGGAATTTCTCACCTTGTGCTAGCTAGCAGTGCTTAGCTGAATGTGAACCCGTCTTCCTTGGGATTATTGTATTGCAAAGCCAGCAAGTAACTACCAATTAAAAGCACTAGTATAAAATCCTAATAAGATATTTTTCCAGAGGGAATGTCAGTGGAGTCAGAAGAACAGTAATGCCTTCTTCTCCAGTACTTCACTTCTGCTGCTCTTCCTGTCTAGAAGCTGAAGCAGTGACATAGCATCACAATGCTACCACTTTATGGTCAAGGTTTTTGGAGGCAAGCCTCAAAACCATGAAGATGTGGGGTACAGCAATGTGAAGCAGAGCTGGCCAAGCTGGTGCTGCTGAGCTGCACTTGGCTTAGGAGCAGGTCAAATCCACTCCCACGCTGCATTTTATCAAGGAGGATGAGAGGTGCTTCTAATCCTGGCCTTGAGTGAAAGTGAGCTTGCAGAGCTGCCAAGGTTTTCCTCTGGCTGCAGTGCTGGACCTCAGACATCCATGCTCACAGCTTGGTGTTGGCAGTATACATCATCCCAGGGGCTGGGTACCGCTGATGATGGCCAGCTCCAAGGAGGATGAGACTTACAGGCAACACAGCCCTTCTGAGCCAGAGAGACCAAAGCCACAGGCATTCCTGTGCGCAAAGCTCTCTCCCTTTAACCTGCACACACAGTTCAAAGCAACAGAGGACAGATAACTCAGGTGGCTCACCCGCCACCAAGACCTTTGTGCCTGAGGAGATATTTTAGATAGAGCTGAAAGACATGCCTGCTCAACAGCAAGAAGCCACAGCCAGCCCTACTGTTTCCACTGTGGATGATTGTCACTGGCAGTGTCCCATAATGAAATACACTGTGAATAAGAACAAGTACAGAGTACAAAGGCTTGCTATGCCTGCTTTCAGAGTCCTGGGTAATGGTGCACCTCTCCAGAGCCTCATCTAGCCATTTAGCAATTTAGCCATTTAACCTGTTTCTGAAGGTTGGAAACATTATAAAATAAAACCCACCCTAAATGGACTTTTCTTCCTTTTTTCGTGGCATATTATCTGTAGACATCTCTGAGCAAGCAATCTGTACAGCCTGTGGAGCCGCATCCCACCGGACTCTTGGTAAGAGACTGTGACCTATGGACCAATAATGCAGGAAAACTTTGTGTTCCCACAGAATCAACAGCATTAAACACAAGTTGGAGTAGAGAGGTTTTCTGGGGCTGAACCATGATTTTTGGATGGAATTTTTTGGTTGGTGATAAAATGTGTGCTACAGCTTATGTTGACTTTGGCCAAGCAGCTTATTATCCTAACCAGGATTTGTTTGTAAATTTGTCCAGAAATATCTAATATATTTTACAAGCCAGGTGCAAGCTGTCAGCCTGCAGCACATCCATAGCACAGCCATTTCCTCAGTGTTTTTTCTATAAATTAGGCGAATGCCCAGACTATTTAAGGCAACAGTTCACTTCACAGAACAGGATTTCTTAACACAGGTCCCAGGAGAAATGTGCCTACCTATCTCACTGGCACAATATGGGGTGCTGAGGCTTTCTCCCAAAAGGGCTGTATGGTATGCATTCACTGTCCTTGCAGCATCCTTTTCCCAGCCAAGCAGACTCTTTCCCCCTCCATCTACAAGCTGGAGAGAGTAAGCATGGGGAGTGTAGGCTGTGCCTTTCTCTTGTGCACACATGGCAAATCACAGAGCTTTCTGCCTGGAATCTCCCTGAGTCAGCAAACAGCTGGGTTTCTATCCCAGTAAGGAGGCAGCTCCCAGAGGAACATCTGGCTCCAGTCTCTATCTTGTCTGCTGTTCCTTCACACATCTACTTCCTTAAAAAGAGCTTACGGGGGATGGGGGGGGGGGAGCAGGAGGGAAAACTGGCCCCAGGTCCTTTTGGCTACTTGAAGAGGACCACCCTGTTGCACTGTCAAACAAAAGTTATATATTTCATACAAAAAATATAATACTTAAATAAGGGAGACAATTAGATGTGGTTGCATTTTCCTATTGCAACGCAGCTCCAACATGTTTGGGATGACTTGGGATGACTCGGAGGTTTATACATGCAAGAATGCTGCATGCAGCTCGCTTCTCTTCAGTTTGAACTTTCAGGCTGTTAAAGAGAGAGCTCTGCATAGAAAGGGAATTGTGTTGAACATTAAGCAGAGATGTCAGTCGACCCAGATCTCCAGATGAAATCCTTGCTTTGCAAATTGCCCCAAAAGGAGCTAGTGGCAATCTTTTTAGATGTTCGTATTGCTTAGTGTGAATGACAGCAGTTGAGTGTCTTCTCTGACAATTTCCAAATAAGCACAGGCCTAATGAGAAAGGAGAAGAACAAAGGACACTGCTGTGAGGCAATAGATTTGAGGGAAAAAATTGTGATTTTGTGGTCAGTCAAATATGGAATGTGCTGATGGTTCCTTAAGATTTTCTAATGGAAAAATCATAAGCTGCAAATAGTTAAATCAGAGTCTCTATTTCTCAGCAAACATCTTAAATTACACAGAAAAAATCTCTTAAATGCTTCAGATTAAGGGAGGCCCTGTCTAGCTCTAGATCCTTTGCCTTTTGGGAATTTTGCAGCAGACCACCCACTGGGAAAATGAAAAGCTGGCATCTCTACCACCGTGGCACTTTTGCTGGAGACGAGTCCCTAAAATGCTGTGGTTTCTTTCCCTGGGGAGACCAAATGAAAAGGTCTAACCTGATCAATATGATTTGACAAAGTAGGGAGGTATAAATCACTCATGGTATAGTACCTAAACTATTAGGTACTCTATTTACATGTATTTGGACCAAATGTCCTGCTTCACCCGGCTACTTGCGTGTAATGTAATCAGCTTACACTTGTCTACAATTTCACAGAGTGACATGCTATAGGCTGTACATGCCTTGTCTCAGATAATGAGCAAGTTGTACTAATTATTATAAATCTGTCCCAGCCTATTAAGGTCTTTCCTTAATGATATTGCAGTGAGATGCCTGCTTCATTTTAAGTCAGTTTTTCCTGTAGCGATGCCTGCCTTTTTGATTGAAACCTTTTGGGGTGTTTAGTGAAGGTACCCAATTTCCAGTTTATAGGCAAACAAGCCACTTTGCTTGTTTGCAAACAAGCTAGACACTTTTAGGAAGATAATGATTATCACCTGAATAGAAGGTCTAGAGTTGAAACTGCTAGTATAATGCATTAAAAACAAACAAACAAATAAAAACACACAATCCAATGAAACCAAGAGACACAACATAAAAAATGAAGTGTGCATTATGCACAGTAAGTATCCATTTCTAGGTAGAAATTAGGGATTTAATTTTCTGTCCACATATTGAAATGCTCTTCCTTGCCAAGTTAGCTGAGTATTTCGCAACCACCAATGCACTTTTATCTTTACATCACATGGGAGACAATTGTTGCTCTAGTTCAGATAAGAGAATCTGAAAAAGAACGTCTGAACCAAGCCTGCATGGCATACGAACTACATGGGACCTTCCAGGTGCCCGTCTCCTTTGGCACACACCGAGCACCTGATGAGAACACATTGTGGTTTCCTCTTTGCTTATTTGCATGCCCGGTTTCCCTCTCGTGCTTGAATACATAGGATTATTCAACATGTTTTTGACTGCTTAAAGCATTACACCAATCTAGATGGCCAGGATATGCATTTGGATCTAAAGGTCTGGAAGCATCTCAGATTCTTCAGTTTAAACACCACCATATGCACAGCCTATTTACAACCTAGTTAGCTAGGCTAAGCTTTAGGACATGCCATTTTTCAGGATGGGCCAGTAACACCATGGCCACAGGCTCTGCATGTAGAAGGGTCCAGGAGACCTGATGTGATGGTCTAACCCTCTGTGCTAGAGACATAGGGTCATTCTGCACTCACACACATAGCATCCAGAAACTGTCTCATCTTCTTGGTGCTGGGGACCAGATCTCAACTCAGCCACAGGCTCTCTTGGGGGTTTTCTGTTTGCTCACAGAGGGAGCTGGCAAGGAGGGTTCACTTTCAGAGGAGAGAGGTCCCATTTCACAGGGCAATATGGGACAGTGGGAAACAGCTGAAAGACAGGTTACTACCGTGTCTCCAGCCCACAGAAACTGTCGCAGGAATCTTTTGGCTACGGTCTAAAACATCAAGAGCCCCTTGGGGTACTGTAAGTGTGTCCAACACCAGTTACTAAGCTGGATTGCATGACAGCATTGTAATCACAGAGGCCACGGAGCCAGGATTACATATCTAATGTCATGCCTTTAAGAGTTAAGTAGTGTTGAACTATAGCATTATGCATAGATGAGTGTCAGATACCCTACTGAATTTCTTGCCAAGATATCAATGAGTGCTTTTTGTGATTTTATCCTTTTCACTCATTTGGCTAAAGTCCATGTTTCTAGCCTCAAATCACACACCTCCTGGTGGACAGAGCAAGGCTTATCTTTGTACGTCTGGGAGACTTCAGTGCACTGAGTGACAAATCCTTGAGCAGGTAACTTCTCAAGCATCCTACAGTTACCTCCAATGGAAAAGGTGACAGGACAGGACCAGAGCATTACTTCTTAAGGCCTGTTCTAGGCTCTGCATTTCTCTTTGTAACAGCCTGACATTCCTAATCCTCTGGGATAGTCAGGATGGGCATTCTGCCCACAGCACTCCATACACTGCTTGTATGTACATGTAAACTGAATTTTACAGTGAAATTAATCAGATGTCATGAAGAATAACAAAGAATAAATTATGAGTATCTTCATTACCTTTATAGAAACTACATTAAGATCACCAAATTAGCTGTCCCATTTTCCCTCTGCAAGCTTATTTCAACTAGATTTCTTTTAAGAAAGTGACACGGTGACATTAAAATAAATCAGTAAAACAAAATTGCTTGGGTTATATCACCAAAGAATTAGATTCAGAATTATTACTCCTATAACATACCACCCCTGAGCTGATCTACAGAGCACACAGACTTTTCTTAATAAGATAACACATTGGTTTCAGTGGCATTGTATTAGACAAAGGTTTCTTCTTGTGATAGTCACTGCACAAGACACCTAACAGGAATCAGAAAGAAGATTTCTTCTTCTCAAACTGTTTCATCTTCTCTTCTTACTCAGCCAAAGGACAGGGTCAACATGGTCTTCATAGCCTGGGCAGCATGGTCTCTTCCTTACCCCATGAAAAGCCTTCACAGACCTCCTCTTTAGAGGGTTTTCTCCAATTTTAATGCATATACATGAGACATACCCGGGTCCCAAACAGCTGATCGATTTCTGTGGCCAGAGATTAAGTATTTTCTGGCTGGGAATTTTTTTAATCTAAGCACTGCAGAACTTCCCAGTTATTCTCCTTGCCCAGCCATGCAAGATTAAATGAGCCTGTCTAAGGCCATAAGAAGGGAAGCTGTTCCCAGTCCCTTCTCTCCAGCCTTGGAGACTGGTCCTGATTCAGCACGCTCTGTGGGCACACGCTCCATTCCTGCTCTGTCTTCCAGGATGAGATGAATTGTACTCATCCTGTTCAAATGCCGTTGGAAGCCCATGGGATTTAAGCATATGCATACATGCCCCATTGGATTGACAAGCATGTCACAGCTTCTGCTCCTTCCAGTGCAAGGAGGAAAACATTACACTGACTAGTGTAGGCCCATAATATTTCCATGTAAACAATGCTCACTTGGGTGCCCGAGCTCTGTTATTTATGTCTCCAGAATTGCCAGCTCTACCCGAGGGAATTTGAGTGGTCTCAAATGGCAGTGCCTGGCCATCGCAAGAATTAAGTACTCCATTGTCATGGAAAGAATTGTTAGAGCTGTACTCCAGTTTCAGAAGCCTTTTTGTTCAGAAGACAGAAAAATGTAACTTATCCTGCACCCTAGACAATTCAAAGGAAACACCCTATAAATTTCTGAGAACCTACAACTGTCACTAAATGAGTGATGAGACCGCTTTTCAAGGTAGTTAATACCCCTTTTTCTTGCAAAAAAACCCCAAATCAAAATAAAACAAACTCACCCTTATCAGTGGTAGCCATTTTTCCTGCTCTGTATTGGGGCTGAAGTTTAAACCAGCACCTAGGTACATGGTCCAGGACTGAAAAATTGACCTGTACATCCCTCCCTATGTCCTTTACTCAGACTCACTGCGCCATAGCTGTTGACATGTGAGAATGGCTGTCGCCCTGATCGTGTCACACCGACAGTATTTGTCAGGGATGTTGCCGGTCACCCACTGATTACAAGTGAAAGTCTCTGACCTCCTGGCTCGGCCAGCAGTTACAAGTACATCAAGTAGGACAAAGGTGTCCTTTAACATCCAAATAAACCATGAGAATAAAGCCCGACTGCCTGTTGGTGTTAACAAAACACATGGAGTATTTTTATCTCTGGAAAGCTATTTCCTATTTGTAATACTACTTGAAACCCCTTCCAAGTCTTCATTTGATGTTAGTCATATTCATATATTTTATGTGTCTTCTTTTCATTTTCCAAACATGTTTATTAAAAAATGTTCTCAGGGTGATGGCCCTTGTGGTAGGAATTTCTGTTTTGGGGGAAGAATACCAGAGTTGGAGGTTTTTGCCAGAAGGATGTGAAAGCTGAAGGAAATAACAATGACTGGGGCTAGAGATTTGTCACAGGGAGTTAGTACGTGAAAATTTACAGTCTGGTCATGAGACAGTCCAGGCTAAAGCCATGAATTTATAGGAAGCATTGCCAAAAGCTGGATACTATTATTTTACTCAAACCCTGTTTTACTTTGCATGAAAAAAAAATGAGAATTGCCAGAGACTTCGGCTCTGCATATAGAAGAGAAAGGGCAGAAGAGCCACCTCTGTTTCCACTGCTCTTCCCATCCCAGCTGAGGAGTGGGAAGCATGCATGACCTTCCCTGTAAAAATCACGGGAATTCAACTGCTCTGAACCTCATAGGGAGAGTTTCTGCTTGCTTGGGAACTGCCCTTGCACCGAGCGCTGCCAGCTCAGGCTCTGCAAACTTCAAAGAAGCATCAAACTGTCTGGGATCTGCTCACACCAACACATCGTCCTCCAGACTTGCAAGAAATTGCTTCATTCCTTAGTTCTGCATCCACCAGAGAAAATGCAAGAGTTTTGTGGCTCAGAGGGTTGAAAACAACTGCATTGGTACAGGGCTTGTAGATTCCTGCTCCTCTCCAGATAATGCAGCCTTGAAAATGCCCAGCAAGGCTTTTCATAAAGGGAAGGCTTTATGCTCCTTTATGCTTGTATTGTCCCAGCGACCTTGATTGTTGATGGGGTTGGTTTTTCTAATTGAATGAAAGAAAAGGGTTCTCTTCACTTTTATCTTAAAAGTATGAGGTCTGGATCTGCTGGAAAATTACTTGTGAGACCTCTGGATCTCTTACTTGCACAGAAGTAGCTACTTACATTTATTGCTTTACATATGGCCACAATCCAGCAAATCACTCAAGCATGTGAATAACTTTAAGCATGGAAGTAGTCCCCCGTGAGGCAGTGGGACAACCACCACACTAAATATATACATCAAGTGATGAGCTCGGCTCCACCCTCGTCTTTTCCCGAGTGCTGCCATTTCTCCCCATACACACCCAAGAGGCCAGGGGGCTTGTTCCTTGGGTTCCTTTCCAATTGCATAAATCTCAGGGGCAGATTTGAACTGTGGGCTGCATTGCTGGCTGCACGCTCATTGATCCTTGCCCGTGCTTGCCCACCAAGACTGTGCAGCACTGTGCTCCCTTTAGACTATATATTCTTCCGTTTTTTCTTTAATACTGAGAAAAATACGTAGAGAATTTGAAGGGGGGAGCCTAACTGAGTTTTATGGAACTGAATAGCTCTTATCACAGGCACAGAGACACAGACCCCTCGAAGGGCAGGAGCAGGAGGGACAGCTGCAAGCCGCCCCACCTAGGCTGGCCCTGAGGGGTGCGAGCTCCAGCCGCCCTGAAGGGTTAAGGGCCGTGCCTCTCCCGCTTGTTTTTTTCCCTTCCGTAGTTTGGAGGGAATGAGGCGGCCCCAGTGCCCCGACGGCTGCGACCAGCAGCACCCTGGTGATCCCCCCGCGGCGCTCGCTCTCTTCACTGGGGGAAAGACTGCATCCCAGGGCATGTGGGTCGAGGGTTAGGACCACAGAGAGCCAGCGGGATTTCGGGGGAGAGAAAAGGGGGGAGAGGAGGAAATGGCAAATACTACGTAGCAACAGTAAGACACGAAGTTGAGATCACTAAGTGCATACCAGGATTTATAGGTGGACTTTACGGGACATTTTACTACAACCTGGGAGATGATTCATTTTTACACATAGCCTGTTACACCGCGGAGCCGCTCCAGCCGATTAATGTTCAACGCAGGCCGGGCTTGGAGGTGGGCGCAAGCCCCTGGCCGGGGAAGGGTCTGCGGCCGTCGGCCTCGCTCCACTCCGGGCCCCACCACGACCCCGCAGACCTTGGGGTGGTGGGGGGAAACCTCAAAAAAAGGTCAAACGGAAGGAGAGACTGGAAGGTGATCACACCCCCCGCTCCTGTCAGGCGTGGGTTTCACCGAGGCAGTCTGTGCGTGGCCAGCCCCTGCGTGGCCGTGCGGGAGCATCCCTCTCATCTGCTGTCAGCGGCTACAAAGCACAGCCCACACAGCACTCTGTGTGTGTATGCGCATACGTGTGTGTGTGTATTAAAATATGTATGTATGTGTGTGCAACATATATGTGTGTGTGTATAGCCATATGTGTATGTGTGCATATGCATGAGCGCGTAAATCTGAAACGCTTCCCCACTGCATTCCAGGTCGGTGGGGAGCCACGCTGGGCTGGAGACGGGTGTCTCCCACGCTCTTATGTACTCACACACAGGCACACACAAGGCTCACACGGCTCCTTCCCCAGCGCCGTCCATCGCCGCCCGGGCAGGGCGCTGAGGCCGAAGCGCTCCCGGGTCTTCCTCACTGCCGGAGCGAGGCACTCGCGGCCTCCTGCTGCCCGGTGGGCTGTTGGGGTCTTTCTGGCTTTATTTTTTTTCTTTTCGTTCTTTTTTTTTTTTTTTTCCTGTTTTCCTGGTTTTGGGCTGGCCGTCAGTCGCGCCCGTTACCCGCTCTCGGCGGCGGGCTCCAGGCGCGCAAATCGCGCCACTCACCCAGAGCCCCCCGGGGACGCGGCTTTGCAGAGTGGCAGCCGCGCAGGGCTTTACCTACCGAGTGGCCCGGCCGCCCCCCTCCCTGCGTGGGGGTCTCTTGCCGAGGTGGTGCCGCGGGAGGATGTATACCTGTCCCCACCTCGGTCACGCTGCCTCCCTCCCGTGGGGCTGAAGCCCGTGAGGCCCCGCTCACACGCTGCCACCGCCGAGCTGGAGGTGCCGGTCACGGGCTGGTGGCGACCGTGCGGAGTCGTGGGGCCGGGGTCGGACCGATGGCCCCCCTCGGGCAGTCACAGCCCGCCCTCCAAGAAGGCAGAGCCGGCGCGGATCCCACTCTGGCGGCGACAGCGGTTGCCTGGCCCCGCCTGGCTCCGCGGCGGCGGGAGCGACCCGCACTGCCCCCTGCACTTCGGGGCAGGCGGGGTTAGAGTGGTCACAGCAAAGGATAAAGCGACCAAACAAGCTACCCTCGACCCCGATCGACCAGAGGAACATTTGTCGAGTATCGCCAGTCTTCTGGCTCCCCGCACAGGGGCGCGGAGCATCAGCTCAGCTCTGCCCTTTCCAGCCCCGCGGATCTGCCCGGCACAAGCGGAGTCGAGCTCGAGAAAAGCGGCCTCAAAAGCGTTTTTTAGTTAAAAAATACCAAAACCGAAATACACACACAAACAAAAAAACAGCATAAAAGATTCCCTTGCCGCTAAAAATTTGCAAGAGAAAGTTTATTTTATTTCCTCTCTTTTCTTTTCTGAGAAGTAGATGTGGGCGCCCGGAGAAATTAACTCCAAAAGGGGTTTGCATTTAGAAAACTTCGGATTTAGCAATCAGTTAGTCCGGCATTGTATGGAGTTCCGAAGGTGTAAATCCTTCCAAGTTTCTGGATTATTGACTGTTACGCTCTATCGGGTGCCTAATATCCAGACCTACAGATGCGTAATACGCGTACCAAAGCAGGCATTTAGCAAGGTAAATTATACGCCCCGAAAAAGCGTATTAGCACCAGTGCGCCGTGAGCTGGTCCCCTGTCCTCCCTCCTTGTCTTAAACGGCGGTGTGAAAGCCCCCCCATCACACTCGCACACCCCCCGCAACCCCGTCCGCGGCGGCGGGGAAAGACGGGCTGCGAACCTGCCCCGCGCCCCGCCGGCCTCTGCCACCGCCCCCGCTCCGCAACGGAGCATTATTGAAACAAACAAACAAACAAAAGTTCCCGCAACGCGGCTTATAGAAAAAAAACCCCAAACCAACAACAAACCCTTTCCTGGGCTCAGATGTCAACTATTTTCACAAGGAAGTTATTTCCCTCGAAAAATGCTAATGAACCTCGTCAGATAAAAAAAGGTTCTTTTATTTTATAGGTACAAACAACTGTACAGGTATGTAAAGATCGGTATCTCGCTGGTTTGGGAAGGCACACGCGGATGAGCGCGCACGTACTAAAAACAAAGCAAGGAGAGGGCAGCGGGAAGCACAGAAAATAACCCAAAGGAGATATATATCCGTGTCTGCGCTTTATTTTGACCTTTGCGAGGCGAGGCACGCCGATCCGACGGCCAGGGACTCTCGCACGCCGCCGGGGTTCCAAGTGCGGGAAGGCACCGTCCGGAAACAAAAGAAGGGAGCCGAGCTAGGACATGGCCCCGGGGCGCCAGCGGCGGGGACCCCTCGCCCCCCGGCAAGAAGCTGGAAGGGGTGCGCTCCCGGCACCGCTCCGCGGCCGCAGCTCCGATCGGGGGGCGGTGGGGGCTCCGCGGACCAGCGGGACTGTGGATTGGGATGTGGATTGGGATGTGGATTAGGAGGCAGACGGCGCTGCCCGCTCGCACGCCCGGTGCGGGGGGCTGCGCAGCAGGCGGCCCGGATAGGCCTTCCCGAGAGCCGAGAGGTGGGCGAGGGGGTGCGAGCCCGTTGTTTAACCACTCTCCCCGCCCGCTTGTCCAAATAGATATTTTGCAAATTCCCCATTTCGTTGTGGCTTTTTCTCTCCCTCTCTGCGGCCTCCATTGTTCCAGGTTCACACCGCCACCGCCGATAAGGGGAAAGAAAGCCGCCGGAAAAAAACAAACAAACAAACAAAAAAACCCAACAAAACCCCCCCAATGAACCAAACCAATTAAAAAAAGAAACCAAACAAAAAAATACCCACCAACTCTCCCCCCCAAAAAAAAAAAAAAAAAAAAACCCAAACCAAAATAAAAAACCCTCCACTACCCAACATTTTGATTTACGACCTAATCAAAACATTATATCTTTGGTCAAGTGGCGCAGAAAAATGATGACCCTCAAAGCTTCAGCTAGGGGGAGAAAGAGAAATTCAGATTACTCTCGGAGTGATTTATGTCCTCTCTGAGCGGTCACGTTGATTTTTCATCGTTTGAGCCATTACACAGTAGAGTGGAAAACTGATCCAATATTTTTCTGGTCCAGCATCGGTATATGTTATTCTTCTAAACGTATATGCGTATACTATATATTATATATTTAATATTACTACACACACACATATTCTAAATATATATATAGCGACATTTTATATATATATTTATAAGAGAGGACTATAAATAACCAATGACACGGAGAAGAAACGAGAGCCGAAAAGAGCTTGTAGAATACCGTGCCGATACCCGCAGCGATCCACTCGCTGATTTCCAAGCCCGTCCCGCCGAGAGGATTTGGGCAGAAAAGCTCCCTCGTTTCTCCGGCTTCCCTGACCCCCGAGGGGGGCTTCCAGGCTGCCAGCACTTCGCCGCCGTCACCCTCAGACCTTTTGCCCACAGCCCAGCCAGGAGGAGGAGGAGAAGAAAGAGGAGGAAGGGGACATTTTTGGAAGCCCCTGGCACTCACCCGCGTGAGGTGTTGACACGGTGCGGAAAAACCGAGGGGAGCGGCGCTGGGTCAGGGCGGTGGCAAGGCCGGACAAGCCGGGGGGGACCTCCCACCTTCCCTCCCCACACCCCAAGCACGGAGGTTCTTTCTCTCCTCTGACTCCCTGGCAAGAACACACAGAGGAAAAGAAAACAGAAAGGTGTAAAATACTAAAATAATTTTAAAAACCCCAACCACACAACAAAATAAGGTAGACAAAAAAAAAAATCTAATAAAAAATTTTTGAAGAAGGAAAAAAGGGGGGGGAGGAAAATAAAAATTAAAGGGGTTAAGTGAAAATAAAAAATGAGGGGGAAAAAAAGTGGAGTCTGGGGTCTGCCCACGCTGCAAATGGTCCCGCGGGTGAATACCCTGATTTCGTGTGGGGGAAGCATTTTCCTCGTGGGAAAGCGCAGGGCGCTGACCTCTTCTCTCCCCCTTCTGCTCCTCTCCCCCTCTAACCGCTGAGGGGGGAAGGAACCCCCTCCACCGTGTCCGCCCACCCCCGGGCTACCTCAGCGGCTCCTCCCGACCTCACAAAAGCGCGCAACGAGCGCGCAAAGGCCGCTCAAGGAGGAAGCTCGCCCTCACCGCGGTGAGTTTCTTTCCTGCCGTCCCCTGCTCCCCTCGCCAGTTTACGCGCCTGCAGAATTTCATAGTGTGTCGATATTCCCGCCGGGTCCTGCGGCTGCCCACCCTCCCGGCAGCCCCTCCTCGCCCGCCCGGGGTGTGAGCCGATGGGAGGGCCGAGCAGCAATTCATCTTGATTTGTTTCAATTGTCCAACGATGGCAAAGTTTTAATCCTGTATAATTTCACGAACAAGCAGGTTGAGAATGAATGGGTCAATATTATTTAAAACAAAACACACGAGAGCACGACCTTTCCCTTCAACGACGTGTTGCAGCACGAAGTTGCAGGAAACTCGGGGCTAACCTCTCACCCCCCGCGCTCCGCGGGGTTGCGGTTATTTGGGCTGCTCTTTGTTTCTCTTCATGTCTGAAAGGGGGATTTGGAAATAGAAATGTAATATTACATGAAGGATCTCCCCGCTGAAGGAAGAAGGTGAGTGCAAGGGGCGGCAAAGGGGATGGATTATTTTGAACAGGAGCAGTTTGTTTGCAAATTAGCTG
Source organism: Pipra filicauda (assembly GCF_003945595.2). Lineage (NCBI taxonomy): Eukaryota > Metazoa > Chordata > Aves > Passeriformes > Pipridae > Pipra > Pipra filicauda. Next base: position 1,679,517 of record NW_024104287.1, read on the forward strand.
CCTTTTTTTTTTTCTTTTTTTTTTTTTTTTTTCCCCCCCCACTCCTTGTTCTTTAATGTAATAAAAGCTTCCTTCACAGCAGGATAAATTTATGCTCCAGATATAGCAATTTTGTGGCTGGTAATTCTCGAGGCCAACGATGTCAAATAATCCATTTTCTCGGGGCTGCGCAAGGGAATAAAAGGATCCATAGGGTCCAAGCCCTGAGTTTCTCTAGTATGCAACGTTGGCAAGAGGGATATTTTTTTGTGTGTGGAAAAAAAAAATGCCAGCATTTATTTACATTGCAAAAGTACTGCCACGAGTTTTCAGAGAAGGAGATCCAGTATCAACGATCAGTCAATCACTGCAGACTAGTTACCACTGCACAGCTTGGCTCAGTAAATAAAAAAATCCAGACAGAAGTGTATGCTGTATATTTTACTCCCATGAAATAAAACACATTTTTTTCATGTTTGCTGAAAAGTAAAACAATAATATTGTACGAAATGTTATACACAGGGCATGTTTTACATTGCAATATCAGAAACATCATTGCATCCACCAGAGGTACTATTCTAAAACTGATATTCACACAATTTTTTTAATAATTATATGTTAGAAACATACAGTGTCGCATTTAGTATATACATTCCCTTGCTTGCAAGCGAAAAAATCCTAATCGCTTCTGTGTAACATGCTTTATTTTAAAGCCTAACCTTTTAAAAACACTGTTGTGATATTACTAACAACTGCTTTTATAAAATTAATTTGACATTTCGATATATATACATCCTTTCAGTCATTTTTATGTTAACAATGCTAAACTTAAAAAATAACAAGCTTATAGTAACATTAAAATGTCATATCATATCCAGTCAAACATTTGTCCATATATATATATATATATGTCCTTGTAACTGTTGAAATACTCTTAGTGAAAGAAAGATCTCAGAATCTGTAGGAGGTCCTTTGAAAACAAAGGAACTATCTTATTTCAGTGGTTTCCTCTTTTTTTTCTCTCTTTCTCTGTCTCTTCCTCTCTCTCTGACTCTGTCTGATTTTTCTTCCTTTCTCTTTCTCTCTAGTGCCCATTACTTTCTAGTGAAATTCTCAGTCTCTGCGGGAAATGGGAAGGGATTCCCATGCAGTGTTTCCTACTTGAATGTTTCACACGGGTCTGTCCACCGCGTACTGGCAAGCACTCAGGTTGGAAGCGGGGTTCTGCACACTGGCATAGCCAAAACTGGAGTGCTGCTTGGCTTTAAGTCTCAGACTCGCCAAGCTCGAGTTACATGTGTCCCTATAAACATACGGAGGCGTTGGAGGAGCATAAGGACAGGCTGGCGTTGGCACTGCAGAATTCAGGGAGGGATTGCTCAAGTTGTTCAAGTTATTCAGGCTGTTGAGGCTGGAGCCAGGGACCCCGGTGACTGCAGAGGGTACCATGCTTGAAGACATACTCATGGAGGAGATGGAGTTTGGAGGGGAGAACATGCTCTGAGAAGACAGAGGGTTGACATTCATGGAGTTGAAGAAAGGAAAGCTTTTGGTGGAGAGGGAAGCGGAGGTCAGGCCCTTGGCCGCCCAGTTGTTGTACGAGTAGCCAGGGTACATGTCATCATAGGGCTGCATGAGGCCGTTAAACTGTGGACCAAAGCCGTTTTTGCATAGCTCGGCTTGCTGGTTCCTTTCTCTCTTTCTCCATTTGGCTCTGCGGTTCTTGAACCAAACCTTTGGAAAGGGGGGAGAGGAAGGGAGGGAGATGCGAGAGGCGAGTTAGTCAGGAACCACTATAACCACCTTTGCAGGTTCTCGGGGCAACAGCCGAGCATGTTCGCATCTAAGTTATATATAAAAATGTGTACGAACATATATATATACACATCCATATATAGATTCGCCTTCTCTGCTGTGGAGGCCCGCGCTGGGCTGGGGCAGCGATGTGCTGCCGGGACCGCCGAGCACCCCCGAGGCCACCCGGGTTTAGCAAGGTAGATTCGTGGCCGCGTCATTCCACCCTCGTCCACCCCCACCCTTCCATTCCCCACCCCCAGTCCCCTGTCCCCCCCCCCGCCCTGTAGCCCCCCTGCATAATTTGTGATGCTCTAATTCACGCCACAGAGGCCAACGCTTCCTTCTTATTCTCTCTCTTCCCTCTCCCCCCCACCCCGCCCCTTCATTTCTCTCTTGTTTTTTCCCCCTTCTCCCTTGGCTTTTTCCGCCCTGAAGCCATCCAGGGGAAATACAAAAGTGCAAAAGCGAGGGCAAAGCTCCTGGAAATCCGCGTAATATTTAAGGCAGTGGTACGGGGAAGGAGGGGGAAGCCAGCAACTAATAAATCCTTGCTGCAGTTTGCTAAAGCTACAAGTTCCTCCTGCGTGAAAGCTTCCAGTGCCGAAAACTACTTTCTAAACAAACTCGTTCGACTGCCTTTGGCGGGAGGGAGGGGAGAAGGGGGGGGGGGGGGGGGGGAGAAAAGAAAAAGGAATTTAAAAAAAAGGAAAAAGAAAAAAAAATCGCCATTTAACAACGTGCTAAACGAGATCTAAGGGACCCTCCCCGCAGACAATGGGGAAAACGTCCCCTTTCCTAATCCACATCTGAGTGCCTGACCCGTCGGGCAGCCGCCAGCAGCAGCCTCACCGTGTGTATTGAAACCACCCCGACCTCGGGGTGTTTGTGGTAACCCCCACCCTAGTCGAGCAGGCGGGAGCTGGCCGTACACCACGGGGTCGGGCCCGGTCTGGAGGCATCGCGCGGACCGAAACAAAAACTCCCGCAAAAGCCGCGTTGCGACCGACAGCGCTCCGTGCAGGACACCGACCCGGCCGCGTCCCGCTCCCGCCGTGGGGCTGCCCCGTCGCCAACACCTCCAGCTCGGGACAGAGAGCCGGCCCCACTCGCTGCTGACCCCAGTTCTCACTGTCTCGCTTTCCTCAATCGACATCAGGGAGAGGATTTATGTGGGATTTCCGAAAATCTGAAGGTTCGGCCCATTTACAGGCTTCTTTTTGCATGCGAGTGTTGGGGTTTGTTGTTTTTCTTTTTTTCCCCCAGCGCGGCGTTTGCAGGCGAGCAGGATCCGGCCGCGGCATCTCTGCAGCGCCGCGATGGTCCCATAAATCTCAGAGGGGGGAAAGGGCGGAGAGAGACGCTCGTCGAATTGTGAAACCAAAAGAAATAGAAAATGCAAGGAAGGGCACGTTTGGGAGTGCCTCGGAGTGAAGCAAAAGCTCTTGTGTATTTTACATCTTTTTCTCATTAGAGAGAGCGCAGGTTGCAGCCTGTTCCAAGTTGCTTTCTTAGCTAATGTTTTCATTAGCGTTTCGATCAAAAGGAGCGGGACGCATCGCACGGTGAAGGCGAAACGTGCAGCAAACCATATTTCGGAGACACAGAGAAGGATCCCAATCTGTCTCGCTCTGACAGAAATGTCCTGCTCTGCCCTGCTTTTGTGCAAAGGCTCAGAAGTTTACATACAAGCCAAAATCGAAAGCAGCTGCAAACATTTCAGCCCTCCTTCCCTTTTTCCACCCTCCCTGACCCCCGCTGCTCCGAGCTGGAGTGCTGTGTCGGCACTTACCCTAACCCTGGCCTCGGTAAGGTTGGTCCAAACGGCGATCTCCTCCCGGGTGGACATGTCCGGGTAGCGATTCCGCTGGAAGGTGGCCTCCAGCTCCTGCAACTGCTGGCTGGTGAAGTGAGTCCGTTGCCGTCGCTGCCTCTTCTTTTTGGAGGGGTCCTCGGGCCCCGCATCCTCGTTCTTGCTCTGTTGACTCTTATCTTTCTCTGGGGGGGGGGGGGACAAAAAAAAAACAAGGCGAAAAACGAGGGCACCTCAGCCTCCTCAGCCTCCTCGCCAGCGGCTGGGGAAGGGCTTGTCCCCAGCACTGCTGTATCCCGCAGATTGCCCCGAACGCGACTCGGCGCTGTAATGATTAACCAACGCCGGCCTCCCGCCGCCGCGGCCCCTCCGCGCCCGCGGGCACTCACGAGCGGCTCCTCCCGGTGGAACCGCCGCCGCCGGGACAGCGGGACTGAGCCGCCTCTCCGTATGCAAGCGTTCCACCTATCTGCATCCACACTATTCTCCCATCTGTATACATGTAATCCTTATTATTTGCCTATCTACACCCGTATTATTCGCCTGCCTGTATTAGTATTATTTGCCCGCCTATAACAATATTCTTTGTCCGTATATATCCATATCCTTTGTCCATCTGTATCCATATTAGTCGCCCATCAATTCCCACATTATTTGCCAGTCTGTATCCATACGGTTCTCCCACCGGTATACGTGCTATTCGTCTACCCTTACACATGTCATTGTCTCTCCTATAGCCGGCACACAGATACCGCACGCGAAAAACCACGAAACGTATCTCGGCTCGGGTGCGGGGCGCTCCCGGGCAGAGGGGCGGCGGTGCATCGCGGTCCGCAGGGCTGCCGGGGCCGCCTGCCCGACCGGGTCGAAGCAGGACAGGGCGGCGGGGCGCCCTTCGGCTGGGGTCTCTGCCGCTCGCCCCCTCTTACCTGCGGCCTCGGGGCTGGAGGTGTCGGAGATGGTGTGCACCTCCAGCCGGTGCTTGGCGGACTCCAGGGAGGAGCGCCCCTGCCCCGGCGCCAGCGCCGTCGCCATGGCCAGCGCGGGCTGATGGTGGTGGCAAGATGATGAAGAGGAGGAGGAGGAGGAGGAGGAAGGTGAGGAGGAGCACAGCTTATTCCCGGCTCCCAGGCGCTCCAGGTTTAACGGGTCCTTCATGCAGTTCATCGGCAGAAGGACGCCGAAGTCTACGTGCGCGCCTGGGGGGTCGATAGGAGAAGGTATGCGTGTGTCTGTAGGTGTCGGTACGTGTAGGAGCGTCCGCGAGGCGCCCCCTCCGCGGGCGGGGAGCAGCCCCGCGGCTGCGGGGGGTCAGGGTTGCCAGACGGGGAGCTGCGGCGGGGCGGGCGACGTTCGACTAGCGCCCAGGTGGCACGGCGAGCCTCGGAGCCCCCGCCGCCCGGGGGGCCGCGGCGGCGGCGACAGGCGAGAGGGCGAGTCCGGTCCTGTAAGAGCCGTCACGGCGACACGGCTGTTCCCCGGCCGGCAGCCCCCGGCCCGCCGCGGGTCTCCGCGGGGCGGGGGCGGCGAGGCGCGGCAGCGCTCCGCGGGGCGCTCCTCTCCGCTGCCCGCGCATGGACCCGCGCCGCGGCCGGCCCCGCACAGCATCAGCTCAGCCGCTTCCCTCTTGGCCTGACATCTTAAACCGGCGGCGGCCTTCCCCGCGCCGCACGTCACCCACCCCGCCCCGCCCCGCCCCCGCCCCGCCCCTCCACCGCCCGCCCCGCCCCGCCCGCGCCCCGCCCCGCCCGCGCGGCCCTGCGCGCCCCGCACCGCCCCCCGCGCTCTCCCGGCGATGGGCACACCCACCCCCCACCTCAAAACCCCCGCCCTGTTTGCCCCGCGGGTGGTACCCGCGCCCGGAGAGCCCGGCCTCCGGCCGCCCCTCACGGGGCACCCCGTCGGGGCGGTCCGTGCACGTCCGTTCCGCGCCTCGCCGCACTCGCGGACCCGCGGGGGTAAGGAGTGGAGCGCTCAGCACTGGCAGAGGCGCTGCAGCAGGAGGAAGAAAGCGGGGAAGCCCCGAGCCCGATTCCCTTCTTATGGAGAGAGTGGAAAATAAACGGGACGGGGACGCGGCCGGTTAGACGGTGGATCTTGGGCTGATAGCGATAACTAAACACAAGCAACAAAAACTTCCCCTCGCTCGCGTTCTGGTCTTCCTCTGCCCGCACGGAAGACGGAGAACACGGGGGGAAAATCCCCTCCTTGGCTTTGCCGTTCCCGCCCCTTCCCTGCAACCGGCTCCCAAAAGCTAGCTCCCAAGGAGGCTTTCCACCCTGGTTTTACAACTTACCCGCGTAGTTACCCGCGGGATGATTCCTCCCTCTCGACGTGGATCCGCAGGGACCGTCCCGCGGCCCCGCAGTAGTCCCCGAACCCACGCCCACGCAAGCCGTTCACAGAGTTCGGCCAAGTCCCACACAGGGCCGGGAGCCGGCACACAACCTTCTCATACCCCTCTCCGAGACTTGGGGGCAGGATTTGACCCCTCGTCCGGGCAGCGGCAGTAGAGGACGGGCTGTGCTGTCCCGCCGTTCCCGCTTACAGGGCCGCTTCATAGCGCAGGGGCGAGGCTGCTGTGGACCTGGGTCTTGCAGGAGGAAGGAGGAGCGGGGCTATTTCACGCGCGTCTAAGGCGGTGGCAGGTTGCCCTCCAGTGCTGGCCAGTTCCTCCTGGGGCAGAGGAGTCCGTCCCCGAGCCCTAGCCCGCAAAGCCGACACTGCCCCGGGGGAGTCGTGGCTGTGGCAGGGATAGGAGCCCGAAGGAGCCCAGGCGCGGGAAATGCAGGTTTGAGTCTCTATCTTCAATTTGTCTGGCCGGTCACTGGTATCGAAAAGTTACAGAAAGCTTCCCTTTGATGTAGCTCTTTACACCCACATCCCAAAGACCAAACTTTTCTGTGTCCCGTTCACGTCCCGCTTGCCACACCCCACCCCCGCCTCCCCGCAAGGGTCTTCCTTAGTCGCTGATTCTTGTTCAAGGTATGTATCATCCATTGCAATCTTAGTTATCGCTAAATTATACATATTACTTTCGCAGCCTGTTAGTAAAGAAGGTTAAATTAATTTACATTCTGCTCATTATCTGGTGTTTAAATGACGTGTTTTTATCCCTGAGATTTGGCAAAGAATCTCTTTCCTCAGACCCCACAGCGTTTCGATGGAGACAATGCTCTTACATTTGTAGTGGATTTTAATCTGATAAGACTCTAATTTGCTTAAGTCTTTTAAATAGGGGGTTTAAAATGATTCTAGCCGTTTTCTTATTGAATTTCCGCTAATTCCCCGAAGATCATAAAGTATATGTGTAAAGTAAATATTTCCTCCCTTTGCACCGGCAGTAGATGACCTATAACTAAGTCAATATGAATCCAGCTCCATTCTGCACATTTTGTTTACCAATCATATCCCAGATTCTTCTTAACCTCTCGCCGTGGTCCCGCACCCAGAATCCCCCCCTCTAGCATTTGCCCACGGCGGGGCTGTGCCACGGGCAGGGGGCTGCCACGGCCTCGGCCTCGCTGCGAGGGGCACTTGGGAGGGGGTGCTGCCCTTCTCCAGCCCCCAAATCGGGGTTCCAACAAGTCTACAAAGCCCTGGGGAGGGGGAGCCAGAGGGAGAAGGGATACAGTGGTATCTCCTCCCATCTTTTTTTTTTTTTCAAACGGGGCAACGCAACCCTGTCGCAGATGACACCCATCACCACTTTTCTTTTTTTTTTTACATTGATTTATTTTTAGTCATTTGGGGGCAATGCTGGCTTCTTCCGTCGCGGCTCGAAACGAAAAGTCCCTCCCGCCTGCTCGGCTCAGAGTGCTTGTTACGCGCTTTATGTCCTCGCAGGGCGCAGCCCCTGTATCCGTCCGCGGTAGCCCTCTCTGTCCTGGGACAGCTGGCATGAGCAAGCGGTTCCTGGCGCGCTTCCCCAGGGAACGAGGAGAGTAGGAGCAGGGCCCGGCCACTGCGCCACCCTCCCACACCCTCCCTAGCACCAGCCTCGCGTCTCCTAGACCCGGGCTGGACAGACGCTCCCGCCGTCCCCGCGCCCCTAAAAGCGGGGTACAACACTGGTCCGGGCCCTGGCAGCCCAAAGAGAGAGGCTGTCGGCATTTCCTAACGTGCCTTTGATTAAAACTCCCCCACCCCAGGCAGGAGGGGAGCTACCACACAGCATTAGTTGTCATGGTGACCATAAATCACGTAAATCCAAAAATACCCACCTATAATCTGAGATGAAGCTTTTATTTCCCAAGTGAAATAATATTTTAAAAGCTGTCAGCCAACCGAAAAACAACCTAATTGTAGTCACCCAGGTAATATATTAGCGGTAAAGGTTTCAATTAAAATGTCAAGTGGTTTTAAATTTTTTTCTTCATTTTTTTTTTCTGCTAGAAACTCCCATCACCTCTCCGATTCGGGTCCTGCCCGCAAAGCAGTCTCACCCGCCTACCGACTGTCCGCGCCTGCTGCGTGTAGCTACCACCACCGAAAAAACTCCAAACATTTGGGGGAATTCTTCCCTTCCCCTTTCGCGCGGCGCTGCAGGGCCCGTCGGGGACGCGCGCCTGTGGGCTGGAGGGCATCCGCCCGCTGCCAAAAATGGAGAATCGGGGCTGCTCCCCACTCCACTCCACCTTCTTTTTAATTTCGTGGGGTTTTGACGGTGGGGGGGGATTGTTTTTTGGTTTAGGTGATGGGTTTTTTTGGTTGGTTGTTTTTTTGTGTTTGGTTTGTTGGTATTTTTTTTTTTGGTGGCTTTTTTTTGGCTTTCTTTTTTTCCCCCCCCCCCCCCCCCCCCCCCCCCGAGGTGTTTTTTGACCTCACGCTGCCATCGGCAGAGCTGGCGACCCAGGATGCCCGGTGCCGGTCCCGGTGCGGTAGATTCGGGAGCGGGGCCGGGAGCTGAGAAGCTCGGCTGGGGGTGCTGCAGGGTGGCCAGACCTACTGCGAGTATTTAGTTTCCCACTTTTCCTTTATCTTCTCACGAGAGCTTTGTTTTTAGGCGTAATAGTCCCCTAAATGGATAAATTGGTTCTTATGTAGAGTCTCCAGCTAGTCCTGTTGTCTTTTACCTTTGGCTTGTTGTTTTTCGCCTATCTCGGATTACCGGGTATTCTCCTCGATGAAGAGCCATTAATTACCCATTCAGTCAATATTAGGAAGACTACAGAGCTTTTTACATAGGATTAAGAAGACATCAGATTGTTCCGTTAGTATATTCCTACTCACGAATAAGCTTTCGTTATACATTTAGTTTTCCCTGGAGTGAGGCTAACAACTGCTGCATATATTATTCTCAGACGACAACCAGGGAGATAAAAAATTCTATAACCGAAACGCAATAAATAACTTCTAATTTGCGCTTGGCGGGGGGTGCGGGACAGGGAGCTCACCTTCCGCGGCGCCGCAACAGGGGCAGCGCACCCGTGGAGTGCCTGTGCCCTGGCTAAGGGACATGCCTGCTCCACGGCGCGGGTCACAATTCCGGGGACAAATTTGGCCACGCTGTCTGAGGAGGAGGGTGAAGCTCGGCTCTGCCTGGCGGCCCACAGGCGGCAGCGACGCCCCGCTCCGGCTCCGCCTCGCCCCCCCCGCCCTGGCTCCCTCCCGCGGAGGCAGAGGCTGCGCGCCCACCTCGTCCCGAGGCTCAAAAAAGGCACCGGGGACCTTTGCTTTGCACGCTGCCGTGCCTTTAGCCGGCCTGGACGGAAAGCTGAATCAGCATTAGGTTTTAAGTTTTTGTTTTTGAGAAAGAAATGTTCAGTTACAAAAGACTCAGACCAATTTTTTTTTTCTTTTTCGAGCGAGAGAGTTGAAACAATCGATTTGTGATGCTGAGTGACGATATAGGGCGGAAGGTAATTTCAACGTTTTATGTTGGAGGCTGCTGTTTCAGCAATACCTAGATTATCGATTAGAGGGAAGGATTCTTAAGTAGAATTCACAGAGCTAACAAATCGTATAGATTTTATATATATATATACATGTACACACAAATATCTTAAGCATCCTTTCACCCTGCATAAAAATTATTCGAACAAACCCACTAACAAGCATTTACGTGTGCTGTGGGGCTGCCGAAGCATGTGCCGAAGTTTTCCTAATTTTGTGGGACTGGTCACGCAGCAGCAATTTTCCCGTCTCTCTGGAGAAACCTGACACCCGCCAGACTGCGTTTGACACTCAAGGCTGCGATAATATTTTCATACTTTCCCATTTTCCTTTCCTCGGCGTGGCCACGGATTCGTTTTTTCTGGAATAACCCTCCCTCCCCGCGCCCCATTCCCCACGGGAACTGGGCATGCCAGTGTCGTTTTGGAGGGTCTCCTACTGAATTTCGTTTCCTCCTTTCGCAGAAGCATCGATTTGACCAGACAGTCTTATGTTTTGCTATTATTGCCAGTGGTTCTAGTTAGCGATTATTCTCCTCGTGGCCACCGACGGTGCCTAACTCACGAAATTACCTGACTGCCCTCGTAGTTTCAAGAGCTGAACTGTGACGGTGTGTGTGGGGGTGTCCCCAGTCGCCAATACTCCCTTCCCCACCTCCCACCCAGCCATCCCCAAAGATTAGACCATTTGCGAAGTCAATCCCATAAAGCATGGCATACTGACGGCCAGGTAAGATAAAAATCAACGAGCACCGCGCCGTTTTAAGCAAATCAAAGCCAAGACTCAACAAAACCCTCCAGTATCACGAGAAAACTCCCATGATTTCTACTCTTTACATCAAGTCTCACGAGCAGCCCTGGGCGTCTCGGGACTTGCCATTTTTCGTTGCACAGAGGCAGGGGCTGCGGCTGCACGTAAGTATTGTCCCCACGTCTGCAGCGATATATTTCCATATCTGCAAGGATATATCTGTATCCGTGGTCGTCGCGCTTCCCTTCCCCGTAAAAGGGAATGGTTTAATGATCAGGCAACTCCGCGTTGCTTCTTGGACTCGGACGTATATTTTAATTAACGGCATTAAAGGTGTTTAGATAGCAATTTCCCCTGCAGCCCGGCGAGTCAAAAACAGACCGTTTGGTACGGTAACGAGGCAGGAAATTTTGCGTGTACTACAATAATCCAGGTTCATAATTGATGTTTAAGAAAATAACCATTTGTTTCTCGGCAGAGGAAGTAAAAGTTACCGTGTCAGGGAACATATGTGGATATTACTTTTATAAATACTTAGTCGAATAAAGCTGACTTGGAAGGGCTCATAAATTTATTATATCAGAAAGGTCCCCACTTTCCCATTAGATCGTGCTAAGGGCTTTGATTAAGACCACCTGTTCATCGGGAGGAAAAGGCAGGGGAGGGTAAAAAGGCCTTTCTTATTTGCAAACCATATATAAAGCAATGTCACCCTTCCTTTCCACATTATTTGACACTTATTACTGGCCGAGGGGAAAAGTGTCATACCCTGGTAAAGCATATTTGTGCACAATTGAATACCGTATATGTTTCCGGGATTAAAAATTATCGGCTCGTAATACCTTCTCGTTTGGATTTACCCCGGATTTTGTTCGCTAACCTTCCTTTAGTCTAAGCATTTCTTTTTCTAGGGGTTTTGATGTCCAGCTAACAAATCCTGTTTAAAGTCTCCTGGGGAGGGTGGACTCGGGAAAGGGATGTGGCCTCTCCTGAAATCACTGGATGTTATTTGAGAAATTGCGAGCTGTTTGGCCAAACAGGGTTAATACAGTATTCTTACAAGGAAGTGTTTAACCACGGGACCAGGAATACGTGCATTATTAATTCACTCTAGTTTCCTGTATTATTAATTCAGGTTAATGTATTTTATTTAAACAAAATTACGTTTATCTTGGATTAAACAGTCTCTCAAAATACAGAGCGCTTGTTTTCTTCTTTGTAATATGTTTGCATTGCTGTTTTTCTTTACCACCCCTCGGGCTCGCCTATCAGACCCCCTGAAGCGGGCAGGGGAAGAGCAGGCAGGAACTCTCTCTGCCTGTAGACGGGGCGCTGTAGGGGTGCCTACCTCTGAGAGCAGGAGAGGGCTGACGGCTTGTTTACGGGTGAGGGGGTGAGTGGTGTCAAAAAATAGAAAATAAATATAAATACAAGAGCGACGCTGCGGGTGTCTGAACGGCGCACTGACACCGACACTTTTTTGGGGGGAGGCCCTGGCGGCGAGGGCTGGTGCGCTGCTGCGGCCGCGGGGGTGCGCGCACTCCCTTTCCCTTTCCCTTTCCCCTTCCCCTTCTTCTCTGTCCCGCGGGCGCGCAGCTCCAGGCGCAAGCGGCGCCCGGCGGGCAGCAGAGGGCGCGCTGGCGCCGCGCAGGCGGTCCCGGCGCGGGGCTGCCCCCGCCGCCCCGCAGCGCGCCCCGCGGAGCGGCGCGGAGGGGCCGCCGCGCACCGCCGGTGCCGGGGGGCGGCCGCCCGGAGACCGCGCTGCCGGCGGGCTCCTTGTGGCCCTCCGGCTCCTCTGTCCCTCTTACTGATGTCCACCTCCTTGGGAAAAAGACACTCGACGGCGGCGGGCTGCACCCCTGGGCACGGGGACAAGGGGCGGGGGGGGACAGGGGAGAGGTGTGTGGGTGGTCAGCGCCCGACGCTTCCCCGGGGGCGGCTCCGCCTGGCTCCACACCCGCGCACCGCTCCGCACGGCAGCGGGGCCGCTGTGCCTCCGGCCCGACGGGCGATAGTGTCTCTTACCTAGCTGAACACAGGCGGAGACAAGTTTGCGGCAGTTGGACTCCATTACCCGATATCTGAAAAAGATGAAGGCACCGGAGTTTTAAAACGATTCTTTTGGAATTGAAAAGTACATGCAAAAAGCCCGAAACGCCGCCGCCTCAGGAGTAAGTCTCAACGATGGGGGCTGGAACACGCACTTTTCTCCAGAGATACGCTCAATGTCCCCTCTCCCTGCCTCAGCCTCGGGTCCCACCCGACTTACACCACGGGACAGGCGCAAACACCCGTGGCGGTTTCCCAGCCCGTTGGACCGCTCGGCCTCCCTCTATCCCTCGATACTTGGGGACGAGGAGGAGAGTCCCCTGACCTCGTGGCCGTACGCGGGACACCCCGGCCCCGGTCGCAGGGGAGGTGTAGGGCAGCGGGTACCAGCAGCCGCTACCCCACCACGGCGGAAGTTGCGCGGCAGCGGCTGCGCCTCCGCGCTCCCCGGCCGCCACGACCGCCTCCTTGTCTGAGACGTCAGGCAGTAAAATCACAGGATTAGTGCCTGATTGAGATGTCTGTTCGTGATATATTACAAAATTCATTATCACAGCTCTCTACTAACTCGATATGAAGTAACACAGATGGGATTTTATTAGTCCAGGCTTCAAATGTTTACTTATGATAATTTCGGGGGAAATTTGCATGTCACCATCATTTCGGTAATCTTTCTTCTTCTTCATCGCTTCTTTTTTAATGTCTGGACCGGGCGCATTATTAGCTGGTGCTTAGAAATGCGGTAGCCTGGAACCGAGGCACGTTTGGGATGAGCAGTGCCAGCCGCAGTACTCGCCGTGCAGGGCCCCGTGGCCCCGACCCTGCCACCCTCTGCCGGGCAGGCGGGATAAGGCCGTGGAAAAAGGGAAGGAAAGGCAGGGGGGAAAAAAAGGGAAAAAAAAAAAAAAAAAGAAAAAGGAAAAAGAGGGGGAAATGGGAAGGTGCGGTTATCGAGACTCCTCGGGGTCATGTCGTGACATGGCGGTTTATATTCCAAGCTGAAGGACGCCAGAGAGGAACTCCCTCCAGCAGCCGGGCCTAGCATACGAGCAGTGCCTAAATTAATCGAGAAGGCAATCGAGAGAACCTTAAGTCTTTGCCGATGGTCCTTATTTCGGCATAGGTCTCTGTCAAGATCAGTCCTGCGTGACAAATTCAGCTGCCCTCCCCCGCGGCCTGCCTCTATGACTGATTTATCTCACGAGCGAAGACACACGGCTCCCCCAACACACACGCACTGCCACGGAGGGGAAGTTTTTCCTCTCTACTCAAGTGCCGGTCTCCTCCGAGAAAAGTGCCTTTCCCGGACGAATTATTATTCCTTCCTTGCTCTCAGTTGCCCGTATTTCTCCTTCCTTTTCTCCTCTCCGTATCCTCTTTTAATTTTTGTTGCAAGACACATCGCAGTACGGGGCCAAGGGGAGTGAGAAGCGTTTCCCCCTATTGTCTCCAGCCCGGCGACTCAAACGAAAGCAACTCCACTTGCTTTTCCATTTCCATTTCTCTGAGCACTTAGAATTAAATATCTCTGCACCTCCACGCACCCACAGCCCCAGAAAACACACCAGCTGTGCGACCTTCCCTTTCTCCGCGGCCGGGCCCGCTCAGCAGCAACCTGCTCGGAGCAACTGCAGGGCGCAGACAGGAAAGCACTGTCAAACTGCATTATTATTTTTACCCTTATTGGTATCTATCACTATTCTTTCGGGAGAAAAAAAAATCCACCATCCCCCAGAAATAACGAGAGTCGCCTGGTAAGGATCTCAGCACCGCCCGAAATACTGTGGTCCGTGATTTTGGCGGGAGGCTTTTCGGCAGAGGCCCGCGGCCGCTGGCTCTCAAACGAAAGGGGGTTCCGTGCGGGGCCTACCCTTTCCCGGTGCCCGCAGGGCAGCCGTGCCCCGTCGTCCTCCCGCGGGGCGTACTGTGGGGTCCCGACCACAGACCCTGCAGCCGGCGCGGCAGACCCGCCGCATCGCTTTTGGGAGGCCCGAGCGCGGGCCGGCGCCGCTGCCGCCCCCCGCCCGGGTGCGCGGCTCCGCGGCGGGAAGGCGCTGCCTGCGCGGCCGCTTCCCCGGCGCCCGCCCCACCGAGGGAGGCGGGGACCGGCACTGCGGACAAGCAACGCGGGGGCAGCGCTTGTTCCCCTCGCTGACAGCCCCGCGGGACGGGCCGCAGCCGCTCGGAAGGACATCAGAGACTCAGGTCCACGGGACCCCGTCCAGCCGGCCCACGGCCCCGCCGCCCGTCCCGGGGTGGGCAGAACCGGGACCGGCGGGGTCCGCAGCCCCGCTCCTGTCCCGCCGACACCTCCCGCGCCTACCGCACTCACCGAGGCCGGTCGCGCTGTCCGCCCCGCTGCTCTCGCTGCTGGTGCCTGTGCTGGAGGGGGCGGCGGGGCCGCGCCGGGCTCCTGCGCTGGCTGCGGGGCCGCGGAGCCGCCGCTGGCTCCCTCCTTCCCCGGCCCTCCCGCGCCCCCGCCCCGCCCCGCCCGCCTCCCCGGGCCCTGACGTCACGCAGGCTCCGCCGAGCGCTCCCCGCCGCCGTAGGGCCGGGCCGGGCCGGGCGGCTCCGCGGCTCTCCGCGGGCACGGGCTCAGCGGCGGCGGTGGCAGCCCCCGGCCGCCGAGGGGACAGGGGGCAGGACGGAGGACAAAAGTCGGCGGCGGCAGCGCGGCGCCGGGATAGGTAGCCAGAGGAAAACCGAGGTGAGCGAGGACGGCCGTGGCCTCTCCGCGCCCGCGTAGGGCGCGCCCCGCTCCGCCCGGCGGGGGAGGGGGGACGCAAGTAACTGTGGCCGAAGTTTCCCGGGCCGGGCTGGCGGCTGTCCTTGCACCAGGTGTGAAGAGGGATCGTCAACCTATTGGGAGAGGTCTCGCTTTCCTTTTTTAACCCACTATTTTTTTTCCAATTTTTTTTACTCTCTTTTTTTTTTTTTTTTTTTTTTTTTTTTTTTTTTTTTAAAATTCGGAGTGTTCTTGTTCGTGCCCGTATCGGTAGCGCAGTGCTGGGGTAGCCGAAATCCTACCGCGCCTCTCTGTTGCTCGCCCTGCATCATCTATTCACGATAGCGAGAAAACGCTACAATCTCTCCCCTTTCCCCAAACGACACCGAACTGGCTCGAAGGGGAAATTTGTTTTCGATTTTGCGGTGTTTTCCGTGTTTAAGAAAATATCGAAGTCGGATTTCTTTATTCGTATCAAACTAAAGCGACTAAATCTCGCAGTATTTCCGCGGTTTTGTTTATAGAGGAACCACGCGAAAATAAAATAGGCACTTTCCTAACTCGGAGGCTACACCTGATCTCTTTGTGGCTATTTTTAAGTTATTTCAGCCTGGAGTGAATTTTAGTTATTTATAGTTGTGGGCAGGGGAATAGGCAATTATTGCTGGAGGGAAAAGCGAACTCTTGGAAGAGGCCAAGTTTTCCACGGGTCGTTAAGTCAGCGGCTCCTGCGGAAATCCAGATGCACCCGGCAGTACCACCGCTCCCCGGCGTGCTCAGAAAAGCGCTTTGAATGCGACGCCGCAGCGGCTGCCGCGCCAAGCGGAGGGGGTGGCTTCCTCTCGCAAGAAATTAAATCATGTGGGAAAATCTAGGGAGAAATAAATTAATTAATTGATTCCTTGGCTACCTGCGTTTTTGTCCCTGGGAGCGCTCTGCCAGGTGAAATCCAGTTTCTCCGCGCATCCGAAGAAAGAGCGGGAGTGAGAGGGACTCCCAGCTCCCACCTCTCAGTTGTGTCTACCCGGGAAAAGCAAACTGTTTGCGCCGGCGTGCATCTTCCCCACATGCCCAGCCCCGTTGTGTTTTGGGCAGGGAAGGCAAGGCAGGCTGGGGCGCCCGCCTTGGCAGCGCGGCCGGGGAGCGGGACCGCCCGCGGCTCATAGCCCGCCTCCGCGCCGGGCGGCAGCGGGCTCCGTCCGCGCCGGAGCGGCTAAAGTGAGCAGCTGGTGGGAAATGCAAATGGCTCCTGGAGAAACATAAGATACTGGATGATTTTCATTCCCTCCTCGAGTGTGTGGAAGGAGCTGGACATACGTTTCACGCTCCTAATCCTTCTTTTACATTTTTAGTCATACTCCTATTAAACAACTAATTAATGCTTAGAATCACCAGGGAATACATTAGACATGCTGCCGTGGAAGAGGGGTTCCAGGGTGTCTGGAAACTGTGGAGCCGACTTAATACGCGGATTTCAATTTTTTTTTCCCCTTCTGTCAAAGCAATAAATGTAATAATAGATTCCAGGGCAAGCAAAGGCCGCGGCGGCTGCATTAATAGTCTATCTCCCCCCTTCCGCCAGCGCAGTGACAACAGCTTTAAACCTCCCGAGGAGGCTCGGTAGCCCTTCCTAGGCTGGCTGAGGAGCGAGTGGCAGGGGCTCGCAGCCGACCCGTGGCCCGGCTGGGACGCGAAGAGCTGTGAGAAGAGCCCTCCGTCCCGGCCCCCGGCAGGCACGCCGGCTTTCCGAACCACTTGGAAGGAGGGTCGGGGTTATTCGTCGCCCTGACGGACAGAAAAGCTGTTTTATTAAAAGCTTATCGCGACTATCCGTTTGCAGGCACCTGGCGCAGCCAGCGGTGTTCCCGATGGCGGTGGGAGCCGCGGGGCTTCTCACTAGGTGATCCCAGGTCACAGCGTGGGTGAGGAGAAGGAGGGCCCGGGCTGCTTCCCCGCTGCCGGCCGGGGAGGGTTTTGCCCAGGGACGGGGGAAGAAAAAAAACCGACAAAAAAATCCTCAAAGCGTATGTAGCGATGACCGAATGCAGAGCCCAGCCGTGTTCCGGGCAGCCCTCAGCGTCTGGCGCAGGCCGCCAGCGTTGGGGGACCGGCGGAAAGGGCAGTTATCCTGCAAAGTGCGCGGTGGGGCAATTCACGATCATTTACTTTCTTCATTCCCGGATTATGATCTCAGCCCTCGCAAGCAAACCCTCTCGTCTCCCCCCAGCTTCTCCTCCCACCTCTCTGAGCTCCTTATCTGTCAGCAAACGAGTATGTAAATACCTATAGCTGGCTATGTTTAACACACTCAAACATTATTGATTTGTTGGGCTGCTCGAATATTTTCTTCCTGTCCAGATCTGGTTTCAAATTGCTCATTCAGGCGGTTCGTCCCCGATGCTACAATACAGTAATTGTTAAAAAAAAATAAGCATTTCAAACGGACCATTTGATTTGCATATAAATTAAAATTATTATGCCTCGCGAATTCCAGTGTTTTATAATCATTTAGAAATTAGCGCTTAACCACTTGATCTGAAAGAAAATATAAATGTCTGTATTGACTTACTAATGAATTGCCTAATTAAAACGTCCCGAGTACATCGTTCGTTAGGAAGATTGTTAAATCGGGGCATACTAGGTGTAGGGATGACAGTGCGAAACGGAGCGAAGCGCTCTCTGTTAACACAGAATAACATAAGCTTCACACAGTGATTCCCATATTTATTTTCCTTTGCTTTGATCCCTTACCCCTTTTCTATTACTTTTTTAAAATTTTCTGTCTCTCTTTCTCTGTCTCTTTCTTTCTCTCTCTCTCCCTCTTTCTCTTTTTAATTTATTTTTTAAAGGAAATAAAAAGAAGAAGCAGCGCAAATATCTGCCGCTTTGCTCCGAGTCTGCGGTCGCCGCTCCCCGGGCGGGTGGGATGCTCGCGGCCGGGGCCGCTCTCGGCTCCCACCTTCCCGGCACCGACCGGCTTCTGGGAGCAGGGAAGCGCAGCCAGAGCCGGCGGAGCCCGTCCTGCCAAAGAGATGCTAACAGGGCACTTACCTTCGTCATGAGGCTAGGGATAAAAAGGTAGCTCTTCTTAGGAGAGGCAGTGCAAAGGAATGCGAGAAGTACAGGGGGAAAAAAAAAAGAAAGAAAGAAAGAGAGAAAAAAAAAGACCGGCGGTGCGAAAATCTGTAGCCTCGGGGGCTAGCCAGCAACCCCTTTCATTTCAAGCACTTATTGATTTGCTGTTGTCATCTTTGGCGACGCAGAAGGACACTTGAAAGAATTTCTGATGGGGCTCTGATCTGAGATACGAGGTGACCTGACCGGGCTTTCACCAAATTCTTAATTACCACATCAACTGCCTTAAAAATAAAATAAAATAAAATTAAAAAAAAAAAAAAGGAGGGAGGGGGAAGATGGGAAGGTTAGGGGGGCAAGAAAAGGGGAGGGAGCGGGAATATTTAACAGCAACAGAGTTTGCTTATCCGAACTTTTTTAACCACTCAGAAACTCTCCTACCGCTGTAACCGCAGCCCCGCATCCAGACCCCTCCATCCCCGCACGCCCAAGCCTCCGCTCCCCACAGTCCCGAGCTTTCGGTCCCCCGGCGCAGCGACCCGGCGAGCCCGCGGGCGTGGAGCAGCCGCAGGGGCCAGCGCCGTGAAACCACGCTCCCGCCCGGCGGCCAAGTCCGAGCCGAAGCCCCTCGAAGCCCCCCTTTCCTTCGCCCAGACCGAAAGCAATTCTGGGGAGCAGCCCTCCGCGGGTCGTTGAGACGAGCCTGGGAGGGGAGTTGCTAAAGAAAACACTTCAAATGCAGCAGATCTCAGAGGAGAAGGGGAAGGAGGTCAGGACAAGGGGTGTGTGTGTGCGTGTGCGTGTGTTACACTCGGTCAGACATGCAAGCCTGTGACTTGTCTGCAGCCAGCTGTTTGTGTGTCATCAAAACTAGATGTATACACGTTGAGCAGGGGAACCAAAAGGAAAATTCAGATGATGAAATCAACATGAAAGACGTATTGTCGAAGGCACCGAAAGGCAAATAGTGTTTGGTGTTGCTTGTACACAGGCATACAATGCTGACAGATGACAGCAGTGCACTTGGCTGAAGAGAAATACACTGCCTTTGTCCCACATGGTGTGCACACACATGCACATTCCTTCTTCCTGCTCTGGCTTCTGTTTCTGCAGGACAAAGCAAACCCCATCTTTTATAAACATCATCTTCCCCACCACACTTTTTTCTTTCTCGTTTTTTTTTTTTACATGCATACACCACCCCTCCCATGTGTAGTTGCTCTTTATTTTAGTATCAGAAAGCTGAGGGATAGGATTAGCAGCTATTTTGGTATCTCTTATTCTGTCCGCCTCCCAGCAGTGGCTGGATCCAGGCTGCGAAAGCTCAGCAGGCTTTCACTTAGTATTTTGTACCCTTGTTATCTTTGAAGGGGCATTCTCCTTTCCAAGTAAATGCCAGTTCTACCAGATCACATCTCCCCATCAAACAGGGCTGATGATGTCCCTATTTTCTGTGTGTGCCATCCCTTTCCTATTTCCAGTGGGTCAGCTGCTCAGCTATGGCAACCAGGACTGTCTAGTAATACCTGAGTCCTATACCCTCTGTTGAGCCTCAGTTCCTCACAAGTCTGGTTTGTAGGGTGGCACCACCTATCAATATGGATTAGACAGCCTAGCATTCATTTTCAAGCCTCATTGTATGGCTTCAGTCATTTGTGACAGAACTTTTCCACCCACAGCTTGCTCACATCCCATGTCCAGTACAGTATACTTAACATGTCTATCTTCTCCCTACATGTCTGACACTTTGCAAAACTGCCATTGAACTTCCTTCTCAGAAGTGTCATGTTGTAGCAGAGGGAACGAATGAAACCACCCCTTGTTATCTTACAGGAGCTGGAATCAAATTCGGAAGATTAGGAGTTTAGTAGAGAAATCCTAGAAGAGGAGCCGCTTGGAGGTTTTTTGACACAGCTCTCTATGTTGTTTTGGAAACCTTTTCCAAAGCTTATGGAAACCCAGGATCTTTGTGTAGTTGCCTAATTCGTTTTCATTCATACTTGGTAAAATTAGACCTTCTGGTAAATGCTGCAGGTGTAGGCTGAAGGGGATGTCACATTTTTCAAAAAACAGGTACTGCAGCACAACAGTGCTGCCAGTGTTAGTGTGTCACAGCCTCCCTGCCACTTTCATCTGGAAAGCAGGCAAGGTGTCACACCTCCTGTCCGTCACAGCATGGAGGGACCCATCCCTCATGCCATGACTACTGGCAGTGTTTGTGCTCACCCTCTTCAGGGAGCCTCTGTCATGCTCATCAAGCGGCTGCTTCTCCCGTGTCTCACTTGCCTTTGTTGCTGCCAGTCCATTCCTCAAGCTCCAAAATGCTCCACTTAAAATGCATGGTCTCTGGCTGTGGCCTTTGAATGTTTCTGAAGGAGAAAGGGGAGAAATGTTGACCCTAATTTATCTGTATATTGTGGGTTTTGTTACAAAACAGTACTTTTTCTTACTTTGGGCACGACGTAGTTGTGGTGAAGATTATTGAAGTAGATGAAGTAAACATGCATTACTTGGGCTTTCCTCTCCTCTCACACATGATTTCATGGTCATTTGGTGTGATGACTTACAACTGATCCATTCCTAGGTTTTGGTATCTTTGCTGAACTACGTGTGGCTGGAAAGTATCTGCCTGTGTCTGATCTCATATCATTCCTTACAGCAAACCATTCTATCTCCTTTCTGCTTTCTCTGGGCTGTCGCTGCCCTAGTGCAAGTCATCCATGGCTGTGGTCCCTTGGGGCACTTGCTCCCCCCTCACCATGGATGCCCCTGGAGCATATTTTCCATCCTGGCTGCCAGGTTTTTTCGGTAAGAATATTTGGGAAGGCGTGTTGAGCGTGCTTCGAAGTTCTGATGTGACATTTAGTGATGTAACAGTCAGGTTATGGCTCGTGGCATGACTGTCGCACTACCTGGCTTTTGGAGCCGGCTTGAGCAGGCCCACAGCCCTGGAGGCTCATGGTTGCCACTACTGTGCCTCCTGGTCCATGGCTGGGACATGTGCACACCCATCCAGGACTGCAGGGTATCACAACCCCCCATCCCTGCTGACAGTGGGGTGGGGAGAAGGAGGGGAAAATTCTGCCCAGTACAGGGAAGCCCCGCTCCTGTGTTGGAAGGGACACCTGCCGCTGCCTTCCTCTATGGTGTGAGGAGATGGGATGTGACCAGAGTCAAGACAGGGTTCAGTGCCCAAGGAGCTGGCTGAAAGCAAGGGAAACAGAGCTTATTAGCAGCCCAGCTGTTTAGTTGGGACATCCTGGTAGCCCCTGTGGCAGGGAGGGAAACGCTCCAGCCCCAATCCCCCAGACCCGCTGGGAAGGCCTTGCTGCCCTGGCTCCAGCCCCTTGGTAGCACTCCCACCAACCCACAGCGGCTGCTGGAATGGTTGGTCAGGCCATATCCCAGCCTTTGGAAAGTCTCCATGCTTTAGAAAGGTTAAAGTATTAAGCGGCATTTGGGGAAATCGCTCAAGGAAGGGCAAAGACGGCAACACCCGGTGGGTCGCTCTCCGTCTGGGCCTGTGGCCAAGCTCTCTTACTCACTGTAATACACTGTGTCCAAGTGCTGGATCCTTATTAAACACTGCATTTAAGAAGTATTTCACTTGGAAACATAATGCTAAATTTTCTTCACCAGCTGAGGGCTGCTTCCCTACTTTATTTTTTTTTCCTTTCACTATTCCATCAGAGAAGATGTTGAATGCTTTCAGAAAAATATTTGTCCTAATGGAATTTATAATGTGATCTGCTATTCAAATTTATGGTTGGCTTAATGGGATAGGTAAGATAAAATGTCTCTTGATGATATTGTGGCAATCACCTAAAGCCATATTTTCAGGCATGTTTGGACAGCTTACCAAAAAGTGTTTGGAAACAGAATGTTTCCAACATGCAGAATAGTTGGAAAGATTGCCAGGATAAAAAACTCCGTGGACTCCAAACCTTAAACTAAAAGACAAATTTATGGGTACACTGTAGGAGTCTCTTAATTAAAGAAACACAGGTAAAAGAAACACTGGCTTTGAGATCAGACTTGAGAAGAAAAGGTAAGATATTCTTAATATTTCATTTTGGGAATAGTGAGTGTGTTCAAACTGCTCCAGTAGACAAGAAAGCAGAAGAGGAGGGCCTGAGAGCAGGTTTATCTTCCACATTTCTTTGCTTTAAGGAACCTTGCTTTGCAGGAGAGCAATGTACCTGCTGGTTCTGCCAGTGTTATACCACCCTGCTAAGCACAAGGACAGCTTGGTGCAGTGAAAGGCAATCTCCTTTCCAGCTGCTTTTGTTGATGGTGTTGATACAAACTTGTGAGGACAGCATGCCACATAGACTAGTTCTCCATTCAGCTGGGTCATCCCTGCACCGTTGAGCCTAAGTAGTGATGCTCCACGAACTATCATGGAACATGTGTTTATGGAGTTGCTCATGGTATCTACAGCCATTGATCTCATGACCGAACTGTTTCCACAGCTGCTTGTCTCACTTTTTCTCCGTCTGCTCTCTACTGGAAGAAAAGCCTCTACAGGAGGCTTTTGCCATCCTGGCTAAGGTTTACTTATACCACTGTTTCTGAGGATAAGAATCACACTACCTTTCTCTGTTTAGCGTCATGCTATTTAAAAGAATGTATTCCCCATGTAAACTTTAGGGAGAAAAGAAAAAGACCTTTTAAATTTGGCAGACAAAAAAACTGCTGGAGACAGATCTTTCTGTAGCTGATTTCTCTGTCTCTGTCTGTTACTGAGCAGCTATAGCATATTTTGGGTATTGTTTTCCCTCCTGATTTTTGAGATCAAACATTTTCACACAGCCTATTTATCTTTAATTCATTTTCTTTTTACCTCAGAGCAGTGGGAACACAAGTGGCCATGAAAACTTTGTGGCAGTTACCTTGCCATGAAACGAAAGCCCAAATTAAAGAAGGGAGGTTCAGAAAACACAACATTATGAGAATAGCCAGGGAGTTATTTCTGTCTTCTCAGATCTTAAAAGCTACTGAATATACCTGTGATTATAAGTGAGTTGTAGGTCAACAAAAATTGCTGTTCTGCTTTCATTATAATCTCAATTGTTGGGAGTTTACTTAGCACAAACATTTGCTTTGTGGTGAAAGTATGGCATGTAAGGCTTTTGATATGCAAGCAGAAAAAAACCCACCAAATTTTTTGCTTTGTTTTCATTCCCTCCAAACACACTTTACACTGCATTACAGCAGGAATGATCTGATGTTTGAGCTATAAAACATGGCATGAAAATAGATGACGTTAGCCACTCCCACTTTGCTTGGTTTGGGAGAAAAGTCTTTTTAAAAGGCACGATAAGATCTCTTCTGAGTGTGCTCAGTAGCAGACTGCACTGTCTCTGCAAAAAGATGAGAAGCCTGAAATATGGGCTTTGCCTCATGTATAGCCCTGCAATGAGTAATAGGCAGAGACACACCCTCTGCAGATCTGTGACCTGCAAGACAGCAGAGAGAGGCTCAAAATATGGTGAGTGTGAAGATTTTAAGATTCTTCAGTTCACACAGGGCAGTGGATCAATGAAAAGTCTTGAGCTGATTTTCTTTTTTTTTTTTTTTTTTTTTTTCAGTTATGAAGGCTCCTCTTCTCCAACAGAAAAGGAAGGCAGCCCACTTGTTGCTTCTCCAGGCCGTTTCAAAGAAATCAGCAATGCAATACTGAACAGCTGGGCTCCTTCTTAGCACTTCACAGACAGGGGGGTGAGAGAAAAAGATTTCCAGATACTAAAGCAGACTCACAGCTGCTGCTATGGCAAAAGTTTTCCTGTGAACAGGCAGGTAGGGATATTTGGAGTTCCTGGAAAGGCTAAAATTTCAACAATGGGCACAGAAATGGGCATGATAGGAGGCAGCATCACTGCCTACCAAACTCCATCCCTGCCTGGTACCCAAAAAGGCCAGTCAATGTCAATTCACGTGCAGCAGAGGCTGCAGCTGCCCAATCTGTATCAAATGACAGGCTGTTTCTGTAGAAAACCTGTTTGTGGGTTTTCCTAATCTGCCGAAGCACAATGAAACACAACGCGTTCCACTTTCAGGCTGTTTGTCACGCCTGCTGAGCTAAGGTACAAGCAATAAGTAATCCTGTATTTGCAGGTGATATGATAATACAAGAGGAAGGCATCTTCATATCTTGTAGGCATTCTTGAAGGGTTTTTTTGTCCTTGGAAGAATGAACTACAGAGTTGATTGTGATCTTCCTATCCCATCACTCTGCCAGTGGACTCACTTTTTGAGATTCTTTCCTTGTTTCTCTGGTCTCTCTCTCTTATACCAGCTTTCCAGATTTTTGGTCTTGCACATTTACTCCAGGTTTCCATTCTGGAGATGTTTACATAAGGATTAGAATTCAACCTTATGCATTTTCATAGAGATACAGAAAACTGACCCCCATGCAGAACCTTACCTTCCCCCTTATGCTAGGTGTTACTGCTTAGAGACTTATTTTTTTTAACGTGTAATTTTTTTTAAGAGAGAAAAACATTTTCTCTTTCTCTTCTTTTGATAAGTTACTGGCTTATTGAAGGTTGACTTTTTTTTCTAGAATGCTTCTTCAACACCGAAAACTACTGCCTTCCCAGGTAAAATTTAACATTGTTACAGGCAACTAAAAATACTGGTCTTATGATAGACAGTGAGAGGAAAGTGTGAGTGCAAGAGGAAAACACACACAGCAGCAATCAACAGCACCATTTCCATAACTCCTAACACCTGTTAACCCCAATCAGGTGTTGGCACTTTAAATACCAGCTCTAGGAGGACTATTTTTGTTGGGATTCAGAGGCTGTTCGTCTTGGGAAGCTGAAGGCCTAGAGAATCTTTGCTCCATCCCAAAAATATATTGCAGAGGTTTTAGCAATCCTCAATCCCCAT
Source organism: Pipra filicauda (assembly GCF_003945595.2). Classification (NCBI taxonomy): domain Eukaryota; kingdom Metazoa; phylum Chordata; class Aves; order Passeriformes; family Pipridae; genus Pipra; species Pipra filicauda. The sequence continues at coordinate 1,704,491 of NW_024104287.1, forward strand.
CTCTTTCCTGTCCCTAAGGTTAGCCTAAGCGCACACATGTATGGGTATGTAATATGTTTGCTAGAAAAATCTGATACTCCTGTCTCTTTTGATGGGTTTGATATTTGCTGGAAATTTTTTCTCTTCCACTGAGGTAATGTTTAATTACTTACAATTCTAAATAATTCCTATTAATGAGCAGAATTAAGCTTTGAGTTCATATCCAGAAAAGGTCTTTAAAGATAAGTAACTCAGTTCAAGAAGGTATGCTGTGGATACCTTAAATCCATAGAGTTGATGTCTTAGCCTATTTTTCTGTCTCTCAGGTGGCTTCATTGTGTAGGTGATCAAGCTAGTTCATGTCTTCTAGAAACTGCATTGTACAAGCTGGAGGAGACCAGCCTATCCTTGCTGGTGGGATATTAACTATATTTTCTGACTGGCTAATATGAAAGAATGGGAGCTAGGAAGTGTGTTTAAGGAGTGGACTAGGCTGATGTGCCAGATAAAAGCCTGTGGACTGGTCTTATCTAACAAATATTTCTACTGAGTGTAAAACTTCTCATGACTCCTTTTAGATCTGACAATTTCTTGGAGATCTGAGATGTTGGGTTTCCTGTTTTGTGCTACCGTTTCTGTAGCTCTCTAGTTGGCACAAAATTTTCAAAGGAAGGTGATGCCTGGGGGTTTTAGGGTGTCTTTTTTTCTGCTCACTAGTACAACAACTCTTTGTTCTTCTTGATTTTTTTTTTCTTTTTCCTCCCAAGAAAGAAAGGTAAATTAGGTTTTCTTTCTTCCTTTCCTGCACTCCTCCTTTCTGGCTTTATTATTGGGTTTTCTGCTGTGGTACTGAGTGCATTCAGCTTACTATATTTCCCACTTAAAAGTGTTAATATGTTGAATACGTATAAATGCATACACAAGAGAATAATGCTCTATTTTTATAACAAAGGAAGTAACAGAAAAAATAGCTTTATTCTTTCTTATTTTATTCCTATCTTAAATATATCAAACTCCTCACTGTTCTCTTCCTAAAGGCTAAACAGAACTAGTTTTAGCAGTAACACGGGAGATGTTGTTTTTTGACAAAGTGAATATGAATTTTAGTGTATTAGGGAATTTTAAATTTGTATTCACAGGTTTGCATTTAAAAGATTATTAGCAAACCTTGGAATTCTAAATGATTGAGCAGTTATATTATACAATAACTTCTGTTCAAATATGTAGAAATGCTTTTTCAGGTTAAAGCATGTCTGTGTGTTCTTGCTAAATAAAAGGAACTGGTTGTGCTAATTCAACACATACTGTTTGAAAATAATTTTGTTTGGTATATAGGCTAGAATATCAATTTAGTATCTGCTGTTGCATCTTTGATTGGGGTTTGTTAAATGTGCGTCTAATTTAGATATTAGAATGCCCCCTTCAATTCTGTAAAAAGTTTGACCTGAGGGGAAGAAGGGACACGTAGTAACAAGAGTAGGTTTAGACATGTCAAAATTAGTGCTCAGGTGTTTAACATGTGATATCTCTGGTACAATCTGTAGATGTGGTGTTTGATATTCTCATTAGTGTCAATGAAATAAAGATAGTGTGGAGTGGTACCATTATAAAACTTAGTCTTCCTGATCATCTAATTAGGATAACAATGCTACTTTTAATTTTTTATCCGAGCTGACTGTTACATGGAAAGGAGCCTGATATTTTCTTCTATTTGCAAAATAAAAATGCCAATTTTTTTGGATAGTCTGCAGCTCTGAACTCTCTAACTGGAAAAGGACACAAATGATTAAACTGTAATTAGAAAGCTAGTTTTTTTTTTTTTTCCTTCTTCGCTCTCACCCTATATCCCCTTACCTTTCTTCCTATTCTATAGGACTGATATTAGGAAGAATAAATGGGGATTTGGGGTTTTTGTTAATGTTTATGACCCAGCAGCATACTGACTTCTCTATCGTTGCTTGAAATCTTAGATGGTTTCTGGTGCACCAAGGCTATTTTAAGACTGAGATGCTTTGGTTCACGTGCAAATAGAAGCTGTCAACTGTTCAGCAGAACCAGGATACTTTCAGCTCCCCAGCTGAAGCCTGCCATGTACTTTCAGCATGTTCTTGTCTGTCTGAAAAAGTTCACAGCTGGTTAGCTGAATGACACGGAGGGACTATTTTTCTTTCGTTATGCAGCTGGTGCTAACTAGTGACTCTGTAGTGGGAAAGAATCAGAATCATGAGATGCACAAGAAGGAGCAAAATGTTAATTGAAGCCCCAAAGATGCCAGGTTTGAAGGGTTCTGTAACTTGTAATTCAAAACCAGAGGGGAAGAACTACTGTTTCCTTTTCTGAAGTGAAATTCTCTTTTTGCTATCAAATTAAGAATATGGCAGTGAAGTGACCCCTTGCTCTATCCTCATACTTTTTAAATATTTGATTTGACAGTTTTAGAGATAGCTTTCTTTGTTCAGAAATTCTTCTCCGCTCCTCCTGAGAGCCAAGCTTTTTTATGTACTGGCTTGAAGAGGATTCCTAAAATTGCTAGCTGCCTTTGAAACTTCTTTTCTTGCAAGTAGTACGGAGAGACGTTGTGTTCCTCCTGAGTATTTTCTGTCATTTTACAAGTGTGTTTTTAAATTAACCATCTGCTAGAAAGAAATGGTAGTTAGTGATTTAGCTTCTTGGCCAGGAAAAAGTTCTGTTTCCTTTTGTTATTAGTTCTGTGTCATCACAGAAAGTAGACTTATTTTATTTTGAGTTTGTCTTACTTTTTTTTTCCTAGACATATTGGACTGAATAGCTCAACATAACAAATTATTCTATGTGCTTTAGTTTCAAATTTTTCATGTAGAATCCAAGTTCTAGCATCAGGATTCAATTAAATAATAGTTTGATTTGACTGAAAAATTAATGGTCCAGAACAGAAACCTCGTAGTATTTTTCGAAGTTCTTATTTTCAGTACTCCTGTTTTAAATAAAAATCTGGACTCAGCCCAGTAACATAAAGCTACATGTTCTCTCATCAGCTAAACACACATAATGATTAAATTTAGCAGTGATTGTTTTCTCATTGCTCCTTTTGGCTGCATTGGTATCTTTCTGCATTCATAAAAATAATTCCCTGGCTATAAGTGGCACTATACTGACTTGCTGTGAAAAGTTTTTTTTGCTACTGTTTGCTGTCCTTTTCAGGAAATAATGATTTGCTAAGTACAAATCATATTCTATAATTATATGTCATCTTCAATGACAGCTTGAACGTTCAACTCCTGTTTACGCTTGAATTGGACATATTGATTTTTCATTTTAATGATAAACAGATTGGCATGTAATACATTTGGTGATACATCTGCTTAAAATGTGTTAAGATTGTTGAATGAAAAAAAGGGTTTGCAACGCAGGCTAGTGGAGGGACTCAGGCCAAAAGTAAAACAAGGATGCATGCTACTCTGGGTGATTCCCAGCAAACGAAAGTGCAGTTCCTTTAATCTGGTATCCTACCAGGTATATTTATAATTTGCTTTTCTGGTTCACTTTTAGTCAGTCTTTTGCTCAGAAGAGATTTTGCAGCCAAGAATACTGGAAGTATTTTGAAAAAATTTACTGTGGCTTTACTTGAAAAATGGTTTTGTTTTGAATTTTCAGTTGTTCTCATAGTTAGAATCTACTGCAAACTAAAGTGAAAATTGGCCAAACACAGTTTAACTTCTTGGTACCTCTCCATTCTGTCCTGTTTTAATTTTGGTGGTGTTCCATACAGCTGTGTATCTTAACATATTAGGTGAATGTGTACTGACTGTATTAAAAGTATCTTCTACTAAACTTATGATTCTGAATAAAGATGAAGGTTTTCAGGAATACTCCAATTTTGATGATGGTAATGGTTTACTTAAGCCTTTAAGGTTTCTTTAGCACAGGTATGTATACCTCTAATTTGAGTTCTCAAAATTTTCTTGTGGACTTGCATGGGAAACTGAGTGTTTGACTTTATCATATGCTACCTAAATGTTATGTAAAAACCAGTTATCTACTTTGAGTAGGCACTGTGATGTAAATACTTGTTTCAAAGTACAGTATTCCTATCAGACACCAGGTACAAAATAAAAACATGGAAGTGTGTGTGTGTGTGTATATATACACACACACACATGCACACACGCACACTGTGTATACAGTCAAAGGCAAATGATTTGTAAATGTTCTGAAAGCTTTAGTTAGAACAGTTTTAACCGGAAGATGACTAGCATCTTTTGACCAAAAGTCCCCCAAGGAGTACCCACACAAACTGTAATGGTGAAATCAGTTGTGAATGTAGCAGCATCCCAAGTAAAAATATACCGAAAGGATGTGTAATATACAGTAAAGACCTTATGGTTTGTGGCTTGCAAAACATGGAATTGAACATTTTGGATAACCTTGACACTTGGACTTCTGTACTTCCTGTCACAGAACATCCTGAGGCTCTTCTTGATCGGTGAGGCCGTCATGTGTGTTCTGTCCTCAAGCATCTTTGTCCATGGTGATTTTTGAGGCTACTTTTTTCTTCAGACTTTCATAATTTGACACTTGAAGACAAGTGCTTTGTAACCCTGTACCACAGAAGAATGTAAACTTCTTTTATAATGCATGAACAGTTTCAGAGAAACAACAGTCATTTTGCTGCTCAAAGTGGAGTGAACCCTGAATAACTGGTTTCCTTGCTCCCTCCTGTTCCATTTCTTCCCAGACTCTGTCTTGGGGGTGTGTGTGTGTTTGCCTTCAGGTTTGGTTTTCAACATGAAGTTGATGCAATGATTCCTCTAAGAGGTCTAAGGACACCATATTGCTGCTGGTGTTTACTCTCTTTGGACCCCATGCTCTTTTCTTTGTGACTTACTAATCCTTTTCTCTTTCTGTTCTTCCTCCATGTTTTCTTTGATCTCATTCTATTGTATTTTCAGGATGCTACTTTTACAAGTACAGCTGTATTTAATCACACAAAGGATACATCCATATTCAGGTTCCGTGTTATTTGAGCATGGCCTGTCATGACTCTACCTGTATTTCTGAAGATTCACAGAATTCAAGACTTTGTAGATTCAGTATGCCCCTGTGTTTTATTCAACTGCTACTGTGTGGACGTATAGTACCCATGCATGTCTCAAAAAGAAAAAGAATTGTAAATTGAGTATTGATTAGTTGAGGTCAGTTAATAGGGAAGGTGTAGAGGATGCTTCAAGAAATATAGAGACCTCCAGATGGTTTGTTTTTGCAACAGAAAGGCATTTTTTTTTCAATTAAAGAAGGAACCTTAACCCTTAAAAAAATTCAGCTGTTAAAGGAAAGTATAGAGAAGCAAGGAGCTGCTAGTTATACTTGATTATATGCAGTGGTGGTATGCTGTCTCTCCCAAACAAATGTACCTTTTCTGCCAGTCAGACACCTAAGTTGTGATGGAAGGATAAAATAGACAAGCTTTCAGGCACATAAGCCTTTCTTCATGCTTGACTATGTGCAGTACATGATTACAAGTTCCTGTAGGCAAATGGGTCTCTTACAGTATACCTGTGCAGCAGTGGTGTAGGCTTTTTCATATAAAATGTGCATTTCAGTATATAAAATGACAGAGATGGTATTTTAAATTTGTTGTTAGTAAAATATATGCCATTTTATCTTAATTTTCTTGTTAGTGAGATATATGATAAATAACTGGAGACTTAGCTACTGTAGTGCTATTTGTGTTAACTGATACAGCATAATAATGTGATGATGAAAAGGACCTGGGAGAGGAAGAGGAAAACAGAATTTGGACAGCTATCTACTGAAATGAAAAGAGTCTTGACTGCCCACTAGGTTTTAAGTTGTTCACAAGTGTAAAAGAGGCATTTTGATTATATTACTAAAAATTAACACATACTTAACCCCCTAAAAAAACCCCAAACAACAAGAAAACCCTCAAAACTCCAAACAACATAGCAAAATCTGGGGCTGTGTTTTCATTTGACTTCAGCCAGTTCAGTTGCTCTTTTGACTTGGATTTGCATCTCATTCTAAATGAATGAATTTAGAGTTACCATTTCAAATAGGTATTCTTATTTTTTTTTCTTTCTGGGACAACATACTAATTTCTGGAAAAGACTAGGAACTCCTTGGTGAGTAGATGCCTCAGTATTGATATGTAGCTCAACAAGGCAGAGATCTAAATACTAATTGTGAATAGTACAGAGTCTGTACATTTTATTGAAATACCTTTGCTGGCTACAAATAAAAGGGTGGGAGATAAGCCACCTGTCAATGTCCCAAGTACATCTCAGGTCATGGAAACCTCCTGACAGAGACAGAGGGAAAGAAAACTCATGTCCGTGTCATATGTGATTGTTTTCAAGGTAAGGGTTGAGGTATGTGAGCATTAGCTAGGGGGACTGTTGCTGACTAGAGCACAGGTCAAGAAACAGTGGAAAAAGACAATTTTGTTTATGACTTGTGTTTGGCATGTAGCGCTGATCAGGAATCTTCTTGGCAGACCCACTCCTCCTTTTTAGCAGAACCCACAAATATAATATAAATGGGCTGTTGCTGGGAAAGAAAAGATGGATGTTTGTAAAGGGTGCTTGAAACTGGCAAAAGTTTAACAGCATGAAATAGCTGAGCTGAGCCCTCCCTTCTCGTCCTGGTCTCCTGCTGATTTTAATATGATTTAGTTGGTACTCAAGTTGTTCCTATAGTCAGATTACAGGCGGGTATTTATAATTATCCCTGCTATTTCTTTTCTTTGTGGATTTTTTTTGGTCACGCTTGTGTGCATTTTGTCTCTTCAGTTATGTTGTAAACTCTGAATGGTGGGGGATGGGGAAGATTAACTTTCTCACCACCATGCCATTGGGCTAATCTTTGGAAGGTAGGTTTTCACTGTACTTAAAACATACAAGAGAGGAGGAATGAGGATATCTGGTTTTGGGCACCCATGTTCTTCTCAACCACAGCTGCTTCTCTTTCCCCTAGACTTTCAGAGCCAGTGGTAGCCCTAATCCTAACCTAGCTGGTAGTCTCCTAGGGTGCCATACTGCAAAGTGGGCAAACACTTCTCTTGTTTAATTTGTGGCTGGGCACAGTGAAAGCAGAGGGGTGCTTGCTTGCTGGAACACTGGATTGGAGAGCTGCTGGAGTTTGGTGCATTTGAAACATGAATCCAAACGTTGCTGCTTGTATCTTTTTCTGCTTAAAGATGCCTGCTTGTATGTCTTCTTGCTCCCACTGCCTAATTCAGCAGCTGTGAGCTGCAGGCAGTAGCACATGTGCATTGGCTAAAATAACCAGCCAGCCTCTCCCTTTGCTCTTGCCAAAGTCTCATGCTGTTGAAAAGAGTTTTTAGGACCGGATCCGGCTTCTGAATTTATCTTATTCCTTTGCCCAAGACCAGCAGGAAGACCTCATTAGGGTGGCCTGTCCTCTTGTTCTTTTCCATACCAGGTTCAAAAAGTAGTAGGGAATTTAGTACAGTATTTACATAGTTTTTTACCTTAAAATAGTATTACATATTAGGAAAATCTTTTAGGAACAGACTTTAGGAGGTGTGTTTTTTTTTTTTTTTTTTTTTTTTTTTTTTTTTTTTTGAGTTCATTTTTATTGTTATTCTTTTAAACATGTTAAAATATTTTTTGAGTTTCTGCATGACTATGCCTTTACTGTAGAAATAAGGGCTCTCCTTCAGTTGCCCAGTCCAGACTTACAGGGCAGGTAGGTAGAAATGCAGGTTGTTTGCTATTCTCTTGAAACTGATCCCACATATGTGAATGATATGGATATGAATTTTTAAAGTGCAAATAACATCTTTGTAGAGCGAGATCAATCCTGCACCCCACGCCCATAGGAAAATGCACTTTCCCCGTATTTGTTGGCACAACTTTTTGGTACATTTCAGTCTGAACATTCTTATGCCAAGATGCATCTTGAATCAAATTTTTCTGGTTGTTATAGGCCCCTGAAAAACTGCTTTTATAATGGAAATGTTGAAAGACCCTCAGGTTTAGGACCAGCCACAACTATAATTTTACAGGCCTTAAACATCTGAAATAACTTTGTCTAAAGATTACACTGGGATTTGTCCTCTGTTTTCTAGAAAATATTTAACCTTTATATTTTATGCACATAAAAAGACTGACTTTTTAAGATAAGAAACTCTGAGATTAACATTCCAATATTCAAAAACACTTTTAAGTGCTTTCTTCATTTTCATAATAGACTTGTCATAAACTATGTGTTTTAAACATATCAAACTAAATTTATGAAAAAAATTCTACATGGAATCTTGATTCTGAATATTTAAAGTGGAAAGGGTCCCATAAAGTTAGGTCAGCTTTTTAAAAGTCACATCTATTAACTGAGTGTCTTCTAGCTTTGCTTGTTATTACATTTTTGTCTATGAATGCTTCATGAGTGAGGAAGATTCCCTGGGCTGCCTCTTGCACTCTGTGAGGAAATGAAAACTTGCTGTTTCCCCAAACAGGCAAAACACTTGCAATATGTTTGGGTGCAGTGGAAGAAATTCTCCTGACAGGCTGGAATGAAGACAAGGGCTGTAAGATGGTTGTATTCCAGCAAAAGGATGTGTGTCCAATTCCTGCATCAGCCAGCTGTTGAGATGTGCACTCCCTTGAAATAAGGAACAGCAATGCATCACTGTCATAATGTCATGCTGGCTTTTAGGGGTCAGTTCTATGTTGCTTGGATGTTTTGTAGTGACCAAAGTTCCGTCATGTAGAGCAGTAAACTTTTTTTTTTGTTTTTTCAAATTTGACTTCAAGAAGTGCTAGACCTATTTCTGAGGGATAATCTTGTTCCTCAATAATGTGGACAATGTCTTTTGCAGAAAAGATGTTGAAATGCTTCCCTTTGGTTGCTGTAAATGATGGAGAATGGAGAGCATGTTATTTGCTAAGGCCTCTGAGCATGAACTTAATGTGACTGAATCAGCTAAATAATCTCATTGTGCTTCATCTTCAAAGAGTGTGTAATGAATGAGTATTTTAGGTTGCTCAAAGAATCATGATGTGGCTGGGGATGGGGAGGGAAAGGGGTGTGTGTCATGGGGTAGCTGTGGTTGTACCACCACAGAGTGTGACAGACTGCATACCAAGTGTAGGCTCAAATGTTTCTAGCTGTGCTGGCATAGTCTGAATTTTTCAGACAGACGCTCTTACTACAGACTTAATTAACAAGTGTCATTGCCCGAACCTTACTTTTCTGAGCAAAGTTCAGTTCAACATGTGTGCGGTGGGGGACTTGGCAGGAAGAGAGATATGGGTGATCTTGCAAGGGTCTCAATGCGTGTCCAAATTTCACCTTATTTTTACTTCTTTTTAGTTGCTTTGGAAGTAACTGCTAACAGTTGGAATGATGTAGGTGGTTAAAAAACTTCAATCAGTAAGGCTACTGTAGATTTAAATAGTGATTGCGGATGTTTCCTGTGATCTGGAAAGACTGCTGTTACAGCAAGGAGTATCCAAAGGAAAGGTCTCATTAGTTGAATATTTAAGTGAAGTGTGAGTTGAACCACACATGAATTTAGCTGTGTAAAGTATTGTAGTGATAACAGAATCCGCTGAAGAGATGGACATTGACATCATTCTTGTTGGTGATTAATCCCTTACCAAATTAAGGGAGGAATTGTAAGAAGACTTGGTTATATCACTACTTCTCCCAACAAAGTAAATAAGCAGTGGCTGAAGGAATTACTTGCCTGTCTATGGGAGGTAAGTATGTGAGTAGAAGGACTGGAAGAAACTGGTCACCCTTAATAGATGGGGTAACTGCTTCTTAACACTGAATATAAACAAAACAGCATCGGCAAACTTCCTTGTTAATTTTTCTCCCTTTCTGTCAATAAAAATCTGCTAGATCTTGTAATACTTTCTCAAGCTCATTCAGAAAATCCCCTTATTTAAAGCCTAAAAGTTGCATATTTAGTTATTTATTATATGCAACTTCTAGAAGTTTGTGTCTGCTCAGTTCTTGTAAATAAGTAAACTTTCCAACTGTCCAACTTGAGCAAGAACTGACTGAGCTGAGTCTGGGAGCAGCTTCTTTGTGTCAACGAGGTATGAGACCACATCAGTGTGGGTCCAGCACCATGCTGAGGTGGTGCTGTAGCACTGTGAATTCCTGTATCGCGCAAATGCCCCCTGAGAATGTTGTATTGCCTCATGTAGGAGCTGCCAAGGTGCTTGTAGGCTGAGAGGTAGGAGTAGCTTTATTATTGTACTTTTGCAGATAATGGGTATGATAGTCTATTCTGCTTAAGACTCTGCTGGAGGTCTCTGTGGCAGAGCTAGGAGATAAAGGTGTTCAAATCTTGAAGTTCCTTATTCATGCTGACTTTACCAGTTTAATAGGCTTCAGCTGTAGATGATTTGTGTTGACTATTTGGCTGATTGTTTCACACTGGCTTTCCCTTGCATTTTTTTGGGGCAAACTGCAGTTTAGGTGAAGTTGAAACCTTAATAGCAGGTGTCAAATAAAAATGATGGCAAAGGCTTGCGAAGGTGATGGAAGCGCAATCAAGATGACAGTTAGACATGTGAATGCCTTTTGAAGAATATATGTGCAGGTGGTCACTTCAGACAGATATATATTCAGAAAGGTGTATAGAGTCACATATAGAAAGCATGGAGCACATCCCAAATAGTGAATGTGCTTCATTTATCACCTTTTATGAAGTCATGTTAATTAGTAAAAATGGAAGCAGGGAGGTGATGGTAGTGTTATGTCACTGTCTTTAAAACCTAGAATGTGAATCATCTTTATAAGAGAATCCTAGAAAACATATGTGTTGAATCGTGCAGATGTTGGAGTTCATCGTCTGTTATTTATCTATTATAAATCCTAGAGGTGCTGGGGAGGACTACTTTATTCTAACTGCGAATCTTTTAATTTCCTGAATGATACAAACTGATTTCTTATCACTTATTGAGGCATGTCTAAGTAAGTGCAGAAACTCATTCTGCAAACCGTGATGTCATGGTAAATTTTCTAACAACGGCTGAAAACATTTCTGAATAGGCACAAGTCACCAAAATCCTCAAAACCTTGAGGAAGGCCAGAATTGACACTAATCAAACTTAATAATGCTGATTTTTCTGAGATACTGTATGTGGTTGAACAAAATAATTTGAATTGAAGAGGACTTAAAGATTTTTTTAAAAAGGAGTTGAAGCAAGACTGCTTCTCCTGGTAGGAACAGGAATTTTGAGTGGACATTTGTATAATTGATGTTAAAAATGCCACCATTACTGGGTTTTGTTTTATAATGATAGATGAGTAGCTAAGAATGTAAGTCCAACAGAAATAATGATTTGTACCTCCAACATTAACATGAAATAAAATCTGAATCTAATATCTGAAGAAAATAATCAATGCATATTGTTTAACAAAATTCTACATATTTATGTAAGAATAGGTTGAAATCATATGTTCAATTTATTGAATGTAGAGGAATTTTATTAAAAATTAATAAAGCTTCATTAGAAATAGGGTGCATATGTGGATAATATTTAGCAGTTTAGTAACAGATTGAAAGGTATTCATCTGGCAGGTGCATATAGATTAGGGTATTCTAACTTTTTTTCTTTAATGAGGCTCTTTATGGTATACTTCATCACAAGTTAATTTTAGTTAAAATAGCTTTTGATGTGGGAACTATAGCAAACACCTCTTATGGAACTGGGGGCAGTTCTCTGTAGTGCTAATAAAAAAACAATCCTGAAATTTGAGTTGCATTGGAGAGGAGTATTATAGAATACCTTTCTCAGCCTGTGCAATACTTAAGCGTCTCTTACTGACTTGGACAACTTTATCCACTATTGTGTGTTGTTATAGCATATTTTGTTTAAAAGCCATAATAACCAATATTTGCAGAAATATGTGCTTTAAATTTTATTCCTAAATCCAGAGATGGGGAAAGAATAGAGTTTTAAAAACATGGAGTGCCAATGTTCCCTTAGTATCAACCCTAATGAGCATCTTCTTGTGTACAATCTAGTAGTTATCAATTCCAAGCCTAGAAGGGCTTAGAGAGTCTGGTAAATGCCTGAAATAAAGCCAGCAAATCACTGTGAGCAGCAGGAATGCAGGAGCAATCTTAAAACCTCCTGCACCTGCCACATGGGTCTAGTCGCTGCAGATCTGAGTATGAAAAGCTTGCTGGATACCTGTGGGAGGGCTAGACACTTGTGCTCCTGCTGCACATTATTATATCTGTCAACATATCATATCTGTTGCTAGATTTACATGGCGTTACTGACAAAACATACTCTGTTTGTGCTGCCTGTGAAAGTCCTCCTGTTTATTATTATTGGGGTTTTTTCCTAGACTGCAGGAAAGACAGGCAGATAGGTCTCTAGCTCAGCTACCTGGTAGTAGTGAAGTAGCTGTAATGTTGGCTTAACTCATGGCTGGAAGACCCCTCTGTTGACAGAAGGTCACCAGGATGGCACTTCTACTACCTCAGAAGGCTTCTGCTTTGCTGTTCAGTGTAAGCACTGAGCAAAAGTGAGTAGGCTGTAACATTTCAATGCACTAGGAACTCCTGGCTGCCAGAGGACCACTCTGAGTCCATATGAAGCTAGGTGTGAACTATTGCGCATGGCACTAGCCCAGGGATAAAGGAGAGCGCAAACATGAATACACTATAAAACTGCTGCTGCTACAACCTTTCTCCTCTGAGCAGGCACAATAAAAAGATAGCTTAGACTTAAGGCCAAGCTCTCTCCACTGGGGATCTGATGTGTTGGGGATGAATGGGAAATAACATAAAACAGGGTGACACAGTAAGGTGGGGGGAGTTTACATCAACTGCTTGGTATACCTAGTTTAGATACATAAGGTACTTGTTCCTTTCTATTATTTTGTCTTTTATTATTTGCTTCCTGGTTTTATATAGTCTACCACACCTATCTGATCCAAAGGAATATCAGATTTAAAAAAACCTGTGTTAGTATAAGGCAGAGAAACTGTCAGATCCACCATGCAGAGGTGATGCCAGCTACTGAGTGAACAGTACAGGCACAAATTCTCTGAAAAAATCATCTGAGATTTGAATTTTCACTGACTTCAGTGGTGATATGGTTTTATGGTGCTGAGATGAGCATTGCATATCAGTACCTGTAAAACCACAGTGCTGCTCTGAAAGACATTTGTCCCTCACCAGAAGGTTAGCAGCTTTAGACATTAACTTGGGGCTTTGCGTACCAGCAGTCCCCTTTCAGACAAGCTGCTTCTCAGTGCTTTCCAAGACAAGGAAAGTGGGTTTTGACAACTTGGGCTATAACACTGCTGTGTGAAGCTTTAAAAGATCAAGTTTGCTGAATGTGGACTTTATTGCCCAAGTGTCTGCAAAAAGTAGCCGTTGAGGTTTCATGGAGGATAAAACCTTCAAGTATTGCAGTCTACATCTCTTGCAACGCGTAACATTTTCCTGGATATCTCAAGCATTTTTGACCTGACTTTTCATGATAATCCAAATATTCAGCATCAGAATTGCCAGTTTGGAGTCAAAATTCCTGCTGCCAGTTTCATGGCAGCCACCCCTTTAGCATTATTGGATGGAAGAATGTGGAGATGTGATCAGCCAAATGAGCCAGTGATTGTTTGGTGGTGGTGCTGGGAAAGGATTAATACAAAGAAAAAAAATAATCCTAGAAGGTGTTAGCTCATTTTTTCTCTTCCTCTTAGAAAGTGCCGGACGTAGTTCAACTTCTGTCATCAAAGGAAGCAATTCAAACAACTTCAAGCATTTCATATATAGATTTTGCATCTTGTTTGATTTCAAATATAACAAAAATTTGTGCCAGGTGTTCTGTGGGTTTTTACCAGAAGTCTGAAACAGACAGCTGAATGAACTTCAGAGAGTAGTGGCTTATGCCTGAGAAGGAATTTTGAGTTGCAAAAACCAGAAAGCGCGACTCTTGCAGAGGCTGTAGGCAGCACTGTAAGATGTAGAGAGCTAAAATGAGTATTATAGACCTGACTAAAGTCAGAGCTTTGTAAATGCATGCAGACTGTCTGAGGATCTTGGACAGATGTTTCAGATGTTAAAACAGGATAGGCTTTACCCGTCCAAACAATCTGTCACTGTGCGTGTGTTCAATAGGCAAATAAGAGGGAATGCCAGCTTTTTTCATGTAAATCTCCAGGGATTTTCCTCTAGGGTTCAGAGCTCTGGCAAAAAGCTGTCTGCAGGAATAATTAAATGTGGGAGGGGAAAAAAACCCTACAAAATTTAAGCAAAATATCTAGTGTACAACCACGGCATATGTGCATCTTTGAATTCAACTTATAAGTGCTTACAATTAGGAAAATATTCCTTATAAAATTAGGTGTTTTGAAGCTGTCTAAAGGAGCACAGGGCTTTGTATGGGGAATTGGTCTCTATCCAGTATGCTTTACATGTATTTGTTGAAGGATACAATGCACTTGTATTATTACACCGATTTCATTCTTGGATGATTTTCCCTTTGGCATACTAGTGGCTGTTTTTCACTGGTTATTCATTTATATTATTGATTAACACCTACTGGACCAATTTATTAGTCCCTCTGAATCCATTTTAAGTATCAGAGTTTTCTAATGGAGAAATATCCTTTACAGAATACTAACATCACACTTGCAAAACATTCATTGGCTTAATTTATTGTACTGTGTATAACATAAACCAGACATCAACAAATAGATGTTCTTTTGTTGCAGGTCTCCAATGTTGCAAACCTCCAGGTTTTTTTAATATGGAAATGTTACCTGGAACACTAATGAAACCTATTCTCCTGCAAGACTCATGGGGCTCTTCCGGTCCCTCATGGAACTGTTAGCAGCCCTTCAAGCTTTTTCCCTGTTCCGATCTACTTGCACATGTGGTCCTGCTTGTTGCATTTGGGGAAAGTGTGGAGATAGCCTCTGTTATTTGTGTCAGGGAGAATGGAGTGAACAAGGAAAAATGAGGCAGTTCACTCTTTCTTCTGGAATGACTTACTTAAGCAGAGAATGGTTCAAATACTTGGCACAGTGAGAATTCCTCAGGAAAGCTTTGGGGTCAAGGTGTTGTAACTCTGGGTCATAAATGTACAGGCTGTATCTTCAGAAACCCCCTTATGGGCTGATAATATTAAGTACTCTGATTTAGAATCATGTGTTCCCTGTTGTTCTTCTTGGGAATATCTGATTGCACATCACTAGGTACATATATTTTTTTTAAGGGTTTGAGTTGCCAAAAACCTTGTGTGCACATGCCAAAATTACTGATTAAAGGCCTAAAAACTGAATGGTTGTGAAATTCTACAAGCCTACAAAGCTTAGAAGATACTGTTGTTCTGTTAGCTCCCTCGACCCATGTGTTTCCATAAACAGCCATCTGGTTTGTTTTCAATGTTAGCAGATAATTTATTGCAATAAATTAACAGATTTTACTCATAATTTTCTACCTTTACCACAGCCAGTGATTGATATGCTGCTATGACTGACAGGTATTTGCTTATAAGATTTTTGCATGATTTTTGCAGGCCTAGGTATATGGGGGAGAAAGCCAGGGGTTAAAAAAAATAAGTATGAATAAGGCCAGTGTCCTGAACTTCAGCTGTTTCCTTCCAGAATAGAGTAATACTAGAAATTGTCTCTCTCCACATTAAAACAGAGTACTGCTCTTGGGCCTTTCTGATCTGAAGTACCTAAAACAAATAAACAAAAAGTTAAATGTAACAAATTAAAAGAAATAACTATAATTAGGGAAATAGCAATTAAGCCAGAAAAAATAATTATGGAATTTTTATACTTTAATCCTCCAGTAGTTCCTAGATCTCCCTCCAGTAGATCGTTTTGGAATGGGATTTGTACTTTACCAAGGGAACATAACTGGTGAGAGTTTGCAGTAAGGCTGTGATTTAAGATGCGAACAGATGTAGGGCCGTAATGTGGCTGCGGCAGATGAATAGGTGATGAATCAGGAGAGCTTTGCACAGTACAAAGGATAAATGTTGTCAGTGCAAGTTGTCCTGTTTCTTTTCTTTAAAGACACCTCATTTGGGATGTGTTCTTTTTACTGAATGAAATGTAATGACTGTTTTCTGACTTGATAACTACTTTGAAACTGAGTAAAGCATAGGCTGCAATTATGAATTAGTATTTACTGAAGCTGAGCATGCAATTCATGGTGTTATATTGCTTTGAAGCTCAACATTTCATACATAACACATTTCATGGGATCAAAAATGAGTATTTTAGTAACTGAAAGTGTGCCAGAAAAGTCATGTGAACTTGAAGTTTAAATTTTCTGCTTAATGTCCTCTTTAGATAGTACCATGCACTCATGTAGTTCAATGTGATTTGCAAAGCAGAAAACCTTTATGCTAGGATGTTCCCTAACCTTCACATTCAGCCTCTTCAGAAGCATCATTTGCTGCCTGTGGGGTCCAAACGGAGCTTAGGGAAATCCAAGACCCCAGCCTAGGGAGGAAAAGGGTTGAATTAATACATATCCATAGGCTGCGTAAAGAATTTGATGCTGACTAACATTTTGCTCATGGGCCCCCTTCTGCAGTGAGAAACTGCATTTCACGGAGTATTTGCAGAAAGCTCCAGCAGAACAGCTCCACAGTTACACAGTCTACAGTGCTATGAGAACAACAAATGTTAAGCCTGGTATGGAGTGGAGGGGCTCCATGGAGATAGCGTCTGCTGCACTTTCTAGCAGTTTGTGCATTATTTCTTTATAAAGAAGAGATTGACATACTCCAGTCATCTCTTCTGAACATATACTTTGGTTATTTCTGCCTCCAGCATTTCCCGTTCAGTTCGTGCCGTGGGGGCTGTGTGTGTGTGTGTGCACAAGAAATGCAGGAAGGTAGTCTGACGGACGCAAAGTGTTGTTTTCTTCATGGGTTTTCGTGGAAGGCCCCAAGGAACTAAAGGCATGGGTTCTCGTGATTTCAATGATTCATGCATTGGTAAGGGAGTATAAGCCCAGGCTTTTAGTGAGCAAATTAGTTTTTATGTGCTAGTGACTATATAATTATTTGGATTTACTAATGCTTTGGAGCTTATGCATGATAACCTCCTAGTTTCTTTTTGCTCACTGGATTTTCCCTGCTTATGAAAAAATGCTCAGAATGAATGTACAGCGTGCTGAATAAGTTCTCTTTTGATTTTAATTATTTGCTCTATATATTCCAATGCATTTTGTTGGACCCTGAGCAGACTGGACTTTTTTCCCCTGGGTAGATGGCAAGTCAGTTATAGGATATCTATCCATAAGTGCTGTTGAAACTGGCTTAAAGTATGCCTTTATTGGTATTAGCTTGCCCTTATGCTGTCACTGAGCTATAGGTTCCTGTCTAGGTTGTAAAACCTGCATATGGCATGCATGTAATGTTTGTAAAGTTGACTTTTGACAAAGGTAACTTCTAGAGATTAGGTAGATTTGACTGAACAGGGCTAAAGTTGGAAGAGAGAACTGTTTTTAAAGTCTGTTTACCTGTAAAAGAGCAACTTGGAGCTGCAAATTTAGTTTGTGATTCAACAATCCTTCCTGCCAGATCTCTGCTAATGCTAATTAGGTCTGGATCAGCATGTGCGCTCAGTTGTGCTGTGTTGAGCCAGGCGCGGCACAAGCTGTGCTGTTGCTACCAGCCCAGTGCCAGCTGCGGTAGCAGAGACGATACCTGATCCAGCATAAAGTGAAGAGTGGTGTAGACAGATGACACCTGATCTCGCCTAGTCTGCTGGGACAGCTACTCCTTGAACATTTTTAACAAATCTGAAATGACAAAGCAAGTTTTCACTAGCTGTGCAGTCTGTCAAGGCTTCAGTATTCCTGATAGAGTAGTACGCATCTTAGAGCAATATTCTTCCTCTTGCAAAACCATACCTATGTTATCTCAGTAAACATCTGCCTGTGACCTAGGGAGTTTAGTGAATATACCTTATAGGTAGATCAAACCTCACAAATTCTATTCTGTTTGGACATTATTATTGCTTAGTTGTCAGGCAGTTTTGTACCAAATGCCTGGTCCTGTAAACACTTAAGGGTTAGTACGATTTTGTTGCCCTCGGTGAGCACCTTGGTTATCAGGCTAATACACGTTAGCTGTTGGTATGACCTGGATCCTAAGCCAAAAGAGGTTTTCCATGGTAGCAAGGTAAACACCATAGACACCAGTTATTTTCATTTAATTGGGATTCAGCTGGACTCTAATTGTATATAATATCCTCTTAAGGGCTATCCACAAATTCCATTGAAAGTTGGATTGAGATCTAAAGCAACCAGAGGGCTTTTTTTAAATATATATTACTATTAATATCTTGGTTTGGCATCTGTCATCTAAAAGAGTTTGTGATGTTTAATAAACAGCGGTTTCTCTGTGTGTATCTGTAAGCAGATTTGGGGACTCTGGTATTTCTTTTTGAGGTGCAGTTCTGTGTTAATAATATAGAAGTGTGGCTTGTCTTCTCATAGCACTAAAAGTGAGATAATCCTTGTGTAAGGAATCAGTAAGTATGGTCTGCTTAATCTAGTCCCAGTGTGAAACTGTTGACATTTGTTCTTTTTTTTTCTATCATTATGTGACTGGGCCTGTTTTGTGCTGGATTAGGCACAAATCTCCTATGCAGCACATTTGGCATGTTACTAGTAGTTTAACTTCATTAATAATGTATGAAGGAAATGTAATCCATGACAAGGAAGGAAAGAAAAGTATTTTTACAGCTACCAAATCCTCTGGAATGGGTAATTATTCAAGATTTGATGTTTGATGTTATAGTTTACAATTGAGCTCCTTTCACAGAATAAAAACAAAAATAAAAATTATACATACATGTACAAATATAGTGGCACTATAGGAAATGTGCTCCCTGCTGTTTGAGGTTGCATGTACTGATTTAGAATGCATCAACTGCAGAGAGAAATTTAGATTGTAAAGAGAGTGTGCTTTACTTTACATATTGTAAGCAGTGCTGTGTTCTGATCTCAGTGAAATCAAACTCAGACAATATAGCAGGCTTTTTAAAGGGGGGGGGGGGAGGCAATTGAGCAGCTACTCACTGAATTATGTTGACCTTGCATAAGAAAGAAGATTAATTGCTGATGTCTGTCAGCTATGTAACATAGAGCCCATATCGGTCTATGGCCTGCTTCACATTAATTTTCTTATTTAGGAATTCAATAGTGTACTTGCTATTCCTTCTCACCTGCAAGTCAGTCCTAAAAAGCCTCAATATTTGTGGTGGCTGAAAAGTCACAGTGTGCTACGTGGAGACTAAACCAGCCTCAAAGCAGCAGTCACTTGCAACTACTTTTGTGTTCTGCACTCCTGTCACATTTGTGCTATCAGAGCAACAGCTGGGGAGACTTTTTCAACAAAGATGAGTGTCAGATAATCCTGATGAGATTCCACATCCAACATCTTTTGTAATTATGTCACATTCAGCTGTAATGGAATAATTCAAGCTGAAAGGACAAGCTTTGATCCTTTCTTAAACCTTTCCCTGTGGACTGGCTATCTAAAAGATTTAAAGATATTTCTGTTACAAGATCTAGAGTTTCCTCAAAGAAGTCATGTTTCTGAAGCAGTGAGCTCTGCAAGAGCAATATTATTTGCCAAATACATCTCTTGGAGCATTTTTGCAAAATAAAGATGTCAATAAAAGGATGCCCTTCCATCACCAATAAGGAAGTTAGAATTAATTTTAATATTCTTTAATGCATCTGTGTGCACAGAAACTGGACTTTATTTGATAACGAATCACAGTGGTGTAATCTATAAATACTGGTGTGAAAATATGTTTGTGCTGAAGGAAATACAAATTTGTTTAGGCAAAGATCATACATATGGGGAATATCAATTTAGAGAAGTAAATGTTTCTGAAAAGCCACTCTTTTCAAATAATTAGTTTACACTAGGATTTTTGAAATAAGATTTAGTGGCCAGTTTTCTATTGAATTTCAATAAAATTTCAGTACCTTATGCCCCTAGGCTCTTTTGGTAAACTTAATTAAATTGGAAAGGCTCTTAGGTCTACATAAAAACAAAAAGTTCTTCATAGGAATATTTTTCTTATTTCAGGACAATATTTTGTGTTCATTAGGTCTACAGAATATGACACTAGCTATTTTACCTTTCTGGGCAGAATAATGTGGCTATGGATATGGAAACTGCTGTAGAAGATCTCTACCTGGGATCTTTTGGCCTCAGTTTGGTTTATAGAGTTTGGATCCCTAATTTTTCTGTGTGTCAGATTTATGCCAGTGTAAATCCCTTGACTTCAGTGAACGTTTTTCATTCGTTTCCTGGCCTCCACTGGAAAGAGAACTGTTTCTTAAGGTTTTCACACATGGACTACATTAAGGGGTCACATTCAGATGATACTCTTCTGGCATTTCCATCAGCCAGGGGTCAATGAAGTGCTATCTGGGCTAAGGATGTAGGGTTGGGCATGTGTTTAGTCAGCTCCAAATTTCCCATCTGTCAGACATGAGAAATTCAATGTCTTTTTGTGCATGCCTGTTTGTTTAGGGTGTAAGAATCAGTGTGGCAGGGGTCATTTCTGAGGGCTATGCTGGTGCAGTCCTTTGGTATGCTTCTCGAACAACCTGGTGCGTGCCTCACTTCTGTCTGCTGGTGTTTAATGCTCACTCATCTTTATGGTCCTGAATTTGTGAGGCCTACGATAGAGGCTGACCTCTTCAGAGGTATACAAATGGGAGAAGCCTGCTTTCACACAGTCTCTTCTCCAAGTTTCTGCTACACATGTAGAAGGTTATTAATTTTGCCTTAGCTTAAGTTTAGTTAATAAATAAAATCAATAACCAAGGTCCTGGGAGAATATTTTTCTCTCTTTCCCAGGATGTATTTCAGTTTATCTGCAGGCTAATAAATGGTAGTGACTAATGATTGGTATGAGCAAACCTCAAAAGCATCAATTCAAAAAGCAACCTTGGGTTTGGACACTTACCCGAGTTAGTTATGTCTCTTGAGTGATCAATCTGGTCTGAAAGCTTGAAGGATTTCTTCCTCTATTTTGCTGGTTGAATGCAATTGTTCTGCCTCTGGTTCAGGAAAGTAAGTTTCTGAGATGTAATACGCAAAGTTGGTCTTGGGTCTCTGAGGATGGATGCTGAGAAGGCAAAATTTTTAACTGTTTTTTATCCAATGTCACTCAATGGGAGAATTGCACGCTGCTGGCTAGTGCAGTTAATACCCCTGAAAAAGAGGTGATATTTCTGCATGGATAGGAAGGTAAGCTTTGGATTTTTTCCATGTCATTTGAATCTGTCCTTGACCACAGTGATTTACTCAGTTGTTCAGAGTCTGTGGAAAGTGGATGAGGTACTAAAAAGCTGAGGAAAGGGACAGTACTTGTTTGTATTTTAAAATAGTGAGGAGTTGGTGAAAGGAAAAGAACAGAGGACCTTCTAGACTAGTCAGACTGATTTTAGTCTTTGGCAAAGTTCTGTAACAAATTAATGTACAGTCTAGAAATATCTAGGAAATAGAGGATGAAGAGCAGCCAAGAATATCTCAAGAAGAAATCATATTTGACTAATATAACCCCCTTCTATGGCAGGTCAAAATACCTGTGGATAGAGGCAAAGCAATAAATCCCTCTGTATCCTAGCTTCAAAAAAGCTTTTAAAACAGTCTTACACAACACTTCTGTAATGAATTCAAGACATGTGAGCTAGGTGAAACTATTGTAAGGTAGGCTCCAAATCAGTTGGGCAATTGTACCATACAGGAGTTATTTGTGGCTAAAATAAAAGGCTCTACCTTTTATTTTATATCTACCTTAAAAACAGACTTTTTAAAGTCTGTTTGGACCCTGATTCTGTTCGAGGATTTAATTGATGACTTGGCTGTTTTATTAAAGACTGTAATAAATGAAACACAGGGTGAGCTGCAGTTGTTGTTTGAAGGTGCAAATAGAATTCAAAATATTTTTGTAAATTGGAAGTGAAATCATCTGAAAAGCATAGGGTGAAACTCAGTGGAGTTGAATGATTATTTGGTGATAGTAATTGCATGCATAAGTATGGATGAGAAGCAATGGGGTAAGCAGAGGTTCTGTGGAAAAAGATCCAGTGCTAGGGCACAAGAGAAACATGACTTAGCTCTGTTGCTTTATTGATAAAGATTTGAACGGGACTATGATAGTAAGGACACAATTTACTTCTGTCCTCTCTTGTCACTGTAAGACTGAAGCTGGGATATGCCCCATTTTCAGCATTACATTCCAAGAAAGACTTCACAGGATCACAGACTGGCAAGTCTGGAAAGAACCACTGGAGATGATTTAGTCAGACCCCCCTGCTCAAGCAGGGTTCCCTGTTCCAGTGCTCAGTCACCCTCACAGTAAAGAAGTTCTTCCTCATATTCAGGTGGGACTTCTGTGCACTAGTTTCTGCCTGTTACCTCTTGTCCTGTTGCTTGGCACCACCAAGAACCACCTGGCTTCATCCTCTTGCCACCCTCTTTTCAGATACTTATAGACATTGACATGGTCCCCTCTCAGTCATCTCTTCTCAAGGCTGACCATGCCCAGCTCCCTCAGTCTTTCCTTGTAAGTGAGCTGTTCCAGTCCCTTAATCCTCTTTGTAGGTCTCTGCTGGTCTAGCTCCAGGAGCTCCAGGTATCTCTGTACTGAGGAGTCCAGAACTGGATATTCCGAATACGACCTCACTAGGGCTGAGTAGAGGGGCAGGATCACCTCCTAATGCACCCCAGGATACCCCTGCCCTTCTTGGCCACAAGGGCACACTGCTGGCTCATGGACATCTTGTTGTCTGCCAGGACCACCAGGTACTTCTCTGCAGACCTGCTTTCCAGCGGGTTGGCCCCCGTACTGTACTGGTACACCAGGTTCTTCCTTCCCAGGTGGAGGACCCTGCCCTGGTCTTTGCCGAATTTCAAAAGGTTCCACTCTGCCCGTTCCCCAGTGTGTGAGATCCTTCTGAAAGGCTGTGCAACACTCTGGGGTATTGGCCACTGCTCCTAGCTTTGTATCCTCAATAGGCTGGCAGATGAGGCACTCTTAACTCTTTATCCAATTTAAACAATACTGGGTCCAGGATTGATCCTGGGGGAACATCACTAGTTACAGGCCTCCAACTACACTTTGTGCTGCCAATAAAAACCCCGAGACCTGCCATTCAGCCAGTTCTTAATCCACCTCACTGTCTACTTGTCCAGCTTGCAGTTCTTGAGCTTGCCTATGAGGATATCGTAGGAAACAGTGCCAAAAGCCTTGTGGAAGTTCAGGTAGACAACATTCACTGCTCTCCCCTTGTCTATCCGGCTCGTTGTCCTAGCGTAGAAACCTATTGGGACTGAACTGGCTGCAAAGAGATGAAGGAAAAGCACTGAGTGACATTAGGTGTTAAGAAATGAGGACAGGCTGAATGGATCGAGTTCTTTAACCTGATGAAGGTAGTACCAGAAGGGGTGACTCAGTAGTCTGCAAATGTGCTCTAAAAGCAGCATAACAGTCTTATCTCTGCGGTGAGTAAGAAAAGTAGTAATAGACTTGAACTTCAGAAAGATGGGTTAGAAGTAGGTTTTTGGTGACGTTCTCTTAAAAAAAAAGAGATAAAACACTGAAATATCCTATTGGAAAACTCTGTGGTCTGTTCTTGGAGAACACTGAGGATAAGTTAAATAAGAATTTGTCAAGAATGATCAAAGCATGGTTTATACCATGCTGGAAGCAAGGTACAGAAATGACCTCTTGATGTCTCTTATGACAATACTCAAAAAGCTGCAGTCCGTTCTCTGTGATAAATGATATATTGTATATGTGTAATGCTAGAACTATAGCTGGAACTTGGGTATTGGTATACAAGCGCCAATGACACCAATTTTGCAAACCAGTCTGGAGTCCCATCTGTGTATGATCATTGAAAAGTCAGTTCTTCAACCACTGAAATAAAAGGCAGGCTACTGAGGTAAATTTACGAGGATTTGGTCTCGTAACTTTTAAGAGCATTGGTGAACCTAAAAGTTAGTCTTAGGTTTAGTAAAAGCTTTCATTAAAGCTTAGGTGTGGATGCAATCCCAAAGGGAAATCCGGATTTGTATACAGTGGATAAAGTTTCACTGAATTGAAGATGTAATTGCAGTTAGCCAAAATCAAAGCAAATGTAACCAGCTCTATGCATTGAAGTGTAATTTCCGCAGCAAACTGACAGTTGTGCATGTGGATAGCACAGGGGAGCTGCCTGTGCATGTTGGTATTTCCTGTGCTAAATCACTTTATATGTTTGGAGATAATGTATTGCCTATCAGGAAACTAGCTTGAATCATTTTACATATTAGAAGGCACAATATTGATAAACTCCAGCCATTCTGAAAGGGTAGGGGATGACTGCGATCTGTCATCTTGCAGCAGATTACTTCAGGTTAGTGGGCAAAGTCCGTAGGACATACTTGATGTTACTAAGTGCTGGTGAAAGACAGGAGAGTATTCAAAGGAAACCAAGCAAGAAAGACACTGTACTCCTTGACAGGCCACAATGGTAGTGATAAGGCTTAAGGATTTCTGATGTAATTCCTATTTCTGCGTTCTACCTACCTGCTGGTGCTTTGAGAACAGCAATAAATCTGTTACTCTAGTATTTAAACTCTGTGTGTTTGGGAAGCTTTTTGGAAATATTCATGACTGACAATGGAATTATCCAAATGACTGGAGTTACATGACTGAGAACTAGTCTGGTTAATTTACTTTATTGTGGTAGTTTGTTGTATATATTAATGAAAGATAATGTAAAGTATCTCAACTACTTAATCTACTTTGTGATTTAGGGCATAAATTTAATTATCACAAAGCTCCATCAGATTTAACTATCATTGGTAAAAATGTTACTAGTACATGTTATATTGTAGACTGACATGTAAGATGTGATGAACCAGTGGTGCAAATGAACTTCCCTTTTGTCCTCCCATCCTCCCTTATGTCTTAATACTGCATATTTGGTTGTTATTGCAGTGGCAAAGAGAAGATAATGACTTTGTGAGAAAAAACCTTCAACTATCTTTTGTGAAAGTCTAGAAATTTATCCTTTATTTGTTTAAGAAAATATTTTTAAATGGGTTGTTTAAATAAAGAACATCAGATGCAGCATTTTTTTTCCTCTTCAGGTGGGTTACTACAGCAAACTGTTTAGCAGAGATGGTTTTAACTTTTTTTAATGGAGCTAAAACTCAGAGCTTTTGAAAAATATAACCATTAGACTTTATCAGTTTTTTTATTTTTTGTACATTTGGCTCAAACATTCCTCCTCATGCTTTATCACTTGGTTGAATAAATCTCACAATAGACTCCAGTATGGTGAGGTGCAGAGCACTTTTAAGGGCAGCATCTCTCTACTAGAGATCATGTTATTTTTACTCTTCAGCATGAAGTCTGGGATTTCTTGCAAATGAAATGCATCTTAGTAGTAATTTAAATACAGTAAAATTGTGTGATTTCAAGGCACTTGTAAAGGTCAATACGCTACCAGCACTAGACTGTGTTTGAAAGTAATGAGAACTAGTGATCTTGGAACATTTAATAAGATACTATGTTTGCATCTTTAGACACACACGAAATCCACAATTATAAGTACATAAAGTTCTGTGAATCCTTAAAAAGAGGAAGAAAAAAAAAAGGTATGTAGTGATTCTAGATATCTACCCTGTGTGGCGTAAAGCCTCAGTGCCAAAAGTGTGGTATAACACAATGCTAAAGAATTTCCTTTGCAAAACTGTAACTAGCTTCAGTGATCTGAAGTGCATATAGGCAGGTGTGAAATTGGCATGTCATGTTAATATTAACTTTAAATTTCTTGATGGATTCCCCAGGAAATTATTACCTGCTGATATTTTTATGCAGCATTATGATGAACATCAGCAGAGAGCCATTTTGTGGCTTATGCTGTTAATAAATATTAATAAAATGCAAAGCTATGTTTCAGATATCTGTAAGAAGAATGTCAATTTTTTTCATGAGCATTAAACTACTGGCCCTAATCTTGTAGTGGTATAAACTGGTTGGGTTTTTTTAGCTCGTTGCTTCCTAGATTTTTTGACTAGAATTAGTAGAATTTCACTGTTCTCTAACTCATCTTGTGAGTAAATGGTTAATAAAAAATATTTCAATATGCATGTCCCTGAAGCTGCATGTGTTGCTCATCAGAAAAACACGATTAAAAATGAGAAAAATATGTAGATGTTAATAAAAGCTATGGGTATAGCTGACTAAGTATGGGAAAAGATACCTTAATTAGGGTGTGCCATGTTTATGCTTGCTTTTGACTTGAGAAACAAACGGTCTTCTTTTTACAGCGAACTTGGTTTGCCCAAGGTGTGCTGGTATTTCCTATCTCATCTGAGTTCAGGAAACACAGCGGCTTGCTCCTGTTTAGATCAGCTAAAATTAACAGTCATCCTAGAAGTCACAAATATACATCACTGATGTAGCTGTTGATAACTTATGCCAAGTTTTTTATACCTATGCATGGTTCCTAAGTAGTCTGTGTTTGCTGTGAAGCTTAGCTAACCGCTGAGTGACCTTTTGTTCCTACTTCTGTGTGCATAATAGAATAAAGTTCCTCTGTTGCTCTTAAAGTCCACATTTGCATAATTTCACATTTCTCAGCGAGAGCTCCATCAGCTTAGTGGGTACAAAATCTCCCTTTTCACTTCTTTCAGTTGGAGTATTTCACGGATATCAAAAATAATGGTATTAGCCATCAATTTCATTCCTATGGATCATCCTAGATAAAAAACATAAATTACATTTTAGGTTTGTAAAGTCTATGTTACATTAAAGTTTTAGGTGATTACCACAGAATATGCACAAAAAAGGTAGTCTTAGGGCAAGAATCAGATTATTGACTGAAGCTCCGATTTCTACTCCTTTCCCTCCCCCGACACGAGCCACTTATCCCCATATGTGAGAAAGCTGAATCCTTACTTCAAGAAATGGAACTAATCATATCCCTTCCAGCTCCACTGTATCTTCCTAAAGGCTATCCCGTTTTAGTTTCTCTTGGCTCCTGTCCTTCTCAGAGCTGAATGCTTTCTGGAGTGCAGGAATGTCTTTCTAACTTGTCCAGACACTTTTTTTAATTTGTTTTTTCCTCCAAGAGTACTTCAGACAGATGCAGAAATAAATCTGTTGTAGAGAAGAATAAGCAAATAGCCAGTGTGCCTATGCATGTTTTCAACTCTAGACTATGCTAAATATGCTTCAGACCTTCCTCAGTTTTTCATACAGGCTAACACCGCAATATTTAGCCAATTACTCTAAATTAGCTGAGAGGCTGGAATAAATATGAATACATTTTTCATAGCCCTAGATTGTCTTCAAGCTTATCTGCCTATTTTGCTTAACAGTAAGACCATTTATGTGATTAGTGGTTTTGAAGTGCCTTCATTATCATCAGTTATCAGCTGCTGAAGTGCATGGCGTTAACAGCACAGACAGTGCTTTTTGATTGAGTATCTTCAGGGTTGGGGAAGTTTCTGCTTTAGTTTATACTGACTTTGTCATACTGCTGAGGTCTTCTTCTACTGAGCACTGAACTCTGGAAACTTTGGAAAGGAGCAGAGGTAAGAGCCAGGAAAACAAAACTTTCTTCTTGCCAGCTAACAGAAAATAAGACATACAGCAAAATGATGTGAGATATTTTTGGTCACTGAATAGATAGAGAGAAATCAGGGAAAATCAGCCATTAATCAAGTGAGAGAAAACAACATCTTTTGTTAATTCCGTAAGTATTATACCTAATAAGGCAGTTTGTATAACAACATTTCAAAGTCATCTCCTACCTGTATATTGCAGAGCACTTCCTAAGAGTGGGCAACTATAATTTTCCCACCTAGGCTGGGGAGTGAAGGAGTAAAACTGAAGAGACAATTTCAGTGCTCTCATTATGGAATCCCATTCTCTAAGCTCTGATTAGAGAACATAGAAGATGTTGTGAAAGACTGTATTTCACTCTTGTTTTCTTTTTTATTGCTTTTTACTGATTGAAGTTTTAAAGTATCTTTACAAATATGTTTTCTTGCATGATCGTCCCTGTTCTATATGTGTCAAAAGCAAGAGAGACTTTTTTCACATTGTAAGTGCTGAGTTGCACAGTTTAAGCAAGTAATACTATTTTGTCTGCTTGAGAAATAGTGTCTTCCCACTGTTCCTCCTGCCATTACATAGTTCATGAATTAACACATTTTTGGGGGAAAAGGAGCTAGAAAACTCTCTCATGCCTTCTTGTCTGAGACATAGGATTTTACTCCATTCTTTCTTTTTTCCATAAAAGTGATTTCACTTCAATCTATAAGTAGAGTGGCAGGAATGAAATACAATGGATATGTGTATTTTAAATTTTGTTTTGTGAAATTGGTTTGTTGCTATTGCTGTGGCAAAAACATAGTATCATGTATTAACACTTGTTAACGCGTGATACTCATTTTACCTGCTGAAGTGCTTGAGAACTGATTGGCATACTTAAGTATCTGCATTTAAGAAAGAATTTGCTGAGGATAGATATAGGATGCTGGGCTATGTTTCTGAGGGTCTGAGCACGAATTTATACTTCAGTTCTAAGAGCAATGTATTTGACCTATGTTGTATTTTTCTAAATTACATAAAAATGATACAGCAGGTAATAAAATATGTAGTCCATACAGAGTTGTGCTGGCAGGAAGAGAAATTAAAGAGGTCATGTGAGTAGTCTTTGTCACATGTTTTAGCATATTACTAAAAGTGATTGCTTTGGATAAAGCAGTGAGAAATAGCAGTTTCTTCCTCGCCTTTTTTTTTTTTTTTTTTTTCTATTTGGCTAAAAGGAGAGTTTTAAGTATAACATACTTCCAGGAACTTCAAGATGTAAATATTCCTTGTTCTCTCTTTCATTTGGTTCTGAGACACAATTGCTGCACTGCCTGCTCCACAAGGAACAGAAAAGATATTTAAAAGAAAATCATCTGCTTGTTCCTTTGCCCTTTCTCACTGAACAGCAAAATCCCACTGAAATGCCCACATTGATCTAAAAAATAAAGCAGTGAACTCTGCCTTTTCCTAACCCAGCTATACAGCCCAGTGATGATACCTGTTTTCTGTGCAATCTAAAGAAATATTTCACATAGCAGCTTTTCAGAAAAGTACACCCAAAGGGTTTAGTGTTAGATAGACTGGGATAGGCTGTGGTCTGGGTAGGTAATCTTGCATCTCTGGAATTGAATTTAAATTGATAGTGAACATATTCAGTCTTTCTTTTGTCCATAAACAAATGTTTATTTGGTGCTTTGTTCCAAGATTGTATTTTGACAGCAGCATGAGATGCACTGTTTAACTTTTTATCAAGCAGAGGAAAACATGTAGTAATTGCCATATTGGATTGTGCTTGTGGTCTGTCTAATGTACTTCCTTTCCTCTGATGACCATACCAGATGCTTGAGATGAGGATGGTAGACCCCATAGGAATTAGAGGCTTCTATGAAAATTTCATTCTAATCCCTTCTAATGAGAAATTGAACTAAAATTGAAGCAGGAGCTTTTATCCTTTCCAGCAGTCTTCTTAGGCTAGTGACACTAACTCCTCTAAATATTCTTATCTGTGTCTAGATTTGATCTGTCTTTGGATGAAGTAGTAGTGTTTGGTTTTAATTTTTTTTTAAACTTGTAGCAATGAATTTTAGAATCTACCGCATGAATGGTAATAAACTTAGTGTAAAATCTTCTAAATGTAATTGCATGTCCCCTTTCCTCTGGAATCAGTCTTCTCAAGTGTATTGCAAATGTGGTGTTTCACGGAGTAATAAAAATGTAGAGGACGGCTACTCTCTCCATGTTTTCTCACTGAGGGTAGCCTAACTGTGGTGATAGCCTAACTACTGTTTATATATACAATCTGAGGGGTTCAGTACCTCCCTCACATCTCTCTTCTCAAAATCCCATTTCTTGAGTTTTTCAAATTGGGCACCCCAAATCATTGTTTTATGAACTTCCATTGGTCCTGTGACTTCTATATTACAGTATCCAAGTCTAAAAGAGGTATTTTCACTACTTATTTGGATAAGACATGGATTGATAAGTGGGCTGTGTCTGAAGATGTATCCTGTTGCTTCAGTGTCTATGGCATGTGATTAGATGCTCTTATTTCCAGGTGAAATCTTAGATGTAGTTGTCGGTAAGGAAGATATTACACAATGCAGGCTTGTGTGCTGTCTCTAACCCATCTTTCCTAGCAGGGGATAACATGCTTTTGCATATCTGTGATGTACCCAGTTGTGTCATATAAACCAGTAATGACTTTGGTTGGAGCGATGGAACTTCCTTGAAGAGAAGTAATAGTCTGAATTCAGTTACATTTGTGTAATTCCAGATTTTTCTCCTCTATTCTCAAAGAAATTAATTATATTATCCTGGATATAGTTGGGACTGTAACTGGAGTGGTTGGCTATGTGCTGTTAGAGTGAGTGTCTGGTGGAGTTGGGTTGGAGCTTGCTGGAGTTTGCCTTCCCCTGGGACTGGAAACGCCCTCATGTGCCTCGAGAAGTCAGATGCTGGAAAATATCTCTATTTGCAAGAACCATTTGGTTGGGATAGGGCTCTGGCTGACACCAGTATCAGCAACATGCATATGCTAGTTGTGAACCTAATGAGCAAAAGACAGTGACTTCAGAGGACTGGAAGGAGTTTATTCAAGAGACTGCAAATCTCTGTCAAATAGGTTGTCTGTAAAGAAAGAGATTTGTAAGTTCCTTAATTACAGTAATCATCTCTTGAGTTTATCCTAGAGCTCTACACAAAGAAAACTTGACCATGATTATTGAAAATGTAAATGCTATTAGTCACCTGCCATTTCCAGTTTCTAGATTACACTTTATTTTTTGTTAAACCCAGGCTGTCTCTGTACATAATAAGAGAGCACATTCTTTATCCAGTAATTAAATTAAATACATTGTATGAAGTATTAAACTGGACTGAATTTATTAATTTCAAGACCAGGGTATATCTTGGTACCGTTAAACCCATGTTTATTAGGATAAACCTTTCTGATGACTTCAGCAATGAAATGGCACTTAGAACGAAGACTCAGTGCATGAAATACTACAGCCTTCGCAGTCTCTTGTGGAAGTATCTGGCTGATTTTCACCCCTAGCCCTCTTTATTTTCCCCATTTCTAAATTATTTCCTATTTGTTTCAGTGTCATTGGTGAAATAAATTATTCATCTGAATGATGGCACTTTATGAAGCCTAGAATTCTATTACACAAGATTCTTCATGGAAATAATTTTAAAAAAAGGTGCAACAGGTCTCAGTGGTTGCAAGGGAAATACAGTGAATGACAACAGTAGACACAGATGTAAAGTTTGCAATTCCAGTGGCCCCAAAATTGATTTTTTTTTTTGATGGTTTTGGTAGAGAAGAGTCTTGGAAAGGGTTTTGGAGGGGAAAATTGTGGAGCTTCAAGAAAGATTGAAGGTAACTTTCATTTAAAAGAACACTTCTGTGTTCCCAGTAGCACCTCAGAAGTGTAATGCAGGTATTCAGCTCTGACTGTTTTATTCTTATTTTTTTTTTCAAGATTTGTTGTAGTCATGATCTCCTTATCCACAAATCAACAAGAAGTCAGTTTAAATGTCTCGAATGTCGAAATGCTGTCAAAACACTGTGGAGGAATAAGTCTGGACAACCATTTTTATTGTGATTTTTTTCTATTTGCTTGCTTCAGAAATTCATTTACATGTAGTCATTTTTTTCTGCACTTGAATTTCTTTTGTGCCTGAATATTAAAGATATTATAGAAAATGACTCAGAGTACTACATAAGGCTATGTAAGAATATATTTAAAATATTTTAAAAAAAAATTAATAAAACTATCCCTCAAAAAACCTTCCCAATGATTTTTTGCCTTTTCTAATTTGAATAAGGAAGAGCAAAGATACTGCAAACACTTGACAGGAACTTAACATCCCCAGTGTATTTTAAGAAGACTTTTTATACTACAACCTTTGAAAATATAAATGAAGAATATGCATATATATACATACTGGAGAATGTTTAAGATATCCCAGAAATGTGTGTATGTCTTGTCTAAACAAAAAGGTGTCCTGGTTAAATTTAAAGTTGGTTTAGAAGCAAATTAGTTGAGGCAAGCTCTGCTTGGACATCCCGTTCATAATTTTCTAGCAGTTAAGTTTAACTTTATTGATTTTAACCTGTACTAAAATGAGCTTGTTAAAGCCAGAATAGTGTCTTGGCACTAATTTTGGTGAGAACCAAAATTGTTATGGTGCCTGAGTAACTAGTGCTGTTTTCTGTGTAGATCCTGCTGCAGAGATAGATATTTGTGTTGGTTACAGAGCTGGGAGACTAAATTTTCCTAGGTTTTGGTGGCTGCTCTAAAGAAAGGTTTGTTATCTTACTCTTCATGCTTATATAAAACTCCAGTATTTTTAACCTTTGCAATTATGTACTGTAAAAAAAAAAAGAAAAAGAGATATAATCTGTTTCCATCCTGTATGCTTTCAGCCACTGGAAGACATAAAATATTAGATCTGTTAAAATATTTTATTTTTGTACCTTAAGAAATTACTGCATCTACCAGAAGACTCCTTTTACTAAAGCAGTGGTTTGTTCTTAGACGAAATATTTCACTGAATTTGGATTTAAACTTCTGGGAAAGCCTTTGGAACTAACATATTTTTTTCATCCTTGGAAATAATCACATGCTTCAAAAGTGGGAGAAACACCTTTTTTAGACTTTTCTAATATTTTGAGTTCGTGGTCACTTTCTAGTTAGACTGGGTATTTTTCAACCTCGTTGCAGAACAAATTAGAAAAGTACCTTAGAAAAAATGATGACACCCCAGGTCTTCTTTTAAAGGTTGCGTAACTCTTGGACTGTTTGGTCTCTACACAGAAGTAGAGGTAGCTCTCGACAAACTTCAGTTGTTGTTGTCTCTTCCACTTGGGCAGATGGAAGTAGGATACAAAAAAATGGGACAGAGGAAAACCCCAAGCTGTGGAAAAGGAGATGAAGGGTGAGGAGGCTGAAAGCATATTTAACTTGTTCTTGACAGAGTCTTCAAATCCCAAAGCAATTCCACTGGTGTCAGGATGTGGACAGGCTGATACAATCATTGGCCAGCATGAAAGAGAGGTGAGAATGCCACTACCCTGTTCCTCACTGGTGAAGGTCAAAGGCCTTGTGCAGATACAAAAAGTCTCTACTGATTTCTTGCCAACCCACTTTTACACAGAATACTGTAAGGTCCTTCTGTTCCCAAAAACTTCTGCATGAGTTTGCCAGTGTTGCTTATAGCCAGGAGTAAATTGTAAGGGGATGCAAACTGACAGGCTGGAAGTGCTTCCCAATCAAGGTAATGATTTCCTAGATTATTGGTTTGAATTCTGTTCTAACACAGACTTCCTCTCCTTCTCTAAGCCTGTAATGCTAGTGGACTGCTGTCACAAAAGAGTAAACTTCAGAGTAGAGATGGACTTGAATAGACCAATTAATTTTTGGAGCACATCATGCATCACACCCTCTCTGACATGTTGTTTATGGTGCAAAATTTATACCTGTTCTAAATTCACTGTGACCATGTGGCTCTGCATGCTTGACTATGAAATCATTGGGTATATGAATTTCCTGTTTTCAGTCAGGCATGGAGCATACTACACACATTTTTGAGAAATGCATCTTTAATTTTTTCAGTAAATCAGTTGTGGTGTTTGTAGAGCATCAAGAGCCATACCATGTAATTCTAGAAATCTGCAGGAGTCTCCAGACATTTCAAAATGCCAAGAGTCTCTCCAGCATTTGCAACCCTGCTTGAGTCAGAAACAATAGATGAGCTGTGCTTGCAACTTTGCCCATTTCTTTTTTCTTTCTCGCTGGTGGGACACTGTAGATTTTAGTAGTAATGACTTTCATATGAAATAACATTTAAGTAATTATCAAAAATTATTTGCAGAAACTGTCTAAAGCTGTAAAGTTAAACCAACAAATGCATTTTGATAAAAAACACTCGGTTTCTATCAAAGGAATTGTCTTTTTCACAGCATACTTGCAGCTGACAATTCCTGAATATGCAGCTATTGAAAAAGCTGAAGGCAATCCCATCTGTGAAGGCTAGTTATAAGATGTGAGGAGTGGATATTTTCTACGTGGGGCTTCAGAGACAATACTTAAACATTTACATGACTTTCTGGGACACCTGGCATAGGTTTTTACTTGTGAGCAAGAGACATTGACAAAGAATTCTTATAAATTCCAGAAAAACCCAAACCTACCTTTTATTCACTCAAGATCATTCACATCAAAGGAACCCATCATTTCTTTCATGCAAATGCTGTGGGGATTGCTTCACCCAGGACTGGAAAGCAGCCAGGCTGCATAGCATGACAGCTACTCAGCAGTCCACAGCAATACTATACACCACTAAGGAGCAGGAATGGATTGCTGGTTTTAAATCTGATACACATTTGCAGCAAATGTTCAGAAAGCACTTTATTTCTGTGTTTTTACTGTATCTTCTCTAATGTACAGTTTCATAAGCCCTATGGTAAAGTCTCAAATCTTAATTTTTTCTCAGGCTTTAAGTTAATTAAACAGTCCTACAGAACTGTGTGACTTCTCCATCTCTTAACAGCTGCAAATTGGCATCCTACCTTTGTAACCACTGTTGAAGAATTGTCTCTGCTTGTTTACTAGACATTAGGTTGTATCCTAATAAAGCTAAGGTTTTTCTTGGTTTTGGGCTTTTCTCACAACATCTCTAGCAGTTCTTAAAAATTTGTTCTGCCACATGTAACTTCTCAGATCTGCACATTGAGGAAAATGACTTAATTCTTCCAAACTCAAGTCTTTCTCTAATGCGGCCGAGTTAATTTTCAAGCACTTAAAATCCAACATTGTAACTCATTGCTAATTTCAAAATAACCTTTCTTAGAAGTAAAAATTCTACTGCTGAAAGTATTCTGCATTTTTCCTCCAGCATTTTTCCAGCTGTCTTGAGGCAACGGATGTTCTGGCTTTCCAAATAAAACAGTCTCAGCTCCCATGGTGTCCATGTCCCTCATGCAGCCTGACATAGAAATATTAAGTACTCTCCATAGAGGACCTTTCCACTGAGCATTAGTGAGCAAACCTGAAATTAGCTAGTGGGGCAGCTTCACCATTTATATTTTACATAAGAAAAAGTGAGCAGAATCTGAGCAATTAAGTCAAATGAAAGTGTATGCAATCTCTTATTCCTTCCTAGCGGGAAAAAAAGTCTCTTTCAGATGAAGAAAAGTTATTCAATCATGTGCTTGTCTCCAGACCTTGAAGATAAAGCATCTTGCTTTGTTTTTAGACTTCCATTTTTAAATGTCAAACATAATCCCTGCAACAGAGTTGCAATGGTGTGTATTTAAATACTTGCAGACAACAAATAAAAAGAAAAATTTCCTGCCAGACAAAGCAGATGCAAAACATTATTTCTCAAAGTAATGTCAAAAGGCAGGTGACCTCCCCCCATCATGAGGTGTCTGTTTCCTCCTTGCCTTTTGAGTATCAGAGTGTTTACAGAACACTCAAGGAGTAATACACCTTGTTCTTTGGAGATTTTACAGACTATAACTGTAACAGGAGTTTGTTCTGGTAGGGCGCTGGGGTCATACTCTCTCTAGAAGTGCTGCTTTTAGGTTAAAGTAAACTCAGGTGGTCAAGATTTCATTTTTGCATTGTATGCAAGGAAACATGCCTGGTAGCATAAGCTTAATGTGTGGAGTATACACTTGTTATAGAAAAGACTTTCACTAATTGGAAATATAGGACTGTTTCAGATATGACATCTACTGTCTGTCACTTCACAAGATATTTGGAATCATTTGGATTTTTGAGAACTCTACTTACTGATGCTCTGTACATGTAAAAATAACTTCTAAAAAGTTCCTCAATGATTTGGAAATACAGACATATTAAGGCAAGTTTATACCTTGTGTTTGCAATTACTCTTTTCCAAAAATGATCTTTAACATGTAAGCTTCTACTTCTGGCCATAAAATCTTCAAGGTGTTTACATGTAGAATTACTGGACAACAGGCTGAAAGGCCAACAGAAGGGATCAGTTCTGCAAGGCAGTGTATGACTTAGTTGTGGAGTTCTGTATCACAGGATATCAAAGGATGCTTTCAGAGAGATTTGATGCACCAGTAAAAGGTAGAGATATGGGTAACTATTAGATGCAGTGGCTGGAATGAAAAGTGTGGTGTACTTCTGGAAATGTTGAAGACAATGGTATATACGGGCAAAGGTTGCTCTCCTCAACCTTTTTCTTTTTATTACATCTTTTTCACTTGGTCATGCACTTCACTAGTAGCCTTGCTAGATCATTATTCAGTTTGGTCTAGCTGCTCTTAGTTTCTCAGGCTGGTATTGATATGCTTATAACTGGCTTGGATAAAAGACTAGTGCAGGCTCTACAGATGGCTGAAGCCACAAGGATCAGGTTTTTTGCTTCTCTTTCATTGTTATTATACCAAGAGATTTTAAGACATATGGTATATTTGAGGACATCAGGTAAACTTAAAGGTTAACCAATGATATGTTAGAGAAAAAAACTGAAAATAAGGGGATAAAAAGACAGAAGAGGAGCAAAACAAGATACATTTACATATCTAATTGCTGTCCAAAATATGTGTCTAGAACTGTAGATCACCTTAAATCCTGATAGATATGTGTGCAGCTGTATTATCGATTTGCTGAGGAAGGATGGTCATGGTGCTCTTTTTTCACTGATGAGTGCTGTCTTATGCTAAAGTGGTGAAATTAAGCGTGTGCCCAGCTAAGACGGTGATCAGTTGTTTAGCTGAAACTAAACTAAACTAATGTGGTTCTTTGAACCACATTATTCTTTGTGGAGCAGTTTCGCTGGGGCTATATTTGCTCACAAGGCTAGCAATGGAGAAGAAAACATGTACACTTGGATGTTTAGACTTTTGCTTATTTCCTGAGAGCACAGTTGTCAAAGGTGTTTCTATTTTGCAAACAAGGGTGGCAGATCAAAGTTAGTTATTGCAGCCTGTCAGAGTGGACATCCTAGAGATAGACCTGGCATCTCTACTCCAACCTTGCAAGAGTGAAAAAGGATCTGGAGAATAAACTGATATGCCGTTGCTTATGAGCTGTTGTCAAGGCTGCAATATTGTGGTTCATGGAAACCAGAAGGAAATTCCTCCCATGCCAGCAATGGAAACACACCAGGTATTCCTACTCAGCTGTGTCTCATGGCTTATGTCTCTTTTATGCTATTCTGAGTAGAACCGGTCACTCTGCTGGTTTTTGAAGGGAAGAACAGCACTGGTAGCAGTTACAAGGGAGTTTTTTAGCAGCTTGCTTCCATCCTTACTGTTTGCTGTCAGTACTCAGGTACTAACAAACTAAATCAGCCAGATCTCTACAAACACAAATTGCATGCTGTGTTTGTTGCCCCCACCTCCACATGCATGCTCACTCTGCATGTTGTAATGACTGAAGACCAGATGTTTCAGAAAGCATTGAAGTAGTATGTGGGGTGCTTTTTTTCCAAGTTGTTTTGCTCAATTGCTCCTTTCCCGTAGTTTTCTTTGCCTCCCTGGTCTTTGACAGGGAATTCAACAGGTTGCATCCCTTGCAAAGATAGTTTTGCTAATGTGCAGTTCAAGACTGTAGTGGGCTCTTCTGAGCTATGTCAGCACTGCCTGTGCTGCTCAGGATGTGTTTCCTTCTAGGAAACATTCTGTTGCAAATGGCTGCTCAGGAGGGGCTTGTTAATCTAGTTTTCCAGAAATTCCTTTTGTTGCAAAAGCTGATTTAGAGGGTTGATATGTTTGTTTTGCCATTATGTGTTTCAAGTTATGTAAAAACATTCCCTTTGAAAAACTAGTAATACGCTTGTTATGTACAGCTGTCTAGTAGATCAAAGTGCCTTACAGAGATACAGATAATGAAAGAGTATTATGCTCCAGGCAGACTGTGCTAACTGACCACTGCTCATTACAGTGCCCAAATACTATTGGACTTTACAGGCCACCTCTATCAGCCTGTATCCATAGCCTGTAGGTTTAGAGAGCTGGACTGTGTTCAGAGGACCAAGGGTTGTTATGGATTTGTATATTTTTAGCACTCTGTGTCATCCTAATTGATGGACATAGATTGGCATTATATATTGAGCTTGATTCCTGGGGTATATTTGGCTTATTTAACAATGCTATCTTTAGAATATCATCAACATGTTAATCCTCATTAGTTGTATGAATGGCATATCTTGGTGTCATTTAACTAGACGAATTGGTACTTCTGGCCTAGGCTACTGTACTTTTTTTTTTTAAGCTGGTGTAGTAGCCATTTAAACTATAACAAAGCTAAGAATTTTTGTTTGCATTTTCTTTGTTTTTTTTTTTTTAAACCAGTGTTGTTATGAAAAGGGTGAAATTTTGGTGGCTTTTTTGTCGCAACTTTTAGTCTGTTCACCTAATATCTCTTCATTTATCTCTCAACATGCAACTGTGACTTTTGTTGTGATTGAATATTATGTAGCTATGGGATTAGCTTCAAGTGTCGGGCTATAAGCACTGCAAGGAAACATGATTTCTGCTGTGTATCAAGGTCATCATACCAATTTCCAAAATGTGGCATGAAAAGTTCTGGCTAAAGTAGGTCAGAGAAACATTCTTCTGGTGGTTGAACTCTTCAGGTATTTAGGCTAATCCAAGGATAGGCATTGTGGCCTAGAGCAAAGATACATTTGGTACCTTGTGATGTCGTCAAGTTTGCTAAACTGTAGATAAGCAAAATCATAAGAAACAGTATAAATATGAAATGTACCCCACCTGCTTTCTCAGAAACTGTACCTTGAGCTCATACCATGGTCTTCCGTTTGTTTTGCTAGTAATTTTCTAATAGTTTTCAAGTTCAACTCATGCTCTCACTGTTCAGCTCATGTTTGGGTAAATGTTCTACAAGTGCCCCAAGATTTTTTTGAATTATTATAATGAATGTAAAGCTTGTCTTGAAGTAGATGTTATTTTGTCACTGTTTTCTGGGCTATTTACTTATGTGACGTGCATAACATCTTTTATAAAATCTTGTAGGATTCCACAGTGAAAGCTGATTAGTAATCTATTTACCCGGATTTTCTTCAAAAAAAGAAGTGAAAAGTTCCACACTGTAAGAGGACCTCTCTAATTCTGTAATAATGTGGCTTCCTAAGAGATGTTACAACTGGGGGCATGAGTGGCATATAATTCTATGAGCAATTTATCTGCAGATGTATGAGTAGGTGAATCCACCACTGATGGGGAGGGGGGGGGTTTGTTTCAATTTACCTGTACTGTTTCAGCTGCATCTTTCAGTCTAAATAATTTCAGTGTGGTATTGCTGTCCTCACTGAGGTAAATTGCAAACACAGGTAAATTTAGGATTTAATCCTAAGAACTGTGGAGTACCAAGATATTCAGGACAAGACTGTGCTGAATGTCCCTTCACATGGGAGTGTTATTAATATGATGGGTTCATGGTGATATTGACCTTAAGGTCCATTTTCCCTTTTTGCTCTGCATAAAGGCAAATGTGAAATTGGTAAACCTAAAAAATTGTTATAGGGAAGTGGATGAAAGTGTGGGTAAGATGATACTTACAGAAGTTGCATTATTATCCCAGAATAGTCTAACAGCTTTGCTTAAAGGAAGTATAGACAAGTTTTTTGTGTTTGTTTGGTGTTTTTGTTTTTTTTTTTTTTTTTTTTTTTTTTTTAATGTGGGTTTTTTGTTTGTGTGTTGTTTGTTGGTGTTTTGTTTGGGTTTTCTTTTATTTTTGTGGTTTTTTTTTTTTTTTTAGTAGTACTTAGATTGCTTTCTTTAGTAACCAAATACAAAGGTAAGTTGTGACAGTGGAAGACCATGGTGATGCTAAATACTGAATGAGCTGACCAAAAATGTGACTGAGCAAGTTGTGTGGCCAGTAGAAACTGTGTGTGATATAATCTAATCTGTTTGTTAGTGCAAGCGAGAAAATGCTTGGGAGATTAATTTGAAAAATAAGTGGAAAAGGACACTTAAGGATGTTGTAGAGCAATTTAGGTTGAAAGGCATCTCTGAAAGTCATCTGATCCAATCCTACCCTGAAGCAGGGCCAACTGTGGTTCTTGAAGTATTTCTCATAGTTGTGCTTATAGCAAGCTGCTTAACCTGCCACATAAGAGAAAAACAATGGTTTTAATTTTAGTAATTCCAGAATAACTGGTAGAAATGAACTTAGTAAATGTAAAGGGTATTCATGTGGGCAATGCCTAAACTTAACCTGACAGCTAGCACTATAGTATCTCAAATCTTGCAGAAGTAGAATAATTAAAGTGCCACTGTCGTACTGTTCCACATAATTTTGCTATTTCAGTGTAACCTTTTAACATTGTATTTTTAATTTTTTAAAATGAAATTGCATTTAAAC
The DNA here is from genome assembly GCF_003945595.2 of Pipra filicauda. Lineage (NCBI taxonomy): Eukaryota > Metazoa > Chordata > Aves > Passeriformes > Pipridae > Pipra > Pipra filicauda. Next base: position 1,744,936 of record NW_024104287.1, read on the forward strand.
TGCCCAATGAAGCTGGAGCCAATGGAATGTTTTGAAAGGGAAGAATATGTTTTGGCAATTCTGCTTGATCCATGTCAGAATATTTAGAGTCTGATCCAGGCTAGAATTGAAACCATACCCCCTACTACCATGAAGTTATACATTGTTAAGACTGCTTCCAAAAGCAAAATGTCTCTATCTGCTTTTGCTCTCTGTCCTGAATGCTTAAACAAGCTAAGCAGGTTTTATGTGTGAAAATAATTGAAGTTCCTTCCAAGTATAATTCAAGATAATCGCACTGATAACTTTGCTTGATGTAATTTTTTGGGAGCATCCTAGAAGAAAAGGGGTGAGGAAAAGAGGAATAATTGTGCTTTTAGAATGCTTGACTTCAGCGATAGCGGCTCAAAATGCTAATGAAAGGACATTTGTTCTAATGTCACCTGAAGAAATTAAGTATATTTGACCTTTTGATCATCAAATAAATGAAGAAATATAAATCCTACCTCCAGGGAGGCGTGTTTACATAATAAAAGGTTTCTAGTGCTGAACATCAAAACAGGTATGCTGAATGTCTATCTGGAGCAAATGACCTGGTCCTCAGTGATGATTTTATTTTTTTCTCCATTACACAGGCTATGTGTGCTAGCTTTTGAAATAAAACGTGGGACACTGCCACGTCTGTTGTTATTGCCAAGTATTTACACTGACCTGTTTCCATTACTTACTCAGAACATATTTTCAATCTGGCTAAGCGGAGTGCAGATGTGGAACAGTTGGATATTCTTAAATATGGGGGGGGTTGTTGTTGTTTTTTCGAAGACAGTGCTGTGAGGCTCATACAGTCCCTGACACAGATTATGAGGAATGGGATATGTTGGCAGTTGAAAGTGAGAGCCTATTGCATTGTGAGAAGGTGACCTCTTGAGTGTGAATTCCAAGGTACTGGAGTAGCCCTAAAGAGTCTTGAATATAATCAGTGAAAGAAGGACTGGATAAAAGCCAAAGCAAGATATTCTACTGAAAAAATTATTTTCCATGATTTTATGGTTTGATTATAAAAAGGAGTTTTAGTTTGTCTTCGTGTTCCCAGACATCCCCTGCATATGATCAAACAAAAATAATTTTTGGGAGAGAAGTAGGAGAAGATTGTATGGTGAAGTGGCTTTGCTGTTATGAAAGATGATCTTTTTTCCTTGGTCTGCAATCCCGTCCTTTTGAAACATGCAAAACCCACGGAGACACATTTCCTTGCAAGCTACTGAATCAGTGTAGGGCAGACATCCTCTTCCTGAAGCGATGACAATCCAAAAGGCTAGAATGCTTTTTAAACAATGGATGTTGAAACAAGTTTTAGTGTTTACCACAGAGCCTGAGACAACCTAATGTGAGGTGCTGTGGCAGTGACTGACACAGCTGCAGTACAAATTTACAGTCGATATAGATATGGTAGAGTGGGGAAGAACTATCCTCTGTGTTTTCCTAGGAGCAGTCAAAGAGGCCCAAAAAAAGTGATCTTCCCAAGGTCACAGAGGAAGTCTCTGGCATAGATAGAAATTGAATGCAGATTTCCCAAATACTGATGCAGTGCCTTAAGTGATCTGAAAATTAGATATTCATACCAATCCCATTGACTGAATTTTCCTAACCTAATAACTGTCCTTTCAGAAGTGCTGTAGGCTGTGTAGCAGGAGGTTTCTTTCCCTTTGGGGTTGCTCTACATTGAAGTCTATGATATTGCAAGTTATGGTTCACTTTTTATGGTATTGTATAAATTACCTCAGTGATTATGCAGCAAAAGTAGTGCTTGTTTGGCTTCAAAACACCAGCTCTTCCACATTATGGAGACCTTCAGCCTCCAACCCTAAAGAAAGCCCTGTTCAGGCAATGTTTACAACTGCTGATGTCTAAATAAAAAAACAGATGCCACAATAGAGCTAGATGGGGAGAATATTGCATATTCCCATTTAGTTTTTTAATATTTTAAGAGGTCTTTGTTAGTAAGCCTATTGTGAGTATTTCACTGGCTGTATCCCTCATCTGAGCTACCCTCTTCCTGATTTCACAGCTTACTTCAAAACAGTCTCTGGAGAATGAAGCTCTCTCCTTAATAAGTACCATCTTTCAAGCTGATGGTGATTGGCATTAGGCCATGTTTGCCTCTCCTGGGCATGTTTCAGTCTCCACTATTTTGTTTTCATTGGGTTTTACTGCTTTAGCGTTTTCTCACTTTTAAGTTATCCAATAATTTAAGCTTTCCTGTGATTCTGCCAGCCTTTTTCTACTTAAAACCAAGCTCAGTCGCTTGGCAGATTTTCCCAAATGCCCAGGTTATGATAATATCTCCCTGACTCTGAAGCACAATACATTGAGGGAGACTTTTTCAAGTCACGTTTTATGTTTCATCCTTTAGAATCACTTTTTGTTACAAGTCAGTTTCTTGTGGGCTGTTCAAAGAGCTCACTCTAAGCATTGACTTTTCTTGGAGTAGAATGAGAGCAGGAATGAATGAAATGTTATGGAAATTTTACTTTGCTCCCTCATTCAACTGGAAAAGGCTGCTGATGATATTCTGCAGGAGATCACAGAAACATAGAAAAGCTTGGGTTGGAAGGTACCTTGAAGATCATCCAGTTCCAACCCTGTTGTGGACAGGGACACTTTCCACTAAATCAGGTTGCTCAGAGGTCCATCCAAGTTGGCCTTGAATGCTTCCAGGGATGGGGCATCAACAGCTTCTCAAGGCAACCTGTTCAAGTGCCTGACCTTATTCTTAAGGAAGAATTTCTTCCTTATATTTGATCTAAACCTACTCTCTTCTGTTTGAATCCATTCCCCTTTTTCCTGTCACTACACACTCTTGTAAAAAGTCCCTCTCTACCTTTCTTGTAGGCTCCCTTCATGTACTAGAAGGCCACAATTAGGTCACCCAGAAGTCTTTCTTTTCCAGGCTGAACAAACCCAATTCTCTCAACCTTTCTTCATAGGAGAGGTGCTCCATTCTTCTAATTAGCTTGTTGGCCCTCCTCTGAACTTACTGCAACATGTTCATGTCCTTCCTATGCTGAGGACCCCAGATCTGGATAGTACTTCAGGTGAGGTCTCAGCAGAGTGGAGCAGACAGGCAGAATCCCCTCCCTTGACCTGTTGACCATGCTGCTTTTAATGCAACCCAGGGGACAACTGGCTTTCTGGGCTGCAAGTGCACGTTGCTGGGTCATGCCCAGCCTCCCATCCACCAGCACCCCCAAGCCTTTCTCGGCAGGACTGCTCTTGATCTGTTCATCGTCCAGCCTGTGGTGAAATGCAATTTAGTCTGTAGGTGCACAAAGCCAATAGTGCCCTCCTTTATGTACATGCATGGTGAGGATTTTTATTGTGAGTAGAAAAAATTCTTATTTTGCATCTGCTTCAGCATAGTGAAGTAGGTCGCAATTAATTAGGAAGTTTCTGGTGTGGTAAAAATCATCATATAGGAGGAATGCAAACACATGATTTTCAAAGAGAAATTTAATTCCATATGTGTTGCACCCTCTCCCCGCTAGGAATTAATTGCAAGTTTAAAAGAAGATTTGATTATGTCTGTTTAAAAATAAAAAATAAAATAATCAGTGACAAAAAACCAACTCCCTCCTCTCTCTGCCGTGCATAGCCACATTTTCAATACTGAGGATATTTAAATGATTCTAATTTAAACTTTTCTTTCATTAGTTTGCTCAAGTTGAGAGAGCGCTTTGATCAACCTCTGAGTTATATAATTTATTGGAGCAAAGAGAAGAGGATAACCCTCAGATGTCTTCTGTGGTAAAGCACTGATGCTGAATATGTTAAATGTTTGCAGACTGAGAGCATGCTGGAAAGGCCAAAAAAGAATAAACAAAATGTGACATGTTTTATTTTGTTATTTATTCCCTAGTAAATATACAAAACAAAAGTAAAAATAAATCACATCTTATTCAAAACATGGGCATGAGTTGCCTGGAATGCACCTCTTTGTGGTAGTATCCTCCCATACCATATATGATGTCAAGACATATGAAGTTAGCTTTAAGGTTGTCAGTGCAGCAATTTTGTTAAATCCCTGTAGCTTCGTAATATATACATTGTAAATCCTCTGAAGGACATTTGTGTACCCTTATTGACACGTGTCGGGGGCTCTGCTGTTCTGCTGCAGTTCTGTAGATCGGTGGTTCAGGTCGTACTTTACACAGCTTGGTACTTGCTACTTTCCTAAGGTGTTTCATTCAATTCACTCAGTTTTGCTTCTTTCAACCGTGGCATAAATCTGAGCACCTAAATCCATAATTCTTTGGCTGCTGGTGCTGACAGGATAATTGGGAACAAGAGCATTCAGATTTGCGTTTCTAATTCGTTGTGGGGGTACAAATTAAACCAGTTGAAAACGTCGCGTGGAAATGATGTATCAACTGACAGGGTGAGTAAGAGGGAGAAAAATGGGCATTATGCAACAGGATAGTATGAGTCTTGGTGAAACCTCTCTGTGAGCTGCAAAAGTAACTCCTGTGGTATAGCTGTCCTTCGAATCACTTGACCTTCTCACTAAAGTCTAATGAATGAACTTGGATCAGAATAGCTAGCCTTCTCTCAAGTGCTGCTGAGCATCAGTCAGGCTTACTGAAATGACACACCCTGTAAAACATAATGTTAGAGCCTTGCTGTTTTAGAGAAAATTAATATGCAAAACTGGAAATGCTGAGGTAATTCTGTGAATAGCATATTTTAACACATAGTGCTTGGAATTCAGTGTTAGCTTGTGCAAATATTAGCCCTGAAAGATGCTGATGGACTTGCAGATGAGATGTTTATTGCTCATCTTGCTCATCATCCTCATTGTTTGCTCGGTGGGGGAACACATCTTCAATAGACTTCTATCTAAGAGTTCCAGCAATAGTATAGCTTATGCTGCTATTGTCTTCTGGGACTGAAGTTACTGGGATGGCAGGCTTCTTAAAAAGGTCTGTGTCAGACCTTTTTATGTAGTTAGATGACTATTTTGGTGTACTGATCAGTGTTCATTAATGTTCATTTACACCAGTTAGCAATCTAGCCCCCAACAGTAATTTAATAAATACTCTTCTTTACTAGGTTACCTAGCGGCTGTGGAGTCCCTTCTCTTTGTAGGTCTTAACAGTGGTTTAAACAGAACAATTTAGGTCTACTTAGTCTTGCCTCAGTGTTAAGCATTTGCCAGGATGATTTAATGCAGCCCTGATCTTATGCTTCTGTGTACTGTAACTTCAAAAACTGGATCTATGTTAGGTTCCTAATAGTGTTTGAACAACATACAAGCAGAGGATAGGTGCAGGATGGTATAACTCTGTGCTAATGTCATCTTTGTTTCCAGAGGGAGAAGATGTAAAACATGTGGCAGTACTATTTACACAATAAAGAGCTGCATACAAAGAGTAAAGCGATGTTTGAGTGGACAGTGAAAAATGGTAGTATATCATTTGCCAGTTACAAGAAAGGGAGAATAAAGTTTGGTAAAATGTCTTAGGCATAAGTATGAGTACATGGAATATCTGTCTTGGAGTCTTATGGGACGTGCAACCACAAGTGCAGGCGTAAGATGTAGAGGACTAAGGGCCAGGATAGATTATGATATGATCTGGTCTATCTGCCTGTGTTCATCAGGACAGAAAACTTGACAGAAACAATACACAGGCATTGATCCCAATTGCTTTTTAGTTGAAACACATCTTCCCAAAACCGGATTGATTTGAAATGATGAAAATTTTTCCACTTCTATTTTTAGTTGCTACCATGGTTAATCAACTTCACTGTTCAAAAACCAAAACAATTCTATCTTATTTTATCTGCATTTGCTGGCTTTACTTGCAAGATACTACTTGGAACTTTTATCATTTGTTCAAAGAAGTCCTTTAGGATTTAGTAGTTTTTATGTGAAGATACCAGTATCGTCTGACTTCATAAATGAAACAGATATGGCCTTTAAAGTCTGAGCATTTTCTCCAGTCCTTAGAATATTTCTTTGGCTCTTTCCGGCACCCACTTAAACTTCCAACAAATTTTAAAAATAATCTGCATCCCAGATCTTTATGCAGTATTTTTAATCCTTTGGTTTCAACCAGAAAAAACTACCTTTTCTCCCCTTCTTCCTCTCTAAATCCATCAACCCTTCTTAAATTGGCAAAGTAATTGTCCTCATAATCAATTAAACTCATTTGCAAACTATGTCTCTGGGAATTTCAATTTTCAGTTGCAATTTCTGCCTAAATCTTTCCTTTCTATTAGGTTATTTCACGGTTCCTTCAGTTTCAGGGAACTGGCTGTCTTGAAGTTCGGTGTTAAGACTGTGCTTTTCTTAATTCTTCCTCCATATTTTACTTTCTTCACTGATCCCTGCTGCATTTTCTCTGCATCTGTGCCTTGCAACCTTAACATTCTTCAGTGAGTTTACAACAGAGATAATCCATGAGAAATGGGATTTTCCATTCATATAATCTCTTCAACAGGACTGTGATGTGAAGATCCAGGCTACCAAAATCTTCAGCTTCACCAGCTGTGCCATTCACCCCATTGCAGGGTACTGGGAAGTATTTCTTAGACAGGATTTTGGCTTAGTTTTTCCTCTTCAACTCGTTCATAATCTATGAAGTTCTTTAACGTGTCATTCCATAATGGAGTCTTTTCCATTTGATGAGATGCAATGGAAAAAAATTATGTCCTTAGCAGAGATATACAAGATAAAGAAAGTCTCAACAGGATTATGACTTGAATTTGACATAAAACCCAAAGTTTTTTCAGAATTTTGTATGTCTACGTGAGGAAGTAACAGGCCAATTGGAACTTAGGTTAATAGAAATAGTACACTTGGAAAATGTATTTTAACTCCAGTCTTTAAATAAATGGGGACAAAGAAGTCAAAATCAGTTAAGTTGGAAGAAAGCAGTTGATTGATTATTGGGGTGAATACAACACAACACTGCCTCAATTACAAAGGAGAAAAGCAACTTTGGTTTGTCAAGGAAACAGAAAACCAGATCCCCATGGATTTGGGATCCTGCTTAGGTCTTGCCTCTTTCTTACTAGGTGACCAGATATACTGGGCACTCTGGGATCTGTTGGGCAGTTTCTATTGATGTGTGTGTTTGCAGTGGGGAAGAAAGCACTTCTGGCGGTAGGCTGGAAACATGTAAGATTTGGGACCGGGGGGAAGCGCAAAGACTAAATTAGATCACAGAATCACATGTTGAATATGTGTGACTTGACAGGTTGGAAGAAGGGGCTTGTTTTAGTTATACCCCTCTGCTTTTAAGACGTGCTGGGTGTGCACAAAAAAGGTTCACAGAAGTGCATTCCTTTGCAAGAAGTCTGCACAGCAGCTGGGCTTTGTCCCTGTGCATTGTCAGCATGCAGTGCTTAGTAGTCTTTCTGGGTAAAAGTCCCATATCACAGTGGTGTATCACTTTGAGAGGAAAAGGGATTTGAGACAAACTGAAGTGGGTTTTGGATGGTTGCCCCATCAGGTGACTGATGGCAGCCTCCTTCTCTCAGATATGCACACATGATGGCAACATGAAGTGACTTAGCCTCATATGGGACCAGGATTTGGAGCCTGGCAAGTGTCAATCCCCCATTTCAGGCAGTCTGTGGAAGGGACAGCATTTGGAAGAAAAGATGATGTTGACTTTGTGCTTTAGGGCTTCTTAGAACTCCATAGTACACGCTTGGCTATGCTGCACTGATTTGCTGAGTCCTTGAATGCTTTCCACAAGCTCTTGTATGGTCAGAGGAGGGGTCTTTTGTTTTTTTTTCCTAAACCAATGTGTCTTCAAAGCACTGAAAGTTCCAGTGAATTGAAGCAAGTATTCAGACAAATTGGTGGGAAGGGCTCTGTGTGAATGTAAACCAAACTGATTTTGATCTCTCGTGAGGTGGATTTCAAGACTCCCTTCTATCACTCATCTGGGTCAGGAGAAGTGCTGCTCCCAGCTTGGAGTCCTGTGGCTTGGGGGGCTCAACTGGGGAGAGGGAGGAAGGCTCATGATATACAGCTGGATAGCCCCAGTTAAAAAATAAAAGTGCTTCCTTCCATACGCGCTTTGGCTAACAGGATAGGAACACTTGAGCTGCCACAGGCACATACAAACAATATGCTTTAGGGAAAGACCACAAATATGCTAAAAATCGTAATCTGATAAACTCATATGCTTTCAAGATACAAATGTCCTGTCATTTCTTTTCGTGACAAAGTCATGTCATTCCTTTTCATGACAAAAACGATCACTTAAGACTTTACCACAGCTTAATTATTCACAAAGTAAACATCAACAAAACTGAGCTTTTTCAACACCTAATGTGCCTTTCACTGTGCAAATAAATGGCACCTGATCCTTCGATATGATTTTTCTAATAGGAACCTGCAGTGCAGAATCACCATTTGGTTAGACAGCTGAAGAAAAGCAGATTAGATATGCAGATATGGAGATTTCTTTTCCAGACCATTTTCCATTTCTGAAACTTATTTTGTTATCTCCATTTTAATCATTCCAATGCAATCAGAAATTTCTTTCCAAACTCCTGAGCCCATCTTCTCTTGAAGAGCAGAATAGTTTATGACTGCTCAATTTTTTTCCCACCCGAGACTCAAAGCAGCTGCAGGCTTCATTTTGTTTCTCCTCCTTCCCTCCCTCCCAGATTAAAATCCCAGAGTCTTGGATCTTGGCAAGAAAGTGCATCAGGTTTTTTTGCTGTGTGGGTTACTGGGGGCTGGCTGTAGAGGAGCAAAATGGAGTTGGGTTTCCATGCCTGCCTGTATTGCATGTGCAACCAAAAGCAGCTGTTACGGAGCACCCAGCTGGATTAGGGGGGGCTAATTTTTTACCTTAATACATATATAAGAGGTGAAGCACCTCTTACTCTTGCTTTGTCCTGGTGCTGGCAACATTTGAGTTACTTTCTTAGCCAATTCTGCTCAATACAGGATTCCTCTCCCCAACACTGTTTCTGAATACATTTTGGTATTTAAGATGCCCTGATTTTAGTAATTCATGCTATTGTTCCATGGATGTATCATTTTTCTGTGGCTTCAGGTTTCTACTGCCATTCAGATCATATTAAACATGGTTTTTCCTTTTTAAATACTAACATCTAGGATTAATTTAATCCCACATTTTTTCCTGGAGAACTTAAAGCTTTGGATGAATCACTTCCAAAAAAATATTAACATGTCCAAACCTCAGCCTAAACATCAAATTGAACCAGAATTCAATAGGTTTGGATGAAAGCCTGCTCTTGGGCCCTCCTCAGAGTACACACTGAATCAATGTTGAATCTGTCTTAACAAGTCTGACAGCCTTTCTGCATTGCCTACTACCTTCAAGTCTTCTGTTTTAGGGAGTTTCTTCTGCGTGATCTATATCTGAAGCAAAAACCCTGAGAATTAGACAGAATTAGTACGAGAATGGAAAAGGGATTATTACTGAAACCTGATGTTGCCAATTTGCAACTTGTTTTTCTTGCAAGTAAGACTTTTTAGTATCTTTCTTAACAAAGGGAAATATTTTTCAAAGAATTTTGCACTTTAGGCTCCAACTATTTTAATGGAAAGAGCTGAAAGCAGTCAGAGTTCCCTAGCAAGAGAAATTCCAGGTCTTCCCGGGTGGGGAAGTTAAAGTCAGCAACTGAGTGTGATGTATTCAATTGCATGACACAAACACAATAGTAAGGAACTTGTAATTCCTTAAAGCTGAGCTAGGGGATCACATGACCCATGTTGTTCTTATTCCCAGTTTCTTGGAAATTCCTTGAGTTTTCTCTCAGCTCTAAACATGACTGCTTGTAGGTTTTTCTTCTACTGATTAGTGTTACCCTTTCCTTCAATATAGAAAATGTGCTCTAGTTCACTTTTTTGAAGAGACATCTTAGGAACCAAAAGCAATTCTATGTCACATATAAAACTGCAGTATTGTAAGCAATACATGTATTATTCAGCTATAAATCAGCAGAAATGCTTACGCTTTCATTACACTAAAGCAGAACCATCTGTAATGTCACCCAATATGGATGAAAGGAGCCCACTGGAACTCACAGGAATTGTTAATGGGGAAAAAGACAGAAAAGTAAGGGTTGTAAAGGCCTTTGCATTTTCAGTGAAAGGGAGATAATTCTTTTTCTATAACCTGATCTTTAATTTTATAGAAAAAGGAAAATGTAATTGGTCTGGGGATAGGAAAAGAAAAATAGTAAAGAAAACAAGTATTAGAAGAAAGAAGAGTAAAACCTTCAAATTGCTCACAAGTTATTTGAGTTGAACTACATTTTGTAATCCACTACCAAGAGTGATGTTTTACTTACCTTGTAAACATCTAAAATATTTTGGGTTCTCCAGTAACAGTGCAAATTCCTATACTTCCTTTTGTTGAAGTTGGAATGGGTTCATATGGCTGCTGTCTCTCTTCTTCTGCTCTGTTTCTGTTCTCATTGAGGGTCTCTTTTTCTCCTGTTTTTCACAAACTTTGCAGTCTCTGCTTCCAAGATACATGTATCTCTTTCACCTTGCTTCTTGATGGGAATTCTCTATTTCTGGCTTTCATCTCTTTTGCTTCTCACTATGGAAGATGCATTTTATTCCCTCTTTTCTTCCCACCCCTTATGATGGGCTGTTATCTATCAGTTACCCTAACCTGACATACAGGTTGCAACCCTTACAAAGGTCAGACCTGGGGTGAGGTTTGTGTCCATCTCTGTCTTCAGAGAGATCTGAGAAGCTTGTGGCTGTTTTGCTGTCTGAATTTCAGCACAGTGAGCTGAAATAGTAAAAGACTGGGGCAAAAGAAGATAGATGTAACAGGGGTAAGTAATCTGTTGTCCTGATGAAAAGCTCTGGCAGGACAAAGTTAAGGAAGGCTGAGCTGTGATCCTTGTGTGCAATAATGTTCTGTCATTCATTGTCTATCCCATTCAGTTTGGTTCATGGCAATTTTTATCTAAATAGGCCCGGATTTGATATTTATGTCCCAGTGCATATGTTGTGATGAAATACACTGTTTTAATAGGGAGTATTGGTTTGGGTTGTTGAATGCAGTGTCCTTGCCCTTAACCAAAATAAAAAACAGACTCAGTGCACACATACAATGAAGGGAGGAAAATGCATATAACCTTATGATGTTTCATCTAATATAGTTGAATGCAGTGGTAGTCACTAGCATTGGGCTGTCATCCAAAATTCAGCCCTGGAGCACTTCTAGGGGCTACATAGAGTTGTCCTCTTGGCTACACTCCCCCTCTTTACTCCTCCTTCCCCCTGCTCTTCCCTCTGCTCCAGTGTCTGAACTAAGCAGTTTGGCAGACAGGAGAATTAACTCTTGTGAGACTGGGAAAGAATGTGAAGGTAACCTGCTCCAGCAAGGCTGGGGTCTTCCAGACTGCATATTATTATTGCTGCTGTTAATAATAATTATTTTCAAGCTTAACATTCGGGAAAGTCTAGGACAACTGCATGTTAGTGTCATACAGTTTTTTGAAAATAGGGGAAGAATATCTTTGGCAATGATAACTCTGCCATAAAGCAGAGCTTTACTTTTACGCCAGCACCTGTTCTCATCATCACTGCTTCCTTTACCACTTAAAGCACAACTGATTTCACTATCACCAAGGCATCGTGTCTGTTCTGCGCAAGAACCTGATTTTCTTATAGTGTTCATAGTTTTGTAATGTCCAGCATTACGGGATCTCCAGTACCTGTTCCCTGAACAAAAGAGAAGGAGACTTGATAACAAGTTTGGGAAGTGTCAAAAAGGCCAATGGCATCCTGGCTTGTAAGAAGAATAGTGTGGCGAGCAGAACCAAGGCAGTGATTGTCCCCCTGTACTTGGCACTGGTGAGGTTGCACCTCGGGTACTGTGCTGAATTCTGGGCCCTCACGCTACAAGAAAGACATTGAGGTGCTGGAGCATGTCCAGAGAAGGCCAATGGAGCTGGTGAAGGGTCTGAAGCACAAGTCCTGTGGGGAGTGGCTGAGGAAGCAGGGGTTGTTTGGTCTGGAGAAAAGGAGGCTTGGAAGACCTTCTCAGTCTCTCCTACTGCCTAGAAGGAGGATGTAGTGAGGTGTGAGTTGTTCTCTTCTCCCAAATAACAGTTAATAGGATGAGAGGAAATGACCTCAAGTTGTGCCTGGCACGTTTTAGACTGGATATTAGGAAAAATTTCTTCACAGAAAGAGCTGCCAAGCATTGGAACAGGCTGTCCAGGGAGGTGGTGGAGTCACCACCCCTGGAGATGTTTAAAAGACCTGTAGATGTGGAGCTTAGGGACAGGGTTTAGTAGTGGCCTTGACAGTGTTGGGTTAATGATTGAACTCAACAATCTTAAAGGTCTTTCTCAATCTAAATGATTCTATGATTCCATAATTACTTCTGGGCAAGGCAAATGAGCATGCCTATTCCAGAATTTCTAATCTTCCTTCACTGTCTGTTTTCATTCTGATGTCTGAATGCAATTTTGGGTCACTGAAACCTATTCCTGATTATCTCTTCAGTGTAAATACAATGCATTTCACTTTATTCTTATTCTCCCCCCTCAATCTTTCCCATCCTTTCCCTACTTGATATCTTGTCTTTTTAAACTTTACATTGTCCTTTTCTGTTTCACATTATTTTATTGTCCTTTTTTCCTCTTCTTCAAACCTATATTTGCTTTGCCAAGTTCAAGGTCCCCTTATTCTTCCTTGGCTTTCACCCCATTTCTCTTCATTGTGTATTTTCATTGCTTTATAGCATCTCCCACTTCAGTGTGCTGTCTTTGTTTTCAGCCAAAAGGCTTTCTGCTCTGCTGGGAGCATGCAGCAGGCTTGCTTTATTGGACAAACTGAGAAGTGGTTTGTGTAATAATTTCTAGGTGGTGGGTCAGAGCTCTGCCCCTGTGAGCTCTTGGCTCTGAGAGGGCTGTGCTGCCTGCCGCATGGCGTGTCTTCTCTGCTCCTTGCCAGATCACAGGGACTCTGTCCTGAAAGCACTGGACAGAGAGCGGAAGATGCTGGCTACAGTTCCTGAGAGCTGCAGCCAGCAGTTTGCACATGGAGTCTGTACATGGAGTTTGTTTTTCAGTCATTCAGTATTTTCAGAATTTCTGTACTGTGAACTTCACTGGGAAGGAACTTTTTACCTTCTGCCAGTCTATCAGGATGGGCCCAAAACTTCAACTAGGGTTTGGGCCTGCTGCAAAGTAGTATCTTTAATAAGAAAGGTTCAAATAGTTGGGCTCTTGAAAACTTTAAAAAGCCCTGATTTTTCAAGGGTAGTTGTTGTCATTGAACTGCAGAGTACTTCAACAAGTGAGAAGGATATCACTGCTGCCAATTTAAAGACCTTATTTGAGTGTTAGGGAGTGTGTGTGTGGGGGAAGCAAGACCTGGAAACAGGCATAAAACCACTGGGCAGGAAAGTGTCTCCACGACAGCAGGGTATTTTGCACCGCAGTGCAGCTTTAGGCTGTGTGGTGGCTTTGACTCAGCAACTGCTGGTTGCCTGGAGTGTGGGGGATTGGTTTGGAGGTTTTGCATTAATAAAAGTTAGTCCTACAGCCACATCTCCATCCTCTCATTCCAGAACGGCATGTTGTTATACCAGTGGAATTACTATGCACTCCAGACTTTAAAACCATAAATTGCTAATGCCAGACTGTTCTGATGAGCAGCTTTTTGATATCCTTTACATGTTAAAAAGTACTCAGGCCTGTTGACAAAGCAAAGAAATGGTGTCAAAAATAATTTTAAAACCTTTTGACCTGTAAGGTTTAAGAGAATTAGGCACAGATTCTTTGCTTTAAGCCTCTTGGTGACAAGAAATATGGTCCTATGCTGGCCAGTTTGATTGACAGTGGCGTTTGTAGTTTCAGCTGCTAATACAGTATGCTCCTTGTGTATTTCTAGTGTGTAAATATAGAAGACTATTTGTCACCTGGGTTGATGGATTATGTGTAAGTGAGACAATGTGGTTAAGATTCTAAAGCATAAATGAAAAAGCATAAACTTTACATAACTCGTAATGCAATGCTTAATATTTGTAATGAAGTATCCTTATTTTAATCAAGAGAAACTGTCAGACTTTCAAATAAGCAAAGATTATGCCACTGCCATGGTGTGAGGGGTTTTTTATAGCTCCATGCTGCTAACCTGCATCATTGGATTTTTGACAACCATAATAAAATGTATTGGAAAATTGATTAGTTTTAAGAGACTTCTCATAGCCAGCTGCTTTTATTTGTAAATGTCATGTGTTCAGCTATTGTAGGCTTCTCTTCAAGTGGAATTCTTGACTGAATATGAACCTTAGCATAGGTGCAAAAGCACTCTCGTTTCACATTCTTCAACTAATTTTCAGCATTTTCACATGTACTCACAGAAGTAAAGTTTTCCTGAAGACTTTTCCACCATGAATGGGTGGCTATTTAGTCATTTCCCACCATGCCATAATTACATCTTATTTGTCCTCTTGAGATGTCGTAAATCTATAAGAATACCAAGATGACTTTGCAATTGATATTTTCATAAAATTCCAGAGTTTTTTTCAAGAAAACGAGCACGGTTAAATTATTGATTTTTGAATAGAGAAAAGAGGATTTGCCATGAAAAATGTGTTATCACCTCTTGAAATATGCAGTAAAATTGGCATTTTCAGCATGCTATTCTTATCTTTATTTGCTGATAGAGAGAATATCCAGAATTTTTTAGCTTTAAGGGAAAGGCTACGGTTAGGTTCATATTACTTAGCATTTAATAAGTATGAAGTACAAGGAAAAGGAGACAGAGCCCAGTACCATAACATTTAACGGATTTTGTTTAAGGAAAGCACTTTTCATAACACAAATTAATCTAAATAAATGAAAGTACAAAACTGCATCTCTTTTAATCTGTCTTTGAATAACATAAAAACATGCCTCCTGAAGTCCTTTTATAGACTAAACTATCCTGCTGACCCATGGGGGTTCTGTACAAGCAAGAGGTGCAGGATTTGCCCCTAAGCTGGTATGTTGTTTGTAAACCACTCTGAAGCAGTTGGCTTTGTGAGGCCACATCCTGCTCTTTTGCTGCACGCTGAGTCCCAACAGATGTCAGTGGCAATTTCATGTATGTTTTGAAAGAGGGCTGTGGCCCTTCAGTATTATTTTGCTCTACAGAGACACTACTAGCAGAGTATTTGCTTTCAGATTAAATTCTAATTTTTTTTTTTAATAATGTGATGAGCTGTCTGTGGCTGACTGCTGGTATTTAACAAAAAAAGTCTAGACTCAGAAGTTGCTGAAGTAGATATTATCATAGGTATCAGCATGATTAAGATTATTTAATTTGGTTTCAACAAAGAGGGATTCAATTAGGTGCATTTTATTATTTGTTCTGTTAGCTCATATATTTTCTTTGTTAGTTTAGAATCCAGCTTCTGAACCAAAACCTGCCCACAGCTGAAATGAGGTGCATTCTTAGATGAAATGTTTTTAAAATGTTAGTTATCTTCAATGGATTATTTTAACCAGCTACAATAGCTTCTTTTATACGTTTGAGTCTCTGCTGTATTCTAGACTGGAGGGTCTGATTGCCGCATTACTTGTGTGTCAGACTGTGTGTTTCTCACCCGTTCAGTGGAACCCTAGAAAGTCATTCGGAAAGTTGGGATAGAAGAGAAGGTTACAATCAATGGAGTTTATTGTTATCAATTCACCTATGGCTTGAGAATACACATTTATTAAACATTCTAACACAGAAAAAATCAGCAAAGAATATTGTTATAATAAGACTAAGTAATAAATAATAATAATAATAATAAAAAAAATTCTTAAAGAGAAGATGTCTAGCCTGTGTTTTGTGTGGTGTGGATGTTATTTCTCAGTTTTTAGTTGACTTTTTTTGTTTCTATACGCCAAGGAATTGTATTTATGGCTTGATGCTATGGACCAGACTTATTTATGTTCTATGGATAAAATCATTTAAATAAAAAGCGAAATAAACTTCATAGTTATATTTTTGTAGAGGAGCAGCTGTCCTTAACATTTTCTTACTCCATTTTTTGAACTTGATGAGGTTATTCAAAGACTGGGAAGTTGAGAAGAGACTATTCCTTGAGCTTCTAGCTATTACAGGTCATTATGTTTTGACCCTTCACTCCATGTATATTGAGCTCCATACCTTTCTAGGTTACCTACTTTAGTATAAAAAAAAGTTATATAGTTTGTGTGGGAAGATGCCAAGAGGTAACTATGCCATTGGTTGACTACCAGTTCTACTGAAAAAAATGTATCTTTGCCCTCACTTCATTTTTTTTCCTTCAGCATCAAGATGTAGATTTTTATTGTATTTTTCAGTGGTTTGTTTAATTTTGGATTCTTAATACCTTCCCAGAGTGGAAAAAGAAAGTTCGTAGTCACTCACCTCATTGTTCATTCTTGAAGAATCTGCCCTGTTAGAGATCTTCCCCTGTATGTACAGTATTTTAAGATCAGTTTTGCCGAACTTGAAAAATCAAGTGCACCTCCCTCAACATGTAAAAAGAACCCAGAGCCTTGTTTTTCTGCAGGCTGACATTTAAGAGCATATGTCAAACTGTCCATTATAGCTCCGTCTAGCAACCTCAAAGATGATGAGAGTAGCATCTACACTTTGGTGTTTCTCTATCATCTCTCCATTCCCCCTTTTCTAATAGTTATGATTTGTTCTATCTATTTTTTCCGAAGCAAAACTGTGATATAGAGAAAGATCCTAACACTATTCTCCTTTCTAAAAAAAAATAAATTAAAAAATTCACAATTCTTCTGCTTTTTCACATCTGGTAGAATGTAAAGATCATGAAAACATTTATACCTAGAGCAGCTGCAAAGTGTAAACGCAATCTGCAGTGTAACTTTTTTCATGCTCAAAACCGACAGATGAAGATACAAGGCTGCTCATGAGCAAGCAGTATCTAAAAGTAGTAAATGGGAACTCTTGCTTAGCATAGCGAATGAACAGAAACATTAATAGTTGATGGCCGTGGTTGTCATCCAGTTTATAGCTTTTCATTTTTCCAATTAGAATGAAAAAATACCAACAAACAAAAGCAGATGTGGAATTAACCATTTAAGGCTTTCCCAGTCTTGCCAAATTCTGGGTTGATTCTGTAAGGAAGACTGCACCTTTAACTTTTGTATTTTGAGGTTTAAGATTTATTCTAAGAGGAAAGCAGAGGAGACAACTTGGCTGATAAAGGTGGACTGATGTGCCAGGGCTTGATTTTTCCATGCCATAGAAACTGGTGCTACTGATGTTATGCTGAATTAGTGTTGATGCTGCAGAAACTTTTATTTTGAGGCTTTACCCTTTACCTTTTCTGCTCTGTTTACATTGAAAGACTGAGAGATGCAGTTTCTTCACCCAGAGCTCTTGATACTTGGGGTGTTTGTGATATGCAAGATCAAGCAAATTCCTGAAATGGATTAAATAATAGGTAATAGATTGACTTGGTTTGATTTCTTTGTTGTTTAAGTCAGTATGGTTTGGTGAATTAGAGAAGAGTCGGGTATCTCTCTGTTTGATGAAACCATTCCTGAAGTGAAGGGGAATGAATAGAAACAGGAAGTCATTAGTTTCTCATATTGCATAAGTTGCACCAAGACTTCAAGTTATGTCAAAACCAACATTGTGTACTAATGTATCAGAATGCAAATGTCAGTCTCTCAAACTGAGATTTTTTTGCATTTCTTCATTTCTTGCCTCATAATAAAGTGGTTTTCTAGCTCTCAAAAGTTTCAGTAATCCCAAATACTAGATTATCCTGAACAAAATTATTGAAATAATATATCTCTAAGAGAGAATAATGAAATTCACAGAGAAATGAAGTAACTCATGTTGCAGGTGGGCTGAATGTTGTACTTCATATTTTAGTAAGTGAAAACAAAATCATCCCTTGTTTCCCATGTGGAAAATCTGTCCTGAGTCTGCTATAACGTAGAAAATCTGACCACATGGTTGTTATCAATCCCTGCTAAGAACTATGATGTTGCAGTATCATCAGGATAATCTCTAGATATTTGACAGAACAGGGTTAAATTTCTCTTGTAAATTGTTATTTACCCTTTGTGTCTTCCATTTGGGATATGAGTGCCTTGGGACAGAACTGTGAGGAAATCAGCTGCGTCTGAAGGAAGAACAGGAAATCTCCAGGGAGAACTCACAGAAATAGGTGTGAATTTGTTGTATGTTCCAGTGAGCTAAGTAGGAAAGTGAATGGATTAGGATTTGCTGTGGATTAGGGAAACTGCCTGCACAGAAGTGGGAGAAGGCACAACCCAAAGAGAAGGTGGGCTGCAGGAATAGAAACCTGTCTGCCCGTCTGTGTTCTGGTTTTGTGATGGGTAAAATAAAAAGAAATTATTATTTTAAATGTCAAACTTTGCTTGCAATGGACTGTTTTTTGTCCTTAATGTACATTTAGGGAGCAGAGTGCTGAAAATCTGAAAACTATGCTTACATCAATGCATAATCAAATATACATGAGTATAAGGGTACTAGTCCTATTCTGCTGAGAGCCCCACTGACATGTTTTGTAGGGCAAGGCATCCTATCAGGAGGCCAGTGTGAAAAAAGCTGCTCAGGGACTTTTGAGCCCATGTGCCTAGGGAGTAACTCTCCAGTGCAACAGCGCGTGCAGAGTCCTGTCTCCACTGTTATTCTGTGGAAATCCTGATTTTAAGCTGGCTGCAGATGGCAAAGTGACATCATCATCCCACAAAGAAAATAAATGCTTGCTACTTATTTCTGTTATATGGTAAGTGCATTTCTTTCCCTCACTTCTGCAAACAGTCTATTATATAATTTCATTCTTCAAGGAAGTAAAGATGATGAGTAAGTGTTGGGGAAAATATAGGAAAAAAAAAAGGACAGAATACATCCATTTTTGTCCATTAACATTTTCTTTCCAAGAGCTCTTTTCCCAGTTAACTTTCATCTGGACAATAGTTTCCAAACCCAATGCAGTAGCTTGTTAAAATGCATTAAATTAAAAAAAAAGAAATCGAAAACTAGAGTCTTCCTCCCGCTGTGCTTGAAACCCCAGTCTACCTAGGACAACTGAGAGCTCTGTACCACACAGAGGACATGGCACTTTTGGAAGGAAGATATTTCCTTGTTATATTAATAATTTTTCCACTTAGAACATCCAGCTACTCTCAAACTTCTAACAACAAAGTAAAAGAACACTTTGCACCCGCTGACTAATTTTAGCTAACACAAACCAAACATTTCCCTCTTCAACCAGATGACCTTGTGGCTGCCTAGAAGTGGTTACATGAAACAGCACAGAGGCTGTTTGGAGGTGTTGATCCTGGCAGGGGGCTGATTTCATGGGCCTCTCCTGATGTCCTGAGTCAGGTGATGTGGCTTGCAGACGAAGAAGCCAGACAGTCAAGGAGGTCATCTAGGCCATGAACTTGACCTATCCTGATGGAAACGGCAGGAGAGCCCCAAGGCGAGAAGTGGTTTGAAATGAACTTTAGGCTGTAAAGCTGTCCCCAAACTAGATCAACCTGTCTACTTTGATTGTAATGTTGAAGTGGGGGATGATTATAAATTATGCATACTTTAGAGAAGGATGGTGGTGGTGTGCTTCACAAGCCTGGGGAGCACCAGCAATGAAGACTGGTGAGCTTTAAATTTAAAATGACTCCCCGCTGCTCACTGCTGAATTTAATCAGCTCCTTTCCAATGCAAGGAAACGTAAGAGCAGTGCCAGATAAGCAGCTCCACAGTGCTCCTGTACCTGCTGAGCTGTGTGTGTGGGTACCACCCACGTGGAGCTCTAGCAGGTGCTGGTGGTCTTTCCTCTGCGGTGCCAGTGTAGAGCAGCTTTTGGGGTGCCCCAGCTGCAGGGAGCCAATTTCAACTGGTTTGAACTTATTCTGCAGTAGGAGAGCGGAAGTGAGGAAGGACATGGCTTTTCCCCATGGTGTTGCTTCCCATGGTCTTGTATTTATGCTTGACATAAATGTTGTGTGAATCCTGTTTTGATGATCAGTGAACATTGCCATTATATTCCTACCCTTCACATAGATACAATGCTTTTAAAGTAGCACTGCTCCCTCTCTTAACACAAGTAAACAAAAAAAATCCTCAAAACAAAAACAAACACCGAAACCAAATCAGCTGTTAGTATTGATAATCTTATATGTCTCAATTGAATAACCCTAACCTCAGAACAAGTTGCTGGGTAATGTGCTCATTACAAAGATTCTGAGGTTCATAGCTCTGGAGGGCAAAAGGGGCCATTAATTACACATTCTGCATAAGACAGTGAATTTCCCTGGTGGTGCTTGCAGCTGGTTAAGTAACTTGTGACTGAATTAGTTGAGTGTGGGTTTTGAACACGTAGAAGGAATCTCCTTTTATTGATCAGAAGAGGAGTGACTGCTGTAGTTGTATGTTCTAACGCAAAGCAGCACCTGATGTGGAATAGTAGTCAGCTAAATAGTAAACAGAAACAAGGAAGAGAGAAGAGGACATTGAACTGCTAAAAACAGTCTTCCAGCGGGAATGAAAACCACATATATGAGTGGAAGAAATACCCTGCTATAAACCTTTTCCTCAGCATATATTGAGAAAATGAATATTTTATGTCTTCCTGGAGCTGGGGTAGTGTAATTGAGGGTATGACAAAAGATTTGTAAGGTCAGGGCTAAGTTGTTTTGGCAGAGATGTTGCAGGAAAATGTGCAAATATCTATGGCTAATCCTGTTACTGAAGGATGCCATTGCATTGTCTGGAAGATGCATTAAATATATTCCTCACACAGCTCTGACAGTGTATCTCCTTCCCACTTTAAAAACTTCAGAATATTACAATCTCATTCTTTTGTTTGTGTTTATGTATGGTGGACAGGGCTGCTAACGCTACCTATGCTTAAGGTTGCTTAGCGCTTTCAACCAGAAGGTCGTGTTTTTAACTGTCTGTGTTACCTCTGCCAAAGCTTAAACTGTTTAGGCTGAAATTTTCCAGATGGGTGTCTTCATTCAGGAGAGGTGGGGAGGAGGGGATTTCAGCCAAACTTATATCGGTGTGCTTCTCAGAATGAGCTGACAGAAAATGACTTTTTTTTTCATATTGCACAGGGAAAACGTCCTGCATCTTGATTCACTGTGGAGGAGGGGGCAGGGGAAGCAACCTTTCTGTGTCTATGCTTTTCCACTTGAAATTTGGCAGGTAGCATTTGATCTAACCTGGGGGGAGGAGAGAGGTGAAGGAAATGATAAAGTAATGGAAGACTGCACCTTAGAGTAGAGATAAGCTTTGCAATGTCTATGTCTTATGAGACTAATTTAATTTGCATATAAAACCTTAACTTTAGTGTTTTCCTGCATCTTTGAGTGCTTGACTGTGCAACCCTCATGTCAGTTTTAATGTGCTTAAAATGTGATTAGTAGGATTATTATTTTTTTGGTAGCAAAGCAAACCAAGCAAGGCTCCATCAAGGGATATCTTTTTGGCACCTATGCATTTTACCTGCTCTCCCAAAGTCTTCAGACCTCCTACTCTTCCACTGGAGTAAATGGCGCAGTGGATGGCTGTCACTGCGCATGGAATCTCAGCAGAGCCAAATCAGGTAAACTTTGCAAGTGGATATTGTAGCTCTTCCCTAAAGCCACAGGGTTGCTGAGACAGACCTCTTAGGCTTTAATGCAAGCTCTGGCAGGATTGCTGACTTAGGTACAAACCTTTTTCCTCCTTTTTTGAACTACTATGCTTATAATATTCTTCAGTTTACTTTCTTTCCAAAATAGCTTCAGGGTAAAAACCGTCACAGAAGGAAGCTTCAAGAAAGCCTGGAGTCAGGAAGTAAATTTTATTCCTTCTTTACTTGCAGCATATTAATTAGAGCCCTCATGTTTTTGTGCTTCTTTTTCTTCGTGTATATGACGAAAAACCTAATTATGATTGAGCAAAATGATTATTTTTGCAGTACTCGAGCTCTGGTAGTGGAGGTGAAGCAGGGATTGGGTGTATGTATAAGAGCGTGTATAAGGGAAACCAAGGGTGGGCCACAGGAGAAGGTGTCTGCATGTTTCTAGAGAAATGGATTACTTACCCTAGTGAGCGAATTTGTCAGTTGAGCTACAGCTCATATCACTGCAGTGTTTTTGCACTAGAGAGTATTTGAGGATAGCTGCTCTCCTGTATCAAGAAATACGGTTTTGTCTTAAATAATAGTGAGAATTTTAAAATATTTACTCTCCAGTAACAAAGGCTTTATACCTGGTAAGGTGACAAGAAAAGCACAGTGAGAAGAGAGGGAAGCAATTTTCATTTTTGACTAAACTATCAGGACTCTTGTAAAATTGGGTTGTTATCTTGAGTCTTATTTTCTGAATATTATTTTTGGAAATACCGTATGGTTGTTTCACTTCTTAAAGACTGTGATGGAGTATGCACAGCAGTCTGCAAGTTTATCAGTTTAATCTAGAGTTTTTGCCAAAAAGTATACTTGAAATAATCTTGATTTCTCTCTCCTCTTTTTTCTTCTTCTCCCCCTTTCCAAGTGTCTGGACTGTAGAGACTGAAAAGTAAGCAGAATTTCAAGGGGAATGAACTTATCCCATTAACTTTTTAAAATACAGTTATGCAGAACAACTTCTGAACAAATCACTCAACAGTCACTATTTTTACTGGAAGATACATTGAGGTGAGGAAAAGGGCTTTATTCCTCACGTATATATGTCTATGTGTGCACGTATATATGAACTTTGTTTCTGGCTCTTTTAACTGCTACCCCCTAAAAAGAAATTAAGTCTGCTTCAGAGTGTTTCAATGACTTCACCTAAATTTTACCTAAGTCCAAACCGTAAGCAGCCAGGGGCAAAGACTACATTTCTGCTGCTTGTCTGTGCAACATCTAGTAAAGCATAAATAAAAAATTGCTCTAATAAGAAGAAATAAGGAGTGTTATTTTATTACTTTACCTCTTTGAGAAAGAGGTAAGTTTCTTATTTATTCCTGAATATCAAAGGATTCGTAGCATCACTGCATATTTCAATTTCCTTTCACTTTTCGTGAATTCTATCTTGCTAGCCAAGTCTGGAGTTTGCTTCCCCTTCCAGACTGATTTATTCTATGGTTTTTACACCTACTAACAACACAAGCTTATGAATTAAATCTTCATTGAAAGAATTCCTTGTGTAGTATAATCATATAAACTTCAGTATCTCTTCCTTTTCAGTTTACAATTATTTTAATTGATGTGAATATATCAACTGTAAAAATAAAAATATACAGGTAATCTAGTAAAAAAATTTCTTTTGGTTCCCAATGCTTGACTATGTCTAATATTCTCCTCCTCAATGCTACAGAGAAGAGGATGCTTGTTCAAAGGTCCCTGTCTTTCCCTACTCAGACCTCTGGAAAATCCCGCAGAAAACTGTGGGAAAGCTATAGCTGTAGAGGCTGTAGGAGGGTCTTCAAAACTTTTTTTTTAATGAATATGGGGGCAAAGCTCTTGAACTAAACCTGGCATTCTGCAGTCCAAGGCGACTTCACAGCTGTCATTCAGGACAAGTTATGGGCTGTGAATGATCACTTGCTGCTCAAGTTTTCTACCCAGATTCTTGGCCGTGCTGACTACAATCTCAGCCATAATGAAAGGAAGCAAATCAAACAAAGATATCAAGTTTTGCCAATCTATTTTAATCAAGGTATTTGATACAAAGTGCTAGAATGAAGATTATTAATATTTTAAAGAAAAATAAATTGGATAATTTGCATATGTTAGTGGTATCTAATACAAGGGTGTTTGATGTATTTTTTATATATAGCAGATTAGCTCCGTATCCTGGTATGACTCAATTAGAATGGTAGGAAGATTTTTGCAGGCTCATACTCTGATCTGGCCTATGACCTAGACAGATAAGACAGAGAGAACAGTCTGGGGCCAGAGCATCCTAGCCTCATCCTTACCTTTTTTTTTTTTTTCCACCAAACCTCTCCCCTCCAGCCCTTAAATAAGCTATCTCTCTGTCTCTCTGTCAGCTGCTTTTATCTTTACAGAACAAAAAAGAGTACCAGAAATAGCTAAGTGTGATACCGAGTAGCTGTTACCGTTGAATAACTGGGTTTGGTGAGACTTTCTGTGGGATTCTCTGGGCATGAGAAGACCATCATCATTCTGATCCCACTCAAGTGTTTTGCAATGAAATATGTGGAGTTTGGCTTTCACTCAACAAAGCACTTACACATTTGCTTAATCTGAAGTAAGCTAACATCACGTGAAAACACATGAATTAATAGTTGATTTCTTCCTCTCCTCCTGCTAAAATTGTTACTTGCTAAAAGAAGACCTAGTTAGAAGATCATGTCCTTCATCTTGTATTTTCATCTGTCCTATAACTGTCATTATTTGGGAACTGATTTCGGGGATTGTTGGCTTATCTGTACCTGTTTGCTACCGTCTTTCAGTTTTAAGCTCTTTGGGGGCAGTACTGTCTTTTTTGATAGCATGATCATGCATACAGTGACAATCTCCAGGGACATGCGGCCCTGATTCGGGCTCATTGATGCAATTTCATTATTCTAGGAATAAGATAGACCCTGTTATATGCAGGTTGCTTTCAGGCTGCAACTTCTCTCTGCCTCCAGTTTTTGCATGTTGTATCCTGCTCGAAGGGAGCAGTGGACATAGATATGCACTTGGGAAGGATTTTCTTTTCTGGCTGCAAAAGGGTCAGTTCTCATTAGTTCAGTGTGCTGAGAGTGAGGCACAGAAAGGCACTTTCTTATATAAAGATACAGCAAGAGCTGTTCACAGTCTACCCTTGCTACAGACTGAGGCGAGTGAGGAGTTTCTAAAACGTGAAGGTTGTTCCTGTCAAAATGTGCAACTTTTCTCTATGGGTTCTGGTGTAAAAGCTAACAATAGATTCAATCTTCTTTGTTGTTATTCCTGCAATTTGATTGCAAGAACATTTGTGAAGCCAGTTGGCATATGTCATAAAATCTGATTGATTGAACAGTTAATCCTTAAAAGCGTCCCTTTGAAATATTGCCAAGGTCATCAAGGGATAATGCCCATGTATACATGTCATAGAAATTACCTGTTTTGCCATTTTTATCTACCATTGTATAGCTACAAACATGCACAACATTCTAGTCTTGTCATGCAAAGTGTTCTTTCCCCAAAATACTGGGTTTAGTGATCCGTGTTCTACTTTGTTCTAATGAAAAATCCTTAACTATGAAGGAGATGATCTGTAAATTTGAGTATTCCTTATAAATTACTTTTTTCTTTTCAGTTCAGAACTCTTTGTGGAGGTTATTTTATGGAAAAGAAATATTGTGAACATTTTTGGAAAATCAGTTATTTTCACGTTTCCTGTGAGGTTCATCATTACTTCTTGAACATAAGTTGTCATTTATGTAAATGTGCCCACATAGGAGATTTTACTCAGTGCCACAACTCGTGCCTTCCCAATGCTGTACTAGTTACGTGAAATGAGATACTGTTGTTCGGGGGAATAAAAACTGCGTGTCACTGATGTGCTGTAAAGCAAATGGAAGAGTTTCTACTTTTCTACTGTTCTTAAGCAATAGCAGAATTTAGTTTTTTCTGTATTTGGCCTTAGGCACCACCCTCATGAATTTATTCACTTTTTGTGTATAATTCAGTTGCTCACCACTGCTGTACATTTGCTTTATGCCAAACTTTGCAGAAAAAAAACAAAACAGGCATGTCTTGGAAGACCCTATCCAATGTTTTCTTCTAAGGTTGTTGGAAATTATTTAAAATGCCTTTACAGTGGCTCCTAGGCACTAATATCCTATTATGCTTCTCTGAAACAGGATGAGTGACCTCCTGAGAACTTGTCATAGTATGCAAGTTTTCCTAGGTGACTCTGGCAAATAGATAACCTGTTGTGTCAGCTCTCATGTCTGAACTGAGCCAAGGTCTGTGTACCCTTCCTGGCTATGTGAAGAGATGATCCTTGTGCTGTGGATGGCATTCTGTGCTGCATTCCAGGAACATGGCCCTTCTTGACAGCTGTCACATATCATAAGTATCCACTGAGCTGTTTGTATGAAGCAGAAGGGGAAACTAGAAGTACATAAGAAAATTTCAGTAACTCATTCACCATAACTCAATCTAATTGAAATGTGCAGTTTCATGAGATCAAAGTGGGGAGGGAGGGAAAGAAGCTGTGATCATCACTGAACTTTGTTGGTGAGCAGGAAATTTAATATAAAAAAATTACTGAAATCAGCCAGAAAACAAATTTGCAGACTTTTATGGCAGAGATTCACCCCCTGTTGTTCTGAGGTGGTTTACTTTGGGAAATATTGCTATGTCTTGGAATTATCTTCTAAGGAAAAGATATCAAAATCGGCAATTAGTCCTTTACAGTAATGGTGCATTAGGTATCCAAATGCACCAGAAAGATTGCAATGCAATACTGATTGTTGTACTCACATGTATTCTTGTAGGTCCACTCTGCAGTATTTCCTGCATTCATTTTGTTCTGCTGGTTTTAGAAATGGAGGAGTTTTAAGCTTTGGCAGAACATAATTCATGCCCTTTAGGTATCTAAGAAATCAGGGGAAAAAAACAACTAATTTTAATTACATGGGAATTTCTGTACTCCTCGCTTTTTTGTTCCTTTGCTTTTAGCAGGTATGGCATGCTGCTTGGGGGAAATAATCTTTGAATTACTTTTACCACAAGCCAGATTCATGCGTGATTTAGAGGGAGCAATAACTGAACAGCAGTCTGCATTGTAATAGTAAAGGAAAAGACATAAAACACAGTCAAAGTTATCAGTAAAGGCACTGCTGCCAACTCTGAAGAGCACCTGGCTAGGTATTAAAGGACACAAACATGATCCCCTTACTGAGCAGTATTTTATAGACTGTAGTTCAGAGCCAAAGAAAACAGCTTTTTGAGCTTTTAGGTGTCCATAAACAGCTAGATAAATATGAGGGAGCCAGAATAAGGGATAAACAAGGTAGCTAAGTATCAACTTGCCACACTGGCTTTTGGAGCTCCTCAAATACCCAACTGAACTTGCAGTATATTACATTCCTATTGCTTTCCATGGTTCCTGGAGGTGGCGTTCCTAACGTCAGAGAGAGAGGGTCAATGGAGCAATGTCATGGTATAAACTCAAGCTGTGTCCTGTCATCTGTATAATTGCTGTCATTGCATAGTTGACCATATTTCCTTTGAGTTGGCAGTGACCACCAGTCTGTAGTCAGGACAGGGATTTGGAAGAAGAGCTGCACCTATGGTCTCTGATCTCCCTCTTGTAACTGGTGCCAGCATTCAAAGCATTGCAAACGGGTTTCATAAACAAATCTCATTAAATGTTTTTAGACAGAGGAAAGCACATAGCCATAAATAGAAAACTGATAAGTGGGCAACTGTTAAAAATAGCTCAGTAAGAAATGGTAAGTGGAGAAATAATGTGGATATGATAGCATAAGGAATATTCTACACACATACTTGGAGCCTTTAGCAGTTGCCAAAACTCTGATGAAGTGAATGAAGACCAAATGGGTTGTATTTCAAACACATACCATTACACTGAGCAACAGTAACATTTTATTGTTTCAGTCACATTTTTTGACTGAAGTAATAAAATTTGTAAAATAGAAAGAAAAATACAGGATTTATCTCTCCCTCCTGTCCTATTCCCCTCTCCCCCCATTTCAAATTCAAAACAGATCTCATGGTTAACAATATTGGCACTCAAGTTATGGAGATGTTTAAAAATCACTTGACAGATTCAGAGAAACATGCAGTTCAGTACACAACTAGAGTAATAAGAAATACTTTATTTCATATGAATTTTATGGTCATGGCTTATGTCTGGTGAAGCAAGAGAAGAAACTACTAAAGAGCTGGTTTCAGCTGCAGTCCTATGAAGATTTAAACATATGTTAGGTCTTATCCTGTAGAAGTAGTCAAAGGCTGGTAAATCATATGGTGCAAGAAGGTTAAAATTTATTGGTCTGTGTTTTAATTTTGGTCTGTATTTTGCTCAGATTTGGCCTGAATGATTACATTAATTAGTCTGAATCATGTTTTTCAAATTTAGCCCCTTTGCAGGTCTTGCTTTATGCTATTGCCTTGTAAGATGGCATTCACTTTTCCAGATGTAGTTATACATTACCCATAAGCAATTATGTAGTCTTCTGTTTTTAAATTTATTGTTTGTTTTAAAATGGCAGAAAATCTGTAATATATTCCTAACCTGAAGACAAACAGCAGAGTATTAGGACCACTGAATGCTTAGCTTGTTTTGTTTTAAGTGATACCATCCCATCACTGATGAACATTGAAATAATGGTTGATGTCATAGTCCACAATGTCTTAAAATCTGAGTTATGTGCATTTTACTTCTATTGTCCAGAGCCAAAACTTAAAATACAGTCTTATGTGCATTCATTAACCTTTTTGCTGTTGTTCTCACTGAAATGTCAATGTGAAATAAAAAATTGTGTGTGTTAAAAGGTTTTTTCCCAAAGTATCCTCACATAGGGATAAGTATGGAGTGGATGATCTTAGGTGCAGAATGCTCTCCTTAATATGAAAAGTGTACCTAATATTTCTCTCTCACTCTCCGCTTTATTTTTGCTC
Organism: Pipra filicauda; assembly: GCF_003945595.2. NCBI lineage: Eukaryota > Metazoa > Chordata > Aves > Passeriformes > Pipridae > Pipra > Pipra filicauda. The sequence continues at coordinate 1,773,534 of NW_024104287.1, forward strand.
TGGACTAAAAAGAAACATAAATTATAACTAAGATCCTTTGTTCTGTAGGTTCTTCTTTCAGGTCTTTTCCCAGAGGGTGGTTTGAGCAGTCTGCTTTAGCATGTCTGCCAGCTGTAATGCTTTCCATGTACCCTGTCCTCTGCTGGGTGGGATATGAAGCACTCAGCTTTGTGGCAGAGGTTTATGTAGTTAACAGCTGGATGTTGTCTATATTTTAGGTGCTAGGAACATATGTTGCAATAGGAGGTTTCAAGAACCTGTTTGTGAAGTACTAAGTAGCCGCAAATTTGTTTAAAATGCTTCATTTTTACAGAATGCCTTACAACCCTAGAGAATAACAAATCACAGTGGATTAGTGACATGCCATCTGATTTTGTTCTGAGATACGGTCACTTGCTTGATTCTGAACTGGGTTTTTGCATCAGGGCTAAGGCATTACAGTGTCATGCTCTTTCTCCTTAACAATGGCTTTCTAATGGAAGTTTAACAGTGTACTGTATATTGATACAGTGGTATAATACACAGTCTAGGCTAATGATGGATCTGTATCAATAGAGTATCATAACCATTGTGTACAAGCAGGAACAAATTATTGGCTGCGGAACTATCTGTACGTACAACAGTCTCTCAATTTCCACTAAAAAACTTTGAGTAGCAGCACTAAATACCTGAGCCAGATCTAACTGTGCAGTTCTGTTTTACTCTTTCATACCTATTCACTTGTTCTATTGACGATTCTGTTGTTCTTTGCAGAAACTTAGAAGGAACTTTGTGTTTTATTTGCATCATAACATGTCATTTAGTACTTTTTACTTAGCAGAAGAATCAAATCAGTGGTGATCTTCAAATGTGTACTTTAATAAATGCAACTGCGCATGCAGCCAAAAGACAGTATGTGAAAATACTTTGCAGATGCCCTGTGACTTCATTCACACTTCAGTGATTAATTGAAATGGGTAATTCCTTTAGAAAGGTAGTATATGTTTTCCTTGTTAATCTGTGTGGTAATCTGTGTTCCTCTGACAACTTAATAAGCAAAGGAGTTACATTATGGTTGTAAACCAGACAAACCTAAACCAGACTGCTACCTAATGAAGGTCAATTTTATTCAATTTTTCTTTCAGAATTCACAAGTTTGCATTATGTTCTTGCTTTGAATTGTAGCATTAGTTGCATATCCATCAGTATTTCTCTTCAACTGGGAGGAGTATTTCATAACTTCAATTAATTATGAAGCGGCAAATATTTGGCCTTATGAGAGGAATGTGAATTTGGGAAATCTATATGGAATCTATACGTTCTCTTTTCTGTGCTCTTTTTCTTTTTCTTTTTTAATTGTAGGAGGGGGTTTCTATGTTAGTGCTTGATTCATGAGGGTTTAACAAAGGGGATTGCACAGCCTCCTTTCAAAAAAGGGATTGATTCCTATCTGTTTCTCAAAAGAAAGTGTAGTTATACTGCAGAAAAACATTTTGTTCTTTGGATCCTGAACTGCCTTGGCAAGAGGTAGCACAGCTCAGGATATCCTCTGCTGTGTTTGCTACTACATTCACAATTTCATGTTGTTAGACAGGTGGGACTCTAATTATTATTACTTTTTTTTTCTTTTTCATTCTGAGATGATTTTCTCTGCTTGCACTGAGTAAAGCTGGAGATCTAATTTAGCAGCCCTGAGCTCACTGCAAGAGCCGTAGATATGTAAACCTGTAGTCTCTGCTAAAACAGTGGGGATCTTGGTCTGAAGATGTTTCAACCATCTTCTTTCCTGGACCTGGTGTTGTAATGCAGAAGACTTGCATGATGCAGCTTTTGTGTCTTATAAAAAACAATATGTTGGCTGTTTTTCTTTGGTGCACCAATTATTAATCAAAGATATTTTTCCTCAAGCACTCTGAATTTATACGCTTACAGAGAACCCAGTTTTGATACCACACCAGTGAATGGTAAATCAGTATGATTCAAATCAGGCTCTTAGATCCTTTGAAGAAGAAGCAAATTATGACCAAGATCAAATTGTCTCATGTGAAATTTTGGATGAGGTGAGCTTTGAATAAAACCTGTACTGAATATTAAAGCCAACAGTAGGAATTAATAAAATAGTAGTATCCACACTCATTAAAGGAATATTAATTTATGAAACCTAGAGTAGAGACATCTACAGGAAGATTTTTTGCTTTAGGGAAGTCTATTTGTAAGCATTTTCAAAGATGTACTTCTGCATCAACAATGTCCTTATTTTTGAGCTTCACTCTTTATTTTCCATGTACTTTAGCACTCATTTATTTTGGTCATAGCCAGGGAAATTCCAGCCATACCTAATTACAAGGTGTCGTTACGCAATATAATTTGTGTTGGGATAATTCTTTTCTACAATACATAACACTTCTGTCTGTACTGCAAATGCCCAGTGCTTTCATGTTTCTTTGAAACTGCTGAAATAATTGGTTGCCATTTTAGGACAATTCCAGTGAATGAAAAGGACACCTTATCATACTTCATCTACTCAGTGAAGGATGACAAGAACAAACCAGATCTAAAGATGGATAGTGGGGTTCATTAGGAGGAAAATGTTGGGACTGAGACTCAGGCTACAAATCAAAAGACTGAGGTTTTGTTGATATGCAAAACCTTTCTTTGTAACTCTTTCTCCTGAGAGAAATTATTTTTCGTAACTTTGCTGATTTGTTTGAAAATCATCTCTTATGAAACAAATTTCATCAGCAAAAATATTTTAAATAAATGTCACTGATATTGTTGCTCAAATGGTTGTGTCTGGAACTTAAGTGAGTTGGACTCGATGACCCTGATGCGTACCGTTCAATTCAGCATATTCTATGATTCTATGAAATAAAAAAAAATACTGTTTCTAACTGTATCTAATATAAAGTTCTACAAGTGTCCCTTCCTCTTCCTGGAATTGCATTTATATTTCCAGCTTTCTGGATGCTGGGGAACAGTAAGCGTCTTTCAGGTGCTCTTGTTTTTGACCCGTATTTTCAGAATTTGTTCTCTTCTATTTCCAAGTGCAGATATAGATTAACAGAGTTGGTCAGAGTGATTTGCATGATATGATTTGGGGGCCCCATGGGCTCCTTAATGAGGTATACAAACAGGGTCTAGAGTGGAATATTTTTCTTCCTTGCTTGTACAGTCTGGTTCACCCTCCCATCTTCTATCTCTATCACAGAGTTGGAGGATGGGGTTGGGAGCCTGGTTTCCTGTCTTGGGTTGCAGACAAACTGCTATTCTCCTGTACCCCTTTGGGTTTAAAGACTATCATGATCTGAATATGTTTTCCCTGACACAGCAATGATGCTTTTTCTGTCATCAAGATCTCTTTGGTCAATAATCTGGTAAGGATCAGATTTACCTACACTCATCAGATAAACCAGGCTGTTCCTGAAATATACTGCTAACAAAAGGATGACTACAGTGTTGAGTGTAGAGAACTGGGTGTTTTTATACATATATATGCATACATGCATTATTATGCTTGCTCTGAGTTTGGGACTGGCAACAGGACCTGCAATGTAACTCATGTAGCTGAATCCTTAGATTGAAGTATTCTCCATAACTTACAAGAATAACATGTTCCACTACAATAAACACTTGCTATGACAATTGCTGCTGTAGATAAGTAGTCCTGTGTTCATAACAGTGGTTATCTTTTCCCCTTACAGCATCGAATTAAATAGCAGTAAAGTGATCCCTCTATTAGAGTCGTAACCTGATGAACTAAATAGTAGTGTCATATCTATTTTCAGAAGCTTTGTTGCTAAAAACGGATCTTCACTCTGTGGACTGCTTTAGCCTTTCCCAAAGTGACAGCATTTCACTAGAAATAGCTTGCTGGGCCTTCTTGCCGAGCTCTCCGTTGTAGTGCCCTGGTTTGTGAGAGCAGACAGCTGGGCAAGTTTGGCGTTTTGAAGGTTGTGATCACAGCAGTTTCATAAGTGCTTTATTTCAGTTCTCTTCTGGCTGTGCCGGGGACAGGTGCGGTCTGGTTCTGATTTCACTGTTCCTCATTTCTTATCTGACCTGGTAGTTAATCAAGGGCATGAGAGAGGAACAAGAGAAAGCAGGAAAGGAATGGCCTGAGACAGACAGACAGCGAGAGTGTAATGCCGAGCATCTGACTTTCCTCACCCAGGAACTGGCAGATCTGCCTGTCATTCAGTGCTGCTCTGTGTACTGACACTGCCCTGTGCAAAATGGATTTCTGAGTGTTAACCATCATGTTCTTCTTTTCCAAAGGGTCTTCTGTAGGATTTCATTTGCAGAGCACAGAGGGCAATATCTAGGGTAATTCCAGGGCTTAGTGACTGTGATCTTTTGTCAACTCCACTTGTGAGCGAAATTAAACTTGGTATGAGCGCCCACAATCTGAGCTTGTGCAACACAATTCCTGGCCAATGAGTGAAAAATCATAAACCTGACAAGTATTTATGAGAGAGAAAAATGAGATGTCATATTATAACAGGAATATATTCATTAAATCTATCAATTTCACAGAAACCAAGAATTCCCTCTTCAGTAAAAGGCTTTGAGTAGGTTGATAAAGTCAGATATTCTTTTATGACTTGTAACTTTTTTATGCTAAAACACAGTATGTTTAAATTCAGGTCAGTATTTTCTAAGGAAAAAGATTACAAAAAAGGCTGAGTTAATGTGATGTTACAGTAGCCACTCTGTTTTTGAGAGGATATTGGCCAGTGTCTGTGAATCAGCTTATTGCAGCTGGAACCATACCTGGAAAAACCTTCTTGCAGAAGCAGTAAGCCTGGCATGGGTAAACCTTCAATGTCAGCAGCCTTATGCCACATCCCATCATCGGAGGATTTAATGCAGCAGGAAAATAGCAAAGACTTCAAAGAATAATTTCCAGTAGTCTTTCCCACACAAGGGAGGTTGTTCCTGAAAGAACCTGGAGTGTGAACTTCACAGTGTCTTCCTACCTACCCAGAGGAGCAGAAAGGTATCTTTTCTATCAGAAAGGAGATAGACCCCAAAACTGAAAATCTGGTCTTCAGCCTCTTGAGGGCATTCACTTTATGTGGTCAGATTTTCAGAAGTAATAGTCAGTGTGGTGGCGGTGGGAACGACTGAGTGCTATGTATACTCAATGTAATTAAACTTAATATCAGTTCATACTGTAAAATTAATTTCACTGCTACTAGCAGGGAATCTTTGCCAGTGTTGAGTTTCCAGCAAAAAATTTGCTAATGGAAGTCAAAGCACCGGTAAGACGGATTATAGCAGCACACGATGGAGCTGACCAATTCATTCACTGGGAAGGGGCCCTGACTTGCTGTAACTTCAAAAGTCAACTCATAGCCTCATGTGTAAACCTTTATTAGTGGAGGGATTCATACTATTTTTGGAAAAAGGGATGCAGTGCAAGAGGTGACTAGTCTGTCTGTGGGATCTAGTATGCCCGTACGGATGGGCAGGTAAGAGACATTCAAAGGGGGGAGAAAAAACAGAGTGGAAGCAAAGTTCAGCTGTATTTGTATCAGACAAATGTCATGAACCAATATATAAGTAAAACTGGGCAGGTTTTAGCAGATTAGATTGGCAACTGCTGCTGACAGAGAGGAGCTCTGTGCTGTTCCTAGCCCAGTGGGTGGTACTGGTTTCTCATGCAGTTCTCTAGCCTCTTGTATCTTTTCATCTGATGGTGGCATGTCATGGAGGCACTGCTTGTCTGGTTTCTGTTGCCTTGGGTTCAGCTACTGTTGGTGGTTAGAAAAACAGGAGGTTTAGGGTTTTTTTAGTTTGATTTTTTTGTTGTAGTTAAAAAGCATTTAAAACACCTTTTTGTATTAGTTAAATAATGATTGTAATCGCTGTGCTAAGACAGTTTACAAAGCGTTGCTCACTTTTGCCACAACCATGTTCCTAGATGCTACACAGATGCACAGTTCTTTGGTATGGCACTCATTCTTGGGTAACTTTAAACTGTCCTGTACAGAATCTGTAAGTGTGAAGGGTGGAAAAAGCATAGATAGAGACTGAAGAAAGGTGAAAGCTTTTACTGCTCAAATCCCTCCGTGACCTAGTTTTCTTTAATAGAATAGCAAATGAGCACTGTTCAGAGAACCATGGACATGATAACATGTCATGGATGCTAATGCATAAGAACCTATAAAAAATAAAAAAATAATCTATACGTGGTGTGTGGGATTCACATCACACTCAAAAAGTCAAGAAACACCTCTAATATTTTAACAAAACAAGTGTCTAAATGTATTTCATTGTTTGAGAGCAACACAACTTACCTATTATACCTAGGAATGTTAGCTCCTAAATGTATCTGTTCACAAATGGCAGCCTTGACTTTATTTTAAACTTAGCATTAGCACTAGGTGTCCTTTCAGTATAATTAATTCATCAGGATAATGAAGAAATATGGTCTAAAAAAAGTACAATTATACATGGCTGAGTAACTGTAAAGCCTCAAACCCCTATTTTCCAAAGTGAAATTTAAACTCTGATGTCCAAATAAATCACAGTTTTTCACTTAAAAGTAATGAAAATTTTTAGCTGTAGCCCAAACGTAAAACTCTCTAGAGGGAAGAAGTTGTATTGTGTGAGAATTGGCTTTAATAAGTGTAAACCCTCACTAAATGGTATCAGTTTTGTTTATTTGCCTATGGGCCACATTTGGATTAATCTGTGGGAACTTTAGTGTTTCTTATCACCCAATCACACAAAAAATGACTGTGTGTCTTCAAAAGAAAACTGAACCTCAGTCCTCCATAAGGTTACATCTTGTAGAACTAATCAGTCATCATCCCTATTGTGCACAGAGATCAAAATACAAAAATCCTTAACTGTACCTCTATTTCTGAACTTTTTGAGTGCTTGCAGTAATACAGTTTAATTTTCAACAAGGTTCCTGCTGGATAGTCAGGGTAGTGGTGACAAAGTCTATCACCACTTACAAATGTAACGACTAAGTTCAAAGCCTTGGGCCGGGGCTGTTTGTTAGCAAAGAGAGCTCAGAAACTGAGACAAAGTATTAACAATCAGGGAGCAAAGGGTGATATGTTGTGACAGCTAGAGGTATTGCGCTAATAGCCTGATAACTCATCTGGGAGACCCTCTGCTCGTATGCTTCTTTGTTATTCGGATTATTTCCTCCTGAAGTAAACGTGGGTTTACTTTGGTTCTTCCTGTTGCACCTACGTGGGTTTACTTTGGTTCTTCCTGTTGCACCTACGTAAGTGGAAAAAAGAAAAAGGTAAATAAATGCTGTGTACAAGCAAGATGCTTTCAGAAAGCTGCCTGTTTTTGGTTTTGGGGTTTTTTTTTGCCTGCAGAGACTGACCTACTTGATTTAATTTTTCAAGTCAATTTTAGCTTGTGAAACTTTGGGAGTTTGATTTTTTTTGCTTGTTTGTTTTTGGTTTTTGTTTTTTTGTTTACCTGGCTGTGGTGGCTGAATGACAGCTCCTCTTGACCCACCCAGAACCACTGCTGGTGTTCAGGCAGGGAAATCCCAGGGAAGGAAGACTGGTGCACCCCAGCCGGCTGCAGGCCAGGCAGTGAGGAGCACAGGGTGATCCCTGATCTAGAGACATGATCGGTGAAGGTTGAATTACCTGTTGGGGCCTTGAGGGTATGTGTGGCAGAGGGCACCTTGCTGGTGCCCTGGAATGGAGCAGCACACTCCTTTTTGTTGCGTGCTGTTGACAGCAGGGACACTGGATACCCCTCAGGAAAATGGATAGCCTCTTAGATAGCATATTGCCGCTCCAAGTGCTGGCGTGCCACCTTCCCCCTTTCCCTCTCTTTTTTCTCTTCTCTGTCAGCTTTCCTTGTGCTGAACTCCAGTGCTGCTCAGGATGGGCTGCATGAGGCCCCATGGTGGCTCAGGCACTGATGTTCCTCCAACCCAGGTCAATGTCCTGGGTGTAAACAAGCAGGAGTGAGGTGGAGCACTCACTTCTTGAAATGCTGGGATACTGGGGGGTCCTGAATGGGAACAATGGCAGCCCAGCAGGTGGTTGCTGTGAACCTCTCCCTGGCCAGGCTGCGCATGTTGAAAGGTGCCTCCCGTGAACTCTGCTGCCCTGCCTGGTCCTCATCCCTGGGATGAGTGTAGTTGGTGGAGGTCATTCCTGTTCACTAAGGTGGAAATGTTCCTCCCCAACAGCTTTCTACTACTTAGGTATCTCTTTCCTCTTGGGATACCTTTCTAGGAGAAAAACACATCAAAGTTGTTCTTGGAAATTGCTACTAAGGAGTAGAGGTCTAAGGAGTAAAGAATTTAATTTCCCTTCATTCCAAGGCCTTCACACAAACTATTGGGCTGGGCTTGTCCTGTAGCCGTTCCCTTTGCTTGTCAGAAGGAAGTCTGAAGCACTGCAGTGGCACCTTACACAGCAAGACAACTTTGGGAAAACTAATTTTTAAATATATGTATTTTTAAAGCTCTTCCTAGAAGACAAACTCTGTCTACCTTCTGGGTTGGTCAGGAGCTAAAGGTTCTCTTTGTGTGCCAGAACCACTTTGGTAGATATAGGTGAGTTTGGGGAACGTGTAATAACCCAATTGGCTATCACCAAAAGGTGGCAGCGTCTACATCTGCTTTTCATTATAGCCCATGCTGCTAGTTAATCCTAGATTTAGGTGCAGTGGGAACAGGGCAGTACCAATGGGTGCTGGATGAGTAACAACAGCAGTTCCATGTTTGCTTAGTCTTGATGTTTTGTTGGCTAACCCAAGTGAGGATAAATAGGCAGACAAACAGATTAATGCTACTGATGGGCACTGGGAAGTCATCCATGTCTATATTTCATCTCTTCGTGGTGGCCCCAAGCTAATCCCTGGGTCAGAACACTTCCACGTCTGAGGATTCAACGTTCTGGTCTCAGTGTGAGACTACCCAGAAACAAGGGTGCTGGGAAGAATCGGCACTGGGATTTCTACAGCAAGAAACAAGGAATGCAGGCTCAGCAGTGCTGTGTCATGAGATACAGTGCAAAATACTCAAGTTAGGCCATAAAGGAAAATACAGCTCATGTGCATTCAGACGAAAATAATCTTCCCCTCCCTCCTAAAAATAGTCTCTACATAGCAAAAATAAATGCATCTCTATATAGTTGTATTTTTAACTTTGGGGGTAAACCATTTTTCATGTGGTAAAATGACTGATGATTGTCTTCACATTTTGTCTCATTTTTAGTTATTACGTGAAATAAAAAAATATTTAGCCAGCTTGAATGAATTCTTTTATCTCTCCTTAAAGGATCAACTTTTGTCAGAGTCCCTTAATGTTTTTCCTTCAGAGAAATATTCAGTAAGATTGCTCTGTTGCCCTTTTAATTTCCTTCTACCTTTTTCTGAACTGCTGTGTTGCCTCAAGGTAACACGTTAATTAAATTAGGATAAAAACTTTATGTTTCAGTGCAGAAAAAGAATTGGGCATGTTTGTTTTTTCTATGAAGGAATTTTTTGCTTTTTATCCTGTAAGGCCCCTCCGAAGTGCAACATTGACTGAAACCTTTGCAAACAACACTTTGTGTGCTGGGGCCTGATGTTTTAGTTCTGTTAAAATCAGTAGCTTCAATTGTAAAGGATGAGAGCCAGATTTTGCTTTGAAAGTCTCTTCTTGCAGCAGTTTACCTGCAGTCAAGTTCTGGTACTAGGGGGCTAAAGCGTCTCTGTCTCACAACATCAGCTGAAGTCAATGTTAATTGCACACTCGTACTCAGAGACTGGCCTTTAGACTTTTATACATACACTCAGAAATTATTTTAAGCTTATGAATCTTATTTTCCTGTTATATAACAGTCTCTTGCTACAGAAAATGCTATGCCCATACCTTGTAGACAAGAAATCAAAGGTGGGGGCAAGCACCCTTAGAAAATAACACACTCATATGTGCTTGCTTTTGTCATGCGCTTGCAGGACTGGTGTAAAATTTTCCAAATGATTAATATTATATGGAATACCAATGACAAATATTACAGATTTCTCCTCTGATCACAGTGGTATGAAGGTAAATAACAGAAAATAGTGCTGCTTGTTGAGAAGGGTGTTGTTCTAGCATTAGAGGTTCCCTGGATTCCCCTGACTGGTACCGAATCCATCCCTGGAATAATATAGTGCACTTGTGGTTTTTGGATAGTGCTTCTGGTTTAGTCTTAAGCAATTTAGACAGCAATTTGGAGCAATGTTCAGTAATAATAATATTGATCAAATGACTTGCTGGACATATAGAAAAAGTTTTGAACAGTTTATAAGTAAAATGAGGCTCAAAAATACTTAGGTAATATTATCCATTCATGGACCCTTGCTCCATAAGGAAAAGGGTTACTTTGTCTAAAAGTTCATGTAATACTTTCAGGTTTTGATGTTTTAAAATATATATTATATTTTTAATGTATTATCTAAGTAGGTGAATACTATTTTATTGTCTATGTTTATCAGAACATGCCAGGTTTATGGCACGATATGTAACAGTAAAAGCAAAATGCATTTGTATATCAGAACTTGACCTTTGTGACAGAATTTGATGGGAAATGTTTCTTTTTGAGATCTTTGAAATATTTTATCTCCTGTTTCAACATCTCATATGCATCACCATTTAGCTGAGTATGTAATATTTATATGCATTGCAATTTTTTCACATAAGTAGAAATGAAGTGGTTGAATTAAGATTACAATAGGATGTGAACAATTCAATATTAACATGAAAAGTGAAAGATTTCACCTAAAGTCTTGAACAAGGTTAGAGTTTGTGTTCCATTTTTTTACAATTTCTCATCTCTCATATTTTAAAACATTTTCAAAAATAGAAATTGAAAAGAGTAACGCTCATTGTAGTTGTCTAATTTATTGGATCAAGGTCTACAAGACTGCCAAAATTCCTGTCATTTCTTATTAATGACTTTGAAATTGTATCCCTGAGTCAGTTCTTAAAAGCTTTAAGAAATGTACCTAGAAATTTCCCTTTTCCTGAAGAAAATTAGGAAACTTAACTGCACCATGCTGATAAAGTCTGCAGAAACTGAACTTGCTAAGCCCCCCTGGCAAAAAGGAAAGGCTACCTTTCACATTGCCTCCCATTTTGAGAGGGGAAAAACCCCAGACTTCAACCTCCTAGTTTCAGCTATTTATATTCAGATGAAGAGTAGTGGAGTCCTTTGCAACTCCTTTGTTATCAACCTCTTTCTATCTCTGTCCACTATTTAGTGAAAAGTGTATACCTGTTGCTTAGGCCAGGGATCCCCGCATTTCATTCGTAACCTCTTCATGATGTGAAACCAATTCCTTAAACCCCAGGCTTATTTCACTCCATCAGTCTTAGAGTGATCTCTGTTTTTCACGAACAAGTAAATCCTGAAAGCTCAAGGGGTAAAAAAAAGATACCTCCTTACTCTAAGGCCACAGAGCTCCTCCTCTGACTCATCCCTCCTCTCTGATGAGTCTCACCTTCACTTGGTCTCTGCTGTGCTGCCTACAATACCCTTGCTGCTGGTCTGGTGGAAACCAAGAGCTCTGCAGCTCCAAGAGGTCCATCCAGTGCCTGCTGAGTTCTGATGTGTCTCTATGTACGTAGTATAGGGAGTTGTTATGGTGTTTATTTCCTGTGTTGATTCCAAATACATCTGAGCTGCAATCAGAGGTGGCACTGAGAGTGTTTCAAATCCTGCTGGGTGTCTGGCAGCACAGCAATCAGCACTGTGGGAATGGTACAGGCTACACCAGGCCATCCAGGTCTGGATGGGTCATTCTTTCAAGGATTCATTTAGCTTGGTCTGTAGGTCATAGTCTTTACTGATATGGCTCACGGGTCCCGTTAAGTTGTCTTAATCTTCACATGTTTTGCAAAATGCCATTTTAAGTATGTAGACACTTGGCTTCATCCAAGTATGCCTGGTGAATCATAGGCTGTATTATGAATTTTTTTTGGAAGAACTGTCTGCTTGCCAGGAATGAGGCACTTCTCTGTCCACAGTCTTTTAGGGAAGGAAAATAACAAAAAGGCAGGCAATGCATCTGGAATGACATATAAAGTCTCAGTATTTTTGTTTATTGAAGTAAAATGCCTCAGGCACATCCTTTATTTTTTGGAATCACAACTTGATTCTGAGTTATCAGACTCTGGAAAACCTCTCCCAAGCATGCTGAAAATGTATTCTGCACCTTGGAAAATACCCAGAGTGATTAAAGAATATCCCAAGAACAACAGACTAGCATTCTCCAAAACATCACCTTTTTAATTTTTTCCAAGATTTTTAGCAGCCTCCAAGATTTTATTTTAAAGACCTTAAGACAAAAATCTCTTCTTGCTTAATACTGATGGTAATTACATCATGATAGTAGAAAGCAACCTGACCTATGCTAAATACTTTCCATTTTGGCTATAAATATAGCTTTCCCTGTGTAAATCAATTTGCATTTCCTTTATTAAGTCTGTAGAAAGTTGCTCCCACACAGAGTCTGGGGATAGGAGTCTCCAGAGAGCAGCTGAAAACCCCACCTGTTCGGGCAAGCACTGAAGGAAGATGATGGATGTCAGTGTGACTGGTTCGTGCAGATGCCCTCACGTATTTACCCATTCATAGCCGACGCTCTGTCTTTTCCTGCCACGCAGCCAGGATGGAGGGAGGTTGAGCCTTTTCTGCCCTATTAACTTTGGCATGTTTGCTTTGCTTTTATCTCCCAGTCTCCTCTCCCCAGTAGCAACTGCCTTGCCCTCAGTCCGGAGGATGGCCCCATGACTCCTTTGTTTAACTGCTGTTATAAGCTGCTGCACAAATTGCTTGGCAGAGGGTGATTTGTAGTGACAAGGCTTGAACCTTATCCCTGGAGATTCACCAGATACCTCTGCAATGCTCTGCATCTCTCAGGACGGGGAATAGGAAGCCCGGCTCCCACTTCCAAGCCTGATCTTGCATCATCCCAGCTATTGCGTAACAGTTTAGCTGAGATGCAATGGCATGTCCTCCTTCTCTCTGTTACATTAAAATGACTCTGCTTGTTCACAGGAGGTGAGTGGATCCCTCTTTCCCATTATTTAGGGATCAGTATGCACACAGAGATTTACACGTGTCCTTTAAGAATTACAGTGATAGATCAACCAGATCAGCAAAAATGATGCTTTTTAAAAAAGTATTTTGAGAAGAAATGGGTAATTTGTTTAAGAAGAATGTATAGGGTGAAAATTGTGTATCCTTGAAGTGTCACAGTTTAACTCACATAATTTACCAGTATTGAGAAAATGGTAGAGGATTAGTTTGGAAGACAATTTTACTTTTATCCTCTTTTCTTTTAAAATTTCTTTGCTTTGAAATTTCATGTTTTGCTTCTCTTTATTTCTCATTTTTTCACTGAATCTGTCATGTGTGTTAATTTTCCATTGAAGTCTTGTTGCTGTTCCCGAACTTTTCCTAATTTTCACCTCATATTTAGAGTTCTGATGAAGATTGCATGATCTATTTTAGTCCTTTAACTTGAAAGTTTTGGTTTTGTGATTATCTTGCTTTTGTGTTTTTAAATTGTATCTGACACCTATTGTCCCTGCTAGAACTAAAACAACTCCCTTCTCTTTCCCACCATATCTTAGAGTCCCATAATCCCAGAGCTGATGTCTCTTTATACTCTCAAGCCTTTGAATGATAACAAAACAAAACTATAGACCTTCTCTCATTATTTTCCACCTGCAGAAATACCCAAATGCCAAACAGAGGCATGTGAGTGCATGAAGTCACATGGCAGATGTGGGGTTTTTTTGGCCAACTGGCTGCAGAGTTACCAGCCATCTTTTTTGCTGATCTGAGGGTGAGTTTGTAGCACCTAAAAGTGGCTATGGGAAGAAGCTGATGGGAGTTCTGTTGCTGGATTTGGGATAAGGAGTCACCAGGTGCAATCTCCCATTATTGTTTGTGACTAAATCCCAGAGACTGATTCAGGCTGTCCTGGTGGTCATGAGGTAACTTCTAAGCAAAAGAGTAAATGAACATAATTTCTCTTCCATCCCTGGAATAAGCTCATATTTTGTTGCTCTGATTAGATTGGTGCTAAGACTCAGTGAATAGTTAGAAAAGTTAAAGGTATCAGTAATTTTGCTATCTTGTGATCTTGAAGTATGGGTAGAGCTGTCTTGGTGATGATAAAGTGGGGTCCAAAAGTGTATATCCATACTTTCTGTCTCCTTCATTACAAATTTCAGGAAAAGTCTTTTGGCTTTGACTGATTGAGGGGACAACTTACAGTTTCACAAATCAACTTTATGCTGTTAGAGCTCGTGGTAGGCTTATGGCCTCAGAACTAAAAGCCCAAGAGAAATAAAATGCCAATGGCTTTGAATTAAGAGGCTCACTTACAGACTTAAATATATTCTTTATACTTGCAAGAATATATGCAAATCGTAAGAATTGTGGACTTTCAGGATAAAGTAGTTCAATTTACTTCGAAAAACAGAGCTAGGGTTCCTGTATGTTTCACTAGAGAAACAGAGCATCCAGCCAAGTAACCAAACTAATCGATGTATGTCTGGACAATGAGAATCTCTCCTTGGACATGAGTGATATTTTACATGGACTGTATCAGTGTATTGGTTATTTTTTGTGTTAGGTTATATTTTAGTGTTTGGAAGACCCACAAAAAAAAAATCATTGCCTTAAAGCATTCAAAACTGAAGCAGTTACTGCCTCAAAACAAATTTTTGTAAAACTTGTGATTCTCTGGTAAATTGGGAATACTGAAATATTGTTTGTACAATGAATATATTGTCTTGTTACATGCTGTGCAAAAATTTCCTTTTGCACCAGGGACATTAATGATGTCATATTCACTATATTTTTATGATACATTTAAGAAATCTTTGAAATAGTTGGAAGAAGTTTTTCTTTGTGTATTAAAAGTGTCACAAAATCATGGGCACAAAAGCACAGATGTTCTGCGGCTGACACACAGGCTTGGGAGTGCTTGTTTCTGCATCAAGATATTGTCTAACTAGATAAAACAGCTAAACATTTTTTTTCTGTCAGAGATCTAAAGAGATGAATGACAGGTCTTATAATAATGGTAAATATGCTTGGGGCAATGCAGAGGCCAAAGACCATGACCCTGCATTGGTAGAACACTGTTTGCAGGGAGAATCTTAAGAATTTTAGTAGACTCAAACATGCATGGGAACATTTGGGATGCTTTCAGCTTTTTTCTTTTTTTATCTCTTTGGAATAACTTATAAATATTTAAGAATGCCCCTGTGACATGTCTGGTCCTGTGTGAAAAAATTTAAGGGAATATAATTTAGAATTGTATCCCAAGTGCTTATAAGGACTATTGTAAGGTTAGAAATTCCCCTGAAAGCACTCATTTATAACTGTGCTGGAATCCTTATATGTGACTAACAAGGAAAATCCTGCTCGACAGGTATGAGCTAATCTGCATGTCACAGAGGATGAAATAAGTGGAATAAAATGACCAAAAGAATCATAGAATCATTTAAGTAGTAAAAGATCTTCAAGGTTGTTGAGTCCAACCATTAACACAGCGCTGCTAAGTCCATCACTAAACCATGTCCCTAAGTGACGCATCTGCTCATCTTTTAAATACCTCTAGGGATAGTGACTCAAACACTTCCTTGGGCAGCCCATTCTAATGCTTAATAACTCTTGGTCCTGTGCAAGGCTGAGTTGGATTCAAGATCCTTGTGGGTCACTTTCAACTCAGCATATTTTGTGATTCTGTGAAGAGACTTTTCCTAATATCTAATCCAAACCTCCCCCAGTGCAAATTGAAGCTGTTTTCTCTTGTCCTATCACTTGTTGAAGAGTGACTGATCCCCACCTCACTACAACCTCCTTTCGGGTAGTTGTAGAGAGTGATAAGGTCTCCCCTGAGCCTCCTTTTCTTCAGGCTAGACAAGCCCAGCTTCCTCAGATGCTCCTCATAAGACTTATGCTCTAGACCCTTCACCAGCTCCGTTGCCCTTCTCTGGACCTGCTCCAGCACCTCAATATCCTTCTTGTGGTGAGGGGCCCAGAACTGAATACAGCACTCAAGGTGAAGCCTCAGCAGTTCCGTGTACAGGGGGACAATGGCTGTCCTGGTCCTGCTGGCCACACTATTGCTGATACAGGCCAGGATATCATTGGCCTTTTGGCCACCTGGGCACACTGCTGGCTCATGTCCAGGAGCTGCTGTCGACCAGCACTGTCAGGTCATTTTTTGATGGGCAGCTTTCCAGCCACTCTGACCAAAGCCTGTAGTGCCGCATGGTGTGGTTGTGATCCAGGGTAGCACCCTTGTTTAACCCTTCACCTTGTTGAATCTCATCCAATTGGCCTTGCAACATGCATCCACCCTGCCCAGATACCTCTACAGGGCCTTTCTAACCTCCAGTAGATCAACATTACTGTCCAAATTAGTGTTGTCTATGGACTTACTGAGGGTGCATTCAATCCCCTCATCCAGATCATTGATAAAGATATTAAACAGAACTGATCCCAATACTTAGCCCTGGGGAAGCCAGACTGGTCACCACCTGGATGTAACCAGTCACAGTCACTCTCTGGGCCCAGCCATCCAGCCAGTTTTTTTACCCAGTGAACAGTGCACTCACTTGACAGGGGGAGAGCTGTAACCCCCCTTATGCAAGACCCAGAAAGGATCACTCTGCACAGAGTCACAGTGTGACACAGAATGAACATTTATTAAACATGGACGTCAGCTTTTACAGGGAGAGCAGGGACTTTTCTGGAACAAAGGTTGGAGACTGGGAGGAGTATTCCAGGAGTGCCAAATCACAGCAACAAGGGGTGGAACTGTCTGAACTTGGACAAATGGGAAACTGTCTCTGGGGAGAACAGGTGAAGCAGGGTAGGATGAATAAGGAAAGAGCTTACATTGAACCAATAGGAAAAAGGGTAACAGGGGTACAGTGCAGGGAATAACACATTTTTATAATAAAATATATTATACTACTAATAAAACAGTTGCACAATGGAGTAAAGGCACTGTGAAGCAAACACTCTTGCAGTTCTGACAAGAACATTCAGCGCACCACGACGTAAGTACATTCTTATATTTTTTCTTCTTCTTCTGAATTCTTTTCACTAATTTCCCTCAGCCACTCATAAGTCTCCATTGGGGCACCTCCAACACTCACCCAAGCCATGAGCATCCAGTTACTCCAGAAGAATGCTGTGGGAAACTGTGACAAAGGCTTTACTGAAGTCCAGGTAAACATCTACAACCTATCCCTCATTACACAGGACTGCTGATAAAGATGGGAAGTGATTTGGTGAGGACTTCTGCCAGCTCCCTCAGCATCCTTAGGTGGATCCCATCCAGCTCCATAGGCTTGAGTGTGTCTAAGGTGTGAATCAGGTCACTGACCTTTCCCCCTTGGATTATGGGGGGTTCATTCTGCTCCCTGTCCCTGTCTTTGAGCTCAGGGGGTTGGGTACCCACAGAACAACTGGTCTTACTATTAAAGACTGAGGTAAATAAGGTATGAAGTATCTCAGTCTTTTTCTCAGCCTTTGTCACTCTATTACCCTCTGTATCGAATAAAGGATGGAGATTCTCCTTAGCTCTCTTTTTTTTGCTGGTGTCTCTATAGGGACACGTTTTATTGTCTTTTGCAGTAATAGACACATTAAGAAAAACTAGTGAAAGCTGCCTTGCAGGGCAGATTGAAGTTTCTGTGCAGAACTAAGTGGCACAGCAGGAAAAGAATGCTGAAACGTGTGTGATGAAGAAACTAAACAAATACAAATGAGGTGATACTGACACTTCTCATTGAAAGTTTGTTAGTGTTTAAATGGCTCCTGCAGTTTTCTTGAAGGTTTGGAGCAGAACAGAATCTACACCAGCAGACTCAAAGCTGAGCTGTAGTTTAACAGAGGCAAGCTGTCAGCAACTTGATCACATCATCAAAGCTGATATAAATATACCAAGATGACTGAGTCATTCAGTGTCTGAAAAGTATCATGTACAGTGATTTATCAGTCACAGGGAGAGAGGAGTGAGCCCTTGTGATCTGATTGTTTGACATGCTGCTTAATGGTGTTATAAATTTGGTTATTGAAAAGGGGAGTCACCAATAAAAAGTGTGTTCACACACAAACTGGAGTGAATTCAAGTGCATGCAGCATAGGGAAAAACACTATGAATGCATCAGATTGTTGATTTTATTTTTTTTAATCAGCAGACTTATTTGCTTAATTATGATCTTCTAGTGAACCTCTGGAACTTCTCTTTATTTCCAGCTATTTAATTACAGTAATTCTAGAATAGCACTGATGATTCCACTTCCTAGCATCCTCTGAACCTGAAGTAAACCTTTCCAGCAGTATGCAAATCCTTAAAGGTTTATTTTACCAGTGTATTCATACATACGGATATTTCCATACTATCTCAAGGGTCACAGAAATCAGTGGAAGTCTTTCTACTGACACTACTGGACATCAGCTGAAAGCTTAGAATACTAAAGAAAACTAGATGTTCTCATTGTAATGCCTTACAAAGTGTACAGGAATGTAATAAAATATAGGCAAAGTACAAAAGTGTGTTGAGTGGTACCAATTTCCAAAATTTGTGACTGGAATAATTAGGGTGGGGTTTTTTGTTTTGGTTTTTTTTGTTTGTTTTCTTTTAAAATATGTCCCATCACTTTGTTTTCATGTCACTGGAAAAATATTTGAGTCTTTTGAAATTAAATGAAAAAGCACATGCTCTTTTATACCTTCAGATGAATCTTTTGTTTAGATGTATACATCTTGTCAAATGCTTCAGCTTCTGAGAGAATGCACTCTTTCATCTATTGGTATTTATTAATATAAAGCTTGAACATTTTACTAGTCATAACATTATGACACCTAGTGTCCCTTTATATATTTAATTTGTGAGCAAGACAGTGTTGTAACTTTACCTGTTAAGGCAATTTTAGATTTTCTTGTTTCAGTTATGTCCATAAATGAGCCCTACAGCAGGAATGATCATCCAGCATACTCTTCAGACTTCAGCACTTGTTTGTTTCCTTGTTTGTAAGGAATAGCGAGCCATAAAAAGCAGGGAAAGCAGAGGGAAGACCTTGTTATTCCTTTACTTAGAGCTTTTGTAATCCCTCTTGAAAGCCACGAGCCCTGATTGCTCCATCCTGTATGAAGGGAACAGGGGGACTGAAAGAGGCTGTTCTATCTGCAGTGCAGTGGAGATGTGGTTCCTGGGTAAGGGAGGGTAGATGTCAGTCCCAGTGGGACAGGTGGTTCCAAGTGTCCTGTCGAGGACTAAGGTGTCCACAATGACAAAATGATTGTTTGCAACACCTGAGGACAAATCAGATGGATTCCAGACCTGGTGGCAATTATCATGTCTGCTCCCTTTCACAACAATGAAAGTCTTAGGGCTAGGACAGAGAGTACTTTCCAAAACCCCAAATGCTGGCTATATTTCGCTTGAATAGATTATACATATTGGTTGCAGTCTTGCATAAGAATATTTCTACTTTACTTTTTTTCAGGTAGTTTGGTGTGAATTGCATGTTGTGTAAGTTCAGCATTTCTTCACACTTGTTGATGTCAAATTAATTTTTATCTCTCAATAGCAGAAAGAAGGAAGGTGGAGACTGTTTGCAGGATTTGCTGATAGTGGCAGTGTTTGTCTTCAGCTGGCCAGTACCACAGGTACTATTGCTGAACAAGTTTCCATACCTTAAGCTGACCGTTTAATCAGCTCTCAAGCTTTTTGCTTAAAACAATTAGCTGAAATCACTTGCTTGACACTAATACTGCAACTGTATTTTCTTACTCAGAGTACTGTCATATTGGACTGGACTCAGCCACGTTTGCTGTTGCAGTTCTCAGTGTTTGTTTAGAAGAGGAATATTCTGAGAGCACAAGAGGTCTGTTATCATTTTCATCTGCATACATAACTTTCAATGACTGTAATGGGAAATACAGAGAGGGAACAGATTGCCTAAGAATGCCTGTCTGTAAAGCAATTAGTTTGATAAATGACCTGACTGAGACTGGTCAGAAAGACAACAGAAGAGAGACTTACCCATGAAGAGGTACCAAATCACAGTGACAATTTAGGACTCCACACTGGAAAATATGTGCAGCTTTTTGTCTCTCCAGTGCTTTATTTTTTTCTGGTACTACCCTATGCATTTGAAGCTTTAGAGCAGTTGCTGTTATCCTCTGCATTAAGGTAAGGGAGATGGAGGCAGGAAGTTCCAGTGTTTCTTCAGATAGAGAAGTTGTAGGGTCTTATCTGAGGAATTTCTGGTGGTTCTTCAATTCATTGACTGTTGGACTATCAGTTACTGGGCTGCGTGGGGCTAGAAGACTCCCGAGCTGCATATAGGTTCTGCAGATGAAATAAATCTAGAGAAATTCAACCCAGATGTCCTTCAGCTACTGTGGCTGAAGCCCATGGTGTGATGCAAGTGTCACGTCAGATGTCTCATGTCACTGTGAGTTGTTTCCATAGGAAACTATTGAAAATTAGTGAGATTTTACACAAATAGGTCTGTGTTATCTGCCACAGAAAACTTAAAGGAATGCTGGGAATGAAGCCCTGTTTTCTGGTTTTCCCCCATTGATTTCTCAAGAGGTCTTCAGATGCTCAGAAAAGACAAGTACTGTAAACAGTCCAGCATATAAATGACAACACATACTCTAGTTTCTAACATCAATAAATAGTTAAAAAGATATTTTAGTTTATATTTTTGTATTTTCAAGGTTTCTACCAACAAAGCTGGTCTTTCAGTGTGTGGGTTTTTTTCTCCTGTCTGTAAAAGAACAGCTGCTTGGGGCAGATTGGTGCAATTCTCTGGTGGAATATTTTTCCATTGATGCATACTGTTTCATAAAGAGTTGTTTTTCAACAAAATTATGTGCTCATCATCTTAGAATATTTCAGGGAAAAGTCATCAAACACACAAACCTGTAACCATGGTTATTAAAATGGAAAGCTCAGTTTTTTAATGTCAGCATTTTGATGTTATAACCTCAGATTTCAAAATGAAAATGTAGAAATAAATACTTTTAAATATTTTTTAACTTCTAAATCAATGGGAAATTATTTTCAGTGTGTTTTCCTTTCTGTTTGGGGCAATTTCCAAGATATTCAGGTTTCCATGAAGGATAAATCCTGAACCTAAATCATTAAAGGATTCTTGAACCCTCTAGTTTGTATTAAAAAAATGTTTGTATTACAAAAAATTATTAAGGAAACATTACAGGTCTGTGTGGCAGCTCTTACTTTTGTGAGCCTTTAAAAATATCTTTACTTCAGTTTGAGTTAGTGACAAGGGTTTTGAAGTTGCCATGTGTCATTTAACAACACAGGGAAACCAGAGGGGAAAAGAGATGTAGTTTCCCTTGAAGTGCAGAAGGACCTTTAGCACTGGGTGGGAAGCCGAATGTTACATTTTTTAAAAGCCAGGTTTTCAATTCTTATCCCTATTACTTTTTTACATTTCTATTTGCTTTGGCATTGCTTAGATGAGGCCTTCAAGCAACTTCAATGGCAAACGCAAATACAGTAATGCATTGAAATAAGATTTTCCAAGAGACGTCTTGGTTCCCAGCTTCCTCAATTTTCTCTTGATTACATTGTATCCTTGGGCTCTTCCTCTTAACGTTTCACCTGTTCTAAGATTAGCTCACAATAACCTCTTATAATAAGAGAAAACCTGAGCAGTAAGCAGTGGGGTCAGTGGGGTCCTAGGAAGTTGCAAAAATCAGGATCTCATGATATAATGAAGCCCAGTCTGTATGGTATAATGACTTCAGGTGCAAAGTCTTTGTCAGCCAAATGAGATGGGGACTTATACATTGCAGGTTTTGCGTATTTGTGTCAAAAATGTGTAAATGAACAAAATTTCTTTCCAAAAGAGTTATGTTCACCCAAAGCTCAATGATCTTTCTGCGATTCTTACTGAATCAACATACCGTCATGGTATTTCCTTCCTAGATCTGCATTTGTAACCTGTGGCATGATTTAAAACTGAAAGCCATGTCTATGTGACAAGTACTTTTGCTTGTGCCTGTGATACCATAGATCAAGACCTGTTTTTTTTGTGAAAGGGGGAAAAAGTGCTCACCGCTAGAGATTCAATGCAGCTTTATGCACAACAAGCCAATTTATTTTTCTTCTTGTCTTCTCAGTGGTGCTTGTCCTTCTGTGGACAGACAAATTCTTTTCATTAAATAGTTTGGGCCTTACCTCCCTTTGGCTTGTTGCTTGTTTTTTCTTCTCCTTCTCAGCACGACTGTTCATTGAGCTGCAACTAAAATTGTGAAATGCAAGTCTAGATCCAAAATCTCTTTACATCTGGAGTGTATTCACCATTTTTTTTTTTTAAACAACCTTATCTCCGGTCATCAACATGATGCCTATTTATGGATACAGGCTGGCTCCATTCTGAGTCAATATGAGTTTTGCTATTGTCTCCAGTGCAAGCTAGGGTTATGCACTTGGACATAAAAAGTTTGATGGAGTCTTTAATTAAGTTTGTGAAAATCATCAGAGGATGATAACCTTTCGTCCCTCCTGACCCCAGCTGGATTTTGAACTGGCTACTCAAAGGTTAAAAATTCTCTATTACTTTTACAATGCTTTGATCCAGGAAGCCCATTTTATTTTCAAATCCTCTAAATTTCCCGTTTTCTGGCTTCATTTTAAATAGTGATGGGTGGTTCTTTTGCTTTAATTTCCTGCTCGTCATTCTTCCCCATGCATCCTCTCTAAACGAGGTTGCTTGTGGGATTCAGACTGGTTATTTGGCAGCCTTGCTGTAGCCCTCCCTTTGAGGCTTTGTCTTCTCTGGAGCAGACAAGAGAAGGTCTTTGTGTAGAAGAAGTCTTGGATAATGCAGTTTTGTGTGTTGAGAAACACTTGAGTAAATCCCATACCTTAGGCTTTAGCACTGTTTGGAATCTGGTAAATATATCCAGTGAGAAATTACAAAAATGGAGGTTAAACTGACTTAAGGAAAAGGCTAGGAAATGTGAGCTAAGCCTTTCTACCATTTAAAAAATTTCTCCAAACTCTTGTGAGAGATTTTTCGTTGTTAACACTTTGCCTGTTCTCAGCCCTGCCACGCAATGCCTAACCTGACACCAAGGAGTTTGACTGTGTTTGGTCTGCATTTTTGCTACTCTGAAATATGGGGCAAATTTCTCACTGCTTTCCACAGAGTCAGGAAAAGAGGATTTCTGATCCACAGAGCTGAGCTGCCTGTTCTGGGATAAAAGCCTTCTTGTTAGATTGCAAGAGTTTAAAAAAAATGAACTCTGCTTTCAGTTCTAGTTGCAAATATTTTGGGATCAAACTTACTTTGTTTATTTTTAATTCCAGACCAAGGCTGAAAGCAGCAGTGAAATGTATTCAGGCTCTCCAGGATTCCTAGCTGCCTTTATTCTAGATTAAAGTTTGGGTTAAATTGTTAATTTTCCTGCATTGGTTTGCTTACCCTGTTGTAGAGTGAGAGCAGTTTACATTGGATCTGCAGATTTTGACTGATTTCTAGCTTTACAGTACCCTGAACCCAAACCCCAGATGTCTTAAAAGCTGGAATACAAATTTGGCTTCAAACTCAAATGTTGTAACTTGTGTTAATTTAATATTTTAAATATATTAGATAAACCTATTCTTCTCCAACACTCTCTAATTTCATTAGGAAAATCACCCACTTACTCTTGTTGATGTATCAATTTAAATTTATTAAATGTTATGACTTTTTTGTCCACCTTCTCTGCTACAATGTGTTGATTTATTCAAAATAAAATGCTGTCTTTCTAGTATTCTGTCCTCACAATAGTAAAATCCCATCTAATCTTTTGTTATCAAATTAATCACTCCTTAAATGGTTTTAAGCTTTGAGTTTGACTCTTGGTGCCCACGTAAATCCTAGAAACCAATGCTGAGACTCCTTAATGGAGTATGCAATCACCATTACACTGGGAAATACATGGGGATAGGGTAACCATGAGTAAGCTATCGGTTCTAGTGCCTATTCTAGTCATGAAAGATACCTATACCTTTTAAACATTTTATTGCTAGTACAGTACTGTTCTTTTTAACCTCTTCTCACTAATTATGTTTCTAAACTCTTGAGGACAGTTGTTCAGATAAATTCTTCTTTCATCAGATGTAAGGTAGCCTTTCTTTTGGTAAATTCAGCAGCCTGCAAGAGTAGCAATTTGGTTGGTTTCTTGGCTACAGATTGAGCAGCCGAATGGTAATGATTCTGCAGCTTGTAAAACTGAAAATTCTGGTAAACAATTTTCCTCTTAATTTTTTTATTAAAAATAAAAAAGAAGGATGAGCAATGAAAAAAAAATTATAAACATAATGAAATGCTTGTTCTTTGTCCAGTGATTTTTGCAAACCATTAACCTAAATTAATCATTTGCATGTTAAACTAAAGCTGAAGAGAAGATATAAATATTCCGGACATTATTTACTCTTCAATAGGAAGCACTGAAGGGGTTTGGATTTTTTTTTCCTTTTCCTTATTTTGCTTTTCTTTTAGTAACCAACCAAATCTAATGTGCTTTTGCATTGTCTGAAGTAACTGAACATTTGTTCGTGCAAGTAAATAGTCTTATTCAGTGTAATAAGAAACCCTTTGCAGAAGTGTAGCCTAGTTTTACTCCTTACTCAAACTTAAATAGGACACCAAAGGCAGTGATATCATCTCACATCCCAGAAGACACAGAATGGGACGGGTGGGATTTCTTTGAAGTATCACAGTATCTACTTCAGTTAGTCACATTCCCATTAAGAATTTTACTTGAGCAAAACCAAGACTAGGTGATTTATATAGTGGAATGCTGCTTAGCCTGTCTCAGGTTCGGTAAATTTTTCACTGCACAGTAAACTTACTGTGGCAGTATCTCATAGCACATTTTAAGTACAGATCTGCATACTGCTGCTATGTATGGTGCTTCTTACTGTTAATAAAGATAAGAGAACTGACACGGGAAAGCCCCCCTTAAATTATTTCCCAAAATATGCTCTTTGGTTTAGTTGGCTTTTGACAGTTGCTACTCAAAATAAAGTCTGTTTTAATGGTAGCGCCTCCAAAAGCATTTTATGTCACAAGGGATTTTAAGAGATTTAAAATTTTCTTTAATTTTTTTTTCTGTAGATCTTATTTATGAACAACAAACTGTCAAAAGAGGCAAAGGAGCCATTTTTGATCATACCATAGAAATTAACACAAGATCTTAAAAATTCTGGCTGCAAACATGACAGTTTAAAATTTGCTTAAGGAAGAAGAAATGACTAGGAGAAATAAGAAACATTTACATTTTTCTGCTTAGCAGCTTAGTTCCTTTGCATTTGTTTACACCACATCTAATTTCTGAAGGGCTTGCAGGCTGTCACTTGATTCTTTCATCAATCCTGTTCAGAGGTGCTAATGTTTTTGTGACTGAGTTTCTAAAATCTTCTAGTCAGTCAACAGCTCTGCCTCAGACAAACCCTCTCAAGTTAGGATTTCTTGCTATTTAAAGGTGCAATACAAGTAACTTCAGAAGCCTAGAGATTTCTTTTGTTTGACAGACTCCACAATATTGGAGAAGAGTCCACAGAAAATCCTCTTTATATAATATCAGACATAATTCATGAAAGAATCAAGCCAATAAACCTGCCATAGGTAGAGAGGTAGCTTCTCAGCTGTGCTCCATCCCCTTCTACATTGAACTGGGAGAATAGAAGTGATTAACTTTGTGAACATAAACTTGCACAGTTGATATCATTTTGGGACATAGGTCATTGCTGGTACATAAGCCCTTTGTTTTGAGGCAAATAAAAATGTGATATTGAAAAAATACAAGTTAGAGGATTTACACAACTACACCTTTGAATATAAAGCTTTACACGAAAGCATAAGGCTCAACCCAAACTGTGTTTCAGTTCCTCCTGTGTATATGTCAAGTATCTGCTAATGTCTGCTGAGAGCTGATCATTCCTGTTTTCACATGTACCTCACCTACCACAAAAATGCAGGACTTCTCAAGCAGGTTGATAAGTGGGGACTTAACTGCAGCCTTTCCCCATGGACTTGAGATTTTATGGTCTTGAAATTTCAAGGGTGGAAAAGAAATTTTGCACATTTTCTAGTCATATTACATAAAATATAACTATTTTTTAAACCAACAAACTGAAGGTAGGCATAACAAAATTGCCCCTTGTAAAATTATGGGATGAGTTGGACTCTTGTCCAGCCAAAGTCTTAGAAGTTTCTTACTGTTTTGGCATATCAAACAAAATCCTACACATTGCACAAAGCTGGAAGAATATCACAGGAAACGATGTTAACAAGATAAGCCAATAATAACTGAAGTGCAAATTTAAACAGATGACGTAGTTAATATTTTCCCTCTATAAAGTATTTATATAAATAACATACTGTTTCTCTTCTGATTAATTTAGAGGGAGAAGAATTACAGCCATCTATGCCTTTAAAAAGCAGGTAAATGGGATCTCTCACTGTGATAACCAAGTGGCCAGAAAGGAGGAACATAATGGTAGTGCATGTGGAGTTCAAGTCCCACCAAATGGCACTTGGGTTAAACTCTGGGTATACTGCCCACTGTTTAAATATGAATTACTCAAAAGAAAGATACAGAAGTTTAAAATAACAGCATGCAGATTTCTTTATAGAATTTAAAGAATGAAAAACACTTGAAAAAATATCAGCAGGCAGGGGCAGGAGGAACAAACGGTAACCAAATTGGTTCCTGTGACAAACCATAACATTTACTTTAAAGCATCAGTGTGCTAGTCAGTAAAAGTCAAGCTACTACTCTTTTAATAGATCCCAGGCCTTCTTAAACTCACTGGTCTGCAAGTATTACCCAGGTCAAGAGCAGGTCAAAAGTGAAAACCCATGTGAAAGTAAACTTTAAATATCTGCTTTTGAAGAGCTATAGCAGACTGCCTCTGCTATAGTAAATATACTTCCTCTGTTTGTATGGCATTATACAATATACTGTACTTACAACATTAATACTTTGTGCATCATTTTTTCAGTCAAGAATTAAGAATCTTCCTCATTACCATTACATTTTTGCATAAGCCAAATTTATTTTACTCTTGAGGTTTTGGGGGTTTTGTTTTATTTATCATGGGATTTGGCTGGATTTTTTTACGGAGCCTATCAGCATTTTTTACTGTAATTTCCACTCCATTTACCAGACCATGTCTCTCAGTTAAAGAGTGCTTTTTAACTATGTGTATACAAGTGCACTTATGCAAGTTGGATTTCTAGCCTTTCTGCCTGAAGATAATACAAGACCAAGATCCAGGGTACTGAAAATAAAATCCTGGACTTAATTCCAAAATTGTGGACCATACTGCCATGATACAAGGTATATTTAAAAAAATCCCTCTTCCATTTTTGACATCACTGGGATACCATGGGTTTTGTTTCGGTCTGTTTGATTTTTTTTCTGAAAGGTTTGAAAATATCGGTGTTATACGTTGGCATTTTGAATCCCTGATCTAAGTCCTATTCAGAATTGGTGTCTTTTTCTAGATAAAATTCTTGTTTCCTCTTAGAATGAGGAGAATCTGACTGACTCCCTGTTTTGAATTTATTTGCCTAGTAGAATGGGTATTAATTTGACCTGCAATACACTTGCTCCAGCTTTTGCTGGAGTGAAAGGTCATACTCTGAAACTGGTTTTCATTTTGTTTTATATGCGTTAATGTAATACCTTATGAATTACCCCGGCGTTTTCTTCTGACAGCTAAAAAGCATAATCATTTTTCCTTCCAGAAGGACTGAAAGGCAATCATTCCTAGTTGGGAGATGATTTAAATTCTTTTCCATCGTCTTTTACTTCTTCATATAGAAGTCGTGAGTGAGATTCTGACTCTGCTTAAGTTGGTGGCAAGGCTCCCATGGATTTCCATTGGGCTGAGATATTGCTAACTGTTGTTTTAGTTCTCAGGGCTGTTACCCTTGCTTGTGAAATCTTCACCAGCTCAATAAAATATCACAGGTCCAAAATGAGCTGAGCTGTTGTTTTGCTGTTCCACAAGGGCCCATGCTGCTGTTGTTATGGAGGCAGAAGTCCCATTAAAGCCATTCTTTCAAGGATTATGAGGCTTAAGAGGAGGAAAAATAATGTAAACTCTATCTTCCGTGCCGTTGTCTTCAAGTTTGACACAAATTCATGCTAAACGTATGCCTGAGAGGGGACAACAAATGTGAAATTAGAAGTGATGGGACAGATGCAATCTGCATTTGAGATTTCTGTCTTCTCTTTCTTCTATTCTCTTGGTGTTCAACTAATGATGTGTGTTTTGCTTCTTGGCTGGGAGGAGAGGATTGGATGGATACCTAGGGAAGCAGCTATTATGCCAGAAAATGTCTTTCTTGTTTCTATTTTTGAAAGTGGTGACGCTTTAGATGTTTAAATTAAGAATGTGCACAGTTGCCAATTATATTTCCAGAACCTAGACAGGGATCTAAAGCATGGACAGAAACTTGGGTCAGTGTAAAAGAACCATTCTCTGTGCTCAGAAGAAGAGAACAAAAAGCCAGAACCAGTCACAAGTGGAGGAGTGCAGACTGCTGCCCAGGATGCTTCTAATAGACGTTACACTTGCCTGTCTTCAGTGCTTATTGGGGAAACCCCACCACCACTAATTGCATTGAGTGTAGAACTGAAGTTCCCATGCAAATGATGTGAACTTGATGAGGAAGAATTTCTTTCCTGAGGACAAGTATAATTTGTATAATGAGGTCAATTCATTTTGCACCTTTTCACTATTCACCCTAATCCCCTTTCAGATGGTTGTTGTGTCTTTATTTTTTCCAGTGAAGCTAAATCTTCTCTTTAATGTCTATATTATGTTAGGTTTTTACCATTCCATTATAGAGAATGAATTTGAAAAATATGTGTAAGAACCATATCAATATGTAGGTGCTGCATGTGGATTTTCCTGAAGGAAAGTACTAGTAAAGAACCAACTGGGACTCAGAAAAATTGTTTCATCTCTTTGCTTCATCACAGATATTTAAGTGCATTTAGATAGTGCTCAGGTCAGCATTGCAGAACCTAAGTGATGCAGGAACCGAAATATCTTGGGAGAAAAAGACAGCAGTATCTAAAGTGAGACTTGGAGTCTGACTGCTTAAGTCAAACCCCATGTTTGCAATCCCTGCAGAAAGTCTGCTGAACCCTGTATGCTTACAGACCCTCCTGGCCACTTGGTGGGCGACCTTAAACTGCCCAATGTTTGCACCTATCCAGGAACGCACTCTCACAATAAGGTCAGTGCTTGGGTGGGATTACATAAACCTCACATCTTCAGATGAGAAGAGGTGCTCAGTGTGCACTAGCACATGCTGGCTCTATCCAAACTGCAAGTGCAATGCCATCTTTCCCTCAAATTTCAGGCAGAAGGAGGCAGAGCTGCTGGCAGCAGTGTGCAGAATAACTCCTTGCACCGTGGGTGGCTGGTCAGAGCCCCTTCCTCCCTCTGTGGAAAGGTAGCAATGATTCTTCTCAAACTTATATAAAACTAGTGAAGATAAATAAAGCAAAGGTTATACAAAGGTCGGTTATTACAGCATTGAGGGTCATACAGGTCTTACAGCAGTGCCCAACATCTAGGTGTCTTCAGATATCTGAGTCGAGTAACCTTTAGAAATTACGTGATTTCATAGAACACGTCAATCAGGCTTGGACAGCAACACAAAAACAAGAACAGATAAAATCATTAACTGTCTCTTGATAATTTTCAACTCTCAGTATACATGTATGCATGCATGTGCTGAACCACATGTACTACCTGTGTTACTGAGGAGTTCCAAACAGGTGCCCAAGTACAGCACAAGTCCTCATAAAAGAGCTCATCCTCTGATGATGTAGTTGTCTTTTAAAGTTTTGGGAGGTGGGGGATGTTGTATTTTTTTCTCCCTCCTTTTTTTCTTTTCCTTTTTCCTAATTCTGGGCTTACTTACCCTTCACAGGGGCAGCAACATGGGTTATATGCCACTAATTAAACAATAGGGCAATGTGGTGTGCGTGTGTGGCTTTTCTGGCAAAATAGTGCTTCTATTTCTTTGTGTCCCAACCACCAACTAAACCAGATTGATCAGTCACATTGCACTTGGTCAGTAGAGCTGTCTACAATAAACATTCCTGCTCGTGTGGGTCAGCTAGCCACAGGTTGGACTTCTACAAAATGCTTTATGCCAGTCTCTCCCTCTATCTGTTTATACACATACATGGTTTATGTATCAGTCCTCAGTTGGAGATGAGGTGCTCACATGAATCCATGCAGGTACTTATTTTTCTTTCCTGCGAAAAACTAAGAGAACTTTACATGCTCTCTTTTCAAAATTTTGTCAGTGATTGCAGATTTAAAAATAGAAATGTTTAAATAAAGTTACACATTTTAAGGCTCTTTTTGTCCAGACTTCCCAGAGTGGTTGTTGGAAGTGAGAGTTAGTTTCTCTGAAATGTCCCTGTTGCCCATGAGGCTTAAAATTCAAATGCTCTCTTTATTTTTCTTTCTCCCTTTTTACTTTCTCCTCTCTCTTCTTTTCCTAACTGTTTTTTATTCTTACAGGACTAACACCAGTGTAAAATCAGGCAATGAGGAGTGAATTGTATATCCTTTTGCCTATCACCCCACTTCTGTGATCATCTAGTTCATAGATGTTTTCAATTACCCTGCTGTTTGTTTTGCCTTGTGATCTTGCCCAGTCAGTATTTAGACAGTGATGCAATGTATGCACAATCCCTTCAGGTATTTAACAATACCTTTTTGCACTTTGTCAGGCCTCTTCCCACAAATGTGCCTTGAATACCCTTGTAGCACAGAAGGTAGAATAATTTCAAGAAACTACAATAACAAATCTTAAAAGTCTGTACCTTCAGGTTCACAGTTAAAAAAAAAAAAAAGGGACGAACTCCTCCCTCCAAGGCAAAGAGATCTAACATAAAAAATCTGCCTTATAGTTTATAAGTGTGTTTTACCTAGGCTGGCTAACAGTTTCTGTGTAGAAAATTGGTGTGGACTGTTTGTTTACAGGGATCTAAACATGTGTATTTTTATAACTCTCTGCTGTCATAATGAATTACCAGCCATAAGCTGTCCTTTGTTGGTTTTGGTGAAATTCAAATGAAACCCAGCAGGAGCTCCCAGAGTGCATTGTCCAAGAGTGTAAAAATGCTGTGTTGATGACAGATCATACTGTTTTTATTAAAGCTAAGAACACTGACTTTACTTTGCTTTTTGACCCTAGTGCTTTACTGTCAAGGTGATTTTATTTCTACAAATTTTTCTTCTGCAGGCCTCATCAACAATTCACCATAAAACATTAGACAAATTCCCATCATCTGTATATGATTAGAGCAGGTTCTGTTGTGCTGCTTGCCACAACTTAAAGCAATGTTTTTCAGCTTTGTCTAAAAAGGAGTCAGTTTACCAGCCTTCATTCATAACACGTCTCCTTGTTTCCGTATCAGTTTTCTTTGGTTCTTTTTAAGCTGATAAGGACATAATCAAAGGAATTTTAATGCATTATTTGCTAAAGACTGTAATCAATTTTTCAATTCTACTATCTAAAAAATTTTGCCTTAAAAAAAGTTTTTGTACAAATGCCCTGACAGATGAGCAGCATGTATATGTGACAGTCTGCTCTGAGAAAAGTATAAGCTTATTGAAATCCTATTGAGAAAAATCTTTCCAAATTAAACACATGATGACAGTGCAAGCTTTGACATAGCCACTTTCAGGTTCTTTTCCATGCTAGAATTTTATAAGTGACTGATAATCAAATCATATACTAAAACCAACCCCAGAATCAGAACAATTGTTCTGCTGTAAATTTTTCACATCTCTATTTACAAAACAACTAATTTAATACAATATATGTGTATTAAAACAATATTTTTATTCTTTTCAAATAGAAATATTTTAAGGATGGAAAGAAGTTTTTCACAGGGCCTTTTACATTGAGTAGTTTTTCAGTAATAAGCTATTAGAAAAACATCCATGGAGTGTAGCTATGAACTGGAAGAGCACAAAGTCTTGGTTTTATTTTTTTAAATCAATGCACACAATCTAGTCTTGTATGTTACGGAAATGAACTTGACACAGGTTTATATACAATTCCCACTGATGTCTGTCTGTGACAGAATTAACCATCCTTTTCTTGGAAGAGAGAGAAAGACTGGCACAGTGAATCTTTCATGGTGACCTGGACTTCAACCAAATATAGGCTTCTTGGATTAGAGATTTCTTTTCTGATCCACAAAGAACCCAAAAAATTCAGACTCACAATTGTGGACCAGGTATTTATCTTGTCATTCTTGATGCCTTCTGGTTTAAGCACATCATGGCCAACGTGCTCTTATGCATCTCCTCACACCCTCATAAGTAACTCAATTTGGCATCTAATATAAACCTTAAATTAACTTAATTTTTCTGTTTCTTTAGGTTGCTGAGTACAACTATGGTCATAAGATACTTCAGTATCTGCATATTGACTTCTTTACAAAATCACTTATTCTCTTGGATGAATACTTCGTACAATACTGTACACTTCAGATTTTTAGTAGAAGTTTTTCTCTCCATATTGATATCTGTGCTACAAGAGAAGATACTAGTGATTCATTTTAGAAGACTTCAAGCAACCCTAGGGCACCTGTGATCTTTGGACAGCTTTACTCCAGTGTGACATTGATGATGATGGCTTTCCTCTGTCAGCCTCCTCTGACATATTTTTCCTCGTTGCACCATCTCTTTTCATCATGATGAAGATGGCCAAATCTTAAAACTCAGGGATGAACCAGATATAAGAAGAATCTTTTCTTAGAGCTATTTTATTTGTAAAATTTAGCAAATGTATGAGAAAGCAGACTTTAAACACAATAAAAGAATTTTATAGAGATGATTTGGCACTGAAATCCCCAAAAATGCTTCATGGCAAACTTTGCAGAGCAGCCGTATGCAGTAAATTAATGTGTGGTATGATCTCATTTTTACAGCCCTAATTTGAGATCTGTTGGCTTCCCTTATCCTGGAAGACTCCCACTGGTAAACATAGTTAAATAGTCACTAATATGGTGAAGATCTTTAGAAAATTTGCATTTTGGCAACTAAAATGAAAATGCTGATGAACTGACGTAAATGTTTAATAAGAGATTGATTACACAATCTCTGGCTGAATCTCTGCTTTAATTAGGAAAAAATATGTGTGTCAAAAATCAATGCAAGTTTCAGACACCAAATAACTTGTGGACTGAGGCCATTTTCCTCTGCCTTACTTAGTGTGTGAGTTATGTCAACAGGAAATCCAAGCATTTTGCACATTTTAAATTGCTGGCAAAATCACAGGTTATTCAGCAGGAAATACACTGAGACAGACTATGTACTCAAAAAAAAAAATATGCAGAAGCGCTTTTTAGACTGGAAAAACTATTGTTTCAAGAAGTGCTAAATCTTTTATTTGGCTTGTTCTCAAGGTAGCCTGGTACCTCAGACCCCAGGGATTCAAACAGTAGCACTTATGCTGCAAAGGGCATTTAGAGGTACGATTTTTCTGAATGGGGTAAGGCTGAAAACTTTTTCACTGCCCATTGGTGACAAATATTTTTTGGGTCATCCTAAGCAGGAGGTGTTTTGCCACCTATGGCCTCTGTTGCTCAACTTCATGACCTTCATCAGTGGTTTTGAGGATCTGCATATGCAAAAGAGATTGGCCAAAACTGAAATTGGAAATAAGCTGGGGGAAAGGTGGGGTGAAGTAGGATTTTTTTTTTTTTTTTTTAAGAACTTCTATTTAGATACTCTTTATGCTGTGGGGTCAGCTGGAGAAGTGCTGCAGACCTGAGGTCTGGAGGCAAGGATGAACACGGGAGAGAAAGGCTGGAATGCAGGTGGTTGGGCTGGGCAGCCTGTGACTGTCATCACAGTTTTCTAGCACTGCGGGCTTTCATTTGGATATAGGATTTCTTTGTCTGAAGTCCTCATATAGAAGAGCATCCAATGCCCACTTCCTCCTGATCTCAGTCTGGGCTTTCTATGGCTTCCAGCTCTGGGTGAGCAGCTGAGCCAAAGGCTCAAAGCCTCCTCTCTATTCTAAAGACCTATTCACTGGAGAGCTATAGTAATTCTGTTATTAACCTTTTAATTTGGCCTTCTCCCTGGGAGGGAAGAATCAGCCTTGGAACAGATGTACTGCTTGTTTTTTTCTCTGTTTTCATTTAGTTTGCAATTTTTTAGTGACTAGAAAATCTGTGATATAACAATTAATTGTGCAAATGAGGGTGCTGCCATGCTGCATTTCTTCTTTCCCTAATTGGATGCTGAAGTCCATCCACCAAAACCCTGTGATGGCCAGGAGTCACTGCTTCCCAAGATTATTGACAGCATCTTGCCTCTTGAATCAGGGTGATCTTGTCTCAGGTGTGAGGTACAAGCTCCCAACTCCTGCTATGTCTGTGTCTTGGGGGGCCATTAGAGTTTTTTTCCCACCAGTGATTCCCACAAGGTGCTCAAGGCGACTGAGCTGCTCAGTTGCATCCAGAGTGTCTGTTTGGCCCCTGTGCTGCGTGGTGCTCTGATCTCTTGCAAAAGATGTATTTTAACAACATTACCATGGAAATATGCGCTCTATATAACCCTTAGACTGTTTAAAGCCAATCCTTAGAGTAGTTTTCTTTTTTCTTTTTTTTTTCTGAAAAACAAATTCTGAGTTGATGGAATTATTGATATTCTTGTTTTAGTAATATATAAAAAAGTCTTATGTCTTTATTATGAAATTAAAGTTTATATTTATTATACTAAAATATTTTATTTATGTAGTACTTCAGCAGAAAAGAGTGGACTTCCTGAAGAATGCTACATTGTAATTAAACCAATCACTTAAAAAGGCAGTGATATAACTGTGCTTAACTTGTCTGCTAGGAAGAGCTTGGTCACAAAAATTCATACTGTCCACTTCTATTTCACTGGAAAGTTTTCAAGGCTCTTTGAAGACTGACTTCCTAATCTTATTATGGTGTGTTTATAAATACATAAATTAGGAAACACAGAACCTGATGTGCAAATTTGCACATGCTGAACATTAAACATGAAACTGTCATGTAAATTTGAGGTGAACCTGTTAAATAGCAAATGTGTGTAGGGAGTGGTTACAGGGGCCCACTACATTGTGTTTAGGCAACCCACCAGCAGTACATGATGTTTGTGCTGCAGAATTCAGGAGAATGGCTTGGTATTTCTTGTTTCTTCTATGAAGATCCCAGACAGATTGATAAAATTAGCAAGTGATGGAGGGGATTATAACTGTAATTGGGTATTTTCTAGAATATTTTTCACTGATCACCACATCCGTGAGGCTGAACCGGGCACTGAAATCCACAGGCATGAAATGACTTGTATGAGGGGGTCCATGGTAATGCGACTCAGTCAAAATATGTATTCAGATAACACCAAATTCTTTGATTTAGTATCCCCATTCCTACAATTAGGGCTGCCAAATTGGTCTTGTGCAAAAGCACCTCATGTCAGTAACCTCATAATCCCATACGTCTTTGCGTTAACGCAGATGTGTTCCAGAAGAACTAGGCTGGACGTGCATACGTGTATCACAGTGGCAGTTACACCTTTGAGTGTGGCATAATACGGTGTTGGCCTTATCTGAGTTTCTTTTTGAAATGAGCAGCTTCTAAAATTAGCCTAAAAATAATCTTGGGGGGGAAGAGATTCTGAGGATAACATATAACTAGCAGTTTGTGCATTTTTTTATAATTGATGTGGTTTTAGTTCCCAATTTTGTCTTTGTGGTTCTTTGATAATATGTATTTTGTAAATAAAGGAAATAATCACCAAATGGGATTATCTTCTAGTTCTGAAGGATTCAACGATGAATGGAATAGAGGGCATTTCACTGTGTTCTTTGACATTAATACAATATGTACATTTTACAGGTTATGTCTCTTTATCTACGTTTAGGTATGTATGAATTACTCCTTTCATCTCACTTGAAGGAAGAAAACATAATTATGACCAAAGTGGACCAGCCTGACACTTTGTGATCTCAGGCTCAATGGTAGGTTGGCCTGGGCTCCCTGCTGTATGCCCACCTAGCTGCTCTCTCAGTCTCCTCTCTCGATGGGATGGTGCAGAGAAAAAAAGGCTCATGGGTTGAGGCAAGACAGGGAGGTCACTTAACAATTACCATCATGTGCAAAACAGGCTTGATGTGGGAAAATTTAACTTAATTTATTGCCAGTTAAACAGAGCTGTATAAAGAGTTGGACAGTGAGAGGCAGACACCTCCCCTCTGTATTGGAACCAGCAGTGTCCAGCACAGCATAGCCCCTGGCTTCTTCTCACAGAGATCACCGGGACTACTGGGAAAGCCTTGTTTCCCCCAAGACTTCCTGATCCACCGTGGACTCTCTTCTGGTGAGGGCAGGGGTCAGCAAGTGACAGGGAAGTTGTGGGCAGACTCCAGCTTCCACGATGAGCCAGACTCTCCCTGGTCTGACTTTGAAGAGCAGCAGGCAACATATCAGCTGAAGCTGAACACCAGCTTCCCAGCACTGCTTCCCCTGCACATGCATCAGCCTCAGCTAAAGAGGACTGCAGAAAAACATATTTGACTAACCTTGGCAAATCTGCTGGTTTGTGTAGCCTCGCTGGATGGCACCTATATGTGACTTTGTTGGAGCAGAAAAAGTAGAAGGTATCATCTCCTACTGCCTTGGTTCCGTCCACCCCAAAAGGCTCAGATCCTCTGGTGTTACTTTCTTGCTCTGTGAAGTGCACATAGCATGGATAGGGTACCATAAGAAATCTATCTGAGAGATTTTACTACTAACACAATTGCAATGTCTCCTGGCCGGGTTCAGCAAAGTGCAGAAGTACATGTTTAATTTTAAGCACATGTTTAAGTCCTATTAGTATTTATGAGAGTACAACACGGGCTTATATTTAGGTACTTGCTTAAAAATGATTTACTGAGGGGAGATAAAATTAAGCCTACACTTAAAAGCTTGCTCATTCAGAGAGTGGAATATTTACATTTGCTCCAAACACATGTTCAAGTCATTAGGACTTGTGATATATCCTTGTGATTTGCTACTTTTTTGTTGTCTTGCAGTTGGTGAAGGAGAGACCAAGGTGCACAAGTGTAATACTTTATTGATGGATTCTCTTCAAAAACAGTCCATTAAAAAAAAAAAAAAGAAGTGGTTTGTTGTGCAACAACCTGGATAAAAGCAGGTGGGTTGTAGTTTCATTCCTCTGTCTCTTTAAATGTTGATATCGGGGTCAGGTCCACAGCTGGGTCGTAGAGAGCAGGGTGCTGGACTCTCTGCTTCGGGGAAGTCTCCACTGCGAGCGCTGCCTTGGAGCTTGCAGGTACTGTAACTGGCTTTAAGGTTTCATAGCTTTTGAATTTTTTTTTTCACCCTTCTGTTGCAGCTGAATTTATGTGTGCAGAAATGCTAGTGATAAGTTATGACTCTGAGTCTGAGTGCAGAAAAGCTGTGGCACACAGTTGTCTAATGGGAAACAGTTGGGTTTGCTCTGCCGCACTGCAGAGCACTTACCAGAGGAGGTAAATACTTCGGAAATTATGGACAGTGTTTGTGTGCTTTCTTGTTGGG
This sequence comes from Pipra filicauda, assembly GCF_003945595.2. Lineage (NCBI taxonomy): Eukaryota > Metazoa > Chordata > Aves > Passeriformes > Pipridae > Pipra > Pipra filicauda. The sequence continues at coordinate 1,811,165 of NW_024104287.1, forward strand.
AGAAAAGGAGTTTCCTACCATGTTTTGACTAGCTGAAGGGAAGATTTTATTGCAGGCTTCAGAAGAGTGTGCTATGGATGGTTTCTAGGGTAACTTCTCTGCTGCTAGTTCACTGTCTTATCAAAAATTCGAGCTGTTTCATATGAGGTTTTTTTCAGGAAAAGCCCAGCTTTCGGAGGCAAGTGGCAAGGGTTGAGTCACAGCTTTCACTGTGTAAAAAAGCTTATGCTAGAGCTTAGTATTTCAGAAAAAAAGCCAGTTAAAATGTGAGTTAACGAATCTTTTCAAAACTGGGCCTTCAAAGTTACAGTAAAAGAGACCAAGTTTTGGTCCTACCTTGTGATTTCTTTAAAGGTCTCTTTCATGATCTGAGGTTCCCACTCATGGTTTATCCTGAATGCTTGGGGTTTGGCAGTACCCTTGCTGCATAGGATCAGAGGCATTTGATATACTGTTTGCTTCTGTTGATTCTGCAGAGCTTAAAATATATATTTAGTTTTATGGTGCAAAGCAGCTATTGGCTTTCTGGAAGGCTTCCATAGCAAACTGAATCTCTGAATGTGCACATGTGCCCCTGAAGCCTCCTCACACAGCCCTGATCTATGAGAGCAATGCATGCAGGAACTCTGGGCTTCCAAAAAAGCAGATATTCACAAGCATTACCATAAAGCATATTTGCATATCAGTCATTCATACTTGAAAGTAGAGTTTAGTAACCCTTTCTTTTTGAGCTGGCATGTTCCACTGTGTGTTCTGCCACTATGATTTGCAGAAAAGCATGTTTACTTTTAGAACCACTAAACAATAGTTCTCTTTTAATCGGAATGGGTAACTCAGCCACAGTAAAACAAAACAAGTGAAAAACATTTGAAATGAAGACCCAATATTTTTAACTGAGGGCTGTCTTTTATTACCAAGAAAAAAATGCTCTTCAAAGATGCAGGCTAGTTAATATTTAGATGGGTCCATTTCATCTCAGGTGTCTTTTCTTTCACTTAATCAGCAGGTGCTGAAAATCTGAGCTTGTTGCTTGGAGGCATTAGGACCATACAGAGCAGAGCTCATAAATGTGTGAGCATCTGCCTTGTTTTGAGTAAGGAAGCACCTTTAACAAAGACAACATTGCTTCTTGAAAAACAACTTGTACACCAGATTTATTTTGCTTGTGGCCTCTGTTTATAGGAGCTTTACATGGCTTTGCAGGGCTGTTGATGTAACCTACCCCTGCTCAGCAAACCTGTAGCTACTGAAATTGAGAACACTGGAAGGAGGTAGTGTTGTTCACAGAGTAAAGGTTTACGATCCAGGGACATACCAGGTACTCCAAACTTTAGGCACGTGTCCTGACCTCTGGTTGCCTCACTCACCCAACTGTAAAATGGGGTAAAGCAGAAGCTTTGTGAAAACTGCATGATGTACCTGAGCTGAGCTTTCCTGGTATAAAAATGAGTCCTTAAGCTGTTTTTCTTAACTCTTGTTGGTGTCCAAGTGTATTTTGGCAGTTTTTCCTGTTCACTTAAAGCTGAAGATAGTGCAGAAGAACTGGGTCACCATATGAAAATCACCCACCAGAGCCTCTTCACGCATGCACAAGAGAAAAGTTAAAAAAGGCCTGAGTTGGTGTGGTGGGTCAGAATCTCCTCTGGGTAGATGATGGGTGTCTCTTTTTGGTAAAGAAAATTCTGTGAGAATCAAAGAGAAAAATCCAGCACAAGCCCATAGTGAGCTGGTCTGAATTTTTAGTGAACGTGCCTGGGTTATGTTTGCATCTCTCTAGTTTTTTTTTCTTTCTTTTTTTATACATAGCTTGTGGGCATGAACAGTCCCATAAACAGGAAGCCCTGTGTGTCTCTTGGAGACAGGCCTCAGAAAGGGAATTTTCAAGTTTTTTGTGAGAGGCCACATTGCATCAGCTTAGAGTTTCCTTTAAGACTTGGATATGAAATTGTTCGTGTGTGTGTTTCTAAAATAAAGAATGGGATTAAAGAAAAGTTTAATCAAGTTTCACAAATGTCATCACCATCACAGCTTGAATGCGGTTAGCTAGACATAGGCACAGATGTTACCATCTCTCAGCATTCTGTTGCCACTGGAAGCAATGAATAGTGTTGTAAGTTTACTACCCAGGAACTGAAAAAGTTGCTTAGCAAACAGCTCTGCATATAGCCTTCACTGCTGGGCACACCCCATCAAGAATGTTTGTTGCAGCTGTGAAATGCACAGAACAATTTGATTTAAATTTCTCAACTCCTTTGGTTTGGCATCAGCATCTTCTGTGCTGTTAGGATGAGTATGGGATGTCTTTCCTGATACAACACTGCACTATTCCTTTGGTTTCAATATATTTCCATGTAATGAAATAGATGCTTGGAATGTCCATTTCTGATTTTTCATTAGTATAGAAATAAAGCTGAAAAGATACTTAATTAGTAACCAAGTTCAGCAATAAGCTTTGAAATTAGTACTGATGGTACTAATGTACTAAAGTAATACAACATTGTAAGGAAAAACATGAATTTCTGGACAAGAGTGAAAAGGCTCTGTAAAAAAACCAACAAAACAAGCCATAAAAAGTCTCCAAACGCCCACAGTGGACCCTCCTCAACAAAATCTTAAGGTTCTTATAATCTGACTCATAGAGCAGAGCTTCTATTCTACACAATGGAATGGTTTTAACTTTTACTGGTTTAATTTCACATATTGCAAGTTAGTAAAATCTCTTAACTTGGCATCTGCTTTCTGCTTCAATGGTAATTAATACCCTGCAGCTGGACATACTGCCTCTATAACTGTAGGACCATCATGTCTGATGATGGCTTCCTCCACTGCAGCCTTTAAGCCCCTGATAGTACACATTGCTTTCTTCTAAATGGTCTCAAAGATGTGGTAGCCCATGTGCTGGAGTCATGGGCTCTCTTCATGGCTACCTTCCTGGCCCTCCCAGTCCTCCTTTCCTGAGGCTGAGGAGGGCAGATCTGCAAGGGCACAGGGGTGGGATAGCTCAAGCCAGGATGCACCAGGAGTTAGAGCTGGGTTACACATAGCAAGTTGCTACATGGCTCCTCTTTTGAAGACACAGAAATGTTGCTGGTTTTTGAGGGAGCTAGAAATCATCATTTAAACTGACTTTGAAGTAGAGAGAGCTCCCCCCCTTACCCCCCCACCTATCTCTCTTAAGCTTTGTTGTTACATGTCATTTAAGATAGATCTTCCAGTTATATCTTTAAATATGTTACTATAGATACTCTCTATAGGTACAGAACAGACAAACATATTTTTTAAATATATATGCCCGCACCTCTCAGTGTATGAATATATCTGGACATTCCTGTGTACTTCTACTATCTATTTTTGTTATAAGACATGAATATTTTCTGCCAGAAAATCCCTGTTATTTTTATTAATCTTTGATGATGACGGAAAGGACATATTTTAAGCACCTTTTCTTTGTAAGGCAGGAAATTGTATTTGCTTTTGTTCATTTATAGCACCAATCTATTCTGACGGACCCGTGACACAGATAAAAAGCAGAAGCACCTCGAGTACTGACTTCAACATTTATTTTCTCAAAGCAGAGGGCAAAGAAGCTAAACATTTAAAATGCATGGATTCCTTGGAAAGCTTTAAACCTATTAGGGCAGACACACGGCAACTTTGCGCAGAGATTGCCCCCAAAGTAAGTCTTGATTTTAGGACTAAGCCAAGCTGGCATGCAAGAGCAGTTGCTGTTGATCTTTTATACTAATTTTGGATTAATTGTGATCTACAGCACTGCGTAAACATGCTAACCTAGTACTTCAGCTTCACCACAGCTAAACATTAATCCTTCTTAATGCTCTAAGTCAACTTTTAGTCCTTAGCAGAATTTACCTTAATCTCTGGCTAGGAAGCTAACTGATTTACAAAACATAATCCAAGAGCTCCAGAATCTTAAGGAAAATATGCAGAGAAGCAATTCATCTCTGCAGAGTAATAAGTTTCTTTGGTATCCTTCCTAAGGTAGTAATGGGAGTAATTCTTCAAAGATATCAAGATCTACACTATAAAGGTGTCTTTCCTTTTTAAAAGATAAAATACATATATAAATTCAATGTACCACATTGTTTTTCTTACCTTTCTTGTCCTCCTTTATCTATGCTACTGATTGCTATAAAAATGGATAAATGTAGTGAAGTACTCTAATGCATTTTTATGCAATATATGTTACTCAATATGTATAAACATAACCAAGTCTGTGGTGCTTAAATATTTGAATTTTGTTATCTTTACCTCAATTTTCTGTGGTATTTTAGTGATGCTGTAATCAGCTTGCCCCAGAGAGCTTTGGTGATCATCTGGAGAGTGGTGGTTTTCTTGTGTTGTTTTGTTTTTCCAGAGGGGTGTTTGATAGCTGGGGAAAACAGCTCATGGCAGGGAATATCTGAGGAGACCACAGACTAAGTGAGAGGATGTTTTGCAACAGAACTGGGAGAACTCCTGGATGAGGATCAGTTAATGCCCTAGACTCCCATCACCCAAAATGTCAAGATTCAAAAAAGCAAAGGATGTAGAGTTGCATACAACGAACATAGAAGAGCTCAACTTGGTCTTCATCAGACTCTTGTATAGTCTTATTATTATGCATTTCAAAAGCTGGGCTGTCCTGGAGCCTGTCTACTTACTAAAAATCAGAGTAGTCTTCAGTCCTTGCTGAGAGCCTCTGCTTTATGGCACATCAGTGTCTGGAAATGTTTACTGTCTTCTGCTGTGCTCTTATACTTTAATTTCCTCCTTCATCTTCATTTTCTTGTATACTTATTTTCCTCAGTCATCTGGTTTTTTCCCAGATTCCTTTCCTAGCCTGACTATTTTATCTCCATCATAGATATATGAGTTTTTGCTAAAAAAAAAAAAAAAAGTAGCAGGACCTGTGCCGAGGAGGTACAGGAGAGAAGATGTAGTGACAGCCAACACCTCATCCTCACCTAGTGAAGCATTCCCAAAATAAGTGAGGCATGTTTGTGGTTTGGGAATCTCTCCTTGGAGCTGAAGGAGAAATCTTTGTGGTGCACTGTCTATTTTGTTCTTGATAGCTTTAATTCTTTTCCAGATTTCTGTCCCCTACCTAACAGTGAGAATCCAGTCATCACTGAGAAGACTGTGCAAAATTTGGGTTTTCTATAGCAGATTTCAGAGCAATTTTGAGGTGTGGAGATGTAAGCAGGGACTACTGTGTTCAATGTGACACAGATCACGGGGATTTGATTCTGTCTGGTTGAGGTTCAAGCAGCCTGAAGACAGCTAAGTGAGACATGTCCCTGAGGGGACAAGCCACTGGGCAAGGCAACTTCTGCTCCAGCTCACTGCCTGCTATGTGGCTGCAGGGAAGGTGTTGAGAGAGCGTCACCAGCCGTCAGGAGAGTGCTGAACTGGGAGACCCAGCAGTGGGGGCCTGTACAAGTAGCTGTTTCACACATGCCAGCGAGCAGCAGGAAGGGTGCCAGCCACAAGAGCTACCCCTCGGGGTTCAGGTTACTGAACTAAACTAGTAACGGCCTGGACCTATATTTAGGTCTGGAATCTGTACCAGTGTGGTAGAAAGCTCATGTACCCATCATCCTCAGGTAACCCCTCTGGCCAACACCCTGAGAAAGCCTCCTGACTGCTTTTCAGGGTCCAGCAGTGAGCAGCTTTCCTCCCATGTGGTGAGAAGCAATATGAGTTGTTTTCACCTCTTTACATGCTGTGTGCCCCCAGAGGAGGCTCCCAGAAAGCCCCTTGTAGTTTCTGCACAAAGGCTTCTGAAATGGGTGTAATGAGGAAGAAAACTGTTTGTGCATGGGCCCAGCACACCTTGTTTCTTATGGCTCTGAGTGAAGAGAGGCTCATGTGGACTCTGTACCCCAGCATCGCTCCCAGCCCAGCCTCAGGCAGGACAGCCACCAGCCAACACCTTCGCACAGGTGCAAGGGAAGGAAACAGCAAAGAGCTGTAATTCTCTGCCTTTAAATCCAAAGAGGAAATCAGGTGTCTCAGGGATTTTGATTTAACCAGATGCAAAACTTCAGACCACTTTCTTTGGGTCAGTTTGTGATAGATTTTAGTGCTTTGACATTTTATGGGTGTACTGCTCTCTAGTCTTCTCCTTATCGACTGAGTTTCCAGAAAGGCTAGGGAGCAGGGTTTTCTGCAATGGGCTGATCTAAGTATTTAAAATATATGTATATTTTCTTCACTGTGGCATCTTCCTTCCATCTTATTTTTACACTTTGCTTTACCCTGTTCTCTGGCTGGCTAGCACACCTCACAGGAAAGGAAAAATAAGTAATTTTAGGGAAATCCCTCTAAAGCTGAGTGCAAATGGACTTGAATTCTTTTAACTGCATCTGCTTGTCTTAAAACGGTGTAAAATCCATGCTGATCATTCACAGACCTGTGTTTACCAAAGTTTTCAAAGAAAGGAAACCAGATTGCTAAAGTCCAAGGTTTGATAAGTCACTCTCCTTGTGTTTTGGGCTCTTACCCAAAATGTTATTACTTTGACATAAAATTGGCATGAGAGTAATCCATTTCCAAAGCAATGTCTTGAATTCATTCATTTTTCAAAATGGGTTTCTTCCCACATTTGTCTGTTCACACTCATAATAATTTTAAAATAGCAATAATCTGATTTTCTTTCTTTGGTATTTTTTTTTCACCCTTTATAAGCTGGGCCAAGCACTCAACTGCTAAGCAGAGAAAATTTTTATCTACAGGGGAGACATGTACATTGGAGAGAATTTGTCTTAAAATGCATTGCTTTAGATGACAAAGCTGTAGATAGTAGTTATCAAAATGATAAGATTTACAGATTATTTATAGGAATACCTTTTCTTTATGTATTATTATATTTGGAACTTTTTGCACTCCTGATGAAATCACCTGGCATGATTTGTATGGCACAGACTACTTCATTTCACTCATCCCGAAGTACTGGAATAGGTTTTGGTAGAGACCTCATTCAGTCTTTGGAAGGGATAAACAATTAAAAAGGTGACACCCAGGGTCAGGTGTTTAGATAGGCAAATTCTTTTCTTCTTGAACAAAATTTAGAGTTGGGAGACATTGCATGAAGCCAGATAGGGAGAAGATTATTCTCTCCAGTCCTAGAAACAGGAGATCTTTGGTGGGGAGGTGCAAGGTAGGTCTGGGAAACAGGTGCATTGAATAAAGGAATCTGAGAGGAAATTTTACCCCTGTATGTTTACAGGTTTTCTTTTTTTGTCTGGAAAGTGATTTTGTTACATGTGTGGATCCAAGGAGAGCCTGGGAATTCAGGGTATCCCAAAGCAACAGGGCTTTTTTGTTTAACAACTGCCTGATTTATTCCTGGATACATTACTTGTGCTTATATCTGACTGCTGAAATTCATTAATTATATCACTTATTGCACTAATTTATGTTCTCCAAGGCCTGAGGAACCCACAGCATGTTAAATGCTCACATGGCTCCAATGACTGGGATAACTGAAGGGTTGTTTATTTTCCCCTCTTGGGTTTGTGTTGCAGTTGTCACACTGTTTGCCAACACTAACCAATTTCTGTGTACTGCTGCTCACACAAATTCAGAGCCCTTTAAAAAAAGGAGGCATTTAAGAGGTTATGGTCTTGTCTGAGAAATGGAGGCATTTTATGACTCCATGGACACTTTAATCTGAGGGAAAACAAAGTCTTACTGCTAAAAGAGGCTCATTTAGATTTCCTAGCAGGGATGCTGCTTATTAATGAACTAGGTTTTGATTTAATACAGTTGGAGATTCTTAACCTGAGAAGTGCCCAGCGAGGCCCCACAAGCTTTCCTTCCTTCACATTAAGTGACCCTTGAGAAGAGGTGCAGAAATGGATCTGACTCCTGCCACCTCATAATCTTGGTAGCTGTAAATCCTTTCGTCATGTACTAGAAGCTTTATCAGAAACAGCATGGAGGCTCAGGTTCTTTTAATAGATACTTGTTATTGAGACAACATAATTATCCATAATGATTTTTTAAATTTTCTTTTCCTTTTTCTTTCTTTAACTTTTCTTAAGACCACTGATCACCCTATAATAAACCATGTCATCTTTGGGATTTTTTGGGAACTAAGCTAGGCCTTTTTGAGGTATTTGATTTTTTGTTATGCGAGTGAAGCAACTTGCATACAGTAAAATGCAAAAAATATCTATTTCTACAACTTTATTAAAATTTTTATACCAAGTTTCTGCAGGTCACTTAAAGAGTTAAAAAAAAGAGAGAGAGTAAAAATGAATGCTGCATGCTGCGCCCCTAAATTCAGATTAAGCTCATGAATAGTTACTAATTACGTTATATTTTCTTTCTGAGTTTGTGCAGGTGACAAATCTTGTCCCTTAAACGAAATACAGTTAATAATCATAGCTTGAAGTATGACTGTAACATATAAATCTTGATCATAGTGACACTTCAGAACTGGAAGTTGCTAGAAAATAAACCTCTTGCTTGTATCTAAATGCTGTGGGATATGTAACCCACATGGAATGGTTGTTAAAGAGAAGAAAGAAAAGTATCTGTACCTTTTTGACAGGCAAATGTATTTTATGATGTATAACCCAGCTTGGCGTAATCATGTTGATGTACAAATCATATGGTGGATGGAAAAGGATGACGTGAGTTAAAGAAGCAGATGTAAGTGCCTGATCTGTTGTGTATCTGCAAGCCTTCATGTCATCTTCCCAAAGTCCTTCCATGTCAATAGGTATTGCTAAATGTCACTTCTTAAAGGGATCTTGTCATATTTGTATTTCTGACAGGTGTACACGATTTAAAATGGGGTTTTAAAGTCTTATTTTTGCCATTTAAGAATACATTTACTTTAACATGGATCACAAATATGAGAATATTACCTCTGCAAATAGTGATCTTTCCCTTCTTTAAGGGATGTTTTAATATAACAGATGAAAAAAATCCAGAATTATTTTATTCCTTAAGGAAATGAAAACATTTATGAAAAGAATATGTAATGTCTCAACTTGCTTTGGTAATGTCTATGTTTTAGGGCTATATGGCATTAGCAATATCAGCTTAAAGTTTTTGTCTTTTTTTGTGGTAGCAGTAGTCCTGTGAGGGTGGAGAGCAAAACACTTCGAGATATAATGTAAAGCATTCATTTTCTAACTTAAATGGTAAAAGTGAGGTCATTCAACCTTTGATTTATTTAATTTGAAGATGATTTTATTATGAAACTTTTCTTTCTGCAATTGTTTGTGCAAATATCTTGTCACCCTATTCCTGGAGTTCCCAGCAAGGCTTATTTGCAGGGATGGTGATACTGCAAACTTCCAGGAAGGCCAAATAGAAAAGGGCTAAAAAACGACAAACATGTGATAAATAGGCTGCAGTGTGTAGTGTTATACCACATCATCGCTTGAGAGGTTGTGAGGATAGTAATCACCTTTGTTTGTACAGGTTTGGGTTTTTTTATGGAATCCAAAGGTACATCCACTGTTGTGTAACTGGCATATTTCTATTTTAAGTTAGCTCAAGTGAAAATAAGTTGAATATACTATGTAGTTTATAGCTTATAATATTTAGTCTTACATACATATGCAGATGGATACAAATATGTGTATACACAAGCAATTTGCTATGATTGGCTGACAAGCTGAGGCACGATATGACACTTAATAATGTCTAGTAAACCTCTAAATGATGTCAGTGTATCACAGAGCTCTTTTCATGATATTATCAGCAGTCATTAAAGTTATTTATTGCTGTCATCATGCATTTCTGTTACCCGTGGCAACTTGGCAGAAAATACATTGCTAGCACAGCTGATGATAGATTCAGTTTCAGATTTGAGATATGACAATCTGAACATCATAATGGTATTTTTCTGCTTATTGGCAAACTGTGCTTCTCAAGGCACTCTGTATTTCAAATAAATCATCTATGTATCTTTCATACTGCATATTAGCAGCGTCTGCCCTTTAATAAAGAACAATTAATCTGCAGATTTTGGGGTGCCCTGTTGAGATGGGAAAGCATCACTGTATCTGTTTTACAGATACAGGAGAGTGAGAGACAGAGGTGTGTGCACATCCAGTTAGCTGACAGGAGACAGCATCCTCAGTGAGCAGTATTCTGCCCTGTTGGGGTACAGCTACTGGTGCTGCTGCTGCCATCCCACTTGTAAGCCCATTTTTTTGAGGGCAACACTTACAACCATTTTTCTTTAACTCTCCCATTTGCTAAAATTACAGTGTAAGGCAGCTAAGTTTTTACAAATCTATTCCAGCATTAAACTAATTATGTTGGTTTTTAGGAAACACATGGTATTTACTCAGAAAATCTGTTTCATGAAGGAAGAAAATGGAGATGAATAAATCAGTCATTTTCTACAGTTGTTTAATTCCGACTAGTTGGCTAGTCGGAATTCAACAGGATGAATCCAGCTTTATGTGTGGTGTGCAGGATGTAGCTGTTCTTCCACAGCAGCACTTATTCTCGAATATTTTTAAAATATTTTGGTATTTAACAAGAAGTTCACAATTATAGAGGTTTAAAAGAAAAAAAAACGAAGGAAACACACGCAGTTTAATCTAGAGATTTCAAGAGGAGGAATTTCAACCCTGCACATGTGTTGTCAGACGCCTTTTTTTTTTTTTAGTTCTCTCTGGTAAGATTAGTGTAAGCTTTTATAGTTTGCTATTTTGGGGCATACTACTGAGGGATACGTTGTTGTCTAAATTTATTCCTCCCAATAAACTTCTTTTTCTTTCACCCTGAATAGAGGGCAGGGACAGGTTTCTCATTAACAGTGCAGCCGTCACAGTGTACACAAAATGATATGGCAAAGCTCTGGTGATGATGTGTTTTCACAATTTGGTTCCTGCATGAAACAGGAGCTATGAGATGCCTGAGGAAAGCCTGAGTTCAAATAGAATTTGGTATTTTCACCTGTCATTATGTCCTTCAGGGCTTTCAACTTCTTTGAATTTATTCCTCTGTCAGGCTGTGGGTCTGGCTGGTGCTGCAGGAGCAGGCATGGGCAGGGACAGGTCAGGGAGATGGGATACACTGAACATTGGAAACAGAGAGGGTCTCCACACAGTTAGTAAAACAAAGGGCATGCCATATCTGAAATGAAGTTCCATAACCTGACCAAATAATTTGGCTTGATTCATGCTAAATGAAAGTGTAATTTATGCTCAAGCAACATGCTCATCTACTTAGAATAAATACAAATTATTCTGACTTCTGAGTTTTGACATAGTTTTTGAAGTTTCCTAAAAGTTATTGTGATCAGATGAACTTAATTACAGAGTACTCTACATATACTCATCTGGTAAATGTCATACAACAGACAGTCAAAGGGAAGGTATGCAGGATTTTCGGTCTCCCTCTTCTTGTTATGCTCCTTTATATCCTTGAGCTTTAAGCATGCCTGTCTGAACTGTTCCTCCTGTTAGAAAAAGAACAACCCCTCTGCCTCTCCCCGGTCCCCTCCCCCCTCCAAAAAAAAACCAAAACCAAAACCCCAAAGCAAGACTAAGACTGTTGCCTGTTCAGAAAGGGAATGTCTCCCAGTTCACAAAAATAACTGCCCAGAGAAATCACTGGAGCAGGCAGAGCATTGCCTTCCACTGTTACTTCATCAGTATCAGGAAACCTCTCTCTTGGATGGCAAGGATGCTGTGTGCATCTCTGCTCTGGCAGTGGCAGTTTTGCTGCCTCTCTCAGTACCAGGGGAAGAAAAAGGGGCTAAAACGGGATGTATCTGAGAAATCAAACCCTGTTGCAGCAAGTTTGGCTTGACCCCCACCCTGAGCACAGGGCCAAGGTCTCCACCTGGGACATGCTGGCCACGGAAGGTGAAGCAACCTCTCCGGAGACACGCTTGTCTTCTCCCAGGGATACCTCTTTTATGGTGCTGTTCCAACTTTTTCCTTAGTCTTTTCACTAGGTTCAGTAAACTTTGTGTTGGAGCTTCTAAGAACTTAGTACTTAAGCAGATTTTCTTTTTGTTTGCAGAGAAGGCAGTTCTGCGTGTGCATGTCTTGCTGCTTCAGACTGGTAGAAAAGTGACCAAGTGGTTTATTTAGAACTGAGTCAGTGCAATTTCCAGTTGTACTGTATACATTAGCAGTGATAAGGGTATCCTTTAATCTACAAGGTCATCTCTTCCTACTGTAGTAAAAGAGTTTTAGAGTGCATAAAGTAAGTTGGAGTTGCTTCATACAAAGTGGGTCTGACAGTTGTGTAGGGGTGTGTAAATATATAAATATATTTAAAGACACAGGGTTAAGCTTCTTGAGGTACACACCTCCAAATACTAACACGTTCATATTTTCTTTCCAAGTGATGTTACAGGAGGTATAGCAGTACAGTTTTTTCCTCTTACAAATAGCTGAGATGCATACTCTTCTTATTAGTCCAAAGTTTTAGTGTGCATTTATGCTCTACAGTATGCTACAAACTGTAACTGATACTGTATTTTTAGGTTAAAAAAATGTCACGTGGAATACATTGAAAAAATCTATTTCAAAGCAATATTCCAGAAAGCAACTGCTAAATTATCACACTTTGTAGAAGTGTTAGCACTCATAGAAAGGGAATTATTTTCTTGGAAAAGATCTGCAACTGGGACAACTGAATATTTTCTCTTTTTTTGCTGGCTTTCACAGCAAGCTGTTTTCAGGTAGCAAGTGTGCAATATTCTTTCCCTTGGCATGTTTTATTAGACTCTTCATGGAAAGTCTTGCTTTTTCTTTCTTTCTTTCTTTTTTTTTTTAATTTAAAAAGCATCTTGACTAAATTGTGCCATCTAGCTAATAAGTAACAAGTGATTCTAATAAGTCTGCTGTCATGCTTTTTATTTACAGTGTACGCAGAAATTAAGAGAGAGGAGGGAAAACAAATCTGGAGTGAATTTTCATCACCCATAGTGGTTTTTGCTAAGAAAACAGTCTTTCAATGTAAACAACATCTGTATTTTTCATCTTGTCTTTCTAAATAATAGTTCTGTAAATAATTTGCCCCCACAGCAGGGCAATAGTTAGACTCCTTAACCTCTCAGTCATCCAAGGCTCTGTGGAGAATGCAGACTTCTAGCATATTTAAACACACATCTCTCAAACTTTTGATATCTTTTCCTCACAGCAGGATTTCAAAAGGTAGATGACTGCAAAATGCACTTTCATTCTCTGTGTTAGTGCTTTAACATTAGCCTGACTTTAATAGGCTGGGATGATTTCAGCTTATAAATCTTCAGCTGGAGGATAAAGTTCAAGTAGATAAAATCAAACAGATGTTGGTGGGAGGATTTCTTCATGACCCATAAAAGTGCTATCATCAAAGCCTAGAATCATTTGTTTTGAATTATTACATTGTTATCAAAAGGACTGTAGCAGTCTGTTTGTTGAGAAATTGGATCTGTTTATCTGAAAACAGAACAAAGATGCCATGCTAAGACGTCCCTGGGAAAGTGTGGGTTAGCTGGTGGCTGACACGGTAGGATAGCTGTGAGACATTTTGATTGACAGCTGTCCAAATAATTGCCAGGCCTGGAAACTTCTGCATATGATTATATTATTGAAAATGGCATCTGATTCAATTTTTAAGTGTTGCATGCTTAAAAACAAATATACTTTCCCTTTGTTTCAAGTAAATGAAGGTTTTAAAAAGCTTTTACCCTTTTCTTTCTTTTTTTTTTTAACATAGTGGTAAAACCAAGTTTCAGTAGTAATTTTAAGTCATTATTGAAAAGCGTTAAAGACTTTGCTGAAGTGACATTCATGCTTTTACTTAAACTCAAGTACTGTCCTCCTGTTAAACAAGTGCACCTGCATAAATGAAAAAAACATGTTCTTTTTAGTACTCAATGAAAAGCCTTTACTCTTCAACTCATAATTTATTTAAAAAAAAAAGCATGTAAGGGACATATGTACCAGTGTTTAGAGTGAATCTAACACAAGTGCTCAAATTTAAGTGGACCTCATATAACAGAATGAGAAATTCACTTTTAAAATCCTGCTACTATATATGTTACTACATATGCTCCCCTGTGTGTGTGTGTATATGCACACAGAGCACAGCTCAAGATTCACAGACAACATGGACTTTAAGAATCTTCCCTTTCCTTCAGAAAACTCTGACTGTAAACTGAAATGGGCCAGGGAAACATTTTGCCTCATATATGAATATGCTATAGGAGGACCTGAACCTTGCCCTGGAAACCTCAGTGGCGAATGGGGTGCAACATCTGCATGGGGCTGCAAAGATGTGCTTCTCTGTTGTGATTCTTTCCAGGGACACAGATTCAGTCTGCAAACACTGAACTTTGTGATTTTTTTATTTGATGGGTGTTAGAGCTGAGTCTGAGAGTAAATGCTGTGAACTGGACCAAGAAACAGCCCCCACATGAAGCCACAAGCCAGGGGTTCAGCCTCATTTCCCCCAGAGGCCACAGAACTGTGCAGGTGAGCAGTTGAATTGTTTTCCTGAAAATATTTGCAATATTTTCCTATGGTCCAAACAAAAGTCACAATAATACCTGAAAGGGAGGCATAGATGTGGGGCATTGCTAAACATTGCTGTTTTCATATTTTCCTGAACATTTGCATCGGTTGGGTGCTTTCACCCAGGCCACTTGCCGGCGCTTTCAGGGTCTTCTCCGTGTTGTGCACAGAGATCGCAGTGCACCTGCGACATGAGGTGTGACCCGGGTAGGGGTTAGGCCGTGAATAGGCATAGGAAAAACGTCTGCAAAAATCAGCCTTTTCCTGGGGGACTGCCTTCTCTGTTTCCATAGAGGGTCAAAGGCATGCAAAAAACTTTTTTTGAGCCTAATGGTTTTCTGAAGTCAGTTCCCAAACGGGAGAAGGCAACATTGTGGGAATTGCATGTTATGACACTGCTTGGTCTTATTGCAGTAAAATGCCTTGGCTTGGCTTACTTTTAAATGGCTTTTATCTTCCTGTGCATTTCAGTTACGACAGTGACTGTGGCTCTGTTAATGCCGCATCTGATAAAAACCAGTGACAATGGGTTTGCTGAGATGCTTGTGACCATGTCAGGTGTAGCAAAATGCTTTCCTGAATTCAAACCCCATGTTTAAATCTCCAGATAATATTGAACTTTAATTAGCAAATATTGTTAAGATACTTACCTGAGGTTATTGGAGATTATTTTAGTGTTATTAAATTATAGCATTTATGTATTGGTGACTTTATTTTTTTTTTCAAGCTTTATTTTGGAATATTTGTTTGGCCTTGGTCCAGAAGGCTCAATTCTAAAGTTGCAGCACTGTTTTGAAGGAAACTTGCAGGCAGACCTTAGCCCAGTCCTGAGGTGGTTTTGCAGGGTGCTATGTCTGTATAAAGTTTGCCAGGCTTCAGAAACAGCTTAGAGCAGTCCAATGGGACAGTCACGTAAGACACATTGTTGATTTTACTCTAAGTGCAGAGAGAAATAATTCTCCCTTTAGTTTAATATTTTAAAATTCCAATATTTTCTCTTCTTTGCAAAGATTAAAAGGCTTGCTATGACCAGATGTGTTAAATACTGAGTCCTTGTATTTAGTCCTGATAATGAAATACCCATTTCATTATCACTATGAGTGCAAGCTCTTTCTTTCTAACAGGCAGTAAGCCCAAAGAAAGCACACTGTGTGCCTAGAGGTGGCCCCTTCAAAAATGAGTAGGTGAGGAGATAAGGTTGAGAGCAGTTTCTGATGGGTGGGGTGGGAAGATGATGTAGGTGATGGGCGGAGAAGCTTGTTGAGGTCCAGGATGGGCACAGGATCCTGTAGCAGCCCTTCTTGGGACTTGGTTTGCTGGAGCCAAGAAGGAACTTGGGAGGAGCCTCTCTTGAGAGGAATTTGGTAAGTGTGTCAAGAGTACGTGAAGAAGGTCTTCCTTGTGTTGAGGAACCATCAACCTGGCCAAGACCCAGACATAAGAGCATTTTGGATAGTGAGTGAGGAAATTACGGCATGCCTTTGAGAGACTTTGTCCTTAAGTTTCAAGAACTTTGTAAGTGCTGCTCTGTCAGTTAGGGAAGGTGGTGCTAAATCTGCTCTCCACAGGGTAACTAGAAAACCAAGAGGGATACAAGACTCCTTGCCCTGCCACGAGGGTAGAAATGAATTGAGCAATAATTGACTACTGAAGTTTATGTGGAAGCTTATGTGACCAAAAGCAAACTAGCCTTAAAATCTTTCACATTGTGAAAAGGCATTACAGCAGAATGTAAAATCAGTTATTCCAAACTGCATTTTAATGCATTGTTTTCTCTGAGGTACTGAACTTGCTGATGGTGCACATGCTTTTGCATTGAGTGAACAGCTTTTTAGCAAGGAGACGATCAGAAAATATTTATAATGCCTAAGCTCCTTGTGGTTCAAGATGCTTTCCTACTTGCATTGCCAGGTGTAGTAAATTACTACAGTTTAGAGAGCTCCTTCTTTATAGTTTATGAAAAAACCTAACTTTACAGCTTTAGTTGAAAAGGAATCTTGAAAAAATATTTTCAACCAAGGCAAAACCACCATACATTGTGCAAGTGGACCAGGACTGTCATTACATTTGCTTTGCTCTGAGAGTGCAGAACTTAGTCTCTAAGACTTGGCTCAGTTGAAATTAAGACTCAGACACCATACCAATTTTGAGTGATCAAAGTCATGTAAGACAAATCAAACCAGAAAATAGGTAAAATCTCCTGAATTTTTGGTTGTTTGAGAATGTAGAGACTGAATTTTGCCTTTGTTTGCTTAGGAAATCAGTTCCTTTTGGAGACTCATAGTTAGGGAAGTGCAGGTTGGTTTTTTTCACTTGCAGTGTGTTAGTGGTGTAAGAGGGCTGGAAAGCAGTCATGCCAATTGACTTTTCTCTTTTCCTAAGTCATGTGTTCCAAGGTGATGCCAAGATAACATTAGAAAAGTTATTCTGTAGAGAATTCCCCCTGAGAAAGCAGATGTACTCATGATAGTTCCAGGGTTTTGGACAAGACACACAGAGGATCTGACTGTTTTAATGCCTAAGATAAAAAATTAGTTGTTCTGAGGACAAGGTGAAGGTGAGGAAAGGAATGTTGTGGCCTGAAGGAGAAAATGCTGGAGGAATAGATGGTTGTAAACTAATGAGTTTCCTTTAGCCAAACACCCACCCTTAGTCCGTAAGGATCTCCCTCTTCAAGCCAAGAGGTGTCATACCTCAAAGGCAATCAAAAAGGCTAGAAGAAACCAAGTGGCACTGTCCTTCTGAACCCAGAAGTAACAGCATATTTTATAAATAGCCCCCTTGTGTCAATATCAAGAGTGCTTAGTAAAGCTCTAGAACCATGAAGAGCTCTTTCTTTTATAGGGCACCTTTATAGGGCACATGTTTATGTTACACATGTACCATGTGATCTTCTTTCTGTACAGGTGTGTTTTGCCACTTTCACTATTTTCATCATTGTGAAGGATGAAGGGACACCTGTGGACACCACAAAATTATACATGGTGTCTAATTTGGCCATTCAGGTTTTCCACACATGGGGTTTGTTAAAAAAATCAGAGAGTAACATCAAGGCAGCATATGCAAAAATGCAAAGCTTATAAAACTCCCTCCATCCCTTTCAGGCAACACACCCTTCATGCTCTCTATTGAAAAGTGACAATCAGTAGGTGTTTTCTGCCTGACACGTATGCAGTATCAGTTGTGAGTAGGTCTTAGTTAAATAATAAAAATAGAATAGAGTATTTCAGTAGGAAGGGGCATACAATGATCATCTAGTTCAACTGACTGAGAGACAAGACACCCACCTTCTGTGAACATCATAATTAAACAACTCTCCTGTTATGAGAAGACCACATGCTTTTGTACATTAAGACACAGATTTTTGTTTTTGATTGCTGCATTGGTACTGTACACTTTCAGAGGTCTTCAAAGCTATGAGAATTGTGAAGGCAATAAGTATATTAAAAGTAAAGACAGTAAAGGAAATAAAAGTTTTAGGTGCTAGAGGTGGCCAGGGATCATCTGTCGATTGGAACAGGATGAAATCTGAACAAACTTGCAGCTAATTTCAAAGTAACAAATGAAATCTGAAAATGACCTCACAAGGGACAGAGTATTCTCAGGAATTTTCAGTCCCTTTGTGAATCAGTCTCCCATTTGCCCCCAGCTTCCAGTGCTGGTCTTGAGAGGAGACTGATGGCTCTTGGCCTGCAAATTTTCTGTAAGTCCCAGGGTTGTGGTGGGAAGAAGGGCTGTGAGCTGGTACTATGTGAATTCCCTTCATGAAGAGTGCTTGCTTAGGTGAGGAGGTATTGAAGGTCAGTTTTTACCCTGTTTGGGTGATTTCTTCTTCCCCTGAACATGAGGTCAAAAGGAGTCCACTTTTGAGGTTATGTAAAGTCAGTGATTAAAGAGGCTGGCCATGGAAAGACATACCTTATTCAAGTGTAATCAAGAAGCTGCAGAAACAGTTCAGGAGACTGTTCTGATGTGCAGCTTGGCAGACCTGTGAGATGATCCTTAAATGAGGAATTAATCTGTGGTACTTTAGAGGGAAAAAAGTACCAAATATGTAAGATCTCAAAGGAGAAGGGTAAAATAGTGTATGTTAAATTTACTAAGTGCTGTTAAGATGTGCAAAGTTAATGAACTTCTATGTGGGTTGAAACCTTCAGTGGAAAGATCCTATTGCCACCCATGAGGCTTACAAACAGGCATATGTAGCAGCACCAAGAGTGATGACGTTCTGATGTATAGGTGCCGAAACAGTAGGATGGAGCCTGTACCACAGCATACTCACAGTCTCACCTGTCTGCTAGTAAAAGCCAGGAGAGTAAATCTAGAATTGAAAGAGAACAATGAAACTGTGAGTGACTGCAGCTTCATGAGTGACCTCCTAAGAACTAAAACCTGACCTCCAAAAGGTAAAAGCAATCCAGGAAAGCCTATTACTAAAGATATTAAAACAGTTTAGAGATAATTAGAGTTTACAAACTCACACTGATTTTTTTCAGATTGGTCTCAGATGTGTGTGAATTCCTGTGGCAACTGCTAGGTAGAGACACATGCTGGAAGTGAGTCCCTTCATATGACATGCTGTACCCCATGTGTGAGGCTGATGACCCACATATGTCAGAGTTTCAGGTTTATCTTTCAGTTGATTCTCTTTGCAAATAGGAGGATAACAGACATTTTCCTTTTTTTAATTAAGCCCATGTTATCCCAGTCGGATTATAAGAAATTCCACCAGCAGTGGTAATGATTGCTCTGCAATCTGCCTGCCCTTTGCGCTATGCAGAAAAGCCTTGCATTTGTTGTAGCAGTGGCATATTTCACCTGCCAAAAGCACAGCAGCAACAGCCCCTGTGAAGGAGCTCAGTAACCAGCAGGTAGCCAGAGGGGCAGGATAAGCGCAGAGGATAGGCATGTTACTCGCCCTAGTGTTTCCTTGCTGGCTCTACTGTTCCCGTTACAAGCTGCTAAAGAGGTGATGTGTGCTGACAGGGCTAATGAAGTGATGGTGAGGTGAGGAGAGGATGACCATTCTGAAAAAATAGTTGCACTTGTATTTTGAGTGAGGAAGTATGGCAATTTCTGCAATTAATGGAAAAGTTTTCTATGACATCATGTCAGATGTTGAATTCTTTCCTGTCCTCATTCTCTCTGCTATTAGGGGAAGCAGAGCAGGGTGATGGGGTGGAGTGAGAAGCTAGAACTGGCCTGTCCTGCCATCACAAGCATTCACCTTCCGGTGAGGTGAATCACACCAGGGGTAAGCACAAGTAAAACTGCTTGTAGGGATTACAACATCACGACTGTTCCCTTTAGGGCTGCCTGGCTCTAGGACTGAGTGGTAGTGAAAAACTGAGGACATGGAACAAATTCTCAAAGCAGATCAAAACAGTTATTCAGTTACTTCAGCTTAAAAAAAAAATAAAAATTGCTGTAAGTGGTGGCATGTAGGCTGAAGGATTGGTTAAAAGGGCTCATTTGAATAGTTATCTAGTGGGATGCTGTCTCTTTAGTTGGTGCTGAGTACTGAAGTACTCTCCCTGCTTCCCTCCCTACTGCCATGTTGGAAAGATTTTGCTTTTTCAGGGAGAGCAAGGGGTGTCTTAATTTTTGTCAGGGACCTGCAGCTTCCAAGCCCCTGTCCCCCAGTGCTGGCCCCATACCCCAGCCCGGTGGCAACCTGTGGAGGGAGCCACAGCCTGAATATGCTCCTTGTTGGGGCTTGACACCTGGAGCCAAAGGAGTGATGTGGCATGGCAGCTGCCCAGACAGGCCACCAAGGCCTTCTCCTCCAGCAGCTCCTCCTCTCTACTACAGCCCAGTTGCCACAGGTCCCCCTTCCATGCTTCAAACAGGTTGCAGGAAGTTGCTTCCATGGAATATAGAATTGCCAATGCAGAGTGGCCCTCATGCAGAGGGTGTGGGGGAGCCAGCCACAAGAGTTACAGGTTTGAGTAATTTTTCCCAAGAGTAGTCTAATTAACACATTCTTGGGGTTGTACTGAAAAGCCAGATTTTGGATGGTGTTTTTATGAAGTGAGGGAAGGAGGCTTTTGGAGGAGTTACCAGCTCCTGAGTCTCCCGTCTCCCCTTGCTAACAGCCCAGCCTTTTTCTCTCTGCAAGTCCTGAGATCTGTTCTAACCGCTTCATTAAGCTTCCGTGTGTCACGGTGGTGACTCCACAAATTTAATTTGGCTGGTTTTGTCCACAGGGGTGTGAAACTGGAGGACCAGGAGAACCAGCTCTGCAGCTGTGTTTTCCACGTGCTGAGTGGGGGCTGATATAAACAAAATGCTTTTCCTTCGGGGTTTTGGCAGCTCTTGCCCAATCTGTCAGAGAAATGGTTATGACTATTTCTCTGCTCTCAGATGAGGCTGTTGAAAACTTACAGCCTCTCTGGGAATTTCGGCTTCTTTCCATGGACCAGTAATAAAATCTGGTTTTATGTTATGTTTAATTGCAGACAATTTCAAGTGTTAAAAAGTCTCTCCTGGCAGATGTAAAAAGGGGAAAAACCCCAAACAAACCAAACCCACCCCACCTGTCCATTTTTCTGTCAAACCTAAATACTTATTCTTTTTGACAGTATTTACAATTTTTACATAACCTGACTGGCTGTTCTAAGAAGCTGTTCACAGCAGATATTTGCTACAACTTATATCCTATTTTTTTTTTCTCCATTGCTTTCTTTGCTTAGTTTCAAAACAAATAATTTTTCTTAAATTATATTAATTTAGCCTAAATTATTCATTAAGGAAGTTTTATTTCTTGTATAAACTTTTATAATTGGCTTATAACCTTTTTTTGCAATGCTTTTTAGTTGAATTGCAATTGCAACAAAATTGACAGATATATGTTAAAAAAAACCTGTAGGTGGAGAGTAATAAAACACAAAGTCATATCAAGAGAGGAATTAATGCTGCAGCAGCATCATATTAGAAGCTATTAAATGAACCAAAATGAATAAAATCAGATTTTTTTTCTATTCCTCTACCCTGTTTTGTTTATTCTTTTAAAAGCACACCACTTTAAAAATGTTTTTGATCGAGATTTTTTTTCAGAAGGTGTTTACAGAAAGCAAATATCATAAACCCCACAGATGTTCAAGGTGCTGTTCACGCATAGCAATGGTTGTCATGTGGTTCTTTTGTAAAATGTTTATTTTTCCCATGATAAGTTGAAACTTCTGGTTATTGGTAGTTTCAAAGTTTTTTGTGGCTAGAAGCAGCTTTCCCAACTATAGACCTGGTCATCAAGTAAATGGCAAATGTTTTTGAATATATGGCTAAAGCAACAGTGAAAATGGAGAATGAATATGTGATCATTACAACTACTTCCAAATAACTTCTTGTGTGTTATCACACTGAGGAAAAGAACATTAAAGTGACATTCTTTATTGAATAAACTCCTCACTGGAAATATTTCTCCTGCCTGTTCAACAAAAATGGATTTAACAAGTGCTCTGGAAGGAAATTTGCTTTGTGTTACTGTCAAATGTATTAGCTTTCATTGAATCTGATTAGATTTTTGATGCCAAAGTACCTATCAGTGGAAATGGTAGCCTGTGCTTTGAATAGCAGAACTTTCAGGAAAGATGGATCCATCTTGAGTAATATGGCTTTGAGACTTATACCCTCATGATGGATAATATTTACTATATTCTGATGAGACTGTAATGTCAGGATGCCTATTCTGGGAAGTGCTCAAGATAAAGGAGGAGTTGGATAGTGTAATGGTAAATTTGAATGAGGAACTGTGCTTTGCTTTTAGACTTTGCTGCTACTTTTTACTTGTGGACGTAACTCTCTGTCCTGGCTTTCATGTGGGTTTTGCTACCATGAGGTACAAAAAAGACTAGCAAGGTTAAAATCTTTTCAGCTAAGGAAGTGGTGGCATCAGACAGTGGTACAGTAGGAGGACCATTAAATGCAGTTGTGGTTAGTGCTTATGCTTAGGATGCTCTCCTTCCTGCTGTAAAATTTGCAAATACACAGTCTCACCTCCAGTGCACAATGAGTTGGTGACTGGGACTATGTGCACAACAAGGATGCAAGTTCTGGGTGGCTGTTATTGAGTGATGTGGCCTGTATTTTAATGATCGTGGACATCATTCCTCTTTATTTTGTGCTTAGTTCTTATCGTGAAGCCTCACTGAGCCTTTGCATTTCTTTCAGTTAAGTAAGTACATGATACAAGTTTGAACAAAAGCTTGGAGATTGGAAGCAAAGTAGTTTAAATTTCAAACTTCCCAGTAAATATTTTAACAAAGTATGCTTGATCTATGCAGATGAGGACTTTGAACAAAATATTTTTTATCTTTATTACTTCATTGCTTTAATTTCAATTCAGAAAAGGATATCTGGTGCCATGGTACTTTGCTGTGGCTATCGCCTTTCAGTGTCTGTGATCACAGTGGCTCACATGTTTTTTCTTAACTAGGCAATTGATATTCTTGCAAATGAAAAATGTTTTAAGTAATGTTACTTTTTTTTTATGGGGATATTTAAACAACTGTTTACACAGGTTATTGACCTAATGAGATACTTCCCTTAATTTCTGAAATTCATTTAAATTCTGATTCTACATTTCAAGATAGATAGTAACCACTACCCTTAACACTATAACAGCATGTGAATTCTTAGCATTTTCTTGAAGACTATCTTCCTTCTCCCCAGGTATGCAGGACATACTTGCTTGGAGTTTCACCTGATTTCCAGGAGTTACAGCTTCTCCTAGAGATATTGCATGTTCTCTGGTTATGACATAACTTTTGGGACCTGGAGGAGGCTGGAAACTTGGCTTCTGTTCTGTCCAGTGTTGCCTCCCCTTCTCATTCCTTTCCTCCCCTATAACAGAGGGAGAGTGCTTGTTCTCTTTGCACTATCACAATTTAGGCAGTGATTTTGAAATTGTCTAATGTAAAGTAGACTTTCCATAAGCTGCCTGGTGTAAATTGGGTAATCTGTTTTGATAGGGGACGTAGAGCAAAGTCAGTTGCTCAGAACTTGCAAAGACCTCAGTAGCTGCTGTCAGGTTTTGAGGCTAGGAAATGAAGTATGCATCTCTTCCCGGCTCTATCCTGATCCAGTACTGTAAAGAGTCAAAAAATTTTATTTGTAAGTAGGTTATATTACTGCTTCATAGTACTTACGGATGTAGTGTTGGAAAGGGAGACTATCTTTTGTGCATCTTGGAAACCTGGCTGCCACCCTGTACTGGATTTGTAAGGTTTAGAGGATCTGGACTGTAGGACTGCAGCTGTTAGGTACGATGCACCTGGGCAGGAGTTATAAGGAGAGAGGCAGTGTGGAAACAGGTCTTTGAATTGCTGTCGGGAGTCTAGTATTGAAAGTTATTTTTAATAACAGCAGACTCCATTGTGGCAAGTCCTACCACAAGAAGAACTCAGGAGATAACATGACCCAAGTCCTATAGGGCTGGGCACCCTGCCCTCACTGGGCAAAAATAGATGGCAGAATGCACACAGTAAGCAATTCACTTCTTCTTGCCAAAGTGCACGTTTACATTCCTTGTGCAGTTTAGAAAGCGTAGCATGGGTTGATGCATCATCACAACTGTTTCTTAGGGAGGTGTTTCCTTCTGTCTTGTTTCCTTTATAAAGTTTTTCAGTGTTTCATGAGAATAGCATCATTGATTAGTTGTGTGTAATGGTCTTTCACTTATATTGATAGGAGAGGAAGACATTCAACAGCTTTCAGGAATGCATTGCTGTAATTTACTCCTGTTTGCCTTTGTGCAGCATAAAAAGTACACTAGCAATAATAACTGTTGTTATTATTACTTATACTTGTAAAGAGGATAGGAAAACTAGCGGTTTCTGTGAAAAACTCTGGAATAGTTTATATGACATCCTTTAGTAAAAAAGTATGAGTTACTTTAGGATCTAATCATGCTTGCCTCTAAGGAAGATCTCTCTAATCTCATAAATTCTCAGTAGGAACTGACACATTTGGAAAGATGGTAATTAATTTATGTAGTATTTATATGATGGGAAAGCAGATACAGAAATCTGTTTTACTCCCCTTTGTAATATGTGGTAATTATAACAAGAAAAAAAACCCTCCTCTTTTTATTAATGTAAATGCATGCAAGCTCTTTATTTGTTTAGTAGTTCAAACTCTGGAAAGTTCAATTGAGGTATTTTGGAAAGATCTTTAAAATGTACTGTATCTTTTTTTTTTCCTGAGCTGTAGCAACTAGTACTGAAGACAGCCTGAGCAGGGACTTCGTTATAGTAATGAGCAAAACAGTCCTGATTCTCATGTAACAGAATATCTTCCAACAGATATTCTGAGGGCTCAATTCAGAGGACTATCCAGCTTTACAATGCATGGTTGCTCATTAGTGAGGGTGATCCATGGCAATGGGGATCACTCAAATGAGGTAGTGTGATATACTGGGATGCTTTAGTCCTTCTTTTTTCTCCTGAGGGCATCTGCATGTTCATGGGAGCATGGGTACTTGGGCTGGCACTTTGTATCTGCTTTCTCCTGCTCTCCTTAGGTCCTCCAGCAGTTGTGTCATTCACGTTGCCAAACTGGATCCAGTGGTGTCCCCGCACATTTGTTTGAGCAGTGATAGCCTTGCCAACCTTCAGGGTGTTAAGCATCACCTTCTGAAAGACTTTGTGTTTGGACATTATTGAAGAGGAACCTTCATTGCTCCAAACCTTGTGAACATCACAAATGATGTTTGACCTCATTTTTTCAGCGCAAATAAGTATAGCAGTTTTGCGAGGTATTTGGCATCTAAAGTCTCCAGTCACAGCCTGCTGTGACTACCCTTTCCTCTATACTTTCTTTTGTCATGATATCAGGCAGCCCAAGACACAGCTTCATATCATGAGGTGAACATGTTGATGTGTTTGCTTGTCTTTGAAAGATCCTGGTTTCCTGGCCACTTCTTCTCATCTCTTCCTGTGGTCACACTCTCTTGGTTTTGTCAGGGTTTTTTGGGTTTTTTTGTGGTTTGTTGGTTGATTTTTTGGTGGGGTTTGTTTGTTTTGTTATTGTTGTTTTCTGCCTCAAACTTGGTACTGACTCAAGGCACTTGAAATCACCAACCTGTTAGAAAAATATTCTGGCCAAAACTAATTATACATTTTTTTTCCTTGGCTGTGGAGTTGAATTGATTCCTGGAGTCAGTGCCACACTCATTGCAAAGGAGTGAAATGAAAGGGTTGGGAGCAAAGACAGAAAGACAGGGAAAACAAAGGACAACAAGTCTTTATGTCAGCTCAGCTCTTTGTAAAGCTGCCACACTACATCTCTTTCCCACTCCTTCCATTACCTCTTAAGACCTAGTCCCGCTAATAATATATGCCTGTAATGTGTGCATATTTTGGTGGGTTTTTTCACTGTCTAAAGGAGAAAGTTGAAAGTTAGATGCCTTCTTACTTGAAGGCTGATATTTCTCTGTATTGTGATAATAAAATATATTTTTCATACCTTTGCACATTCCCTCATGGTAAACAGCTGTGCCACCAAATTTGATGGAGAAATAAGATAGATTTTAATTAAATCATGCAACCCAGCTTTATACTTTCATTTGTACGAAAAGCAATGGGGTTTACATAAGAAATATTATCTTCTATAATTTATTAGAATTACTATATTTAAAATTATAACTTACAAAAAATGCTTTTAACCAGGGCACAAATGGTTAGTTGCCTTATTAAAAAAAAAAAAAAAAGAAAAAAAGCTACAACTAATCTCCAAATAGTGACTTTTATAACTCTAAATTTCCTGTGACTTAACAAAAATGTAAAAATGACCAATCCTATCTCATATTATGCAGAACCACATGCTGGATCCATGGTGTGAAGTCTGTGAAAAGCTGAGCACCCAGTATTTTGAGTCCATTCAATGGGAACACCAGCAGCTCTGGATTTAATGAGTCTGCTCTTAATGTGAGTATATATGATTTTAATTACCCACATGGATTATTGGCTGCACATTGGTGGAATCTTTCAAATATTACATTTTAAATTAGTTAATGTATATTGGAATATAGCACCAAGTAGTTAAGGTGGCTGTCCATCATATTGCTATCCAATGTAGATCCAAAAAGAAGTCAAATTGCTTATGTAACTCTGACACGTATGGGCTTTTTATTATATATGTCACTGTGCCATGACTCAGTAGCAGATTTGCTATAAATAGCAAATAAAGCAACAAAAGCTTTGGAAGCTTTAGGAATGTTATCAAACCGAATACAAAATACTCCTTGAAATGAGTGTCTATTTTAACTGTTTACTTCAAAATTATGATTGATGATTTTTGACCCACAGTGAATGAAGCCAAGTCTTTGTGTATTCTGTCCTTAAAGTGAGAAGTGTAGCTCACAAGTTGATCAGACAAAACAGGAAAGTACAAGAGAAAACTTTCTGAAAATCTGAATGTGTCTAAAGGGGTCCAGGTGTTAGGGGAGAATAACATAGGTTTGGCTGGGTGGTATTTTGGTTTGTTGGGTTTTTTGGTTGGTTTGTTGGGGTTGGTTTATTTTATTTTCACTGGTTCCACTAATCTCAAAGTAGCATAAGCTTTCCCCAAAATTATGCACCTTGTTGAATATTGCCTGGTCCAGTAATATATAGGAAAGAACATTTTGGGGTACCATCTGCAAGTGAATATAGTCAAAAATATAGAAGAGGGAATAGCTTTACATGCCCAGAAGAAGTTGAATAAAAAACAATACTGAAGAAGCTTGGCATGTGAGGAATAATGTATAATATTAATAGTCAGACTGAAGGTGAAGAAGAGGAAGAAGACACAAAACTTGTGAAGCTTAGAGAGTTACAAGCTTTGTAGCAGTTAGAGTTTCAGGATCGGACTCTGTTGCGTATAACTTCAAAGTTATGAAAACCATTGAGGCCCAGCAATGGAAGTTTACTTTTCTTTCCTCCTCACTTTTGATGATATTTGCATTAAATAAAGCAAATAAAATAGAAACCTTTCAAATCCTCAGCAAGAATTGTGAATAGAAATTTGAAGCACTTCCGAAATGTTTATTCACTATAAATGAAGGGCTGAAAAATAATTTGGAGTCCTAAATTAGTTATGAAAATGGTACAATTGATTTACAGTTTTATTTCTTATAAAATGTTTGTAAAACTTTTTTTCTATAACAACATAAAAATTAGTCACTTAGTAATTAAAATATTGTATATGTTTGGGTTCCAGTAGTCAAAATAACGATAAAGGTTCTAAGGTACTAGCTATAAGGAATAAGAAATATTGTGGTTTGTTTAAGAAATATAGTGAATTTTATGGAAGAAATGCAACAGCACACAACCAGAGAGCTTGTAAATATATGGTTCTTTTAACAGAATGTTCAACTATAATTACATGAAAAAATATACTTTTTTTTTTGAGTTTCAAAACCCAATTTTGTTATGAAAGCTAGTTTTCAATCTATGCTTTCGCGCTATGCAGAATAACATAATACATATCAATAAAATTCTTGTGTTCTCAAAGTCAACAGTTAATTTTCATGTACTGATGCAGAGATACAGAGAGTATACATCAATGTTTATATGTAAATACTCTTTATAAGAACATAATAAATGTTTATTAAAGATATACTTTGAGATATACTCCTTATTTAAGACATATGGTATTTACTTTATTCAATTCTTAAGATATTTTTGGGTCTATCTCCCAGAAATTCTTACTAAGTAAGAAACTTAGTGAGTTTGATTGTGAATGCAAGCTATTGTCTTCTGTCTTTACTCCTCCAAGACTGTGAAAATACTTTGACTTTCAAAATAGTCTTCATAACGTCTGCAACTACTAGTTGCTTGGCACCTCTGTGGTACTTTTTAATATTGTTTGGCTTATTTTAAAATTAGAAGCGGCCCTTTCTTGCTGTGTTTTATTTGTTGGACTATTTCTTTTGTTACTTGTGCTTCTTGGATGTTTATTGTCAGTAGACAGGTAAGTGAGGCTGATTTTGGTGATAGAGGAAGTTACAATTAACACATTTTTGTTAATTTAGAAATGATATGAGCTTGTATATATCCACCATTCTTTGATTCATTGAGGATGTGACTTCTAAAAGTGGTATTATTACAGGCAGTTGTTATTGTAATTTTTTTGTGTGGGACATGGATTGATTAATTTATGTCAGAAAAAAAGAAGCTTACAAGAGCTTCTCAAATTAATTGTGGGGGGAGGGTGTATGTGTATGATTACCTATGATTTGGTCAAAAACTTTCTTTCTTATCCAGACAAAATTTGATTGAACTATTCATAAAAAGAAGTTTTAGTTTTTCATTTAAAATCGAATTCACTTTTGCAGATTGTGTCAACGAAAGATTCTCCGAAGAAAAATATGACAATCATGGAAGTGTTTTTATTAATGTCAGACGTTTGTGAAATGATCTACTTTTACAGCAAATGTGTTAGGAGGGAGGGGGGAAGTAGAGAACAAAGGCAAAAAAAGCAGCACTTTTAAAGGATGATTAGTCTATTGTTTCAGAACCTGAGTGCTGATTCTGTCAATGCAGACTATTTAATTTCTTTCTTAGAAGCTAGAAAAATATTCTTTTGTACACTCACTTATGCAAGGAAGAGTTCATAAATATCTTGTAAATGAAATAGTACATACATGGTATGTAACAGCAGTGCGGAGAATATTTGACTAGAGACAGCCTTTTCCTAGCCTTTGGAAGGGTGAATATGAGGAAGATAGACAGAGAACAAAGGAAAAATGAGACACGTGAGGAGAGATTAAGGAAGAAAAAGAAAAGAGTATATTTTATCAGTTTCCTTTTCATAAAGAATAATCTGAAAATGAATGAAATTATAGCTCAAAAAAGAAGTATTTTTACATCACTCTAGCTCAGAGAATACCCAACACTATTAGAAATTAATTCTGATACTATCTATTGAAGGTCAAATGAAATTGTTTCCTTGGATATAGACTACAATCCAGACATGTTACTGTGCAATTAAAAGCAAAATGCTCCACTAAAGAGAATGAAAGCTATTCAAATTAACTTGGTGGGAAGAATCTATGTCTTCATTTTATTACAACAGTTTGTATTTCCAAGTGTAATGACATTAATCTCTAGTTTTATACTTCATTTAGTTCTGCAAAGATACATTGTATGACTTAAAGAAACATAGATCAGAATATGGGAACATGATTTTCAGCCTTTTTTTCTAAGTATAGGCAACATTTCATAATTTTTTCTTTTCACATATTTATAAAATGCAATACAATAAACTCAATGAACATTCAGTACAGGAATAAGCAATTGGTAAATGAAATAATTTATCTCTAACAAAAAAGTAGATTCCAAACAGCATACTATAATCTATATTGCACTTAATTTCTCTAAATGATTACAGTGGCACTTGGGGTGGGTTTTTTTCTTTCCTGTGTCACTTTCTCTGAGCTGCTCCTCCCCACTGCCACCTCTCATATTTCCAGGTGTATCATATGGAAATTACATATTTTCATAATTTCAAATCTTAGGGTCTCAAATTCACCTCTCAGACCTAATTAATATCATACTGTTTTTTTCAAAGGTGCTGAACTCCTGCGTCTCACAGAGAAAGGGCTGGGTAATGCTCAGCACTTCTGCAAATAACTTACTGGAAATGTAGGCACTTATATTTTAGACAGTTAAATATTGATTCAGAGGGTTCACGTTAAGCCTTTTCATTTGGAAATATACCTTTTGACAGTCTCCTTAATTTTTACATTGTGCACTTTTATAGTTTAAGTGGACCACTGGTGGGACTAAACTGGTGAGAAGTGGTCAAGTGGGTGTGATTAAGGAACTGCTGCCTAATATGCTAGGATGCTGATACTTATGATATGTGACTGTTAAAAATCTAACTTGTGCTCCCACAACATCAGCCTTTCCTTTAGTATATGCCATCTTTGCAGCATTTCAACTATTTTAATTTCAAAATATTAATGTAACAGCATTTGATATTACAAAGAAAAATGCTTAAATTATTTCATCAATATAAATAAAATGTTCCTTTGTGGAAAGGATATTTGAAAAGAAATTAAATACACAATTTATTTGTAGAGAGGATTTTCTTAAGGTTAAAAATAACTTTTGATCAGAATCTGTGTGAATAAAGGACATTTAAATTAGTTAGGTTCTTGTTGGCATAACTTGGCCTCATACAGTGCCATTGTACTAATTCAGAGTACAGAATGGTATAGAATAATATAACTAGTGGATCCAGGTACACACATCCCATTGTCTTGCCTTTCCTCGTTCACCCTCAGCAGGGAGGCTGTGCCCAGGCCCCTGTCTGTGTTTGTGGTGAGCCTCACTGCATGGCAGCTTTGCCTGTGCCCTTCAGCTCCAGCGGCCATAATGCAAGATTTAAATGACACAGATAATCTTGTGCTGACCTAGCAGATCTGCAGGATATTTGTGGGAATTGCAAATGTCTAGAAAAGGGGCTGTGCATTTTGTAGAATCCACGGCAGATTGTAATGTGATTTACATTGGTGCACAGAGTTCGAACAGAGGGTGATTTTTAATGTTAGTGCAAGAAATCTGCTCTCTCATATGGAAAGAAATATTTCTATAACTCTTGGATCTTTCTTAGCTCAGTCTGTGAGACTTCTGAAATGAGAATTTCAAAACTAATGTTACTGCACTATTTGATATATGATAGTCTGTAGTTGAGAACAATTTCCTCTTCTCATTCATTCATGATGTGAAAAAAACCAAAACAAACAAAGAAAAACCCCAAACAAAACAAAACTCCACCAAAATTAATCTGAATTTTATAATATATGAAAGGGATAAATGGAATAGTGGAACCAAGATATACAATTATTTTTGATAATATTCTAAAAACTCTGGTATTAAAATTACACCAGAAGAAATTGTTACAGTAGTTGGTTGTATCCTAAATATTTTTATTCTCATTGATATATTCAATATAAATTAAGCCATAACATATTAATTTATACCCCA
The DNA here is from genome assembly GCF_003945595.2 of Pipra filicauda. Taxonomy (NCBI): domain Eukaryota; kingdom Metazoa; phylum Chordata; class Aves; order Passeriformes; family Pipridae; genus Pipra; species Pipra filicauda. Next base: position 1,842,624 of record NW_024104287.1, read on the forward strand.
ATTTAGTTGTCTATTACAATAGACAGTAATTTATATTACAATTTTTTTATTGCTGATGTATTGAAATTATTTTTATTACTTGTTTCCCTGAAAAAATCCAAATATCTTGTGGAACAAAATAATAAGGGGGTGTTGATTTTTAACTTTGTTGTTTGTAGTTTTGGGGCTTTTAATTTATCTGATATTATGTATCCATGTACAACTAATCAGATTTTATGTTATTGCATGTTCGTATTTTTATCTTCTCTTTTTCTTTAATGGGATTGTAAATCCTTCTATGACTTAATTGTCAATCTTGATTTCAAAGATCAACTTTAGACTAAAGCCAGAACTTAGCATTTGAAAATTATTTTGGAAACTTTGTGGCAAACTGCGTAAAAAGGACTGCTAGAAATCCTCTTTGCAAAGAAGTTGTGTTTGCCATAACTGTGGCAATAAATCGCCCTTCCCGCTGGCCAAAATGTAGAATAATCTAGTTAAAAACAAAACAAAACAAACAAACAAAACCAAAAAAACCCCCATACAACTGACAACCAATGTAAGGCCTAACTGGCAGTTATTTTGGGACAGGCCAAAGTCTGCCACTGATTTTAAGCATTTGGATGTGTGTGTCTCTTTTCATTCAGGGCTCAGTGCTAGCAAAGGGTTAAGAGTTTAGACATGGACCTGAAATGCTGAGCAGGGTTGATGATCCCAGAGGAAGGAAATTTGTCCTGGCATGGAAAGTATCTTCACAATTCATTTTGTCTTGCAGAAATTTCTCCCTGTGTCATTCCTAATAGTGGGGAGGTTTAAGAGAGTGTGGGGAGAAGAGGGAAGGGGGAACATATATGGGAAAGGGCCCTCTCTGTACAAACTCCTGATCAGCAGATGGGATGTTCTGGAAATACTTAGATCATACCAATAAAAAAAGACTAGCACACGGTCCTAAGAAACAATGTTTTTGCATATAAACACACACACAAAAATAATCTGGTCTCAGAGTCACAGCTGCAATGGCACAGTGACTCATAGTCTCTGAAGTCTCCTTTATAAAATGGAGTGGAATGAACTGCTGTTCAGATGCAAAATCTCTAAGACTCACAACTGATCTTTGAACAGAAATGTTTCGAATTGTCAGCAAAAAGTAGTTTACTTCAGAAGTAGAAAGAAGGGGAGCAGGGTAAAAACCATACAAGTGAGATATAAGGTGAATATAAAGTGAGTTCACCCCCCACAACTCTTTAGGCAGGTAATTGAGATTCCTGCTTTGGTGGTTTGATTCCATTTCTATTCACCTAGTCACTGGATATAAAAAATAAAAATAATTTTGAAAAATCACTATTATGGGTATCTTAATGAGATTCTTCCTTGGGGTGTTGTTCATGTTCAATCTCTTGCAAGCATGCACACTATGGAGAAAAATGCAATTTTCTGTTCTTGATTAAAGATGTCTTAAGTAGACAGTAAAATTATTAGACTTTAACCTGTGTCTTATAGGTAGATGTTTTGGTTTAAGACTACACCACCTGAGAAAAAAGTAGTTTTAATTAGAGTTGCTACTGTTTACCAGCAGTAGCACTGTTATGTGATGGTCTTGGGCTATAAACAAAGTTTTAGAGAAGGAACATGCAGTTTTTGGACTGATGTAATTGTAAAAAAGGGTCTGCTGCTGAACATGCAAATCCTTCTTTAAGTCACGTTTTACTAGTGCCTTAAATCCTTGTTATTTTATGCCTGCTTATTCTTTAAAGTATAGCAGTTAGTTAATAATATCAATATATCATACTCAGTTGCTTGCCAAGCTGCTGCATATGAAGTCCAAACAACTTAACAGGACATCTGCTCCCAGGAGTGCAGGTGTAGCACCCAGGGGGGAAACCCACACACAGCCCAATCTGGGACAGTTTCACAGAACCAGGCTTCTATTCCAAGATGCAGACTGGATGGAAGTAAATGGAGTTGTACATCTCTCTCCTTATTTTCTTTTGATTTGGAAAAAAAAAAGGCATTTCCACTGCAGTCTATGGGAGGGCCTGTGAGGGTTGGAGTCATGGGGCTTGTTGTGATGGACCCTTTGGTGGGCTGTACACTGTGACGTTGGCTGTTCCATGCCAAAAACTGCAAATGTTACCCTTAAATATTGCTATATTAACATCATAATGTGCCTTTAGTATGGCAGACTGCAAATCTGTGTCACTCTGGGCACCCTCTCTCTCCTGCTTTCCGATCACTATGTGAAGTGCAGTAGTCGGTATTTCTGATGTAGTGTTAGTTGTAGGCCCATGCACTTGGAAATACAAACGGGGAGAAACCTTACATTCCTGATTCCACTTGCGTTCATATGGAAATATAAAAGCTCAGGTCTCAACTGAACCTTATTTCCATTGTATTTAAGTGCCAAACAAATAAAATCAAAACTAAATCAAACCCACCTCTATCTATAAAAGGAACTGTGCTCATGTATGATATGATCAAATGACTTCCTTAACATTGATACCTGTAGGTGACCATTGCTATGCCCCTCTACTTGAGTTTTGTAGAAAGCTTCAGAACTCCCATACAGAAGTTATCACTGCTATGATCTGAAATGCTTAATATTAATGTAGTAACTTTCAGAGGAAAATGAATGGTGATACTTGGTGCTTAGAAACAAAAATCCTGATACCAAAATAATCCATACCTGTGTATAAAAAAGCTCAAATGGGTAGCAAAATTCTCAGTGTTACATGCATGAGACTACAAAAAAGTTATGTTTTAAAATTTTATCTTTGAAGAAATAATAGACCACATTAATTAAACCCCTTAGTATTAGCTGAAATATGCCAGGGAGAGTCTTTTAGTGTTTGATGGCATCTTCTATCCACTTGGGAAAAAGACAGTTTTCTAAGAATTCATTCTTCAGAGATGTCCCACAGTTGTGGACAGATTTCTGTTTGACTTGGTACCAAATGATGGAAAGGAAAAATTTTGAAAAAGTACAAAGTAACATCCAGAGCACCAATACCAGCTAAACATAGGTTTTACAGGTAAATTATATGCAAATAAAATATAGCCAATAATGGCACAGTCATGAAATTGCATAGTCATACAAAGCCTTCCTTGCACAGCGCGTTTCTGTGCTTTTGCTGAAGCTTTTTGTAGGTCCTGTTTTAGTGGGGTAATTTTCATTCAGATGCTAGTAAAATCTAAAGTATCTCTAAACTACTTTAAAGAGAGAACTAATGCTGTGCTATTCAGCAATCCAATTGAGCTCAGAGGGAAAAAAACCAAAACAACTCTACAGAGAACAGGAAATACATCTACATGAGTCACAAAGATGTCGTAAGGATTGTTCTGTTCAGATTTATACTGACACACTTCTGGTGAACTTGAAACTCTGCTGCTTCTTATAAAGAAAAATGTTCCTAGATGTTGAACAGTATAAATTTTCTTACCGATGATACATTAATAACATTATTACTTTATCTTGCTTTCAAGAGAGAATACTGTTTTTTCAATTCCAAAAAATTCAGGATGTATTAGAAGTGTGGGAATACATATGCGTGTATATATAAAAAATATATTTTAAAAATCTATTGATTTTATATATTTTGAAATTCGGTTCTCAAAACTGAAAGACAGCATAAATCTCAGTTTAAGGACTTTGACCAAATAGTAATGTTGTTTCTGCCCTAAATTTTTCACTTGTATCATGCGTAAAAATGCAGTGTCTCTCTGTCTAGTCTTGTGCAACGTGAAACCTGTTACTGGCTAACACATAATTTTAGAATTTTAATATTGCAGGAGCCTTTACTTGGAGCCCTGGTGCAGCTGCTATGGACACATTTCAGCTTTTTATAAGCTCATACACATAATAAAACAAGAAGTCACAAAACTAGATGCTATAAAACAACACAGGAAGAAGCACTCATGTTTTCAGGTTCTTAATACTATCTTGATAAAATATTTAGTAAGGTGAACTGTGTCAGAGGAAAGCACTGTGCGGGCATCTTGTTTTAATTCTAGTCTGTACTCACTAGCTCTGCAGGCTTGCATTTGATCTCTGAGCCAAGATAAAGCTCACAATGAGAACCAAGCACAGCAAATAAACAGAAATGTCTCCTTTGGTAAAGGGTGTGAAACAGAAGTATTCCACTAGGTCCAACAGTATGTGCCACAAGACGCTACTATTCGCATGGCCATGATTCTGAGACAGCACCCTCAGACAGGGGTGGAAAAATCATAGTAGCGGAGGAGATGTAGCTGCTGAACTCCAGGGGAAGTTGAGACAGGCGGCTGCTGGTGCTAGGGAGGGGCATGGCCGCAGTGACTACTGTGCTGCAAACACAGTTTTTCTTGTAGTCTGTTTTATGTTACCATGGTAGGTAAGGAAGGGCATAAAATTAGTGGATTTTCATTACCCTTTTCCAAGTGCAATTGTATCGTGCCTGACACATCTGAGTCTTGGGGTTTTATGCGACACTTTCGTAAACATGTTTTTCTTAATTAATCATCCCTAAGGAACTGGTCATTATGAGTAGTTTATGAGCGGTTTGAAACTTAGTGTCCTGGCTAGGATGAGGTCTGTTAGAGGATTATTTCCTCAAAAATATGAGGGGCTAGGGATGTTGCTGTTTTAGTAGTTTGCAACTCTTTTCATTTGGTAGAGGTAAATTTGGACAAATGCTAGATCAGTTGTTCAGGACAATTTGTGGCTTCAGACTAGTTTCCATCATCTGAGGAAACACCACAGACTACCTTCTTCAAACTGTAACCTTCCTCTGGTTACATTCTGTCTGAATGGATGAGGGAACACATTTTGGAGTACAGTCATTTAAATATTTAGTAGTGACTTTACTGCTTACTGCGCTTCATTTCAAAGGGGTTAGCCCCAGAAATAAGCACAGCTACTGCATGCTCAGGAGTAAGTGCTTTCAGGATGGCGCCTTAACACAGCATTTGTACAGGACTTGTATGGTATTAACAACTTTAGGTCCTCAACCTGCAAACACTTATGCGTTTCAGTAACTTTATTCTTGAGAACAGTCTAGTAGCACTCACATGAGTGTGATTACGGACACGAGTAAGTGCTCACAAGATCGCGGCATTAGTTTTCAAAGGGACTGTAAACTCTGTGGACCATTGCGGAAATATATATACTGCAATGACCTGTGAAATTGCCACATATGCATATAGCTGTATGAAGTAAGCTACCCGTTCCCTGTACCTAGTTCTGTGAGTGTTTCAATGAACGAGCAGCTTTATTCACGCAAGCAAACATAAGAAATGGTATGGGATTGCTTACGCGAGTAAAGCCGGACATACATTTAAATGTTTGCAGGTCTGTCCTGCAGACTTTGCTGTTTAAACGCGTGTTTTTGTTCCATGTGTTGAATCAAATGCAGTGCTATGGATTCAAATATCATGAGAAAAATAAGGTTGTGAGTTTGCAGGGTAACATAGAATCTACCAAAAATCTCTGCTGAAAAGGTGTCTGGTGGCTGCAGTGACCGTAAATAAAAAATTACTAGAAAAAACAGTAATTTTAATTTTGCCTTTAGATTGAAAAAAAATAAAATTAAAAAGCTGTAAATGTTAAACATGTCACTGGATCAAAAATGGCACAATGACATTATTAGTTCCCGTCTCTTTTTGTTCCCTTTCTTCTGTTACATTTAGGTGAAATCCCCCAAAATATTACTTATAAATGGCAATATGTTATCTAGAGTTATCTTTTCATTAGGAAATAATCAGCATTTTATGCTTCAGAGCTCTTAAATATAGGAAAAGTCAAGAAAAGGCAATATTTTTCTATACATGTTCTTTAGTATGCAGGGCAGATAATAGAGAAGGCAATAAAAGCAAGTGGTCTTTTTCTTATTAGGAATGGAAGAACAAATAATTTCTTAAAACAGAACTGCGAGGTAGTCCTTGGTCATAGATAGCCTGAAGTCATGGAAAGCCATGTTTATAACTGTGCACAGATAACGACCAAGATGATTAGAAGTAAGACAGAAAATTCCATAGAAGCAGCTAAAATATTTTCATTGCCTTTTAAAAAGCATACTTGTTAGCTTGTCCCATTTTTTTGAGTCTAGAAAATGGATGATATGGTGTCTGTGTTCAGATGCAAACTAGGCTTTAGCTTCACAGAGCTACCTAAACTTAAAATATCAGTGTCTGAAAAGTGAGTAATTCATTCTACTGTTTAAGAAAGTTCTGTTAACATATTAAGCATGTAAATATCATGGATGCTTTTTTGAGCTATTATTGGAGAGTTACTTGGGGACTGGTATTATGCTTTGTAGTTGCTACGGAAACTTTTTAATATATGCAGTTTGGGAACAAGAAATTGAAAGTAATTTTTACATTCGTAAATCCAGTTTCCTAGTAATAAAAGGAACAATTGTGGATTATCAGATTGTTACCAAAGCTTTCCACAAGATCTTAAGATTATTAATCTCCAAAAATGCAAGAGGAAAAATTATACTAATAAACTTCTACAAAGAAATAGGAAGAAATGATAACTATTTTTTCATCATGTGGAAACCAATCAATTCAAAACCCAGGATTTTAATACATTCTTGGGAAAATGAATAGCTGATCAAAAAGTGGGTTTTGAAGAAACCTAAAACGACTTCTAAATTATTTTTTTAAAAAGGTGAGAAAATTATGATTAAAAAATCAGTCTCTAAATATTATATGAAACATATATTTTTAAAGTAATTATCTTCTTTATTCCCTTGAAGTAATCTTGATATAAGAGTCAGGAAACACTTTTTAATATGATAGAGATTTTATACTCATTTAGAAACCTGATCACAGGGGTTTTTTCTTCATTTGTGGATTTCAATGCAGTAACATACCTAAAAAGATTGAAAAATACACTAAAACAGTTCTGAGAACAAAAACACTTGAGCTCACTAATATTTTTTAAGATTAAAAGGTAAACCAAATCCACTGAAGAGAAATTGATTTTAATTTGTCTACAAAATTATTTAAAAACTGATGTTTTCTTGTATTTTCCAGGAAAAAAAGGGGGTTTAGGTTTTTAGAGTATTTAATAAATTCCCATATACCAGTGTTTTTATTGTTAATTTCTAGTAATGAAAAATTAGTAAGCAAGATTGAATGAATGTATTCTTTTTATTTTAATTTGAAAAATTGTTTCTCAGAATAATTTTTGTATTTAAAAAAATTGTTGTTTTGGTGATCATACAATTGATAAAAGTTAATCTTATTTTTTTTCCTGGTAAAGTAATTTAACTCGGGCATAAAAATTCTAAGTACTTTGAAAAATTTTATAGCATTGCTGCTCCTCTCTTTGAATAGAATGGTTTTCTTAAAATCATAATTAGAATTTATAAAAACTGACATCAGAAATAAAGTGTTGACAAATGTAATCTTTATAGGTTCTGAACATATTTTGAGATTGTTTCACTTTAATAAAATATTTTTGTTTCAAACTAGTTTCAATTTCACTTGGGGGTTTTGTATTTGAGGAGGCACCTAATATTTTATAAAATTAATGTTCGAAGATACTGTAACATAAAAATTTGAATTTAAATATTGATTAGATCTCTTCATTTTGCTTTCCTGCTTGTGAACTTGTCAATTGATTTCCACAGGGATATGAAAAATAGGTTTTAGACAGAGATAATCCAGTATAATCCCAAAACAGAAATCAGAGGACAAAATGGTCACAGCAATAAATTATTCTCTTATACATTCTTGTTACCTTGATTCCTCCAAAATTTTCCAAATCCCCTGCTTAAGGTTACAGGAAATATGAACCTCACCAAAACCTTCAAATAAAGAGGTTGATAATACATAAAACAAAACTTATAGATTATTTAAAATAACGTTATTTAATTATGATAATTATAGTTTATTCTTCGAATTTGCTAATCTTATTTATGGTAGTGGAGTTTTTGACTATATCTCCATGGCTCGGACATTCTCTGTTTCACTGATTAGATAAAGCTTTAAAATATTCCAGAAAGTTCAAAGTTGGCTCCAGTCATTTCACATCAATCTATACAAAAACATGTGCTCTCATAGACAGATGGGCGCAGACTAACTTCTGTGAACGTAGTCCTGTAAGCTAGAATTCTAAGGTGAGGGAGACTGAATTTCACGATCGTGCTTTTGTGATTTTTCTCCTACCTCCTTACTTCAGTTAGTCTAGAGTTAGACGTAAAAAATGTCTCTTTATGCAAGAGACACATTCGGTCTTGATATTTGTTTGTAAAAGAAACTATTTTGCACAAATAACCATCTCTTTCAGGAAGTCAATATTGTATGTACATCGTGCTTTAATATTATATTCTAAGACGATTACAGAGATGTAAATGAAGTTTTGGGGAAGAAGATTTAGGAACAGAAAGTTGGTATAGTAAATATAGGTATTTTTACAATTGCCTTAAATATGCACAATACTGATGGTGGAGGGACTCATGTTTAAAAGATTTGCAATATAATTTGTTGCTAGTACTTAATAAATTTGGTAGAGGGAATGCGCCATTTTTAATATTGTATAGATGCTTTATGGACTAATAACTTGATTCACAGAGCATATAAACTATCATCCAGAAAAATTCCCATCTGAATTAGAAGCATAAATGACAAGTTGAAATTTATGTTCAATTGTATTACTTCAAGAAACAAAGATATACTGCAGTTAGAACTTTTCACTATGCACTAATTTAAGGCACATAGTGATCATACAGGTCACAAAGTTTGGAATTTATATTCTGCAAGTATTTTTACTTCAGCTTTGTCTCAATGTAATTATTCAAATATTATTAAAGCATGAAACAAACTGACTATGACAGAGAATATTGTGTTAAGGAGGTGTGTGAGTTGCAAGGATTCTGGCTGAGAGGAGTATTCAAAATCAATACATTCTCGTCAGCAAGGTAAATTTGAGCCAAGCTGACCTTTCTTTGCAGCTAATGTACAAGCTAGGAATTATTAGTGTTCACTCAGAGAAAAGTTTTAATGCAAAGTGAAAATACTTATTTTAGAGCAAACATGAAAAATTGAAGGACTTGCTTACCTATTTGATTAAATGCAAAAACGAGACTGCACATAGGATTTTGTTGTGCTGTGATAGAACTTATTTTACCAGTCACTTTCATAACCTTTAAACAGCCTTAAATAGTACATATGAAAAACACATTCATAACAGATTCCCCACAGGGAATTTTCTTTGGTTTTAGAAAATTTTATTAAAGATTGGCATTGCAAATAACATTTTTCATAACTATATGTAGACCTGTTAAAATTTTTATTAAAACTGGAGTTTGGCCTGTTCTTTTTCATCATTCTATCAGATATTAAACTCCAGCAGCAGCTGTAGGAAATGGAGAAAGGGATTTTCAAAGGGATTTGAGTCTCCCTGTCTCTGTGCCTTTAGTGATCATATTATCATAACTATCACACATAACAAAGCTCTAAATCTGTAATTCAGATAAAGTAGTCAGGACTTTGAAATACAAAAATCCAAACATATGCTGTAACATTTTTTTTGCAGGGTTGGTTCCTTTAACATGGATTTTGTAAACTTGGGGTGGTATCCAACAGATTTTGTGTACTAACATGCACTAAACGGCATTATTGCTTAAATGTTTGATGGAGATTTAATTAAAGGTATGTTCTGTTATACCTACAGTAGTTCCACTAAGAGTATACCAGATGCTGTTCTGCCAGATGTTGAACAAACCACTAAAGGTTAATAAGAAATGATGTTAGAAGCTTTTTTTTGGACTGAATTATGTAAGCTAAACTGCTGAGGAGGCAATGCCCATCTTTTCAACAGTGTGTGAGTCCTGTTTCATGAGGGGACAGCTCAGCATAATGCTGTGTTGAAATGGTAAGTGTGAACACAATTCTCTGATGAACTTATAAAGCTAAAGATGCAATGTAATAAAAGGCAAGGAGGCTAACTTTTAAAGTAAAAGCAATGTAGTACAAAAGAAATGGTTTCCAAAGTATTTTTAGTATGTCTCTAAACTTATTTACATTGAGAAGATGGTTTCGGTATTAAGTGCCTAGGGAAAACAGTAGATGTATTGTGAAAAGTTAGTAAAACTCTAAATCTCAATATCAAACCGGCTTGTAAATGAGCAGTCACATATATATTTATTGTAACACTGCCTTCTGCTGGTCACACCTCATTTATGATGTAAGTGAAAGTGCTGGATAATAATGAGATGTGTTTATCTGAAATTATTCTCAATATGAAATATTTGGTGCTTAGGAAATATTTATATGAAGATAGTGTACATCTATCAAATATGTATGCATCGATGATAAACCCGTTGCATCTATGCTATATGCTTACAATTTTTAATTTGATACTTTCTTGGCCTCAGTTGAGAGAAAATTTTTTGTGTATAACATAGCAGAAAGTTATCAAATCCTTACATTTTGTGGTTAAATTGATTCATATTTTTGATATTTCCTTAGAGTTAGAGTTTCTGCTTGTTTCTGGTTTTTTCAGCTGAGGGGGCTTTGGGTGTCAGAGAGTATGTACCAAGCAAGACATCTGCAGGAAAATTTGTTTCATAACAGAATGTCTAAATGTAATGGAAGCTAGGACACTGTAAGATCTGTGTGTTTATGTGTACATTTTAGCAAGTGTTTGCACAAGCTGCACTTTTTGTTACTAAGTACTTTATTATTCCTCAGTTGGTCATTCAAAATACACACATATATTATGATAATTACTCCTTGGAGGAAAAATACAGGATTTTTAACGTGCTTTCTGTTTTACTTTCTAGCATGTCAAACAACTTTTTTCCTAAAAAAATCCAACAAACTGCTGTAAGAAGCATTTTCTGTTTCCTTAAGTACACATAAATGGTGAAAAGTGTAATGTGAATTTATACATATTTCATTGCATGTCTGTCAAAAATAAGGAAAATATTTCTGTATACTAGCTTCATCATAATAGGTTTAAGAGGCATGAAATGATACTCTATTTCAATCTGACATAAAATCCCAAAATTAAAAATCAAATATTTGGTAGGAATTAACTTCAGTAGTACGGAATATAATGGTTAAACCACACATTTACTTAGTGAAAACATTGGCATGCATGTCTGGCTGCCTCCAGTAAAATTAATGACTAGATTGTGCAGTGTGGGAAAATTTTTATTTCACTTTGGTTTTCCTCAAGAAGTGAAATCCTGCTTCAGTTGCCTGAGGCTACATTTTTAAGCACCTTTATTACAGCACAGATAAAAACCCAGCTATCAGACAAAATGCATTCTGTTTTATTACGGAGGATTATTTTGAGAAGCACAATTCTGTACATTCTGGGGATAATTTAAACACCAAGAATCCCTATTGTATGGCAAATAAAAAGTAATTATCCATAATGCATACTAAAATTGCATTTTAATGGACAAGACCTATCAGAAGATATGCGGATCGAGAAATTTCCATTTTGAAGTTCCTTCCCAGATTTGTGGGCCTTGCCTGACTGCCCAAGGAGGATTGTGCCCTTACTCCATGGGATCTCTATCTGAGCAACGACTGCAGATTCCAGCCCAGCAGTCCTCAGAGGATCCCTGTGGTCCCATCTGACCCTTGTAGTCTATGAACCTTAAGGTTTTAATAATCAAAGACCAGCCTAACCCCATGTGTGCATGTTTTAAAATTCCAAATATCGTCTTAGATGTAACAGTAATTAAAAAGTCACTTGCAAAATGATAATAGAGTCAGACTTGTAAGAGCAGATATAACAACATGCATAATAAAGTACTCCATGGCTGTGCTAGGAAAGACTAGATGATGTTAAAGGTGTAAAAGGAGACAGAAAAAAAAATCTGTAAGGTTTTAATCTGCAGAAAAAATAGGTTTAATTTTCACACAGCTGACCCGGAACCATTCTGTATTAAAGAAGTTACTGTTACCTTTTCATGGATAGCACTTAAATCTGGAAAGTAAGTCCAGTTTACAAATTTTCAAGGAAATTCCTCATTCCTTTATAATTTTTGAGTCTCTTTTATTTGCAAGCATATGTCTATGTGATTTGTTTGCTGACATGCATGTGAGCTCATTTCTGTGTGTACACAAAACACACATGAGAGGAAAAATACCAGGGTGAGTTTGTGTTTAGGTGGTCACAGAAGCATATAAACATGTTTAAACCTGAGTGTTAAAGTGTGTGTATCCAGAGAGATAATATGTGATAGTGGGCAGCATAATTCACTCTCATTTCCCTGTGTTAGAGATGACTGCATAATTCATGAATGGCAGAACAAAGTCAAGCCAGGCGTGAGTTGCACGTGGACATCCCTAATGAATGTGCATACTGCCTACTGTCCATCAGATAATACTTAAATCATAGATATTTTATGTGGGCATTCCCTTCTCCTCTTCCATTTTTAGTTGTCAAAATGTTTTTCCAATAATACGTTTGTAAAAGTTTTTTGCACTCCCCATGAGAAAGTGTATGGGCATTCCCTGTTCTCACTCAGATCTCTTTGTATGTTAAGACAGCAGAGTGTATTTGGCATTTACTTTTACATCTTCAGCAGTATCTTTATGTACATCTGTATTTTGACTTCACATTTGTGTCTCTTGGCTCAAAGTGCCACATTTCACCTATATTTATTGCTATGCTTAGCCACTTTATTCCAGTCTTGTTTTGGTGCTGTTTTTTTTTGTTTTGGTTTGGTTTTTTTGTATCATATATATTATAGTGTAAAGTGTAATGAGCTTTTTTGAAGTTCACTTACTATATACAGAGAAGTAGAAAAACAGCAATTGATGATTCCTTGCACAGTAGCAGTCTTAAAAAATAGGGTCCAAACACGTAGATATTTGAGTGTTATCAACAGTGTAGTGAAACATATTTCAAATATTTAGAAATAGCAGTAGGGTTTTGTTAAATATATATACAGTACTTCAAACAAAGACAATAAAAATTTAAGCAAATCAGCAATGTAATTTTCTATTTCTCAACATATAAATATAAAAGCAATTTTCTCTCCGATTTGTTTGTTCATTGTCTCTGAAATTATGAAATAATAAAGTAATTATAAAATGTTAAGTAATTTTTTCTCCTTAATTTTATGCCATTAAATTATTAACTAAACTAAATATTCTGTTGTGTATAGCATAGAAGTGTTATAATGTAGATAAAATTCTTCCATTTGTAATATGAGTTGCAGATTATATATCAAAACATACGGATTACAATGATTAAATTTGTATAAAATCAGCGTAATCCATTCATATGTTTGTAAGGGCCCAGAGTCCTCCAGAGAGAGTCACAAATCCACTGGATGTTCTTGAGTGCTGGATTTTTTTTCCTCCCCGATTTTATCTAAGATATGTGTAAAAATTCAAAAGTTAAACGGAGCTTCTTGGTTATAGCTAAGTAGTCTCAAACACGTGTGTTTATCCTACCTAGACTTGGTAGAGTCCTGCGCTTCCATGTATGGGGTGGCTTAGGGGTTTTTTTTGTTTGGGATTGTTGGGGGGGAGCTTTTTGTTCTGAGAATTGTCCATTTCCATTTTAGCTAGCAGCACTTGTTTTTAAGGTTTGAAGTAAAAAGTTAATTTCTAAGTAAAATCTGTCTCTCTTAGGGAGGCCCTTCCTCATGTGTCTGTACACAAAGTGAAGAGGTTCCGCATGTTTTGGGAGATGTCTGTGTACTGTTTCATCAAATTCTAAACAAATTCAGGTCTTTCAAAAACCTGTTTTGTCCAGATTGTCAGAAAGTTGTAATATGACCCTATGGGGAAAGCAATTAAACCAATCACATGAAATACTAATCTGATTTATTCACATGCTTGTATCAGTCTGTTTTTCTACTACAATTTCAAATTAATAATCCAAAAATATGAGTTATGCATTCTCACGGAAAAAGCGGTGCCTGTCTAGGAATGTATGTGCTTATGTGTAATAATGTATGTAATGTAGGGAGAACCCTCCCCTACTATGCCCGTGTGTGACTCTTGCCATTTTTGCACCCGTTTTACACCTATACAATGCCTTTGATTATCACATACATTCTGCTCATCTCTCCTAACTTCTGCAGGAGCTGAGTGAACCACAGACTAAACATCCTGCTGGGTGATTACTGTATTCCATAAAATTTTTTTTAAAAATCTCATTAAAAGTATAAAATTTTTCCAACATTATTTCATCTGCATTGGTAAGAATCAAACAAGTTGATTCTTTTCTTAACTATAGAGCATAATAATTGTAATTTTTCAAAATAGCCATTATTGTAAATTCTGTAAGAAATATTATTGCGATTATTTTGGGGACATCAGACAGTTTGGTTCAGGTTGCCTAGGACAACAAAAATGCCGCTATGCTGCATCTCAAAGTTTCTAGGATGAAATGAGTTGTGACATACCAGTGAAGATTAAATTTGTAACAGATAGAACACCTTTGAAGTACTAGCTTATGATTTCACAGTGGCATTAGGAGCCTTACTGCAGTATTTAAGCAGTTAGAAAGAATGCTAGTTATAAGTGTTTGAATTTTGTAAAATGGGATTTTATTGTCTTTTAAATAGCCATGACAGCAGTTTGTATTATCCAAGCACAACATTTTTATTGCCGTGTATTACTGTTGGAGAAGAGTTTTTCACATCCCATTTATAAAACCAAGGCACTTAAACAGGTGAATACCTTTTGTCTGATGTTCACTTTCAGCATTAAATAATACAGCCTTTTTCTTGTTTTTGTTGTTTTCTGTCTCCCCTCTTTTCCTGGTCAGCAGCTTAGAGAGGGGAAAGAACAGAAACATTCAGTGTTTGTCTCAGATAACACTGGAAGATCAGATGCCCAAAAATATTCTAGGCCTGAACATTTTTACATATGCTAAATTACTTTTAAAAAATAATAGCATAATTTCAGACGTCAAATATGCCTTTATCATATGGCTTTATGACATGACATTACCAGGACGTAAAGTTACTATGCTTTATGTCTGACTCAGATCACACCAAAATTTCCTGCTATATCACATAACAGAAATAGAAACTTGTTCCTAAAAATAATGTGTAGAAATCTTCAAGTATTCATTAAACCATTTGAGGGGAAGCAGGCATGAGCCTCTTTCCCTGCATTAATCTCCTAAGGATCACTAGGCTCCATATTACAATTTCCAGTGTTACTAATTTGTGAAAGTTACTTTAAAATATAAATCTCTGCATTGGCAGGATCTTTTAATGAGTCTCTAGACTTCAATGGGTTAATTTTCAATGAGAGTCGGGTTTTATATGTTTATATTTTCTTAGCCTTGGTCAGGAGAAGTGGCTTTGCTTGCCCTTGTGCTGTGCCAAAGTGATAGGGTTTCATTCGTTTGAAAACCTAGCACATCCCAAGAGGTTACCTTGGTGTAGATTTCTTTCTTTCTGTATTAAATCGCTCATTGTCGCAAAGTGACTAGTGCTGCTGGGCTTTGAAAAGAACTTCTAAGAGGTTAAAAAAAAAGCTTCTGTATAGGGGGATTTTTCAGTTCTGCAGACAGAATACAGTTTGCAGCTGTTTGACTTGCGACAGTGATATGGATCTGATTGTATACAGTATACTAGGAGCCGTGGATGCAGCTGGAATAGAGGTTATAAATTTTAAAAGCAATGCAGATTTTGGCCATTAATTGGCTGCTAATAAAAGCAAATTCAATGGGTTCTAACTGTGGGAGCCTGCAGCTCTGTATCTGATATCAGGAATTCATACACATTACACAGTTTTAGTGATTCAGACCACGACTAATTGAAATATGAGGCATACTGATCAAATTTAGCATTACCAGCATGCACTCTGGTTTGGGACTGTATGGCGACAAGGTAGCATTTATTACTTATTCTCCATAACACTGCCTGATTGAAATATCTAGCTATGTTGTCAGCAGAGGCCCAGCTGGGCTTTAGTACAGCTAATTAAGTCATTAAAAGAGAGGTCAAGCAATCTAACTCTTGCATACTAAACTACATAAAAGTCTTTATTATTTTTTTAATAAGTCAAGATTTGAATTTTTAAAGAAGTTTGTTTTAATAATAAATGCATTTGCAGGCTGCTTTGTCTGGGGCTTGATTAAAATGTGCATTTGTTAGCAACAAAGTGAAAACTTCTTGTGACTCAGTTTAATAAAAAACCCAACAGAACTAAACCTTGTGCAAGGATTTGTTTTGTGGTTTTTGTGGGGGTTTTTAAGTGTCTGAAAACTAAGCCTAACTGAGGATGATAACAGAAACATGACTGTCCTTGTGCAGACAGACAGAACTTGGTTGTCAACTGCAGCAGGTACCAAGGCACAATCATTATAGAAACCACTCATGCTTCACAATAATGTTAGATAACTACTGCTGCCTATTTTATGAATTCAGATGGAAGAGAGTGTAAGATGAAGTGAAGCAGCAATGATTTATTCTTGGACTTTGTAAGGCTGTGGGTTGCCTGAATTTGGAAGAGTAAAGCAGGGAAAGGATAGCAGTACTTGGGTTTGGTCTTGTAGTGGTTGGTGTCAGAGATGCTGTGAGATTCTACTCCGTGGAACACATCCTTCACAGCTTGCATCAAGAATCTTGTGTGTTTGCATCAGTATAACACTAATGCATGGTGACCTCAAACAAAGATGACAAACATATTTCTCAGCTGCAGAATGGCAGCCTTGATGATTGTGTCATTCAGTGCAAGGTCTGTGAGACACTAAGCTATTTCCTTTGTAAATTTGGGGTATTTTTGTTTAGAAACAGAAATTCTGGTCTACCATGTCCTTTATTCTGTATATTATGTAACAGTAACTGGGAAGAGACATAGGTATGTTAGGTATAGGTTCAAGACAAATACCTGAGATAGAACAGTAGGAAATAAGGAATCATTGGTTTTGTTTTGTTGTTTTTTTTTTTCTTTCCAGTTTATACATCATCTTTATACATCTAAATGAAGAAAGTCTTAAAACCCCAAATCCCTGATGTTAATCAAGTAGTTCCTTTGAGGTCAGGCATTACTGCTGTGAAGTGGGAAAGTGCAACTCAGCAAGGCATATATTTCTAATGGTAGCATATATTAGTACTGACAGGCTGCATGTTTCCAGTGTTGTAGCAAATGGATCTTACTCCTCTTCCGTTGCTTTCTTTGTTTCCAACTTTGAAATTTGTTACTCTCAATCTCTGAGTAAACCACAGAAATTGTAGTCTAGTTTAGAGACATGGTGCTTTTTAAGATGACAAAAAATGTGGTTAGGGATTTGGAACATAGGTATAAGGAAGCAAAGGTATTGAAGGGAAATTAATATATGATCCCAAAGGTGAGTTGTATATTATTTTTCCCTTACTAAAGTGACGTAGTATTTTTAGAGAAAAGTATGTTTATGGAGTAACAAAAGAGTTATGACAGAGTAAAAATTCTGTTACCTATACCTTAAAAATCTGACACAAATCAACTTGGTCTGCTCTCCCTTATGCTACAATAGTTGATTTACTGTGAAATTTTTCTGGTCAGGTTAGTTTTATTACTTGCAACGAACACAGTATATCTGCACCTCATTTAACATACCAGGAGATGCAATGGTATAAGCAATAGAAGATGCCTTGAGATCAGTTTTCTGAACATCAGAAAATGCTGTGTAAGTAATGCTATAAAGAAGTAAGAGAGGTCTACATGGTGTTGCCTTGTGGATTCAGATTTTCTTATATGAACATTGGAAGTTGCTTCCTACCAGGACTGTTAGAATACTTTATGTTTTCCATTAATCCTCTGGAAGGATTTTAAAAACTATCAACTATTAAATCATTATGGTCATTGCAGTTCAATGGAACTTCAAATATACTGAATGTTAAAAATATTTACTTCATTACAGCGGTGAGACAGAAATTTTCAGAATAACAATGGCCATCTACTTAAAAAAACTTTCTTGAATTTGTTAGCTTTTGCAAATAGATGCATGTTCACCTCATAGTATTTCCAGAACTTTACTCTTTTTTGTTGCTCTGTTTCCTCAAACTAAAGCTAAGATCCAGATGCAAAAATTCCATGTATGTATATATGTAAAAAGCTGTGCATATTAAGTATTAACTAAAAAAAAACTTTTTTTTTTTTTTAGATTTGTTATCTTTCCCCCTCTTAAAAGTATTAAATTATTGGCATAAGAAGTAATTTTTTTCATTTGAGATCTTGAGTGGGTTGGAAGCAGACAGTTAAATTTTGCATACTGTTATAAAAGAATATTGATCAGGTCACTGAAGTGACAGTTGGTAATAAAAAACCTCAATTAAGCAAATGTAATGATCATAGTGACATGTGTGTTGGACCAGTCCAGCAAAATGGACCAGTAGCAGTGGGTAATAAGAATAACTATATTCTCTCAAGAACAAGAATATCTCTGTCTGTCCCTAATGATGGACCCATGTGTGTGCCAAGGAAAGAGCAAGAACGGAACTAGCGTCTATAATAACACTTTGCTTTAATGTCCTCTTGGCCTCTGATCACTTTAGAAGATATCCAGAGCTTGTTACAAATTGTCTATCTTATGTTTCCTAATGGATTTCTCTTCTACATACTTATTCCATCTTCCCTGGTCTCTCTCTCCGTGACATATATTTACTCTGAGCCAGTGAGAGACATAAAATCAAAGTAAAGAAACATGAGCATTCAGAAGTAAATCAAACTGAGAATGAAGCCTAGAAGTAACTAGTACTCTGAGCTAGAATGCTGTATATTCTTTATTGTCAGTGAGAACAGCAAGGTATGATTACGATGAGCTGGGCTATAATTTTTTTTGTTCTGGTATTCCTGATTAAATTGATATCAGGGAGTCTTATAATCTGTTTTAATGGAAGAAACTAGTAGTGCTTTTACAATGAAAACTCAGAAGTGTTCTCATAATCATTTGCTGTCTTGGCATTTTTTTCTCAGAACCCATCCTCCAAACCTGTTGAGATGTGTCCATGAGTAATATGCATATGGGTGTGCATCGCGGTACTCTATGTTGACTGCAATTAATAATTCATACTACGTGATCATATTTCACTGTTCTAAGTGCAGAACAAAGCTGTACACAGGATGAATTCCACATACTGCTGAAATCAATGACAAAACCCCTGTAAGCTTCAATAGGGTCAGGATTTTATCTGGTATGTTAATACAGTTGTTTGCTTTGTAAAGATAAATTTCAACAGCATACTTTTCCCTTCTCTGAAATCTGTGTGATACCTGGAGACAGTATTTTCTCAATGGGAATTATTTATTTTTTTCTTATAGTTTTCAAAGTAATTTTTAAGTTATTTTTTTACCACTAGAAAAGAAAATTATTTGACTGATTTATAAGTAGCACTAGGCTAGTACATTTAGGCTAGCTGGGAATGTGCTGAGGTCTTTGTACTAGGGTTGTGTGTCTGTATCCATCTGCCTGTGAGACATTGAAAAGCTCAGAGGTGGTTTTGTGGTTCCAGCAGTTCATGTAACACAGTTGTGAATAGAGCAGGATGACATGCAGTGTTATACCTCTGTATGACAAACGGTAGAATATAGAGGAGTTATATTTACTTATTCCTTTTTTCCCCTCGAAAAATACTATAGAAACTCTACAACAAAAGTATGATGCGGTGACAGAGTGAAACACTTCAGTACTGTGACAATTACTATGCTCAGAAACTTTAACTTGCTCCTTCATGTGGATAATACAGTTTTTAAACAAGTTATGACATTCTTATTTTCAAAAATGATGCACATCTCAAGTTTTCATTTCCTCACCGAGACTATGTAATTGTTCAGTTTTTCAAACCTTAATGTCTCTTCTTCAGAATAGCACATACAGGTTTAGGTTTAGTCTTGGCCTAAAAATATATTATTTACAATAGTTTACTATGCATTCACAGCAATATAATAATATAAAATAAATATATTATTTACAATGCACAAAAATATATTATTTACAATCTGTCTTTTCTTGTTTCCTTTTGTCTTATATTTCCCTTCCCATGTATCTTTTATCAGTGGAGATAAAAGATAAGATAATAAAAAAATAACTTCACAGGTAAACCATAGTAGTTCACATACCTGGAGCTCATCATCTGTGTTTTTTGGCTACCAAGAAGCAACTCACTGGCAGAGAAGTAACAGCTCTAGATACAGATTTCATGGTCTCTCTCAGAAGTGTTGGTTTAACAGTGATGAAAAAATACAGCATTTTAAACTGTGCTGTACTTCTTGAGACACTAGTCTGGCTGAAGAATGAAATAGTAAAGGCCATTGATGGGCTGCTGAAACACTCTCATTCTTTTAAATGCACTGCTAAGGGTGAGTGGATATGTTTCTGGACTGACTGTGCAAAAAAAAAATGTGCTGTGAGAATTTTTTTTTTCCCATTTAATTATTTTGATTCATTCAGGACTGATGGATATTTTCACCTCTTTTTTTCTTTGAGAATGTCTTTCACAAATACAAGAGACAGTCTCCTTGTACAAAAAGATAGGACTTCAGATAACACTAAGAGGCAAAAACAGAAAAGTCTTAGACAGACTCATGTGCTTTCTAAGAAAACAGATGGGGAAACCTGGCTCCATACTTTATTCAAACAGAATTTTCACTTTTCTCAGCAGGACAAGGGTTTCTTCCAGTCTCAGCAGGCATTTCAACTTGATAGTTTCTATACTGACAAACCACTTCATCATTAGCTTAAACTCCAAGGTGTGTGAGAGCTGGGGCCAAAGGAATCTGGATGGGAGGGGAGGGGGAGAAGAAAGATGGTGACACCTTCATCCCAATTTTTTGTCCATTTCTCTCTTGTCACTTATGTTTTCTTGGTAATTTTGATCATGAGTAACAGCTCAAATCAAATCAGACCATCTCTACTGTAAGGAAGACTTTACTAAGCCATATCCACTTCTGCCACTGAAAACTAAATGAAATGGGTTGCTCCAAGCTGTTGCATGCCTTGTGAAGTGACCACCATTTATATTGCTGATGGATTTCCCTTACCGTCTTTACTTCACCCATCCATGCTGACTGTTGCCATAGTTGCCTTTCAGCATCAGTTATTCCTCTTCATTTTATTGACTTTGCTCTCATTGACATACAGGGGCTCTTCCCACCAACTTCCCTCCAACTTCCCATCAACTTCTCTCTGAATAGTACCAAGTTCTTGCTGGTGTAGGTTCTTCCTCCTCAGGGAGGAAGACTTCACTGTCATTATTTCATCATTGTTTTGTAACAGCACTGAAAAATCTCCTGCCTACTTATTATTTCCAGAATCTTTTAAGCTCTCCTTACTATTCAGGGCACATTAACTCTGTGAAATATGACAATTCCTCACTATTGTTTAACACTATCTATTTTTAAACAATAGGCTGTATTAAACTCTTCCTGTATTTTGCACATCTGCCACTGCTAGTAGCAGTAAGTTTTTGACCTACTGTTGTCTTGTCAGTAGATCTTCCATTCCTCTCTTGACCTCATACCCCCAATTTGAAAAGAGTTAGGTAAGATCTGGTTTTGATTTTGTTTAAATAAAATAAAAAAAAAATTATAAAACCTTTTATTTCCATTCCAGTGCTGCTAGGCAGTCAATTTTCAGTACAATGACTAAAGCAAGTAGAGTGATGCTAAGGAAAGCTTGAAACAACAAATCTGTAACTTTAAAAGCCTGAGCCAGGTTTCTGGGTGGCAGCTGACCTGTGGCAGGATGCTGTCCTATATACAGCCCATGCCAAATGCTCTGATGCCCTTTGCCCAGTCTTTGGAGAAGTGTATTATAGCTAGAGTAAAATTATTCCTCCTCCTGCCCCTGCCCTTAAAGTGTTTTGCATTTCTGTTTGTTAAGGCCGGTGGAAACGACCATAGGAGTTTGGAAAGAAGTTGCATTTTTGATGAAAGAATATTCTGTTTCATGTTTCCTTTTGGCCATAACTTTCCTGGGCAGACCTGCCAACCAAATTTATTCCCTTTGCCTTAAATCTGAAACCCATTAGGAATTGTATGGCTTAGCACTGAAGATCTACACAAGCAATTTCCTAGCAGGGCTAAAGTACCTGGGTAAGTATTGTAAGTTTTCCCTGTCTCCCTCCCACCACCACTTCTGAAACAAAAGTATAGGCTCTTTTCTCCCATCTCCTTGCATAGCCTTCCATCCTGGTTTGTCCTAGCCTGAGCAGTTGCTCACAATCCCAAGACTTACCCCATTGAAATTGTCATTAGGCACAGGCTGACAGCCCTCCTTTGGGAGCTTCCCGTACTCAGGGAATCTCAAAGATATCACCCTGACCAGCGCATCTTCTCCCTTGCGGACTTGTCTGCTCTACTGTTGTTGAAAGAATACAGAGAAGAAGCGAGAGCTTTCCTTTCAAGGCTTCAACCTCCTAGAGGGAAAGTCCAGACCAGAGTTTCAAATTATTGAAGAGGAAACATTGTAGAGGCACTTGTGAGTAATGATGATAATTATAATAGCAGAATTCAGAGAAGCTCTGAAGAGATTTTAATCTAGGCATTATAAGTGAAGTACTCAGAAAACCTGTCTTTATGTAGTATTCAATATGTTTTAAACCCTGCCATTTTGAAGTTACTTATTTGCTTGTTAGAAACAGAGGTAACACTGGAAAAATATTATTTCTGCTTTTTTCCTCTGAGCGGTATGTGACTCCAGAGAGTTTCACAAGCATGTTGAGATTAGGTTGATGATAAGATGCAGTATAATTAAAAATCCTGTGCCTCCATCATAACAACACTCCAAAGGAACTGTATTTACACTTCTAAAAAACATTTCTTTTACAACGCATTTTTTGTTCTGTCAGACATTTGGTAATTTTACATTACATTCTGGAAGTCAAACACCATGGTATAGAGTCTAAATTCTTTGTCTGAAAGTCTTTTTGTTCTCAACTGTCAGAGAATATAAAAAAATCAGCTGTGTTATTTTCAGTCATCTCATATTTCAAATGCCTTTTATTCAGTTCTTTTACGACCAGTTGCTTGACAACATATAGATATAGTTACTTCATGTGAACAATGCCCCTGTGCAATTGGTGCTGGTATGTATTTTTCAGGGCATATGTTGAGATACAGTAGTTCCCAGCCGAGGGAGGTTTTTTTAAGGGCTTTGCTGCAGCACATTTTTACATGGTGAAGTGATGTTTTCATTGAAACCTTTCCATGACATCCTCTCTAGGTTGCATCTATTTTAAGACAAAAGTTTTATTTATCTGAAGTATTCCAAGACCTAGTAGTGCAGCATTTTACTGTTTAAAGCATCTTTTATGTGATGTTATCATGGTATTGCAATAAAAATGAAAACAAACAAAAAAAAAAAAGGAAACTATTCAAGAAACTGTAAAAGCCTCTTTTGCTCAAAAGAACTATATTGGTGAAAGGGGAAATGATAGTATAAAGAAAGAAAAATAAAAAACCTGTGTCAACAGAAATATTAAAAATCTTTCTAGGTTCGCTTCATTTGGTAAAATAAATGGTATTCTTCTCAGAAGACATTTCTTTTAAAAGTTCATATATTCTATGGGAGTTTGAAATCCTCTTATAGGAAAAAAATTATATCCTCGATGCATGCCATATGATAGTTGTGAGGAGCCTATAGAAAGTATATGATTACATGGAAAATGCTACCTTTTTTTTGTACTAATTTCTACAAAATCCCACTTAATTTCTGTAGAACTCCAGCAATTTTATGCTTACTGTATTCCTTTTTCATGAGGAATTTGAGATTATTGTTTTAACCTTTTTCCCCCTCTGAGTGGACAATAAGTGAGAGCGACTGCAGTATTTTTTTAAATTTTGTATTGTCAGCACCACCTGCAATTTTTACACTTTTCATAAAAGGGATTAGTCATGAATACAGTAAAATAAAAGTAAGTACATTAGTCTGGAGAAGAAGTCTGAGCATGCTGCCTTTCTCCGTAGTGAATGTTTACTGTTTGGGGACGTTAGTAAAAAATTACACAATTATTGTACAAGGAACTAACTCTGGAAACCCCCAAATGGCAACATTACTGTAAATTTTCTAGTCTCCAGGTCCTGTTCATTTACTTGAAATTTAAGGATTTCTCTCATGGGCAAGCATCTTTGCTTAAAGGATTCTGGTAAATTCTCTCCATCTTAAACAGAGCAGGAAGGATTTAAGCGTTTGCATGTGTTCGTGCATTTGCTTGCCACTCACTTCAGGTTCATTGGCATCAGATATCTGGGGATTCCTTCTGTGTTTCCTAGTACAAGAGAGCAAGCATTTTGTATTTTGTCTGTTCCATGTAGGGAATAGTCATGGGAGTCAATAAAACCGGTACAGTACAAAATTGATAGGCTCAGTAAAACCCTATAGCTTTCAAACCAGTTCTGACATGACTGCAGGTAGGATAATCCATCATATTTTTATTTTAGTGAATAATTTAAGGTAAGTTACTAAGACTATTTTTGTGGCAATAAAGATGATCTCAGAAAATGTGTTATATTGAGGGAGTTGTGAAGCCATTTTCAATGTTGATCCTAAGCAGTTATGTCTTTTTTAATACATCAAATATAGTTTAGTGGGTCACCAAACAGTAGATTTATACAAAGAGAAAAACAGTTGATAGCAAACACAGAGAGTTGATATGTTTTCAAGAAGGACTAGACTGCTGCACTTGCAAGTGATGATAGATATGTGTGAAATATAATCCTGATTAAAAATGCATGTGTGAAACCGCTTCGAAAAAAATGCTGTGTCTGACAACATGTTCAGAGCTTCTTTATGTGAGAAGCATAGGCTAATGTAACAGCCCTTGTACCATTCACTTTATCTTCATCACTTGCTCAACTCATTGTTCTTCCAAAATTTTCAGCAGCTGTAATGCCAAAGAGTTATGAATGTAGAAAGCAGCATGAGGACTTCTAAGCGATTCACATTGAAAGTAGAGATTTTGAAAATACACCTAAACCAGATTAATGCTCAAATATGTCCCGTCTCTGCTTTTGTGTACAGTAAGAAGTGCCAGGTCTGGGATCGGGGGACAGTCATAGTCATCTGGTGACTTCTATGACCTGTCAGGTATTGAAACCCTCACATGTGGGTTTTTTTGCTAGCTGTTAACATCTACATTGAAAACATTTATCAAAGTTAAAGAAGGGGAAACTGATAATGAATATTCGCTTGTAGGGTCGGATGAAACTTCAGTCAAAGGGGACTGACTGGTACGTGACAATCCTGACTCTCTGTAACTAGCAAGTACAACACAAATGGCAACCACACAAGAAATGTGGTGGTCTGCCCTGTTTACAGGGTCAGATCCTGCAATCATGTACGTATAGGAACTTGCTTTTTGCTTTTCTACGATATCTTTACTCTTGATCCCCCAAGGCTGCTGCTTGGATTTTGTTTGCAGGAGCTCTTGCAAGTAGCAATTGACTGAATTATGAGGTTGCTAAGAAGATATTTATGTGTTGTTCCCTGACTGCTTTTGACTTCATTGACTGTGTGACTTTCTGCATCCCTGTTTTTCCCTTAAAAAGTCTTGTAACTGCAAGTGAAGATTTGTGATTGCTTTGGTAAGGTGCTCCCTCTAAGCCAAGACTGCAGGAGAGCCATGCTGGGAGTGGGTAATGCTTGAACACTGCGTTTTGGTGGAATTTTGCTCTTGTAGGCACCTTTAGTTGTAAGGCAAAAAACTGGAGCTGTGCCATGGCAAATGGAAACCTGGGAAAGAGCTAGGATTTTGAGAGACCTTTCCTTCCTCTCCTTCTCCTTTGCCTGCCATTTTTAAAGGCCGGGGCCCATTTGGCTGTGCAGCCTGTGACATTTGAGATTCACTGCTTTGCCCCTTCCTCACGGCTTGGAGGCAGCTTCCCATCCTACTGTGTGTATGACAGTGTATTTCATTGCTGTGCTCAGTCCAAATACCTGCAGCAGCCACTGAGGTGGAGAGAAGTCACCTGTGGGAATGTGGAAGAAAAAAAAGGGGTGTCAGACCCTCTTGCAGCGTGTGAGCTATTAAAGCAGCATTTGGGGCCATTTTTAAAGGTATCCAGATGCCTACAGGTGCTGATAGGCACTCAAAGGGATTTTCCAAATCTCACACTTTTAAAGGTATTTAGGCATTAATCCAACATTGGAACGTCTAATTCTCAATTTCAAAAGTGCCTAAGGGCCAGATTCTTAAAGTTCTTTAGGTACTGGGCTCCCCCTGAAATCAAACAAAAGTTACATCAAATGATCTTATTTCCCAGGACAGTATTCTTGAAGAAGAATATTAATGCATGAAAGACCCGATTGATCTGAATTGGGAGGATATCCGCAAGTTACTGTACATTTCAGCTTTCCTCAGAAACCGTGTCTTAAAAGATTCATTCTCGGATAAGGGTCTGCTTGCTCTTTAATATAATTACTCCGTACCAGTAATCTGGCATGATGACAACCATCTATTAAGTCTGCAACTCAACTCACAATAACTCAACATTCATTACGTGCTTTTAATATATAATTTTTGTGAATTATAGAGGTTATGAGTGAGCAATGGCTAAGAGCCAAGGTGAATATAGTGCGTATTTCAGGCAGGTATTACACAACCTTCCCTGCCCAGCACATTATTTCCTCTGTCATGACAATGTTTTGCCCACAGCTTGACGTTGCAAACTTGATGCTGGTTTTATACATATAAATATATGTATGTGCAAGGCTTGAGTGATCCTCTAAACCTTTTCACTTTGCATGAAACCCAACTTTTGAACACAGGCCTCAGAGGGGAAAAAAAATTTCACAAGTTAAACATGCAATTTCTAGCTTTCTTTTTTTCTTTTCGTCTCCTTTGAAATTTAATTATATGCAAGTATTTCCATTTTAGGAAAATGCTTGTAGAAGTAAATCTTCCCGTGTACAGTAATCCATATGTTTATATTTGCCTATTATATATATTTAGCGCCTTACATGGGGCAATGAGATCTGGCAAACTCTCACTGTGAAGAGAGACTTCAGTAAAGCTTTTGAGCCGTGAGGAAAGGGAGGTGTGTGGTGAACCCAGAGTGCTTTTCCTGCTGTGGCTCCTGCTCTCGAGTCAGAAAGCCAAGAAACTGAGGCACAGGAGCAAATTAGTTGCCTTACCTTGGCATTGGTGGCTGAGCTGGGAGTACAGTTTTGCCACATGTTGCCTGCACCTGCCCCCTTCTGCTGCAGACACTGCTGGCGCCTGTTTTGCTCCCCCTGCACACAAGTAGGAATGTCCCGCATGTGATGTGGCAGAGAAAAGTCAGGTCAGCAGAGTTTGGTGAATTTCCAAATAAAAGTCTGATCTAGCAGCTGTTATTCGCAAGAGGGATCATGTGCAGGATCAGTCCCTGAAAGAGGGCTGAGGAAATTCAGTACAAACATTATTGCTTTCTTGATCTGCATGAAGAACAAGAAGCTGTAAATATCAGAAAGGAAAGGTATATCTTGCTTGCTTTTTCCTGCTGTCTCCTGTCACTGCTGGAGGGAGCTAGTCTGCCATAACTTATACAATTACCAATAGTGTTTTTTAATTTGACATTTTAAGAGCTGTGTTGGGTAGACGATAATTAATAGCACTTACTTGCTTTGAAGTTGAGCTTTAAATTATATATAGCATAATTATGTCTAAAGCCTCTAACTTACTACTTACCCTAGTAGATATTTCATCTGTGTTTTACTGTAGCAGAGCTCCTTCTGTACAGCAGCACTAATTCTTTACCTGGACTACTTAAGCTCAGAAACATTGATTACATATTGTGATTTTCCTGCAATAACCTTAATTAATTCCTGATGCCTCTACTTTGTTTCAATTATTTTGAGTTTCAGCTCAATATTAAGAGAAATAAAATGGTGGATGAAATTTCATAACAAAATTTGTTGCAGGTAAAAACCAATGAATAAAAATTACTGTCTTCAAGACCCAAGCCCACCAACCTTCTAAAACCTTTAAGACCCTGAATATTTTTTGTAATCCCTGGGTGCCTTTTAACAACTGGAACTATTTTTTATTTTTTTTATAAAATTGTCAGTGGCTTTTCTTCAGATTTATTGTGGCTTCTCTTTAGCTTCAATATTTGACTTCTGTGTTCCAGCGATATATGCACTAATACTTCTGTATGTGATTGTATTTTTTTTCTATTATCCTGATAACAGAAGATGTAAAACTGAAGATTCCTATAACCTACATGGAAAATTGTACAGTTGGGGTTCATTTATTCATTGCACACACACTCATACAATCTGCTTTCAAATAAATATGCAGACATTAGTGACAATGAAATCTTTCTTATCCTTAGTATTCTGCAAATATTACTTTGCAATTAATTGTCTTACCAGGTTACATCTATATTAGTATATGTTTCCCTTCAAATTCTAAAGAGAGTAGAGTGACTAATTTATTTCCCATTCTGCAGTTGATATAAGCAGGGTTTTAATGCTGGTGATCTCTTTCTTAGTTACAAATACACACTCTGAGTGCTCTGAGATTTATGTAAGAACCTGGAATTCAGACATGGGGTTTTGCACTGCTTCTTCAGTTAAGATTAATTAGCAATTATTATTAATAAAATTCGCAGTGTGCGTAAAGTGTTGTCTTTCTAGTCTCTCTTGCAGCCTTTTTTTTTTTTTTTTGATTTCAATATTGACATCCTTGTGAATAGTGAGGGATGTTGTTGCCACCACAGTCACAAAAATTTGTATTACGGAAAGACAGATGGTTGCTTAATATTAAGCAAGGGGTAAATTGCAGTTTTGATTTAATTTTGGTTTAGGTGATTTTAGCAGTAGGGAGGGAAAGCAGTGACTGCAGGAAACACAAATGTACTTTTAAATATTTTAAATTCCTAATGAGCTTTAGCTTCTCAACTGAATTTAAAATGAGTAAGCCTTTCACTGTGCTCCAGATAATGAAGCTTGAAAATAGTATTTACTAGAAAGATACTGTGCTATCTGATGCACTGTTTTAGTGTATAATTAAAATAACCCTCCCCTAAAATAAACCCCCTAATAGAAAATATCAGGTGATACCAAAAGCACTGCCACAAACTTTTGTTTTATTTCTGGAAAATGTAAATAAATGTTTTGATTGATACAAAAATATACCATTAAAAGTCATATCAACCATATGATTTATATATCTTGAGAATGCAAATTTATTGGAAGCAAGTTCATGTAACTGTAAAATACACAAGGTTGCTTTGTCTTTCTCTCCCTCCCTTCCTGTTTAGTTTCATTTGCCTTTTTAGAAAATATGTAGACCTAAGAAGTTTGTTCACAGGAGCCAGAGGATTCATCCCTGCATTTTAACAGAGAAAAAGTGATTTCACACTGGCCAGTTACACACAGCAGACTTTCTCTTGAATGATAATACAAGCTGGCTTTGGTGGCCAGCAGCTCCCAGGAAAAGGTAATGTCAGTGCCCGAGGTCAGATAGGCTGCCATGGGTATGGGGCTGGAAAGGGAGCCATTTGGGGGCATGTCATTCATGGGAGCATTTGCTTCTGCAGGAGAGAGGCTTGGCCAGTTCTGCGCTCGTTGTAAATAAGGATTAGACAAATTACCCTTTGGTTCTGACTGACCTTTCCAATATGTGCTATACATAGGGAGGTTGTAGGCGTTAAATGGCTTGTAATACTGATTGCTTATATAATAAATAAATTTTCCAAGTAAATGTGTTTCTTCTTAACCCTAACCCATGGCTACAGAGAATGATAACATGCCTATCGGCCTATTGTCCTTAGTTAAATCATCAGTTTGTTAACTCCTGTTTGCAATCTAAACCCTCCCTCTGGAATGGACTTCTTTAAAGCAAAATGAAATAAAATAAAGGTAAGTAAAAGTAAATAGATTTTCCTATTGAAAGTTATTACTTCAGGAATGAAGAAGATGGATATTGATCCACACCATCCTTTGCCATTACAGTCAGGTTCACATAGATAGCTCAGACACTTTATTCTAAGCAAACAGCCATTTTCTCTTCTGACTTGGACTCCAGTGAGAATTGAAAAAAGTAAAAGGTTTGTAAAAACATTTTTCTGTCCTTCTTACAGGGACAATTTATGTTGAAGTAACAGTTTCTGAGATACTTGCATCTGTTATTGATTTATTTCTTCTTTGTCGTGAACAAGCTCCTGTTTTATAACACAGTTACCCTTCTATACTGCCCTAAGGTAGTTATTCAGAAATAGTTTCACTACAAAAAATGTCCCAAAGGACTTCAAAAGATAAAAAAGCATTCTGAATAAAGGAATGGCCTTTTGTCTATACATTAGGGTTTTTGCATCTCATACAGTCTGTTTCAGTAAGAGTAATGTTTGTTTCCAACAGTAGTAAAGAGTATGACGTGACATGCAGTTGTCACAACCCTGAAAATGATCTTGGGAACCCATAAGGTCCCTTGCCAGAGGAAGCTTGCGAACTGACCTTGGGAGTCTGTGGAGTGGAATACAACTGAAAATGTGAAACAAAAAAAATAAAATAAAATTTTAAAGTGAATAAAACCAACATAATTTCTAGGTGCTGCAATCTGAGGTGCATGTGTTCCCTTCAGAAAGAAATGCATTGTGTCTGTATTGTGAATTAATTGGAAGGGAATGTAGGCTGGAAAAATAAGCATCTTTCACATATTAATGTACATGTAGGCATGCAAAATTGCATGTTTGTTTCAATATAATATTTCCATTATTTATTTACAGCTCACTATTTTATGGTTAGAGATTAATGTGTGACCTCTGCCTTCTCGACTTCAACTGATTACTACAGAGAAATTCTTCTGTTTTTACTTTTTATCACATCTCCTGACATTTTAGTAAAGAATACTTGACAGCTAGGAACATCTGCAAAAGTTATTGTTATCATAACTTGAGCTCAACAGAGCTACTGTCACTGATGCTTAGGAGAGATCACATTGCAAAAAAGATGGGGAGTGTGTTTACATTGTCTTTTTTTAATTCTTGTTGAAGTTACAGTAGGAACATTTTATTACTGTACTTTTTTATCAGTGAAGACACATGTCTGTTTTATATTTAAAAAAGATGGGTGTAACACATTTCTTGACCATAAGTCTGAGGTCTAGCCAGGCTGTTTGATGAAGCAGTTTTCTTTTACGTAAGATTTTTACACACATCATGGAATGACTAGGTTTGTTTAGGTTTTGGGTTTTTTTTTTTTACTATTCTTCCTCACTCTTTTTTCAGTCTATTGGGCAAAGAGCTATTGGCGGGCTTAGAGTTGCAAAGCAGATTTAAATAGTACAGACTTGTGAGTTATTTGTGTTAAAATAATTGCACTTCTTCTGATTGCTTATTCAGTATGCACCTGAGGAAACTGTTAGAGTCTCCTTGAAGACAGCAATGGAGACAGCAAATGCAGATAATCATTTATGTGCATATTACAGTATAAATCACAAAGATTAAGGGCAGTCATTTTTGGGAGCACCACAATTTTGCAACCAAAAGCACTTAAATAATTACCTTTTTAAGCAACTTTTATTGACTATGTAGGAGGATAAAAAGTAATCTTACTTGTTTTAAATGGCATAAAGCAACCAAATGCCATTAACAGAGTGTTACATTTCTTATTTCACTCAGATTGCTGAAGCTTACCAGCAAGAGATAAAAAATGTATAAATTCAGGAGCGCTGGCTAGCAATATCCCAAGCCATTGTCAGTGGACTCCTACTTTCCCCTGCCAAAATATGTGGAAGCATGCATGGATTGTGCTAGATTAGTACGAAGGGCTTGTTTCCGTGGCATTAGCCAGGTATCTTAGCAACAGGATCATACCAGATTCTCGCAGTGCTCTGTGGTGGTGCATGTAATATCCTGGACATAATCTGTCTTTTAATTTTCTTTGGATTGTAGTGATATTACAGATACATGTGTTCAGTTATAGATCTTTATTTAATAAGAAGAATGCTTTAGCTGAAGATTTGTACTATGTCAGAAGTGGGCAACTCACAATAACGTTACTGGAGGTTTAGCCCAGGTACAGCCTTGTCTTGCATTTCAGATTGACAGGAAAACTTACTCCCTTCATTAAGATGTGCCTCGTAGTTCATATCTTTATGCTGTGGAGACAGGGATGCTGCCAGAATTCATAATAATGAGAACGTTATTTAATGTCAGATAGAATGCAAATTGCTTGTACAATTGAAATGTCATCTAAAACATGCCATCGTATGCAACACCACTTTATTATAAGTCACTGAGAGCAATATCTTAAATTTGGAATTGCACTAATCCTTCATCTGCTTTTGTTTACCTTTCATCTATAATAGAGATGTCGAATTTCCTCCAAACTGCATTTGCATGTTTTAACTGCGTGCACACACAGCTGAAAATGTGTGGGAGAAGCATGAACAAGAACTTCCGTTTTATTTTCTTCATTTTTTGCTTGTTTGTTCAAAGCAAATTAATAGGAAAAGATAGCTTTCAAATACAAGACACAATGCCATGTCAATCTTTTTTAAAAAATGAGCTGAAGATCAGATGAGAAAATTTTGTGATTTAAAGTATGAATTGTAATACAAATTTGATTGTATTGATTAGATTGTAATTGATTTTCTTGGTTATTTAGTTCCATACAGTAGTTTGTTTCATATAATTGAAACAATAACAGTAACTTCAAAAGATTAACTTGCTTCACAGTAAAATAACATTTAATGTATTTAAGATTTTTGGCATACTTTTCTTGGAAAAAGATATCCAGAACAATTACTTTGTAAGTGAAATATATGCCAGCATGGAAAACACGGTTAGTGCATCAGGCAGGTCTGCACAACTTTGTTTATAAGTATCAGTTCAAGAAGGAACCCTTTTCTCAAACAGGTCATTTTTAAAATATTTGAAGCAAAGCTATGGCAGCATCTTCCCTCTCCTATTCTGCCCTGGCAGCCCTTCCTCCTATTCTTCCATGCGAGTGTCTCTTGAACAGTAGGAGAAGGCAGAGGGGGAAAATGGAGCCCTGCCTCCCTTTTCGAAGTGTACCTGCTGACCTGCCACTACACTGCCCATCTAGGCTCCTCTGCAAGAGCAACAACTGCTTTCCTTTTTTTCCCTGACAGTGCTTGGAGCCAGGGAATCCCATACCGAACACTCTTGGAATCTCATTTTACAGAAAAAAATTGGTGCTGGTGCTCTCTGAAGATGCCAAACAGTTCCAGAGGTGGCAGGCGCTGGACAATACCTTTGCACTGAAGCCAGCTGCAGCCTCTGTTTCTGCTTGCACTGTGGGCAAGGAAGAAAAAGAAGATGCCAGGGACAGGCTGCCAGATTTAGGAGCTGTAGGTTTGCCAGGTGTGCTAAACATTTTAGCTTTTGACTTATTTAGTCTAAGACTAAGGAAATGTTGGAAAAGTTGCTTCAAAAATGTTCACCTTGAAGAATAATAAAAGCTCTTTAAAGTTGAAAATCTGTTCTTTTAGGAAGTACTTCTTGCCAGAATTGTGCAGTATTACTTAAAGGCAGACTTATTTTCCTGGGCAAAAAGGATAACATGAGTAAGGCAGGGAATAATGTATTCTCTGGCTGGAGGTTCATCTTCAAAGTCCAAACTTATCGTGGCAAAATCTATTCCGTTGTATTCATATGCTTTACTTCAGAGCCAGATCTCATTTTGAGGATGCACCTCTTGGTTCACAAGGAATTTAATTTTATCAAGCTAATTCATTTAGAAATTGTCTGGATTTTTTCATTCAATGAATGGTACAATGCCATACTCGTCCCTGGGACATCAGCTCTTGCTCCTGCCTCTCTTCTGTTCCTTTCCTCTTCCTGAAGTCAGAGATTGCCTGAAACATCTACTAATAGACAACAGCCAGCCTTTAGGTGAAGAATGGACAGAACTTGTTCGCATTTGCTATGTAATTCATCTGCCACATTTCCTACTGTGGGACTTCTGACCCCTGTTTTATGATTAAATAAAAAACATGACCACTTGTTTGAATGGGAAACACAGTCCAAAGAAACTATGTCACAGATACAAAGAGCACTTCGATATTTCAACTGTTCCAGCATTTGTTACAGAGAACAAAAAAACTGTCTGCAGTTTTGCTTCAAGAAGAACAGAGAATATTCAAGTATGACTGGGTACTTAGCGAGGTTTGCCTGACATCTTAAATGTATGTGGGACCACTTCTGGTTGGAAGCGCTCTGATACATACAGTACTGTAGAAATATTTACAAATTAGTTACACGCCTTGCTCTTTGTGCTTCAAAGTTCTTGGAAGATAAATATAGCTCTTAGATGTTGATAGAACAAAGCTTCATCATCATCTAAATGGAGCAATGGCATGGAGCCTTGAAAACATGACCTATGGCCTAAAGCAGCATTCGCAGAGTGTCTCAGAAAGGGCATATGCGGTGCAAGGCTGGACTCCATAGTCTCATATATTAATTCTGCTTTGACGGAGATACACAAGGCTACAGCCTGTAGATTTTGGTTGTCTGGGGTTGGGCTTTTCCATATGTATAAGCTTTCTCCTTTTCAGCTAGAGTTGTTGCTTCTCTCAAGAAAACAGTGCTACCTTTTTATTTAACTGGTTCATGAATTTCTGACAATGCTGAATACTGGTGTGCTTGTGAACCAAAGAAACTAGCCCTGTGAAAAAAAACTGTATTCATTCACAGAGCTTCAAGATTTTGGTTTGTTTGTTTTAGCTGTCTTAAGGCCTTTTCTGTTTCAATTTTTTCTCTTTGTTATTGCAAATAATTTGTAAGGTATTCCAAAATTATGAAAGACTCTGCCTCCCTATATGTTATAGATGCATGACTGCTGCAGAGTCCTTTCACATGAGTCTGGTTACAAATCCAAATTGACTCTTTATTTAAATCCTAATTGTATATGTGGCCTAGAGCTGTCAGCCAGTCTTACTGTCCTGTGCTATACACTAAGCAAACATACAAGCTAATGATGGCCTCCACTCTTAAGAGCTTAGAATCTTTAAAAGACAAGACCTCCCAGATAGATAAGACAAATAAATGGGCGAGGTAACAAAACTCAAATGCACATGTGCCTTTTCTGCTTTTCATCTTCAATTCTGTGGATTTTCTCTTCTCACTGTAAATAGGAAGGATGCTCAGGGCTTCCTGTCCTTGGACAAATTCATATCCAGAGATTTGATAATGAATTAGCGTCTTTGTTGGTTTCCTCAGCCACTTGTCACCTGGAACTGATGAAAAAATGAATTTATATTGAATTTTTTTTGTATCTGTTTTTAGGAGGGTTGTATTATTTTACTGACTTTGAGAGCTTAGTATCTTCATTTGTTTTGTTGGAACCCTTAAAAATATTTTTTTTCTTTCTTCATTGATCTCTCTCAATATCTATTATAAGCCTGAAATTGTTTCCTTGTGTTTCTAAGGCATCTTAATTTCTTTAACAAATATGATTTCTTCCTTCAAAGTTAGATTCACAGATGTTGTTCCACATTATTCTAGACTGAGTTATTTTAGTATTTGATAACACTCAGGGAGAGTTATCAGAGAAATGTCAGACAAATGAAAATTATTATATGTGCCTGCAGCACAGATTCTAATGCCCTTTTCAGCTGATACCTAAGGGGAACTCAACACCTTGGTCTGAGACACTTCAAGGATGAAATGTGAAGAATTTAACAAATCTGAGAGACACTATAAAATACTTTGGAATGTGAAGAGAAAAATACTGTAGCTTTGAAAATGTATGAACAAATTAATTTCTGAAAAATGTTATTTTTGAGCTTTCAGTTGCCTGTTTCTTTCAGGGTCCTTTTCCAGATATTTGTTTACCACATTCTAAAGGCTTGAGATTTCTGGATGATTGCAGAAAACATATAAGTAACTTTCTAAATGCAGTGAGTCATAGGGGAAAAAACTCTTAATTGAATTTAGAATTAATTTCAGAATGATATGCCTACTCTTATTAATCAGGGAGGACTATTTTAATTCACTATTCTAAAAATGTTTTAATTATTTATTTCTGTTAATCATCACCTTTGGGCTTACAGAACCTGATTTATGGTATTATGTAACAGAAATGACAGATCTCTTGGATTGCAACCAGACAATTGACTTCTGCAATTACATTCTAAAAGTTCATCATTTGTACTTGAAGTACCCACTGTATTCCTACTGAGGGAAGAAAACATATACTTTGCCTCTGAGTGCAAAGAACTGTTTATGCAAAGTAAATTCATTTCTTTGGTAAATTCCCCTCATGGCATGTATAGCTGATCTTAATTTTTATTGGTGGTTTGTAATTTATCACCAATGAAATGCTCTTCTGTTTCGTTTAATTTCAATTACCCAACGGTCTGTTAACATTGGCATGCAGTATGCTGACTCCTTCCAGAGTAAGAAGCAAATTCAGTGCAGGGGATTTAGCTCTTGCATCTTGACAGCACTTTGGATAGGGCATAAGAAGGTAGGAAGAACTAAAATGGTAATAAATTGGCTTTTAGGTGGAAGTTGAGTAAAATGTTTAGACTTGAGCATGGAAGACTTGGTTAAGGAGAACAGGGGGACTAAAAAACTTGTGACCTCTCATTCTCCACCTAACCATTGCCCAAACCCCAATCAAGAAGTTCAGAATACAGATACACCGAAATTCTACTTTTAGACCTATACTTGTTAGTGAGTTTCATTTAAAAATTCATCTGTATGAAGACTGAACGAGTGTGCATACATCTTTTTCATAAAATGCATCATTATGGTTACTGGTTTTAAAGGTTTTGTTAGCTATAGCCAATCTTCCTAGCTGAATACCTGTTACTATATACACTGGATTAGTATCAGAGGTGGTTTTTTTCTCACAAATCATTAAAGAATTTCTGAGTGACAATTTCATTTTGGAGGATCTTTTTGTACTGGCTGACTGAAATGTTCAAAGCACAGGTATCACTAAATGCAGAAATACGACTCGATTACAAGATGAGCTGTCATAAAATGTATGCAAAGATTCAGCCTATGAAAATGGCTCTGCCCTTTCATGGGAAATGAACTGAAGTGATCCTTGTGAGCTGTGGGGTCGTGGAATAGAGCAGGACATTTTGCCATATGTCTTATCTTAAACTGGCTCCATCAAACTAGGCTTAGCATGCCTGCACAGGGAGCTTAGACCATTTATCTGAACTATGTGCAAATAAAAAGTACTATATTTGTTTGTTCAACGCTCTGTTAACTCAGATTGTTAAATAGTGGTTCGTTTGAAAATGCTTCCTTATTTTGAAAAAGATGCTTTTGCACATGGAATCTGGTAATAAAAGAACTGAAGTAATTTGTTTGACACATTGGAGTCAGTGAATATCATTATAAAGTAATACTATTACCAGTGTCTGTTGGACTTTGTAAATCAATGTTCATTTTTACCAAATACTGTTCAACAAATACCAACCCCAGAAGAGGTGACCCTTTTAATTCCTTAGTATAGGCTACAGTTCAGTTTGATTTACGGAAGACCAGTAGTCTATTTATAAAAGATGTATCTGCAAGATGCCCTTTATGAGAAACTTGGCTTTTGGGACACATTAATTCTAAGTGCAGATGCAACTTTCATGTTTTATAATATAGCCCTGACAGCTGTAATTTCAGATTAAAGATTTTTCATTCACATTCCCATCCTGATTGCACTGCATGGTCCTTATATTACCTTACTGTCAATAGCAAGTGTTCATCCTATTGGGAGTCATTTAATAACCAGCTGCCATTTAAAGTGTAGACAGAACATTTGTCTCACCCAGCTCATCTCAAGTGTAGTTTCTCTGCATGAGGAGCTGGGACTTCTTCAAGAAAAACAACAGCTGGACCTCACTATTGTTCCCTGACTCTTCTTTTGTAGTGGCAAGTTAAAACAAACATGGATACTCTTTGTGACTTTCCTGAACACATTTATGGCACTGGTTTGTTTATTTATTTATTTTTCAGGAATGAAGTATCCTCTCTATGACAAATATTTTGTCCTTTCTTATGCCATACAGATCTGCAGTACTCATTTTGTGTTATTTAAAGTTGTTTGCTGAAAGTTAAGCAACAGCAAGGTTATAAGTTCTGTGCCACTCCTCCGAACCTTTGCCTTTCTGTATGTCATTATTTCCACTATACCAAGCTACTCTGCTTTCAAAGTATTTTAAAGCCAATTGTAAAACAATAGTTTAAGGGCATCAGTTTATTTTCAGATGTGATTTTCCAACCAAAGTCATTGTGAAATAAATATAACTGGTCTATATGAAAATGAATTCATGACTAGTAGTGATTTTTTTTTTTAGAACCTACCTTTTAAATTTCCTTAACTTGACAGCTGGGGATTATCCTTTGTGGCAGTGATCTGTAACAAAAAAGGGGGGAGGGAAGGTTTCAGGAAAAAAATTGACTCTTTCATGGCTAATTAAACTGGAATACAAATCAATCAGCAGAAATAGCTGATGAATTTATTATGTCTGTGCAAGTTTACTGTATCCTAATGTGTTTGATGTTCACTAAAATTACTATTCCCATCATCTTATAGGGTAATCGTTTACCTTAAGCTTTACCTTTATCTATAATATTGATCTGAGACTCTCGGGCAAGTAGTGGAAGTTTGGGTTTATATAATTGTGCAGGTTATAAACACTAGAGCCATGACAACTTGGAAAACCTGGCCTGGTGATTAAACCCTTTATTTTTCTTCTCATATCAAATTCTCTAGGTCCCTCCAGCTTGTAAACCTGTGAGTTAGTTAATTAAATTAATGGAAGGGTGGATGAAGAGATGTAACCATCAAGAAGCACTTTCAACTTAGTTTCTATAAACATTTTACTATGTAACATTTGTCCATGAATCATTGTACCACTGTGTCTTTAAAATACTTCTGTTGCTGTACTGAGGCATGCAGGGGTTTTAACGCATTATAAATGTTACTTGGAAAAGTGTCCAGCAGTCAGGGGTTATAGAGAGAAATATATACCACAATGTTGAAACATTTTGAAAATTAGTTTTGAAATTTGCATGCACTTGCCATGTAGCTGCTGACATGTAATTTGTTGTTTGGTTAACTGTCACAACAGACTTCCCCCCCGACCGCCCCTCCTTTTTGAGGTGATGAGTGGGGCTCATCTGAAGTGTTACAAACATACTCGGCAGTTGATTCAGAGCTTTTAGGGATTTCAGAAGAAATTGATGCAAGTCCTGTATAGAAACTTCATTGAGCCATGCTAGGAAGAATTTTGTTAATGTATTAGTAAGATAAATATGACATGTCATGGGCATCTTGCAGAAATTTTTTGCTAGTTCTTTATTCTGAAAATTACTAATGGAATGTACAGATTCATTTCCACTGCCCTAACGAATAATTTCTCCTTCCCTTTTGCAACGTACTTAGCCATTCTAGAGATTTGTTTAGTAGTCATCCTTCAACTACCGTTTTACAGCTCACCTCAACCCCACAAGAGAAGAAACTCAATTCTCCCCCTGAACTCAAGCTCACATTAATTTCTGCCAGGCTACTAAGACTTTCCATTCCTAAATTCAATCTCTGCTTCCAAGGAAAAGAGCAACATTTAGACCAGTGTCCCAGTCACGTGTTGCTTGAGCAAAGAATGAGATCAGCTACTTGCAGTGCACGTCTTCCGACTACAGATATGTATGAATAATAAATTATATTGTCTTTGTTAACAAAGGGTCAGAAGCGAATCCAGTCTCCAAACAAAGCAGTCACTAGGCTGTATGCAAAGCGTATGCAGAGCAGGAAGCAATTTTTCCCCCCTAAGTGTCTAGGAGAGAGGCACTCACCCTAGTGTACCAGTAAGCTGGGAACAACACACAGGGTGGATTTCAGACTTTCTTGGATCTTCCCCCTAAACCTCTCCCAACATCTCATTCTTTTCTATAAGCTGTAGTATTCACTTAAATCCCTTCCACTGTCTGCCAGTTCTAGATGCAAAACTTGATGATTCAAGTGCACTTAGTACTGTTACAGTAAAGTGTTGAAGGGCTGGAGAACAATACCAAACATCTGCATAAAGCTGGGTGATGGTTAGTTAATGAAGGTTAGCACTCTCCCTTGATAATCCCATGTAAAATGCTTTAAATGTTGTTCATCAACATTTACTTGCTTTTGAAAATGTAGTCATTTTGACTGAAGGCTCTTTAACAAAAGAAAAAAACCCCACAACCCCCAAACCTAAATTGCTTTCAATATTAAATGATTGCATTTTCATCGGTGTTCTTTTCTTTTTTAAAAAGGAGAAAGCAATACCCAAGACTGCACTGCACGCAAACCCCGAACTTCCAAATGTTCCTGAAACAGAAGAGGGAAAAGCCTCCTCAGCATTTCCTGTGCAGCCCTCCACTGGCAGTGCTCTAGTATTTACTGTAAACAAACTAGACCGTCCTCTGGAGGCTAATGGGGCTGTTGATTGGTGTTTGCTCATCACAGCAGGGTCTGGTGTGTGATATCTGGGGCTCCTGTGTATTGATGAGTGTGGGCTGCCAGTGGGAGGTACAGCCCGCCGGAGGACAGGGAGGGGGGCGAGGGGGCTTGTTAGCTCTTTGTGGCTGGGTGGAATGGGAGACCTTGTTTATTTAGCATTCTTAGCAAGTCCTCCAGGACACTTGCCAAGTCTACTAAGGTAGATTTCCCCCTATTCCCATGGATCTTTGTAGAAGTATCTAGCTGTTGAAAGACCAGACAAGATAGTTGCATGCTTATTTAAAATAACCTTCGTGCATCTGATCAAACATCTACTCTCATCTGAAACAGCTTAGGATCTCCACAGAGGCTTATTAAGCAGGTAGCAATTTAGAGTATGTCCCTGTCAAACAGTTGTGTGTAATAGTTTGTTTATGTTCTCTCAAGCAATAATGCAAAGACAGAAGATTTGCCTGGCATTAGGGGCTTGAATCAGGTTTAGGTTTCTAACAATTTTTTTTAAAAGTGCTATTATATTCTTCAGTTGCTATCACGCATTCATATGGCAATCAGAAAATTAGGAACCTATTTACAGATTTTATGTGTCTAAATACAAGCAGCAGAGTAGATGTTTTGGCTAATAAGAAAGGACAGAGAAAGGTGAAAAATAGTACTTTTTTCCCGATTTGTTTTACAATTATTTCTTTATTTTTTCTATTTTGATAGTCTGTTGTGCTACTGATAGAAAGACATAGTGGGGTATTTTTTAATGGCTTTTTTAGAAAGTGGTATCTGTGTCCAGAGGGAACTCAGCTGAAACCATTTAAAGCAGAGTAGGTAGGGGCATATTAGTTTTACTGATAAGTATATTTTAGAAAATGTTATAAATGATGGAGGCTTCCTTGTTATTTGTTTTCTCTGATCATAGCAAAGCCTTCAGTAGCACATGACTATTTGTGTTTATCCTCCCCTCAAATTCTTTTACGCTTGTAATTTGTTTATATATATACATATTTATAAGAGTTTTTGGTATTCTCTACATAGTTTATTGCTAATTTTCATGCTACATGGATGAGAACTCTGGTCTTATCAGTGTGTTAGTTGGAGAAGATGTGAATTTTTTCCTTTTCCGTAGTTCTAACCATTGTTGAGAAGGTGAACCAGTGCAAAACCTTGCTGCTCAAAAATGGCCTGAGCTCATAGCTCATGTGCCAACATGCCATTTATCCTGAAATGACAGAGTGCATTGCAAAGTGGAAGCACCTGAATGTCAACAGTAATAATTAGATCAAAACTGGTATTGTCAAGAAGAAGCAGTCCTAATAAATATCTTTACCCTTATGTTGTGTTACTACAATATTTTCTGGCTCATTTAACTCTATTCATGATATTATGTAGTCTAAATGATTTTTAAAATAAACCAGTGTGTCTTAAATCATGGGCAGATATCTAGAAAGCAACATTAAGCTGAGTGTCTGCAGTAGACAGTCTGGGTCTCTTTTTGTCAAGAGGTTTGAAAGAACACAAATCCACTTCTCATTTATGATCACTTCTGAGAGGGTAAACATGTTCAAGGGCACTGAAGACCCATTAGAAGGAGTCACGGAAGGATTGTATGTTGCTGTAAAGATCATCATAAGGCATTTCTAAAAATAAGACAGGCTTCTTTGTTACTTGGATACTTTAAAAATAATAAAAATACTTAATGATACATGTTAACGTTAAGATAACATATAAAATCTATTAGCAATAACAATGAAACATACCCTAACTGAGGACGCGGTGCTACGTGTGTCTTTTCTTGGCAATGCTCTCTCTGTAACTGCCATTCAGGATGATGCTGCACGTTATTTTACCAGCTTGGCTAGCCCTAAATCTGTTGCAGTGTCTTCAAAAACGAGAGCTTGTATCCCTTCTTCCCTCTTCTCCCCTCTGATGGCCATGCAGCCCTCCCCCTCTCAGAGGAACTTGAGCTGATTCAACTCACTAAACGGGCAGAAAATTAATCCCACGAAAAAGTGTCTGTGCTTTTGCAGGGGGAAGTGAGCTGAATTGGCTCAGCATAGACATGCTCCTGCTGGCACGTGGAAAGGGTCAGGTCAAGCCTGGAGGAGGAACGGTAGTTGAAAGTACAAAGGGAAGGAAGATCTTCCTGTACTGGTGTCTACAAGGTATTATGTTGTCTATAATGTGTAATTTCATTCTCAGTTAAGCTGACACGTTGTTTGTAGGGTTGCTCTGTGAACAAGATGATGAATGGAGGGGGTGTAAGCTAGCTTTGCTGTCAAAAGAGGCATTTGTGAAAATGCACTCACGGACTAAGATCTCTTTCAACTCTTCTGTGTTCCACCTTTTTGTGTTGGTAACACTGGTCATTCAGTTTTTTCTAGATTTAATGTGAATTTCTCCCTTTTCTCTTCAGGGACACAGTGGGAAGGGAAATCTTGGACAGTTAGAAAGTGATTGGAATTTAACAGAAGTTGTTTGACATGATATAAAAAACTGAAAATAGGTTCTATAATATTTTTACAGGCTTTGTTTAAATTTCAAGCTAACCCTAGTGCTTTATTCTTTCCTTTGAAGGAAAAAGGATTGATAGATTGCAATAACAAAGTATCCATGTCTTTACTTTAGCCGAATGACCTACCCATAGGGCAGATTAAACAAATATGACCAAATATTCAAATTTAATGTCAGCATTTGGGCATGTAGGACTAAAATATAAATAATAAACAAAAGAATCTTTCTAGCATCTGATTAGTGCCCTCACCTGCTGCTGAATGATATCAGACCTGCTAAAATGTTTGTGAGCACAATATTTCACCCTCTAGAGGCTAGTTTACCAGAAGTGAGTATAACTCATCTGCAGCACTCCCCTCTCTTCCACTTGAGATAACCTTTTGCTTATTTAGTCTCATGTTATAGTACGCTTCAGTGGCTGTTGAGCAGAGCTGCATTAACTTTACATAATTTCTAAGATTCTAGATGATTGTTTTTATTTAAACAATTTAAAAACATTTAAATTTTCAAACACAAAATACTGAGCAACTGTCTTTTTTATCAAAGAACTTGAAAGTCGTTGGCATTAAAAATCATGTCATTGGGAGCAGGAATACTGAAAATATTTTTCATTCAAACTTTTCAACTTCAAAAGTTAAAACTAAATTCCACGCATTCAGGTAAAAGTAATTCTAGTTTTTAGCAGAGAATGTGAAGGTAAATTGAAGCAAAAAATACTCAGTGATGATTATAGAGGGAGCTTGATTGTACAACCTCTGGCATTTCCCCTTCTTTCCTCATATCAGTCCCTCCACATTAATGAGTGGATACTCCTTCCTTGGCTTTAGCAGGACATTCACAACTGCCTTGCTGGGACACTTTTTGGCCTAACTGCCCTGTCAGTTACAATTAAAAGAGTTAATATGACAGTCAAAGGTCATAAATTGCTTGTGGCTAGTGTTCTCTGCTTGTCTCGCACAATGGCAACCAGGAAATTGCCCTGTCAGTTACAATTAGAGGTGTTAATATGGTGGCTAAGGGTCAAAACTCTTCAGTAGTAGGAAGGAGTTGCAGAAGACATTTGGTTTACATTAAGTGATGGTTCAGGAAAACTTTGCTTAAATGGGATGGTCACTTAATCGGGAATGGATGTCAATGTAAGAGCCCTGATTAAGGTTTCTACTTCATCGTTCTCACAATATTAAGTGTTGGAATTAAGCCATTTTGGGGGCTTTCTAAGGCTTACATAAATGTCACACTGGGAAAAAAAAAAGTTTGTAGGTCCTATACTCTGGTGAAATATTTGTTGAGACACAGTTACGATGGCAGAAGAAACACTGAAGAAAAATACCACTACTACCTATTATTGAAACTTGTGCACACAAACTTATGTGAACAAGGTACTGAATTTCTCCTTTGCAGGTAGGTTTTTCAAAAAGACTCTGGTCTGATGTTGTTGTCATTGAGCTTTGCAATGAAATTCACCTGGACTTTAGAAAGAGCAGGCCAAACCCAAACTCTCTTGAACTGTGGTTTTCTCTCTATTTTATATAATTTTCTTCAAGAAGTATTTTGCCTACCAATTCCACTGTGGCAAGCTCCACACTTACAGGCTTTGTTTAAATTTAATTTAAATTAAGAAACTCAATAAGAATACCTATTCTTTTAAAACCCCTTGGATTTCAAAGAGTAACTTACTATTTCTAGGGGGTGGTGATGGTTCCTCAAGATGGTTTTAAATGTTACAGGTAAGAACACTACTGTTGTTCTTGTATTTCCTTGTAAGGTGATGATACTTGATTCCTGTGTATACAAAAGATGAATTGTCTAGTATATCCACAAAACTGCTTGAGCAGCCAAGCAGTTAACTCTTGCTCAGTTCTTGGTTTTGCATTGCTATAGATCAGGATTGGTGTAAAGCTAGTTCTGATGTGCCCACACAGATGTGGCAGATATCCATGATCTTTAGGGACTGGAATCTCTTTCATATCCCAAATGGAATAATTATAATCCTAGGATATACATAGCC
Source organism: Pipra filicauda (assembly GCF_003945595.2). Taxonomy (NCBI): domain Eukaryota; kingdom Metazoa; phylum Chordata; class Aves; order Passeriformes; family Pipridae; genus Pipra; species Pipra filicauda. Next base: position 1,887,404 of record NW_024104287.1, read on the forward strand.
GCCTCCTGAGAGCTTGATGTCTGTTTTTCCCTATTACCAAAGAAAATAAGAAGGTGGCAAATATTAGACCAAAAGCATTATTGAAATAAATACTGGGGATAAAAATCTATGGGAAACACTGAGGTCAGTGAAATACTCAATGAGAATAATAGATAAAGACCATTCAAGTTGTTGGCTTAAAAATAATTTTAGTGCAGTCACTTGAATGAAGTCAGTCGATATAAAATCCTAGAATTTTGGCCCTTCTTGGTCAAGCTCGCTGACCATGTAGAAAAGTTCTTGTAGCCCTACCAATGAAGGACAACCCAGACAACTAAAAGAAAATAACATATATTAGACAAGAATTTTTTAAATTACTATTCTACCCCTGCCCCTGGTTGGCTTTTGATAACAGTGATGTTTTAGAAAGAACACTGATGTACCAAATACCCCTGGCTGGCACAGTGTAGTAGAGTTTGCACTGACTAGCACAACTTGACCCCACAGGCTTTGATGATCTGTCGCCAAAATAGCAAGACTACTTTCTGCCTTAAAGTCCACAGGGTATAGTAGGGTAGAGGAGGCTACAGTGTCAGCAGTAGGGGTGGCTTGCCAGATGACCCAGCTGTCTGTCCTTGTGGTGCTATTTCTGTTGTAGGTGAGCACCTGTAGTGTATTTATTCCCACAGCATCCATCCCTGAAGGGAAGTATATTTCTTCCTACTGGATAGCTGAAGAAACTGAGGAAGTACTGCTTGAAAGGTGGTGGGTAGGGCCTGTGAAAGAACAACAAATTGAGCTTGGCTCTTAACATGCAGAACCCTGATTTAATGCGTACAGCATCTGTGCATGTTTCCTGCATGCTACAAGGTCATTGATACAATTGAGGTGGACAATGACAATGCTTTATTACTCCTATGAAATGAATTTGATGTGTTTGAAGCAGGGTTCAGAACTTCATTCCAGTTAGCAATTTCAGGTGGAAAGGATTTGGCTGGAGGTCTGGCCTGTCATATCCTGACAGTTTAGGTCCTGTTATACCACTGGTTTTTATATCTCTAATTAAAAAAAGAACAGTAGCTTTTCAGAAATAGCAGCTTCCCTGTGTGAATTCACAAAAGTTTAAGACAAAACTTCACTCTATAGATGATTTTTATCTAAAGGGGAAAACCCCAATTCATTTTTAAGTCATTCCTTATTGTACAGAAATTAATATATATCAAGATCCATGGGTACTGTCTTTTTATCCTTACTGAGTAAAATGCTTAAAAGACTGATTTTCCAGGACTTTTTGCAAGTTCTTTTAACATGCAGATATTCTCGGAAGATGTATCCGAAAATAGGTTGAGCATGGTATTTTGTTCTGCAAGTCCCCCAAATTTTATATTTAAAAACCGTTTTTTGTTATATATTATATATATATATATATATATATTCTTGAAGTAAAGTAGTGAAATATTTTTTAACTAATTTGATATCCTTAAATTCTGAGGGATGATAAGAAAAGGCTAGGAATCTTTCTTTACAAAAGGCTTAATTTATCATTTTAAAGTTGTAAGATCAAAGTTTCAGCTATTTTAAAAACCTATGGAAATGTCTGTTAATTTCTTCCATCGATATATGAGACTCATGAATGTATTAGAAATACATTAGAATGTATTAGACTCATGAGCTAATAAATATAGCTCAAAATATTCTCCATGTCGAAAAGGCAAAAAAAAAAAGAAAAAATGTTCAGTCTCCAAAATTAGCCAAAATAGTTATATTAGAGATAAGGTAATTATTTATGTGATTCACTTTCCCTAAAAGCATAGTAGTTGTGTGGTCTTCATTCTTGGGCTGAGAAATTTGTATGCTAGTTCTCTGACTTTTAGAAGAATTACTTCATCTGTATAATCTCTAAAATTGAAGTCTGTCTTTTTTTTGTCCCCCTTAACATGGGCATCTGATAGATCTTAAGCACTTAAAAGGTAAATAAGGTCAGCAGTTATCATAACCAGTTTTCACTATTATTCTGTTTTTGTAAAGAATTTAAACAAACTGCAGGCAAAGTAAGGTATTGGAGAGAAACCGATTCCTCAATTCTGGTATCATGCATCAGCTGTTGGCAAATCAGCTATGTAAAAAGACATATGGACAAGTAACCAAATTTCTGTCTTACACTTCTTTGAAATCATGAGCAAAATATATATGCTGTTGGACTGATGTGAGGCAGAGACCAGATTTGTCCCACTTACTTTATAATACTCTGACTATACAGCAAAATGAAGTCTGTGTTCAGTCAGTTTCATTTTTTGTTATATGAGAGCACTTGCTGATCACATTTTGAAAGAAGTATCTGTTGCATGGGCTTTTCAAGTCTGGGGATCCTTTAGTCATGCTTGATGTATTTAAAGGAACCATTTAAAGGGCAGGGGACCCAGAGGGAAGAGCTTCTAGACCATAACATTTCAATACGCTAGGAAAGAAAAGAAGAGTTTGCAACAGAGGGATAAAGCTTAGATCCTACTCTTCAAATTTGATGTAGAAGACAAAAGGAAATTCTTAAAGAGTGTAAATATTAACAACTTTTCTAATTAATGAGATTCAGTTCAGTATTCCTCGAGTTAATAATTTCAGTCCTATCCATGTTCATGGTGTTTATTTCTTTCATGTGAGTACAGCAAAAATCCATACATTTTCCCAACTGCAAGAACCACATGCTTCTTCTCTGGGTGGTTTTTATGCGCAAAGCTGAGACAGAACAGTCTTAATGAGACCTGGTCACTTCTCCTGTCCTCATCCTCCCTAAGGGCAAAGGGTAAGAAACGTGTGCATGGAAATATACAGTTACACACAAGATAGATGCAGTTTATATTTGTCTCTGGGTTCTGTTCTGTGAAGAGGAATTTTTCCTCAGTAAAGCCAAGCTAACAGTAGATATAACAAAATGTATACAAACTCCTAGTACACTGACAAGACACTTTCTAAAGGCTGGGAAATATTTTCCCTCATGTTCTATTTGGGGAGCTGAACAGAGGATTAATAGTCTCTGTTGCTGAGGTGCTGATAATTCATAACTCTCAGCAGGATTGCAAGTGTAATCATTACCTAAAATCAGCTCATGATCAGTGTCAAAAATCACAGCACTAAACCATTGCTACTGTGAAAAAATGGTTCCCTTGTTTCAATCAAACATATTGTGTTTTGAATGATCAGTTGCTCTCTCACCATCTGAAATAAGTTAGGAGAGGATGGAAAAATATAATACCTTGATGGCTGTCTGTAAACAAACATTGTCACTCAGAAAGTGTTTTCAAAAGGCTTTTTTACTCTTAAAAATAAACTTGCTGCTAATTATTTAAGGCTTTCCTTTCTCCTGTAGGTAAACAGTGTTAATGAACTTAATTGGTCTCTAATTGCCTTATTGGTTTTGTGCCTTCTTTCTGGGAAACTCTCCACTTAACTAGACCTGATGGATAACAAGTCTTCACAGTGAGAGGTGGTAGCATCCTGGGAGGGTTGGTGTGGAAACAAGCTTGAGGTCATGATTAGGAGATGAGAGCTCTGGGATGGTGTTTATTTGCCATGCTATATTGTTCTCTTTGGGGCAACACCAGCTGTGTCAGAGCCATGCAGCTAACCAAACCCAGAGCAATTGCTAGCTCATTTTTTGTTGGGCGGATAAGTGACAGAAAGCTATTTGCTTGGGTTTAAAGTTTTTTTTTTTATAACATTACAAAAATACACAGCCATAGTGCAGAAATTAAGTTGCAATGCATTTGAGAGATGCTGCTTTGTGGTTGAAGTGCAATCTGTTGCGTTAGTCTAGTTATTTATCAAGATATGCTTCGCCTTACTCTTGTAGCTGCTCTCACCAAGTATTGGAGCCCAACAACAGCAGTAACTTGTATTTCTATCAAAAGTAGTGAAGAAATAGGTGTCTCCTATTATGTTAATTCTGGCTTGAGCCTTTGTAAAAGAAATTTGTTTAAATGTGCTTATTTTAGATTGGATTATATTACCTTTACTAGGACTGTGCCTGGTCAATCTCATTCTGTTAAACTAAGATATTCTCTCTAACTTGTACACCTCACCTCTATAAGAGCTGGTAGTAAGGGCAATACAGTTCCTTCTTATCAGTCCATACTTTAAGCTGCGGCTAAATACTGCAAAGCCTATATTTTAATTTGGATCCGATGTTTGCTTGGTGAGTACAGCTTTTTTTTTGTTAGAGTTGCTAAAATTTCACAGTCTGTAGAGATGGATGAGGAAACCAGGCAAGAGTGTTTTAATAAGTCATTTAAATAATTTTAAAGACAATAATATACCTAACCTGTTGTTCCAGCAGCATCTTACCAATTTCCACATGAATTCTGTGAACTCTAAACATTTCAGCTTCTAAAGAAAATAATCCTTTCCATGTAGAATTGTTGCTGTGGTTTTTTCCTCTCTTTGAAATGAACATCTAAGAAGACAGGCAGCTTCAAAATAGTGTATGGCAGAACTGGTAGGCTGGATCCTGCAATGGTGACACCTCCTCCTTTTATTGCAAATAGCTGCAGTTCATCATGTCACAACCTACAGAACCATAGGGAACCAGTGAAGCATTTTGAATTGGAACAATTTTGTTTTCAAAAATTTTCATTAAAGCCTTTACTATTCTTATGTGAGAAATTGAATTAATTTCTGTCCATATTAAAAAAAACTTACATGAAAATACATTTTGACTTCTTATGAGTTGTAGTCCAAGGACCAGAAGATCTTCCCAATATAACCTTTTCTATTTTTTTTTTACCATTGCAAACTAATAATAGCTAAGAAAATCAGAGCTAATAGAGCTCAACCTCTCTACCTTTTTTTTTTTTCTGCTCTTTAATTTCAGAGAGGAAAAGCTGGAAAAGGAGAAGCAGAGAATAGGAGATGAAGGAAGAAGAATTATTTGCAGAAGAAAGGAACACAACATGCTTACTTGGTTTCAGTCCTTTGGGATATGAAATACTATTTTTTGTTTGAGTGTGCCTGCATGCATGTTATCAGAAACAATTCTTGAAAGCTGTCAGAACACATATTTTATAGCCAGTCTCAGCTTTCAGAGTTATTTTATAGATCACCCACTGCTCCATGGTAAGTTATTTTATTTAGATCTAAGTTTTTAAGCATTGCAAATGAATGAGACTATTGAGATCTACTGAAATGGACTGATTAGAGAGAGCTCATGGTCTAGAATAACATTTGTGATAGTCTGTCCCAAAAGAGGATTCGTTAATCGTGCTAGCACTCTGAGGAAGTTGCTCCTGGAGCACTATCAAACTGACTGGTTGCAGCACATGTGGATGTGTGCTGACTGCATCATAAGAGCGATGTGGTAGTGGTAGGTACAGCATCACAGAATCAGTCAGATTGGAAGGGACCACAGTAGGTCATCTGATCCAAACTCCCTGCACAAGTAGGGTCATCCTAGAGCACATTGCACAGGATTGCATCCAGACAGGTCTTGAAAATATCTCCAGTAGGGGAGACTCCACAACCTCCTTGGGCAATCTGCTTCAGCGTGTGGTCACCTGCACAGTAAAGAAGTTCTTCCTCATACTCAAGTGGAACTTCTTGTGCATCAGTTTCTGCCCATTGCCTCTTGTCCTGTTGTTCAGCACCACAGAGAAGAGCCTGGCTCCATCCTCTTGACAACCTCCCTCCAGATATTTATAGACATTGATGAGGTCCCCTCTCAGTTGTCTCTTCTCGAGGCTGAACAGGTCCAACTTCCTCAGCTTTTCCTCATAAGTGAGGTTCTCCAGTGCCTTCATCATCCTTGTGGTCCTCCACTGGACCTGCTCCAGGAGCTTCACACGTCTCTTGTGCTGAGGAACCCAGAACTGGACACAGCACTGCAGATGAGCCCTCACCAGGGCTGAGCAGAGGGGAAGGACCACCTCCCTCAACCTGCTGGCAGTGCTCTTCCTAATGCACTCAGTGGTAGTCCTAGAGTTGACGTGTTGGGCTGCTGTCATCACAACCTCTCTGTCCACTCTTCAGCCAAAGGCTACTGCCTCCTTTGCAAGGGTAGCAAGAATAAGTGGACTCCATATCTTTAGCTGCTGCAATGCACAGGCAGGTGGGTAAGTCTGGGACTCGGATGCATTGACTAAGCGATGAAGGTAGTTTAGAAAATATGTCATGCTGTAAATTGTTGCGGCTGAAGGTCTGGTACAAGACTATTCCTGCTGCTGCTAAGTTTAGAGGTGGGTGACAGCTGCCAGTGGTGATATCTTAAATCACAGTATCTAAATACTCCAGAGCTGAGTGTCACCTCAGAGCCTGGATGATCCATCAATGAAACGATTTTCCCTGTCACTAGCATGTATTTAAGGAGAAACAGTGAATAATGACACAATTTGTATAACTTATTCTGGCTTTCTGGCACCCAAGATTTCAGAAATGAAGAATTGTATCTTTATTTTCAAAATGTGAAACAAAAACTGCAGTCAAGATACATTAGTTGTGGCTGCTACCACTTGGTATGAGATAAAGTACATGTGTGAGTGATGTCCTGTGTACTTTTATTTTCAACTGACATTTGCTTATGTGAATGTGTCATAAAAATTGTAGTTTAATCTAAGATTGAAGCTTTCACTTTCTTTTCAAGACAAGAAGTTGTATCTTTCAGCAAGTAGTGATCTGGTATCTCAATGTTTGTCTATGTTTCTCCATTTGTGTATGGTCATGTGTCTAGAGTCCATGGTTATTATAGTCTTGGCCTCCAAAATGAATCTGCCAGAAAAGTTTTCAGTTTTGCAATGTGGACACTTGTTTGTTGGGAATCGGATGGAGATTGGCAATCTCATTTTGTCTAGATTACCAAGAAACTGACATAAGGTTTTGTGTTTCCCTAAACCAAGAGTATGGCACAGTACAGTGATTTTAGTTGCCCTCTGTGGAATAAAGTTTTGCATAGTTAAATGGCGCTGTTACTGGTATTAACTGATTTTAAGGGAATGTTATTTTTCCTAGAGTGACTTGAATTTGATTTTTTTTTCATTATAGCAAGTTATTTAAAAAAAAATGAACGAGTAAAATATTCAGCAACTGTGGAGTGTATTTTCCCCTTGATGTGTGCGTTTAATTCCCATTAAACTGAAATAGGAGAGACTACACCACTGAATGTCCGTGTAACATTTTGATATGCTCCCAGTTGGTAACAATGAGAGCGACACTAACAGCTGCTAACAGTGTCAACAGTCTCACAGGATGAAGTGTGGCGAGCCCCCAACTGTTTCCCATTCAAATGAGTTATGAGCTCTCACTGCTCAGGGGCACCCTGATAAGAGACCATTTGAGTAGAGTTGTGAGACTTGGGGAATATCCACCTGTCACGATGGTCACCATCCTTCAAATGAAATAAAACGAGGGAAAACATTTCAATAGAGGGAGAGAGTTAAAATTAGAAGAGAGGATGTCAAAACCCCACTAAGGAGAGCCCAGGGAAGAAGTAGCCCCTGGTCCAGGGAAGGATGTGCTAAGGATGGGGAATGCTCTAAAGGAAATGCAGTGAGGCAACATGAGATGACTTGGGGGCCTCCCCACCTTCCAACATCAAAGTCTGACTGCAGAGAATGTTTGGTAATTTGCTGCTTAATGTTACATGCTCTATATTGATGCCAAAATTATTGACCTGCCTTCTGAGTGCTACTTATAGTACTTCATTTAATTTGCTTGATTTCCTAATCCACTTGTAATTTTCCCTTTTTTCACCCAAGAAACATCACATGGGGACAATAAACTACTTAGTCTTGATGAAGAAGAACCAATATTATCTGTGGTCTGCACTTGTTTTGCTTTCCATTTAGAACAGTAAGGGCTCAAAAGTTATTTTCTTTTCCTGCCATATAAACAATGTGTGAAGTATTTCATAGAAGAATTAATTGTGAAAGGTGCCTGACAGATTTTGTAGTCCTTTCCCTGAGATTATGGCAGAATTAACTTCATTATCCCTAAGCACTCCATAACAGATGGGTGTTTAGCCTGGCCTGAAAAATCACCAAAAGCTCATAGTTCCCCAAAACTGCACCTTTGGATAGTTTGTTCTTACAATTATCAAGTATTCCATCAGAATACTGTGTTGTGAAACTCTTACTGCTTTGCTCTTTAGATACTTAGACCAGGGGCTCTTTTTAAATCGCTAATTTCTTCACTGAAAATTACTGTTTGTCCTCTTGTAAAAATATAGGTGTTTGAATCTCATATCTGTTTATAGTTTAATCAAAGATGGAATAGTACTTTGAATTGAATTCAGGGCATGATTTTTTATTTTTTTTTTAAGACAGGATGCCATGACTAATGTGACTCAGGAGCATGTTTTCTGTTCAGAAAAGAAGCACTTTTCCCTGAGTCTAGTCACTATCCCTTTCTATAAATTTTCCATTTCATTAGGCTTCCCAGTATATGTGGATCAGTGGTGTCCATCTGTATTGGTTCCTTTTGTGTTGTGTAGTTGGTGTTTTTAATGTGTTTCCAACCATTGCTTTAGAATTACTTTTTTAATCGTTGATCCTTCCCTGCCGTTTTAATGATGACCATTAAGAATTACTTGTGGTCAGATGTTTATCCAGTGATGTGTTTGCTTTATCATGCTATAAAACCTCACTCTTGAGATTGATCCAAGAATGATGTCATCCAGCCATCATCCGTTGGTTTTCATCTGCTGCTTCTCCTTTCCCATGTCAACTACTTAGGAAAAGTGTAGAATAAAAACAGTTGAATCCTTGCTAATGTTTTAGCTTCAGCTAACTGGCTGAATAGTTGCCAGACAATCTTTCCTATTCCCAGGGAGGAAAAAAATCCAGAATAACTAAACAAAATTGTTTATCTTTAGCTGACAAAAACTCAACCCTTTTCTCCCTCCTCTATCAAATATTACTATGTCAGAAAATCCACTGGGGACTCTATATATCCTGATTCATCTTGTCCCATCCCTCATCTCTGAGATTCTGAAAGACAGAACTCTTCACAACTCAGACTGCCTCACACACCCAACCTGATAATTTATGAACTGCAGCAGAACTATAAATAAGAAGATTATAAAAATCATCTTATCTTTCCTGCAAATTGTGTAGTAGTTGTTTTATTCTTTTTATGTTGTTTGCACATCGACTGGCAGATTTGGCATGCATTCTATATTTAGTTAACAGCAGAAATGAATACATTTATGTGATTGTAAATTTAACATACCCTTTCACATTCTAAATTGCATTCTTAGGTAGGCTGAAAACATGGCTGAATGCTGTGCTATTAGAAGGTGTAGAGGTCATAAAAAGCTGCACTGCAAAATACCATGACAGGTATTGTGGCTGCTGGTGATGGAGGCTGCTTGGAGGATACCTGTGGACATAACTGTATTCACCATAGACCAAGTTGTGTTCCCTTCTATTGCTACACAACAACTTGTGTGAGATGCACTCAGTTGAGCCTTGTTTTGAAATTCAGAGCAGGTGTTTTATTCATTAAGCCACCTAGTGTTTGGTTGCTACCAAAAGAATTTGTGGGATTTGTGTTAGCCATGGGAGGGCTCTCTTACTAAGTCTCTCTGTGCAATATGAATACATTGACAATGACAGGAAAATAAAACTACGAATATTTTAAAAAAACTACAAATATTTAAACATAAAGGGGGGGGGGTCAACTGAGAAGCAAATCTTCTTCTCATTTAATATTAAAGCCTACTTTGAAAGTGTTTCGGAAATTATTTCTTAATTTGCGCCATGTCAAAATTTGACATCCCTGTGTTCAGTAGCTTTGCTTCTCAGATAGTGCCATCCCAAAGTGGAATCAGAACTTACACGTGCAATGTCCTGCTGCTATCAAAGTGTCAAGAATAATATTCTTTTGATGATTTGAGTTTTAGCGTATCTCCAGAAATTAAATTAGGATAGCAGTAGTATTATACTTCTCTTCAGACGGTAAAAAGGGAAAAGTTTGCTTGATTCCTATTGTGAAAAGGACAGTGCTAATTTTAAGTTGCTTGATTCTATTAAATAATTTTGAAATAATTCAGTTGTTGGAATATTGGCAATTGATACCCAAATAATTAGCATTTTGTTTCTGACGACCATCTTGCACTTGCAACAAAATGAAATTTATTCCTAGAGTTTCTAGATAAATAAAAAATATTTTTTAAATTATTCTTAGATAGTTAATACACCAGGGGGTGTGATCAACTTGTCATCTGATACGTTTGCCAAATATTTAAATTTTTTGAAAGCTTTAATGGCTCTAAGGATTTTGTTCCATTGATCAAATCTTCTTACTTAAAATAACATGCCTTATTATTCTCAGGCTATGCCCAAAAGCTGCTTTCAGGCATTATATTTTCCCTTGGGTATTGTCAGCTGGAGAGACCGATGTTTCCAGGTCTTCTGTTCATGCTTGTAGTTTTCAGTTAAGTCCTATTGACAACATTCTCAATAAATTAAACTGTAGAGCATCTTCCAGAGTAGGGTGATATGCTCCATTTTTCAAATGCTACTTGTTATTCTCCTCCTCATCTTTTTTTCTAACTATCCTTTTCAAAGTGTAGATGGCCCAGTTCTTTTAATATAAGTACCAACAATCCATTCTCTTTTTATATATGACTAACAGTAAAGAGAAGTCCTAGTTCAGGAGGGCATGGAAACATTTGTAAAAGTGTAATCACACAGTTAATATTGATATGATGTTTCATGAAATACTTAATTTCAGCACATACCTAAGTGCTGTTAGCTGAAGCAGAGCAGAACATCTTTACTGTGACAACGAACCAAGTGGACTAGGCAATGTCCTTTAACTGTTTTGACTCAACATAACTTATTTCCCAGGTATGTTTGCTCAGTAAACCATATAAATTCCTAGAAGTCATCGTGTGCTTGGGGATTTTTTCATTTTCATGTTGCTTTTTACTTGTTACTATTTTTACATAACCATCATTTGCGGCTTAGTAACTCCAAATCATTTGTGTTCTTCAGTGTCTGTTATAGTTTTATAGGCTTTAATATGTGTATGGACAATGTCCAGTACTATATACATTATACTCAGTATGTGTCCATACTAAATCCCTTCAATATATGCCTAAGAGTGGTTCTGAGTTCTTGTTTCAAGTCTGTTTTACAAGGAGTCAGTTGGCCTATTCCATTCCTATAAATTAGCAACTGTAACACATTTCTTATTTACTTTCTGTAGGAGTAATGATTTATCTGAAGGACACAAAAAGTCTGTACTACAAAGAGGAAACATGCTGTGATATTTATACCATTTGGCTTAGAAGTTTGCAGAATGCTGTAGAAACACGTGAAGATGAGATTCATACTTTTCCCAAAGCCCTGTTAGAGGTAACAAAGAAACAGTCTGGGCATGATACTGGATTAAAAACTAACAGTAAGAAGTTAGTGGATTATAAAAGCAGGAAAGACTAATCTCCAAAACACTTTGTTGGGCTTAGTCCATGTGTCAAGTGTCAACTGCTTTTTGTCTTTTTTTTTTTTTCTCTGAATGCTTTCTAAAGACAATGGTATTGTTTGTAGTTTCTCCAGAGTATTTACAAGTTGGCTTTGTTGGACTTTGCTGACTTGTGCTCAGCATGTTGAGGTGTGCCCACATGGAAAGAAGAAGAAGAAAGGAAATGTCAAGGCAGCATCTCCTCGTAAAATGTAACACCTGTTTACATTTTCTACTGTTACCAAAAGGAGAATTGTTGAATCATGAAAGAAATCCCTGAGGCCACATTTATGTCATGAGTTCTCTGTGTTATATGGAATGAAGCCTTGCGCTATCTCAGTGACAGCTTAAACCTCAGATAAAAATATTTGTACAGCCACATCACCTTGAGCAGTGATTTTTGTTAGACATTTGAACCAAAGAAACGTCAAGTATTTCAATGGACTAACATTAGATAAAGTGCAGGATTGGTAATTTCATTGGGATAGCACTAACATCAGTCTCTGATATTGGTTTAAATGGTGCTGAGTAGCCAAAGAGGAAGTGTAAAATTAAGATTAAAACTATAGCATGGATATTAAGTCCATAAGAAATTATGGACATGTCTACCTTCTTTTTTGCATGTTACATGCTGTTCTAGAAGAATTAATGGAAAAATATACTATTGTTTAATTTAGATTGATCTACTAATGATGATTGTATAGGAATCTGAACTGGAGGTTTTTTTATAATTTAACATATATGTTTGAAATAGAATCTGATTGTAACTGGAGCCAAAACCAGCTTTGTTCTTAGTAGCCAGGGATCCAACCTGGAGAATTCTGGATTGTTAGCACACCTGGGAAGTCTTTAGAAGGGTAAAATACATGTTATAAATTGGAGTTTTTTTAAGGTTCTAGTATGCTAACACAGGGAGTAAACCCAGTTCACTTTACTGTGCTAGATACAACACAGTATGCTTTTAAGATAAATACTTATCTGGTGGATCTCGTCTAGTCTTTAAAGTCACACTCCGTATTTGCTGGATATAAACTCAGCCCTGATAACTAAAGAGGAAAAAAGAATCTGCTTTCCTTCTCGTAGCTGAGGAAAGAGGAAGCTTTAAGTCAGATGTAATAAATGGAAGCAGAACTTAATAAGATGGGGTAGACTGCTAGGAATGGTTAGACTAATGGCTTTTAATTATTAGCTTTATGCTACCAAAGCACCTTGAAGGTGGGGAGTCCTGGGTGAATATTAATGAACCACCATTGAGCCTGTTTGAGAGGATCTCCATTTCATAGATGGAGACATGGAGGCATAAGCTGACTGCAAACACAAATCCATGATTTACTCATATTGATTGGTAAAATTGGCAGTTTCTTGTTTCCAGTTTCCTCCTAATTAATGTGCCTTTCCTGATGAAGGTTTGCTTTTTTTTGTTTCCTTGGTCAAAGTATTCAAACCTATTTGTCGCAGTCTGTAAGCAGCAAGGATGGTGCTAGCTGTTGGGGAGGAGGAATAAGAGAGTCTTGACTCCAGTGCTCCCCTTTCTGTCTCATGTACTCATACTGTGATAGCTAGTTCCTAGCTACGCTATATTTCTATAACAGTATATACAATAGATCTGTATATAACTCACTATGAATAGCCATTTGTAACGTGTGCTTTGTCAAACATTTCACTGATAAAAGAGACATTTTGAGATAGTGTGACAGATATTCTACATTTGTTATATAGCCAATGAGGCAGGAGACAAATGAACATTGCACATTCATTCTGGGGCTGAAATCATGGTGGATTTAGTGTAATGGGTGTAACGTATGATGAACAGACCATCTGCCTGCATTACAAATGGCATTATTTAAAGCAGCTAAATTGTTATCTAGAGCAATGTTTCTCAAAACAGGAATCCCTCAGGAGGAGACTTAGGCAAAGCCATCAAAGCTACAATAAAAAAACATATTGGTTGCTTCATTTTGTTTAATCCTTATTGGAAATCATCAGCACTGGAATCATATATCACATGTTGCCTGGAAACAAGCCCTAAGTACTTGTAGGGCGGTGACATGTGCAGGTCAGACCCCTAAGGCAGGTGTGACAACTCCTTGGCTTTTGCAACTCCCCATGGCTTTTGCAAGTGCAGCTCAGTCTGTTTTGAAACATTCAACGGTGTGTCTGTACCCCAGTCCTGGTCCTGCTGTTGGAAGGCTCTTGCCAGCACTGGCTGCACACAGCTGGGACATCCAGCAGCTGCCTGTGCAGGGGTCTCCTGGATCTGCCTCTAGAAAACTTGTGCCATCTTTGCATCCTCTAGATTCTCAGCTGCTCTGCAGGTCAAAAAAGCTGCTGGCTGCTTTAAATGATGGCAGCCCATCCCAAGCAGCTTCTGGGGTTGCTGTATTGACCTTAGTCCTGAAAGCATGTCTAATTCTGCCCCTTGGCACATTTCCTCTGCAGGTGCGTGGGAGAAGAGAGGAAGCAGCTTCACAATGTGATTTACGATTGCAGCTCCTAAACAACCCCTTGCAGTGGCAGTGTGTTAGGGGAGCTGGGCAGGAAACCAAGTCCATTGACAGCAAAGAGTGGATCTAACTGCATTTAATTTAATTTACATTTCTCACTGGACAAAGGTGGCAGTGGTAAAGCGTCTTTTTTCTCTCTACTGCATGTGCAGCGTGCATCTTTGAACTACATCGCTCTTCCCATTTCTTTTTCTTTCTGGGAATGGTTCTTGCACACTTCTCTTCCAGGATTGTCCTTTGGGAGTTTTGCATATCATTTATGCACCTTTGGGGAAAAATGTTGCCTAGGACTAGATTTGAGAAATGTGGACCTAGCCAAATGTGGCAGTTTTCCAACCTGTAGTTGTATTATATTTTAAGGCAAAATGATTTTACAGTAGTTATGCAATGAACATATGTAATGTATATATGTACAGCTTGTATAATTCATCAGGCTTTTGGAGCAGAGCAATTTGAAATAAAAAGTTGGCTCTCACCTTAAAACTAAAGGAAATAATATTGAGTAAAACAAAGGAACAAGCTTCTGCACTAAACTTTGGAAGTCAGCAACCCCATCCTGAGGAGCATACCCATGTCTTCATGCCACAGTGCATTACTGTCAGCATGTTCTAAATATGATCATGAGTAAGGATTCCAGCTCAGGATATGAAAATTGGGCTTTCTAATAAAAGCAAAAGAAACATCTTGTGAAATTAATTTGTTGCCATTTTGATATGCTGGATATTCTATGGGAAACATTCCTTTAAATTTCAGTTGTTCCATAGACCATATACAGGAAAAAAATGACTGCAGTGTATTAACATAAATCATCAAAAAAGGCAGAAGTTGGATTTACTAAGTTTTCTTGAAGCCCCTTGGAAATATGCTGATTTTTGTTTTGGAGAGCTTATGCTAGCCTGGGTGAGTGATATCACATGTGGTGCTGAGAGGCATGTAATTAGTGTGTGTTTCTTAGGCATCCTTGACCATTCATCTGTCTCTTCCAGAACTGCCTTTCAGTTTCTGAAGCTACCATTAGGTTTTTTTTACTTTACTTTTCTTTTTTCCTCTGAGTTCTTGCAAACTTTCCTAACATGTCTTGTTTTTTTCCTAGCATGAAGACCACATCATGATGGATTATTAACTTCTCATGGGGATAAATGGCATATTGAAAGTTATTTTGAATGATTCCTACAAACAGTTCTAAGCATATCTTTTTCAGTAAACTCTTCTGTCTCCAAAGGATATTTTTCATATTACTGATTGCTGTAAGATTTATTTTCTTTCTGTTTTTGTTGAGGTTTTTTGTGTTGTCCAATATATGATTATATAAACACTTCCTTACATGAATTTTGATGCAGGTTTTGATCCTACAATAATAAGTTTTTTGAGCATGAAGAATGTTTTATAGTAATGTCTATAAAATGCTGCATTTACTTATGATGTACAGATATTGTATTAATATTAATGAATGTGTAATTGAAATTAGCAAGCTCCCTTGGAAAGGTAAACTATTCAATTTGTGGTTTGGTTTTAAAACAGATCTTTGTTTCTTAAAGCACATTTCTAATCTGTCATTCTGCTTGCATGTAACTCTTGTCCTCTTCCCCTGAAATTCAGCCTTCCAAATTCTATGGAAGAAGAAGAAAATCTCAAGAGAAGAAAATCTGTTCAGAAGGGTTTTCTATTCCTGGTTAGTTTTGGTGAATTTCCCTCTGAGAGTCAGAGTAAAATGACTGAATGTTTGGATCTAGGTCCGAGGAAGAAAAATGCTTCTAAGTGGTACTATCAGAAGAAAGAGAAGTTAAAACCACATCTATGAATATGCTATTTGTAAAGCTGCTGGGCAATAATTTTTAGAAATGTTTAAACTGCAGTCTTTTATTGAATGGTGACAAATGGGGAGATAATAGCATGGTGGTTTTACTGTTCTGTGATCATTGAGCTTATAGCTTGCATACAGGGTAATTTATTTTTAGTGTCAGAGGAATCCATTATGATCATCTATCCCAAACAGTATTACACAAGTCAGAGACCCAAACTGCGTATCCATTGCTGAGAGCCTGATTTTTTTCTGTTTAAATTACAGAAAGGGAACTTACTTGGTCTAGGTATGTTACACAATGGTGAATCACCTATATCTTCAGTGAAATGCTGCAACAGTCAATAACCCTTGTTGAAATCAGCGTTTCTAATACCAGCTTCCCTCCACAAGATGTCATTTTGTCTTCCCCTCTCCAAGACAGATTTCAGAGCTCCCTACTATCACAAATGTCTTCCTTATGTTTTGACTTCTAGTCTGTGGTCAGTCACCACTTGGATTTGCCTGTGATGAACTAAACCGGTTGAATTTCTTCAGTCTCTTATTATAAGACAGTATTTTCAAGATGTTGAATCACTTTGTGGCTCTCATCTGAGCTATCACCAGTTTGTTGAATTCTTTTGGGGAGCTCTCACTTATGGTCTACTTATGGTCTCACTAATGCTGTATGCAGAGGGTAAGACCAATTCATTACTCCTGCTTGCTATGTGCTATTTCCCTGCTTATGCATTTAAGGACTGTATTAGTTCTCTTGGCCACTGCACCTCATTGTGAGATTTACTGCTGGGAGGACTTCGATAAAGCGCAAAGATAGACAGCAGTGGGGAAGACCTTATTCACTAGTAATGGCTGGGGCTCCTTCAAGCAATTTGTCAGCAATCTGGAAGTTTTACAGTAGTGATAGAAATGGAAGCAAGTCCTGGCTGCACCTCTCCTTGTTTGAGAAATATTCTGATTTACTTTCCAGCTAAAACACAGTTCATTCCTGTGGTGCCAAATTCTACAACTTTCTTTCCAGACCTTGAAGAACCATGACATCATGCATATGCATCATGCAAATACAATCCTACTTGCTTAGCTCAAAAGCCAGGCAGTGGCTACTGCTCCCATAGCAGTGCAGGGAACTAGGAAATGATGTGCAGTCTTCTCTGTCTTTGCTTGCAGAAATATCCACAGCAGCTTTATTTTTCCTACCTCTGTGACTCAGAAAATGCTTTCGACTCATTTCTGCCCATATACGAAATTGTTGGTTTGAGGTCTAATAAAACTGTTGAAAGAATTAGCTGGGTGACCTCAAGTGTACCATTACTGGTGCCATCATAAGATTATTGTCCCCTTCTGAAGAAATAGGAATGGCTGTCCCACCCAGCCGAACACTGAGCATGCTGTATCTTTGCTGATTGCCAGTGTGTTGGCCAGGAAAGTGGCTGTAGTAGAGAAGATTTTGACCTACTTGGGTTTTTGGTTTTGTTTGGGGAATTTTTTTTTTATTTTTTTTATTTTTTTTTAGTTTTTGTTACATATTTTTCATGGTTCACACAAAATAGAATAGGAAAAGGGGTTTTGTAAAAATTGTGACAATTTTTTTTCAATAATGTCTTATTTCTAGTAGAGGTTTCGCTTATGACCAGTGACCTATACTTCAATCAAAAAGAGTAAATTTTTTTTTAGGGTGTCTGGGCTACATGTAGTGAAAAAAAATATGACTAAGAAAAGGAT
Source organism: Pipra filicauda (assembly GCF_003945595.2). NCBI lineage: Eukaryota > Metazoa > Chordata > Aves > Passeriformes > Pipridae > Pipra > Pipra filicauda. The sequence goes on from NW_024104287.1 coordinate 1,904,852, forward strand.
GCTGTTATGAACTGAAATACATTGACTAATCTTCACCTATGACAACTGGAAGCAGGTCTTTACACTCACTGACAAACTCTTCTGGAGTTTCAACTTGAAGAATAGTGAAAGTTGGTTGTGTGGGGTGAATACTGGTGGTCAACAGCTATTTTTTCTATCTGTTCAACTTAGACAAAATGGGGATGTCTTATGTCTGCAGTTCTTTCTTTTGAGGTTTGGAACTTGACTTTCTCAGTCGGCTTTCTTGTTTTGCTTTTTCCCACTATGTGATAAAATGACATGTTCTTTGTGATTAGACTGGATCCCATTCAAAGCCAGCCTCAGATATGCACCAACCATGCATTCGTTCCCTTTTGGCAAAGAAAGTACAGAAATGAGGAGGAGCAAAAGTGGTGAATTTTTTATTTTTTCCCTTTCTAATAGATATCAGTTGAGAGAGTAAATAAACCTTCATAGGAATACAGTGGGCACAGTTACTCTATGAACACAGGTGATTTCCAGACTGATATTAAAAATAGTGTCTATAAGGCTGACAGAACCACTGTGAATTACAAAAAAACCAGTCTTTCCTAAACCTTCATTAGAAGAGTGTGGAGCCTTCTTTCATGTGTAAAATGATCGTCTAGGATTATCCCAAAGTCTGAATTAAACCCCCAAAACTGTTAGGCTTCTCTTCTTATCTCATGTATCTTTTTATTCTTATTATTATTAATTAGAAAAGTTTAGTGGATGACACGGTGTAAAAAACCCATCACACTGAACCCTGCTTTCATTTGCTCAAAAGGAACCTCTCTACTGCTTTCTGGTTTTGCCACTATGGCTATTTGCCCTCCAGATTCATCCAGACCTTTTATGCCACTGTGAGGGTAAAACTTAGAAGTTACAAGCTTCACAGAATAATGCAACGTGCAAAAACTTTAGTTTAATATCATAAAATCTCTTACTATGGCTTGTCTGCAAATCATCATGCACCTGTTTTGTTGAATATAAATCATTTTGGTAAACTTGCTTTAGAAAGGTGCAAACTTCTCAGCTAAAAACAAAGTGAATTCTGTGTGGTTTAAATCGATTGCACAAATCTTGAATCTGAATAGTTTTGACTAAACCAGGTTAAAATTTGCATGTGAGAAAAATGTGTTTTCCTAATTAAAGGGATATATGATTCATTCATGCATGCCTTATTTTGTATCCAGGCAAAGGATCAATCCTTTGTGCTTTTGTCTCATTTTCTTTTCTTTTCTTTTTATTTTTTACTTTTCTCCCCCTCCTCCTGTTTGCATGTTTGTTACTAGATCATAATGAAGGATAAGGGGTGTTAGATTTCTGTGCTCAGTTTGACAGTTTGTGAATGACAAATGAAAGCAACTAGTCATTCGATTTTCCTGCCCATCTGCTTTAACCATTAAAAAGAAAACCTAGTGAACTTTAATTTTTATTATAGAAAAACAGGAAACTTATGATTCGGTCTAAGCCTTTGCTGACACCAAAATCATCCTGTGTTCTGTATAACCCAGCTCCTTTCACAAATGAGCACAAGCAGAGCAGCAAACCTGTGCACTTCTGATGCTCTTCAGAGGTGAGTTACTGCAAGTGCTGCAGCAATGACAACTTCATTCTGCCCAACCTAGAGCCTGGACTCCAAAGCGATACAAATGCTTTTATTCTCCTAACAAAATGTGAAGCCTTGAGAAAATAAGGGAATCAGAGCACATTAATCAGTATTACCAATGTGAAGACTGTGACAGAAATTTGAAAAAAAACAGCCCCATAAACAATGGCTCCTCTGTAAGAAGAATCATTTCAACCCAGTAAAAAATTGATCAGTAATTCAAACCAGAAATTACCCTGAATGTTGAACATATATTGAAATATTTCATGGGCTGTTTTATCATTGAAACTTGTTGACATTATTTTGTACTTGTAACTTCATAGGCTATAGCCATTTATCACATCAGCATCAGACATCTGCACAAGCATTTCTCATGCTGCTGTTGATTTTTTCTTTTTTTTTTCCTTTTTTTTTTTCTTCCCCCTCACATTGGCTGATGGAAGGCTAGAGCTAACAGAACAATACAGTGGAATGTGAAGGCAAAAACAGACTTCAAAGAGGAAGCACATATGGTTTTGACTTTTATAAAAATGGCAGGTGGACATGAAAAAAGGTTGATTTCAAATTTATTTTCATGATAGCTGCAACTTCTTAAAAGCCCAAGATGATTAATTTTCAATTTGGCATTCCTAATATCTGAAACAAGATCATGGTTTTACAACTTCCTGAGCTAGAGTCTGAGAGAGACAAGGTCATGTTGGTATAAACCAATGGCAGCCCGAAGCAAGAGAGTTCTTGAGCAGCAAGAAATGTTTTGCAAAAGGCTTTCTAAAAGTAAAGCATGTATACAAAACAAAATGTTTCTGATGACAGTCTGTTTTCAAGCATATATTAAACTTCAAGGATGTTGGGTTAGATTTGAAAGGAGAACCTTTTGTTTATTGAGTTATTAAGTGTCACTTTTGTTAGTAACTGAAATAGCAGCTGAATACAAAAGGCTTGAAACAAAATGAAACACTATCACCACCCCCCCACCCCCCCAAATATGCTGTCTTCCCCTTTGTGATAGGTGTTTCTTTTTATATGAAGGAATACACGACACTTAATTTTCATTTCTGGATTATCATATGTCATTTTAAATCTAGCATCTGAAATCCTTGTGGCTGGAAAGTCAGAGCTCTCTGCACCTGTGGGTGACTTGCTGATGATGTGAAAGAATAAGCAACTGTCAGTTCTGAGTACAAGTTAAATTTATCCCTCTTATAGATGCTGTGTATGGTATTTTAATTGAAAAAGAATGTTAGCGAGCTTGCCTACATACGTTAATATATTAAAACCAGTAGATTTGATAGAAAATATTTCTGGTGGTAGTTCTGTTCAGTGAGAAGTATGTTCAGTGCTTCTCAGAAATATGGTAGTGCTAGTACCAATGGCTCAAATGTAACTGCAACCTGCACGTAACTGGGTTTGGATCCCTATTCCATCTTTGCTGCTACTCTGATGCGAAAAATTCTCCCATCCTGGTTCCTGCTAATCCACTTCCTATTGCCTGCATCTACTTCTGAAATTTTGGACTACTTAGAATGTGTTAAGACTAAACCTCACCCAAAAGGGCATATATTTCCACTAAGTGTAAATGCTATAAAAATGATGATGGTATCTTATATGGTTGATTATTTATCATTACTTCTAAAGCCAAGGTTGTATCAGGGTGGGATATGTTGCAATAAAACCATTCTTCAGGAAAAAAAACCAACAAAGAAACAGCAAACTTTCTTCTGTCTTTCATCTTCTCTGAAAGTGTCAAGAAAGGCTTAGTTTTCCCTAAATAAAAAAGAATTGAATGCCTTTTATCAAGAGTTTGGAACTACAGTAGAACTGTATTCCAGAAGTTGCCTTCAGACTAGGCCTTGATTATGCATTGTTCCCTTAGAAATACAAGATCGCTGATTCTTATCATCAGATATTTTCTTACCTCTCTGAGAATTGTGTAGTATTGTTTTCTCTAGCGGGAAGTATTATTTTAGTACCCGAGACATTAAGCTGCCAGGTTGTGTCTGTCCTCAAGAATCAGTCTCCAGGAATGTCTTTGTTAGGCTTTCTTTTGAGGCTTGTCCTAATTTTATTTTATCCAAGGTTATGCAGGCATTTTAGAATGATGTATTACCTTCTACTTACACGAAAGAAATGAGATGTTGGTCCATGACAGCCCATCTTTTGCCGTTGAATTTGAAGAAAGAACTTGTCCTCTGTTTGTCTTCTGCATCCCCCAGACAGTCTTGCTTATGCAGCTCCTGCCTGGTTCCCTCAGTAAAATCACTCTCTGAAGCACTTGGACAGTGTGGGGACCATGGTGGCTGAACTGAGAATGGCCCCTTTCCTCCATCCTCTCTGAGGTCTCATCAATTTCCTCTGCTGGAAGCCTGGTGGCAACATTTTCAAGGGTTCCCTGAAGGCAGATATGATCATCAAAGAATGTTTAACCTGAGCACACTTCTTCTTACATCTGAATCAGTTTGCCCAGCTTCCTCATGAGTATAGAAAAATGTTTCCTTTTGCCAGTTAACGTAATATGTTCTGGAGTGCTGTCAGGCTCTGTCTTCAGACTACTTCCTTGCTAGAAACTTTTGTACCATTGGAGCTGGAGAACGATAGTACAGAGAAGTGCTAAGCCTGTCCACTCAGCCTTTCTGTCTCTTTTGATGGGGGTTGCTATCAGAATTCAGCACTGATATTTTCAGGAGTTCCTGAATGGATCCATGCATCTGCTCATAAATTTATTCCTAACTTACACAGAGGAATATTTAAAAATAAAATTGCACTCTTTCCATGAACAGTAGAAGCACACCCTTTGTACTTGTAAAATTTTAAAAGCTTTCTCCTGTAGGAAATCGTGAAGGTACTATTGGCAGAGCTATTCATCCCTTCTTAGTTCCTTTTAGTTTTCTAATATGTCTTGACGGGAAATCATCAGAAAACTCTTCATTTTTCTAGTAAAAAAATCAGTGTGAAAGAAGATGCAGGAGAAAATAATTTTTATCTTGCGGAAAATACAGATTTTTTTCTATAAATGTAAGAAAAAAAAATCAACATTCTCTCAGCACATGCACCATTGATTTGGTGTTTGACCATAAATGGACTGGTTTAGGTTTTGACATCTTTGGGGAAAGCAAGCAGTGCCACACCTGGTTTTGTTTAGCCAAAATGCATATTTGACTCAGTTTTCCACTATATAATGTCTGAATGAATAAATTTTGAATTGGACTGTGTTATTGCATGGACAAACTTGCACATCAGTGTCTTTAAACAATATATATATGGAACATCTTCGTTAGAAATTATTTTCTTTATGCTAATTAAGTGAAAAAGATTGGTCTACAGTGGAAAAGTATTGAGGTAGAAAACAGAGTTAGGGGACATAATATGGAAACAAAACTGGGGAAAATATTTTAATTAACAATTGCAGCTGTCTCAGTCAGAAAAATTGCTATAAATCTAGTGAAAACCATAGTCTTCAATGTGCTATGAAGAAGGCAGACATGATATTTGGAAAAATACTCAGTCATAAATTAATTTTCCATTGGGAAAAATTATTTTGATCAAAACCACTTTTTTACCAAGCCTGGAAGGACATTTGATGTTTCATTCTGTTGTGGTTTAACCCCTGCTGGAGAGTAAGCACTCATTCACTACCCACTGATGGGATGGAGGAAAGAATGGGAAGGGCAAAAGTGAGAAAACTCGTGGGTTGAGATAAAGACAGTTTAATAGATAAAGCAAAAGCTATACGTGCAAGTAAAGCAAAACAAAGAATTCCTTCAACACTTCCCATGGGCAGTCAGGTGTTCAGCCATCCCCAGGAGAGCAGGGCTCTATCGTGTAATGGTGACTTGGGCAGACAATACATGCATCATTTCTTTAAGTTAGCATAGTAGGAAATGTTGTCTGGAGAATTCGTTGCAGAAGAAGTCATAACAGCAAGGAAAACAGTTTTTCAGCTAAGTTAGGCTCAGCAAGTAGAGGGCATATAGAACACCAGAGATGAACACCAGTGTTTTTGATTGTGAGGGCTTAAAATATCAGAGAAATATAGACAGTTTCTGCTTCTCTGCCTCTCTCTCTTTGTTTCTATCTGGGAGTGGTAAGGTATCAAAAGGGCAAAAGTCCTTGCCTGTCATCAGAATATAGGTGAGTAAATGACAATATTCATGGGTGCTGTTCATATTTCATTAAGATAACTATACATATACATACAGAATATAGTTCCAAGTAAGCAAGGGTTTGCATATGCACAGAGAAAGGTGTTCCACCTTGTATCACTTTTATTGTTATGCCCCAGCTGCAGTTAAGTGCCCAGTATTGTGGTGTTCTGTTCTTTGTTTTTTGAGAGCTGACTCATAATGTTCTTTCATAGCTCATGTCCTCCTCTTGACATGATGAAGAAATCATAGAAACCATAAACCAATATGAAAGCCTAGTTTTACTATTTATTATTTCTAAGCGGGAGAAGAGAAAGTCCCAGTGGTCTAATTGCTGTTGTGGAGCCTTATGGAAGCCAAGTTATTAAACAAAATTGTCTGTGCCCCTTATTTGATCAATTTCTAAAATAATTCCTAAAATTAGGATGTAAATACTTTTCTTTGTTTGTGATTCAGCTTCCAGTGGCTGGTAAAGTATTCAATCGAGGCATAACATTTTAAAGCCTTTTAAGAGCCAAATAAAATTATTACTTATAAATTATTAAAAACCTCTAACAAATGGAAAAATACTTACAGAAAAGTCCTTCATAAATAATGTTCAAACTGAATTAAGTAGTAGTAGAAGGAATGCATTAAAGTTCACGAATGAGATATTAGTGGTGTGCTCCCTTAACCTTAAAGTTATGATAGCTGGAGCACTTGCTATCCCTCTGAAACCTTGCGACTCCAAGTCCTGGCTCACTCTGAGAAAGAAACATGTGGTGCTGCTGAAGATTGGAAAAAGAGCTCAAGGTCAGAGGTCGACACAGTAAGGGAGTTTGCTCTTTAAGAGGTTATCTGTGGATCTGCAAAGCCAAAGTGTAATTGGGTTCTGTGATGTGATTTTAGTGAGTAATTGTATATGATCGTAGGTAGTTTCAAAGACAAGGTTGGAAGATTTTTCTAGCCTACTCGTGATATCAATTTTGTAGAGTCTGTATAGCCTGAGATGGACAATACAGTCTCTTCAGAAATTGTCATCAGAGGTGATACAGCTGGTAACTGATTCATTTTAATTATAATTTTAGCAGACTGGTAATATGGTTTGTTTTTTCTCCTCCCTGTGGTACTCATCCTGAAAATCAGCAGCTTTGTAGTCTTGTAGATTTTTTACAATTGGTAAACTTGTGTTTGTTTCTGAGCTGGTACTGCATCAGAGAAAATTTTGCATCTCTATTAAGACAGTACAAGTTACTGTAATTGATCTGCCTCGATATTTTTTTTCTTTGGTCTTTGAGTAGATAGTTTGCAGTGGGTTATCGAGTTACTGGTTCTTGATTATTCAAAACAATGTGAAACAAACATTTCTTATTGTTTTAGTTGTTTAGGGTTTCCTTGATTAAGCTGTCACCACTGTCAGTTATGTTCTTATAAGCCTGCTCGGATCTATTTCATGTTAAGAAAAAGCTCAGATAAATCCAGGAAAGCTTAATGTTTATCCAATGTGAAAATAATTACTCAAAAGTGTTATTCTTAATCCAGATAATTAGAGTGAGGAAGGAGAGATCAGTGTCATTGTGAATTACGCCCTGGCAATTGACTCTTGGTCCTTGTAAGTTTCAGGTGAAGATGTGAATGGATAAAGGTTAGATTAACCATAATCCAAAGTAGCTGCAACCTAAATCTGTTATGATACAAGGATGATCACTTAAAAAGAGCTGGATTGTGGGATTGTTTCTGGTTGGATAAGATGCCGCTCGACTGGGACTAGTCTTAAAACATGCTTAGCACCATGTCACTGCAGCTGTAAGCACTTGTGCACGGTTTCATACTGCCACAGCTCAGAGGCAGACTGCTGGGCTCTCACTGCATGGTGTAACACTACACTGCATTGCAATATCTGTACTTTACATTAACATGCTTTACCCTGTGCTTCATGGAAAATAGATGGTAACTGTTATGCAGAGTGATTTGCTCGATGATTACTTCTCTGTGCTGTTAAACATATTGCTTTGTGTTCCCCATTCGAAACGTTCAGTGCCTCTACATGTAATATGCTGTACAATGGTACAGTTACACAGTTATAAAAATTGAGTGATAAAAAATGTAAAAGACACAAAATATTTGCTCTCCCTATTTTATACCATGATTTTGTATAGTTACTAATTATTAAAAAAAAAAGAAAACCAGTATAGTCTGTGTAAGGATACTGTTTGCAGCTGTTGTTCCCTGTGAAGTTGCACAGTTTTCAAAAATCCATTGTAAGCAAACAAGACTAAATCAAAACATATTCACTTAGAATGCAGGAAAAGTAGCATTAAAAAGGGACATGCATGTATTACCACATACTACAAGCAGAAAGTACTTGATGTTTCAGACTTACCCCTGCTTATAGATATGGACATAATAGTGACAGCTCAGATGACAGTATGTGTGGTAACCCTTCATAAATATATAGACTCTTGAATGTCAGTGGTTACTTATTGGGAATAACACTGCTGAAAGAGGAAGAGAATAGGGTGAAAGACAGGTCGTTTCTTGAAAAACAGTACAGGAAATGTTTGGTCTCAGCAGATAATTTGATTGCATGGTCCAGTCTTTCTTGTTGTTTCAGGACAAATGGAAAGTAAGGTAAAAGCATTTTTTTCTCTTATTCAATTTTTGCAATAAATTACATGCATTTATTCTGAAGTGATATATTTGTGCAGATCTCCTTCATCCTTGCAGGAAAACTGGAAGCAGCACTCCTTGATGCATGGCTAAGGTGAGGAAATAGTTAAAAAAGTAATTAATGGAATGCAAAAGCTAATAAGAGGAAAGTACTTTAATACATACTTGAGCTAGATTCTTCACTGTGAATAATTAAAATTATTTAAAGTTCATTTCTGGATTTTTAATAAAGTATATCTCGATAAGACTCATTCCTGGTTTGAAACCTTTCTACACTTAACTCACTACTTTCTTTTTGTAACTATTCTTAGAATTGTATTACTTTTACTTAAAGGCAACTTTAGGTAATGTTTACATTTGTTGATGTTTTAAAAATAAATTCTGCAGGAGGCATGACGTTTACAAGTTTTGTTTTTAACATAAAAATTATCCATTCAGAGCATCACATGGAAGTGCGTTAAAATAATTTTAATGCTACATTATATGCTATGGATTTGTGTGTATATAACTGTTGTGTTCTCCTGCATCCTAGACTCTCTGTCTTTAAAATAATGTTTCATGGAAATGTATGTCACTAATAAAAATTTCCAGACTTCTGTCAGAAAAGATTTTAGGGCAGAGATTTAAGTCTTCAAGCTTCGGAATATGTCAACCTTTAATTAAAGGAGGGTAAGGAAGAAACTTCCTTGCTTGATAGCTCCTTACATGGGTGTACAGCACAGTTTCTCCACACCTTTCAACAAAGGCATTTAGTGATTGATAGTGAAGGGACCACTGATCTCATGCAACATAGCGATTCTTATGTTAGAGGAAGAGGAGTGTAGGAGAAGTTCCCTTAGTATAAAGGGCAATAAGAACTAAATGTAAATTGGTAATACACATTCTGACTCTGAAAATGTTAACACACAAAAACTGGTTATAAGGCAAAATGTCTCATCAGGATTGAAGCTGCAGATAAAGTATCATTTGGAGAGAAGTGGGGAGTGCAGTTTTCCATAGTGGAAAAGATGAGTTAGGATGAAAATTAAATTATAGAGCTTATAGTTGAACACTCTTGGCCTCTTCCACATTTTACAGGAGTAGACTGGTAGAGAGTTCAGTGTCTCAGTCATGGAAATGTCACTAGGACAGATAAAGAAAATAAATAATAATGGTGCTCCCTGTAAAAAGGAAAATAGTAAGGCTAGTAAAAGCCTTGGAAGTTTTAGAAAATGAAAAGATTGGTGAAATAAAAACAGAACCAGTAGCACATTTAGTGTGTTGAAGAAAAAGAGGAAGTCCTGTGAGAATATTTGTAGTGTCAAAGACAACAGTCAACTGATACAGACACCAATATCTATAACTCTGGGTTCTTTCAGTAGCTCGAAATAATATTATATATATATAGTTCTATATATTATATTACAACATAATTATGTATTAGGGACCTTAAAAACTAATAGTAATTAAAAAATGAGATAATGTAACAAGACCTATCAAAAGAAAAGTAATGAAATAATTTAAACATCAAATTGCAAATATTAACAGAAGATAGAAGGTTTTACTCAGAGGAAACTGAAATAGCTGGTAAAAATGCAACGTTTATCACTTCAAAGCAGCTTGGTGTTGAACAATGACCAAACTCTGTCAGTCTTTTTGAGTAGTGATGATCCCAGGAAGCTCAGGGAATAGGAAAAGAGTTTCTGATGAATCAGGCTGAGTATTGCTACAGGGTGAACAGATTGCTTCCCTATTCAGCCTCTCTGAGGTCTGGAAGCCATACGTCAGTGGAAAAAGCCTTGGCTGATTTCTCTAATTTTCCAGGATTAGGGGGTTTTTAAGCTAAAATTATGATCTTCTGTAACTTCCATTAGTGTACCAGAAAAGGTAGTTCAAGAATAAAACAATTCCTTTTATTGACTTTAAATTTTATCTACTTACTTGCATGTTCAACATGCATAAACCCGCTACATTAGTATTTCAGATTTTTATGAAGTATTATAAAATAATACAGAAAGAAATGCTAGAATATCTCTTGTTCTGAGACTGCACAGTAATTTACCGACCATGGACAATTAAGAAAGAAGTAGGTATCTAAGGACAACCATGAAACCAGTACAGATTAGTCACAGCTAATCTGTTCTTGTCACCCAGCAGAGCTTTTCAGTTTCAGAGAAAGAGGAATTTTACTTGTGTTTAAGACTACTTCAAAGTGAATTGAACATTCAGGGAATTTTCACTGAACAGAATTCAAGTTTCTTAACTTCCCTTAAATTGAAGCATTTTTTGACAAAAATTATGGAAATGCATAAAGTGTATTTATTTCTAGCAAAAATAAATGGTTTTTGTCAGTGTTTTCTAATATTTTGTTCTTCTTCCATCCCACCAGACAAAAATAAACTTGTTTACTTGGTGTTTTGGCAGAGAATATAAGAGTGATTGTTTTGAATCACATCAGAAGTTCATTTTGACCATTAGCCGATTTCTGACAGTGGCCAGTAGGTTAGGGAAAGAGTACAAGAAAATGTCCAGTAGAGAATATTTTCGTTCTTCCAATGATCTCAGCTTTAGAGATTTCTTTTAATAGGCAGTATTATATTGTTGTATTTTAGTGCCCTTGATAGTCCTCTCTTCAATAAATTTGCGGTTGCATTTTAGTTCTATTTACACTTGTGGCACAATGTAGCAATGAGTTAGGTTGAACAGTGAATTTAATTATGATATATTTGAAAAAAAGAATTCCTGGTAAAGTGCTTATTTTAAATGGACTGCCTAACAATTTAATTTGATATTCCCAATTCTCCTGTTGTGAGACACTGTGGAAATTTTTACTTGAGAACAGAAACTGGGAACAAATTCTCTCACACCATGTTTTTACTGTGTTGAAGGGTTCCAAGTCTAATTAGTTTATCTGTCTAGAGAGTGGCACTTGTATCTTTGTTCATTCTTTGTCATTGTCCTGCACTTCTTTGTATTTTTTGAAGCTCTGCTATATTTTTATGGAAGTCAGAACAGCATCCAGTCTTCAAGAAGTGGCTGCCTCACCAATGACTTACACTACCCTCTATTACTTACAGAACAATTCTAAATATTTTATCTGCTTTTTTTTTGCCACACATCAAACTGGTTCTTGCTGCCCACTATGTGTCCACAGTAGCTTTCCTGAAACTTGACTTTAGTGTCTATCGTGATATTATTTGGATTGCCTTTCCTGTCTGTATTTTACTTCATATTTATTGATAGTAATTTTTTCTTTCCCAATCTCATAATCATGAAATATTTCTGCAATAAAATGATTAATTTTTGTGATGTCAAAATTCTTTTTCGAAGTTATATATGAGGCAGTTGAACTGCACAGAATCCCATGGGAATCCACTGACAACTACCTTCCATTTTGAAATCTGAGTTTCTTTTAAAGTCTGTTTTACTATTTCAAACTTGTTTTTTTCAATGGCATGGCCTTAAGATCACCTTAAAAACTTTTGGCAAGTACCCCATTTTAAAATTTTATTTTATTAAATTAAAGTATTTCCAGCAAGTTTACCTGGTCAGAGATCTATTTCTGCTTCTGCTCTAACTGAGCACACAGACACATTTAATTAAAAAGGTTGGACAGTCTGCATGCAGCTTTGCTTTGCAGGCAGTACTCATCTTGCTCAGATAAACTTTTACTTCTGCCCCAGATCTTTGGGAAGATAAAGGATGGGTTCTAAGTTACAGGATCAGATCCTACATTTGGTTTGAGTTGTGAGCAGCATGTTAGCTTTGCTGACATTTTGTTTGGCTGCTGCTTCAGCAAGAATAATAAAATACATGGGAATTTGATTCCTCAAAATTGGAAATCCTTGTCTCGGTAAGGATGTTGGGTAGCACTGAGTTCTCCCTGAAGGTCTCTCTCATCAGTATCTCTTTTACATGCAATTCAATAGTCTTTGTTAAGAATTAACTAAAAGTAATAACAAATTATTTATTCAACTGTGTCTTTCGATTGCTGTTTCTTCACTCCTGTGTTACTTGGACTCAGCCTCACAAGATTGATCAGTAAGTTATCATTACTGGGACAGGATTTTAGAAAAGTATGTCTATCAAAATTCATTATTCTAGCATGGGGTTTTTTTTGTAAATATTTCTTGCATTAGCTCTATGAAAACTGAAAATCCCTAAGAGTAACAACATGAACATCTACTAGAGTACACATAAATATATATATTTAAAATGGAGTATAAGCTTCCATTACTTCAGATAAAACCTTTTCTGCTCTAACTGGTAAAATGACTGAAACTATATTTTATAGATATAAGTATATATATAAAATACAAATTTCATGAAAGGAAACACAACTAGCTATATTCTGTAGTTTCTTCTGTTTCATTGTTCTGTATCAGTACCAATGAATTACAGCTTCTGCCTTCTTCACAGTACCTTCACATACAGAGTTTTGCTGTTAAGCACAAGATGACAATTAATGATGGAGAGTCAAACAGGCTCCTGTCCTGTTAAAAACAGAAATTAAAAGAAATTGTTTTGTAGAATTTGCAGGTATAAAATTGCTGAGTGAATAAATGCTTCTTGTTCTAAAAATTCATTTCGAGGCACTTTGGTGTGAAATCAATAGTTATGGCATTTGAAACAAAGGATTTGTGTTCTATACATTTGCGGATTTTTTTCCCCCCAAAATGGAAAATCCCCCATGTATGATGTGTTTTAAGGCAGTATTGGTGTAAAGTTTTTTTTTACTTCTCAATGCCATTGTGGCTGCAGACTTGCAAGCCAAATGAGACACTTACAGTCATTTATATAATATGAAGCTAATAATTTTATGTCCTATTGTATGTGAAATATTTGAACTAATAAATGTTTGATGTTTGAACTAATACATCCTACGATCTCTGCAGTGACCCTATCAGGTGATTAATGTACATTTTGGACTAGCAAAGTCAAATAAGAAATTTTCTTTGTTTGGGACACCTGTCCCGGAACACATACCCTACGGCATAGTATTTCTGGAGCTCATCCTATTCGTTGTCATGCCCATAAAGAAAGCTTTTTTCCAAATTCCACAGGTCTCACGTATGGCAATAATAATCTAATATATAATGCAGAGGGAAAGTAGAAAGAAAATCTGTTTCTGTTTTTGCATGCTCTTCAAATGCAAGCCTTTCAAATACTGCAAGATACAAGGCTGTGCTCATTATGGTATTTCTCATGTGCCTGGTGGTGGTGTCTGGATGCTGTTTGCTCCAACACAGATAAAGTTCCTCTCCTGAGAACAAGCTTTCTTGTAAGTTTTCTCAGGCTTTCTAGTTCTGATCAAAGGACTATTGCTGCAAAATTTTTTGGTTTTTGCATCCCTGATTGTTATCCTAATAATAAAAAATATACACCCAAAAAAAAAAATCTACTCGTTCCAAATCAGAGCATTCAGGCTAGCTTTAGTTTGGAACTTCAAGAGCCATTTCAGGTAATTTTTAACAGTATCTGAAATAATTTACATATGGTGAATTTATTAGGAGTCTGGTTTTTTGATAAACTCCTGGGTACTCTTTTCTTCCCCAGCCTTAAGACGAAAGGTTTTCAAACAGTACAGATTATTCTTCTTTGAAACAGGTCTGAGATGTGACCCGTACTGTACACACACTCGATGGTTTCCTTTTACACATTTCCTCTTATTTCAAAGTTCTAAAATAGTAACAATACATTTCCATTTTGTTTCTATAACTTTCTAATGCTTTTTTTTCTTTTTTTTTTTTTTTTTTTTTACCTGAACCTTGGTTTGTCACAGGTTACAATACTGCACAGACTTTATAATCTGTAAGTCCTTCTGGGCTCTTTTATTGTGCAGTTGCCTTTGTGTGAGAGGGATGGGACTTGGAATAGTAGATGTTACCCTGAAGTCCTGTTCCTAGATCCCTGTGAAAAACAGTGTCAGTCCACAGAGTTAAAGTTTATATCATAAATTAGGCACCACAAAGTAGTACATCCCTAATTTTCTCTGTTCTGAAAACCTGAGGGATTTAGTGCATATGTGTATATATAAATCATGGCAGCATCAGACCTAGAAAACACAATTCTTGTTTCAGATACAAGAGCTCTAAACCAATTTGTACCATAGAAGGGAACTTCTGCAGTGCCAACTTCACTGGTAAAACAAAGCAGTGAAACATAACATAGGGGAGGTTTGCTTTGTTGATCTACTCACAGGGGCCAAGTATAAACTCTTAGTGTGTGCCCAGTTTATTGTCCAAATCAGAAGTTGTCTAGGTACATGGCAAAAAGGCATTGCTGGTCCATGATTTGATACAGGTTGGTACACATCTTGTGTGCTTGAAATAAAGTTGGTATTTTATCCATTAATCCCACGCATTCTGATATGGGACAGTTTCCAAAGACAAAGAAACATTTATGTGAGAAAATCTATGTCATTAAGTTCCAGTATGCATGCAGTGAATACAATTTAATTTTGTGATATTTAAATTTACATTCTGGGCCTTTAGACGTCCAGAACCAGAAAGGGGAAGGATCATGACTGTGGATTATCGTGAGGTCTCCTGTTTAACTGAGCATAGCAGAGGTGCAGAGGAGTGTGGCAAAACCAAAGTACAGTATATGATCCTTTTCTTGTACAGTATATGATCCTTTTCTTCTACAGAACTAGGCATGGTTTAAGTGTGAATTTGTTAAAACATAAATGAACAAACCTGGAGTTTTCCTCATTTGCTTCTTTAAATGTCAGTGCTTCATTCCTTCATACAAGAAGCCACTGAGTCATCATCATATTGTGAGACTATAATGTAATATATACGTCTGCGTCTGAACAATGAGTCTATTGTTTTTCAAAATTAATGGAAATCAAATGGCACTTTTAGGGTGCATTTCTCCTTTTAACGGCAATATCTAAAATTTGTCAGATGAACTATCCTGGACATCTGCCTGTTTCTTTAATTTGACTGTTAAGAGATGACCAGCTCCAATCTGAAGGTCTGTATTTTTGCCACCTAAGGTAGAGGGTTTGAATTCTGCTCGCTGTGACTGATGGCATAACTCTTAGAAGGTTTAGGGAGAAAAAACTACAGCTGCAGTGTCTCTTAACTACCTACTGTGTTTATCTGCCCACTCAGAAATTGCTCAGAAGGCAGGTGAAGTGTGATGTCTTGTTAGTTTTTTCTGTTTTCTCTTTAGGGAAAAGAAAGCAGCTAGAGAAATAATGAAAAAGCTTCCTTTGCAGACTAGCCCATAGCTGTAAAGTAAACTATATCTACCTTTAGCTAGGATAGCTTTGGACTGTTGGGGTTAATTTTATTTTTAATGATTTTATTTTTAGGAGTACAATTTGCTAAGCAGAACCTGTATGAATACGCTGGTTTTGGCAAGCCCTTCTTTTTATGTTACACTATCTGGTCCTTTGCCTTTCTCTTACATTTCCCCCATCTCTTGCTTCCTTTGCTAATGTTTAAAACACCTGCACATCTCCTGACTAACTTTCTCTTAGAGGAGACTCCAGTGTTTGGTTAAGACATGGGAGACATGGAGATTTGTTCAGTCCTCTTGCTTACGCGCTGCGGAAGTGATGACAGAATAGTCCCGACAGTCACTAGAGAAACTGACACATCACACCCAATTATGTGGCCTCCCCGGCCCCTCACACCATTCTTCCCTGAAATATAAGCTTTCTGTCTCACACTCTATTTTTTTTTTTTTTTTTTTAAGAAATTTGTTATGTAGAAGAAAAGGAAAAATGGTATGTGGGGGGGAAGGAGTTAGTGTGTCATTCTAAACAAAGCTATTATAGAGTAAATCTTCAGGGACATTCAATAAATCCGATTAAACATAATTTAAACACTCGGAAATTTTTTTGGAATTCACACAGGAAAAAATACCAAATTTAAACTGATGATAATAGGGAAGTCAAGCTTTGTCATTTAACGTGACACTGCCCATCAACTGTTGTGATCTAGTGGGAGTTATTTGTCAGTAATTATAAAGTACAAATATATACTCTAATCTATATCTGCTTGGGATCTCCCACAGCATTCAGTCAGCAGTAGAAAAAGCAGATTATTTTTCATGTTGATACCACATATGGCATAAAACACAGTCATGATTTTCTTTCTTCATCCCTAGAAGGATCTATCCTTCAAAAATGAGATTGCAGGAGTGTCACAGCTTCTTTCCTTCTCCTTGTACAACAATAACTGATATAACAGAAGAACAAAACTGGCTTTCAGCCATTTGATTGCATTTGTAAAAAGAGGAATAATTAGAAATACAAATGAATGTTGCTGTGATAATGAGGTGCATTTGCCCTACAACTGGATTCCAGATTATAGACATGGAGCACTGATAACATTTTATAAAATTGTCTGAGAAGAACTCTCACCTCCGAACTTGCATGGAAAATTTTTATATTGCAAATCTACTGCAACTGGAGTTTTTTTCCAGTAGTTAGTACTTAAGGTGGACAGATGACTGTGGATTTTTTTCTTTTGACAACTATCTTAAGACAGCAGGAATACAACATTCATGTTGTGATTATTTGGCTGTAATTGTAATACAAATTATACAAGCATCTTTGCTGTGAATTGCAAAATAAGAACTTGAGAAGTCACCAAGCAACAAAGACTTTGCTGCTGCTCTTTCCAGATTGAGAAAAGAAATATCCAAAATATACAGGATAGTGAAAGAGGAAAAACACCAATCCAAGAACATGGAAAATGTGTGGTTACAATCACCACGTGAGAAAGCAAAGTAAGAAGAAAGGAATGTATTTCCCTGCCTTCTGCGCACTATAACAGAAGAAGAGCTCCTAAAGGAAAGATTAATACAGTAGTTAAACTGTGTGAACATTTTCTGGCTTCTACTTTGCAGCTATTGAAGTTAAAAAAGCTGGAACATCAGTGAAACAGCCTCCCAGGAGAGCCTGTGGGATGTCCCTCATCCCCTCTTCTTAGGCTTGACCACAAACTGGGGGCAGTTCCACCCTTGATTGTCTTAGGCTTGACCACAAACTGGGGGCAGTTCCACCCTTGATTGTCTTTCCCCATACTACAGACTTTGTCATGTTAAAACATGTGACTTGAGCAGCTTAGCACTCAGGCAGATAAGGTGGCACTGTACAATACAAGAGGTACCATGTGTCTTTCAGAAAACAGCGTTGTGTTTGTTGCTCTCTGCTTTTGAGCAAGGTATGTTCATCTACGTGAAATGCCAGGGGCAAAGTCAAGATTTCTGCAGAATCTGGAAACCCTGGAGACACAGGTGTTGCTAACACAGAAGAATTCCAAGCTTCTGAGCCACGTTGGGATTGGTATTGTTCAAATTCATTGCACATAAACAGCCAGCTCCTCCCTTCTTCAGAGGCGACTATCCAAGTGTCATAGGAGGTCCTTCAAGCCTGAACAGAGAGGCTGCAAATTTAGTGCAGGTGCTGTAAATCTAACAGCCTTGACCTGCTGTTCTTTGGACCCCTGGTGACAGCAGCTATGACAGCTCTTCCTTTTCCTTCTCTCTATGCCCTAGGTACCCTGATCCACCCAGTCAATCTACCGAGACCTAGCACAGGTGATGGACAATGAAGCATAACCTTCTATTCTAAGGAAAGAATTTCCCAGCCCATTGGATGTTCAAACTAAGGCTATAATATAGTCCTATGAAAAATAATCAGGTGAGAATTTCTTTTCTGTATTTCTCTATATAAATGCAATTTTTTTTTAAATTCATGTTTTGTATAATGTTTTCATACAGCAAGAAAACACACCAGTTCATAAAAGTTTGGTTAATTTTTTGTGGTTTTATTAGTAAAATGCTAACAATGATGCCTTTTTGGAAGCTGAATACTGAGGCACAGTTTCATTCTCATTCATATCAATTCATCCACTTCCATATGAATAATAAAATTGACTCAGTCACACTATAGCATGGGACTACTTACCGTATGGAAAGATATTTGCTATTTCACATGTAGATCTGATGGGTACCATCTTATTTTTCAGTACTGAATGTTATTACCATCTGCTTTTTAACAGAAGTCCTCTTAAAACTCTTTACACTTGTATGTTTGCCAAGGCTAAAGAGGCACATCGGATGTCTGGGCTTTATAGAAAGGCAGAAATGTTGTCGGGACAGATTTTATTGTTTAGACATGAACTATGAAATACTCCCTGTTCAGCTTGCATTTTCTGGCCAATATTGTTTACCCAGGCAAGGTGGCAAATACTTTTTTGTGATTTGGTCAGCCTTAGATCTGGTGATTCACTCACTGTGCTTCCCAGTGGAGCCTAAGTGAAATGGGGTGTGATGATCAGCCCCCAAAATACAACAGTATCGTTATGTGTAGCCTGATGGCTAAGAGTTAACCATTGGCAAGATTATCAGGGTCTTTCAGAAGGGATCCACCATGGAAAAATACAAAGAAATCTGAAAATTCAAAGTGACATGTTAGTATTAGATGGGGGGAAAAAGCAAATTGTAATTTTAAGTCAGCTTTTGAGGTACGGTGAAGTCAAACTGAGAGTGGGTGATTTCAGCAAGGAGTCAGAGTAGTGAAGTTTTACATACTTCTTTGAATGAATGATGAGGTAATGGCTATGTTGAATTGAATAGACGGTGTCTGAAGTAGGGAGCAATGGTATCTACACAGATGCCTACATGAAGGATGATATGAATTTTAGACATTCACTGAGGATGTGTATGTTATGGACCCAGAAGGGTATCTAAAGATTTGGGCTGAAGCATGGTTTGAGGAATTATCCATTGAAAAGCTAATATGTTATCCCCTGTTTCCTCTGTATGGGAGTGGGTTACCTTTCCTGTGAGAAATCACGTTAAAAATGTACTACATATTCTGCCGAAATACAGTCTTACATTTGTGTTCTTTTCAGAAGCCTTTTGTCTTTAAAACCAGTTGCCTGAAGTCTAAAAATATATTCCTTGGAAGGAGAGAAAAACACTGAATATATTTAGAAATACTTAAATATAACTTCAAATAGTTTTCCCATTCATTAAAAGTTTGCTTGACCCAGAATGTCAGGACCCACCAGTGTGAAAAGCAAGAGATGAATATCTCTTGTATCACCTTTCCACTGGTATAAGCCCCAACTTCGAGCCTGCTGGAGCAGGAGGTGTCTGGAGTTAATCCTGTGACTGCAACTGCTTCTTGCAACTCAGTCTCAGTGTATTTTGAGATTTAAGTCCACAATTGAGGAGGAAGAAAGAAACATTCATGATGATTTTTTTCCATAGCAGCTGTTTGAAACTGTTGAGATGCTTGTCCCTTTAAAAGTAGATCCCAGGGGAAAGAGACTGAGAGGCAGATTGCACTTCAGTTGCTAATAAGCATACAATAAATGTAAGTAAATGCAGAGTTTTCTCAGATAAATATGTCACTGCTAATTGAGAGAAGACGGAATATTGTGTAAAGAGATTTGCACGCACACATTTGGTTCTCCTTGGGATACATGGTGCACCTGCTGAACACAATAAAAAAAAAATTGTATGCAAAATGGTTACCAAAGCATCAATAAAAAAATCAAAGTTGTATCTGCACATAGTCTTAAAAAAACCAATTTTTTCCCATTGGAGAACACACCTTTGATTAATCAAATGTATTTAGCAATTTTAATTTAGAAAGCTGTCTGAAAATATAGATCTCTGTTTGAAATCAATTTAAAAATAATGGTTTTAAAATCACATTTATTTTTTTAGAAATGTTATAAAGGTTGTACATAACTTTTGTATTTTTGAAGTTAGCTAAGATTGGAGAGATATATCTGGGATACACTGTGTGTGCGCTAGCCTTTTGTTGGGAAAAGATTATTTTCCTTTCTAAATCATGAGTATCGTGAAGAGTAACTTTTGAAGGATGTGCCCAAAAATCTGAAGCGAAGACATACAGACAGATTGCACACTAATTTTTTACTGATTGCTGTTATTTTTATCAAAAGTTTTTATACATAAGGTTCTTATTGTCCACATAGAGAAAGGGAGGCAAAATCAATTTCCTCTTTAAACTATTGATAAACAACTCCAGATACAGTGGTTGGGGGAGGAGGAAACTACATTTACCTTTGTCTGACCTATATAGGAATGCTGGAGAAATTAATTCCAGAATATTATAGCGACATTCCTTTAAGTTGTGGATATGATTTACATAGTAGGTCTTCTTGAGCCGTCCAGCTTCTTTCATCTTTATACTGTAAATTGCTTTCATCCCCCCACCCCCCCCAATCTGTATGCTTGAGGTATTGTTGTGATAAATTATGGAGGTACAGAACTGAAAATGGTGTGTAGATTGTCTAAGAAATTGAGTGCAGTCAGCCTTCAAAGTGGTGGATGATGTGCTAAAACAGCTACCTTCCCCTGGTCAGGTCGCACATGTTGTCAACAAGCAGCTGCTTTTAACTTTGCCTTTTGCCCAGAGCACTGAAGGCAGCTGGATTTATTGAATTAATAACTGCTCCATTTGGGGTGTTTTGTTTTCCCATGACCGTGAAATCTGGCTATAATGTTAGCAAAGTGTAAGACACGTCTCCTTCACCAAACAAGGTAGTGCCTTTTTTTGTTATTATATGGTGCTTAATCCATAAGGCAGAAAATAATTGGAAAACTGTACCTTTGGGGGAATGAAATGATGAAATGTTTCTTGGTAAACAGAGTTAAGAAAAAGGAGATAAGCACATAAAAATGAGGTGGGTGATACACACATGCTGAATGTGATTATGAAGACATTTGTACTAGTCCTCAAATTAATCTCTTTGGTTGTAATGCTTAGTAGTGGTCTCATTAAATCACCTGATGTATTTTAAACAGTGTGGAAATGTTAGTCGTAGTGGTTGGATAAATAGTTTCTGTGCATGGAACCAAATTTTTCTTCTGAAGGTTCTGGGTTTCCTGAGGCTGGCTGAAAAATGGTGGCAGAGTGTTATGCAGATGGGAAGGGGTGAAACTGTGGCCTCAGGTTCCTCTGACCACACAGGCATAAGGACTGTGTCCTACCACAAAGCTTTGGGCCAATCCTGCTTAATAGGCTTCTGTGTGGAGTTACTATAGGTAGGGGTCACTCATTTTCCAGACACAATTCATGAGGTAACACCTTCAGGTTCTATCAATCATGGCATATATTAATCATTCCTATGTTATGGTTAGTCTACTGTGCTGAAATTACTGGAATTATTATTAATAAATGTTTAAAAATTAATAAAATATGGGGGAGTTGTTTAACTTCATTCTTGGGATAGAAAAAGAAAAGAGAGAGGAGGAGTTATTGAGAACAGACATCTGCTCTTGTGTGCCTGAGTTATTGCAAATGGCACCTAGTATCAAATCCTGATCCTGTGTCTTCCTCAGCATGTAAAAGGGGGATTCCTGAAGTACTTCAGGCCTTGCTGACTTGTCTTCCTGCAAAACGATGTCATAAGCTTGGGAGAAATGGAATTGAATGTCAAGGTGCCATTTCTAAGCACAGCTGTACCCGTTAGCTAAGCATAAACTGTGTCCCACAAGGAGGTGTGGCTGCTGTGTCCCTGACAGAGGTTATTTACAGATGCTTTTAGCCTCCTAAATACTCTTTGGGAAAGGTGGAGGAGATCTGACCTGTTAGAGCTAAAGAACTGCACTGAATTTTCAAAAGCTCTCCAGGCCTCACCATAGCTATCCTCCTGAGCGCCGGCACTGGCATCTGCCAGCCTGCTGCTGCATCTTCTAATTCTGAAGACTCTCCCTTGATCAAAACTAAAGTTTTACTCAAAGTGTGAAATCTTCTTTCTAGCATGGTGAAATTATCTGGGCTTTACTCTTTAGTTTACTCATATTCCTTATTTGGGTTTTATATCTCTAGAGTTTTAGAGTTCTGCAAATAGATATAAAAAAATGTATTTTTTGGTTTATACTATATAGATAGATTTATGTCTTTACTATAGAAATTACTGCCCTAGTAATTTATAAATGTGAAACTCTTAGGAGTAGAAAAGGTCATTTTACTCAACCAATTCTCAAATTGCTGCAGAGGTAGTAAAAAAAAAAAGATATGATGTGCCAACTATTTCCTTCATTTGTTTTTCGATTGTCACAGAATATCAGAATGATTCAGGGCTTTCCTTCCAGAAAGCTGGAGAGTTCAAATTCCAAATGGGAAGAAAGGCAATTTGTTCATAAAGCAGCCATCCAGTTTGCAAAACAATTACAAGACACTTGAGAGGGGTTAAGATAGCAAAATACAATAACTTGCATCCTTGTTTTGTTTGTACTTCTCTGTAAGTAAACAGTTCCATCATCAGCTCTTCCTCTTATGACAACAACCGTCCATTTAGGTTAAAGAAGTTTTGTGCCTTCTCATCCAGAACATGCTTTATTTTTTTGCTTTTTTTCGGAACATATGGTATGTACTTAAAATTCACAAAATATCCCAGGAATGGTGCATTCTGCAGATCAGCACCTTTAGCCTGTGTTCAGGTGCCTAGGTAGCAATGCCGAGCTCATGTCTGCCTGTAAGGATTTTTTTTAGAGATGCGTATTTCTGAAGAAGTGATCTCAAGTGTGAACTGCTCTGATGATAAGACGAGATAAACTTTTGTCACATTCTATGGTGGTCACCTTCCTTTACTGCAGATTTGGTAACTTTTGTGATGAATGAAGCAAGGATACTACAGCTGTTGCTTTCAAAGATTGGATCCATCTCCAGAGCAGCTTGGTCCTGCACGTTGAGTGAGAAGAGAGAGATTTGAAAAAACAAAGCGTGTTTCTGTCTTTAAAAGCTGAATTATAAGACATGGTGGGTGGAGGAATGGGGAATTGGAGTAAGGAAGGAATTTTACATGTTGGCATTTTCTAATTGAAGAGTGCTTTGTTATGTAAAAGCATTTGCAAAAAAGACTCTCCTTGGTGCAACCAATACATTGACTGTTAGGATATTTCTGTGGAAAGTGGAAAGCTGAGGTTTGAGTTATGCCCTTGAGGGAAGTCTTATAGTGCTCAGGCAAACATTTGAAGCACTGAGCTATTCTGGATAAGTTTTCTTTTCCCCTTCTCTTCTCTTCACCCAGACTTTTTCTGCTTCCAAAATTTCCATTCAAAGGTGGGAACTGTTTCCTGAATTAAACTAATTTCTGCAGGGAAGTTAAAAGGTTGGTAAACTAGTATTTCCTAATAAAAAAACATTTTGCTACAAATTTCTCATTAAGTCTCATTTATCCTCTCCCCATCCCTTTCTCTGTAAAGTATGACACATTTTTCCCTTTTCCCTGCTTGAATTGCCAGCAGGCTTCATGAACCCTGCATCTCCCTCTTTGTAGTTTTCCACTGTGTTGGATTCCAGCTCCAGTGGCTTCTCCAACCTCCATAAGGAGTGTTAATTAGGAGTATAGAAATGCTGGTAATGCCCTGCTTGTAGCTACAGGACCTAGCAGGAGCCCTGACGAGGAGCAGTCCTTTGAGAGAAAATTTTAGAAACACTTCCACATCACCCTTGCCCTAAGTTTGTGCCCATCCTGTTTTTTGTGGGGGTCAGAGTGTGTTTAGTAAGGCAAAATCTTCAGAGTTTTCACTCTGAAAAAAGTTCTTAAAAGTGGAAGCTATTTTTACTGAGACTGTACTGAAAGGTGATTTTTTTTATTTTTTGTTTTTTCTCACAAAGTTTTCCAACTTGGCCAACCGTAGGCATTTTTGAGTAAGTGGTAGCAAGCTATCCCTGCTTTGGCTATAGAGGCATTCCTGTCCTTCAAAGACACGGGGTAAGATGTAGAGATATTTTCCACAGTAACTATGTCAGTGCGGAAAATGTTATCATTGGGAGTTGATTTTACAAAATTATAAGCAATGTGAAAAGAAGGTTTTGTAACAAGAAGGATGTGGCAGTTTTGGGAACAGGCTGAACTGCTTACCCTGCTTGTAAGAGCTTTTGTAATTTATCGTAAGTCTATTGGGCAAAAGCTTCACAGTGGAAGTCCAACAAAAAGAAATGTGATATATATATATATTTAGCTATTAAGAAAAAAAAGTTCATCTGTGTGCTAGGACAAAATCAGTAGTAATAAAAGTAACTAGCAATAGGTACACCTCAACAGATGCAGAAAATTCTTATGTTAAATGCCCAGAACTTTGAAAACATACTCATAAGCTTCTTCTACATAAACAATCTACCCTCAAGAACAGGTCTTAAATTTAATTCATCTCTTCGTCTAAATTCCTAGTAATTCCTACACCCAGACTCCTTATCTAGTTTTATTATCATCTTTGATCTTGGTCAAAATAGGTAATCCGGTAACATGTATTCATTAATATAACTAAAAATGTGCAAAGTTACCTTCAGGACTGACGTTCTAGGGAGATTTTTTATTGCTTTTAATTTTATGTGATCAATTTGCTCTTCTCCGCCAGACTGTTAACCCCAATTTAACTCTGCAGGACGTGATATGGCAAAAATATTCGCCATTTCCCTGCTGAAGCCAAACTGGCACACAGAGATACTGAAATCCTGTAAAGATTCTGCACTATTTTGTATTCCCGTTCAGCTGGACTGAGAGGAAACAGAAATCTCACAAGAAAAACTTTTCTCCTGACTTAGAGACAGTATATATAATGGCCAGTCTTCGCAAGCGAAGATTTTTGGGAAAGGTCATTAACCCTTCCAGCCTGCGCAGTGGATTTTTAGGTGAGACACAGTACAAACAAGAAAAAGCAATGGTGGTTTGGGCATGCCTCGTAGCGTGAGACTGAGAGTCAAATCCAACGCTGGCTGGTCCTGCCTTGATTAACGGATATCACAAAACTCTTGTTCAATTGGGTCTGAAGAAAATTGTTTCCCTAAAAAATCCAATGTGACTTAAATCTGAACTTTTAAGTCAAACTATAATTGAGCCCCAAAATTGCTGTAGAGTTTTAAATTCTGACAGCATTTGTGGAGCTCAGCTCCTTCAGTGGTGTGAAGTTGACAAGACTGTGTCTTGCCAAAACAACCTTTAGTTGAAAGAATTATTAACCAGAGCAGAAGCCAAGAAAGTGATTTAAGTCAAAATTGCTGACCCTGTCTCTCCTGTAGCTTTAGCTTCAAACACTTCTATAGTACTGTTTGATAATTTTTTCCCAATTTTAGCATAATGTTTGGACTAGGTAAGATGCTTTTTATAGTAATTAACAGCTGATTTTCATGGTGCCCAAGTAGATTATTTTTAACTACACTATTTTCACTAAGATAAAACAAATTAAAATGACATCATTTAATGGCTACTTTGTGGAAGCGAATGTGCATTCACCTCGTCTGCTTGTGTTCTACCCGGTTTGATGCTTTATGGGAAAAAAAAGGCACCTAAAATTGTTTTAATCCTTTACAGTTACATTAAAATGATGTGGCTGTCCAGCTGATAAATTGACTCCATTGTATATAGATAGCAAAGTTCTGCATGGTCATAAATGATTTATCTTATGTATTTGGAGTAGAGTCATAATCATTCACTCTTTTTCAAGTCTAGTTTGGCAACTTTATCTCACTTGCAGTTTGCATTTCTGAAAGTGGAAATATATTCTGCAGCTTTTGATGTGTTGATTGGTAAGAAGGTAAAGACAGCTGCACACATGTCTCCAGAGACTCAGCTCAATGGCTAAATGAAGACCTCTAGCGCTTTCTTGTTAGCCAAGATAGATCTACATCCAGATGAACCACAATTAGTCAATAGTGAAGGCTATAGGTTCATGTGATCAGAAGCCACAAATCAGTTTTCCCTAGGACTTAGTTATTGGCAGATAACGCCTTAGGCTATGCCTTGCTGCTGCTTGCCTGACTGTAATTTTTCCCCTAGTGAAGTTTTTAAAGTCACATACTGAGGCAGGAGCTGTGATCTCCTGACAACATGGCTGTCACTGGCCTGTCAAATATCAATTGCTTATCAAACAAATTGTCTGCTCCTTTAATGTACCTGGCTCCTCGCTATTAACAAAGCTTAAAATGCTGCTGTTTTCTGAACTGCTATTTACTCTGTTGGTGCCTGTCTGCCTACCCGCGTTATTTTTACGTGGCATGGGCCAAATCTTTCCTTCCTGTGACATTGATGGCAACACATCAGAATGACTTATAGCCAAGGTGACTGTGTATCACTATGAACTTGTGAAACCATACCAGTAAACCAGAAAGGAGCCCTAATTCCTGCTGGAATCTAAACCTTCGGCCAAAAGGTTTTTGTTTCAGAAGATTTGCTTAGTGTATTTATTTGCCTGCCTAGCCTCACACTGTACACTACTTTGCATTTGGTTTTGGCTAAAATTAGAAGCAAAAATATATTGTGAGGAAATTTCATTTCAGGCTTTCCAAGAACTTGGGGGGTGGTGAGGTGTAAAACCACACTATGCTCACAGGTGACAGATAAATATGTTTTCCCTATTTCATGGGTAACTAAAACGAGTCTGATCAGAGAAGCTGCATTACTTCTGCACCCAGTGAAAGAGTTGCAAATGGAGACTAAAGGTCTTATCATCTGCCCCTATTTGTAGTTACCAGCCAGTCTGTCTCCTCTGTAGATGATTTACATGCCAAAGTGGCTTCTGGGCAGCACACTAGCTGAATCAAATCACACCTTTCTCATTGCTGCTCTGCAAATAAAGGAAAAATTAAGGCCAGTAGAAGTAAAAGTAATTCTTCAATGAAATGAGCATATAAAACGTGCTTTAAAATTTCCAGCACCCTGCAGTGATGGTGATTAGTTAAAGAAACACCACAGCCTTGTTACTGTCACATCTTTCAAAACCTTTTTACATTACACATAGATGGTCTAAGAAATTAATTAATGGACAATAACATAATCAGGGATATCTATATTTGCAGTCTTTTCTCTGTGCTTGCATACATCTTTTATCTGTCAAGTACAGCAAATAGCTAATTAGCCCCCTTTAAGTGCTTCACTGCTTATATTGGAGCTATAGTCATGCCCTAGTGGGATGGTTTCCAGGAAACCTGATATATATTCTCGGCTGAAAGAGCATATGCTTATTTGTAGGCTGTTAAGAAATTGGTGAAGATTAAAAAAATGCTCATTTAGAAAATACAGTTGTTAGCGGTTCTCAAGGCACATCTGATCTGTTGGCATCTTAAAAACAGACCAAGCCAAAATCTATAGTCCTTTCGTGGCTCCTACACAACAAAATTTTTGCCAATGTCCTTCAGAGGGTTACTAAATATGGGCTCTGGGATATCACCTAATGTGTTCCCTAAAAGGCAGGTTTATAATATGACTGGTGTGACTCATTATGTTAAATTTTTG
This sequence comes from Pipra filicauda, assembly GCF_003945595.2. Lineage (NCBI taxonomy): Eukaryota > Metazoa > Chordata > Aves > Passeriformes > Pipridae > Pipra > Pipra filicauda. Next base: position 1,932,469 of record NW_024104287.1, read on the forward strand.
CTTTTATTTGCTCATTTTCTTCTTGGGCATAAGTCCAGCATAATCGGAACTGAAATAATATGCACTTATTTTGACAAGCTGCCTTAAAAGTATTAGCTAGTTAATGTGTTACACTACTGTGTATTATCATTAAAGTAATAAATATGACAAATAATCTAATCACCTTAATTTTACATAATGATCAAGAAGATTACAGCTTGAAGTGATGTTGAGGGATTCCACTCTCTCCTCTTTCTGCATTAAAATCTTTACAATAGAAAGGCCTCACTGAGGGTTACTATAACATAAAATATCACATACCATCTCATGCTGACCACAAAAATAACTCAAGGCGCCACTCTGCTGCAATTAGCAGCTGTAAGATTATGATGTTTTGACACAGGTGAGGCAAAGACTTCCAGGCACAAACAGAGTGAAAGTATGAGTGACACAACTATTTCCTCACAAAATACCATGTATTATTTTTATACCAAAAATGTAATAAGAAAGAACTTCTATTCAGACACCTGAAACTAAGTTCAGCCACCAGTTAATTTGCAGTGTGACAGCAGAATGTGACCACAGTTATTTAAATATTTCTACTAGTTTATTTGCCTTCTGCGTAAATATGTTTGTATCCACTGCTCTGCCCCATTGAAAAGTATCAATTACTGTAGAAGATGATTAAATAAGGACCTTTGCTTATGTCCCACTATCTTTTATAATTGTGATGTAGACTATATTCCCCTCTATTTGTCAAGCAGTGTTTTACTGCATGTGTTGTGGCTGAAGATTTGCTGGAGTACTTATGAAGTAGGATATTGTATATTTGAAAATAATAATCACATAGCTCTATGTTTTGGTCTGATGCAAGGGCATCTTACGGATACCAAGACAGCTGTTTGAGATGTATTCAGACTACACAGGTTTTCAAATGTAACTTAGGAGTAGATCATTATGCTAAAAAAAGATATAAAAGTGTTTTAGATAGTCACCTCATTCTTACTTTCTGTGCAAGTCTGGTTTGCAAGACTTGGCATTTCTCTGATATATCAACCCTATGATACCTCTTCTCTAATTAACATTAAAGTAATTTATTTCTTGGTTTTAAAAAAAGTTGGAATTTGCAGTTGCACTAAAAAGAACATAGGCCTGATATACGAGATAAGTTACTTCTATAGTAAAAGCCCTTACACATGTCTAGGAGTACTTTCATAGTGCATAAAAATAAATTTCATATTGGCCCATCCTGCTCCACAGATTTCCACAGGTTTTTTGCCAAACACTTAGTTCTGCAGAAAGAGAAACATCCCTGTTAGAGATGTATTCCCCTGTGAGGGAAATGCCTGGGCGTGGGGCTCTGTCACCCACGTGCTACTCTTGAGGCTCAGGTGGCCTGGTCCTGGTTTGAGCCTTCCATGTGCAGCTTTCTTGGCCAAAAGAGAGGGAGAGACTGCAATCCTGCATCCTCAGTCTTTAGGTAGATTTGTAGGAGAGAAGTCATTCGTATTGCACTCCTCAACCTGAAGTAACTGAAGCACTCACTGGGGGTGGGGACATTAAAACTTCTCCTCACCACCACTACCAGTGAGTTGAGTTGCTCTAATGTTGTTTAGTTTGAAAGTTTTGTTAAACGTTCCTGTTTAGCAGCAGAGACTGCAAAAATGAAACCTGCAGGCCCAGGATTCTGCTTCTGGGTAGCAAAGTGGGACGTGCCAGACAGAGCGGATAGCTCTGTGCTGAATTTTTGGTTTCTAAAAAAGGTATTATATCAGTCCTTTGTGTCACAGAAATGTCATGAGTTTACATATGCTAATACCTTTGAGGTGTTTGCACTCTCTGGTGAGGGGGAGAAAGGGTAGATGGCAGAAAGGGTAAGTGACATACATTCATTACTGTAATGTGCTTTCCATCATCCCTCTGTGCTCACTCTTGTCTACATACCTATATAGAATCATAGAATTGTTTAGGTTGGAAAAGTCCTTTAAGATTGTTGAGTCCATCCATTAACCCAGCACTACCAAGTCCACCACTAAGCCGTGTCCCTAAGTGTTGTATCTACACATCTTTAAAGTACCTCCAGGGATAGTGAGACTACTACTTACCTGGGCAGCCTGTTCCAAGCTTGACAAAAGGACATGAGGACATACATAACCATATAAATACACCTATCTAGATAAGAGTCTGCATCAACTTTGGTTGTGTTCCATTGTCTGGAAAGGTTTTTTTGAGCATGATGGGTTTTAGCATTAAAGTCAATGAATGAAACTCTATACTTCAGCAGCGTCTGCAAAAGGGAAGGGAGAGAGAGGGGTTTTAGAGAAAGGTAAAGCACACATAAAACTGGATAATGTCACCTGCTGCTCCCCATCATGCAACTTAAGAAATGCACAGGAATTTACAATGTACAAATGTTCTGCTTTGTAACTACTGAATTTCATGGTTGCATATTTGCCGCTTGTGAATTTGTAACTGGATATTAGCAATTTCCAAATGGCTGGGATGTTTGTGCACACATAGTATTTGAAAAATATAGTAAATATATCAGAGAACCTGAGTATTCATTGCAGAGGGCACAACAGTCGAAACAGAAATGCTAAGAACTGTTGTGCAGTAAGCTATTAAATCGGAACAACCACATTAAATATGCATGAACTGATACAGTCCACAAAGCATTTCCATATGGATATAATAGAAACAGTTATATTGTCAAAGTAAGAGGCTAAAGCCAAGAATGGACAAGATGGTTAAAACGTAATGAAGTCATTAGAAACTATTGCTAAGGCAAAACCCAACTTTTATTTGATCCTTTCATGTTACTTTGTACAGAATGGGATTACTTTCAACCTGCCAGTGGTACTGGGTTTATACACCAATATGTGAAAGTTAACATTTACAGAACTAAAATAATTCCTCATTTCATTCATCTTTTCTGAAATATCATGTGTCACTTTTATAGGAGACACCTTCTTTCAAAAGTGTAAAACGTTCTGCTAACACTAAGTATTAGATGACCAGAATGTAACATATCACAGCTACCATGTTACATAGTGACATGCAGTGGTTGTAGTTTATTATTATTATTATTTTGCTGTTACTACAAAATTGTTGGAAACTGCCTTTTAATTTTGTGTTTTTTCAACATATGACATGTCAAGGTTCATGCACCTGCCTGGGCATCCTTAATCCTATTATCCTTTATTAATATGTTTCCATTTTTATATTGTTATATCTTATTATCAAATCCTTGATCATATCATATAAATGTGCAGATTAAAAAAAGGCAAAATTGAAAAGGATGCAAAATTTTAAACAACATTAAAAAATTATTAAAATTTACAAAATGAATGTTTTTCTGAAACATAGTTTTCTAAAAAAAAAATCTAAATTTTTTGCTTATAAATATGGTTAGATTTTTTAAAATCATCTAAATTCAGAAGGAAGATTAATTTCCATGTTAAAAGAAAAGTCTAATTTAAAATTGACTTTAAAAAATACACATAACTGGGTGATGCATTTGTACCAAATGGCAAAAAGCCTTAATTATCTGCTTCCAGTTATGTTTATGAATAACAATCAAACCAATGTTTAGCAGAGTTGAGGTGTTTGTTTCCCCTTTACTTTATTATTTTCAAGCTCTTCCCTTCCATACTTCTGGATTAGGAAGTTTTCCCCTTTTCTTTAAGGCCCTTTGTTTGTGATCTGCTGCCAAATTCATCTGTATGCATCGTTTTCAGTAATATTGAGAGTTGTACCTTCCATGAGTCTTTGGCACTGCATGATGAAGCGCTCTATTTATATTAAAATGAAGAAGTTCCTAAGGGAGACATAGAACAGAATGAAACAACAAACAGAGCTTTAGAGAGTGGATATGCCAAGTGACAGTGACAGCAAAATGGTAGCTCTTGTTACGGAGTGGCCCAAAGGGCTGCAGGAAGACTTATAGCATGAGCCACACTGGCTTGAACTTGGCAGCTCTTAGAGGCTTAAGTACTTGCCACAAGAAGATGTTTTACAAGGCGGAAGTTAATCAAACAATTTCTCAAGATTGCACATCTTGATTTGGTATGTCATTGACAAAATACATTGTACAAGGCTTTGCTATATATAAATTAGAGGAATTATTTTAACATCAAACCATATTTCTTCATTTAAATCAACGCGCAGCTATATTGCTGTTGTTATGATTTACTTAGTCTAGATAATAGGAGAAACAAGACACAGACGTCACATTATATGACAACTAATGTCCTTACTGTTTGCAACTCGAGCAAAGGGAGCAAGTGAATTAAGCTGCTACTGAAATGTGCCCTGCAGGTCAACTTGAATCGCATAAGAGTGCTATAAAGTGGTTTATTGTGGCAGGGGGAAGGTGTTGTTAAATTGCCTGGAGGACTGTCTCAAACAGATCACACTGAGGAAAGCAGTGAGGTTACTGTGCCCTCTCTTCTGATGGTGCAAGCAACCCATACATCTATCCAGAGGTACTGAGTGCAGGAAGAGCAAAAGGATGGGAATTATTAAAGGTGAATTTCAAAGAAAAATTATATTTTGCAAAGTGGGAAAGAAGATCAGATATGATTTTTTGAATAATAAAAAAATAAATGGAGGAGGCAGGAGAGGACATTGCAAATTACAGTTTTCTTTGCACATTGAGGCCCTCTCAGGGCCAGAAGAGCTTTGCAGGTGAGGGGATGTGGTGCTGCCAGGACGGGAAAGTTAAGACTGAGCATCTGCAAAGGGAATGATCTTTTATCTTTTTCTGTTTTCATCATGTGATATTTGACTTCGGTGTGTCATTCATGTTTTATACAAATGAAATATTTTGAAAGATTCAAGCTGTCCCTTCTGAGGTTGTCAATTAGCCAGTTACAACTTCCCACTGAAAACCAGGGGTAGAGCCCGTACTTCATTCCAACACAAACAGGAGGCAGGCTACACTTGGTATTCCCCAACTGTAACAGCATGTGTTTAAGGAACTTATTTTCGGTTTCAACATCTGCTACAAAAAGAGGACACCATCTATTGGAAATAAATAAAGTTATAGTCAGATACTTTAATGAGCAAACTTGTTTGGGAAAAAATTAATTGTTCCCTGTGGATACAGACCTGCAGATGTTTATAGCACTGGTAGGGAGGAAAGATCACCTTTTACAACACAAAGACATAATTTATCCTATTCCTAGCCCACAGGAAACTAAGCCCAGGGCATATCCTTCATGTCTTTTTTTTTTTTTTTTGAAAATCATTTCTATGAAAAACAAATGAACCAGAAGTTTGAAACATCTGAAAATACTTTCCATCTTTTAAAATGACCTTCCACTTTGATTGAGAATGTCCTTTTTCATGACTGTTATTGCAGAGGGCAGGAATTGTCAAAGTCAAATAGGAGAAGTTCCCAGAAACAAAAGCTAGACCTGTTTTTTCAGGATCCAGTCCCAGACTATATCTACCTCAGCTCATGTTATCTGAGCTAGCATCCCTACTACAGAAAATGTGCACCAAACAATTTCTTGTCACCACCTACACAGGGATCCACCACCACTGAACTCCCTTGGCATCTCATCCACTTGCCATTGCCCTGAGATTAGCAGGAGCCTCAGGAGCTGCTCTTCACTACTAATGCTAATACCCTCAGAACACTGGGAAGGGAGAAAAGGAGGAGGCCAGAGAAGAAGATTTGGACAGTAATTTCCAAATAATAGAGTATTGGACTTTATTGTTTTCTTTGCAATCAAGAGTAGGAGAGTTATGAAGAGATTTAGGACTGCGTAAACTCTCTGCAAGGATAGCTCTGAAAATTTGTCATAAAGGGTAAATTTTGAAGGAAATATCCTCCTCCAAGAGGTCTTTTTTCCTTACAGACTTTCAATTCTGTCCATGGAATATGTGCACAGTTTTTAAAAGGTGCTTTATTTCAAGATTTCCAAACCTTTTTACCAAACCAATTGTCCATTTTATCTTGATCCCACTCCTTACTCAAAATCTGATTGGGTTTAATGTTAAAATTCCACCATTTGTTAAGAGATTGTATGTAAGAGAGACTTGAGGTATTTTTCATGCATCAGCCAGTCCAGAGTGTGTATTTGTCCCCATTCCTGGGGATGGCTGATAAATCATAGAATATTCTGAGAGTTTGAAATTACCTGCGCTGCATTTCTCATGTCAGACTGTCTTTCAGGCATGTACCTTCAAAATACCTGAAGACAGTGCAGCTAACAATTTGGAGAATAGCAATGATGTGCGAATTTTTCCTTCTGGCAAAGAACTGTAGAAGAGGTACTCCTTTTATTTCCACATATTTACATTTGTTTTTCCACATTAAAAAAATTTTCTGAGCTACTTCAGATGTCTTGGAAAATGTCCTTGTGTCCTTAATATGTTTTGGCTGCAGTACAGGTTTAATTTCTCTGGCATCCATTTCTGTATTTTCATGATAGAAATAATACCTCTGTCAATGAAACGGAGAAATTTGTAAAGTTTGGTAATTGGCCAAGCATAAAATAGGCATTCTAGAAGAGATTAGGGAAGCTAATGAATCAGTGAGACTACTGCCTATTTAGAGTCAGACACAGGAAGACATTAAGGAGAGATTTTTTTTTTTTTATTTTTTTTTTTTAAATGTGTTTCACTTAAGGATTATTACAGAGCCTTACACATACATCCTTAGAAAGCAAAATATGCCACCTTGGTTAATTCTTCAGTGTTCATTGTGTGGCTAATTCAGCTAAAAGGCAAAATGCTGTGAGATGTGCCCCCTGTGACCTCTAATGGTGAACTGGACCCCAGAATTTGGCACTGGACCCCCATCAGTCTAGAATATCCATACTGAGAAAAAACCCTTCTCCCTTTAAAAATTCAACTAAACTGTCCTTCCTGCTGATCATTGTGCCATTTACAATGGTTTATGGAATGTTGGGGTTTTAATCAAGAAGTCTGTAAAAATCACCTGAAAACCGCATATCATGATTAAAATGCCTTCTCAGTAAGCGTAAGTGACACTATGAAACAGCAATTACACATTATTGGTTAGATCTTCTGCTAATGTAATTTCAAATAACTGTGTTTGAGGCCATGTTCCTCTAAGTCACTCTGTAAAGATTTCAAGTAAGAGAGATCAATTTTAATTAAGCACATGTTTCAGAGATCATACAAAACTGGAAAGAAAAAATATTTTTTTTACTAGAGGGTTATTAAATATATGATAGAAGATTAATGTTCTGCATTTGTTAATTAGGCTTTTTTATGATGTTAAAGAATTTGAAATTTAAAAAGATCAGGATAAAGCTAATTGTTATCTGAGAAAATTTATCAGAGTAAAAAAAATCAAAGATTACATATTAAATGCAGATACAGAGATAAAGCTAAATGTGTTCGATGATAACTTTTACAGCAAATATTTTTATGTGAAATAATTTTTTGTCTGAATTTGCTAATGTAAAACAGCTCACTACACTATTCTTTGAGTAGACAGCAAAATATTCAGGTGGCAAAGCTCAGTTTCTTCTAGACTGACTCAGCAGTTTAGTATAACTGACTTTTATTGGGCATCATTTTTTATCTGCTGTAGTTATTCCATCAAACAAATTGATTCTTCCTTTCCTGACTAGAGCATAGGATAGTACTATAAAAAATCACTGACGAAGAAAAAGAAGAAAAAAAGAAAGACTTCCATTGAGTAAAACACATTTTCAAGGAAGGAAAGAAGAAAAAACCAACAACAGGAACCATAAATTGGCCACTGACAGCACGCAGATTGAGCAACAGGTTGAGCAGTTACCCTGCTTTCTGTACAGCCTCTCTTTCTGTGCAGTTCTTGAGTGCTTCATTGCCTGTCTGCCAATGGAAATGGATCATCCCAGGTTTCTTGCTCTATAGGTTTATTAATGACCTTGGTGTCTCAATGGGCTTCCAACAGCTTGTAAGGGGAGCATATCTTCTAGCATCTGGACACCAGCAGCAAAGCGTCCCCCAACCTTCCCTTTTCACCTAAAGTGTCTCAGGGCAGCTTACCACAACTGCCCTGCAAAGCTCAGCTTGGAAGTCCCTGGGCCCTCTGCCTCTTGCTTTTGCTTTCTGGATCACGTTCATGGTTTTTGTGGGCCATAGTTAAAGTGTAGTACAGGGTCCTTGCTTATGGAAGGAGAACCTTTCATTAGTAGTCTTCCGTATGGTTACAAAATTTGGAACTAGTGAATATCAAGAGAAAGGCAATTTCTAACATGAGGAAGTTGCAAAATGAAAAGAATCCATGGCATACAAGGTTAATGCACTTCCTCCAGAAAGAAGTGGAAGAGCAATTTCAATGCACTTTGATTCATCAGGTTTCAGTTGCTGCTGTAATCATTTGACATTATATATGTGGCCACACTGAACAGCCTGGTCACTAAAGGTCATTGGGTTAAGGAAATGTTTTGTACCATGTTGTGAGGAAGCTGTGTGTATCTTATTGTTAGTAGATGTGCTCCTGTTGCTATATTTTGATTTAAAATTTATCATATATTTTTCTCAGAAGATCAGAAACAGAGATACAGAGATACTTTTTGTGATGACAGGCCAAATTTGCCTCTTCACTATAGATAATCACTGTAAGAAAATTAAGGTGCAAAGCCATGCCTGCTGTAACTGTTGCATACTTATTAGCAGCTTTCCCTTTCCAGATTCTCTGGGTATTTGTTGCCCATGATAATGTGAATACTTAAGGGGAAAGTGTAATTAGCGACTGTGTAGTTCATTCAGTAAACATTTCGGAGCTGTTTGATGTGACTGAACTGAGCGTCACATATAATTTTACACTTTTATCCTACCAAGTAACTGACAGGTCTCTAATCTCAGTCTCAGAGCTTTCACTCTGCTTGAACTTTGCTTCATAGAGGTCATTTTCCAACCACTTGGGAGCAAGAGCCACGTCCATTAAATCCCACAGAGTCGATAGATGCGATAATAGCTTTAGGCACATTTTCTTAGAACTCAGGGGGAAAAGACAATTTCAATAAATGTAAAGCTATACTATCTGCAATCCACAGAATATGTAAGCAAATCTCATAGGAACATGTATTTCTTTTACCTCCTGGCAAGAATCTCTTTAATAATAATATCTATTTGTTTATTTTCAATATCAACCCTGGATAAGGGCTGAAAAGTCGCACAAGATGCTTTAAGAAGGGAATAAAGAGGAGTAGAATGCACAAGGTGAAATGATCAGCAAAACATTTCCTCTGGTTTGGATTTTGCAGACTATTAAATAGTCTAATGTATATTTCTCCCCTCAGAGAAAGACAAATGGTGATAGTGTGTGTGCATGGTGATCTGACCGTCATATTGCAAGTATGAAGCCAAGTTTTAGCTCAACATACAAACTATTGATAGGAGAAAAGTAGAGACCAAGCATCTATAAATGAATGCTAGAAGCATGCTAAGTAGGCTTGTACACATAATGCTTTGATATATTTTACATTGTATAGATCACAGCTCATCAAAACAAACTTGCAGGTTGTATCTGTCAAGATAATTAACAGACAGTTCCTCTGTAGCAGATGTGTGAGATAAGTAGGAAAGACAGTTCTTCCCTTGACATGGCATCAAAGGAGAAACAATTAATATTAAAATAAAATAATGTGAGCTATAACAGTTTGATCATAGCTGCCTAACATAAACCCCCCCTCCACGATAAAACAAACAATCCCCGTTTGACTGTCAAACTCTCACACTGAGACTGAAAATAAACTTTCCAGTTCTTTCAAGATTTTTGCTATTGTCTTTGATTTTTTTTCCTTGATATATTTGTGGTGCAAAGGAATAAATCTTGAAAGTAAAGTATCCCCTCCAGCAAAATATTTTACTCCATTTGCCTTGGAGAATTCACTGCAGGGAAGAGAAAAGGAAGAAAAGAAAAGCCTTGCAGAGTAGCTGCAACAGCTTCAAATTCAATAGCCTATGAGATTTTCCTTGAAATGATCTTTCTAAATATAACAGTTCAATAGATCAGTGGTCAATATGAATGTTATTTGCAAGCTGGAGCTATTAATTTCTGCTACATTGTTCTGATGCCAAACGTTAGCCTGATGTTTTATACGCCAGCACCCTCACGCATACACTGACAGGAACATTAGGCAAAGTGGGCAAGTGGAGCTTGTGTTGCCATATTAGAAGAAAAAATAGCTGCTGGATCAAAATACAGAATTTTTAATTTTTAATTTATTTAATTTATTTATTTTTTCTGTAAAAAGTCCTTTGAAGAATGGTCAACCTGAGCAGAAGAATGTCTCTGAAGGTGAGGTGAGAATTTATATGGCTTCTTGACAAAGAGATAAACATAGAAAAGAATTTTTTAGAATAATTCAACTCCATTCAAAACTCATAATCAGATATGGCAAATGTACTGAGTGTCTGCACAGTAACACAAGTTTGAAAGCTTTTAGCAAATAAATTTCAAAGTGGAACATGTATTAGACCCTGGGAGAAGAACATGAATTAGGGGCTGACCCCTGCTTTAGTGGCTGTTCCGGCAGAGCCAGTGCTGCGAAGAGCTTTGCTCTGGTCCAGGCTCACAAGGGGGCTGATGCAGGGGCCGCAGAGGGATTGCAACCCAGCATGCAGCATGGACCTCTGAGACTTGCTGGTGGCAGAAAAGGGAGGTGACCTCCTTTCCTAATTCTGAGATGTGTTGGGCTTGGGTGAGGATGTAGGACACAGCATTTGCAAGACTAGATGACACAGCTGCCTAGATTTTTCCACACTTCATTTTGGAAAGTAGCAGTCTGCAAGTGTTTCAGCATTTGAAAGTGACACAGACAATAGAGCTGACCCACTTGCTATATCATATTTTCCCACCATTGACTGTGGGTCACTGCTCTGCTAGGCCCTGGTTTAAAACACATTTAAAATACTTGACCTCCCTTCGTATTTCTGCTCACCACTCTGAGCACCCTTTTCTGTTCACAGTTCACACTCCCTAGGAAGAGTTTTATAAGGTCTCTCTTTGTCGTCAGATTAGTGTTTGTTCTTGCAAGTTCATCTGTGGCTGTCCAGTAACTGGAGGCCACTGGGAGTTCTGACACTTGTTTCAGACTTGATCACAACATGGAAAGTGTAAACACAGCAGTCTGTTCACAGCCCAACATCTCACTGGGTTGCTTTTCGCTTTCAGATGCATCACATGGGAATCTGCAGAAGCAGCAATTCAGTTTTTGTCTTGTAAACAGCACAGGGTGATATTTTTATTTTCTCCTAAATTTCTAAGCAAGAAAAATAAATTGTGTCCTCCAGAAATTCACTGTGTTGTGATTGTTTGAGTGCAACATGCTAACCTGTTGACTGAGCCATGTGCTTGAAATTGGTATTTCCTTGGGGAATTGAAGCTGGACAGCTAGTTCTGGGATATGATTTGGCTCAACACTTACTTTATGTGTTTCAGTGGTGCTGGAAGAACCTAGAGAAAACTTCTGGGAAAAAATGTCAGAGAATCACTATGGATTCTAGAGGGAAAACACTGTCAAAGAAACTAATTGAGGAGAGGGAAAGAGCTCCAAAGGTTTGCTCCCTGTTGTACTGAAGCTGGTTATTCTGTTTCAGATCGTGAGTGCTGAGCTGATTTTTCTGTTACAGTATTTGTTGTTGCAGTTAGGCCAGAAGTGCATATTCACACTAAGAGGACATTATTCTTGTCTTTATTTCTGTCTTTTGAGTGACAATTTTATTTAACCAAGCTGCCACCTCTACCTCATTACCCCGGATCTGTTTTCTTCTATTCAAGCTAGTACCTTGGCCAGTCGTTTTTCCATTTCCTCTTAAATGCTTTGTCATCCCCTCTGGTTCAAAGATTTATAATAACTTCTCTTTCTTCTTGCCACTGTATCCTGTTTGAGTTGCTATAAGCAAGACAGGTCAATCTAACTTTCCAATAGCCTGTCAGTCAATTCTATTCACCCACCCAACTTCGACAAGGTCCTCTCACCCAAACTATGCCTAAACCTAGGAGATAATATTATGTTAAAAGCTTGGGTCTTTCCTACACTCATCCATGTAGCTAGATGCAGTTCTCTTCATCTGCCAGTTTGATGGCCTTCTTTTCTAGCTACATGTGTTTCTATCTTTAATGCATACAAACTTTGACAGCACTAGAAATTACTTCCCCTTACACATCATGTTTTGATGTCCTATGGAATAATGCAAGACAGTCAAAAGCAGATTTTTTAAGTTTGTTATTTACTTAAGCACTTCGCATGTTGGGAAACCTAGTGTGGGTGATTTATGTATTAATATCGTTTTGCCAATTCATGTCCGGATTTTATTTTTCCACAATCTATCCCGTATATGAATAATAAATATAACTGAAATAATAACAGATTTACTATTTTTATGATCAGTTTATGTCCCCATATGATTCTAATAAGAAGAATCCATGTTGGAAAAGAAACCATGAAGTTTTATTATGTCTGTACTCTAATCCTAATCCTCCAATGCAGGGCAAAATCTATCTATGCCAGAAAATGTCATATGGAAACCAGAGACCTTTCAGTTTTTACTGCTGCTGTCCCAAACAGAGGTGTATATGTGAACATTGCTGAGCTCAGAATTATGGTCCATGACCAGAAGTGACATATACAGTGCCAGAAGACCTTATTCATTACAGAGACTAGTTTAGCATGTTTATGCTTTACTTGAATTAATGGCTGATGATGGCTCCCAAGGATTGCGCTGGCACCTGGGGATTGCTGGGAAGAAAATCTCTCTTTCGCTTTTGCTAAATTCTCCCTAGCAGAGAAAAAGAGAAAAGGATGCTTTGTTGGCCCTGTGCTGCTCGCCATTTCTCCCAGGCATTTTTCATTTACAGGATCCATTGCATTTTTGTTAACTTGCTCTTGTGAATGGGTTACCACAAAAAGGTATCTGTATAACTTGGAGTCTGAGAGAAAAGTTTCCTTTTTAGAGCTTTAAAATGCTTTAAAGAGTAAAGCATGCTAATTATTTCTATAGCAAAATTTAACAGCTCTTTTGGACTTGTACTGCATTAGATAAGCAACCCTCTTACACAAGAGTTTCTGAACAGTAATTTACTTAGTAGAATATATTGATGGTCTAAAAGAGCTTGTTTCCAAAATGTGTTTAAACAAATCCTTATTTAATATAAAACCACAAAAAAAATTGAAACATTGGAAGCAATTAGTGAATTTACTGAGTCGTTGAATTCTACTCCATTTTAAGTTGATCAGCTCCCTGAAATGGCCAAAGGTAGGCTTTTATATCTGTGAATCCAAAATGACTTCTGAGAAAAGCATTTTCTCTCTTAAAGGCTAGACAGAGAAAAGGAGTTGAAAAATGTAAAAATGTATAGCGTAAAAGCTGAGAGAAAAAGCTACAAATGGGATCAATCTGCCTCGCTCCTGCTGCCTTAATCCAGCACCTCAAGAATCAATGTCTCAAGTCAATCCTTCCAGATGAGGTGCTGATTGAGTTCCAGGCACTTGCCTACGAGGGAGGTTGCTTCTGAAAAAAAAAAAAAAAAAAAAAAAAAAAAAAAAACCACGCCAATCTTCTCAGAGGAGTAACTTTATCTTATGTAAAATGCTAAAAGAGCCATTTTCTGCCACGGGAAAATGTGGAGCACTGGATGTCTGTTTGCAGTGCGGGACAGAGCTCAGTATCGTCACCTCCTCAGCCAAGTCTTACTGTCTTCAGTCATACAAAATTGTGGATGATTTCACGAGAGAGTAAAAGGCAGGGTTGAGCAATGTGTCTCTGTTCTCCATCCTGGTTCATCTGACTCTTTTATCAAGGAAATACTACAAAATGCTAATTCTTAGAGATCCAGTGTCGGGGATGTTGGTAAGGTTTGTCAACTAGCAGGAAAGAAAGCAAAAAAATGCCAGGAAAAGAGCAGATATCTATCTGGTGCACTTCTAAAATATACAAGTCAGAGACTTAAGAATTGGGAACACTTTTTCCTGATTCATTAAAGCTTTCTCTTTCTGGCCATAAACAGCCATATATTTCTGGTAAACAGCCCTTTGAAAGATATATGATCATCCTGTCATTTTTCTTTTCTGCTGGTTATGCAGATCCATCTTGTGCTAGAGTACATTCCCCAGAGGCCATGGACTGTGACTATCATCTGAAAAATACTGGCATCTACAGTGAAGCCACTGGGGCCATAGTAATGCTGTCGTTCTGATATAGTACATATCTGTTAGCCCTTTCACAAGAAAAGCTGCATACGTACTAATGGAACAAACCCCAGATTTAGTTGAAGCTTTTTGATCTCTCTAGAGAGGGTGGGACAGGCTTGCAGTGGAGAATTAATCATTAGAAAGTATTTCATCTGGAGAATAACCTACATGTATCTTCATATAAAGATCAAAGTAATGCCAACACAATCTTGAGATGTGAATTGGTGTGGTCTCTGTGGAAAGGTTGGATAGATGGTGTGTGTTTAGAGACTACATAAAATAGTTGGGGTTTAATATTTAACACTAATAGATTGTGCTAAATATGCTAGGAAGGCAAACTTTACGTTGGCAAAATGCAGAGCCATTTTAGTGCAATGCCTCTCCTCATGTCCTGCCCTCTCAGTAGACCTAAAGAGACCAAACATGGACGATCAGGATATCAGGAAAGTAACTTTTTTGTGCTGCTCTCCCATGCTGACAAGGAAGATTCTCAGCTGCCATGGTTCCACTGCTGTTAGCAATTATTTGCGAAGTGCAATAACAAGTTGGTTGCTTCTTTCCTTTCTGCTTAAGTTTTGGGGTAAAAGAGTCAAGTCTATCCCCTGTCCTTTGCTGTACATATCTTCCTGGAGTGGACAAGGTACTTCAAAGCTCAGCATGGCTGAGGAAGCCTTTGGATGTCTGTATGAGGCTCCACAGAGAAATTTCTTTCATTAGCATGCCTGAAAGTAAAACAAAGGAAATCCATTCAGAGCTTTCCCCAATCCTGCTTAAAGAGCACAAAGCCTTCAAAAACCCCTATGGTTGAAAAAATGTTATGGTCGTTGCCAAGTCAGGCACTAAGAAGTTAGTAAATATTAAAATGGAGTCTTCTTTAATAATACTGTTCTTTCATGCATGTAACTTGGGACTTAACTTTCAAGTGAATAAGCAATTGAAAATGCAAAATGTTTTTATAATCGTTATCTCATTATAGTAATATGGTGCTCGAGAACTTTTCATCATGCAGTGTGTGGGATATATTTCACTTTGGGACACATGGAAAATATGACAAGAAGGATCTTGGCCAGAGGTCCCTTGGTTCACCTTAGGCAGAAGTTGTCCCAGTGCTTTGAAGCTGTTTGATGTTATAGGAGTGCTCACTCCAGAAAAATCAAGGAGTAAATTAAGAAAACTGGTTTTTTCAGAGCAAGGTTTGAATGCTTCTCAGCATTCTTTTAATAGTATATAATGCTTTATTATAGTTCTATAATATTTCTGTAAGATGTGAATCAAGTACCTGAGCCAACCTATCTTGTATCATTCTAGGCAGCCCAACTGGAGGGATCAATGTGAGGTTGGTACAGATGACCTAGGATGGATGGGAGGTCTGAGCCCTTCTGCAGTAACTGGATGAAAGGGATATCCCAGGTAGCCCAAGTGCACTTTGTAGTTACTCTGATGATTACTGTTTTGCTTCAGGAAAGGAATATGTGAATGGAAAAAGTTACTATGAACAGTTTGATTTTTTTCTTATTTAATTTAAGGAGAGCAGTTAATTATGGGATTGAGTTTTCATGAAGAAAGGACTGACTTTATCAGTTTGAATACACCTAGAGGTCTTAAACTAAGACCTTAAATATGGG
The DNA here is from genome assembly GCF_003945595.2 of Pipra filicauda. Classification (NCBI taxonomy): domain Eukaryota; kingdom Metazoa; phylum Chordata; class Aves; order Passeriformes; family Pipridae; genus Pipra; species Pipra filicauda. The sequence continues at coordinate 1,948,241 of NW_024104287.1, forward strand.
ATGCTCTTATTCACTGCAAACAAGATTTATAAAATGTCTTCTTTTTCCTTTGTTTGCCCTCATGTAATCTAAGCTGTGGTTTCAAAAGGAATCAATTTGGTAACTTGTACATACATACACGCTGTAGCCATCAAACCATCCCCATAGACTAGTGAAGATAGTCACCATGGCAGAATAAGTTAGTTTATATTTATACCCACTTTGCCTTGCTCTTGATTTTGGTGGTCTATGGATAGATAATTATATTTTCTGTTCTCTTTATGAATTTGATCATTTATGCCAACATGAACAGCATAACACTACAGAGTGGGTTTTTTTATGTTTACCAGGATGTGTTAAAAGGCATATTTGACTTTAATTTTGTAAGCTTGATAGCCATAGGCTTTACCTAACTTTCAAATTTAGACAGAGACATTTCAGGCTTTCACGGATATTAGGATTTGTTAAATTGGGTTTTTTTTCTGATATAACAGACTCCTATAGGAGTTTTACAATTCCAGACTACCCAAAATATTGGAAAACAGGGTGCAAGGACAAAAGGAGGATTCCCCTACTTCAGTATTAAAAGAATTGAGGAAACAATTTCATTTTTCTGTGCTGATATCCATGTTTTCACATGAATTCCTGCTCTTCATTTCTGTTTTCTCACAAACAAAGACCTTAATCTGTTTCAAGTAAAACCCAACACATTTAAATGAATAACAGAGAGTTTCCAGTGGTTTCATTTTGCTTTGAGTCAGGATTCAGATCAATTTCACCAGCACTGGGCAACATTGAGAAGAGCATATCCTTTGAGAATGGGAAAACATTGATTTATTTTATATGTCCAATTAGTCCCATGAATTAAGCAACTCTGTTCAGGTATGTACCACAGCACTCCTCCTTTCAAAGCTGAGGAATTTGTAAAATCTTGTAGGAACAGGGCTGTCATGAAAAAAAGTGTCCTGATTTGAGGTGATTAAAAGCCACTGGAAAGATTCCCATTGATGCTGGGGCAAGCTTGTTGCAAAGGATCACATATTTATCTTTTGACAAAAAAGAAACCTCTGGGTTTTGGTTTGGTTTGGTTGTTGTTTTGTTTTTTAACTCCAAAAAGAAACTTTTTTGTTGGGCTTCATAGTCTGTTCATTTTAAATGAAGCTGTAACTTGACTCTGCCTCTTAAGTTGCTGGAAAACATCAACATCAAACAATTAACACTGTAACAAGAGTTACACTGTAACAATTACAGTCTAACAGCATTAGGGGTGTAAAAACGTACTGCACTTTAAATATTGGGTTTTTCCATTTGGGGACAACTTGTGGGTTTTTGTCAACGTAAAAATATTCACATAGTTGCAGATCAAGCCACTCAGGCTCCTCCTTGCAAGGGTGAGGATTGCCACGCCAAGCACAAGCAATTAGCTGCACGGCGCTCGTGCGACTGGTGGCCCCATCCCCGGCTGATTGCCCAGAGCTCCACTGCTGCTCATAATGCAAATTGTATCTGGTCCCCCGGTAATCGGGATCAGCGCTGCCTTGTCCGTCCACTCGCTGCTCATGCCCCCTCCACGCTGCAATAATGGTTTTGGTGGGCAATCAGGGAAGATGCCTTCTTGACTCATCTCTCATAATAGATTGTCCTCCTCAGGCAAAATTGAATAACCCCCGACATGGCCTGAAGGCAAGCAGTACGAATTCAATAAGTCTGCAGGGTCAATGTCCTCTCATTTTTGGCAAGCAAGTAATTATTCTGCACTAACATTCAGTAATAGGAGTAGGAAACTGCTGGAGATACCTTCCCCTGTACCCAGACTAGCCACCTTAATAGGATATTCCGCTAATAAGTAATTCTGCCTCATTCTGATGCCCCTTGCCTTCAGATTCTCTTTTCATGCACATTTCATGTACGAATTCTGCAGAGGCTTTCTACCAACAGCATCTGTGGGAAAGTTTAACAACTTCACTGTCTGTTGTTTAATATTTTCCACTTTTATGGGTTACAGTTGTGCTGTCTATTTGCTTTTACTGATTTGTGAAAGATTTATTATAAACCAAATACAGCTGTTCTCTCCTTTCATAAACTGAAACTATTTTGGCAAAACCTATTTTCCACTATGAAAATAAATTTTAAATTGCTTCCCTCACCCAGCTTTCCAAGCATGAGCCTCCAGTTGTTATTTAGCATTGCAGAATAGGTGCCAGAGTGGTTGTAAGCTCACTTAAAGGAAAGAAAATACCTATTTTCAAAAATAAACAGCAGAAATGCTTTTTCTCCTTCCATCCCCCTCCTTTTCCAGCGGATTTAATATTATTATCTGCAGATCTCAAGAGTTATGAATTTGAATATAAGAACTTTGTCCAATTCAAACCATTTTTGCACTCTGATTTTGAATTTATTTTGAGGATTGCCTGCATTTTATTTAGATACTTGACCTTTACCTTAAACTAATATTATTATCAACCTTCTACTATAATTCAATATGTTTTCCATTCCTTAAAATAGCCCTCTGCTTACTCTGAAAGAGCATACATTTCACTGGACCAGTTTCCACTGGCAAAATTTGGATCAGTACAGTATTTTCTGTCATTTTGAAAGGGAATATTAAGTTCTAAATTCTTCAAGAATATTTTGGTATGGATTATAATATCCTTTCCCTTTTCCTAAACTGGAAAATTTATGATGCTTTATTTTTTAAATGAAGTAAGAAATAGAAGAATAGGAATCCTACTACTGTTGCTTCAATCTACAAAGTTTGATATTTTTCTCCTACTTGGGGATGCTTTCATTTTGTATTTTCCTAGATTTAAATGTGTCTACCGCATGGAAACTATTGCTTTAATCATTGGAAGAAAGCTTTATCTCTTATCTCTTGAAAACAACGCACATATATTAATGAAGATTTTTGTATAATGGCAGAATAAGCACTTTCTATGACTGATTGATGGTTGATTATTGTAGGGCTGTAGGTGCACATCACAATGCTTCTGGATGAGCAGCATTCATTCCCAACATGAGAAAATTGTTTTAGTCTATACTGGTTCTATTTACTAGCTGGGGCAAAACTTGGGCTAATATTACTTGTGTTCATCTGTCAGCATTGATTTAAAGTGCAAGTATAAGAAAATCTTGTGCTAAAAATAGACCCAAATTTTTGTGAAATGCTGGTCATTATCGGTGCTGCTTAGCATCTTACACTAATAGTGATTGTTTTTCCTCTCTTTGATGCTTTTAAAATGCTATTTGCAGTACAGATTCAATATGATTTAATTTTACCATTGGAATGTTCTTGTTACAGTGTTGACAACCCTGCATAAGATCCATCTTGATTTGTTTGTCTGCCAGCTTGGCTCCATAACACACTGCTTCAGCCTTTGGCTCATAGAGGATTTAGTGATTTTTTTTTTCACTAGTACAAAGTTGCCTTACTAGTGCTCCAGCCAAAGTGCCCAAGATTCATGGTGCTTGTACTGAAAGCTTACAAATGCACACACCTGATCCATGAAAAAGTTTCTTTGTGTGTCACTTCATTGCAAAAGAGGAATGATTTTCCAAGAGATCTGGATTATTGGGAACTGCAACCAAAGAGGGGTGTAATTAATGGAAATAAAGTCATGGAATCATTCTGGACTACTATGATGACTCTTTTAGCTCTGTATGTGTGTCTTGGACCCCTCTCTATGTCATACAAAAGCCATTGATTTTTTTAGGCAGAGCAAATCATTGACTTCAACTTCTGCTCAAAAACTGCTGAATAAAAACTAAATTCACAGAGTTGGTGTGGTTTTATCTTTAGTCAGTGCATAAGCATTACTGACAGTAGCAAAATACTTCTTTTATTTGAATAGAGAATAAAGAAAGTAGGCTTGTAAAAACTGTAGTTCATCATTTGTTGGCACAAAGTTTCAAGCCTTCCTGTTCACTTCTTCCAGCTGTCTTTCCTTATTTCTGTTTTTATTTAGTCCAAAATTCCTGCTGTTTCTTAAATGTGTGTTTGTACATCAAATATTAATGTCCTTTGAATTGTTTGCGTTTGCCTTTTTTGTCATATTAATGCTACTGTGAAACATTCCAGTTTTGAACCTAAAGGCAAGATGCCATTCCAGAAATCTGTTAGTGAGCCTGAGTTTTTTTATTATTTATTATTTTAAACTTTTACTATCTTTATTTATTTATTTATTTATTTGGTAACAGACAGGGTTACAAAAAGACTCAAAAGAGGAACAACCCCCCAAACTCCAAAATTCATGCATTCAAATATGAGTACAAATTCCACAAGACTTGGTTGTGAAAAAAACATCACATGCTCTGATGGACAGATACAAGGGACACAAAAAGCTGCAAGGTAAGCACCAAAGGTACCAGCAAGCCAAAAGAGCCTCATTCAAGTCAAGCATTCAAAGCCAGGTTCTCATCTCTCTCTGTCCCTCTTGTGTGGGTGCAGAGAAAAGCTACAGAGAAATGTCTGCATCAGCAACTTCCTAGCTTAAGGGGATGTTGGTCAGGAGTGTAATATTATTTTCTGGCATGGGTTTTTTCTCACATGTATTTGGGTAGTTACATAGATGGTTATTTCCCATTGATGTCAGAGATGAGGAGGTGAAAGGCAATAAAAGTGAGCTAGTTCTTCACTGAGACAGCATTCACCTTAAAGAAGTAATTGCTGAAAGATGTGTTTTTCTTAAGCTCTGCGAGTGGAAATTATATAAAAATGAAGAAAGTTAAATAGAAAAAAAAACCACTATGGCATGCATCAGGGTTGACTATCCAAACGATATTGCAAGATGGGGTAAGCATGAATGTGGGCTAAAGTCCTCACTAGGGGACAACAATTTCCTGGCTTTTTATTATTGTTTCTGTCTGACATGATATGTGTCATATGCATTTTTCCCTCTCATTTCCTATGGCTCTTTCTTTTTCTCCCTGCTTTTAGCTACTGTTTGTTTGTTTGGCTTGGGGACAAAGGGGGAATTTTTTGAGGCTTTTTTTGTAATTTTTTTTTTTTTTGTGACCAGAATTAGCATAAACAGAAGGTATAAAATACCATCTTAAGATGCAATTTTTATTTCATTTGGCTTTGCTTCCATGTCCCCCCCATTTTCTTACCACTGCTAGTGCTTTTTTATAAAGTGTTCCAGAAAACCGCAATTTGGTGTGTTTAGTGTTAAATACCTGAAGCCTTCTTAGGTTCTTTTATTATTGTTGTTCCTGTTATTATTACTGTTTCTCATTGATGTTTCTTTTTTGTACCATCATGAATCAGAGACGAGTCATGGGTCAGGAACCTGTCTGACTGCTTGCTGTACCAAGAGAGTACAAGAGTTCCTGCAGTCAAGCATTTCCAGCACCCACATGCCAGAACAGAGAAAGCAAGCAGATGCACACAGAGGAGGGAGCGCTAGGAAACAAGGATCAGCACCCTTTGCAGCGGTAAAGCAGATTGCCACAGTGATTGCTGTCAAGTAGAGCTCTGAAACAGGATTGGAGAGTTAAGGAAGTAATTTCACAGGTGTTTATGGGTAACTTTATGTGCAGCATGGTAGAAAGTATGAAGATATGTATTTCTATGCACGAGAGGAATATTAGAGTCTGGAGCTGTGTGCAGACTTGTCATGGTTTGAGACAATTTCCTGGCTCAAACCATGACAAGACTGAACAACCAAGGCAGATGTCAATCATTTGATAATGAATGGACATGGGTGGTGGTGAAGACCTCTGAAAGTGAAGAAAAATAGCTTATGTTTCACACTGCAGAGAAGATAAATGCACAAGAGAAAGCCATTGGCAGAGCAATGAGCTAGGAAAATTATCTTAGTAGCAGTACTCATCTGGGCAGATATTTGTTAGTCAAACTCGCATTTGCTTTGTCCAAGGATGTGGTTGATACTCAAGTTTCATTGTACAGGCAGATAGGGAAGTTTGCATCCTATGTATGTGTTGTAGAAAGTAGGTACAAGGCTTGAATGCAAAGAGATATCTAGGAAAATATACCCTGCTCAAAGCTAAGAGGTGGGAGATTGAAAAAAATAGGAGGGGAGAGGGTGTCTTTATGGCTTGTCATATCAGAGACAATGTCAGAACAACAAAATTAAATTTCAGTTTGGCTGGCAGCTCTGAGGCAGAAACGTAGATGTGTGTGTCAACAGCCTGGAGAGATTACATGCATTTTTTTTTTTTAAATGGAAGGATAAGATCAGCCAGTGATAGGGTGTAAAATGGAGGAAATTCAAGGATAACTTTAACTAGGCTCTCCAAAGAAAGCTGAGAAAAGGGATGAGAAAGCTCCTGACAAAAAGGACAACCAAGGGAAAACATGAAGTGAGAAAAAAAGAACCATGTGCAGAAGGATCAACTCGGGATCAGCTGAGCCAAAAGCTGAAGAATTGGTGACATCTTGCTGAGTCCAAGGTTGGGCTGGCCAACACTGACAGCTGCAATACACGAGTTTCACAACACATGTAGAAAACCACTTACCTGATGTTTATTACTCTTCAAGAATGTGCATACACTGCCAAGGAGCCAAGTTATGTGAACAGGTGATGCTAAACTCCTTGCTTTTATGGGTGGCTAAGGTCCATACTGCAGGGGCCTGTGCTAAGCAGTTTAAATCAAACTTAGTTGCTTGTGTTATGCTCTCAGCTTACTTCTGTGATTGTAATATCCTATGGCTTCCAACTGGGATGGTCAAAGAGATCAAACAGAGGTAGGTGGTTGCAACATACAATAAACCACAAGAACTGATCCTGACAAGAGTAGATAGAGTGCTATCTCCCCTATTTTATCTCAGTGGTGAATAATAATACCAAAGGAAACTAATTAAATGCCACAAAGCCCAATTATTTTCTCTATATTTGGCATCCTCCCCACATTTTTGCCTTTTCATTTCCTATCTGTACAACCTCTATCCATTTCCTCATCAATTGCTCTTCTCCATAACTGACTCATGAACAACTTATTTCATCAATCTGTTTTCACTGTATCTTTCCAAATACTGGTCTTGAACTGAGTCTAGGAATTAAACATGAGGTAAGGATGAACATTAAATACTCAGAAGTTACTGTTGAAGCTTATCTAGGCTGTCATTTTGCAATGAGATGGGCATTTAGGAATTTGGATCAGAGATGTATAGTGAAGAAGAGCATAAAACGTGATGGCAGAACTACAGAGACAGCCTTTGTTCTCCAACTCGCTGCAATGCCATGCGGTTCTTTCCACTTCCTCCTGCTGGAAACAAAGCAAGGAGGTCATCAAGCAGGAGCCATGCATTTAAACAGGTATTTTCCCCTTTTTGCAGAGACTCAGTTTCAATTGTAATGAGTGAGGTGTAGTGAGTCAGACATCTGATCCATCATACCAGGTCAAGTAACTAATTTTTTATTCCAAAACCAAACATGTTTCTGTGTGAGAGGAAAAAAATTACTCTTGCGAAACTTATTCTTAAGAGATAGCTTCCTTTTGGAGGAAGAGTAAAGTACACATGAACAATATCATAAATCTGGTAAATTCTCTTATTTTTAAAACTACACTCAGTTGAACAATGACTTTCTGTTTTCCCACTTAAGTGTGTGTTTCTTTAGAAATTTTGTGGATTCTTGTTCTACTTTAATAATTAAAATGTACCAACATTAATGGTGAAAAATAAGAAAAAAAGAAACCTGTCTTCACAGCTACATATCTAAGATATGAGACTCCCATGCAAATTCATAGTATTACAGACTTAGTTTGTGGGAAAAGGGGAGGGTTACTATATGCAACACTGTGATTAAAGCATCTGTTACTATTTTTTTTAATGTAACTGTGGTGTATCTAATGTATCTGAATGATTTCTAGTTCTCTCATATTCTCAGAAAAGCTAAAATGGGTATAATGTCCTTTAAATCTCAGCTAGATTCAGCAACACTGAAGCTGCAAGAGAAATGGTAGCTAATACAGATATTGGATAAGAGCTTATTTGGAACCTACATGGTTGGAGTGAGTGCATACAGGGCTGGGCTGAGCTTACTGAACTAAGTACATTCCTGGTGTAAACAGTGTGGACTCGACTTCACACTTTTGACTCTTAGTGACTTATGTCAGGTTATTCTCTTTCAAGTGCTGACATGAGAATAAGTTGTTCTCTAACACTGTAAAATTCCTTGACTTCTTAAAATTTGAAAATGTGAATCCAGTACAACATAAACTTAATGAGTTTAATTGTCACAAGTGGTAGAGACCTTAATTGTCACAAGTCGTGGAGAGCTCCAGTTCTGGTCACTTGCCTTTTCAGCTCTGTTCCTCTTTATAAAGAGTGGGTTTCTGTCCTGAAGTAAAATATAATATTAATAGAGTGTAAAGGGTTTTCCATAAAATCTCCCCCACTGCACCGCAAGGTATAGGTTAAGAATGTGTAAGTCTATGGAAGCATTTTCCAACTTTTGACATCTGCACTTCAATAATTTTATAAAAACAAAGCTCTGCTTGCTGAATGGTCATGCATGGGTCCAAGAGAGAAACAGTCAAAAACTCCCTCCACCAAACTTATAGGCAAGAAAGGGGGATTGTCTGTTCTCCCACACACTTCCAAGTCCTACACTACAACCGCATATTTTCTCCTTTGCTGTTTTTAAAAAGGTACTGCTTGTTGCTTTTAGTGTGACTACAGAGAGGGAGTCATAGCCTCCAATTCAGCTGTTCTGCCTGCTCCTCCATCACCAGATCCGTTGCAAGAAAGAAGGTTTGCTGTCCCTATTCATGTCTCATTCTCATGGCATAGATCTCTTTTCTCCTCCTTTACATCCTGGTGTGGTTTTTACTAGCCTGTTTGGCTTGTTTATATGACAGCTTATTCATTGGTTTGATATTTCACTGTGTGCTTTATTTATGCAGTTGCCTGTTGGAGTCGGGAAAGGATTTCCCATAATGGCAGATTGGCTGGTCAGACTGGATTTTTCAGATTCCTCATAGTAGTGGTACTAAATGTTAGTGATTAAGTATAACCTTATGTCAGATATCAATAACAGTAACCAAGGCTGGTTCAATAATATGTCTAGGGGACCCTTCCTAAAATAAATAAAACATGTGGCTCAAGCCCATACCTAAAGCTCCCAGGCTTTAGAGACTTAAAATTTAAGCCCTGTAGTCACCTTTACAGGTATTTCTTCCCCAGTCTCACTCTTGGGAATATGAAACCACAGACACACAGTGTAATACAGATATTTATATTAAAAATAAAATGAAGCATACCTTGAATATTGCCATGGAGGCAATACCAACCTCTGAATCACAATTATTATTTGCCCCACTGACAGAGACTTAGTCAGCATTTTTCATATCCATGGGACATTGTGTGCTCTTTTACTTCATCTACCACTCTTCACTTTTCACTGTGAATTTTAACAGGTTTTCACAGGAATTTTAACAGGGATGGATGTCTGATCATGCTCTTCTCCAGCCCACCAAGCCTGTGGACCCTTGGGAAGTCCCTCCCAGTGCAGTGTCCTGACTGATTTCACAGCCTGCCTGTTGCATTAGCTGGGCCTGGCAGCATCTCTTGCTGGGGATGCTGCTCCACCACTGTCCTGGCTGGCAGCAAGGGGGACAGATTTAGTCCCATGAGGAACAGTCCCATCTTGACCACACCAGTTCTGCACAGGGTTGGAGACTCATCCAGAGTAAAAGAGGGGATCAGCTGACTGAAGTAGTTTCATGACTTGTCCACGTGGGCAGCTTTTACAGGGTATGTGTCTTCTAAAAATTACTGTCCCTTTCCTGCAGGTACTGTGCCATACAGTGTTAGCTAAGTGTTGGATTTAAACAACAGAAACATGCAAATATATATAAGTTCTTTTTTGTTTGCAAAGACAAGAGCTCAATAGGTAAAAAATGACAGAATTAAATTTTCCTCTTGTGTAATATCTTTAAATATATGACCATGCATTACATTTTTTTTTTCTATGGGATTCCCATTTAGTTCATGGATTCCAGTACTAGAGTGATGAATTGTCTAAAAGCTATTTACAGTGAATCACCTTTGTTTGAATGTATCTGGTGAACTTGAAAGAATTTCGTATTTCTTGCATTCTGGAACACAACATATAAGTCAATTAAGGTAATTAAGGGAGTTTTTTGAATGCTGACTGGGATTTGTATTGAAGATATCTGTTTCTGTCTCGGTAAATTGTAGAAGGAAAGACAACTTATGGAACAGCCACTTAAAACATAGTTTGACTAAGTAATAGCCTCATAATAAGAAGAATGGCTGTAAATGAATAATACTAGAACAGGTTATTTATCATCACGACTATCACTTATTCCTTCCTTTCAGCCTTCACAGAATAATAGGAAGACTGAAAAACATTACCATACAACACATCTTTACCACTAAAATGATGGTGCTGTTTGTGTAGTTTTTAACAATATATTATATATTAGTATATATAACTAATTCAGTCTTAATTTGAGTTAATATCCTATCTGAAAGATTTTCTAAGCCTGTTTATTACTTTCCTGATAAGCAAACATATTGACAGAGGGTACTTTGTATTGTGTGTACTTTACTTATTCTAAAATAAACCTATTGTTGTGGTTTGTATAAAGCCTAAATTGTATACACACACAAACATGCAAACATAGCTCTTGAAAATGTATTAACTGCATTGGATACCTAAACAGGTATTTTCTCTGTTGGCATTATTTTGGGTACAGTGTATAGCGAGTAAAAGAAAATACCTACTTTCAGGTATCTCAAAGCAACATTATTCACTTTTCAAATAAAAACCCTGCTAGTATTCAGTATTGAAAAATGGACATTTTTACAAAACACAGCTGTATCATTCAGCATTTTCAGAAAGAACTAAAAGTGTGCTGTAGCAAAGTTGGTTGCAGCAAATTACTCTTGAAATATACAATCATGCTAAACATTTATAAATGAGCCATTGCTATGATAAGTCAGCCAAAATAAAAGAGGGATTTTTTGTTTTGTGGCAAAATCTTGCGCTTTTAAATACTTCTGCCCACTTACTTTTTGATTCTCTGAGTTAACTAATTTGCAGTGAGCCTCCAGACCTTTGCTAAAGAGTGGATGTGCAAACTTATTTATATGTCTTGACAACATCACCATCGTAAATTGCTTGAGCCATTGAAAAACAATAAACTGAACATGCTTCAAGAGGAACTAGTGTCTCTCATTGGTATTACCTTTTTTCAAGATGACAGGAGACCTCAAGAGGCCTGAGAGTTCTTGGTTGTATGAGTTTGTGACTAATAGGTGGTTTGATAGGACGAGTGCTCACTACCTAGGGAAATTGAAGCATCTTTGAGCTCGATACCCTTTGTGTCTCATTCTTTTGTAGGTTATCGTTGGGAGGCCTGCAGGGACCTCTTTTACCGTTTGCATCCACAGACAATATGCGATCAGCAAAATCTTCTTTGTTTTACTGTTGCTATTGATCTGCTGCTATTCCAGGCTATAGCTGATTTGCTTGTTAGCAGTAATTTAAAAAGGTAATCACAATTTTATAGTCTGTCCAACTCTCATATATTTATTTCTTACCTAATTAAAAGTTACAAACTTAGCAGTGAAAAGCCTACTTTTTAGCAAACGAGGGACAGTTTGTTTCCTGATTTTTCATTTCTCTCTTAATCTGAAGATTGCTCTGAGGGTAGATGGAGGCAACTGCATAGTTTACCCAGACATTTGCATTTAAGAAACCCAGGTTGTACAAGGTTGTAAATAACGTAGTGACTTACCAAAGGTACACAAGAAACTCATGCTTATGCTAAACCGAGTAATAGCTTGCGAGAGATTTTGTGCTAGCAGAGATAGCAGATAAGAGGAACACATCATTACAATCTGCCTATGTGTCTTGTACATTTTTCTTGACATCACATAAGCATGAGATAAAAAAGAGGAAGAAATATGATGGCCAAATTACATGCACTATAAATTGAATTAAGCTCATCTGAATGTCTGACTACATCCCCAGTCTTAAAACTGAGCTGGGTTTCTCACTGAATTTGTCTTTCTAATTGAGCTAAAGAGCTGTATGATTTCAGTATGATTAGAAACATACAGAAGTGAAACACATTTCAGAAAGGATATGAAGGAGTATGCTGAGAGGTTTCACACAGGTTTCACACAGATTTAACCTTTCTAAGACCCTCAGCCAACCTCAGTGTAAATGGGCAGCTGTACATGTGGGCTGAAGACTCAAAAGCAGCTTCCACTATTCATAAGCAAGACAGGAAAAAATGCAAGTTTTGTTGTTTTGTTTTTTTTTAACTCTTACCAGTCCAGTTCAGCTTGGGAGGCAAAGTTTTGTCCTGTAATTTCTGTAATTGTCTTTCATGAAATTCCAATATCTACATCCAACAGCAGTGTTTATTATTTAAAACTAACCAAAAAAATCAACCTGAGTTGCACCTGGGATTTGGTAGCACTTGTATAGCACCATGTTTTCCCAGTCCCTTAGATAATACCCTATCCTTGAACAGCTTCACAGCCCAAGCCTCTGCCTGGAAAGGCACCACTTTCAGCACCAATGGTTTGAAATAATACCACACATTTTTCTTATTTTGTATTCACTTGTATTTACTTCAAGATCTACAAAACTCCAACCTTGCTCCTCAAAACAGGCACCCCAAGAAACTCCTGTGACCACATGCTCTGGGCACACTATAAAGCTGTGGGCTCCAGATAAAAAGCTGTGGCATTGATCACTGCCTTCAGGTGATCCATGTATTTGTCTTAACTGGTCCTGTTAAAAGCTCACCAAAGTGCTGTGTTTATCCTAGATGTATTTCTCCACAGATTTACCACAAACTGCTGAAATTTTACTTGCCCAGGGGCCTGTCATAAAACATTTTGCTAGGTAGGGTTGCTAAACACTGGAAAAAAGTGATAATCTGAGTGACGTGCCTGAGCACTGTTTTACATGGCACTTGCAGTAGCCATCAGCAGATAACAAAGTCCATTGTAACATTGGTGAGACTTGAGTTACCCCAAAAATGCTGGATTATTGTATCATGTATTTACAGCTCTCTTAACATGACTGTCAGATTGAGGATTCCTGTAAGTGAATCAAAAAGCCTCCAAAAGTGGCATTTCTGCCTCTTCCGGTGGATGAGACAAGCCCAAGTGTGTTTTGGATATCCTCTGGTGGGAAGCCAGCAAACTGAAACAGTCTTGCATCCTGCTGCTGCATCTGCCCTGCAGAACCAAAGAAGAGCTGCAAAGTACACATGAGAAAAATACTGTTTCATGGCATTAAGCCAGTACATCAGGAACAACCATGAGCCCCTCTGAGCACAGCAGCAGTTAAATTAGTCCTAATTAACCCTTAGAGGGCTAGATGACAACCGTACAACCTTCTAAGGGTAATGGTCAGGGTGTTACTGCATTACCCCTGAAATAATGTAGGAGGCAGATGAGGGTTTAGGGAAGCTCATTCCCTTCCACAACAGGGATGTGGTGCTCAAGCCTCATGTTGCCACAGTCTGTAAGCTGTGGTTCACTCTCAGATCCATGTCTTTGGTTCTTGTTTGCTTCCCAAGCAGTTGCCTTTCATAGCAGATTTTCATTAATGGCCAAATCCAGATAATAATGAAATAGATATGGGTTAAAATAAGACTTGAAAATGTACAGGCCCATGGAGACTTCTTTGACTAGTTCGACCCTGACAGTCACCCTGGCAGATTTTCTGGCTCTAGAATATGTGTTTTTACAACAAAAGTAGTGAAAAAGTTTAAAAATAGATATACTCAACAAAAAAAAAAAAAAAAAAAAAAAAAAAAAAAAGACAAACAAGCATGAGTAACCACTTTTAATTACTTGCAATAGCTGTGTTATTTGTTTTCAGTCCTTATCAGTCACCTGGGACTTGTTAAGCCTATAACGAGCCACTACTAAAAGTATCTGGCAGGCACAAGAGACTTATTGGTGTCTTCCCACCTCAACTTTTTTTAAATAATTAAAATAAAGAGGGAAGAATAGTGCAAATCTACCTTTTCAATAATATTTCTCTTATTATTTTTGCCTTAAATGAAAAATTTTAGTATTTTCTTTCTTCCACATTCCTCTGACGGTATTCTCAGTTTCTTGGTACCTTTTTCTTTACTAAGTAGTATATCTGCTGGAACCTGAAGCCAGTGGAAACGCAAACTATTTCAAAAAAAGTAGTATTCAGGAAGTATGGTATGGTCTTCTGTAAGACTTCAGATATTTTTGTTAAAGTAAGATCAGAGTATTCTATTAACTGGATCCTAAGAAATTTGTGAAAATTCTGAATTTCATAAATGTTTCATTCCTGTATCAGTTTCCATCTTCACAGCCATTAACCAAATGAACAGCTTTGGCTGTTTCTGTTGACTGCTTGGGCTGCAGCCATACAAGGAATTATCTATCACTCCTCTGAAGGATTACCTTTTTTACTGCTATGTTCTGGCACTGTTTTGATGAAAAAGTGCTAATAGAGCAATTAAAATACATACAATACTGTGCTTTCATAGATTTGAGACATGCATTTCCCATTATCTCAAATTTCTAAGCAGTACATAAAGATTCAGCCACTCAGCTCTTATTAAAGTTAATGAGTGAAAGCACATGTAAGATTTTGGCAGTCTTATCCCAAATAAACTTATCCCTGGATAAATTTTATGCATGGAAGCTGCTCAGGTGTTTTTGAGACCAGGATAATCTTTGTCTTAAAAAAAAAAATAAAATATTCTTTGCCTTATATCTGATTTAATGAGATGCAACATAGCTTGCTTTAATTGCATATCTGACAGCTAATTGACTCTTCAACATAACAAGCCACAATTTCAAGTAATAGATGTTAGAACAACCTTTGATTGCCTTTTGGCCTCACTCACATCCCAAAGGACTTCTATACTCTAATGGGTAGAGCGAAGACCTCTGAGTGAAACCCTTATAGAGGACATGGGTCTACTGAGGAAAGCTCCGTGGAGGGTGGAAACTAGAAGAAGATGGAAGAGATCCATAAGAAACTGCCAGGAGTATAATCCAGCATCTGTAAATGTTCAAAGTCTAACACTACTCCAGTGAAATCAATAGGATTTTCTCGGGATGAATAATAGCCAGTTTGATGATATTATTATGCTGATTAAGAGAATAGTCCTAGGAAACAGAATCAAAAGCATTGCTTGCATCAGTCCACTGACACTGATGTTTTCAAATACAACAGCTTGTTGTATTTGAACAGCTGTGAAAAGACCTGGTAAAGCTAACAGTGTCTGGATCTTGTCAATTTAGATTATGAAATTTAAAAAAATCTTGCAGAAGGATTTTTAAAAAGAAAAGATTTTAAGAAGAAAGTACATGATATTTAAAATGGGTTTTCTCGCACCTGTTTGCAACGCTTACATACACTCTAGTCTGTATAAACCACAGGCTTTCTTGCTTGTATAACCATAAACATTTTTATTCACATTTAGGATGGCATTTTCTTCTAATTTTAAAATCCTTCACTGAATTTCATTAAATCACTTGTTGAACCTTACTCATTTACTGTCTCCGTGAAGTTCAGAGGTAGATCAGAGAAACTCCAGTTTCTGAGGAAATTTGTATTGATAGTCTGGTTTTGTGAAACCTTGTGGAGATGAACTAAAGCCACAAATGCCAGCCCACATCTAGTTCCCCCAAAGTCCAAAGAGATTCAGATCTGCCACCTAGAAAGATTCTGCTCAAAATCCAGGCTGATCTTTTATTTGTATCACACCCCATAAATGTAAATCACAATGGCAATTTCAATGTACTTAAGTTGCATATAATTGGTTCCTAAAGCTGCCTGCCACTGAAAAGAAGCATATTAAATTCAGATTTCCAAAATTCCCTATGTCCAATGCCCATTTATGTGGGGTGGGCTTTTTTTTTTGTTTCTCCCTTAGAAGCTGTGCTGATGTTGGCTTCCTTTTCAGCATAGCTAATAAAAGAAAAATTTTAGAACTCTAGGTCATTAAGCTGTCAGGAAATCTATAAAATTAATTTCTTGTTGTAAATCAGATTTAAAAAGAATTAAAATGGAAAATCTCATAATGACTCTTGAAACCTCTGAGTAGTTAAAAAAAAAAGACAAAGAAAAGAAAAAGAAAAAAGAGATAGTACAGGGAAGTATATTTTTTAGGCATCAATATGAAAACTAATGTTTTTTTGCACTCCTGTCTGAAATTTAGTAGTTATTAAAAAAAAAAGGTAAGTAATGGAGAACATTAAAACTACCAGAAAACCTTATCAGATCAAATGCTCTACATGTTTTGTAAAAGTTGTATTAATCTCATCTCACAGGAGCTGTCAGTGTTACAACTAACCCTGGAGCTGTAAAATGAGCTGTAAAATGGATTTGATTCCAGAATATTACAAGTTCTGTCATTATAGGTAAGATTAACAACAGAGCCTGATGGAGGGCTACTGTTCTTAGTGATGCAAGGATGTCTAGGGCAAGAAACAGCTTTATGATTATAGCTATCTTAGTGGAAGGGAAAGGGCAAAAGGGAGCACATTGAAATAATTACAGGTAATAGAGAGATGAATGCTCTGAGCAAGGTAGTACTGAAATAATTTAATGGGGACAGGTTATAGGAAAGGTTATGTCCAAATTAAGTTAGCTTCTTTCATACTGGAATGAAGTTATAATGTCTGTATGACTGGACGATGTGATAGAGCATTGCATAATCTGTGAGATTTATCTTCTCAGCTTTTAGCAGGATTATTGTACAGGTTCCTGTATATGTTCTGTTGTCATCTATGCCTTTGGGATGTAAATACCAAAGTACTCATGTGTGAAAACAACAGGAAGTGCATCACATGCTGGGATTTTTGAAGAAATGTTTTCTGCACAGTTTCTTTGCAGGCTGTAGACCTGTATTCTCAGCTTTGAACTGGTGCCCTCAATACAGGGGGGAATTTTGTCTTTGACTTCAGCAGCAAGGACATCTCTGTGCTGGCTCTTGGTGGGCATTGTTATGGGATCACAGGGACATTAGCTGGGGAACAGGAATGCCTCTGTTAAACAGTGGCCTCCATAATGTATGTTGCGTTCCCTAAACCCACGGTTTTGCTTCCAGTTATGCACCCATGCAGCACATTTACTGACACAACTGTGTGTTCAGCACTGCCATGAGAAAACACTGTGCAAGCAGGATGTAGCATGGCAGGATGCTTACAAGTGCCAGCTTCCATTCAGCCACTCAAGGGAAAGACTGGGACAGAGAGGGAGGTCCCCATGGTGAAATCATTTTGGGAGGAAAGCAGCAGTGAGGGCTTGAACTGGACATGGTGTGGAGGAAGCAGGACCACACAAGGTCCTCCCGAGAATGGGATCAAGAAGTGAAGGCAGTGTTTCAGAACTGTGTTTTATTTGTGTGAGCGGTGGGAAAGAACAAAGATGCAAAACAATAGAAAGCATGAAAAATATGTTTTGGGTTTTTTTCCTTTTACTGAGTGGTTTGAAAGTACAAGCCAAAGTCTGAGTTGTCATTGTATTTCTTTATTCTTATTTCTCTGGCTTCTGTTAGAGGCACACATTACAAACCTTGCAGGAAAAGAGAGCAGACAATAACGTAACTTGGCACTCTACTATTGGTTAAACAGTGCTACAACTTATGCGTGTGGATGTTTTACCAAAATTTCAATTTCTCATTTGTGCTATACCAGAAAGACAAGGGGGAGTAGGACTAAATACAGAACACTTTATTATCTCCACTTAACTGCACAAATAGCATTCATATGTTAGGTGTTTTCCTCTAATTGCATTTTTGTTTCTTCCTTCAGAAATAAAAATGCCTGAATAAAATGAAGCTGAATTTAAGAAACAATGTTTTCCTAAGAAATACAGTGTTCTTTTCCTCTTGCTGACTTTTTGCTCTCGTGTTCATCAGGGTTTATTCAGTGTGATAGCTGTGATAATGTGGTTCATTTGTCTCCATACACATATGCACTTACACATAAGCTACAACTGCAGAAACCACAAGTGTGTGGTGGAATGGAAAAATGTTTTAGCCTTAACTCCACCAGGATCAGGTCCAATGATGAAGTTTGGTTCTGCTTTTGAAGATGAAGAGATGATAGTAAATGTGAGAACATAGCCACATTCCCACTCTAAGATGCCCAGATCATAACAAGGAATCCTGAAGGGAGGTTCATCTTAGATATGTCCCTGAGCCATGGCTCTTTGAAAGAGCAAGTCACGTCCAAGCAGCTGGTATTGCCTCAAAACACAATATGGTTTCTTGAATGTAAAACAGACCTAGGCCACATTGGCATCAGTAGCCTATGTCCCTGGCTTCCATGAGTCTGGGTTAGTCTTTAAACAGCAAGTTTGTTAGTACAGAAAGCCTGTTACTCTAAAATTACTCCTTAGGGTACCACATTTCATTTTCAGTTTTCTGTAGACTGACCAACACTACAGATAGTTGGGGAAACATGGCAATGTCAGGAGTGAAACAGAGCAAGAAAAGACAATGGAAGACACAAAAATCTTCAGCTGAAGAAAAAGAATGATTTTTCACATGCATATGTTGGTTTATCACAAAGGATCAGAGAGAGAGAATATATTGGAGTTAATCTGTACCTCAAAGCAGTGACTACTGGGAACAGTTAATAACATTTTTGCTGTGACTTGTTTCTGCAGTCCATTCTAGTTGGTCTCTAGTAGCAGGGCTGTGATCTCTAAGAGCTTGCAATCATTACATCTGAGTTCAGCTTCTCAATCTGTATTGGTGTTAACAGGGATCAAGCAGCTTAAGAGCTGAGGCAGCATTTTAGAAATGAAGGAGTGTCGGATCACTGAGTGCATCCCTTGCTAGTTCTCAACAGTAAGTTGTTATGTTTTTAATTGTCAGCTGTGACACCACTGCTGCTGGAGGTTCATTATGACACTGGAATTGGAATGGACCACCAACTCAGTCCTATTTGTTGATCTGCTAGATCAACAGAAAACATCAGAATTAAGGAGAAACGTAAGAATTCTTCATGCATAGTATGTCATGCAATGTTTGAATTATTTCTCTAGCAAAATAACTCTGTGATCTCAGGTTCATAATTCTTTCTGTTAATGTAAATATATCTCATTAACAGATTGGGGGTTTGTTTCTGGCGAAGAATATTTCTCTTTGGCCATAAGAAATGCATATATCCTGATATGAGATGTGGATGAAAGACAGGAGAATAAAATTCAGTTAAATTCTAATACCATGGGTCTTTGTCAGACTGCTAACTACTTCTAGGTCCCTTCATCGCATGAGAAGCTCCAACAAGTATTAGTATGCACCAAAGGTTTTTGAGATACGGTGGAAACAGTGATGCTGCCCTGCTGTGGTAATTTACACACGGTATATGGTGTAATAGACTTTGATTATGTATACACCTAATTCCCTCCCTGTGATGGACTGTGATCTGATATACATTCATAATCCTTTTGTAATGCAGTCTGTGGTTGCTGAAGGTTAATTGATAGCATTTGACTAATAAGGTATTTTGCTATTGGAAACAGGTGGCACTCATTTGGAACAAAGGCGGTACAGAAGGATCTGAAAACAGCAAAGCAAAGATATCATTTATAATTAGATACATGATTTGAAGTGTTACCTCTGAAGTAGTCAGAGGTAACTTATTATCATAAGAGAGATAGGACATCTTCAGAAATCTAGCTGGCTTGTTTTTTTTCTGTAGACCCTTTCAAGACACAGGTTGTGTTAAGAACAACATTGTGTCAGAAACACCACCAGTGACCATAAAAATGCAGAAAAGTAGTGGTGACTAACTTAAATTCATATTAAAGAAATTAAATGAGCCCAAGTCATATACACATTACATCAATTAATTATTCTATTTCTTTTTTTCCCTACTACCCTATCAAGTATGTTGTGTATACAAATTGTAGTATTATCAGAAAAAAAAGAGCGTGTGTCCAATGAACATGTTCAGTCTGACTCTTGGATTGCTGTAGATCAAGCTAGCATTAATGTTTAAAACAACCCTATCTAAAATACAGGGAATACATAATTGTGTCTTACCACCCTCAGTATCAGTGTCTTAAACCTCTGCTTAATGTTTTAAGCTGTGAGTTTATTGTAGAATCAGGTGCACAATTAGTCTGAGGATGTGAGTATCACAGCAAAGTGATTTTTGTGTGCTAGCCAAATTAAACACTTAGTGCTTTTATTCATTGCATTAATGTTTGGTGGTGAATAATTATATGGGTATACTTCTCTTTTTGATGTCATGCTCTCAGACTCTTTAGATTTTTGTTTTTGTGATATCTTGACTATGCTTAATGTATACTGTTTAGATGACTTTAATTTAGTAATTCCTTTATTATTAGAAACATTGATACAAATGTATCACAGCATTACAGATATTTTTATGAGTGATTAATTAATAATTGATGGCTATAAACAAGTTTTTATTTTTAAACCTAAATAATAGTAATTTGAATAATTTAAAATCTTAATCCTAATTGCTACAGAGTCAGGAGACCATGCCTTTATACAAGACAAAAGGTACAAATTACAGAAGGGAGACCAATAAAATACTGGTTTTGTATTTGTGAGCATTTTGTAGCTCATTCAGAAGACCTCAGAGATTGCTTCTTGAAAATATTGCCTGTAAAACATTTTAAAGCTTCCATGTCAGTGCTTACAATTTTCTGTGTAACACCCAAAGTCTTACTTTCATAGGAAATTATTCAGTCATTCTTCAGCTGTGGTCCAAAGTTTGCGTTGGAAACAATTTTGACTTCAAATGCTGGAAAAAAAATCGCCAAAATCACTAGAGATCAATGTCTATGCACAGTCACACAACACAGACTGGCTGAAACTTTTAAGAGAGTGGTTTGGGGAGATGGGAGTTTAAGGTGGAAGATCATGGTACTGCCCCATCTCATCACTGCCAAGGGATTTCCAAAGGCTGCTGTGCTTTTGCTAGGGCCAACATGGTCTTCCCATGCCCTGAACAAAAATGCAAGAAGTGATTTTTAAGTTAAACGCCCAACACAAAAGCAATCACATCAGAAATAGAGATCTCTCAAATATATTATGCATGGACTAATTAAACTGTGGCCTGGAATTAACATGAAGAGGACTAGAGTATATCACATGCTGTGTACTATCCACAAGTGGTGTGCAAGGGCAAATATTACTAGAGTAGCAGCATGTTAATCTTATTAATTCATGCCTTATTTAACTAAGAGAAGGGCCTCTGCTCCAGAAGCAGATGCAGTACCATCAAAATGCGTGTGTATAACCAAAAAGTATCTTATGGTCACTGGGATATTAAAATTTTGACAGTTTATAGTCACATTTCTTTTAGCATTGTTGGCACCTGAGCAATTGATATTTAAGTGTTTATTAATGGGACAAGTAAAACACTCTTTGTCTTGGGGAACTAGGTTGTATACAAGATTTAGAATTCTCCACAGGAAAATGTGCAACCCTCTTGTACAACTGGCAATGTTATTGTAACGCTACTGCTGTTGTGCTGAGGGTTTTTTGGCTAGGATCTGACGTGGAACAATGGTCAGGATCCGCTGCACTAGCACAGAGCCCATTGTATCTGTGGAGTCCCTGCAACCTCAGTCCTTTGGTCTGTTTTCACAAACAGAGCCTTATCTGGATGAGCATATGATTTTTGTCCCAACAGATCAGGATGTCAGGATGGAAGAAATCTGTGCATAGGAAAAGAGACCTTATTTATGTTTGTCTACCTGTCACTGACCTTCTCTCTGCATACGCTCCAGAAATGCTTTTCAGGTGGAGCTGCGCCAGCACTGCAGCTCTCACTGAAACCAATTCCTCTTTGGTAAGGGGGTAGAGTACTGACATTTAGATAATTTGGTTTTAGATAACTTGGCCTTATCTCATTCTTTCTAGTCTGCATGATATTTTCTATTACAAGCATTCTTTTTCTCCAGATTTTGGATTGCAAGACATATCTGTAATACTCAAAGGCTTTTCAAAGCAGAAATCTGCAAACAGAGTCATTTCCTAACACCATGGGCCTCTGTAAGTAACTGAACACCTAATCACTCCAAATAAAACTAATTACTACTAAGCAATACTATACTGAAATATCACACTGTCATAAATTGATATGTAAACTTTGGTAGTGCCAACAACAGCTGCTTTATTAGAGTTATTGTGACTATCTATCAAGTCTCAATGTCTGAATGTTCCTTGTGGATCATTTTTCCCTGGTCAATTCAGTCAAAAATTTCTGTCCTAGCATGAAGGAAGTGCTTTGTTTTTAAAAAAACTTAGGAGTATTAAATTTCTTTTCCACCTGTCCAGATTTCTTCAGAGAAGTGTTTTAAGGATAGACTGTTTCAAGAGCTCTCTGGCCTTGCTGGTTCAGATAGCATAGGTAAAATGAGTGAAGAGTGTCTTGATAAACTATTGACTAGTTCTAACTCTAGAAAAAACGGACATGCTTCACTGAAAATTTAAACTTCTCTTTTGAAACATAGAAAAGTTAGGAGCTTTTGAGTGACCAGTCAGACACCTCAGTTTTGGAGGTAAAACTCATGCATTGAGGTAAAAACATTTTAATAGGATGAGAAAGGAAGGGGAAATTATAATAAAGATAAAATGATATACAAGACAAGTGATTCACAATGCTCACCACCCCTTGATTGATGTCCAGTCCATCTCCAAGCAGGAATTGGCACATCTCAGCCAACTCTCCACAGTTTCATTGTTCAGCATGGTGTTGTATGGTATGGAATATCCCTTGAGTCAGCTGGGATCAGCTGTCCTGGCTGTATCCCCTCCCAACTTCTTGTGCAACCCCAGCTGGCAGGGCAGTATGAAAAGCTTCAAAGTCCTTGATTTAGTGTAACCACTGCTCAGTAACTTAAAACATCAGTGTGTTATCAACATTATTCTCAGCCCAAATCCAAACCACAGTACAGTACCAGATATTAAGGAGAAAATTAGCTCTATCCCAGCTGAAACCAAGACACTTTTCCATTTTTTTTACTGTCCTACACTTTTTCTTTGCTTATAACAGCCAGCATGAAAAAAACGTTCCCTCCTTCTGACACTGCTTAGAAACTCTGGAGAGAGGCACTGATGACTCTGTTTCAGGTCAGTTTATTCAAATTCTCCATTAGGACTTAGAATGCACCTGTGGGTTTCCTACTTTGCTGCAGTGCAGGCTGCTGCTGCTGAGCACAACACCAAGGAAGACTTTGAGCAAATTCAGCAAGGAAATTAATTACAGACCTACTTAGGTTGAATACTGAGACCTAGATATGGCATCCAAGCACACTTTATTAATAAACTCTGCAGGAACCCTAATTTGCTTTGTCTTTGTTCTCTGCTGTTCCAGCACAAATCAAATAAATTAGCTTCAAAAGGTGGGAGATCATGTTCCCAGGTCTCCACTGACTTGGACACACAGAGTTGGATACGTGAGCTGTGAACTGGGACCACTGTCTCTACTATGCTGACTATGTCATGATGCTGAATGAGGTCTCGCTGCCTTCATCTCCTGCTTCAGTTTGTTTGACAGCCTCAGGAGCTGGTTGGTTGGTTTGTTTGTTCTTGCTTTTTAGCACTGTGCTTCTTCTAGTGAGGTAAATAACAGGGAGGCCTATGATAAATTTCACATGGCTCCAGTGTGATTGCAGAGGCCTGTGGTCAATTCTCCATCTTAAGGTATTTATTGGCACTCATTCTTGGGTAAACCAGATGTCGCTCTTAAGAGTCATCATAACCTTTCCTCCAAAAAAATACCATCACTTTCCATCCATATTGTTTCTGGTCCACCCAGGTCCATGGAAGTAATTTCAAAGACTTGCATTATTTCAGTTAAATTTTAAACTAATTTGTGTTTAAAGTTGCTATGTTCCATACTACTGCCCTGTTTCTGTCCTGAGCATTTCAAGTCTGTTAGAATCTTTTGTAAAGAGAGAAAATGTGGAGGAGAACATTGGTTTAGGCAACTAAAACTTGCAGTTTCACAAGATCAGTGGATTCTGAGGTATCCTTTTTCCAAGGTATTTTCAGGGAGCTTATAGGGTAACGTCGAGATAATGATGATGGAAATAATGCAGTTGTCAAGAATTGCAGATATGCCTGACTCTTCTCATGTTATTAGGAGATTCCTTCTTTTTTATCTCTTCTCTTTTTTTCAGTTATCTTCCCCCTGGAATATTCTTATCCAATGAATGCTCAAACATGTAATTTTAGATTGTGGGCTTTTGGTATGTGAGCATGTACTGGTGGTAGGGTTTCTGTATAATGACTTGATAAACCTGTCAGGATTTTACTAGTAATGCATAATAAATGTGGTTATTATAGAAGATATCCCTTTTCCAACAGTGGCTATTTGGTCTTTAGCAGGTTAGGAATCTTAATTCTTCTGTAATTCTCCTTCTCTCTTTTCTCCTCACCTTTTCTCTTCCTCTTCATTGATTAAGGACTTCAGTAGATTGTGGTTTCATATCTTTCAGTCTTTGGGTAAGAAAAAGCAGCGATAGTAGACATGCAGTTTCTTGTAAAAATAAATTCTATTTCTATTTGCTAAAATTATTTAAACTATACACATTGTGAATTGTTTGGAATGAAGTTCAATCTTTTAATACGACTGTTAATCCAGATTGTTTTTAAATCACATAACTTCCTCTAAAGCATCAGTCCAAACCTGTACCTCACCTTTCAGCCACCACTGTTTTCCAGAGGAAACACAATGCTGTAGAAGATTTTGGAAGCTGCCTGCACTTTCTTCCAAATGTGTCTATTGATGTGGTGGGGGAAATCAGGCAGAAAGCCCCAAGCTTTCATGCCAAAGACCTTCAATACCACAAAAGCACGCATTTTCTGGAAGCCTCTGCTACAGTAATCTTCTGAAGAGGATTATGCATTTTAAACAGCCAATTAGGTGTGATTAGGAAGAAAACCTCCAACGATCCCAATGATGAGAGGGAAGGAATGCAGGGAAACTGACAGCTGTTCATGGATGAATAAAGCACCATAAATAGTCAAGAAGTTACAAGCAAAGGGAAAAGAATGGGTCTGTAAAGGGAGAGGAAGAAATGACTGGTTTAAGGTCATAGCTTTGAACCAGCAGCAAAACCCCACTAATCTGGGTCCCAGACCAGGGCATTAAACTCCACTGTCTTCTCTGAAATTGCAGGAAAAATGCCTGCTTTGCTGGGAGATAGGAATTATTTACTACTGAGAGCTATGGGAACATTTTGAGTAACGCATGACAAATCACAAAATACATATTTTAAAAAGTTTTTCTACCTTTTAAACTATGACTTTTGTCCCATTTCATTTCCTTTATGCAGCTTGAAGTTGTGAAATACCATGCCAAGAGTCCAAAATATTGCAGCTGTTACATCTTCCCTTTTTCACTGTACAGCAACCCACATAAAGTGGTGATTCTTCCATGCCTTTTATAGCTATCACTTACCATTTGAACATTCTAATGGGAATGTGTAAGTCTGTTTATCGAGTACTACTTGAAGTTTTCATGTTAAAAGGCAACCTTTCCTTTTTTTTTCTGCTTAATTTCTGGATAGAGAACACAGCTGAAATTATGCATAGCTTCAAATGGTCCTTTGAATAATTTAACTATCTGAAGAATGGCACAATTTTTGCAATGATATAATTACAATCTTTTTCATATTGTTTGTAAAGCAGCTTGTGGTGTCTGTGTTTGATTTTGTTTGGTTTCTTTCTTCTTTTTTTTTTTTTTATTTATGGAAGCTAATTTGAGGCTGGGATAGGGACATAATTCTTCCTACTGTTGTTTGCCTGCTCTGCAAGCAGTGGAGAATGATATCTTTCAGTTTGTCTTTAAGACCTTGAATGTTTCAACTGCATGCAATATCTGTGTCTTGTGGTATTGCAAATAACCTCTATTTTCCCATTACAAAAAGAAAAAGAAAAAAAAATTGACTTTTGATTTTTAGGAGTTCACACAGAAGAGCATGATCTGGTCCAGGTGTGTAATCTCTTAGAATAAAATTTTTGCTGGAAGCCAGGATCCAGAGCTGCTTCATTTGCAACTTGCTTTAGGTTTGGGTTTTTTGCTTGTTTTTAGACAATTCATGCATCCACAATTTTTGGTGAATTTGTGGCTCCTAATTATTACCTGGATTTTGCTGTTCCTTAAAGGAAGGTGCTTGAAAACTGTGGTAACTCTGAACAAGCAGACCAAGCGAATAGAACTGTGCTAATGTGTGTTTTTCAGCAGGTTTTTCAGTGAATCATACTGAACTGCAGAAAAACCAAAAATTAGGTCCAGGAACAAGCTCATGAGTAATAAATAAATGTCTTTAATCATTGAAATTTAATTTTCAGAACGTGCCATACTGTTCACCTTTCAATTGAGAAAACTGTAATTAAATCTGTGTCTCTGAAGTCCTGGTTGACAGACATGATCCTCCGAAACCTATTCAAGATACTTTCCTTCTTCTCTTTATGAGTAAATGTAAGCTTGATTGCTAATGCAGACTTCAATGGCAAACATCTATTCCTAAATAAATCCCCCACTGGATTTCTGTTCATCTCCTCTCTGGCTACATTTCAACTTACACAATTTTATTACGTGGCACATGTATTGTAAACTGCCAGAATGAAAGTCTGAGGTTCTCCAGCTCAGACCATCACACCACATAGAGTGGGCTAACACTGAATGTAGCAAATACTCTCTTCAGCGTTTGTCCATTTTTGAGTGTTCTTTAAACAGTGAAGATACAAGTAGGATCATGGGTTTGCCTCGTCCTTTTGCGTCTCTGCAGTTAGAAGGGGCTCTCACTGGGCCTCAACTATGCAAATTTCTCAGTGTAATGTTGAAAAAGGGATCTAGTCACTTTAGTCTGCTGATTCACTGCATCCTCATCAATATTGTTTTGCCATAGTGCTGTAAATTTGGTCAAAAAGGAATTTCTTTTTATGCCATTAACCTGATGTAAGTCAGGAAACTGAACTAAACACATTCTTCTTTAGCCGCCAAGTAGGAGCCGTATCTTACCCATTCTGTTTCTATGGGTCAGCCAAGACCTAACAGTGTATGCAAAAAGATTAAACTAAATAACCTTTGCATGCTTGTGAAATAGCCATTTCACAAGGAATGGTTATATTATTTTTAATAAATAAGATTAATTTGTTATTAAGGTGACTAAATCTTACCAAGCACAAAGAATGTTCTGTTCTTCAAAAAACTAGGGTAGCAGAGGCTTGAATTTTGGCATTTGTCATTGCTGTGATGGGTTTTCTCTTTTTCTGTGTAGAACTAAAATAATAGGTATTGCACATCATTTTACAGCATTAATTTCCAACAGCATAGTCAGGAAAACATTTATGTTCTCTTACCAAACAAATGTACAAGGAAATTTATTTGAAAAGGTGCATGCCAAAAAAATAGAAAATACAGTTGGCAGAGTGCTGCACTATGCAGCAGCTACTATTTGAGATATAGATAACTAACAATTTTAATCTTGAATGAAACAACTGACTTCTGTTTCATTCCTGGCCAACAGATGAGCTCACAGTGTACACGAGTGTGGTGAACCCAAGGGATTTACAGAGCATCATAAATGCATTTTATTGTGCACTGCAATGCTGTCATCTACAGCTAGCTAACAAATAAGATAGGTTTTTAATATAATCCACCATGTCCCTGCCAGTGCTCCTTGCCTGTTACGTCATCTCGCTTTGGGCCAAGCGTTTGTTTTCCCCAGATGGCCATTGCAGAGTTGCTGACAGCTCTCCTGACTGAGAAGCTGTAGCACAGTGATCTTCCAATTCATTTAGCACTACTGACAAAGGAAAAGCTGTTGATATCCTGATGCGAAAGCACTCTATCAGGCATTACATAGCGTCTGTGTTCTCAACATGTTTGGAGCATTATAAGTCATAGCATATGCTTTCTGACATCTTTCTGCCTTTCACTGCAGTGTAGGATTTCTTGGAGTTGGAATTCAGGTGGCAGAAAAGATGTAAAAAGCCAAGTGTGATATCATCAGCAACTGGTAGCGGTCATGGAATCATAAATAATATTTTGTAGACTTGGGTCAAAAATAAATCCTCTTAAAGATGTGCGCTGCAGTTCTTGCCTCAACTTTTGCCCTCCTGAGCTGCCTGAGTTCCATAGACTTTTGAAACAGATACCAGAGCTATACCAGAGCAGAGCTATTAATGTCTAGAGAAGCCTTTTTTTCTCAGAGTGCATAAAAAAGGCTTTTCTTAGTCAATAATTATTTTCTGTCTTATCTAATTGTATCCATGGAGTATGGGTGAAGTAGGAAGTCACTAAGTGCCCTTATTTCTGTCACAGCCTCACTCCCGAGCTAGTCGGATGTGTGGGACATGCTAAATTCCCACTCCCCGTGAGAGGGTCTTGGTAGACTGTGGGACATGGTGTAAGGTTGCTCTGTCCTGTGCGTGGGATGGCTGGGGTGGCAGAAGCTGTGTCTGCCCTGGGCCTCACCTTCCTATGGGGGGCAGCTGAAGCAATTTGCTCCCTTTTATGAAAATTAAATGCAGCTGTTGGGCTCCTGGCAGCTTGTTAGTACAGCATTTACTTAGAGTCTGGATGCCTAAGCTTCAGCATTTTGCTGCCAATATTTATTTTATAACATAATTATTTTTTTAAAAACAATATGTAGTAGACAATTTTCTTTAGGGTACCACAATCAACTTTTTAAAAACTTTAAAAAAGTGCAGGGAGTTTTTTTTCTCTAATTTGTTCAGATACATGAATGTACTGATGGTGATTGTAACTAATATAAAAATGTTCTATTTGTCATCAGTTACTGGCAAATTGAGCAGGATATAACCAAGGCTATTCAGGTGCTCCACAAAAGGTCAAAGAGTCACTCTGGCACCAGCAGTGAGTGGTCCTCCCCCTGGTAATCTGCCCACCACAGTCATTAGGTAGTTTAAATTGTGTCCATCAGTGCCTGTAGCAGCTCTGAGTTAGTGCAATTATTTCATCTGTGTTATTTCAAGTGGGACGAATCTCAGTGCCTGAGTTCAAATTGGGTTTAAAACATAGAGCAAAAATGTAAAAATCAAGTAACCCTTCCACTTCCTGATTCTCCAGCTTCCAGAATACTCCCAGTTTCTCCAGCTCTCCAGCTAATGCTTCCACGGCTGAAATGGAAAGATCCTTGAAAGTTACTTTTTTTCACCCCAGAAACTGTTGTAGTGGAGCTGGCATACCTTCTAGTTGCCAGGTAAAAGAACTGGTTAACCTGTAGAATAGTTGACAGCCTCAGGTCTCTCTTCCTAATACTGCTTTTCCCTCTGCTCTTCCGAGAGTAGAGGTTTTTGTGTTAAGGTTTGTCATTTTGGAGGAAAATGGTTAAGATGATTGTAGAAGAAAACAAAACAAAATGAGATGAGGTGAACAGGGGACATTGAATTCTTGGATAACAACAGCAATAGTATTACAGTAGGGTTCAAAAAAAGATTAACTAAAAAAAATGTCTATGTCAGTGACAAAGAATGAAATGTAACCCTTTGTATCTCACTCTAGGTCTGCCTGTATCTGCTAAATATCCCACTTTTTCTGCTGTTTGGTTTTCCTTCTGTTCTGTTCCTATCATTTGTGTATTGGGACAGTCTTATTCTCTCAAATTCATCTTAAAATTGTCAGCATATTCCTGCTTTTCTCTCCAATTGTCTCTTATGGCACAGTCAAGAGGAGAATGGTTTACCATACTGATTGAATGATACAGGAGCTTCAGCATAGTTACCCAAAGGAAGCCCACAGGACAGTTGTAGAAAGGCAAATTGTAAAAAAAACGTACAATTATATATGTGTGTGTGTATATCTACAAAAGATCAAAAAGATCAAGTTCCGAAATGAAAGAGTTCAGCTGCAAACATTTTTTTTCTTTTTGCTTCCAAACTTGATTTATGAAATTGTATGAACAAACAGAACTGCTTTGTGTTGAACACGTATTTTTAGACTATGTTTCTAAAGAAACGTGTTTGTTCCTGGCATAAGCCAGCAAGTAAACAGTATACATGGCATTAAGCTCTTTATTCCAGTTGAGTGGCTGCTGCAAAATATCTCAGCAGAAGTTTTTCAGGAAAGTAGGGGAAGACATATGTATGCTTTTCCTTATTCTAATGAAGTTCCCAATTTAGAATAACAGCCCATACTTGGTTATTAATTCCTCTCACATGACACACAGCGCAATGTGGAATCTTAGCCAAGAAATTGTGGGCTTGCAATGTTACCTTGCAAAGTTGTTTCTCATGTGAGATTGAAGATGTTTCTATTCATAGCATACCTTATTAAAAGTGGAATTGTTTTGGAAGTGTAACCCTCTGGGAGCTAAAGGTTAGATTGTTTGTAATGTAAACCCTTTTATTTTACATGATGGCTTATGTAAATGAGTTTCACGGAACAGCTGAAGTATTATGTATAGCATTTGTTTTCCAAGATTGGCAGATATTACCTGAAATGTGCGACGTTACATGAACATCATCTTTTGTTCGTAAGGTTTGAATTTTGAAAAGTCTGTTGTTCCTGGGTGGTCACTGTAGAGATAGCTTCAAGCATACAAAATATAAGAAGTATGCATGAAATATGCCAGTATATTAAATTAACATCCTGCAAAAGCTCCCTTTTTAAAATCCAGATGCTTATATTGCTTTTGACAGACTCTAGGCGGTAAAGTTTTAACTTTAAAGAAGGGGCTTTCTGTTTCTGTTTTCAAGTTAAAAATAATGAAAGGAAAACACACTGAAATTCCCACATTATTAAATAAAACATTTAAGTGGCATGGGGCCAATCATTGTCACGCCATGAACAAATGCCTTACGGTAATATGTTCCATAACTGTTTGCTAAAAACTACCAATTTTAACACATTTGCACATGATTAGACACAACAAAAAGTTACTTATTGAAGTCAGTGACACAGTAGCGTTGCTTAGGCCCAAGGGGAGGGAAACCTGAACGAGTGGGGTGGTGTGAAATGGGTTCCATGCTGTGAAAACAGATCTTCAGGAGAGTCCCTCAGTGATGGACTTGGATCCCATGGCCAGGAGTTCACAGGGCTGCCCCTGCGCCGGGGGGCAGGGCTGGGTAGATGTGTAAGGGGGAAGACATGGTGATGTGACTGATGGACTCAAGAAGCAACTACCAAATGTAGTTTTGAAACACCCCTTGTTACCCAGGGACTGGGCCATCAAAAGGGTGCATTTCAAAATGGTTGGGCTGTAATGTTGTTCTTGCAAGTTCTCTTGTCATGTTCCTCTTTTTCTTGATAATCAAGGAAAGAGCTTCAAAGGTCTGTGTTTGTAGCTGCCAACCCATTAGGATGTGTTTATTTCACTGAACCTGATCATCCAGAATAAGGAATGGGTCTCTCTATTGTAATGGAATGAGTTCAGCTTTGTTACTTATGCTTTCCTGACTGAAGAAGTAGAATAGCATTTTCATAATTTCAGAATAGTTTATTCAAAGTACAGTTCTGCATAAATGTTCATTTAGATTTCAAATATTTTTGCTGAAGGAAATAACAAAATTTAGACCAGGGAATTTCTTTGTATCACTATTGTGAACCACTTCAATTTTCATTTTATTTTTCTCACACATGGCCTTTGGATTAAGAACTTGCTGATATGCTTCAGCTTTTTAGAAAGCATGGCACTTCATGTCCTCCACATTCATGTGAGAAGATTTATCAAAACTGGCCTGAATTAACTGAAGTAGGTGTAATCTCCACAAATATGTGGGAGCCAGTAAGTTAAAAAAAAAAAAAAAAAAAAAGATAAATCTGCATAGGGAAATTCTGAGTATGAGTTAATGATTACATTAGCAGAGATAATTTTTGCTTTGTGGTGTCTGCACATTTTGATTCACAAGGGAGGTTTCAGCTACTTGGGACTTTACACATCTATCAGCTATTGCAAATCTGAGAAGCCCATGGAAATATTATATGACTCTGAGACACACCCTCGAGGGTTTTGGACCCTGAAAGTTATTTATGCATTGCAACTGGGGATAAACATTTGCTTTCACAGGAGAACTTCCCAAGTCTTCCCATCATGCAGGGACTGAGCCAAATTCAGAAGATAAATACGGTTATGAAATCATTTCATAGTGACCTCTCTACCTTCAGAAGGTGATGGGGCTCTCCATCCCAGTTTCCTGACACTCCCATTGGCTGCAGTTTTCTCCCTGTCCCCAGCGTACACATTTTTCAAAGTAGTCAAAACACTGCACCCACTGAGATCCTGGGGAGCAGAGGCAGATGTGATGCCCACAGACTATGGCAAGAACAAACACAAAGTTGTAGTGCATGTTGCTTGTACCACTCAGTAAAATGAGTCACCTGCACAGTGCTGTTTGCATGGTCCCCCTCTTCACCTAACACGCTGACAGGATTTGAGACTGCCAGTTTCTCCAGTGCTCTCATGATGCATAGGATAAGGTGCCCCTGTAAACAAAATCTTCTCCCCAGTCCCCAGGGACTGATACTGAGACTGCTGCTACTGATCTCTTGCTGTGTAGGGGGAATTACATGTTCAGCAGCCATGCTCTTCTAGCCTGAGCACATACAACAAGAAAACCCACCACCAATAAAAAGTAAACAGAGCATTAAGATAAAGAAAGATTAAATGAACAGCTCTTCATAGTGCTTCACAGTTTTCTGTTCTGGGAAAAATACTGCCAGTAAGGCAGGATATGAGCAGGCAACCTGTGCTTCATCTCCTGAAACTTGAGTTAAGGGCAAATTAGGTCTTCTGTCTCTACACAACTTTTTACACCCCCTGATTTCCACCACTGTTTTATTTCCATGTGGGAAAGAGAGGTTTTGGATTCATCTGTTTCTTGGATAGCAGAGGGGTTGAGGAATCAATGTTTGATGTCAAGCATATGAATAGCAGGTGTTTGCTTTCATATCACAGCAGCCAGCCTTCATGTACAGCACTTGGCTCCTGGTGCCTCACACAGGGCAGCAGCGTTCCTCACACCGGAGCCGCACCCTGGGTTTCCATAGGGCGCCTTGTTTATACCTAGCCAGGAGGGTTTATCCTGAGGGTGTGATGATGAAGTGGAAAGGAGTGGATAATTTCCAAAACTGGGTGTGTGCAAACTCTTTCTCAGCATTTAACCTTCCCTCTTCTCTTGCTTTTGTTTCAGTTGGCAGCAGCAAGGAGGAGAAGGAGGGGTAATAAACCTAACTCCTTCCCCCTACTTGCTCCAGCACTGGACTTATTTCATAGTGCGTCACTTAAAATGAAAATATACCTCTTCCCCCACTGCCCTCATAACTAATTTGTCTCAAAAAGTCACAAAACAGGACAACAGTGTCACCGTCATCTTACAGGAAGGGAGACAGAGGCAGGGAAAGGAAAATGGTTGCCCTAAAAGCTTGCCAAACTTTCTGTTGTAATGGGACTCTTCGTCTCCTTAGTCTGGGCATGGCAAAGCACAGCAAGGCATGAATTCAGTGCTGCATTTTCTGAAAGCTGTTATGAGACACAGACCTGGTAAGTATCTTCTTTACCGTTATTTCCCACAGGTATGTATGGAACATTGAAAGCTATAAAGCTCTCCTACCACAAATGTAGCTGTACACAACACTAGCAGCTGAGGGGCACATTGAAGAAGTGGGTGTCATGAAAAAGACCTAATCAACAAAAGCAACCCTGTGTCTTTTCATTTTGTGACAACAATGATGACAGCACTGAAGTTTTTGGTATATTAAGAACAGAAAAAAAAAGGAAAATTATCTAAGAGATTACTGGAGTGAGGCATGATCCACCCTTATGAAGCTCCATCACCCAGGTGCCTAGTGACATTTTAGGAATTTTTTTTTCCAAATTTGAAGCTTGAAGTTGAGCTCCAACTTCAAGGAGGTAAATGTGAGGTAAATGCAGTGTGAGGTAAATGCAGTGTGGACAATGAGTAGAAATGCAGATTATAGTGCTATTAATGGCTTTCTGGTTAGAAAATTTGACATTGATTCAAGATCTTCCTCTACCAGTTTCCATCAATATGACCTTTGGGGTTAGCATCAAAATTGTAGCAAAGACTTGCTTGTCAGAGGTAGCTCTTAGCTATTCATGTTGCTCGTGAATATAAGAAGGAGGGGAGCAAAATCTAAGATGGAGTTATGATGGAGAAACTTCATTACAAGCTATAAACTGCATTGCTTTTATAACAAATGAAGGAAGATGCAACAGATCTTAAGTCATTTTCCTATCTTGGCACTTGTCTCATTTTGGTGTTTATTAGCATAGAGGATAAGGAGTCCTCCTAAGACAAATCAGAAAGTTCGTCTATGTTCATCATGACATTTGAGAGCCAGGTTATTCTTAGTTTTCCATGGATTAAGAGAAGAAGCATCCTTCTTCTGTTGTTCTTGGATCCTCTGCAAGGATTAGGTACTTTTAGTGGGCACATAAAGGTTTGATATGTTTGACATTTTATTCCACAGGCAGAATTTTCCCAGAAGAAGTTTAAATTTTCCTTTTTTTTTTCCTTTTTTTTAATTATAAGGAAAATTTAAGTAGTTGCCTATTACCCGTTGCTGAGTCTGAAAAAGTCTGAAGCAGAAAAGAAAGAGTCCTGAACATTTTCCTGTGACCTTCTTCAAAGACCTCTAAAGTTTAAACAACTGATGACTCAAATTATTCATGTGATCTCGAATCACCTTTGAATCAGTAGGACATCTGCTTGCCACCAAGAAGAGATGAACTGTAAGTTAAGGAAAATCTCACAGCAGTGATTGTTAACTAGTGAAAGATGGCCTTTATCCAGGATTTGCATGTGTGACTGTCATTTAGTTACTGCATGAAAAGTACAGAAAAACATGCAATCTCAAATTAGCAGGAACAGCTGGAGTCAGAGGAAGTTTCTTTTTAAGTAGCAGTACATATTTGATATATACATATATGTGTGTGAGTGTGTGTGATAGGTAGGCCTGGTGACAGGGTTGTGAGGCCTCGTCTGTGGCCTTGAATAATTTTCGCAGCTTGGAAAGACCATTAGTGTTGCATTGGAAGTGTGGATGCCCTGAAACCATCTCCCCTGCAGCCTACAGGCACAACCGCCTTTAAATACCCCAGCTTGTGCCTTTGGCTCAGAAGTATATCTGGTTCAGTACGCTTGATGCCTCTCTCTGCATTTAAATGCTTCTGAGCTTCAATTGAAGAAGTCAATAGTATTTTCAACATCATTGTAGCCTTACTGAAGTCTTCATCGTCTCTTCTGCTGTTCCCCTGCAAGAATTTCAAATGGTAGATTTCACCTTTATGGGCTATATATTAATATCTCAATGAATTGCTATTTCTATAATATGCTACAATTATTACTCCTTAGCTCATTGTCTTGATCTTAAGATAGAGCCCAGTGCTCAATAAAGCCAAATTTATTTGAAACATTTGAAGAAGTTCACCTTGATAATCTCCATCTTTCTGTGACAGCTCATTATAATGAGACCATAGATTATTATAGTGGTACTTGAAGCTTACATATTTCTTCTTCAGTTTTCCCCAAATGACTGAAGAAACACTAGCTGGTATTAGGTAACTAATCTTGATTCCCGTTTTCTTATTCATGCTGGGGAGCTGCTTAGTGTGGAAATAATTCCTGTTTTTATTAGGATTGTTTGTGAAGTTATAAATCTACAAAGCAGCATGCATTGGGAAACAAAGCTGCACTTTGTCTGATTGATATGCTCTAACGTTTCCTCTTTGACACAGTCTGGCTGTACCCTAGAACCTCTGAGGGCCATCTCATTCCAGATGTAACCCCTGACCAGCCTCCATCTCTCTGTTTAGACAAGGCTCGGATGACTTTCCCTCCCTTGTTTCCATGGGAAGGAAACACAAGTGAATTGACTGAGAGGAAGAGAGCTTTGCCATGCTCCAGCTGATCCCTCAGTCCAGGTAACTGGAGCAACATCATCACAAGAGGGTCATTTGCAGACCAGGGACAGTCCAAGTGCTCAAGGACCTCTTTACTCAAGCCTGTGAGTATTTCCTAGACTATGATGTGAGGACAGCTTACTTGTTAAAAAACCACTTCAAAACCTGGTCTTTTTAAAGGCCTCAGTTCCTAATGGCTGTCTCTCAGGTTTCAGTAGTACTGAGCTCTGAGGCGTCATTATGAGAGGGGAGTGCTCAAAACTTGTGATCAAGTTGTCTTATATTGAATACTCATAAGAAGAGGCCCATTAAACAGTGGTGGTTTTAGAAAGCTTGGCTCTGTTTCAGGCAGAACCATCCTGCTACAACCAGACACTATCAATCATGCTCCACTTTTTGGAGGACAAGTACCCTTAACCTTAGTGGTTGCTTCAGAAGAAGTTTATGAAGCTTATTTTTCTCCGGTGTTTTCTGCAATAATATCTGCCTCCTCCCTGCTTTGTGTACACAAAGCCTGTGATTACTTTGAGAGAGATTGTTGGAGAGAAGGAATTCAAGCAGGAAAATACAACATATGACCTTGATTTCCAAATGAACAGCAAAACTCCACAAATCATCTTTGAAGACAAGACTACCACTGCCTCCAGCTTGCTTGCCTGTGAGGACTGCTTCTGCTTCTTCCTCAGCTGGAAATATCTGGTTATTGGTAGATCCCAAGCTGAGGCCAAGAACTCCTTTACTGTGAAAACCCCCCACCTTCACATCCTGGTTTATTTTCTTTTAAACAGGATGAAGTGGATAAAAAAAGTGAAAAATGTAATCTCCCGTCCAGTTTGTCTTAAAAAATTGTTGCGGAATATCATTTATCTGGAAATGCTTCTGATGTAAACCAATTAGTTTGAATCTTTCTGACTGTCTTTAGTCTTGATTCTACATTTTTCAAATGATAAATGTTAATATCACAATTGTAGTCTTTTTGAGGAAAAAAAAACACCATAGGAAACTTCTTTTTTTTCCTGCAACTAGAACGTTCAAATTTCTCAATCACCTGTTCTGATCTGATATTGATTTCCTTTAGTATTTCTTCTTCCTCCTTAGGGAAATAAATCTGTTTCTGGTATCTATCAGCCATTCTTCCCTTTGATAAAAAGAATTCATATAATTCTTAAGTAATGCTAAATCTTCTGTCAACAAATTAGTCTTGTCATCAGCCATAAGGGGCCTCATGATCTTCTTGGTGACCTCTTGCTTCTAAAAAACTTGAGAAAACAAATCCATGCATAATAACTCCTAGCTATTCCTGTAATGTTTTTACTTTTGTTTACAACTTTTTATGATATTTTGGAGCAAATTGGCTAATTTATTTTTTTTTAAACAAAATTGGAAACTTTATAAAATATCCTGTTTGTGGGTATGATGGCAGGGCTTTATGACAGCAAATGAATATATGTGTAAGGTTAATTCAATATCTGCAGGTTAATTCAGTAAAATCAATAATTTAATGGCTAGAGCACTCATTGGAGATCTATGGGTGTATGACTCATGGGATCAAGTTTCTCTGTCCCATTCCAAATGCCAAATCACTAGATTGTATGATCAGTCTATCTTTATCTAGTCAAATAATTATTTATCCAGTGTTCTTCACCGATAAAGAGAAATTTTTAATCTTCACATGATTAAAAAGGTTTTAAAACTTTCTAATGTAAAATGGTTCCATTGAAAAATGTATCTTTTTTCCAGTCTCCCCCACCCCATAACATTACTGAATGTTTTGCTGTTTACATTTAGTAGGCTCAGGATTTTGGTTTTATTGTTTAAAATCTGGCAAGTTGCTTTGCATGGCTGGAGGCATAAACATGAAGTACAGGGTCTGTGACTAAAGTCAAAGTCCATTACAGTGCTATACTGTACTTAAAAAATGTGTTCCCTTATCAGCTTTAATGGTGTTTTTCTTTTTTCCCTCTGATTTCATATAAACCGAACTGCTACTTCACACACTCTTCAAACTCTGAGGTATTTAAAACGTGATCTTTTTGCATATGGTAATTTCCTTTCTATTTTTAATTATTTTTAACATTATTTGTCATTTTTCACCAATGCATTTTCCATGAAGAAGTACTCTTTGCTTCTAGTTAACATTTAACTGGAACTGTCATACCTAATGCCTTAGTAATCTCTGAATGCACCGTGTTCGCCTGAAGCTGCTTAAACTCAGCCCTTATGCTGTTGTCAGGCTTTCCAGATTTTCAGTGGTGTGGGTTTGCAGATTTAGCTCTTCATCTCCAATATGTGTCCAGCTGATTCTTAAAAACTCTGTCAAAAACTGCTATCATTTCACAAATTATAAAGGAAAACACAGCTCTATACCATGTGCTCAAAGCTATTGCTTGATTTATTTCTTCCACTTAATATGCCCCAGATTATATCCAGCACTTGAATACTCCCATTTCTACTTGGCTTTCTGTCTCTTTTCAAAACAATATTAGTTTATCATTGCCTCCTGCACAGTTCCATCTACCATCTTACTTCTTTTAACTCGGGTTTTGAACCTTGGTAATTGTAACCAGCTGGTAATGTCTCCTGGGGTTCCTGCCTCTGTAAATTTTACTTCCATTTAGAACCTGACACATTCTCCACCTTGCCCACTCTCCGAAGAGCAGAAATTTGAAAGGGGTGGGACAGGAGAGTAACTACTGCACTGTCTCTTGAACTGGAAGTTCCCATGCTCATAATTAAGTGCAAAGCAATTGTATTGTGTGATCTGTATACAGTATCAGACACAGGCCAGAACAAAATTTTCTTGTTAGACATTTCCTCCTTTATGCAGTCACCATATTGGCAGGTTTAGTTTTTCTGAGTTTTGCCCCAAACAAACAAAAGGCTTCTGTTGGTGTAAGGCGAACACATTGTCTCTTTTATTTTGTGTTCTTTAATGGGATTTCCTCTGGTGAAAATCAAACTGGTTTCCATGTGATAGCACTTCTGAAAACTGATAATTTGCCTTGATTCTGATAAACAGAATTTACAAATTTCTGTTGTTTCTGCATCTTTTGCTCACTTGAAAACTACTCTAGGGTACAGGAGTATTGTCAGCATCATATTGAGTATACAGAACCAATTACCTGCCAATCTGTATGTTATACCTCTTGTGCTTTTTTTATATCTAACTATGAACTTCAACCATTTTTTTTTCTCTTGTAAGTAAATAAATGGCACAAAGCAGGAGTTAAAGAGCTGCGAATTTTATTTTTAATAGTATTGCCCATGTTGATATAAGGCTTGTGTAATCATAGATCCACCAAGCAACTGGCTAGTACGGAAGCACAATTTCATAGTCTTGTCACTTAAAAAAAAAAATCATTAAATTTAGAATCTGTGAACTTAGAATATAATGTTTCAGACATATTTGAAAGTGTGCATTAGTTATAGCCAATAAATGTAAAACGTTAATCCTGTCTGATTAACTTTGTCCATATGGGAAAACTTTTATATTAAACACTTGTCTTTTCCCCCTGTGATTCCTGGCTGTGATGTCATAAGTATGAATTATGAGCTGGACAAGGCAGGGAATTTAGATCAGGAATTTAAATTATCTGAAGAAATTTTTCTTCTATTTATCTTTTTTATTCACCCGGGAGAATACGCCCCATGATCTCAGGCAACTCAGGCAGAAGCGGGAATGCAACCAGGTACAGGAAATCTGCTGTGGACTGGGCTCTACATAGCAGAAAAGACCAAGATACAGTGCTTGCCCCATGAATGAAGAAGGATGTCTATGCCTAAAACATGAGTACAGCCTGCAGAGCTGGTAGTACTCGGATGGGCTCTTGCCTTCCTGTTCCCTCCAAGTTTCCTGAGCATATGAGCAAATTAAAACTGGCGGTTTTGCCAGTGGGAGGAGAGGCGTTTTCCAAGCTCATAGTGGGTTTTTTATGGAAGAAG
Organism: Pipra filicauda; assembly: GCF_003945595.2. Lineage (NCBI taxonomy): Eukaryota > Metazoa > Chordata > Aves > Passeriformes > Pipridae > Pipra > Pipra filicauda. Next base: position 1,988,002 of record NW_024104287.1, read on the forward strand.
CTTTCCCCAGTGCAGGAGCTTTCACCAAGCAGATCAGATTGCTCACTGTTACAGGCACGAGAGAGCTGTGGGCTTGTTTCCAAAGGGGTTTGATGGCCAGTACGGATAAGGCAGCACCTGCTCAGGCATAACTCACCTGGAGGTAGGTTGGACATCATGCTGGGACTGGATATATATGGAGGGTATATATGATTCAGGTGATGCACCAGGAAGATCATCTAGGCATAGATGTAGCGAAATCTGAGCCATCAGAAATCAATTTGCCAAATAAAACCCTCTGGAAGAGGTGAGTACTCCATGAACACAAAACAGTGTTGTTCTCGTCTAGTCTAGATGGTAATTACACTTTGTAAGGCTAAAATGTATCAAGAATCCCACTGAAGGTCCAGTAGTGTTTACAGTTGCCAAGTTTATTGACTAAAAACACTGATTGCTATCTCCAGTGCTACCAAGCCACTTGGGGTCTCCAGTCAAATCATTACAGACAAGGAGCACAATGATCACAAGCACTTGGCAGATTCCGGTTGGAGAAGGGGCATTTTCCCCTTCTTTTTGAACTGATTAGCCTTAAATCTGATTAGCTTGGGTATGGACCTGAGGAGCTCAGTTTCTGTCTCATCTACAACAGAGGTGGGTTCTATGAACATGTTTTCAGAAAAATAATATTTTGAAACCATATGAATGTTTACATAGAACAAAAGGAAAGGGTGCAAACATTGTAAAGGGAGTTGGTAACTCCTTTGCTTCTGCTTTTTAGAAGGCTGTGCTTGGATTTTGCAGAATTTGCACTGCTCTGATTATGCTTTAATATTTCAGTGTAGGGAAAATAACTCTGATGTAGAAATGCAGCATTCAAGTGCTCTTTCTTCAATGTACACGTACACACATATATATGTATAAAAAAAAGGAAACCTTACTTTTCATTAAGGGAAAAGATATTCTTGGCAACTTAAATTGGAAGGTTATGGGGGGAAAATAGCTCTCTTTAAGAAAAGTAAGTAAAGTAGGTGCAGGTAGTGACTTTAAATTGGACATTAAACTAATCCAGGGCTATACTTTAATAAAGGCTAGTGCTGGGAATTCTTATGGATTTTCTAGCTCATTGCTGGGATGATAGAGAAATACAATAAATGTTCTATTACTTACACAAGCTGCTGGTTTTCAGAAAATTAGTCACCAGTGACCTTTTACCCTTTGTCTTGCTCTCTTTCTCAGTAACAGTACCTGATCAGAATCAAATGCAGCCCTGCTGTATGATGGCATCCCTCCAGGCTGCACAGGGCATCACTATGAGTATGACTTTTAACATAGCACAAGATCAGCTTATTTTTCTCATTGTGTAACTGTAATATGGGGGGGTGGGGGTGGGGGCAGGAGGGGAGAGGGAAGGGGCAGAGGAAGAAAATAATCTTTTCATTGTCGGCTGTTCTTTCTAACCATAGAATTAAAAACAGGCACAATTCTAAATTTCTTACGAAGGAGAGAAGACCAAACCATAAAACATAACCAATCAAACTGCTCAGAATTAAATTTTGAGAACTGCAATGTGACTTGATGATATTCCCAACCTCACAAAGTATACCCTTTGTGTTTGGTTGATATTTTCTCTTTGCCATGAGTATCAAAATGTGATGTTTATATTCTTTACAATGAGGCACAGATTTTGCTGAGGGGGAGGGGACTATATTACTCGGTGAATACCAGCCCTTTGGTTGAATTATATTGATTAGTTTTCCAGTTAGCACTGAGACCTCCTTCTGACCCTATTTTCAGGGTCAGTAGATCATAATGCAGAAGCACTAAGAGACCAGCATCCCTCCCCACATTGCTTCTTGAAGAGTGTTTGGACCAGAAAATCATCATTTTATAGATACAGATATATAAATATATATATATAATGTGTGTGTATATAGAATCTATATATGTACAAAAAGAGTGGGGTTGGACTCTGCTCTGTAAATGCAGGTATAAGTTATACATCAATCAGAATAACATTTTGCTGTGGAAAGGAAATATATCCAGCCTCTACTAAACAGTTTTAAAACTGAATTTTGTCATAAGTTGTTGGGGTTTCTGAAATAGAAGAATACCTCATGATTCAGCACAGTAAGGACAGATGTGAAAGAGGAACATGCATTTTTATTTGAAATAGAATTATTTTTGTGAGATCTTAAATCTGAGAGATCTCAGACATGAACATGTAAAACAAAGATCTACAAGCTTGGCCCTGTTATAGGCACTCTGAGGATGTTCAATGAGCAATCTGTTGACTTCCATCTTGTATTGTATGTCAACCATACATACCTCTAATTAAACAAGAAATCATTTGTCAAAACTTGCTGGACTTTTCGTATCCAACATGTTCCATGGCAGGTGTATAACAGACAAAGAACAAGGACAACACGAAATACCTAAAGAATGCTTTTAGTTGCTATTTTTAATTGCTATTTGAAGCTTATATTTGAAATCCTTGGTCCTGTAAAAGGATAAGGACTGGAGTCAAGGACTCAAATATCCTCACCCTAACACCAGGATCTCGCAGAATGCTTTTGAACTCTGGTGTTCCCCAAGCATGCTGTAACTGTAGGAGATCGTGCTACTGCCCCGGTAAGAGCCAGTCTGCTCTTATCATATTAAGAAAAACGAGCTTGACTTCTACCAGCTGCTGCCTCTGATTTTCTCTATTTCCTTAATCGAACTACAGACTGCAAGGAGCTAATTAATATGTTCCATGTTAATCATGAAATCACCATCTGGGGAAATACAGGACTGGAAATAACTCTGGTGGGAAAAAAGTGAGGCAAGGTGTTAGAGGCGCCAGAGGCCCTACACTGCAGCCCCTCAGCAGACATCATATGGACAACACTTTGCCTGCAGCTCTTTCATTGGAAATTCTTTCTTAGGGTTATCCATGTTTTGGTCCTGAGGCATCTGATAAAATCAGCTTCCCAACTATTGTTGGGAAAGGTTCAACAAGTCTTTTGGAGAACATAGAGGCCTGCCCTCTGCTTCATATATTCCTGATTATTCCTGATTTTTGTAAATCTGGACATAGTACGTAGAAAATAATTAGTGAATAGATACTGTTCTTACATGGGCTTTTTAGTTGTGTTCAGATTTTAGTATGGTCCAGCAGAGATGGCAAAGAGAGTATCCTCGTGCTCTCTACTTCCTTATCTCTTATTTTGACAGGCCTAAGGTCTGATTTTCCAGCGTGATATGGAGCTCTTAGATCTGAAATTGAGACACGATGCCTTACTTATTTCTCATAACAATATGTCACAGGGTTTCAGCATCCTGGTTTATGAACGTAAGACATTCATAAATCCACCCTTAAATGACAAAGATTATCTTCTCTACTTGTTTCCCTGATGAAACAAAGGCAACTTCTTTTTCCTACTAGTATCTTAACATACCTGGTTTCTTCAGGAAGATTTTCTAGGATTCCTAAAGTTTCCTAGTAATGGCTAAACAATTGCCATTGTGCCCTCCTTGCACCTGCATGCCAATCAGATTAAATAACTTCCAGGGAGGGTCAGATTCCTAACAGAAGTGAGCTGACTCCAAAGGACTTGTGTGCTGGAGTGAGCAGCTGGTCCTTCTCCAAATATTCTGGAGCACAGGTATCATCGAGCAGGCTGTTATTACATACAGCATGTGCAACGTCAGTGTTGAAAACAGGCAAACAGCTGCTATGTGGATAAGAGTGACTTATCAGCAGTTGAAACGAAGCCGTTGAAACTGCTTCATTTCTTAACCAGATAGTATTTGAGGGACCCTTCAATTGCATGATGGTCAATAGCCTGTAGTGTGTCACAGAGTGCATTCGTATGGCTGTAGTCGCACACAAAAATGGTATGATTTTCTGATGTGTTCCTCTGCTGCAAATATGCCCTTTTAGTACTTAAAGGGGTCTTATAAAAAAGAGGGAGACTTATAAAAAAGAGGGACTTTTTACACTGGAAGATGACAAGGGTGAACAATTCTAACCTAAAAGAAAGGAGATTTAAATTAGAGGTTAGGAAGATATTCTTCCCTGCGAGGGTGGTGAGACTCTGAAACAGGTTGCCCAAAGAAGCTGTAGATCCCTGGAAATATTCAATGCCAGGCTGGATAGGGCTTTGAGCAACCTGGTCTAGTGGAAGGTGTCCCTGCCCTCGGCAAGGGAGTTGAAACTAGGTGATCTTTAATGTCCCTTCCAACCCGCCATTCTATGAAATATTATTGAAAATGTAGATGAAATTACCCTTTTTGCCTCCATGTCTGTTAGCAGATTGTCTAAGCCTGTCCTTGGTGTGTTGGTTGAATTTGTTCAAAAAATTTTCATTTATCATCTCACTCTCTGAGTGTTTTTTTCTTTCTTTCTTTTCCTGTCAGGGGCTTATAAACCATTTGACTAACTGGTAATTCAATTGCTATCAAGTAGTGACCCCTTTGGAGGAAGATGAGTGGCCCTGACACAGAGTTGTGCTGGTTGAGCTATGCCCACAGCTGGCACAGCTGGGTAGGTGCTTCTGCACTGGAACATGTGAAATTCGAAATTCACGTGAAGCTCACCTAACAAAAAAGACAAGGCAGACGATCAGCTTAATAGGCAACTAAATAAGCGAAGCAAGTGGTGTTTCTTACCCTACTTCAGGTATATTATCTCATTTCATTTCATTGTCCTTTCATGTTCCTTCCTGGAGCTTTGGATAAGTTTGCTAATAATTTATCTTAAAACTTAACATTGCTTCATTTTTTCTGTTTCAGCAAAAAATATTCTTTATTAAGGGCCATGTTAATAAAACTGTAAAGAAGGAATGTTTCTAACACTGAATTATGAAAAGGGCAAAATATTATTTTCTCCTTTAAAGAAAAATGCATTTTATTTTCTTTTGCCTCACATCACCTCAGAAAAATTGACTGAGAGGGTAATATCCAGTCTACTCTTTTTCTTTTGCCATACCTCTTTTCCACACTTACACAGGGCAGTTACAATAAATTTGATAAATTGGAATAAGTCTAGGAAGAATGTGCCCGTCAGTAACAGGAGGAAGGTGTAAGCAACTTAAAGCAGCCACTCTAGCTCTATTTTTAAATGGTATATCCTCTATATAATGCACTATCCCTCATCTATCCTTACCTAGGCAACTGCAGATCAGGACTCTCAACAGCATCCTGCCACAGCTGTAAAACAAAAAATTAGGCCCAATAACATATTCTTTCTGGTATCTCTTCTCTTCACAGAAGATAATCCAGAGCAGAATACTGGATGTTTCAGTTGCCTGTTTGGAGGGGTCCTTCCTACTCCAGCATTTGTCCCAAAGACTCAGGCTCTCTGGGCAGAAATTGACCTTTTTGATGAATCTTCATGCTGTGGAGATTTAGTATGAAGAGTTTCATTTCTACTATTTACCCTACAGCATTTTATTGTGTTAGTTTAATTACTGGAATTTAATTATTGCTATCTGAAAGAGTGAGTATAGTTGCTCCTGTGTGAGAAAAAGCTCCTTGTCATAAATTCTGAGTAACAACAACTCTCTTCACCTTTCTCTCTCCTCTAACTCTGTAGATAGTAGACTGGCAATTATGATTATTTAGGACCTAAGCTTGAAAACCCTTAATCATGTGGATATTCATTGCTCCCATGGTCTACCTATTTCATTGATTGTGCTAGTTTATTTTTTGTAGGATCAAGTGAACAACTACAAAACAAGTAAAAACCACAGAAAAATGACAGTCAATTTAGAGCACAGAGAAGCGCTTACATCTCACACCTTGTGGCACTTATCCCAAGTAAGAGATATAATCATTAAAAAGGGTTAGTCCTTGCACAGCCTGAAATAAGTATCTTTTTTTACTTCAGAGGTATTTTGTGATATGCCTCACATTGACTCATTTGCTGAACATTTTGCTGGCGAGTGTCATGGGGATGGATCCTGCCAGCAGTAGTACAGGTGGGGATTGCTGCAGTCACCCAGGAAATTTGTTAAGTCAGTTGGCCTTATAAAACATGGGATTGGGCTCCTGCTGCTTGAATCCTGCTAGTGACTTGTTTTAATTTTTTACCTGGGAGTCATCATCCCCTCTAGCAGAGGCACTTGTGTGGTCCTCCATATCAGCAAGATGACTGTTTTGGTTCTGCTTGACCCTTTTGGAGAGGATGGAAAACCCAGGCACCTCTGGAGGATAGAGCCAGTAGAGGCTGGGCTGGGCGGAGCCAACGTTCTGCCAAATCCCATCCAAGCCTAAGGTAGAGGAAGGGCTTCCTCCCCATCAGTGCTTCTTCTGGCAGAGGGAGAGTGGGTACAGGGCACCACACACATGAGGTGATCTCCTGCACCCTTCTCGGCACTACCCTTGGGCCAGTGGGAAAGGCAAGGACCTCTCTTGGGCATGCAGGCAGTTCCAGCCAGGAATGCCATGGCTCTGGCTCCTGCTTTGCAGGAGGAAGGGGCCTGGCTGGTGGCCCAAGGGGGGGTTGTGGGGCCACCAGCTCAGTGTCCTTCTTTGTGCAAGATGAATTAAACCAGGTAGCACATGGGCATGTAAACCAAGCAGAATTAGAAATGGGTCCTGGCCAGAAAAATATGGTTTTGAGCCTAAATCACAAACCAAACTTTCCCAATGGGAATGTTTAGATTCAGGGCCATCTTTTAAAATAAATAATGAATAAATAAGGTCCCATATAGATTTCTAACTATGTCACTTTATTAACGCTATAGATTTTTCAAACACGGAGGGGCTGTAAGAATTGCATATACATTTCATTAGTAGGGAATTTATGACTACAAGATTGCACTTAAGGTTTGCACTAACGCTTTAGGCACCCTTTTGACCCAGTCCCTTTACTATATTCTGCCCCAATATTATTTTTCATAAGTCAGGAAACGTTTTCCATATGTTTTGTAGCATTATCCAAAGGGAGTTTGCAGCTGTACTGTTCATACTTTATCATGTTCGTACTGACTGAAGTGCAGACCCCTCCTAGTGACAGTACCCATCTGAAAGATCATAACAACGCATTTTTGGCACATTATTGTTCTACTTTTGTGTCAAGCCTCCCCAACAGAACAAAATTGTTTCACAGTTTTTATTAAAATTTACTATAAATGAACAGCTGAAAAAATAAACAGAAAAGTCTGTGTGTATCTTATTTACTGTCATCACAAAAAGAATATCTCTGCTGGAACATTATAACATAACCTAACAGCCAAAACTAACTTACAGAAATAAGCAGAGACATTAGAAAGGTTGAAGGCCAGGAGAGTTCATTATTTTCAGTAAGCTTAAAAGGCAACAAATGGGGTGGGGGAAAAGAAAAAAAAAAAGGCAGAAGGAAAGTTATGAAGGTACGTGGGAGGAGTGGAGCTGCAGGAGGGGAAAACTGAACCAGGAACCTATGTGGCACAAGGGAAAAAATCGGATAAATGCACCAATATTTTAGCTACCATGTCTTCCTGCAGCAAAGAAAAGTCGCTATGTTAGGGTTTCCTTTGGAAAAATAAATATATTGACTTGAAAAGCCCTAAATAAAAACCCATCTGTGAGTTATTTGAGCCGACTGTGGCACTGCACTGTTGGTTTGCAATATCTGAGCTCTGATATCATAAGTTATTCTGTAGGGGCATGAGTTTGCTCCTGCAGGATGACTTTCAGAAACTTTGTTTGGACTTAAAATGTAGGTTTTTTGGGAAATTTTTTACTGATGTGCCATGGTCCAAGTCAAGATGTGGCGTAGGAAGCTGCAATTTTGCTGACGGCTTCTTTGCCTCCATGTGCTCGATGCTTTCACCAGATCTGAATTTGATCTCCTTGATATGCTTCAGCGGAAAGAGGTTTCTAATCGTAACTGGAAGCAGATATAGCCAAAGAATCAGTTTTAGTAAATCCCACTGAACTCTGGAATGGCAGAGACACAGTATAAATGCTCCCCGTGAGTCTGCTAATGAAATGCCTGGCAAAGCCAAAAAGGGCAAAGAAAAAAATAGAAATCACAGCTGCAATATCAGCTTGAATAATAGAGCTAGAAACTGGAGAGTAATAAAAGATGAGCAAGAGGTCAGAAATAACACAATATGAAGGCAAAAGGAAGGACAAGAATGCTTTCCAAAAAGTGAGGCAGAGAAGAAAGAAAAAGAGGTCTGGGTCCTATGAAGTGCTAACATAAAATGATTTAAAAGAGGAAAACTAAAAAATACTCTAAAGGCAAAAGTTAATTAGTTACATGAATTTCATGAACTGTAATATTTAACCCATCTCAGCTTCATGTTGGGATTATTCTCCGTAGAATCTGTACTAGAGTTGAGATCCTCAACATCAAGTCCTTAAAATGAGCTGAAGAGACACCTAACTTCTATGTGATACCAATTACTATTTTAAAGGCTCATCCACCTCTTCTTTTTTCCTTTTTTTTTTCGATTCTCCTGTTTGGGAATTTTGGCATACAACTTCTGATTTAATTGAGTCTTAATCTCTTTGCTGAGAAATAATTGGTGAAGTTCATTTTAGGGGTTTTATTCATCACTGAATGTACAGGCAAAGGAGCAGGTACTCCCATTCCCACCCCTAGGCTGATGAGAATGGGAAGGAGCCAAGGGGCACCCACCCAGCAGAGGGCTCTTGGAAGTACAAATGGTGGGAAAGGCACTGCACTAGCTGGCACTGACTGAGGCTGGTTTCCTCCATGAGATTCCTCTGCATAAAGGCAAATTAATCAGACTTTCTGTGAGACAACTGCATTCCATTCAAAATGCACATTTTTCTACATTTCAAAGATGAAAATAATGTTCTCTACAAGTCTTCCAGGGGATGACTTGAGTTACCTAGATTTTGGTCCTTCCTGTCATCTGTGCTTCTAAGCACTAAATCAGGCATCAGTTGCTGAGGTTTAGTATTTGCATAAAGACTTGTAATATATTCCTGTAAAAGCATGTTCCAGACAAAGTAAAAAGAAAACTCCTTTATTTAACAATTTGAAGCTACAGTGGTAATTATTTACTCTAAGTAAGCATGGTCTTGATTTTCTCCCTCAAAAATTAAAATTATATTCCCGGTGATGGGAATGAGCATTGTTGAAAAAAAAAGTTAGGTACTGGATTGTATTTCATTTTATGTGATGAGCTCATCAATTCTTCATATTTAATCTACAATTATAGTTCAATTTTTGGTGTTTGGGAAAAACATAGAAAAAAGCATAGAACTTAAGGTTTTAATGTTAATTTAAACTTACAATCAGAAATTTAAGGGAAATTTTTACTGGAACATTCACTTTTTTAATGGGAATACACTGATGGAGGCCTTTACAGAGAAGAATGAAAGAAAGCACTTTTAAAGAGCTAGAAACCTTCTGGGCTTGAGGCATAAAATTAAAAGAAATACAAAATATTTTATAAACATGAATATTGAAATATATACTTTCGAATACTGTCTAAATGTGATTGCTATTAAAACATGTTTTAGCATTAAAAAATGACAGATTTTAAACCAAATTTAAAATTCCACCCACAGATACCTGCAACATAAGCAGAATGTATAGGCACATGTCAGCTGGACAATCCTCTACGTGTCACAGTTCAAAATATCCAAAGTACAGCCAGGCTGCTACATAAACATATTCATGCACTTACATACAAACATATGCCATGGCCATGGCCTGGCTGTGTCCAGGGAGGACAGGAGTGGTCCCACACTGTCCTGCTTCATGTGCAGCCCAGAAGTCAGGTCTGCTGTTTTTTGCTGCTCTGTGGGCCCTTGAAATATTGGGTATCTTCTGCTGATGCACTAGTTTGCATTTCCCTGTTTAAACACAAGTGTTTTCACACGTTCTCAACAGGACTGGCTGTACAGCCCTACTCGCATGCTGCCTGTTACCTGCCTGTACCTCTGTGCAAATTAAAAACCAGTCATGACATATTGGCTGACAATATTATCTCCTTAGCCTTGGGGAAACCACCGGAGAAGGAAAATAGGTTAAACCAGGAGTATTTTATTAAGGTAGCTATTCCTGGAAACAGTGGGGTAGGAGTGCTCCTGGTGCAGGTAAATACCATATCATTCCAGAACAGAGATGAAGACAAAACCTGGGAAGTGACTGTTTTGGGTAACAGTAGCTGACAGGAGTTTTACAGTGTATTAACCATCCTTTTCCACAGGGAATGTAATATTCTTTTGCCCCTCATTGCGAATGTATTTTCTTTTAATCCTAGACAGCTACAAACATACATTTAGGGGAAAGCCACTAATTATTTTAAGGTAGACAAGATTTGCCCTTTAGGTATTTTTGTGTACTCTTTATGAGCCCTCTTGACATTTAATTAGTGCAAATTACCATGTCTTTGTACTGGATAGGTAAGGCAAATGTTTGATACATAGACTATAAAGTGTATGAAGCTTTACTTTTCTCATCTAGCATGCTTTGCACCTGGAAATTTGTGATTGGTCTTTTCTTTTCTCCAGGTTTGTTTTTTTTGTGATAGTGAGAACTGATCTAGAAAAGCTTATTTCTGTTTTATGTGGCATAACTGCAAACCTCATAGGTGCAAAGCCAAGTTACCACACATGCTTAGTGTCTGTTCTGCCCTATGTTAATAAAGTTACCCTGTGCTTTTCTCTCTCAGTATGAATGTTTGCACATATAAAAATGTTAACATATCTATAAAATACAGATACATCGTAGGCAATTCTGAATGCTATAAAATTTGAAGTCTCAATAAAGTGCTTTAAAATCAAATCATGATGCCTTTCAGGAAGCTTTGCCAAACCAGGTCCTGGTAATTTTATTCCCCCTAATATTAACCATGCGACTTCCAGTGGTTCTCCCTGTCTCCCAGGAGTGCTGGCTGCTAGGCACAGCAGGCCTGGTCCTACCGTGACCATGCCGTAAGGGCTGTGATAACCTGCAAGCAGGTTATCAGAGAGCTGATGTGTCAGAATAGGTGTCAGGCCTGTACCTGTTTTTAAAGAGCCAAGTAGACAGCCTTTAAAAAAAAAATTATCTGCAGAAACCTATTGTTGAATGTTAAGCATGTCATGGAAATGCAGTAAAAAAGGCAAAATTGCCCAGAAATCTTGAGCCAAAAAGAGAAGGGAAAATAAAAGTTTACTTAGTGGTTATGAGTCAATGCAGTGTGTATGAATAAAAAATGTAAGAGATTTTTATTAGATGAGAGAAATCTGACATGGTTTTAATGCTTAGACTCTAAATAATAATCTGAAAGCAAATACAGTATCTGATCCAAGAAAAGTATTTTTTATTGCTTTGAGATGAATAATTTTAAAATTAAGGAATGAAAACCTATTCTGTTCTTAAATTAGATAAATAAATATCTGATCAATGACAATTATCATAAAACTATTTGGATATTTTATTATGTTTGCATGACAAATGAGTGTTATGAATGCATGAAAATTGTGATTTATTTTTTTTTTTTGGTAGATGCAGACTAGTTTTAACAAGTATTATAAAGCAGTTTCTGTTTAGTATAAACATATTTAAAAGTAATCAGAACAATAAGAAAAGGCACAATCAGGAGAATATACCCATAGTTGAGTCACAGCTGAAAACTTTTTACAGTAGCTTGGAAGCTTACCTGAAAGTCCCAGGTTGCATGTCCTGTACAAGTGGAGAAGACAAAAAGATATTAATTTTTTTCTCCCAAAGTTTATGTATTTATTTTAGGAAGCAGAAAAGCTGGAATATCATAGACTTCATGGCCTCATTATAGAAGCTGGGAGTCAGTGACTCAGTGCCAGGGCCAATACATAAAACTGACTACTTGATAGATGAGAACCAGACTGAAGAAAATAAGTTTTTTTCATATGTAAGAGAATTGGTCAACCTTCTCTGGTGCTCTCTTTCAGCTAATGGTGTATCTCTGGCAGTGAAGAGTAAAGATGACACTGTGATGTGAGGGAGAAGAGGATGATGATACCTGGAGAGCAGCAATATCTTTACTTTTTCACTAAATGTACTATTTCAACAATGGGATCATCAGAAACAGTTTTTCAGTGTGATGGTTTAACCAGATCTTTAAAACACCCTCCCTCTTCATCTGAATCACATAAAATGTAATTTCTTAAGTTTTCAGGGACTTTTTCTTGCCTACTGACAAAACAAAACAAAATTGGAACTTCATTATTCTCATGTGTTGTTTTCCTCTTTCAGTAGTAAGACATGACTTAGGGAGGAGGATCAGGACAGTAGTAACTATTCCTAGTGAAACAAACGTAGGATTCAATATTACTGTTTTTTCTTAGGTTTTCTTTCACAGGCAAGAGAGATGTATGCTCTATTCTGAAAAAGCTCCCTGCCATGATCCTGACAATGTCCTAGATGTATCATCATATCTGAAACCAAGCAATGTGCAAAGACACTGATTCCATGGTGTCAATTAACTGCTGCATCTTCACAGAGCTCGAGATTGCCTCCTTGGGTAAGTTCAGTATTTGACAGTGATACAAAGCGATCTTTAACTCTTGATACTTGTTTAAAGGAATTTGCTTTGCTATTTATTGAGTCTGTAAAATGGAGTACACGCACATGTTTTTTCCTTCAGAACAGAGGACACATGCTATTGAAAAAAAATTATGCTGCTGGAGAGAACAGCAAATCCCTTATTTACTTCTTATTTCTGGAGGATGAGTTGGGGAACTTAAGTGTTTTATGCCCACAGGTCAGGTTACATGTACATGGAGCTGTACATTTTGCAGAAAGTTTCTGCTCAGCCAACAGATAAATTATTCCCACCATAAGGTGGAATAAGCCAGCAATAACCTACTACTGCCTTTGTTTTGGCTTTGCTTTCTCAGTTACTAGGCAGGGCAATGAAAGACAAATGGTCTCCACTGGCTTGGGCTGACTGAAAGAAGGCTGGGAGGAATAGCTGGGATTAGGCAAGTCTAGCAAGGAAAATTTTCGCTGTTTTTTAGGTCTTTTAGTCACAGTTCCTATTTCCCAACACCAAGCAGAGAGTCAACCATTGTTGTTTCCCCAACTTTAGTGATTAGAACCTGTAGCATAAATCTGAATGTATTATTGTACCCACCATTATTACAATAGAGGGTTATCAGTATACACACTCAGACAGGTTCTAAGTGGAGAAAACATAAACTATAATTTTGCATATACATCTTGTAAGTCCAGTGGAAAATGCCAATACTGAACTCTTCAAGCGATTTTCATAGCCCCATTCTACAAAAGGGACTGTAGCTCAAAGAATTTCTCCCTGGTTAATTCAATTTCTGTAGAAGAGATGATTATTTGCTACCCACCTATATTAGGAGCTACAGTTATTCAGAAGAATGAAATGGTTTCTACACAGTGTTGTAGATTAAGATGGTTTTATTGTGATTCTTTAGCTAGTGATTCTTTACGGATATAAAACCCTATACCAAAACTGCTAAAGCAAAATATACAACAAGAAGACTATTGGCATTATTTTATGAGTGCCTGACATGAATAACTGGGCTTACAAATTGTTTATGACTATAGTGTCATCCTCTAGTGAAAGGATTGACTGCACTAATTGATTTTTTTTATTTTATTTTTTTTCCACCGAGTGATATTTATCATCAATGGTGCAATTCTTTGGTACTTCTTCTGGAACTACTACTGTGTGTCTTTTATTACTCAAAGCTACAAAAATACACCTCATTGTGGGGAATTTTTATTTTTAACTACTGTTACAATTTTCTTTCAGTTAAAGGATAATGCTATAGATACCTCTGATACCAAGAAAAAAGAAAGAAGGGAAAATCACAGAAGCAAGCCCTTCAGCAGTTTTCAGGAAAAAAAAGTGTTCTTCATTTGCACACTTCAGTCAGTGAATCCTTGGGTTTTTTTGAGGTGTGTACATCGAGAAATATATCTATACAGAAAAATATGTCAAAGAATTGCTAACTAGTCACAGGATAGCATATTGGCTTAATCCCATACTGTTTATACAATGACTTCATTGGGAGATATATTCATGTAAAAGACATTAAATTATGCCCAAGATTTGACCCAAATCCACAGACATAATTACTAGTTTACAGCATTAAATATCTGTGCTAATATGCTAAGCTCACAAACCTTGCTGCTGTTATTGTGTCAGGCATATTTTAGCAAGAGAAAATAGTACAGCAGTCTTAATTCCTAATCTTAGATATATAATTTTCATGAGAGATACATAACTCAAGTTTTTTCTTAACTAAATGTAGTTAGGAAGCAGAACTCCTGTTCATATTTCTTGCACTTCTCCTACGCTCTCCATTCCTCCCATACAGCCAGCAATACTTAATGACTTAAGAAATAAATAGTAATAAGAATTTGACAGCCCACAAAACCAATGAAATTTATTAAAGCCTAAAATTGTGGACAGATACCTTGGCTTGCATTATGTTACTTTGCTTAGTCAAAACAGATTTTTAACGCAAAAATCAGAAGTTACAGAAGATCAGTATATTGCAGCATGAGCAGTTTCCTATTTTTTGCGAGAGACTTTTCTACTTCAACATATTTGAAGTGGTTTAATGACTTCAGAGCAAGAAGAGGTCTGTTGACAAGGATTTCTGGTAGACTGGGTACAATGTCATCTGTTCAATTTTCAGGACAATAATATGTTACTGTGCATTTCTGTAGTACCCATAAATCACACCCACAGCAACAGGACCAGCTTTGTCAGCAAAGGTAATATGTTGTATCCCACCAAAATACTACAACAGCAGCAACAACAATAGAAAGCAGGAACTGAAAATAAACCTTGGACAGCGTGAGAGATCCATGCTGGTGTTTTCCTGGCAGGCCAGAGGCTGCAGCCAGCATCCAGTTCATAACTCAAACTTTGGGAGCTTGACCTAAGCCAATCCAAGCTTCCTACAGCAGTCATTGCTCAACTTGGGGTTTCATAAGACAGGATTTGGGAACAAACCATGTTGGTTCATCATTTGCCAATTATATTTAAAGAACAAAGAGGCACTCCCTCATCCTCCCTAGTGATGCCTGTGCCATTTCCCTCTTCCCATGTCCTCACACAGGGAAGGATGTTTCTGCTGTTTTCCGTTGATGCCAATTGATACCTGTCACTGACAGACAGAAAATGCTGTAGTAATTTCTGTGGTGCTCCCAGAAAGATCTAGAGGAAAACGCAGGAAAGATTCCCAAAAGGAATCCTGTTTCCACTTCACGGCAGAGATCAGGAGCCTTTCTTTAATCCAATAAAAGGTTCAAAATTCAGGAGGAAAGCCAGGATGAGTATTACAACAACATAATACATCTTCTTTGCTTCTTCCAAAGTCTTGTAATCAAAAAAATTGGTCCTGAATTTACTTTAAAGGGGATTCAAGATCAAAAATACAGGTCATAGGCTGAGCAACTCCAAGTAAAAGGTGTGTCCAGCCCAGATAGTATCTTTCAGTAGTACTCTGATGACTGACAGATGTGGGGAAGCCTGGATAAAGGAGCGAGCACAACTGGCTGCAGTGCCTGCCAGCATCCAGATGCTCTTGTTGGGAAATATCTTTCAAAAGTTTGGCATCTCTGCTCTGGGGCGGTTCAGAGAGCAATGAGCTGAACAGGTGTCTCAGGCCAAATCACTTCTTATCAGACATTTTTAATGTGTAATTGTTTTATTGTGTTGTGGTTTTGTTATTGGTCATATCTGTCTTTATCCTTCATATTGCTAAAAGACAGCACAATTATGCACACAGACGGATTTTCAGAAGTACGGAGCAACTCTTATCATAAGACATTTTTTATGGGTGGATTTTCAAAACATCTCATTATGGTGACAAATTTTTTGAAATGTGTGTGTTCTACTCAGTTACCCAAATAAGACCTGAAAATCTGAACTCAGCTGTGATTATTGTGGCATCCTAAAAACTCTCGCCATACTGTGCAGCAGCCTTGCAACCCTGTTTGGACACATACTTTGCCTCCCAGTCCTTTATCAGTATCAATAATATGAAAACTAACAACATTTTATTTTCCTATCAGCTAAAATATGTCTCTGGGGAGCGTAAAACATGCCCATTGAATGTTACAACACACATCTTGTTCTGGTTTCTGATATTACTCTGTAGTTGAGTTTCCTAATTCTAGTGCAGTAATAATACAACTTGATTAGCCTACCAGTTGCATTTAGAAGGATCATGTCAAGAAATAATCTATACCAGTATTCAAGATGACTAATATGAACTTTTAGAAAGCTCTTTGGGTTTTCCACCACGAATGCACACAGAGAAGTTACTGAAAAGCTTAATTATAGATATACTTGACATCTACTTTGTGCTTCCTGGAACACGGGGGGTTAGAAAATAGATTTCTTTTTGATAATCTATGGAGAATAATTTTAGAATTTTATCACATCATAGTACAGCTCTTCTTTTTTGTCCTTCGTCTCTTTTTCTCCTTCTCCTCCTTCTCCTTCTTCTCCCTCTTCCTTTCTCTTTCTCTCTCCCTCTCTCTGTTGCATCTATGTGAATAAAAAAAATCTTACCTAACAAAGATTACTGTTTCTGCAATATACTAGCAAGGTCCTAACCTTGCAGTCCTTATGGAAACAACTACACTGAAGAGGTAAAGGAAAGGCTGAGCACTGGACATGTATTAATGTGTCTTAACCTTTGGCAGAAGTTCTATCCCTACTTGGGTGTATTAGTAAACATAGACTCTGCTTGATTAATAAGAAATCGATATCCTCCATATGCAATACAGATGACATATATATACACACACACATATATATACACACACACACACATATATGAGTGCATGGGCTACTCAAGTGTTTGTTTTGTAAATGAGTACTGAACCTTCAAACAGCAGCCCAGCATGATTTTAGACAAGACAAGCACGATGCATTAAGTGTTTAACTGTATTAAATGCCTTTTTTCCTGTTTACATAATGATGTGCTATGTTTATCTTACAAGCACTGTAAAAATATTAGTTAGCAGTCATAAATATAGTCCTGATAAAATGATACTACTTTCCAGAACTGCTAATCTGTGTTAATGCCGCTTCAGTACAGGTCCTGTAACAGCTGTTAGAATTTTGTCCCCTGTAGGTCAGAGAGAGAAGATGGGAAAATCCTTAATAAAATGTTGTTAGAAGCTACAGGTGGGAAATAAAGAAGCTCTTGTGACCTGTAATCTTATTCCCTCATAAAGTCATGGAGTGCACAGCAGCTTCTGTGGCTGAAATTAGACAACACGCTAGCGGCTTTTCAATCTCAACTTTTGCAGTTCAGTTATATCATTTTCGGTGAAGAACAAATGAAGGATACAGCAAGCACTGCCCCTGACCTTCCTTGCTGTTTTTAATAAGCACATTCAACAGCATGAGCTTCTCTGTCTTAAATGAATTACTATATATCCATGTATTGGAAAGAAAATAGAGTAGTGTTTATCTTCCGTATGCATTGTACTGTCAGATTTTAATTAACATTTAGGCTCAGGTAAAGAAAATATGCTAATTTTAATAGTCTTATAATTACTGTGGGACAGATTCCACTGTTCAAACGCAGACAGGTACCTAGTCTTGCACAGAGCCTCCCCAGCTTCAGTTGACCTAATGAGAGAGGAAGGGGCTACCACTATACCATTTTCCAGGATTGTAGGAAGGAAAAAATGGAAAGGTAGAAGAGGTAGAAATCAGGAATGAAGCAGTGAATGAGCCATCTATTACCAAAACCAGATTATGTTATGGTACAAGTACATTTTTATGTTTCAGATATTTTACAATCAGCCTCCTATATGGATTTCATTTTTCTCCTTTGATGATGGGTATATTTCACATGTTTTTATATAGACAACACAGACTCTTTGGATACTATGAGTCTTACAGGCCTCACCTTTGCATTCCCCCTTTCTTCCCCTTTGATATCTCAGCTGTCTTTGTCAGATTACAGTACCACAGAGTAAAATTAATATTTTTTTCCATTGCCTTTATTAAACAACAATAAAAAAACCTCATAGTGCAGGGTAATACATAGCTGCCTAAATTTCTATGGTAAATCTTATTCATTCAGCTGAGAGAGAATCATCTTCTAATTTAAACATTTAAGCTATCTGAATGAAATAGCGCCACAGATAGAGTGAGCTTTCTTTTTACACTATTTTTATCAAAAGTACAGACCAACTTGTTTAAAAATATTCAATTAATACACTATAATGCAATCAAATATTTGCAGCTTTAAAGCCAAAATAATTTTTTTTGACATAATTATTTGTAATCACTTATTAGTAAAGTGGTGAAAGATTGCTCAAATATGATACAAAATGGTATAAATAATTGTCTCCTGACACAATGAGTTGTCATTTCTGAAAATTTAATGTCATCAAAGCTCTTTTTCCAATAGCACAAGGAGCACTATTGCTAATAGACTTCAGAGCTTGAAATAAATAAATCTTTGGAATCCTGTTGCATCTCTTGGGGTGTGACATTTGACAGTCTTTTATAGCGCAGAACGAAACAAGTTTGTGAGCTGGAATTCAATTGTGGTGTATTGATTCCTTGCATCAGTCATTATTCCCTGCTGATTGACAGCTGAAAATTGGTTACGTTAAGTATTTCATATGTTATATTGGCTGACATTTGCTTGCCTGCTCCTGTGTCAATATTGTTGTAAAGATCTCCAGCTCTATGAGATAGCAATATACACTGACTGTGGCTTTTGTGTGATGTTCCAGTGTTTTTCCTGACATAATTTAAGACATATTAAAAACCAGCAGCATCTTCCCTCTTGAGAAGCTTAATGCCAATATTATTGTCTTCCAAGGGAAGATCATGTATGCTCATAATCGGGTGCTAATTTCCACCCATACGCTCATGTTTAGGCATTAGGCACTATAACTGTAAAATTGAGCCTGCTTGATTGATTCATGTCAAGCCTCATCTAGGCTCCTGCAGTGGAAGTCATCCAGCTGACCCTTTTCACACTAAAAGAAGAGATTTGTGTTTCTTTCTTTCACCTGGAACCATCAAATTGACTGAATAATCTGTAATACATTAGTGCTGACATTTGTTAGGCAAGAATTAAACAAGACACAGTAATCATTCCCCTGAATAAAAATTGTGTTTGATTTCCAGCAGAGTTCTATTAAAAGGACAGCACAGCCCATGTCCCCCAAAGTGGGAAATGGTGAATATTTTCTATGTTAATGAATCGAATTAACACTTTAATGACAGATGAATGATCCCTAGCCGCTCCTCACAAAAGCTGCTGAGGACTTTTGGAGGGGGATGTGGTTCCTGTTCTTGCCATGAGGACTCCTATGAGCTCTGTGGAAATCCTTCATGCTGAATGTTTAAGGGTGACCATGGTAAAGTTTGAATCACTTACATAAGAAGAGACAGAAGAGAGAATGATGGTTTTCCTACAACTAAAGCAGGACAGCCCTAGGAAAACCAGTTTGACCAGAAGTCAATAGGGCAGAATTCCCCATTCACATTCAACCTTAATAAATGTGGTGCTCTAAAAGGGGGGAGTCAGTGGTGTTGATTTCTGTGACAATACAATACTCCACCCAAAGTCAGTGTGAACACCACTGCATACACTTGGTACGATCAGAGTCTGACCTGATGCCTTTGAGGTCCCAGTGTTACTACTGCATTTGGCAGTGTACAACTAGGTAGCTGGAGTGATGGCCAGTGCTTGTCTGGCTGTACTGTACACTCTCAGTCAGGGCCAGGCTGTAGTGGTGTTACAGTTGTACTGTATGTCTGTCCTTTCAGGGATAACCCTGAAGGTAAGATATGAAAAGTATCATTTGAAGAAGCACCTCTTGGCTATGTAGACGGCCTGAGCAGTTTGCACCTCAGCAGTGCACTTAGAAACAGGTTTTTCCCTTGTTCTGGTGCTGAGGATAGACTTTTTTCCATCTGGGTTCTTGGGGCAAGCAAAAGTGAAGATGGGTTGCAGAGAAAGCACACTGGAAATAGGCTTTTCCCCTTGATTACCCCCTGTGAGAGAGTATGAGAGCATCACCATTGTGATGACATGCTTCTGGGCTGACCGCATCAAGAACAACAGCACTGGTTTGGTACATAGGTGTATGAACTATATAAAGCACTATAAAAACTCTACCAAAAAATTAGATCTGGAGCAGCTTTCTCCTGCCTTAAGCAAAGCAGATTTTTTCCAGCCAGTCAGGATCCTTCCAACTGCTACTGCAGTAAGGTTGTGTTTTCCCTTTTTCTTAGACTTAAGTAGCACCAGCCTAACCAAAATCAGCAAAACCTCATAGGGATTGCAATTCATTAAGAGCATAAGGCTTACTGGCATCTGAAGGCTTTTAAGGAGCAGGTAAAGTGGGACTGGTTTATGCAGTCAGTCTTCTTGGTGGCAGGTGCTGCCTATTGCATTAGGGCAGCTGCCATGTGGGGGAAGGAGAGGTGGTGGATAGCTTTTATAAGTGGTTTCTGCTGCCTTGGGGTGCCTGGAGATGGTGCTTCCCTGGAAAACACTCCAGTGGGGGAATTTAAAACTTGAAGGTGCATCTAAGAAACTCCTTGCAAAGGGGATTGCAATGTAAAGAGGAATTATCTGAACCCTGGGTGGACATGCCAAGCCTTGGATGGTGTGAGGTCTGGGGGGATGTGCCTCACTCAGCCAGGACGGCTGCAGCTGCTGGTGAGTGGCTTTGGGGTCTTGCTGCTAGAGGATGGTGGATGCTGTGGTGAGAAATTTATCCTGGTGTCCTTGCACTTAGTCTGGGTTTCCCTCCTGGAGAAAGGGTGGCTTTTGGCCCAGCCACAGTGCTTCTCCTTGCCTTTTGTTTTAGCAAGTGTTACCCCTTCCAGTAGTGCTTCCCTGTAGCCTGCCCCAAACACTGCCTCTGCAGTGGGGTGGGTTTCTTCTGGCCAAGTGTTTGTACCCAGCTCTTATTCTAGTTCTGCTCCAGGAGAGCTGCGGAATTGGTGTCACCTCCCCTAGCGTGTTTCTTGCTCTCTTGTTCTGGGGTTTGGACTGCTCCACTTGTAACTCTGCTTCTAGCTGCACATGATAGCTTGTGTAGCAGTGTCCATTGAATGTCTTCCTGGTGTTTACAGTACAGGAGAACAATTTTTTAGTCTTCATATTAGAAAGCCTTGGAGGCATGCAGCACAACTAAGTGTTGCAAACATTTAAAAAATACGCAGCTTCTCAACACATACACTAACTTGTGAGCATGTAGCTTGTTTGAGTCTATCTGGGGTGCAAAAGTATCTGTTGAAATGATTCCCAAAACATAAAATTTTGAGCGTTACTTGCTCTCAGACTTGTAATTTCCCCATTTAATTTTCAATTATGGAACAAACAAGTGCACTCTTATTCCTTGTGCCATACAACTCATTAAATGTTTTGAATATTTCATAGCCCTAAACTGTTCATGTTAATCTGTGAATATATTGTTATAAATAACTAATAGGTGTATAATGAATCATAGCAATGATTTATGGAAGATTTATAGATAGGAAAAAAGTATGTTGAAAAATGCTTTACAAGGGATAATACTGAAGCTCTTTCATCCAAGGCAAACAAACAGCGCTCATCCTCTACATGCCACTCCTCCTGATTTTGCACTACATTCAGAATGCTAAAGGGTTTTTGTGGGGGACTGTACTTAAAAAGCTTTGAAACAAATTAGCCTGTTTGATGTCAGCTGATGCACAATTCTGTGATGTTTTAGAATGTATACATTGAATGACATGGGTATTTGCAGCTTTTTGAGAGGCCAACTATAAAAGGATACAGAGGGAAGAAAAAGTCTATAAAAAGTAGCGTGAGAAATCATAGTTAAGTATCTTCCCTGGGTCCGAACTCCAGGTCTTCTGCTGGTGTCCCCACATCACTGAGTGTCCCATCTGTGTGTTTGCATCTGGTAAAGGACACAGAGGTAAAAGGTATTCAAAGTAGTAGAAATTCTTATTATGAAACAATTTTATGGTTAAGTGAAAGAGACAGATGAAATGGTTAGAAGAATGTGAAGAATTCTGTACTTGATATTAAAAAAAAAAATCTAAAGAGGTAAAAGACATAGTATTTTGGCTTCAGCTAGGATGAAGATATCAAAAGTCTGATGAGCTAATTAAAAGTTGCATAGGATCCTAATCCCAGCAGTAGTCTGTTCTTTCTTTCTTTTGAAATATCCTGACTAATCTCCACCAAAAAATAGATTCTGCCAGACTAGAGAGACCATATAATTGCAGCTGAGCCATCAGGGAAATAATTGTTGCCAGGTATTGCAAGCCTGCTGGCAAACCCAAGCTATAGCAAAACTACCAGGCCATCTTCAAATCAGGTATGTAGCAGGCATCACAGGGCTACGTGCAGAGCAGACTCCACAAAACCTTAGACCTCTGGAAAAAAATGTAAAAAAATGAAAGGCAATGCAGAGCAATGTGTTCATAGCTCATTGGTGATAGGTATCTTCAGGTGCCCTATGGCATCCTGATAGCCAAGAAGGCCAATGGCATCCTGGCCTGTATCAGAAATAGCATGGCCAGAAGGACCAGGGAAGTGATTCTTCCCCTGTACTCAACACTGGTGAGGCTGCACCTCAAATCCTGTGTTCAGGATTTGAGTCTTGGACCCCTTCATTCAGGAAGGACATCGAGGTGCTGGAGTGGGTCCTGAGAAGGGCAATGAAGCTGGTGAAGGGTCTGGAGCGTATGTCCTATGGGGAGCAGCTGGGGAGCTGGAGGTGTTTAGCCTGGAGAAAAGGAGGCTCAGGGGTGACCTTATCACTCTCTACAGCTACCTGAAAGGAGGTTGTAGCCAGGTAGGGACTGACCTCTTCTTCCAGGCAACCAGAGGCAGGATGAGAGAATATAGTCTTAAACTGCGCAAGAAGGGAGGTTTAGGTTGGATGTTAGGAAGAATTTCTTCACAGAAAGGGTGACTAGATATTGGAATGGGCTGCCCAGGGAGGCGATGGAGTTACTGTCCTTGGAGGTGTTTAAGGAAAGACTGGATGTGGCCCTTAGTGCCATTATCTAGTTGGCATGGTGATGATCGGTCATAGGTTGGACTAGATGATCTCAGAGGTCTTTTCCAATCTAATTAATTCTGCGTAATTCTGAAATGTTACAAAGAGGGTGAAGACAATGCCAGTTGCTCAGACAATTCTATCTTGGTACTTTGTTCAATGTCAGCAAAATGGGAATTTCTAAGGTGTTATAAATATCAAAAGAATAAATGTTTCTTGAAGTAGTAGGGTAAATTATGAAAAATGTCTATGGATGCAGTTAAACTGCATAAAGGAATTGGTCTTTGGGATGGAGAAAGGTCCTTACATAGAAGACATAGGGTTGTGTGATGTGTGAGTGATGGTAAATTTGCTGTGGAACCAGAGATGTGTGAAGATCTTGAGATGAAACAAACCGAAAATTTCTATCAGTTCCATTAAAATGATATTTTTCATGAAGAAGGAGGATGCAGTTATGTTCTGCGGTCCCATACTGTAACATCTTTCAAAACCAGGAAAAGGAAAGCAGACTCTCCTAAAATAGCTTCCCAAGGAGGTAGCTGTCCTTATGGTCTAGCTTTGAGAGAGCTGAACATCAAAACACAGCACCAGAGGAGGATAAGGGTATTTACAACAGGGTAGTAATGCTGCCTCAGATAGAAGGGCTCTAGCATCCTAATTTTGCTTGTAGTCTGATTGCTAGGTAAACTAGATCGCAATAAGGAAAACCCTGCCTCGTGAAGGAGTTCACAGTCTGCACCTTGGAAAATGCCCAGGCTGAAGTCACTGAACTGATCCCTGAAATCCAGGGGAAACCATAAATGAAACTTGGGAATTAATGGAGAGGGGAAAAAATTAAAAAAAAAATATGAAGAACAGCAAGCATTATAAACAGTCTTATTCATTTTGATCCCTTTAGTATTCTTTTATATATATATATATGATAAAATATACTTGCTTTCTTGATAATATACAACAATGGTTTTAAAACAGCAAGGAAAATTATGTATTCTGGTGATGTCTGCTGGTTGCCTATCATATAACCAGAACTGTGCATGTTGGCCTTGAAATGCTTGCAGTGCCTTCTAGGTTTCTTGTGACAAATGGGAGTTGATACAAGAACAAGACAAATAGTGCAGAAAAATAGCAAGTGGTGAACTCACCTCAGTAACATTTTCTGTAAGCATTTATGTGAGTGTTTTTTTTATGTGAGTGTTTGCAAGAAAGTCTGTGTAGAGTGGCATATCCCTGGATATATGCAAGGGTTCATGCCATGAACCTTTGCAAGACAATCTTGAGTTCCCCACTCCTGTTTATAAAAGGTTCAGTCAATCGATCTGGGAACAAAAGCAATAGTGTGTGTTTTAGGTGAAGAGTTAGCTGCCAAACAGCACATAGCAAACAGGGCAGCAGGTCTGCCTCACAAAGCAGTGGCAGTCTTTGGTTACATCGGGTTGGATTATCAGGGCATGGACTTGGGCAATGCAGACGAGCAGATCAGAGAGGTGGACAAGTGAAAGATTTCTGGTGGAGATGGATTAGTAATGTGTTAATAGAGAAAACTCCAGGTTAATTGCTTTGAGTTATTTTTTTTCTTCTGCTCAAGGGATAAGATTCTTTTTTATTTTTATTTTTTTTTCAAAAGGTCTGTTTTTCACATTCTGATAAAATTATGCCCTCTCATACAGCACTCAGCTGACTTGGAGAATACATCCTGAGCTATGTAATCAAAGGGAGGTACTTTGGAGACTGTTCACTTTCTTGACCCATCTGAAACCAACGACAGGACTTTCATACTTCCAATCAAGATGCAGAACAAGTGGGTTCCTCTGACCCAAAGTCAACTCCTGTCACTTGGGGGAAGAAAAAGAGGAGAGTTAGAAGGGTGGGAGGTTAATTCCTACAAATGTTTTTTTGCTGATGTAGTAGAACTAAGTCTGTGCCTTTGGGACAGAAATGTACTCGGTTTCCTGCAAGAGCAGCCAGTACGGTCTGATGCATTCACTTTATTTTCAGTATTAAAACCAATTCTTTAAAGAAGCGATCCATGACACAGAGGCTGTTTAGACAGTCTGCAGACGTACCTCAAGTTATGGGCCCTGCTTGAGGACCAAGAACCTGGGAGTTAACCAGGTAGTTACAGCTCACACTTAGTACTGTGATACTTCCATTCTCATTAGCCCCAACCATGGAAAACTTGATATTCCAAACATTATGAAGGTCAAATTAATTTACGTTTGTACTTTCTTTTTGAAAAGCAAAAATTACATAGTGCAATATTTTAGTGTGGATAGATTTAGTTACTGATGCCTAATAGGACTATAATGTAGTATAAACCTATTGCAACAGATCACAGTCAGCAAGAGGAGGATGCTGATAACTGTGAGTCCCACATCCAGTTGCATATCCCAATAGACAAGTAGCCATTATGGCCCCATTTATGCTCCTTAAATCTTAGAGCATCCAAGCATAAAACCCCTGTAGGCAACAATACAAAGCTGGATCCTAGGAGACCCATCTTAGAGCTGATGTAAAGCTCTGGGTGGTTGTTTCATAGTACTCACTAGGCAACATATTTGCCCAGTAAGGCTGCTGGTACAGACTTGATTAGATTAAAGCTTGAGGACTGCCATGGAACAAAGTCATCTCTGTAACTGCATTTACACACATACCATTGCCTCACTGTATTCCCTCTACCAGCTGCAGCTCAGGATGTGCCAGATACTTTTAGTGCAGAAGTCTGAGTAAGAGCAGAAGCAGGACATTTGGGAGAGGCTGTAGTGCAAGGGTAGAGGCAGGATATGGGGAAAATGGTAGTGGTGGGAGGCAGCATGATAAGTTTGATTGTACTCTTGCTGCCTAAGGCTATGGGGTGGTGATGCTTTTACAAGCATCCTTACAGCAGCACTGAGCATTTTGGCACACTAAATACGTGTGATTTTTATGTTCCACTTTGCTATCCTGAGAGATGCTTGCTTGATGTGTGTATTTACAGTGGATGCAATATCCCAGAGAAATCTCTGTGCTGTAGGAAGAGTATGTGTTTAAATACAATTCTATGAGCAATATGTGAGATAATATACTTAGTCCAATCCAAGTTCATTAGTTGTGTGTTTTTAGTTTCATCATTAATACTTATTCATTAAACAAAACTGAATTTTGATGCTCATTTTCTCCTAGAAATATTAGAAGCCGTTAGTAAGTTAGGTCACTCTAGCCTTTAAAGATTGCAGTATGGCATAACTTTTCTTCATGTTTTTGTCAAACAGGACAGAACCCATCCACTCTCAGTTAAATAGCAAAATGATTTATTGTTACAGGCTACAAGTACTACTTATACTAAAGCTTTATCTTGTCGTTGGCCTGAAAGACTATTCCAATTAATGTCGATTTGCACTTGCCATGTAAACTACTGAGGGTGATGGGCCTCAATTTCCGTAGCTGCTATCTGATAGCCAGTGCCCGTCACTGAAAATTTAACAGGTCATTCAATACTAGTCAACAAAAGACCCATGAAGCCTCATTTCACACCAATTACTATTTGGCATATGTATACAAATTGATTTTAAAAAATTCATAGGGACTCCTCTATGTTATAATCTGGCCCCATGTGTCCCTGCAGCCTAGTCAGATACAGCATCCCGCTAGTCTGATAGCATCCCTCCCTAGCTGGTCCTATCCATTCTAGAAATCAGTGCCCCTGCTTGCCATCACAGCTCTGCCATCAGACCAGGTCTGCTCCAGCCCAATTCCGACTCTGTTTCCAAAGGAGTGGTTTGGGTTTTTGCCTGGAAAACCTTGGGTTTGCAAAGTGGGGTCCTGGCCAAGCTCCAGTTGTAGGTGCTACTGGGTGACACATCTGGAGGCTGCTCTGTTGCTCCATTTACCATCCTCACCCTTTTCAAAGATATGACCCCCTTCCTCTTTATTTTTCTGCTTCTTTTGGACACTGATGTTTTGTTAGATTTCACAATATTTCTTACCACTTACCTGATTCTTACCTGTTATGATTCTTTAGAATTTCAGGTGTTTTCTTTGCAATAGGAGAACAGGCATTTATTGTTTATTGCTAGTGATTTTGAATATAACAAATGCTAAGTGCCAATCTTGAGGTCTTAAATTTCCATCTAAACTATTCTGTCATTCTCTAGTTTGTACAGATAATTTGTAGAGAGTGAGATTTTTAAAAGGGAATTTTCTTTATCAGTAGAAACAAACAAAAAAAACCTCAAGACAAAACAAACATCACAAAAACGTGGTTTTGGAACAGCAGCATAACTTTTTAAAAGATCTCTGGAAAATTAGGACAACTCCAGGTGCAAATAATACTTTGTTCTTATACAGGGAGAATCTGTGCTTTTTTCTTGCGTTGTTTTTTCCATTTCTAAATTGCCATGAGAGTAAAGTTGCCTGCAGCAACTGGTGGGCTAAGTATTCCCTGTCCATCTCCTGGGTGTCACCTGCTAAGGTGAGGAGTTTGAAAAAGCCTGGACACATTATGTATGGGTGGCCTTTTGTTTATGACAGACAAAGGCAAAATCCTCTGGATTACTGGAAGATATCATATAACACACAAGATGGAGTTACTATTATTCTTTTCTAAGGCATATTGTGTTTCCCTTGGGCAGAGAAAAGAAAGTGCAGCCAATCCTGGGAGGGTAGCTCCTATTAAAGATTTATGCAAGCCTGAATTATTTGGCTTTAAACTTTTTTCTCTTTTTAATAAGAGGGATGCTTTCTTTAGGCACAGCATACTGAAGGAGATGGTATCACTGGTAATCCTTGGTTTAGGCATAGAGCTCCTAAATGTTTTGAATTAAGTAGATGATGAGACTTTGATTTATTTTTTCCTTCCCCTTTCTTTTTTTTGTTTCTGCATTTAAGGTTTCACTGCAAAATTTCCCACTGAAGTAGTAATTTGGTGGGGTTTTACCCCCTGTCTCGAAGTCTTTTTTTGATGTATTCATTCAGTGAAACATCTTTGAAGCTGTTGAACTGTGTAAATGTTATATTAACATTTTCTTTTGTAATTATAGACATTTACTTGCTCTTGTTGAAATAGCTCTTTCAAGGGGAAGGAAAGAAAGCAGGAAGTGAAAGTACATAAAAAAATGGAAAAGTAGCCATGTGCTTGATTTCATTTTTGAAATAAGTAATTTCAACTTCTAATTTACATTTCTCTAAGCTAGTAGTTAAGGATAGACAAACAAAGAATACTGGAAGAAATAATTTAATTTTGTTCCTTTGTTACATTAGATCACTTAATTTTCACCCGTTTGGTTTGCATATGGAGATTTGTCCAATGAGCCCTGCTTTCTGAATTTAAGCAACACAGAGGACAGCTCTGGGAGGCTCGTGTTCATCAGCCTGCAATTCACAAATTACAAAATGGCAAGCAATTGCCCGAAATAAAGATGACAAACAGTGTGAATTAGCTATTAGTCCAGAGGGTTTCAAGCTCCTGTGGCTTGATTAAATTAAGTCTAGTGTGCTTAACTCAAAGTGGCAACCGATCCTTTAGGAAAAAGCCCTACATAATCTAATACAAATTGTGATCTTTTTTATGGGTTATTTAAAACATCCAGTAGACTTAATGGAAGAATTTTTTTTTTTTGGTGGCATTCTACTGGGTCATGTTATAATTTCTGGGTAATATAGTCATTTCTGTAGATAACTTCCACAGAACTCAGATTAATCTTTTCTCATTTATTCTCACAACCCTTTATTTCATGTTATTCATACCAGCGGTGTTTGTCCTCTGAATACACTTTGCCATGAGACTATTGTATCTATAGCAGGATTTCTGATGGAAAGTGCAGCTAATATTTCAGTGTTAACACAGTTTGTGTGATCTGGCTCCTTCTCTCTTCTATCAGTGGTTATTATTTCAACAGATTATTTTTTTTCTGCTGCCAAGCCAATGCCAGGAGCATATTTGTGTTGTTACTGTTGCTCAGCAACTGTGATCTCTTCACTAGGTCTGACAGTTGCTTTCTCTCCAGGAGAGCAGAGATGCAAGAAGGACAGATGCATTGATCCTCAACACATTATCAGATCTTGTCACACACTCACTTTGAAAAGCTGATAGCATCTAATAATCTTACTCAAGGCTCATTTTACACATCATTGGGCTTTTACAGTTAAACTTAGAAAAATGTATTGTCTTGTTCTGTCAAGGCAGGGAGGCTAATAATTAGGCCACTTTTCATTGAAAAAAGAAAAAAAGCAAAACTATATGCTTTTAAAGAGGCTTGGTCCCTACAGAACAGTATTTTATCCCATTTAGAAGCTGCAGACACATTAATTTCTGTATCAGTCCTCACCAGTGATCTATGTTTTGATTCTACAGACCTTTGTGTGGTGCAGCTTCTACTTAACAGCATAAGCCATGGTATCAATCAGAAA
Organism: Pipra filicauda; assembly: GCF_003945595.2. NCBI lineage: Eukaryota > Metazoa > Chordata > Aves > Passeriformes > Pipridae > Pipra > Pipra filicauda. Next base: position 2,017,319 of record NW_024104287.1, read on the forward strand.
ATGAGTCATATTGTTGTATTTTAATCCAGGATAACTAGGAACAGTAATTGCACTATCCTCATAGGAATCTATTGCAGGTACAAAGATACTCCTTAAACTGAAGAAGGAATGTCCAAAAGAGAAAAATATAAAGGAGTCTTAATTACATAAAATTAAAATGCTAGCCAGCAGTCAAGTAGGTCAAGACTAAAGAACTGGTTGAGTGACTGAATCTGGCCAATAATAAATTACTTCAAACCCAATAACATAAAAACCTGCAGAGCAGTCTAAGCCTGGTGACTAAATGAAGAGTAAAATGTGCATTTAGGATACAGAAGGATATAAAGAAGGTTGATGAAAGGCAGGTTGATGATCTGTCAGCAAGTAGGACTTGCTCTGGAGGTGCTTTGTGATGCTCTGACCTAGAACCTTTGTATCATGGGGAACACACCAAGTCAAAGTGCTAGAAAAAGATATTTTGGATCAAATCTCTAAAATGGCTACTAATAATCAGCAGGGCCAAACAGAAGTTACCCACAGTTTAAAGGGACTCAGCACAAACTTTCTAATCTGCAAACTGTGGCTTCAGGCTGACCTTGCAAGCAGGGAAGGTGGCGAGCACAGCCTGACTCCTCTGGAAAGGGTTCAGGAACTACCCTGGGTGTAGCAGTTGTTTAAGCATCACTCTAGCAATTAAAAAAAATGGTATGATTATAATAAGGAAACTCACAATTACCTTGAATGTGATACATTAATAGTCAGCATTGCTCCTGCAGAGGAGGGAAGCAATGAACTACAATTTCATGGGGGTTTTTGGAAAGTGCCAGCAATGCTACAGGCTGTAACTGGCAGGTGTATCTCCTGATGACCCAGGCTGGAGATCACCCTCACGTCTCCAGCCCCAACACTCGAGTTCCCTTTCATGGAAGGCAAATGCAAACACCTACATTGCCAAGGCAGGGAGGCAGACTCAGTGGTCACCTCTCTCTAGGTCTGAGGTGGGCCAAGTCTGCAGTCTCAGTAATTTAAGCACTGTTCTAGTTACTGAAGGGTGGGAGGTAGCCTTTTCATACAGTCACTGAAAAGGCGGGGAAACAAAACACAAAGGCACCCTATAAAACACTGAAGGAAGTTAAGTTGTTATAATACCAATGGGGAAAATACTTTCATGGGATTGGAAAGAAAGCAAATGAAGAATGAGGCTAAATGATGAGAGGTACAGAACAATCTCTGAAAAAGCTTAGCTGATTTTAATTTTTCAGTTTAAAACGTACAAATTGTGAAAGATGTTCACAGAAGCCAGGACAGACATGGATTGTGAGGAAGATTAGATGAAAAGCAGTAGCACTGACTGTAATGTCTGAAATAGGGTGTACTACTTACAAAATCACTAAGCAGTGAGTTTGAAATACCAACTGGGAGTGGGTTTTTTTTATCCATGGTAAATCATGGGTTATGATTAAATTGTGGAACTTAGTGTTAAAGTGCTGAGATTATGAAGATGTTCATATCCTGATTTTTTCAGAGTAATAGAAAAAGGGTTAATTTTTAAAATTTTTATATTTATTTTTACATATTTCTTTATATACATATATTTATATAGTATAGATATACAAAGCCACTTAAATGGCTTTAAATGCAGTGGGGTGACCACAGTCCTCTGGAAGTGAAGAGTATATATAGTAATCCCCCACTAGTTTCTGGAAACTGCAAAGGGGAAAGAGTCTCTTGAAGCAAGCCAAGTGTGTGCCAGGGCTATTGCAGCCAAATTGCATCTCAGTTCAGTGCCTGCATACATTCCTGCATGTATTAATTTACTTTATATATATTTAGTTAACGATTATGAAATTTGGCAAAAAATCTGCTAGTATCTTTGTGAGGTGTTGGTCAATTACTGCACATAGATAAAAAGCAAAGATATTTGACAGTTAAACACAGAATAGTGTGCATTAAGTGGAACCTGGTTTTTAAAGCAGGTCTCCAAATTATCAGTGCTATTTCAAGGACCTCTGTCAATTTGACGCTGTAGACACCAAGAGATGGTCTTCTCAACTAAGACTCTTGAACTAGTGTTCAGCACAGCTGGAGAAGCAACAGCAGTTCTTTATAGTCTCTTGATATGTGTGTATGTGCACAGGAGCCAGAAATGCTCTGTAACTCTAGAAAAATATTTTTCTACTATGAATAAATGCTGCATATATGCAATGAAACTTATAGCAGGAGTTATTGTTTTTTCCTCAATATACAAATTAATGCCATTTATTTAAAAACTCTAAGTTCTCTGCATGTTTTTCTGAAGAAGCAGAGATGGTAATCTTGTGTTCACTAGGGCAACTTGAATATGCTGAGTGTGTTCATTATTAGTTAAGTAATTAAAAACCAAGCTCACTAGTTTGTATTCAAAATGCTGTTAAACTGCCCAAAAGATTCATCTGGGAGAGGTTCCAAGGGAGAGGTTTCCCCTATAACTATTTCTATTTGAATCTGCATTGCTCCACAGATGCTATATTTGTTTTACTTACACAGGTATCTTTCCACAGTTGAATCTAGACACTCAAGTGTCTAGAACCAGCTGCTAGTTGGAGAACGGACAAAGTTTTATAGTTGTTTTTTTTTTAATGCAGTATCTGTCATAAATACTGTATTAACATCTATATACTGGAAGACATAAAACTACCTGGGTAGCAAAGCTGCAATAGCCCTTCTGTTTGAAGAACAGTTCTCAAACATGTCTAAAATCTCATGTTATGTTTTTTTTTTTTTTTTTTTTTTTTTTTGAAAAATTGCTATTGTCTTTAACCACAGTGCGTCCTGTGCAACACGGCTAATATCTGTGGCATCTAGTTAATTCTTTACATCTTGGGAATGTTTTAAACTGTTATCGAAGTTCAAAGGAGAAAGCTTAACATTCAGGTCCCTTTGTTCAAGGAAGGCATCTTTCAGTGACTCAATCAGCAAACTATTTCACTTTTCTCTTGTTTATGTTGTTTCCCTGTGATGAGACAGGAGCAGTCCCACAGCACAGGGTAACTGGAAGGTCACATGTGTTCATGTGTAATACCTACAAACAAATCTAAAAGAACATATACTGGTCCCAGTTTTCATCTATGAAACCAAACTGTGAGGCCTTCTGGGTTTCATTTGCTGTTTTAGGGGGTTACTTAAGAGTTCATTGCCAGCAGAATAAAGGATGGGTGGTCAACTGGCACAGTTTTAGAGACACTTGAAGAGATGTCTGTCTTTGAAAGTTCACGGAAGCAAAATGGAAAAAGTGTGAATTTCTCTGCCTGACCAAGCAAGCTGACTCCCAGTGCTCAACAAAGCTGAGAAGCTGGGTGGAAATAGACTTTAAAAGGAGTTCATGCAACAGACTGACTCTTAAGAGCCAACTCACAATAGTTGAAAACATACCTTCCCCAGAACTTGTCTGGGTTGATAGGGTAAATATTTCTAATTAGTGGGGAAGTTAATAGATGAGGAAACATCCCTTAGGTGTCACACAAAATATATATAGCATTACTCACTGCATTTATGCTTAAATGACAGATGACAGCCCTGAGAAGAAAGAGCTGTTCACTGGAAATTCTTGCCTTTTGCTACCTTTTTTAATTTTATCCTTAGCTTTTACTACTTAGCCAGTTTTGTATCTGTTGGGTCACTTTAACTCATGCAGAATCTTGCACTGGCCCACATTTCATTCTGTATCGCTGAATTAGCATGGCTGAAAGGACAGTAGTGGCCCCTCCTCCTCTCTTATGGATGCATCATACCAATTTTTGTCATGAATTTGGCCTATAGTGATGTTTCTATTATGTGAGCTAGCTGGTGCCTTGCAGGCTTTACGAAGGGGAAAACACTTTTCCCATGTGAGTGTTACTGTAGAAACTATTAGATAAGAGTCCTTGCTTTGACATCGAGGGCAGAACTGCTCAGTCCCTCCCTTACGTTGCTCTGTAATGGCTCCACACGTGGCCAAAAGACTTAATACTTCAGGGAACCAAACTCACAGTTATATACACACAATCATTTTAATATCAGTGGCATTCCTTATGAAACACTGAAAGCCATGTGGGTTCCTAGTCAGGGAACAAAGCATAATACATGATTATTGCCAGTATTCTGATTCTTGATTGCTCATATATGGCTCAAGTCTTCTACATTGATATATAAATATTTACAAAGGTAAAAGAAAATAGATATTTTATAACAACAACAACAAAACCCTAGAATGCTGCTTGTGTAAAATTAAATTTTTTTGTTGAGACATCTGCAAGGCTGTGCCTGGAATCCCTGCTGCCTGCCTTGCTCCACACAAGGAGTATTTTGTTTATTACAGTTCAAGCAATGATAAAGTAGCCCATGATTGAGCTCTGGTGTTTGTTTATCTGTGTTATAATTTGAGGCATGATGTCATTAGGCTTAAAGGCTATGCTTAATCTATGTTTATTCTTCTTATGACTTGATGTATTACTCAATACCTCAGTGTATTATTAGCTGATCTTAATGGAGCTTTTTATTACTCTTTGAGCTTTTTCATGTTTCAGGTGGCTTGTCTGTGTTTCAGGCAGGGCTTCTACTGCATCACAGAAGCTGCTTTTAATTCATTGAAACTATGTCACTGGGGAAAACCTTATGCAGAATTACACGAAAGAGACATATAATTTGTATCATAAAAATTCTAACTGGAGATAAATGTGTGAAAACCCCATGTTGTTGCATGTTTTGGTTTGTTGCTTGTTTTGTTGGGTTTTTTTTTAAAGGTAAGAGAGTAGGTGACAAAAGTGAGTGAAACCATACCAAAAAAAATTGTGATGCACTGCAGTAAGCTCCTCAAAGCATTTAAACCAGATCTCTGATGCTCAGAAACTTCCATCCAGAAGCAGATTTTTTTTTTTTTTTAATCAAGTTTGAAGAGGGAAACAAAGAAAAACTACTGTATAATGACCACTGTTTTTTTAATCCTTCTATCTATTCCCAATGCCTGATAGGGAATGATACTGGAGTACTGAAGCAGTAGTGCTCATTCACATCACTGAAGAAGACAATTTATGCAGCTGTGACTATGTACATACCTTTCCTATACGCATTTCTATCTCTAGCATTATTTCCTAAACACCTTGCAAATCACGTGGAGGATGATTCTATATGTGGTATTTCTGATTTATAATTACATGTTTCCCCATTTCAATGTAATTTTCAACTATCTTAGTAATTTTCCTCCCCCTTCCTCTGATCCACACAGTGGTATAATATTTTTGTACGCTAATTCCTTTCAAGGAAACAAAAATATTTTGACAGCTGAGCTGGCCTATTTATTATGCATAATAGGCAAAATATTTCCCCAACTGTTTAAATCTCACATACAATGTTTTGGATGGCAGATGGAGAGCAAAACTACTGAAAATGAGGCTTTTATGGTATGTAGAAAAACTAGAAATGAACAGCAATTTCTTTCACCAACCACTGGGGGCCAACCAGTGTGGAGCCTAGATAGCATTTTCTTCCTCCCCGCTCATGTGCCTCCCCACATGCCTCATTTCTTTGAAACCTATGAAATCCTATGGAGGGTTAGATATACCCTCAGAGCACCAAGGATTTGTGCTTATAGTGCAAAATCTTGTGATAGTGTTGGCCTCTGCCAATTCATTCAGGTTAAAGTCCTTTTTTTTTGTTGCAATGAAGGAGAAAACATTGTCAGAATTTCTCATCAAACTAGTAAAAATCTGAAAAAAATAGTAAAAATAAATGTTATTAATAATCTTAACAGAAGATGGGGCTGTTCAGTAGGCTTAAATGAGCCAAATAATGTCATAACTGATGTTTGTCAGATGCTTGTTTTCTTGGTATGGTCATGTGAATCCCACAGATATGTCCCTGTAATTACAAACAGGCTCCGAAAGCTGTGCTGAGATAAAACAGGCTCCTGTTATAAAGGAACCATAAAGTAATGGGTGGGTTAGTTTGTTATAGTTCTTTTCTTTTTAATAGCAGGTGTTAACATTGCATATTAACAAAAATCCCATCAATTCCTTTAAAAGACATTTACCAATGCAACAAAAACTTAAATTTTCAAGTAAAAAGTCTTGACAAAGCAAACCACGAAGAAGATTGGCTGGTTCATTGCTGAGTCCCCAAAACTTTGGGATTGTGTTAATTAGCTGCAGATAATCATCAGCATACAGATGCCTAGGATACCCATGGAAATGATGAAGGGACAAAATTCTTGTGTGAGAAAATTCATGTTGACCACCTACAGCTATGTGCATCTACATTTACAATATGAATGAATTCTTGTAAGTTTTATTGTTATAAATGTTAGTGCTAGGTAACTAGCTTTTTAGCAGATGTATATGATATGAGCAAGTTATACATAAACACATTATTTTCCCCAATCCTTAGGTGGTCTTTTTTAGGTTGTTTTTGGTCTTTTGAAGCAGTGGCTGTTTTTTTTTCTTGAATGTAATTATATAATAAAAAGTAACTTTTATGTGCAGAAATAGCTGTTTACTCATTCAACTTTTATGCTTTCAACTGCTTGTCTGAGGTCATTGGCTTTGCTGTGATTTCCTGTTCACTGCCAAACACATGATGATATCAGAAAAGAATTAATTCACTGAAATAAATTAAGCACGGATTTGCATAATAGTATTTGGACACTTATACAAAACTATTGGTCTCATAGAATCATTTTAATTCAAAATTCCTGCCAATGCAAATATCCATGTCTCACCTGGATGCTTGCTGCAAGGAAGAAAGGCTTTGGAAATATTACTAGGAATTCAAGTAAGTGAGAAAAGCAGCACACAGAAAATGTCATTTATCTGACACCTTACATCACTGAGATCTCTTGTTTGTCTCTTTCAGTGATTCTAGTCCCAAAAAAAACACCCCTTCCTGCATTGAAATTCCAAGGAAAAGACCTGATGTAACTTTTTGTGCACTTCCTCAGCCCAATTTCAAAGGGCCTCAGCCTTCTCAGAATGTGTAGTCCAGAAAAGAATGTCAAGGTTACATTTGATGCAAAGTATGGATGCTTTATGCACTTGTGACTGAGAAGTTTCTCCCTGAATTTAATCTCTGTACACGGTAGTTTTACCTGTATCTACCATCTTGCTCGATTTTGAAAGCTGCATCAGGCTGGCTGACTTGCCTGAAAGATGAGTGAAGCATTTGTAATGCTGGGGTTTGGAGGCAGCAACTGGCTGTGTGATAGACACTTAGTGCCACTGCTATGTTATCATCAGCCAAGAGCATAGAGAAGGGGAAAGAGACCTATTGGAAAAATTACAGTTGAACATAAGTATGTGTCAGGAGGTTTTGTTTGGGCATATACCAAAGCCATTGATTATGAAGAGATTTACTGTTCAAGGCTCTTTATTTACAATATAACTGAAGTCAACTATTGCAGTCCTAAAGCAAGGACTGTGATTTTTTTTTTAGAGGGTTTTTTAGAGACTTCCATGGAGTCTCAAGCATAAACTTTGAAATAACATTGGATAAGAAAGGCAATATTCTTTCCTTTTCACATATTTGTAGTGGTGCATTCTGCTCTCTATTGCACATGGTAGGAATCTGGAGTTAGCTCTGTGATGTTCAAAGCATTGATCCCCCATATACACCAGTGTAACCAACAGCAGAAATGGGGCTAGGCAACTTATTAAACTCTTCAGAGGTTGAGTCTATCCTACCCACTGCCTTTTTTTCAAAGATACTTTATTATTGGCTCGTTTCAGTAGAGCCTCACATGTCATTTTAAGTGCAATCTTTACTCATTCTTTCCCTTATAGTCTATTTTCCTTTTGTAGACTATGTAAGTAGATTTTGCAACACCAAACACCAGAAAATGCACCAGGTTCTCCAGACTGATGCTGAGGAGGATTATACTGTTACTCTGCAAACATCAAAATATGTAAATTCATTTCACCATTCTTTCAGTTTGCACTCTTGCTTTTTGAGGAGGAAGAGTAGTAAGGGGGGAAGATATATGGATTAAACAAGGTTAAGCGACTGTTCCAAAATGGTATCACTGGAAGGTAGTGTACCAATTAATTGAAAGGAGTAATAGGCTTCAACATCATCTAATCTCACTAGAGAAGCAAGATTATGGCAAAACACTCAAAAATACATTGCAAAATAAAATTAAAAATTAAAATTTAAAACAAAACAAAAAAAAAAACCAAACACAAAAACCAAAACTAAGTGAAATCATGCATGCATATCCAGGGGTCTTTCAGTCATCAAACAGGGTGCTAATCATACCTTGAAAGTCGTGTTTTTATCAGTCTGTAAGTAATTTTTGTAAGTTCATGCATGGTTTTAAGGAATTGAAATAGTATCAATATAATTTCTTGACTAGGTAGACTGCCATAAAAGCCATTTTTTCCCTTTTGAATACTATATTACATATTATATATATATGTGTCAATAAAATATTGACAATTAACAGGTTTTGGTAGGAAGGAGAGGCCTGCACCTTATCTTCCTGACATGTCAGAACTGACTAACACAGAAAGATGTCTGTAAAACATACTGCACCCTGGCAGATGGATGGCATACACATGAAAGAATACTACCAGGTATAGCTGACACCACCTTAAATACTTCTAGTATTCCTCTACCATAACATTAGCAGTTGGTGGCTTAGCAGTAGGGCATTCATTCCCAGGCTCACAAGATAAAGTGTCAGAGTTTATTTTTTGCTGAGACTTTTGCCATTGTCTCATGTACCGAATTACCTAAACTTAAGGATGGAAAACATCTTTAACATCCACTTATCTACAAATGCATATTATGTAGTTGATCATGCAGACAAGAACAGAAAGGAGGGACACTGTAATGAGGCAGCCCTTTCTGCTAATATTAGTATTTGAAATAATTTAATTAAAATACTATTCCCTGACATTAACTGAGTAGTACAGGTAACTGCTAATTTTATTTCATTCCAATTTCAAATTGGCAGCAAATGCTGAGCCAAGTGCTGTAGACTTGGATCTTATCAGCAAAGAAAAGTTTCTGATATGAAGTCAGGTGTGTGTAAGTGCTCTTTCCACAGAGTTGTAGTTATGCTCTGAACCAATTATCTGTAACCTGTTGCTAACGATGGCAGTGCATTACATAAAGTGTTATCAGTGTCTACAGCTTATTATGTTGGTATCATCTCTAATTTGTTACACTCTACAAAATTTACTGAGTCTGTACTAAGTGGGAGGAATGGGTTATCAATTTTGAGCAAAAGTGAATTGTTCAGCTCTCACAAATTGCATGATTTTTCCAAACAGGCAATATGTTCCCTTTGTAATGAATGAAAAAGTTTGTTTTTTGGAATTTCTAAAAGACTAAATTATATCAGGACTTAGAAGAAGGAAATATTGCCAGTGAGGCTGTAAAGATGTAAGAAGCTGCTCTTGAAAAGAAGAAAGGACAATTTATTGTTCTCCTTTGCAAAAGAATGAATGAGGAAAAAAAAAGACAAGAGATGGGAGCTTAATAGATGCAAAAGCATAGTATAGCCTGTGGGGAAAAAAACTTGAGTGACCATTTGAATTTGCCTTTACCTCCTTAATCTGTCTCTTTAAATACTTCTTTTTTTCTGATATGTACTTCTATACAGTATTATCCACCTTTGTTAACTGGTTTCAGTATGGGGAAAAAAAATTCCTTTTATCTTTTTAATAGGTTAGAGGTTCAGGAGGTTACTTGGGTCAGTTCACTAGTGACAATTAGTTTTAACAGACAGACTCTTAACCTCAGCCTGATGCAAGAAGTGGAGAACTTAATCTATTTTAAAAAGTCATTTGTCACTGTAGGCTGACTTTGACAGTTACAGCAGAATTCCTGGAAAAACCCTGGGATCTTCTGGTAAACAGCAAAGTACCAGTTATTTTCAGGGTGCCAGAAGTGCATGTCACAGGCTGAGTTATATAGGCTAGGGAAATCTGAAGTAACCTTTCAACTCCAGAAGAGTTTCCTTGTAGGAGAGAGAAGTCCAAGGCATTTTGGAGCAATAGTTCGGGATAGCTTGCTCTGCTGTCATCTTTATGGTCCATAAATGAATGCTTCATGCTGTTAATTTGGTTTCTCTCAAAATAATTAAGCTTTATTTTCACCATTGAGCACACAGCAAAGCAAAGAGAACAAATTGTACTAAAGTAACAAAGCAATGGGTGGAAATGGCAATACTTAATCATTCTGCATTCACTGTAGTTTTTGATGGCAGTCCACAGAAAATGACGAACTAGGTCAACAGGAATGATGAAAGCTTTCTGCTGTGGTGTGCTGCTAATCATCCTCATGGCAATCATCACATTGATGTTAGAGACAGTTTAAACATTGGCTATTCAAAGCTGAAGTGAAGCTAATTAACCATCCACTCTCCTGTGGTTATGCAGGGCCAGTTGATTCCTGCACAACTTGAAACTTCAAAAGAAGAAACAGGTCCTTTTCACCTGTAACTTAAGGAAACAAAAATAGTTCAAGTAAAAAAACAAACCCAAAAAATATACCTTAAGAGATTTCCAAATAAAACCCTGTAATGGCTGCTGAGAGGAGTACTGCTACTCTAGTAAAAACAAGAATATATGTTCCAGCACATATTAGAATATCATTATGTGCTAAAATATAGGATGCTTTCACTTTGATTACCTAGAAATTAAAAGCTTTTGACTTACACAAGCATGAATACTGCCCCTCTCCCCCAAGGTTTGAGACTTAAATAGTCCTGTTCAATCAATTATTTATTAATATTTTTTTATCATAAGTAGTCATGCATACTAGAGTTGCAATATGCTGCTACAGACTTGACTAATGAATAAGAAGTTAAGTATACCATTTCTTCAGCTTCATCTCTCTAAACTGGTATTGAGTTTCTGTCAGTGTACATAAAAAAAGAATTAAGTTTACTAATAAATTTAAAAGTCCAACTGATTTGGGAAAACACAAGTTGTTTCCCAAGGTGAGTAAATAAGTATTGTCTTAAAAACATTGAGAGAGGGGTAAGAAAGTGTTTAATTTAAAAAAAAAATCAGATATAAAAAAGGGATAGGACTGTTTAGTGGACAATGATAGTAAGTCAAGAAAAAAGTTGGCATACATTGAAAAGGAAAACAGTTAGAGAAAGATTCGCTAGGAAGCTCCTGCAGCTTATTTCTGGTAATGCAGTCTGGCCATAAACTCAGTTTTAGCACTCCAAGTAATTCAGGCTTGCATCTGCACTACATCATCTGCGTGCTGCAAAGAGTTGCAGCAAGCCAGTTGCAACATACCCATGAATTAAGGCTTCTGAGTGGTTATTCAGATAATGCTTTTTCCATATAATAAAAGGATAGTGTTAATACAAATGTACAAGTGAAAGCTTGAGAAATGAGCACAGTTGTCTCACCTTTTCATAAATTGTGCATGTTTCTGCTTGCAATGGAGAGCAGAAAGCAAGTGCTTTTGGGCACTGCACTTTTACTGGGATTTTTTTCTCTGTCCTTCCATGGAAGCTTGTTCCGTCTCAGTCTCACTCTCCTCTATAAAGACTGGCATGTAAACACATGCCAGACTGTATGGGGTAGTTATACTATAGGCAAATATTCAAAAAGAATCACAACAAGACCATCACACTACTCTTGTATAACTTGCAGAAGGCTGAATTCACATGTTAGAGCCCTATATACTAATGCAGCATGCCCTACTGTCAAGGGGTTTGGGTTTTCTTCGATTTGGGTTTTCTTAGGGTTTTTTGGCTTTTTAAAACTTATTTTTAGCAGAATGACATTTGCCTGTCCTTACCAATTCCCTTTGTTTCTAACCTATACACAATTTTGTATCCACCCATTTTGTCTTAAGCTGTCAAAGAGCTGAAGATCTCAGAGATGACACTTGCATAAGCTTTATCAAAGAAATGAAATGCAAAAAAGCATTGTATTTCCACACCTGTCAAAGCCACAATATGTGTGTCACTTGCTTACTTGAAAGCTACAGCTCTTGAAAGGGAAGTGGTGTTAAGAGGCAAAGCTAAGTGGGAATCACCTAAGATGTAGAGCACAAATTTGAGGGAAACTAGGCTGTGCCAATTGATTCCTACATGTTATGTAACAGTTTGATTTACTTAATACCTAAAATAGTCTATGTTTTTCCATAGCATTTTAATCTAAATTGACTTTCCTCAGCTGACAAGATTAACTGTAATGACTGCAGATATATAGATACCATCCTTCCTACCTCATGGTTATTTCTGTGACTGCAAGTTTTATGTTGTGTCGTTCATTGCCAAGCACAGAGATGCAGGCTCAGCTCTGCCATGTGAAATACCAACAGCAAAGCTTCCTAAAAGTGTTGGAGAGACAGTGGCACCTTGTTATTTGCAAAGGGCAAGCTTATGTTGACTTTACTTCAGTTTATGAGCACAGTGCTTGACGAGTCACACAGCAGTATAGCTGTAAGCAATCTTCAGATTCACTGCTGTTTGTGTGACAGCACTGTGGAGACGGGTATTGCCATGAGTGACTTGTGTAAAGCAACAGACAGTTGGTTTTTTGGTATTACTGCATGCAACATGCTGACCTGCATGTGCAGTATCTAGTAGGCCAGTTAGTAAAACATCTATTATGATTTTTGAAATCAAATTACAGACTGTACATAAGCATTCTCATTGCATATTTATCTTGAAGTGCACTTAGACATCCTTACCTGTAGCATCTAACGTGTTAACCTTATCATTTATTAAATGATGCAGTGTTTTCCCTTTAGCTTGTGTTTGAATTGGGCACATAGAACAGATCATCTCAATGGTATAAGCTGAACAGAGATTTAAAATGTGTCTGCTGTGGGTGCTTTTTAAATGGGAGTATTTTTCTTTGCAGCACAGACATACCTGTGCAGATGCTGCTCACAGAGCGAGCTCCATGCTATCCTGTAAACATCCAGGGCAGTAGATCATATGCCAGGGCAAAACGGTGGGAGTGATTAAGACAATATGCGATTTGACTGTCCTCACCTGGTAATAGGTCTCTAGGGAAGCATACACAGTTTTCTTTACCCTGAAGTGGTGCTGAGCTTGTGTCAGGAGTGGACAGATGTTACTGGCATGGTGACAAACCCCTGCACTTCCTATAAACACAATGAAACCTGGAGGTGCTCCGTGCTCTACCTCTGCAACACTAATGTACTGCTGGACTTGGGTTATCTAATGTGAGTTTTTAAAACTGCCAGTAGAGAAAACTGCAACAACCGTGTACAAACTCCAGTGGGCTTGGACTGTGAAGGAAAAGCCACGGAAGCATGGAGAATCATTAATTTTTCCCATGGTGTTTGACTCAGCATGTGATCTTTTGGCCAGGAAAATACTTGAGGCAGAATAGTTAGTAACACTTCTCCCAGAGGCTGTCATAACTATGCTTTAGACACTGAGTCACAGATGTTTACTCAATCATCATCGCACACCCTGGTTTCTAAGAATTACACAGAGATGGGTTCAGAAAGACTCATTTCGTGAATGGCCCTTTCTGATAGCAGGCTCCCCGTGTATAAATTCTCCCCCTACATTTTCGTGCAGTTCAAATTACAATGCTTGATTAATTGATTTGACTGAAGAGAATGCACCAAGTAAAGTTCAAATGGAAAGAGTAAGCAGCTGGACACATGTTCGCTTTCTTTCACAGTCTTGTTAGTTAATTTTGGCAGATGATTTCATGCAAACTGTGGTACTGAAGTGTATTCACAGTGCTGTCTCACTGAATATAGATAAAGTTCCCGAGCTGTTGAAAGTGTGAAATACATTTCATATAGGGCCAAATTCTAGTCCTGTTGATATCTGTGGGAGAACTACTTTGCTTTCAGAGGATTGGTATTTGGCCCCTGATGTTCTCTTTGAAAGTTGTTGACTTGGGGTTGTTTTTTTTTATTATTATTTTTTACTAGAAATGGGTATTTGGAAAATATCTAGTGCATCAGAAATGCTTTGTTGTTGCATATGTAAAATTCCCCTCACCAGGCTGATTTTAGCAAGCCTGTTGGATGAGTTTGCTAAATCATTCATATAGAAAACTTGCTTTAAAATTGTGGCTTATGCTCTTTAAAGGAAGTTGATATCATCAAATTTCAAGGGAGTAGGAGATTAGCTGCCTTTAAGCCTATAAGCAAGCTTCCTTCTAGAAGTCCCAAACCTAAAACTAGCAAAGCCTGTGATATATCCACAATAGCTTTTTGGTTTGAGTTTTTATTGTGTGCCATCAATAGGCACACAGAAGGTCGTCTTACTGATTCAGAATTCTGACTAGTTCTGTAGTGGTATTTTATATCCTTCCCCCCAGCAAAATTTTGCATTCAGTGCAGCTCACTAGTAAATGAAAATAATCTTCTGCTTCAGGAAAGATTTAGACATTCTATAATTATTATTGTTCTTTCCATTCATGTAAGAATGACACCTGTGCAGCAACAGCCCGTAGCCATATTTCAAGGGACTAAGCTTACCATCATCTAAGACGAAAGGTGATGTTAGGAAGTGTCACTGTGAGAGCAAGCAGTGGGCTGCCAGGGACACATAGTCTGTCATGCTGCTCTGCCTGCAGAGGTGACACGGACACATGGAAAACATCTAGTCTCTTCCTCATGTGGATTGCACAAAACCTGTGTGAAACAGGATCGATATTAATTACTATTCTCAAGCAAAGTTACAAGATCTGAGTAAGGAAGAGTTTTAAAGAGCAAACAAAAAAGCAGTAAAGGCTGGCAAAGCAGCTATGGATTCTCTAATCATGCTCTGAAACTATCAACCTACCACTCAGATGCATGAAATGCTTTTTCCCTCCAGTCTCACCAAGTTTTCCTTCGTTGTCAGAGATGGTATTCCTTCCTGGGCACCTTTTGTGGAAAGATGAAGGACTGTTTTGCTCTGAAAACAGAGCAAACAGAACACAGAAGTTAAGGTTCATCTTCGGAGATGAGATGCGGTGAAAGATATCCAGAAGACCACACCTGCTCTAAATTAATGGCTAAGTTAAAGTCTACCTTGGTGAAATTTTAGCAAACAGCATATCACCTTTCCCTTGGACTTTCTCTCTCTTTCCAGCCTGGTCTTTGATGATAATGTGAATGCAACGTGGGTTTGTAGATCAGCAAATCAGTTTAATAAAAATGTTTTTATGTTTCTAAACAAATGGTGTGAAATACTGTGTAACACTCTGTTAGAGAATTGCAGCACAGCTGATGTGATAGCTGCTTGGAAGGGGTCTTCTTGAAGCTGTTACTTCCTCTTTACTACATTTTTATGTTTTGTGACAGGAATGGTCAATAAGGATGGGAAGGTTTAGATTTCGCCTTCAAGTACTTACTTTGGTTGCAAAGGAGAAAAACTCCAAATGCTGAAAAGGTAAAAAATTAGCAAAAACTTCTCAATGTGAATTTTGGAGGCATAAAAATAGCTGATGAATCAATTTTGAAAAAGCCCACCTTCTGCACTGTTACCACTGCAGCTACATCTGAACTGCACAGCGGACTTCAGCCAGTCCCTCTCTGAGTATTAGGGAGTCTTAAAGTTATACAGACTAGGTACAGGGATGTCACCCTTATGGCACTGCTGCACCTTTCCTATAGGGTGACTGTCTCCAGAAGGTAGTTCATTGCACTTAGGACACGCATTTAGATTAAACAAGTTATCCTTTCTTCTTCATAAATTGATTCAAACACCATAGGAGTTACGCCAATATGGTCTCTTATGTGTTCATGACTGGGCTGATGCACCCGGAGATGTGGCTGCTGTGAAGCTGTAGGATTTATAGCAGCCCAAGACTGAACCTGGTTTAGTCTGCAATAGGGTAGTGTAATACATGAAGATAATGCAATCAGGAATTTGTATCCAATGTAGCATGTTACATCAGATTTCACTCCTAACGTGGGTTTCAAAAATCATTGGGCACTTCCTTTAAAACATCTGAGCACTTTCAGTGGTGCTGAGAAGTGTGTGTGGGGTGCAGGCAGTGGGTCAGCTGTTCCTCCCACAGACCACAACGCCACGGGAGGACTGGCAGCAACAAAAAAGCTGGTGTCAACCTGGACAGATTGATACAAGGGATTTGACCTCTTTAAGTGCTAGAAAAGGGAAACCAAAACTCAAACATAGCATGCTTGTTAGTCTTTGTGTCAGATCAAATAATATGTTCCTCTGTAGGCTGAAGTATATTAATGGAGTTGTGTGGTTAAGAAAAAAAAAAAAAAAGAAGGATGACTAAAATATGTATATGGAGCTTGACAGTATATTTTCTTTTAGGAAAATCTCAAATAAGAGCAACATTTATGCACACTAAGCAGATGTTTATGATTAGTTCTTAGTTAACATCAACCAGCTGGCCATGGATGGCTTTATGGTGGGGAGAGCATTTGAGAATGTCACATGTTTATATTAATGAGAACATGGCAGTCATGATAACGGGGCAAAAGTGCTACATTTCCCATTTTAGGTAACTCTTTCAAATCACATCACAGGACAGTGAAGTAGACTGTTGTCAGCAACAGAGTGTTTCCAGTTCATTCTGAGGATTAGACACAGACAAGTGGTATATGCATCTATATGTGTAAACATCTTTTATCACATCTGAGAAAATCAATAGGTAATAAAGCATCTGAGGTGTTCTTCTACTTGTATTTTATAATCTGTATTATTTTAGAAAATACTTAATTGTAAATACATTGGCTTTTATATAATCTACTACTGATAATGCAAAATTTTGATTTTTGTTTTTTCCACATTTTCTGTATGGGTCAGGACTATGACATTTTAGGGATGTGAAATGTTCATCAAGATCTTAAACTGTTTTCCTGTTTATGGAAAACATGCCTTTGTAGGGAGAGTAGCTACTAATTGCATGGGCAACCTTCTCATGTGGGAATGTAAATAATAATTTTGTGCACAATATATTTGCTGTGTCCCAAGTCATAATGCTCTTATGAACTAGGACATATATGCAGAAATATACAGAAAGCATTTAGCTCCTAGTTAATAAAAAATATTAAGCCAAAATCCTTCTCATTCCTGCTGGGTGAGAAGGATGAAAGGATAAAAAAATCTTGATGAAATGTTATTCTTCGTTCAAAAAAGTCCTGTAAATTTTGGCTCTCTATTAAGTATATAAATGTTGGTAATGCCAATTCCAGCTCAGAAAGAAAGCCCCCTTTGTTTCTCAGTCTCTTTGGAGAAAATTTGGAGAGCACTCATCTACAAATCTGAATCAAGGCTATTTAACTTCTTCCATAACCAACCTTGGCTGTAGTATTTGAAATTTTTTCCATTCTGACGTGTCTTTCTAGTATGAAACATGTTTCAGAAATATTCAAAGAAGTTGATATGTGCTTCTAATTTAAATAAAGCACTTCGAAAATTTTCTTTGTAGAACTGAACTTTAAAAAATGAAAGACAAAATGGAGGAGTCGGCATTTTCATTTATTGAGTACTAGGCTTCATTTTTTGGTATTTGGTTTCCATTCCCTGATCTTCATGGACAGTCAATCACTTCACTGTACCTTGTTTTACAAACTTGGATGCAGAACTGAAGCAGAGAGGCTTTGGAAGAGAAGACAGTTCTGGCAAAACAAACCCAATGAGCAGCCACAGAGTTTGCCAGAGCTCTTGCTTGGCACTGTTGCTGTGAGCACAGGAATATGTGGGAGCAGGGCTGGGGAGAGCTGCTCAGACAACCCCATGGGTGGTCAAAGAAGTGGCTTTGCAGGGGCCTGGAGTGCAGCCCCACCTGCACTGTGCCCAGTGCTGGTAAATAATACAGCTCGTCCTGCAGAATTGCTCCTTGATGTGCTGTCTAATTTCGTCTACCCTTGTGTTTGTTTGAGAAGGCGATTCCTGTTCAAAGGTATTTCACAACAACCCTCTCAGCAAGGAGTGACGTGAGTGTGACATGAGGACAGGTGAAAAAGATGTGTGACCCTTAGCCTTCTGAAGGCATGGTGCATCTAGGCCCACAAATGGGACACTTTTAAGTGGTTGGACACACAGCTAACTGCAGTAAGCAACAGCTCTAAACCTACATGTCCTGCCAATGATAAGGAAAAGAAAAAGTGTTTCTTCCGTTTTTTTTAATCATTCCTCAATCTGTTTGAAGTGTTTTGACTACCTTGTAATCCAGTAATATCTTTTAGTAAAATCTCCAATACAAGTGTGCCTTTCATTAAGGTGCTATTCTAGAATGATGCACTCACCCAAACACTACCCAGGACTATTGGGCTGCAGAGCTGCCCAGAGTTTGAGTGAAAGAGCTCTTCTGTACACATGCTTTCAAGGAAAGGTGACATGCATACCCCACCACCATTATTTTTTAGAACATGTAATCAACAAACCCTCTCAAGTGCAAAATTACCAAGGACTAGCAGTAAGACCCCTGTAAGTGTTGAACCCTTTCTTGTAGCTGCAAAAGCTACGGCACAGGAATCCAAAATTGATGCCTGTTGTTGGAGTCATACTTGCCCCCTTGTTTCCTGACTTTAATGTGATAGTTCACAAAAAGATGGGGCAAATTTTTTTTGAAGTTATTTCCATTCAAGGTGTGGACCTGTGGAATACCACAGATCTGCGATGTCTCAATTCTTGCCATGAATTTGGGGCTCCATAATCTTCCAGCTTGCTTTGCTATTAGTCTGCTATAGAACTTCTTTCCATATTTGTAAGGTGTCTTCCCATCGATGTTAACATTCACATAGGCTCTTCTGTCAAAAAAAAAGAATTATTAACATGCTTTGTGAGTCTTACCCCCGTTATATACCCAACTGCTAATCAACAGGCTGAACAAGCCCCTTATGCTCAGCCAGCTGGGTATTATCCAGCATTCAGAAAGCAGGGTATGGATCATAAAAAATGTATAAGGGGTAGTTAAACTAAGAAATGCCAATGATTCTTGTTTAGTGCACAAATATATTTTCCTTTTGTACAGAAGTACTTGCTTTGACTCCACCAACCTGAATTAGTATTAGGACACTGAAAAGAATGTCCACATACAAAAGTGTTTTAGAATTATTTTTTTTTAAACTGTACAGCTGAAAATGACAACTTCTCTAAAGTTCAAAAATGCATACATTTAAATTTAGTTGGCTAATTTTGTATATAAAATAAAAAAAGAACAGAATGACCTTTTGACTGTCAGGTATAAAGGTCATTATGTTCAGCCTGATTTTTGCCAGGTGTTATTTATTTTGTTTGGGGTTTTTTTCTGCTTAGTCAAAGAACCTCATGTCCTACCTCTGTTAAAATGTTGGAGAGTTTTGGCTGTTAATTTCAGTGGTGGCAGGACCAGACCTCTCATTATTGATGATTTCTTCAGGCATTCTAAAAGAAGAGTGTTTGAAATGTCCAGATTCTGTTGGAGATATAACCTTTAGAAAAGTTTGTCTCTATCATAAATATTAATCACAGTGCATTGGTTGGTCTATAATGTTCAACAGATGGGATTTAAATGTCTGGAAGGAGTCTGCTGTTATCAATTATGAACAACTAATTGCTGTCCACATTAGAGCATTTACTTTGGTTTATGGTAATTAGGTTTTAACACTCTGGCATCAGAGGTCCTGTGGTATATTTATACTTAGTAGAACTTTGCCATTGCCACGTGGGAGCTCAGCCCTGGCTCCTGTTACTACATCAGTGCCTGTGTGTTGGGTGTCCCTGAAGTGGGGACCTGATTTCTTCCTCTGCCTCTGCAGGCCACCTTCCTGGAAGGACCTGAAGTGTTGCTAGCAGTTTGGTGAAGGGTCTTCACAATGGGCCTTCAGCCATGTGGCTCAAAACCCCCTCATGTTCTTTTCAGTAAACACCAGACACCTGGGAAGTTGATTCTTCATTCAGACATAAACCTGTTCCCCCTGTTGTAACCCAACCAGGAGCTGAGGTGACTTCCCTCAATGTCACGTGCTTCTACCAGCAGCCCTGGACAGAATAGTTTACATTTTATTCAGCAGTGCTAAAAGCAGCATATTCTGATGCAGTACAGGATATGATGGGAAAAGAAACTTGATTTTTACAGTGGGTTTCCATGCTGCTCTTCTCTATTTTTCTTTTTAGTCCCTATACGAAGTATTAAGATAGCACTGAATAGTTTATCTTAAAGCCCAGACCTTGCCCCCTATATTTCAGCAGATGTAGAAATTATATCATCTCCAATGCTGTGTGAAACTCGTGAATATATGAATGTGTTTGACTGTAGGAATCATTTCATATGAGCTCCGTAAGCTCCATGTGTAAGTTCAGCATCCCAGTTTGTTTTAATTGCTTAGTCCAGTATGTTCAGCAATGTCTCTGTTTCCATCTTGGGCCAGCAGTTCACATCAGACTCTGGATGAGTCAAAGCTATTAGAAAAAGACTGGTGAATTCAGGAGTTTTCTTCAAAATTAGCACCTGACAATCAGTCTATGAAGTATTTTTCTTCACCTAAAATGTTAAACTATGAATTCACATTGCCTTTGCTAAATAGTTTATTTCTTTTAGTTTTCTTTTGTGGGTGTGTATGGGGTACATATCACCAAACAGCTCTAGCTAAAGTGGTAACAGTGCTTAGTGCCAACAGTTTTAAGAAGTATTTCATCAGCTCAACAGGGAGATTTTCAAGCAACAGTTTTCTTTCAAAATCGTCTTTCCTGACACAAGAAAAAAAGTTCTTCCTATAGGCTCCTGTGTTTGTAGGGAGGATGAACCATTGCTTAGAACAAATAGGTCTGAGTATAAAGTACATAGGAGTCTTTCAGTCTTACAGAAACTATATGAATAAAAGTGGTTTAGATACCCAAAATTAAGTTATGTAAACCTAACACTCTGGGTTTGGGAACCATTTGACAGGTATATTCTTTATGTCTCTAATAAAGTTCTTTCCACAATGCCTAACATACTAATTGTAGTGTCACAGGCAAGACAATAGACAGGTAAGCTTCAATGAGAAATCAGAGTTGTTTAAATACATGCCCTTGTTGCTATTGAATTACATTAACAAAGAGGAGAAATCAATTTACTAACATGCTAGATGTGGTTTTTTGCATGAGCCAGGTTATACCTCTGGAACTCAAACTCTTTGAAAGAGAGGCTGCACAGATGGTTTGCAGATTTTAAGTATTTGTCTACAACAAAAATCTCTGTGGGTTTTGTGTTTCTCTGTTTTTTCCCAAAACATTCTAACATCCTATGACGTATTTAGATAATTGATGTCACTTCCATCAGGGCGCAATACGCTTTCCCAAGAAAAGTGGTGAAAGCACCAGATTTTGAATCATTTAAATTGGGATTGGGGAAGTTCAGTCATAAAAAAAAACAAACCTGTTCACAGTTAAGTTGATGTTCAGTTTTGCCTAGCATCATCCTTCTACTGCAGGTCCTGTGATTCTGACACGATGAATTGCCCTCAAAATGAATACAGAAAAATATATAACTATCAAATAGACAGGCACCGTCTCCTTGGCTGTAGCAGACACAAAAGGTTCAAATTTTATTATTCCTCTAAAAATGGCATTCCTCAGGATAAAGTTCCACTGAGTACCTGGATATACCACTTTTTTTAAAGCAGGAATAATAATAACATCATTAATTTTTAAAGTGAGAAATGGGTCTATGCAGCATCAGAAACTGTGTCTGAGAGCAATTAATAATGACTGTTAAGCACCTTCTTTTGGGTATTACAACTGATGTACTTGACTATGGATACCATTACTACCCTTGTGTGTCTGGTGCCAGCAGTTCTGTACCTGGTTTGCATTTCACTGCTACCCATTTGACCCCTGAAAGGTAACATATGCTAATATTTAATTCTTATCAGTGCTTACTCTATCACAGAATATGACTGTGAGAGAGTAGGGCTAAAATGGCTAAAATAAATCACTGAACCATGAATTCAGTCCTAGCCTTGTAGGAATAGGAATTTTTTTGCCCCGGATGAAGTACAAAATATGTTTCTCATAGGTACATCTACATATGGGCTAGCTGCATTTATGGGTAAAAGAAAAATCTAAAGAAATTTCTGTGGCAGCAATAGGTCACATACTTTTCAGAAGTATAAACAAATGACTCAAGTTATTTAGTTTTTTGTACTTCTTAATTGTACAAAATATGTGCGATAACTGTAATATGTAAAAACTGCAGTTGCCAGAGAACAAGAATTTGACACATCAATGGGGTTTGTAATTCTATTTTTCTTGTTTCAGAATGAGAAGCTTTGAATACAGGTCTAGATGGGGTTTTAAGTCATATGTTTTCATTCATGTGAAAGTAAGGAATTGCCAATGAATTGGGTGCTCATTACCCTCACTGACACTGGGCAGAAGGGTTGTAGGAAGGATGATTCATGTCCAGTACACATCAAGTAGTCTTTGTCAAAGCCTTTGGTACACTGGTGGCTAGAGAACATACATTAGCAGAATTCTTTGTGATGAATGTCACAGTGATATATGACAGTTTGCTGCCAGATTAAAATGACAGAAATTTAACACTAACTGTGAGTATAGGAAAGAAAGCAATTTTCACTAACAGTTATTGTTCGCATAACTAAAATAATGACTGATGAAAACAGCATTCTGCAGAACATTTGAGAAACGGTTTTATATTCCTGTTTAAATATGAATAAGCATACTACTTTTTTAACCTTATATTTGCAATAATTCCTTTGAACTTCAAGATTCCCAGAAAAACATCCCAAATCTAGATTAGTTTTCTTGCTAAACTTTATAAAGAATAGAGGGATCTTTTCACACTGTGCTGGACTTAACCTTAACCATGCAAGATGAAGAAATACGTTGCCAGGCTCAATGAATATCTGCAGTTTCAGGAAGATATTGGAGAAATTACATTCTTCTGGAAGTGCCATCCTGAATTTTATGTTTCTTAGAGTACATTTTCTTGAAATAGGTCTTACTCAGAAATTTGTACAGAAATCATAAGAAGTCATCTTAGAGGGAAAGTATATTGTTATTGATGGAGGTTCTCAATCTTGGACAGACTGGTGTAATAATTTATTTTTAAATACAAAAGATCTTGAGTATTTCTTCTACTGTTCTGTAGAGGTTATTCCAAGCGTTAGAATTAGATATGTGATACACACTGTTTTTTAAGTTAAATGTATGGCAATTTTAAATTCTTTTGTTCATGTTATTTTTTTTTTTAATTCTTGATAAATAATTCAAAGGTAATCATAGTAAGGAATTTGTTTCCTGCTCTCTAGAGAAAATTCTATTCTAATTCAGGCAGTTGTCATATTTATATTCAGGTGGGGTGGAAAGGATATGGCATATATATGTATGAGTTGTCTGTGCAAAGGCAGGATCATAAAGCCTGAAAGTATTGGTAAGAGACAAGTAAGAGGCTTCTTCAGCACTTCTACAGCACCTTGGGTCACAATGGCAAGCCCTCTCTGCTATTCCAGCTCTTGGGAAGATGTTGCCGTGCCAAATCACCGTGATGTGTTAGACTCTTTGGTAGCTCAGCGCAAAGTGGGTGGATGCTCACTGGCCACTTGGCTGGTACTAAAGAATTATTCTACTCATGACTGGAGCATTGCTTGAACCCCCACTGTCAGTTCCTGGCCCTGCTGACATCAGTGAGACTTTGCTATGGACTTCAACAGAACCAGTCTTTCACCCCAGGTCTCTAGATGTGAAAGGTTAATGCATTAACCCACTGCAGCATTTAGCTCCATGGTCTTGATACCTATTTCAATATACTTTAGTGCAAGTCTGTAAATATGACATTCAGAGGTGGTTCCCAAGAGAACTGGGTACCTGGTAATCAGAAATGGTGCTAGCGTGAATAATGTATATCACAGGGATTTGCGAGACTGTCAAAAGGGAGATACGACTTACCCAGAGCTTGTGTTTGAGGCAGTACTCTAGGAATTGTAAGTTGACAGAGCCTTTAAGAATTTCTATATGCATAAAACATATTTGTATGATGGTGATATCTGGAGTCCCCAGTAGATTATCCAAACCCCATTGTGCCAGACACTATACAAATAGAGCCTTTCTCCACAGAACTTGCAATGTAAGCATATAGGATGTGTAAAGTGTTGGATAATGAAGTCTCGTTATTCTTATTTTACAAACTGGGAACCAGGGCGTCGAAAGGTTAAGTGATTTGCCCAGGAGCACATAGAATTTCTGTGGTAGAGCTATGGTTTGAATCCAGATTAGCAACTTCCTTGATTCAATTCCTTAATGAAATAAGAGCTTAATAAAGCATAATCAAAGCTATCCTTACTTAGAAACCTATATTGACATCAGAAGGAAAAATGATCCTGAGAGTTCTTCCGATAGCATCGTCATTATCCCTTGAAAGTATTAATGTATCTGCACATAACTTTAGCTTTTGTCAGAAAAAAAAAAAAAGTGTTGTTTTTTTCATGAAATTGAACGGAAGTTATAATACTCTGTATTTCACTGACTGGGTATCCCACAAATGCTAAAGTTCTATAGCACACACAGTACTACGCTAATGCAGCAGAAATGTGTAAAATCTTGTGTGCATTCAAGTGATGCGCATCTAAACCAGAAAAAATGAGGCTTCACCTTGGACTTACTGTTGAGTGAACTATTTTCACTAGAGTGTGTGTGTATTTTATATGGTAAACTGCACCTTCTTTGCACATCATAGGGTAGCTCTTTTTCAGAGCTTGGGAAGATGCAACGCTTCAGGGATGGAACTTTTCTTTTTAAGATTGTTAAATCCTGGGATCTAGTTTCTAATCTCTTCAGTGTCCTGTTGTTTCCTTACTTTTCAAGGTGAAGAAAAAAGAAGACATTATTAACTATTCCAATGCCTGCTGTCAGTGCAAATTGTGGAAACAGGTCCAGTCTTACTTGCACAGCTACTGTCAAGATGAAAAAATTATACTTTCCGGTGAAATTTTCATCCATTAGTGTTTCAGTAACATCAGAGGCTTATGAAGAAGCTTTTGCAGCCAAGAAAATGTGGATCTATTTTTTAGATCATTGACTTTGCTTATTTAAAAATTTTTCTTTCTCCAAATAATTTCAGTTCCAACTTTCTGTCTATTTTTTTTCAGTGAAAAAGACCATGCAGAGGAAAAATTTGAAAAACTTTTTAAAATAGAAAAAAGGTGACTGTAAAATCATGAAAAGCACCTGGGCCATTTCAAAAGTCTGAAACCACTTTTTTCCATATTTCATTAAACTCTAGATCTCAGGTTGACAAGTTTCTGCAACAGAAGTCACTGACAATTGTTTGGCTTTGTAGCTAGAAAAATAACTAAATAAAACCAGCAAGAGCTGAGGGGTTGAACACATTATTTTAGCTCTAACATCAGAAAATTCAAAACAGCTAACAAGAATAAGTTTACAAGAGGATCCAGTTTTGAAAACTTTAAACTCACTCCAGCAAAACTAATGACTTAAGACGAAGAAGCAGAGAAAGCTACAGACTAATGGAAAGCCTAAAGAAGGCAATTTGCATTTCATCAATAGTAGAACACCACCTAAAATAGGGCTTTAGAGACAGTTAAAATTCAGAATAGACATTTTAAAGTGTTTTAAGAAGTTCAAACTCTAGTAATATAACAAACTGCACCTTTGCTAAACTACTAAGAGAGATGGAAAAGCTGTTATTTAAAACATCTTCAATGCAACTGTTTGTGTGATGTTAATATTTAAGGAGGAACTTTGGTTGTCAAGTTTATACTGTTTTGGAAATTGCTGCAATATGAAATTTACATTCACATTGTCAGACTCTTAGGGTTACAAGTGCAAATACACACACACACACACACACACATCAAAATTATTCCCATAAAGTCCAATTCAACCACCAAAAGATCACTTTTTTCCAAGCTTCCAACTTTCAGCTTCCACTCTCTGTTCACTAGACAATGACAAAAAAGGCACAGACATATATCAGGTTCAGTCTTGGCCTGAAAAATCAAGTCATTCTACAAATTATGTTCTCTTGCTTCAGAAAGCTGATTGCTGTGTAGATAGCTATACCTGACTTCTGTGAGAAAATCAATTCTTACTACCCCTTTAATCCTGCTCACTCTGCAAAGCCAAGGCAGCGATTTGAAAGGGAGTTCAGACTTTCTGTATCATCCATGCAGTTTTCTCATTTTTATCTGTCCATGCCAGACATGGGTGGCAAGAACATAATGAAAGGGTTAATTATGATCTTGCTTGGCCTTTGAAATAGCAACTAGTAGTAGCAATAAAAAGGAACAGCAAACATTCGGGGAAATCTGCAGAGCTGAGAGGGAAAAGGACGTTTTCTACCGAGTAGGCAGCCACTTAAAACTGGAAATGAACAGAGATGGTGCACTGGGATCCTGCAACACTGTTTTTACAGAGGTGGGAGCAGAGCTCTGCTTTGTGAGTTGCTTAAGGTGAGAGAGAAAATATCTGGTAGCCCAATACCCACTGAGGTAAATTTTGGATTATCTTCTCTGAATTGTATTTCTCTACTGGAAGGAGAAACTAGTGGATGTCTTGACTTGGTTCTCATGGTAAGGGCCATGCAAATTCCAAAGTGTCTTACCAAATACTTTCAGCTGCAGCTTCCTTCTAAATCCAAGAAAAAAATCATAGTTGGTTATTTCTCTTGCTGTAAGCTAAAGATATTACTTATGCTTAAAGGAGATCCTCAGGAGTGTTTAAGTGTAAAAGTCTTAAGTGAATTTGGATAGGAATTTGAACAGTTTTGAGAAACTTGCCGCAATGCTTTGTGAAATCCAGGTACACAATTCAGACTGAAACCTCCTTCTCAGAATCAGTGAATCACACCTCTGAAAACTTGACACTAGGCCAAAGTAGATGGAAGTTTTTTAGCTAGCTTACAGTTGCATAATGCGTAATAGTCTTTTGACTTACTGTCTTGGAACTTGTAACCATTTGTCTTGTTTTAGTGCAGAGTTGATATTTGATGATTAGTAAATCCAGGAGATATCAACACAGTTTGAAAATGAAGTTCACAGTGCATTTACTGCTCGACTGCCAAAAAAAAAAAAAATTCAAGTGCATGGTTCTATCCTCTCAGATGAAAAGAAAATGGCTAGGGTTACTGGCTGGCTTTGTGCAGCATGTGGAGTACTGTAGTTATACTGTGTGATAATCAGTGCTTCAGAACCTGTTTTCAATTACCAGCAAGTCCCAAGTCTGCTGCTGACTCTGTCCCAGATATACAATGTTTAGCATGATTTGGAGCATTGCATAATACAGAATGGAAGGCAAACCAAGCTCTCTGAAAAGACAGTTTCCCAAACATTATTAGTCTTCTAATCTGTGAGAAAATTCTCTTATTCTGAGAACTTAAGTGTTGAGATTGCCTCCAACTTGAAGTCATTAGGCTCTATTTTATTAATTCGGTCTACGTGATGCTGATCTCTACTATTTGTTTTTCTTAATTTATGTGCATTAAAGCATTGCCCAGAGGCTTGAGAAATGTAGAGAATGCTTTCAGAAGGACAGAATGTCTATCAGTGTCTATCACTGAATGAAATGCTTAATAGGAGCAAGAGTTCATTCCTTGCCTTAAATGGGCAACTGAATTCTTCAAAGGATATGTCTATGGAAGCCAGCCTCCAAACAGTATAAATGAAAGAGGAGCTGGCTAAGGAGAAAGGAAGGTAATAATGACTACGAGGAGTAAGAATGAGAGGAGTAGCTGGGAAAGACATTTAAAAACGTGGAGAAGTGACAGTGATTATCAGCAGAGGCATATATATGTGTGTGCGTGCGCACGCGCGTGTGTGTGTATTTTTTCCTAAATGACTGATGTGCAGATTGAGGGTCTGAGGTACATTTCAGTTATAAAGGCTTCACTACTCTACTGTAAGCAATGCTCCATCCAGCTGCTCTAACCCTGCTGTGACTGTAAGATCACATGAATTACTAAAAGCTAAGCCATATTATCTCGCAGTTATAGAATTCTAGAATGGTTTGGGTTGGAAGGGACCTTAAAGATCATCTTCTTCCAACTCCACTGCCATGGGCAGTGACACCTTCCACTAGACAAGGTTGTTCAAAGCCCCATCCAACCTTGCTTTGAACACTTCCAGGGATGGAGCATGTCGAGGTGGACAGAGAGTTTACAAGTGACTTGTTATTACAGGTCAGCTGCTGTTACCTGTTTCATTGCTATAAACTAGACAGTCAGGTCCTAGGGGACAAATAGAGACAGAACTCATTGGTATGCATGAGAGTTTTTAGAAAAGGAAGACTAGTTTTGCATATTCTCATCTCCTTACATGTCTCATACTGCTGTTGGTTCCAGTATTACAAATCTGAACTCTTCATAGGCAAACAGATCTTGTTCTGTCTTCTTTTACAAGTGCTTTCTTGTCTGTGCAACCTCTGTAAGAAATGTTTGGAGCTAGGGTGTAGGGGGGCATTCTGGCCAGGACTATTTCATTTATTATGCCAGCATGTATGCTGGCAAAAAGTAACCAGTATATCTAACAATGATATGGCTAGTATTGCTAACATAGGTATTTCTACCTTTTCTTCTGGATAACTTTCTATTTAAGGAGTCCTCAAGCTTTGACAAATTCTGGCAACAGCTATAAATCAACTTCATTTAATATCCAGTATTTCCCTAAGGCATTTACTTTCAAAGGCTCTTAGGCTCCTTTCTGTACTTTTGGTAAATTTCCAGCTTTTATGTCCTTGCAAAAAAATGGAAATAACACAGTTGGGTCTATATAAATGGCCACATAGTAATAATATATCAACAGAAACTTTGCTAGGAGAGGATCCTGTAAAATGTAGCGGTAACAGAGCTTACAGGCAGAATGTACTAGACAGAAAAAACAAGTAGAGTGAGACCAAGAATATTCTTCATTTCAGATGTGAATGTTGGCAACTGGATATGGTCTACCTCTACACAAACCAACTGAAGGAGCTGAAAAATTATATACACACAGCCCACATACTAAGCTAATATCAGATGTACAGTATACTGCACAGCACCTCAAAGTAGGTTAGATAGAACGTAGGGTGGTTTAAATGGCAAGAGGGACACGGGGATTCAACCACACTAAAATATTTCATGATTACAGGAAGAATCAAGGGCTGGCTGTGACAAGGAGTAAGTTGATCACTAGGTATCCCAGTACTGGCACATGGCAACAGAAATCTCTGAGCCAGCAGGCTTGGCTTTATAATTGTAAGGAGAGTTCAGGTAAAACAAAGAAGAGTCAGCACTCTCCTTTTTTGGGGGATTAGAGTTAGTTATTTCTGAATTAATAGGGTATTAAACAAGTATGAACACGCCATAATTGATTCAGTTATTTCCAATTGACTCTTTGTCAGGAACTTCTAAAACAAAAGTATACCCATAAAATTACCTTTGGGAAACATTGGTATTGTTTAAACATAAAAAAAGGCATCAGCTTTTTTTTTAAGTCAAGTATGAGAAAACGCAATTAGTAAGAGACTTTTTTCTAGCACCTGAAAAAAAAATCCAACAGATGGTTTCCATTTGCAAAAGAAGTGACCAAAAATCTGATTGCTTAAAACCAAAATTAGTCTATATCTATAAACAGTTTAATAGCGGTGAGAATTCTTCAGCCTTGGAATAAGAAAATTTTTTTATAATAATACAGTAAATGACTTTATCAAATAGATTATTTTTCCAGTCTAAACCAGTATTTATAATCACTGTAAGACTTAAGCACTGATTAAGATGAGTGTTGCTATGCACCAGTTCATATTTACCTTGTTTACGATGAATCATTGCCACTGAAGTTTAGGGCAAAAAGCTCAGGAGTGGCTGAGAAGCTAGGACTGTATACCCTGGAGAAAAGGAGGCTCGAAGGAGACCTTATCGCTCTCTATGACTACCTGAAAGGAGGTTGTTGTGAGGTGGGATTTGGTCTCTTCTCCCACGTAACAAACAATAGGACAAGAGGAAATGGCCTCAAGTTGCATCAGGGGAAGTTTAGATCGTATATTAGGAAAAATTAGTGGTTATTATTGGAACAGACTGCCTGGGGAAGTGGTTGAGTCACCACCCTTGGAGGTATTTAAAAGGTGTGTAGATATTGCACTTAGGGACATAGTTTAGTGGTGGGCTTGGCAGTGCCAAGTTAACAGTTGGAACTGATGATCTTTCAGGTCTTTTCTGGCCTAAATGATTCTGTGATTTCTTATGTCAAATTATGGTCTTAATCTCTGGCTTCTCCTGTACTTATTTGGGGGAAAAGGCAACTGGCACAGTGGTTTCGATCCTTCTCTGAAGTACAAGGTAACTAGGATCCTACAGGAGTCTTTCTGAATCATGACTTCTGCCTAAGTCTTCAAGCTAAAAGAGGTTTGACAAAGACTTGGATTCTTATACAATCTGAAAAAATACGTATTTTTGGAAGTTCATGTTTCAGGCTCACTTGCAACCAAAATTAATCATAGTCTATCCTGCTCTCTCCCCTTTAGAAATTGTTGTTGCAATTCACCTTGAGCATCTTGCCTATCCTGAATATGCAGCATATTAGTTATTCCTTCTATGCAGTGAAACCTTCATCATGTAAGGACAAAACAAAAATAAAATTTGTATATTTTCACGCAAATCATTATCATGATTATTTGCTATCAAAGTTAAAAGCCAACTGATTTCATCATTTCCAGACAGAATGAATTGAGGACTATTACATCAATATTTACGTAAGCAGAGACTACAGACTTTGATTGTCAATAAGTTTTTAAAAGCAGATTCTTAGATATCATATTTAAAAGGACAATCTGAAGAAAGAAATATTCAGTCGGCTATATGCATTCTTTTAGTCCTTCAAATGGCAAGCCAAGAAATATGAATAAAGCAAATTCCCTTCTAGTTCACCAGTCCATAAGTGCTCATATTTTCATCCCATTTCTCTTGGAACTTGAGGTCAGGGATGTTTCTGTGGTTGTATTTTTAACTTTTTTCTTGTTGTTGTTACATTCAATCTTCATATGACTAGGCTCCTGGTTTTTTGCTTGCTTGGTTTTGGTTTAGTTTTTTGGGCTTCACTAAAGCTGCAAAGGTCTTGTTCACAAAAACGTATATAACTCAAGCAACATCTAACAATTGCTGTTACCTTCAAAAGTGTGGAATTTGTTTGGATACCACCAGATATGATTTGTAGTTCACTTAATCACACTTCCCTTAAGTAGAAGTGAGAACCTATTCGTTTTTCAGAGAATGTATTATTCTAGTAATAACTAGATAGAAAGAGGCACTGATGTTCAAGACAGAAATATTTGATAAACTATAAAGAGACACGATCCCTTTCTTTTTGTTTTTACACAAACAGAAGAGCACAAACTGAAAACCTAGACTGGGAATAAACTGCACATAAGCAAATAACAAGAGACATGACTTAATTTGCTTAGCTACTGAAATAAGGTCTGCTAGGTTTGTCTTACTTTCACTTTAACCTATACTAAATGCTTTGGAAAAAAGTTCAAACAATGTATCTCCAATTCTGTAAATATGCTATATATTGAGGAGGAGCTCTACTGTTTCAAGCAATCCCCACAGGCTTGTCATGTAAAACTGGTGTAGGCAAACTAATTCAGTCCTCTGAACATTTATATTCTTTCACATGAGGAAAGTCAGGGATAATTGTACTGAAATAGTCTTGTGCTGGTACAATTTCAGTCAAGGTGGCATTGAGAATAATTAATTCCAGGATGAAAAAGACGTGAAAGCTGTTGGAACATTTAATAGGGAACGTGACTGATACTGCTCCCACCCTGTCAATGCTTGAGAATAAGGCCTTATAGTAACCCTTACAAGGGCTTAAGCTTTTCTTTGGACTTGTTCATAGGATATCCAAAACCTTTGTAGTTGCTTCAGACCCACCTCTGATTTAAGCATATAAAAGAATGGTGGCACAGAATCCACAAGATCAGGGAGAACTCTTCTGTCCTGTGGGTGTTGTGGAGCATAATATCATAGAATCATAGAATGGCTTGGGTTGGAAGGAACCTTAAAGAGCATATAATTCCAACGCTCCTGCCATGGACAGGGACACCTTTCACTATATCAGGTTGCTTAGAGTTCCATCCAAACTGACCTTGAACACTTGCAGGGATGAGGCATCCACAACTTCTCTGGGCAATCTGTTTCAGTGTCTCACCACCCTCACAGCTGAGGATTTCTTCCTATTATCTAATCTAAATCTACTCTCTTTCATGTTCTGCACGGAGATAGGAATCTCAGTTGTGTGCAATATTTGGCAATAATATGTTGACAGTAGTAAATGGGCTTTTTTAAATAATTAAAAATATGTTTGACTTATGAGATATATGTTGGGTAAATTTTCTTATATCTTAAAAATAATTTTTTTCTTACTGAACATCATTAATGTCACATAAGCTCCATTCACAGATAGATGAAGACTCATTGGCAGTGTATCCTTTCTTCTTAATTATAACTTCTTGTGTAAAAGCTTTGTGTCTCTAGATCATATACTTAAAATGTTTAAATTTTGCATGAAAAATGCTGAGGTAAGGCTAGGTTATCTCTATTTTTGGTTAAGAATTTAGCAACCTCTAGACACTAAGTGATACTGGTGTAGTCTAGTCTGTGTTGCTGTCAGCACATTTAAAATGGTGTTGAAAAACTGAAGAGGTCAAAGAGGACGTAAAAATGAATTAAGGACAAAGGGAGAAAATGTGCTGTGGTGAGGGAATTAAAAGGAACACAGATATAATTGAATTACAATGTTGAATGTCTTTATGGGGAGAAGAGGGATGGATAGTAAAAGGGCTTTTCTATCTAGTGGAGAAGCATGACAAGAAACTATGTCCTTCTAGTCAAAAATGAACTACAAAGGTTCAAGAGAGAATGACCAGCTAAGGGAGGAAGCCTCAGCAGTACCAAAGGAGTCTATTCTCCATCTTTTACCTTCTTCATATTTAAGATGAAATACATTTCTACAACAAATCTTGTACTCAAAAATTAACTTTTGGATCGAATGTAGGTACACTTCAGTTACTTTTATTGCTCTTGTAGGAAAGTGTAAAAGACTGATCTTTTCTAGATCATTAATATTTTGTGGTGGCTTTTGTTGTTGGGGGTTTTTTTATTTGGTTGTATTTTGGTTTTATTCATAAAAAAACCTGAGAACCATGGGATGCTTTATATGCATACTGGGTTTCTAGGTACCTCTAATACACTTTATCAATATCTTGGACCACCTCACAATAAGCTTATGTAGTTTTAAAGGTTCTCCAAACTGCTTAAGTAATCTGTTTTGTCTCTCTATGTTGGTTACGGGTCCTATTTCTTAGAGGTAAGATATAATAGGCACTAGCTTTTTCTTTCCCATATTTCCTGCAGAAAGAGATGCTTATGTGAAAAAATAAACCTCAGCTTATTATTCCTCTTTTACCTCAAATCTTAATAGATCTTTTATTTTTGGTCCTGAACTTTGCCTAAAGATTGCCAAGTCTCTAGTGCTATTCTTCCAGTCTGCACAAAAGGCAAATGTAGATTAGGTGCACAGCTGGCCTGAACTGGTGTTGAAATTGAGCTCTTCAGCTGCATCATGGCAGACTCCTTTCCTCCTTGGAGCTGCTTTCTCTTACTCTTCACTCATTCAGCATGGTGTATAAATGGAGAAACTGAGTGGATCTGTGGTTTTTTGCAGTTCTTTTCTAAAGAGAGTGCCCAAAGCAGCAGAGTGGCTCATAAAATAGTTGTGATATGCCCTATCATCCCAGTATGCAAGCTGGTACACTGGCACCACAATTATATTATGACCCCGATACTACTCAACTGCTCGGAAAAAAGGAGAGTTGGACTTGATTGTATCATGGAGAGGAGAGTGGTTGTAGGCTTGTATGTGTAGGTTTCTTCATAATTAGTTCTCTCCTTTTGATGAGAAAAATTTCTCTGGCAGACTCATTTTGTAACTGAAGCTCAAGCACAAGGTCATGTTGGGAGAAATAACCCAGCTTATTTTATTCAGAAGATAAGATATACCACAATTTCCTGATCTTGCAGGGTTTGTAGCTTATTCAGTAGGACACAGGAACTGCAGACTTCAGGGTCTAACACAGAGTTCTCCCTCTCTTTTCTTTTTTTATCCCCTTTTTTCCCTAGCTGTTTGAGATCTATTGCCACAGTTCCATCCCCACTCTGAACAAAATGCCCAGTGTGAGCATACCTCTTACTTTTACTTATTTCTGGCATTTTGCTGGGGTAGAGGACAGGAAAGAGGTAGTGTAGTCTGACAGGAATCTTCTTGCCTGCCTTACTAGAGCAAATGCCCTAACAGTGCTAGATAGCAGGCTAAGAGATTGGGCAGGATTTGGACAGGAAAACGAGAGGTTAGTGACTAAGAAAAAGGCATGTCAGAGAAAGACTGGGCTGCACCAGGCTATGCATTTAGTGCAGAACTGGTAATAAAATTTATGTCAGTAATAATGATGTCCTTTTAGCTCAATAAAAATTATATCAAAATCAGACCAAAAAAAAATCCAAACGGGTTAGAAAGTGTGACACAGCAGAGATTCTCTGCTAAATAAGGACTCGCTTCCAGCTATCCACTCCTGCTAAAACTGGCTA
This sequence comes from Pipra filicauda, assembly GCF_003945595.2. Lineage (NCBI taxonomy): Eukaryota > Metazoa > Chordata > Aves > Passeriformes > Pipridae > Pipra > Pipra filicauda. Next base: position 2,051,797 of record NW_024104287.1, read on the forward strand.
CACAATTCCTGTAAAGTATATATGCAGTTTGAAGCATGTGTGAGATAGGGTTAGTCTGAGAAACAAGTATCATTATGGCCTGACAAAACACAGGTGTACCAAATGCTGGCTGGGTTTTAGCTGTTTTGATAGCTTGTGTCACACCAGAAGCCCCGGTTTTCTTCTACTTTTGGCCAAATTACTCTTCCTTTGAAGTACAAGGGGTATTGATAGGGCTGTGTTTCCGTAAATAGTCTATACATATGTACTTACATTTTGGGAAAGTCTAGAGAACTGTAATTAATTCTGTTTCACATTCACTTTCTTAACCCTTAAAAGTCAAAGATAAAATCACTTTATAGCATGCTTTTCCTGAAAGGCTACTACTATTTCTTGTATAGCATATACTATAAGAAGCAATACCTCTTTAAATTTAAAATTTGTCAAAGCTGCAGTTATTACAGTAATATATTTTTTTGATATAAAGGCCAAAATACATGTTTCTTAATTTTGTTTTTCTCAGATTCTTATTTTTAATCAGAAACTTTTCAAAATTTACATAGAATTAATTAGCTGCAAATATTATACATATCTTACAATCAATATTTTATGAGAATCCTATATAGTTAACAAGAATCTTAAGGATTAAAATCATTTGATACTACACATAAGTTTCATGAGGAAAAAGTGCTTCTGCTCAGTTTAAGCTCTAGTGGAAAGAGCACCAACAAGCATACAGAAAAGCATGTACCCTTTTTCATTTATGTTTAATGTTTAGATATTCATTACCTCTGCAAAATGCTTTAAAAATGCTCTGGGTATTGCAATAGCCTCAGTCTACTAAATAACATTATTGATTAATTTTAAGAAATTGCTATATAGCATTATATCAGTCAGCAGTTGCTTAAAAAAATAAAAAGCTGAGAATTATATCTAGTCACATCAGAGTGTAAGGTTTAATTTAATTTCTAGTGTTTCTGACCCATTACCCACTATTGAGAGCATATTGTGATACAGCCTGTATTGCCACGTAGCTACAAGACTCGTTTTCATCAGCACCTGAGACTGGAGGCAGAAGGGGAGAGAGAGAGGGTCTGGGAATTATAATGCCTCATCTGCTCAGGTCATTCACTGCCTTGCAAGTTTAATCAGGCTTTCTTCATCCTCCATTAAACTCATTAGGTCCTGTTAGGTTAGTGCTCAATGTTGATCTCTATCTTGGTGAAGACAATTGCTGCCGATTAACTATAATTACCAGTAATGGTCCCAACCTGCTTTCAAGCAGACAGTTGCTGTCATTTTGTCCAGGCCCCTGCTCTGTGATGAGCAGTCCAAATCTGCTAACTGTTTGCTCGCTTGCTGTTTGAACCAACAAGTTGCTTCTTGTGTGGGCTCATGCCCTCGCCCTTGTACCTGCCATCTGTAAACATCCCAACTCTGTTTGAGGTATGCAAAAATGTATAGGTAAAGAGAACAGGAATGACTGGTATGGGGAGGGGGAAACAGCAGAAGCAAGGAATTAAAAATAAAATACAAAATAAGACAAATAACTAAGGATTAAAAAGGCCATAAAGCTCAATGCTAACAAAGGTATCTAATACTTTGAAGTCCAAAGTAATAAAAGTAGGGTCCAGTCTCTAAATGTGTCTGTGTGTGAATAATCTTAGTTTGAGTCTGCTCTCCTATGTATTTCTATCAGATTATTTTGGGAATAGCTGTCCTTAGCATCAGACCTTCTATACTTCAAATATTGCTTAAGGCAATTTTAAATTGTGGATGGGTTTCTGGTTAGCCTTGTGAAAGCCTCTATATGCTTACACTTCACAAAGACCATAAATAATCACGAGTTGGGTCAGAATTTATAGTTAATTGTGGTGTGAATGCCAAAGTCATGTAAATGTTTATGTTCTCAATTCAAAGTTACAAATAATGCCTGCTAAATTTCTAGCAGACTAAGTAAAAATAATTTGGGGAGTGAAACTCAACCCTAGTTATTTATGCCTCTTTTCTGCAGGCATCTTAAAACAAAAACAACAACAAAAAACATTGCCATCGTTTGGACATGAGGGCAGTGTGTAATGCTACCCTAGGCAGCCAACATAATGGGCAAACTTTCAAGACTCTGAGCATGTAGCCATGCTCATAAAGCCCAGAATTCAAAAGTGCACCTAATATTGCAATTTGGGGAGGCAAAATCAGCTAATTGTACCAGAGGGTAGAGTCTCACAGAGAATCCTTTGGGCTAACACTCTCTTGTGTGTTTGTAGACAAGCCTGTAATTGCACTTGCTGGTAGCAGTTCTCACAGTGAGATGAGCAGTGTGGGTGGTGTTAAGTGTGAGCTCCCTCAGCCGAAACTGTGACAAGCTAAAGTGGTCATGCAGAATCTGGCAGAATCTGGGTCTTGCCTGGCCATCCTGCAGCGTGAAGGCAGAGCATGTGTTCACTGGTGTGTACCTGGCAGATCTGACATAGCCAAGAACTGGGGAATACTGGAATTTGACACAGACTGTAGCAACTCTATTGTCATAGAACCACAGAATATGCTGAGTTGGAAGGGACCCACCAAGGATCATCCCTACTCTGGACTGTGGACTTAGTGTGATCTTCAAAAGAGTAATTTAAGGCAAGAAATTTATGAGGAGGGAGAATAAAGTGAAGAAATCCCAATATTTATGTATTTATTCAACATGTATCTCAAAAATTCTCCTTGACGATAAAAGAAAGCCATTTAGGTTGCCAAGTTAAAGTCTTAAACATTGCATCTGTTTGTCCAGCATTAATTGCATTAGGAGCTGATCTCACCCAAAGCACTGAATAAAGCAAGGAAAATTAATATTCTCATGTAATTAAACACTATAGTAGTTGGTTTTTTTTAATATATGTATGTAAGATCAGAAGTAGAATTGCCTGGCGGTTCTAAACGTGACATTTTCTTACTTCCAAATACTTGGATTTTGCATTCTAGGTGATTCTTCTTTAACATATTCATCATTTACTATGCTACATTTAAAGAAAGGAAAAATAATTTTTTCTGTTGATTTAGCAGGCCTTAATATGGGTACAATCTTATTGAAGTTTCTAAGATACATAATTTTATTGATACTAGAATGCATCCAGGAAAATTGCCATTTTTAAAGATGATTGTGTGCCTACCACTGTATGTTTCTTTATGTGGTAAAATGTAATGGCAATCGATACTAGTTTACAGTTGCTTTATGTCTGCAAGAGATTCATATCTTTCAACACAGCAAAGTACAAGAACAAGTTTCTTTGTTTTTAAATAAACATCTGCAAAAAATTATTTTTCTCTAGTACACAGAGTGCCTGCGAAAAGGATCTGATAAACTGGAATAACACCCATTAACTGCTCAATCCTGAGATGAGCTAGATAGCTATTTTCTACATAGTTTTCCTTGAAACACATGCATCTCAAATTTCATCATAAAAGAATCTTTTGTATCACACTAAAGCACCTTCAATGTGTAATACACACAGGGCTTATCTATATTTATGTACTGTAGTCATACTTGTATAAACAAATACACACTGCATAAATGTATGTGTTTCACTTCTGGGACTATTTATGGTTCTAAAGCATATGTGCTTTCCGAATTTGCACATTTATATACCTAAATATTTATGCATGATACATATGTGTTTTACAGATGCAGACATAAAACACACTACATGCTCTGTGTAGTTTAATTTTTCTGTCAAGGGTTTTCATTCCACATTGAAGTGAATATTTGGCCTGTAAAATTAAGTGAATTTCTAGGCAAGTAATAGTAAAACTTTAGCATAAAGAAATGTAATTGACACAATATATAGCAAATGTATTCACATTCTGACTGCCAAATTGCATTTAATCAAGATTGGCTCATGTTTTTTTAAACATTGGCAATAGCTTTAAAGAGGATTCTCTTATATACAACTTTTTTTTAACCCAAAATCACTATGTCTTTGCAGTTTTTGCAAGAAAATGGAGAGTTCTGGCCAGGAAATCACATCCCAGAAAGATCATGTTCTTGTGACAATTTATCATGGAAAAAGCCATGTCTTTCAATTGAGATGTAAAGCTGTGGTCTTGCAGTTTTGTGGTCAATGGAGATGCTTGGGGATTTTTTTGCTATCTCTTGCAAAAAAAGCATTATTAGCCCCTGAAGTCTTGGTTGCATTCCAATTTTAATAACTATATTTTGCCTACATAATTCCCACTGTAGCTTCAGGTGGATTGTGGAATTTTCTTCACTTCCTGTCATAAACTACTCTGTGGTGTTGCTGTGTGCTGTGTAACAGCTGCTGTGCTTCTCTGCTACTGTTAGTGCTTCTCCCCAAACTTCTGACCCTCTTTATTTAATCCTACATCATCTTTTGTTGAGTTTGTACTAGTATTTCAAACAGAATATACTACAAACCATTACCAAATGGGAGTTAATACAAAAGCTTAACGTACTATTTTTCAGTTGCATCTCCTGTATCTGCTTGACACTCTACACGCAGCATATCAAGAACTTAAAAAAAACATTATATGCAAGCAATACAGAGTTTGGGGGGCCCCACCTGCTCTGTGAGTCTCATCCATTAGTGATAAATGGGGATTAAACAGCAACTAAATGTATTTCAGACAGGCTGCACCCATGTAGTGTCATGAGCACATAACTTTCTTGCAGAAGATGCTGAGGCAGCAGGGGAAAAGGAGGGTGTTAGTTGATTTTTCTTTTTTCTCCTCTCCCCCTTCCTGCCCACCAAAATAATATTATTTTTACTTGAATTTTGGTCAAAAGATATTTAGGATTTTTTCTCTTTTCTGTTTCAGTTTTAGGGGTCTTGTTGAGAGAAAAGACTTACACTTTTTCTCCAATAATTTATTTCTTGATTGACCTAGGTTTTTTATAATTTTTTTACTATTTGTTTCATTGAAACTTCTTAGTTCATACACATTCTTGTTTTTATTTAATAGCCAGAGCAGTGTCTTTTTCTGTTTAGGATTGATTGACAGTGGAATATTCTGGCTAAGAGCTATAGAGTCAAACCACAGACTGAGACACTGTACAGACTGTACATCCTCAGAGTCTGCCAGCAGACTGTTCCTTGCAAAATATTACCAAGTCTAACTATGAATTCTGGAATAACACTTTCTTGGCTATTTGTAAAGACAATGCGGAGTATAGTTAGTAAGTTTACATTTCTTGCCAGAAAACCATAATCCAATGCATGCGTTGATACATGAAAAACCTTTGCTATGATTATTTGTCAGCAGCTGTTGTGCACATAAGAATCCTGTGCTTTCATTCATCAGCATTCTTTGTGCTTGTACATCTTCTTGGCCTCGTTGTTCCCATTTTGATGAAGTAGGGAGGACTGAAAATCGCAGCACCTTCCAGTGATGCATTCCTCACAGTGGCACTGTGTGGGTGCTGCTTTCTGGGTGGTTATCTTTTTGCTTGTCCTTCCTTCTAGCAGCACTTGTGTAAGTTGTACCTGCACAAGATAGAACTTCAGTGACTGCCTCTGGATGGGCAATAGTCTAAAACAAAGGAATAAAAATTAGTGGATTCTGCCTTGTAGCTGTTTTTGCAAGGGGTGATGTGTTGGGAGAGCTGCCACAGGGTAACAGGCTCGATTGGTACTCTTGCCAGGTCTCTGCCATGCCTCCAGAAGGCCAGAGTGGCAGCAGTTGGGAGTCCCTTGCTTACATGGTAGCTCACAAATTTTATGGCTTGCCCATTTGTTTGCAAGACAGTTTTACATACAGGTCATTTCATATAAATTAGCTTCCTATCTTTTTAAAGCAGTGTAGAGATAGAAAACTCTGTAAACCAGTAACTGTTTGTGCTAGTTGTATTGCTCTAGGTCATCAAAAATCTGCAAAATTAACTAAACCAAACTATACAAAAATATGAACAAACTTGGATTACCTGTTTAGAGCTCCCATTTCCTTACTATTATCATCATCCCTAAATAAATATGATTGAAGCAGTCTTTTACCCATCATTTCAAAGGACTTATCATTGCTGCTGTAAGACACTGCAAATAAGTTGCAAAAAACTAATTTGTCTTGTAAAGAAAAAAAATATTGTTTTATAAAAAACCAAGATAGCACAAGAGCAACACTGTGAAAAAATATATTGCCCCACTTCTTTGAACTCAACCCCATTGCTACTGAGGTCAACAGAGAAAATCCCATCCTCTTCCCCAGCAGCAGGCAATACTTAAATATTTATCTTCTTCTGAAATGGTAGATAGACTTGATGTTATTTCTGTCAATTTTGATGCAGTGGTTTTCTTTCCAGTCTGAGTCTCACTATGTTTGCGGGTATAATATTTATTGTTATTGTTGTTCTTACTACTCTGTGTACCCTCATGCGCACTTGAGGGTGTTGTTGCAAAGGCGTACTGCCCCCGCCGCCCAGCCCGGCGATGAAGTTTAAAGCCGGTTCCTGACCCCCAGGCCGTGTGGCAGCAGCCGGCGCCTCCTGCTCCCCGCGCCCGGCCCGCGGCGGGCGCCCTTTCCCGGCATTCCGCAAGCGGGTGCTGCCATCTAGTGCCATGGATGGCGCTGCGCCGGAGGCGACGGGAGCGGATCGCCGCCAACCCTCGGGGTGTTCGGGAAGCAGCGCGGCGCTGCTGCCGATGCCCGGCCTTGCCGATGGGCGCACGTCGCGGGGGGCACCCGCCGGTTTCGTCCGGTGGCCGTCGGGGCCCCTCTGGCAGCAGAACCGTCTCCTCCGAGCGACCCGCGGGCGGGGAAAGCGGCGTCCTGTCCCCGGGCTGAGCCGTGCGGCCGCGGCGGGGCTGTCACGGGCTGCGCCGTGCTGGCCAGGAGCGCTCTCCCGGCAGGGGCTGCGGGACCGCTCTCGGGAGAGGCTCGTCCGCTGTGCCAAGGGCGAAGCGTAGAGGTTCTGCAAATCTGTTTGGTTTTGGTATTTTGGTTCTTGGTTTGTTTGCGCGTTGGATTGTCACGCTGTAGGGCGCTTTTGATTTTAAAAAGCTTTTTGTTGTGCGATACCAATCTGACACACCCGGATATTTTCAGTAACAAAATCGGCTTTGGAACACCTGGCATAAATAGACGTTTTGTAGTTTGCTTTTTAGTGCAGGAAAGTGGGGTTTACTTTTAATTCGGTTTAGAAATTTTGCTGTAATTTTCCAAAGCCAGATCCTGAACCAGGATGCTTCCAGCAATGACAGCTATAAACAATACAACCGAACAAAGCACACAAATGTTTTCCCCTTAGTTACAGTGAGTGACATACGAAGGTAACTGAAAACTAAAGAACTTCAACTTTAATTAATTATATATACCTTTAAAATGCAAATCCTAAGAAATAAGCATATTGTGCCAGTTTTTACACATATGCAATTAACATCATGTTGATGAAGCTGCAAGCGTGCTTATTATGAAAGTGCTGCATCTTATCATTGCACTGACACTTTTGCCTGGCTAAGTGCCTCTGGTTGTCGTGGACCAGCTTTAAAAAAGCAAGAAAAGTATTTTCTGAGATCTGTGCGGCAGTGATTTTCTCTAATATCCTGCTCTCTTGAATTTCCAATGAGAAGAGAGAGAACAGTTTTACCCTTCGTATTTAAAGAAAAAAACATTCTTCCCGTCATAAACGCTGAAGTACATTTTATCCCTTTTATAAAATTGTATTTTGAATCTGGGAAATACATGATACTTTGAATAATTTGTAGCATGGCTTTTGAGGGTTGAGAAGCTAGTTTCAAGAGGCTGTTTCTAACTTTTCCTCTTTAAGTTTGAAATCTGGTGTGGGATGTTTTTGTGAAATTTCAGGAACAATCCTCTGATCTCATCTTGATCTCTCCTCTCTCTTTTCCAGCTTGCATGCTGAGGAGCTGAGAAGCAAGAAACCGGTGGAAGGTCAGAGAGGAAGATTTTGGGGAGAAGAGGCATCACCTGTGGTAAGTGAGGAGCAATGTTGGGAGAGGGATGAAGTGAGTCAGCATGACACAGATGTGTCCACTTGGAAACCACAGCAAGATCTTCCTACTGCACTGTGTGAACCTCTTAAAAGCACAATCCAGACACAGTCTGTTTCTCTATAAATCTTTCCCCCCTTTACATTACTAGTTGGGTATTGTTGGCTTTAAGCCACCTGATTTTACTATGATTTATTAACTGCTATGCATTATATATGAGTTTCAGGTTTACTGAAGAGTTACCCTTATGGTCAATGTTGCATACAAATCAGCTACTGTTAGAGAGGTTTATTGCATTGTTTTATGCAGCTAAGAATTTTGTTCGGTAGTGTTAGAATTTCTGACTTGTAGAACAATACCTAAAAAGAAAATAAATCCTCATCTGTATTTCACGTGGTTTGTGTATTACATGGAGTTCATCATATAGAGCTTTCAGTTCATGATCATTCCTAAAAACCTGAGTACCTGGGGATGGGAGGACAGGATGGGACAGACTGATATTTCACAAAAATCCTAATAAGCATATAAAATTACATAAATTGGTGTTTTGTACCAAAAGAAAAAATGTTCTTTTGTGTGGAAATATGACTTGTAAAAGTATGTGTGATTTAAATGACGATATGGCACATTTGAGAGATACTGCTGCCTGAAGACATTGGGCTGTTATGAATTGCTTATTGCTGTTCTTTCTCACTTGAGTTGCTGGAAGCTCTGCAGAAGAGTTTGGCCTTTGGTCATATCCTTGCCTGTGATAACTAATGTCTCTGTTTTAACACCAAGTATTGCTTTATGGCATCTTTGTTTTTCATTTTCTGCGTGCACCTCAAATGTGCTCTAAGGATAAGTAAATCTAGAGAGGAAAAAAAAAAGAACAAAACCCCTTGATTTTAAACTCACCATAAAATAATTTAAAATGTGAGCGTTTTTCAGTAGTTTGGGAATTTAGTGCAAAGGGTTGGGGAGAAGGGCAGGAAGCAGAAAGTGTATTCCTTTTTTAATAAAATAGTACAGCAAGTTGCAGAGGCAGAAATTACCATAGGGATGTCAAAACGAAGCAGGTGGGATAAAATGTAGAATACAGTTTCACCGTGCCTGAAATTTCACTGTTATATTCAAACCACAAGCGTTGCAATCTGTTTCAGACTGGTATGTGTTATGAAGTATTACTGAAGAAAGGAGTTATTGCTAGGTATAAGCATTAGATAGTAAACCAGAATTAAGAAAATATTTCTGATATTATCTCCCTGTGAAAGATATTTCCAGCAAACTACAGAAATGTTTACAGACATTATCTTTTTATGTAAATGTTCCTTATATTACACTCCGTTATTTTAAATTTATTTACTAGTGGAAAAAATTGAAAGAATTAGTGACTTAAATTAACTTTTTACTAAATTGTGTGGCAAATTTAGACGCTTTTCCTAGAAGGCAGTTTATAGAGGCATGTTATGAGAATATGAAAGACAGGAAAAAGATTTTGCTTCTCAGGATATGAATTTGGTGTCATTTCATGTGTTCCAAATACGTATATCCTGAAAGCTTCAGGTAACATATAATTGACTCTCCTAACACTATTTAGTCATTGTTATACTGTTTCATTTTGTTTTGTTCTTTTTTTTTTCTCAAAAGAATGAAACAGTCTGTTGGAAGAGAAAACTTTGTTGGGCTCTGCTAGGATGATTAAAAATATTTAACCAGGCAGAGATTACCCAGGAAAGATTTCAGATTACCTTTTCAGACTTCTTTTGAGTTGATTTACTTAGGGCATTTTATAAATAATGCAAGCTTCTGCATTTGAAATACGTTTGAACATATAAGCGCTATCTTTAGAAGCCTATTTTATTTTTATGTATAGATGAAGTGGAAGATATATTAAAAAAACCCACAACAAAACAGATGATTTGAGTTTATCTAAATGCAGGGCTAATGCTGAAACACATTTTTTTTCTCTCTCATTGACACTTGGAAGTGGCCCAAAGTCCTCTATCCTTGCAAAGCAGACACTGTTCTACAGACAAAAACCTAATTAAACTGAGTGCTACCTGTGGCAAGGACATTTAGAAAATCAGAGAGTTCAAGCAAACAAAACAAAGCATTGGTTTTCAGCTTTCAGATCTGGTCTTGATAAAGTGCTGCATAAGGTTTTTTTCTAATGTTTTTTTGGTGGGAGACAACTGTGGTCTTACAAGAAGCCAAAGAGGAGGCAGTGTTTATTAGTAGTATCAAATATTCTCATTGAGTGTCACTGTTTCTGTTTCTTTACCATGTGCTGCTTTCCATGTGTAAAATAATACTCTTTCATAAGGGAGAATTGGTGCAGAGAAATCAGATAAATAAAAGTGAAACATTTAACAGATGACTAGGACAATGTTATGAGCTACCGGAATGATATGGCTTGATGAAATCATAGCACTGAGGCAATGTTTTGACTGACTTTTTGAGTTTCCTGTGTGAGTGATGCAGCAAAAATTTCTTGTCTTTTTAGGCATTGGCATTTCAAACACTCCTTGTGAAAGTTACTGGAAACATAGTATTCTCTTATGCCCTTGCCATTTGAGTATAAAATGCAAGGCAACTCACTAGTTCATCTCTAATCTGCTTGCAATCCTCATGAACTCATTTGTGTGTTTTTCTACTTTATCGATGCCAAAGAGTAAAAAATGATCCCTACCAAAATATACTGAAAAGAACATGTAGAGGACAGAGCTAACATTATGAGAAACCTCCTACCTGTGCTGGGAGGATTGAAATAGAAATCTGTTTTTCTTGAATGCGTTATGTAGTTCTTAGTGTGTTACTGGCTGAACAGGACAAAGAAGGAAGGAATGGGTAAATATTGTGATATTGATATGTATCGGATTATACTTCTATTGAGTATACAGTTTTCAGCTCACAACATAATTGTGAAGTGTTCCAAGATAATCTGAAGAGATGGTGATTTTTTTAAGGCAAAGATATTGGCATCTGATACGGTGATCTTGTGCCGTATTGTCATGAGAGAGGTTACTATGTAGCAACAATTCAATATCATCCCTTGGACTTTTCTGATAGACCACTTAACTATATCAGCTTTTCCAGTGATCATCTCATTTATCTAGGATTATTGCAGTGAATTTACTGTTTGGTTTTCTTCCAGAACCGAAATGTCAAGTCCGATGTCATGTATGCAGTAGCTTTGTGCTGTGAGAGCTCAACAGATCCACCAAAAGCTGCTAGTAGTTGATCTTTGGATAGAGCTAGAAATAAATAAATCCTCTTTAGCAGATCAATATTCATCCCGTTTAATGCTTGATGTGAAACTTGTGGATTTGAAGTAGTAATGCTGATGTACAGCTAATCGTTGAAATGGGCATTAGGGCTTTTATAGCATGGCAACATATTGTCAGACAGGAAGGAGGAAAGTGTTGAGTACATCCTAAGGGGGGGGGAAACTGTAACAATATTTAATTTAATGCACATTTGTAATCCACACAATGTCCTACATTGCAATGATCTGCTAGGTTACAGACTAATACTGTACATCAGTGTTTATTCCAGAAGTTTACTTAGTAAAGCAGATGATTCCCCCCTTCAGTGGATCTTTCAGATTCTAAATATAATCACCTAGTCATATTTCAAGCCATAATTTTCCTCTTTAGTACTCTCCACTCGTTGCTTATCTATCCAACTGTACAAATACATGGAATGTGTACTTCCCATGACACAAAATATATAAGTATTACTGTATCTAGTCATGAACATATGTATACATTTGTGTAACTCTGTATTACCTGTGTATTAGACTTATGTCTAGAATTTGTATTGTGTGTATTTTGGAGAAACAGAAGGAGAACTTGCAGAGAAAGGATAAAATATCAGTAAAAAAGTTCTGGGACAGTTTAAGAGCACATTTGAAAACATTTTGTGGGTTGGCTTCTTTTTTTTTTTTCTTTTTTAAGATGTGGTTTAAGGATTTTTTTTTCCTCTTTAGTCTGCTCTGATCTTTATTTTCATATGTATCACTGTAAATAGCTTTCTAATATTTTGCCACAATGAGCTCTGGCATTCAGTTTCAGCTGCAGAGTTTCCAGATGCTGTGCTGGCCAGTATATACCTTGGTGGATCATTACTGTAAGGTGATGCGAGCAAAATGAGCCTCTTTGGCAGACCTTAGTCCTTTGGCAACTGTAGGAAATAGCCCATTTCCTTTTCAGCAGAGAGAATAACTTCCACAAAATTGAGAAGTCTCATTATCTTTGAAGGTGAAGCAAAAAATGCACTTGTTTCATTCTCCACTTACATAAGAGATACTGGTATAAAACACACTTTTATGAATACTATGCAACATGACAGGATATGTTTGTATCATAGTCTTTTGCCATTATCATTACATGTTTTGCTAAGGAGTACTTTAATCTTAAAATTGCAAGAAACATACAGAGCAACACCTGCTGATGCAATGTCTAGTCAACTTCTACCCCTCTGAAGCCAAGGTAAGGGGCAGTAGGGCTGTTACCTTCCTTTATAATAGCAAACCTATATTCCTTTTAGTAAATCTTTCCTGGGTCCAAGTTTCTTCAGAAAAAGTATGTGGGAGACTGTGGGGAGGATTAAAAACAGTAAATCACTGGGAAGGGAAGGAAAGAAATGTCTAGTTGTATTTCATACCGTGGAAGGGAGATGGTTTGGAGGGCATAGGTAGTGACAGAGTGGGAACTTTGTGGGTTACTCTGTCTCCTGTCTGTGAAGGTTAGATAATCTGGTTAAGCACTCTTCTAATCCTGCTTCAGTGCCCATGATAAAAAGTGGTATGGGCAATAGGTGTTTCCTATGTTGTGAGGAAAGAATGCTGATCAGATTTTTTCATATTCACCAGCCTATTTTTTCTGCTCCCTTTTTGCATTACCTGTGGCAATATTACATGTTCTTTATTATTAAGAAAATGTAATCAAAATAAAAGCCATTCTATTTATATACATTGTTGTAAGCTTTAAACACTTCAGAACATGACAAGAATAACTGTTTTTCTTCCTATTGTGAAAAACAAAAAAGGTCAAAAAAAAGGACATCTATGCTTTTTTTCCGAAGACTAATGAAGGAAAATCTATGCTGCCATGGGAGTTAAATAGAATGTTCTGAGCTTCACATACCCCATTTAGGAAGCAAAAGTGTGTCTTGGCATACTATTTTAAAAAATAAAAACAAACCAGAACAAACCCAAACACAACCAAATTAAAAAAATCTCCAAAACAAGAAAAAAACCACCCCACCTTTATTCTTGACACGTCATATATTGATATAGAGGAAGCATGTACAACTTATTACCACTTGTTTGTGGAAATGTATGGTCTAGCCAATGCCCTATTGTCGTTTTCTCTTTCTGTAGTGGGAGAAAAGAGCAGGCTAATAATAGGTGTTCTGTTAGAAAAGCTAAAATTGACATCCCATGGATGTTAGTGACTTCTGAGGCACTGCTGTGTTTTCTGTAGTGCTTTTACTGGGGGTGGGAAGTTTACCATGTTGTGGCAGAGGTGGCCAGATCAGTGTGCATGAGTAGATCATAAATTCAGAGGGAGAGGAAAATCTTCTGGCCTATCCATCATAAGAGGGTGCTTCACAGGAGTGCTCACAAAGTGACAGTCATTTGATCACTTCTATGTAAAGGCCTACTTACCTAAACACAGAATATGACCTGTAGAAGTAATCGTCTGCTGAAGGCTTTGAAGGCTTTGTATTTGTCATTTATAGCAGTCTGAAGTTAAAATAGGGGACAAGATGGAGGTATAGGTTCACACATCCTTGCTTACACTGCTGCCCATACGTACAGATGATCTCAATCAGTTGAAATTTGCAGATACGAAGTTCTTGACTGTGTGTAAGAGATGGTCAGTCTGGTCCTATATTTTGATCTGCTACTAACTGTGTTCTTAGTAAATGTGGTTCTTACATTTATTATTCACTACTACTGTATTTTAAATAGATACTGTGAAGAATCATATTTTTTTAAATAACTTACTGATGATTTTAACTAAGAAAAAGTAGCTTTTGGTTTATTTTATGGATATCCAAATCAACTCTTGCTCATAATGAAAAATAATCAGACCCCTAGCCTTGCTTCACTGAAGTTGTTGAATTGCAATGGCACAAACCCTGCAGTTTTTTCCAATGCTGTAAAGAGGTTGGGGTTTCCCACTATTGAGGGCTCAAACCTGATCCTAGAAAAGACCCTTACACTGTATGATGAACCCAAGGAATAACTAGGATTCTGCGTTGTTCTTTTTTTTTTTTTTTAAACATTCTTTGAAGTTCGACCTGCATAGCAAATGTTTTGGTATTTTTTTAAATGGCTCTTTGCCAAATTTTTGGGGTTTTTTTCCTTCTGCTTTCAGAATGCATAGGCGGGTTCAGACAGGAAGCGTAGCCTGAAAGGCTAGGCCAAATCCGGAGGGATTAGCTGCAGCAAAAGGCTGCTCTGTGATCCTGAGTTACTTTCTTAGTAGTATGGCAGAAAAAGAAAACACACACATTCTTGTATGTGTCCAGATCTTTATGCAAAGCAAATCCAGCAGACAGATGGAAAATTTAATCACCCTGATAAGACATTTAGGAACATTCTTGTCAATATAAATGCTGATGGTGGTGTCCTTTTCTTTTGGGTTTTAAAAAGCAGGTGATTTATATGAAACAACGTTAAAGTTTCTTTTTAACCATAGTTTCCAATGATGGCATGGCAATTATTTTTTTCTACTGTGGCATTTGGAAAAGCTTTATGCTTAAAGGGAAATTAATACTTTTTGCTTAAGGTAGAAGTTAAAGGGTAAGTTTTCACATACTTGAAGATGTGTTGAAAATGGATAGAAAGTATTTCCCCCTTTTTTCTTTTCTTTTTCTTTTGTTTCACTTTCCTTTGTGGCCAGTGAAAGAAATTTGTTGAAAGTGCAAAGACTTTAAACTTTTACATCCAGGTACTTTACATTAAACACCTGGGGTTTTTTAGTGTTTTGTACCTCCTTATAATGAATGTAGACAAGTCCTTGGACTTAACTTAGATAATTCTCTGTATGGACTAAAGATCTTAAAAGATTCCAGGTTTATGTTTTTGCATGCAAATTTATCTGAAACTTTAGAATAAAAATAGCAAAGAAAGACAAAAAGTCTTAGAAGGCTACTTTAGATGGTCACCAAAACACCCTTATACAGAAAAAAAGAGAAAGCTTTGATTATTTTAGAGGGTGGGGAGTGCTGCTGATGTGCTGCTGTTCTTTTTTCCATGTCTAAAAAATAGAGGAGAGTTTATTGCATCTTTCACTGTAAGGTGTGCCGCCTTTTGTACTTTTCAAGACGTGGAGGAGTGAAGGGGACATCCGGAGAGGTTTCACAATTAGCACTGATTGTAAAAACTTTAAGTTTCCTGCATCAAGATGCTTAAATGTCATTCCTAGTAAAACCTGTAAGAATAAGCCATGGTTCATGGTTTGAAACAACCAGCGCTCATGTAGAATAATAGCTAACTGGCATTTTTGCTGAGGGTCTTTTAAGTGCCTTCAATATAGCCAAGTTATTTTCTTTTGTTTTCACTGTCCAAAGAAGTCATCTGCTATGTAAATACTTTTATATAAATACCATATATTTGTCTGAAATAATGATCTCGTATTCAGAGTTCTAATATTGAGGCCAACGGACTGAGCTGTCACAGAGGAGCAAGGAAGATAATTTGCGATGTGCTGGAAGCACGTCAAAAGCCTTTCTCCCCTCCTCCTCCTCCTCCTTCTCCGCTAAAGGAAAGTGGCAAAGGAGTGGGTTGGTTGGGGTTTTTTTTCACCTTTTGTAGTTCTGAAAACAAAAGGAACAGCAGAGGTCGCCCCTGCATGGCTTAAATCGGGTTTAGGGGGCGTGTGGAGCGAGCTCTGGCAGAGGGTGACGCACCTTTGCCGCCCTCTGCGGACCCTCCAGCCCGGCCCCGCGGCATCCCCGACAGCATCGTCGCGGCTTGGGGCTCGGTGTTACCGGCAAAACGCTCTCATGGATCACTAGGCTATTTGTTTAATTAGCCTTCTAAATAGATTTGGAATTTGGAACGGACTGCCCACGGAGTTAGTGGAGTCATCATCCCTGGAGGTGTTCAAGGAAAGATTGGATGTGGCAATTAGTACCATGGTCTAGTGTTTGGTCATAGGTTGGACTGAATGATCTCAGAGGTCTTTTCCAACCTAATTGATTCTGTGATTCAGTGATTTGAATGTGTGGTATACTAAGTAAGCGTTTATCACACCCACACATTTATATTTAGATATATAATGTGCTAATAAAATATTTACCTTAAGTATATCAGTACATAGAATCCTGTCTTTTAGGCATTTGCCTTCTGTCAGCATCATTTGCAGAGATATTGAGTATTTTCCGTCGATGTTATGTTGTACTGTATTCTCACAAACAGTTTAAACCCAAATATGCTGGTTGCTTCTCTTTGGATGGGTTTTGTAAGTATCTGATTGAACATGGCAGACAGTACTAATACAAACCTGAGAAACAGATCTCACACAAAAATATCCGAAAGTCTCAGTCTTTAAAGATGTGTGGGAACAGACTTAATTTTTTAATTCCAGTTCATGAAAAAATACAGTGTGCTGTTCCAGAAACTACAGTACACTAAAGTTGTAGCTGGTCACTTATTTGTGGAAAAGCTTTTCTATTGCAGAATGACTCATCAGTCTGTATACTCATCTGAATATACTTATTTTGAGATGGTTCATAATAGGTGTACTGTACAGAGTTAGACAACTCAGAACAACAGGTTGCCTATAGAGGTTCCCATATGTTTATAACTGAAACAGAATCCAAATGTGCCAACAAATAACCCTGGACTATGAGTTTTGTTTTTATATTTCCCCCTCCTAAAATGTTTGAAAGGACTTGACATAAGGGGAAATTGTTAAAGTATGAAAAATATGCTAAGATGGGAAAGCTACTGCTTTTCCTAGTCAATATATGATAATAATGAAAGATCATATGCAACCAACCATCCTTATTGCCTCCTTCTTAATCTGAGTGAAAAACATGGAGGTCTCAAAGGCCGTGAAAGAGTTAGGATCCAAAGTATGATGGGATTCCTACACTTGTACCTGTGTTTAGTACCTGTTTGGACAGAAACATATGAGAATTTTTTGTGTGAACAGGTGAGCTTGTTATTTATGCAGAAGACTATGTCTGAGCAGATCAACCTACAGGCTGTTCCCTGCAGGCAAGTGCATTCCTCCACTGAACTCCACAAGTCTTACTACATCTTTCCATTTAACAATTTTCATTGCTGTGTGAGCACGGGATTTGCCAGGATCAGAGGTTACTAGCACACTGCCTATACAACTATTTCACTGTGGCCAGTGTTGAAATCTGTCTTTTATTTCTCTTTTGTGTTATTGTTGGTGGGAGATTTATTTCTATCCTGTTCCTGCTGTCGTTATTTTGTTAGTCTTTTGTGTTTTTCATTTCCAGTCTTAGGGGAGTTTAAGTCCTGTGATTCTAAATCCTCCTTGCTTCAAATGTAAGTGTTCACCTCTACGTCTATCCTAAAACTGTTATTACATCCGACAAATCATGTAATAATGTAACCAGCATTGGTTGGAGTTGGATTTGCTCACTGTCATTATTCCCAAACTGAAGCAGATGGTCCACTTTTGAGTCATATTTAATGCGAGGAGCTGTTCCTTTGGCAGGTCTCGGAATTAACGTATCTGAACTTGTTTTATAGGCACCCAGCGGGTCAAAGCAGCGTTAAGTGTCAACTCTACTGTGTAATGAAGCAGTTGGTCTCTCTGTATCCCTCTACCACACAGTACTGTGTCCTATAGAGATCTAAATAGGTTTCTGTATTCTGTATAAAAGTATCTTATCCAATTCTAGTTCAGTTCTCAGATGTGCTGCAGCCGTGCTATACCCAACCTAATGAACCATGCTTTCCCCCTTGACATCAGCTGGGAGCAAACCCACACAAAGATCTTGTGTTGGTTTTGCGCAATTGTAAGATGATAGGGATTTGTGCATGTGCTTGGCTTTTGGGATATGAGTAGTCACTGAAGCCAGTGGAACTGTTCATGTGTTTGACTTTAAACATGTTTGAAAGATCAGATCCCTGGTGGCCAATTCTGTTTCCTGATGAACAAGCAGATATAAAATCCAGTCTCCATGTCAGAGCTGTAGGACCAGTTAAATTGTTTTCACTAAAGTTGGTAAGCCTTTTAAGTTGGAGTGAGTTTAAAAAAAAAGTACCTTTTGTGCAGACTAGATTTATGAGTAGGATTAAATATTAAGTTAATTTACACAATTTCAGACTTATTGGTGAAAATATTAGATAAAGTTACAAGTCTTGAAAGAAACTTCTCAGCTATCTGATGTAATTTTTTTAGACTTTGCTGATCAACTCACTTCTGTCTTTGGAAGCAGTAAGGAGACAAAATAATACATTTTCATATTTCATAAGAGAGAAGTTAACAAATTTTTTTTCCAGGTTTGCATTTCCTTACAGTTTGGTAAATTTGGTAGATTCCTTTCTGCTTGGTAAATTTGTACCATGCTTTAGATGTATTTTATGGTGGTCTTAAGGGTCTAGCCTACTTTTCTGTCCTGTAATATCACTAATAGTAATGATTCACTAAGGCAAATTGTCTTTGAATCCATGCAACCTTGATTTTATTCTGCATCCACCCTATCAGAGTCCATTTCTCTGCCACAATGGATGACAGAGGAGATATAAAATAATTCAAATAAAGGTATGACTGTCTCAATCCCTACCACTCTACAGTTTTCAGGAAATAATAAATAATAAGTAATAAATCAAAAGAATTCCTGGAACAACAGTTCTGATTATAGTGTGGCACAAGAAGTCCACGTAAGGCTGTTCTAACTCCCGCTTACCCATCTTTTCTCCATCTCTGTCCCATTTCCAGAAACAACAAAACTGAAACCCAAGCCTATTTTGTTGGATTTGTCTGATGTAATGGTACTGGGCAGACACTTGCAATGGAAGGGAAGGCAAAATATAGCCACATTAACTGGTTTCATAGGACTTAAAACTAGCACAGTTCTGAAAAGATGTTTTTGTCCTGAGTATGTAAAAATATTTTGGTACTCCCAATAAAAACCCAAAGGCTATTTCAAAGCACTGCTGTTTGGTTTGGGTATATTTCCTGTGTCATACTACCTTTTCCAAGAAACAAAAATCCCATTTACTTTTTTTTTTTTTTTTTTTTTTTTTTTTTTTTTTTTTTTTTTTTTTTTTTTTTTTTTTTACTATTTTAACTTTACTATGGAAAACATTCAGTTTAATAAAAATACTGGTTATAATTTATGGAGTTGACTGAGATTAACTTTTATCAATCTAAAATACTCCTAGAAAACAACAGTACTTAATCATTTAAGCTGAAGCCTTTTGCATCGCTACACTTGTGACTGAAAGTTCAACGTGATGTACCAAGTGAAAGTTTTGATTTCTACATCTTATCTGCTACATCAGGAAACAAAATAATCTGAATCTTAGGTATGAAAATACGAAGCTTCAAAAAAACCCACAAAGCACTAGAGGGGGGATAGAGATTCATTTTGCATTATAGCCATTTGTATCTTGTTTAAGTTTTTCACTAGAAGAAAATGCTATTCATATGCAATTTGCAACCACTGTAAAATACATACCAGGGTTTGTAAGGTCTTATATTTTTTATTCTGGATATAAGAACTTTTCCCAGCCTCTCTCGGCAAATGGTTACTTGAGTCCTAGTGCCAAGGAGTAGATTGACAGCCAGAGAGCAGTAAGCTCTGTGTGATTCCCATAGCCCCTCTGTTTCATTTTGACTGCAAAAATCTGTCCTCATGCCTGCTGCAGTGCAGACTTGATCAGTGTACATGTTGTTTCTGACCATTTCTTGTGTAAACAAAAGCTATGTAATCCATCCAAATATGCTTTGTAGAGTCATATAAACCTCACTATCTAGGCAGAGGGACAAAATTCATGAGTTTTTTTCCAACCTTCAAGATCTTTCAAGTCTTATTCTAACTCATTTGCCATTATTTAGGACATAGTCAGCTAAGTGACTTCGCAAGTTGCTATAACTTGCTTTGATTCTAATTTTATTATTATTCCTTTTTATAATTACTTGAATATTAGGGGGAAAAAAATGCCATGTTGTAAACATCATTTGGGCCTTTCTTTCTTACCAGATATTCTAATGGAAGACACATTTCTTCAGATACTGATATTAAACTGGCAAAATACTAAAAAACACATAAATAACATTTTCTCCTTTTGAATTTCGCTGTTGTTCTAGCTTATTCATACTTTACATGTCTCTATATTTTTATTCTCTATTTTTCTTTCCCCCTCTGTATCACAGATGGTCTACCATCAGCAGTAGTGCTTTTGTAAATCACTGCAGCTCAGCAGATCTAGTCCTCGCACAGGTGGTATCAAAGCATTCTTCCTAATAGGCTGAATTTTAGTTTAATTCCATCACTGTATGTATCCGCATGATTCACTATCTGGGTCGAATGTATGTGAATTTCAGTTTAATTGTTTAGAACCTGATTAGTAGGACAAGTTAGCACATGTGATACTGATCTACAGGAAGGGCTGGAAGGACAATTTGGGGAACTACAGGTCTGTTTGACCTAAGTTCTGGGAAAAGTTATGTAACAGATCGTCTTTGAGTGCCATCACATGGCACATGCAAGACAACCAGGGGATCAGACACAACCAGTATGAATTCATGAAAGACATGTTCTACTTGACCAACCTGATCTTCTTCTGTGGCAAGGTGTTAGTTAGTGGATGAGGGAAAGGCTGTGGATGTAGTCTACCTAGGTTTCAGTAAACCTTCTGACACTGTTTCCTACAGCATTTTCCTGAAGAAACTGGATGATCATGGCTTGGAACTGTTCACTGGGTAGAAAACTGGCTGGATAGGTGGTGAGTGGAGTTACATCCAGCTGGCAGCTGGTCACTAGTGGAGTTCCCCAGGCCTCATTGTTGGGGCCAGTTGTATTTAATATCTTTATCAATGATCTGGGCAAGGAGATTGAGTGCACCCTCAGACAGTTCACAGATGGCACTAAGTTGGTTGGGAGTGTTGATCTGCTGGAGGGTAGGAAGGGATCAGCAGAGGAATCTGGACAGGCTGGATTGATGGGCTGTGGCCAGTTGTATGAGGTTCAATAAGGTGAAGTACCAAGCCCTGCCCTTAGGTCACAAAAACCCCAGGCAGTGCTACAAGCTTGAGGCAGAGTGGCTGGAAAGCTACCTGGCAGAAAAGGACTTGGGGATTTTGGCTGACAGCTGCTGAACATGAGCCAGCAATGTGCCCAGGTGGCCAAGAAGGGCCAGTGGCATCCAGGCTTGGATCAGAAATAGTGTGGCCAGCAGGACCAGAGCAGTGATGTCTTCCTGTACTCAGCACTTGTGAGGCCACACCTCAAACCCTGTGTTCAGATTTTGGCCTCTCACTACAAGAAGGACATTGAGGTGGTGGAGTAAGTCCAGAGAACTGAGCGATCTGGTGCACAAGTCTTGTGAGGAGTGGCTGAGGGAGCTGGGGTTGTTTAGTATGGAGAAAAGGAGGCTCAGGGGAGACCTTATCAGTCTCTACATCCACCTGAAAGGAGCTTGAAGTGAGATGGGTATTCTTCTCTTCTCCCAAGTAAGAAGCCATTTAACAAGAGCAAACAACCCCAAGTTGTGCCAGTCTTATATTGGTTATTAGGAAAAATTTCTTCACTGAAAGTATTACCAAGCATTGGAAAAGGCTGCCAGGGGAAGTGGTAGAGTTACTATTCCTGGAGGTATTCAAAAGGTGTATAGATGTTGTGCTTAGGGGCGTGGCTTGGCAGTGATGGGTTAACAGTTGGCCTTGATGGTCTTCAGGGTCTTTTCCAACCCAACCGAGTCAATGAATTTATGATTAGATCTATAGGGTACCACAATCACTGTAAAATAATTTCTAATGATGAGATAAGGCACAACAGCAGAATGATCTGATTTATTCTCTCCATGCACATGACTGATGGTTTTCTTTGGTTCGGTTTGTTGAGCCAGACCATAATTCACACAGCAAAATCTGGTTTACTTAGGTGCTTTTGGAGTGCTGGCTGCTGAAGTAGTACCTGCTAACAGCCCAGTCTTCCTGCATGGGCCAGCTGTTTGGTAGAATAAATAGCAAGGAGTCTATGAGCCAGAATCTACATTTGCTTTGCCTTTTTGTAAAGGTATGCTGACAGTGAAATAGCCCTCTCTGATATGAATTTATTCTGTTTTAGGAATGTACTACTCCTTTTGAGGATGGGTTTGTTCCTAATGAAGTTTTATTATGGCCATAATCCCTCACTGTTAGAAGTTATGCTCTCACTCAAATCCTTTAAGGTTTTAGTTTACAAACTACATACGCAGACTTGCAGTTGTCCTCTTTTAGAAAAGTGAAAATATGAGTTTAGGGGAAAGGAAAGTGCCCTTTCTTTTTGTCTTTCAAAGAAGAGATTAAAAAATCTAGAACAGAAAGGGAACTTCATCTGATAGAGTGCTGAAGTGCCTACCTTGCTCTGGGCTTCACACCAGTACTGCTAATGACAGCAGACTGATTGATCTTTTTAAGTATGCACACTTGGAAAAATGAGATATGCCTCATTTTGGTGTAATCCACTAGAGAAGTCAGTCATGCAAGAACAATTTCTGTCCAGTAGATCAGTAGACAGATAGGCCTGTGGTCAAGCTTTTTTTTATTCTTTAATGAATTTTTTTCATATTTAAATCGTTATATTTAATGGAATTACCACTTCATTTGTATTCCCAGAAAGAGTGATGTTTATTACTGGTCTCAATCTCTGTGAAGAAAAATAATCCTGTTTTAAATCAAACACTTGTTTATATGATCTAATAGAAAACACCAGGCTCTATATCAAATTCAAATGGAAAACAGATGTATTAAATTGACAGTAAGAATAAATTTGTCACAGCTATAAATGCTTATTGAGATATATGTTTATATACATATGTGTGTGTACATATATAATTTCTTCTTTCTTGAGGCTTGGTGGGGAGGACAGAAAAAGAACATTCCTTTAGAGAACATCACCAAAGGGATGCAGTGTAGTTGCTTCAGATTTAAAATTATCTTTAAAGAGAGTATGGAAACAGAGACTAGGCGCATATGAAATTTTAATTTAAGGGTTTGAAGATTTAATTTCAGGGTTGGAGAGGTTTAATTTTCTTAAGTAGTCCAAAATGTGTTTTGCAAAATTTCTCAAACTACAAAGAATGTGGTAAGCCCAAAGTACTTGGGAAAAATGTTGCATTGAACTGATACAAGACACTCCAGTTTGGGAAAGAAGCATCCCTACAATGCCTCGTAGCCAGCTGTCAGCTAGCAATTTTTTAGTTTAGATTATGGCCCAAAACTTGCAATAGATGGACTTGTAAGTCTTCATTTCCATACATCTTTCCTTCCTGAACACACTCTTAAAAACAGGTCTCCAATGCTTTACACACATTTAAATGTAACTGTCAAATTAATCCAGTCCTGAAGCACGTGAATCCTTTCTTGTCCCTGTCCTGTGTCAGGTTCCAACTCAGTCCTTTAGTATCAGCAGGCTTCATTTCACTGTGAACTACCTATGCAATGCAATTTTATCACCTTTAAAAAGGGTGATAGGGGCACGCTATACCTTTCTTCCACTATTCCAAAAATTTGGATAGCTTCTTTTTGCTTCACCATGCCTAGAATTTTTTCTGATCCTTTCAAAGCACATCTGACATAGGGACAGCAGGTTAACTAAACATTTTAAAGCCTGTTTTGTATGACATGGTGTACAAATCAGGTGATAGAGAATGCATGAATGGTACCTCTAATGTCTAAGCCCTCACAGAGAAGGAGGAATCCTGGAGTGACAGGTGAAGCTTCCTGATACAGGTCTTTTCACCAGGGGAGCTACCTAGCATCCTTTGAGCCTTGAAGATGCTCCTGCACTCATGGTTACTCAGCCATAAATCCAGCTAGTTCTACTGCAGTGCCAATAAAGATTCAGCTATTGATTTGTACCCACTGCCACCCATAGTGGATTTATAAAGCAAAATCTGTTAATCTTGGCTGGTCATCTGTCATACATATCATCAAAACCACCTTTTCCTGATGTCTGTTTCGTCACTTAGTCTTTTCCTGATTCATTAGGAACTAGGTGTTCACTGCAATACAGTATGTTGTGTTAAGACACCTAGAATTAAGGTCTAAATTTCACGTCCTTCTTAATGTTTAAGATTTTGGGAGGTGGGGGATTATGCACAGTGTGAATAAGCATTAGTGACTTACAGAATGCATATTGGAGAATATGGTTCGCTCTGAGCTTATAGATTACATAGCAGGATGGTGTTAATATTTTGATGGTACATGCAGAGAGATTGGGCAATGGCAGTTATGTAATTGTTTCTAAAATTG
The DNA here is from genome assembly GCF_003945595.2 of Pipra filicauda. Classification (NCBI taxonomy): domain Eukaryota; kingdom Metazoa; phylum Chordata; class Aves; order Passeriformes; family Pipridae; genus Pipra; species Pipra filicauda. Next base: position 2,076,164 of record NW_024104287.1, read on the forward strand.
TTTCTGAATTTTCTTATCTTTTTGGGGGTAACTATCTATTTAGAAATGCATCTATATGCTCCGGGCTTATCATGGGTCTATGCACACTGGAATAATCAAGAAGAGTTAGAGAAATTTTAGAATAGTATCTTCTTAACTACATATGCAGCACACTTTTTTTTTCCCCTGGGGATAGCCTAGTGAAAAAGTAGTGACACACTCTCCTGAATTGGAAGAGAGCAGAGACACCTCTGCACAAACAGACCTGTCTCCAGCTTCCTGGTTTGTGCAGAATGAGCATTTTCTCCCTGTTTACTGACAGAGTTCAGCTGAGATACTAAGTGGGCACTTCACATCGAAGTAACCTTGAACATGCTCGTTGCATGTTCAGTACTTACTTGTTCTGAAATCTGAATTAATGGTCCTAAATCTAAATGCTGCATACTGCTGTTGTAATGTATCTTTCATAAGGAAATGAAGGCATGTGAAGTGGTGTGCCCAGGGATGCAGACAGGGTCATGAAGGAAGTGCAGGAGACTGATTCCTGACCCCTCATGTTAAAACACAAGTAGCAAGACAATGAATTACAAACACATGAACAACTGCATAATATCCTTTTAGATTGATATTTAAAATAATAATGCAGAAGAAAAATTCCAGACATCTTTCCTGTCTGACGATTATACTCCCTCACTTCCTCCAAATCCTAGCACTCTCCTCTTGTTGATTTTATTTCAGTACCTATTATCTATTTCTCTAATCTGATCTTCTTTCTTGATTAGCTTTATTTTGTCTCCACTAGCTTCAGTGTACTGCATCCTCTTAGAGCTATCTCGTTGCTTTCCTTCATGATCCTAGTTATACAGGGATGTCAGTGACCATTGGGCATATTTAAAACCTTTACATTTGAGGAATATGTAAAGGAGTAGGGAGGAGAGGGGAGACAGTCACAGCACCAAGCCTGCCAGACTTCAAGAGGTGTTTAGACAATGCTCTCAGGCACACTGTGTGATTCTTGGGACTGTTCTTATGGGGCCAAGAGTTGGACTTCGATGATCCTTGTGGGTCCCTTCCAACTCAGGATATTCTCTGATTCTATTATTTTAATATTGGGAACTTGAATATCTTATAACAATTCTTGTTATAAAACATTATAAGCCAGCTAACAGATTATTGTCACCTTTGATTTTGTTTCCCTGCCTACTTGATCTGCAGTGTTCTGTTATTTTGAATTGAGATTAACCCTCTGTATTTGTTCCAGGTTTAGGCCCGTAGTGTGTTTAATACTAATTAATAAATAACATAGTTACTCATAACTAATGCTAATTAAGCATAGTAAAGATGTAACAAGTACATGCAGATGGATCAGAGTTTGTGAACTTCACTTGTTTTGTAGCCTGGCTCTTATCCACAGTTGGAAGCAGGCAGAAGAAGAAACTCTCAACACAAATCCAGATGTGCACAAACAGGACATCTGTCACAAGTATGCATAACATGCATGCCCTTATTTAAGGGCAGTTGACGACTGAGGCTTTCTGTCTGTGACTTAGGTTTTATGAGTGCTCCTTCTATAGATTTTGCAGGGAGCAAACTTCTTTTAAGAAAAGCAATTTTACATAGAACAGGAAGCATCCACGGCAAACAAAACAGACTGAGAAATTTGAGCAAGTGAGGGAGGTCTTTCCATAGCTGAACCAATAAAAACCAGTATGACTTAGAGCTGGAGCTTCTTTTTGAGAGGAGTGTCTCACATACTGTGTCAGTCCTAGTCTGTGTAGTACCTAAGCCTAAAGAGACCTTTAGAAAATGTCATGAAAACAAAAGGGAAATTCTGTCAGAATATCAACCTAATTGTCTCTATAGACGAAGTTATTATTTAAAAGCAGTAACATTAAACAACTGGGTGGAAGTTAATATCCAAGAACAATAATAATTTTCTGAAGTTATATATTTGGAAACCATTGATCCCATTACACTAATGTTGCAAAAATCACTGAATGATCTCTGTTAATTGCATCAGCCTGTGTAAAGTTCAACTAGCTCATTCATGTTCTACTCCTACACTGTCATAAAAGGCCCTTGCCTTCATATCAACAATACTGTTATCAGAGCATACTGTTATCTTATTTATTGAACTGGGCCAGTTGCACTGTTCGTTGTAGTTGTTATTTCAATTTTTATTACTCATTTATCTATTAAGTTGGAAAACAGAGGCTTATTACTACTCAGGAGGAGCTTCTGTATGAGTCATGTCGGTACAGTGGTGTACATATAACACAGAAGGTGAAGAAGATGCAGAGTTGATTGTTAGCCTCCTCAGCCATGCCATAATATTTTAAAAAAAACCCACAACCCTCCCCCCAAAAAAACCAACCAAACAAAAAATCCCCACAACAAAACCGCCAAAAAAACCAAAAAAACCCAACTAACCAAAAAAAAAAAAAAACCAAACACCAAAGCAAAAAAACTACCCACCAAATCTGTAAGTACATCTAGCTTTGAAAAGTTGCTAAAGCAGTGGATTTAATTATAATATGTAGTGTTTACATTTCCAGAAAATCATAAATTTTCCCAAAGTGTTCAAAATGAGGTAACTGTATCTTTTCTCTCGGTATCTGTAAACAATTTTAAAAGATATTTGTAGGATTTTTTTTCCCCTGATAACATGTTATAGATAAACTTTCGAAATGACCTCTGTGGACAGTAAACAGATATTGCTAATTTTTAGGCCAGCTCATGAATTTGGTTATATATGAATATGGAAGTTTTGAAATATTGACAGGATATGATAGATTAATTTCTGTTTGCACCATTAAGTTCAAAACGCACCAAAATTCTGTGTGAAAGAAAATAAAAATGGATTTGTGCAGTTTCTCATCATATTTTTAACATGTTAAAAGTAAGTGAGGCATTTCTAAATTACTATATGTATTGAATTTGCAGCTATGTAATTGTATTTTACTTATTGTCTGTATATCCTGAGGCATTTTTAGTATTTGCTTCTCAAGAAGGTAAAAATTATATAATTAATTTGCTTAAACTGAGCTTTGTACTTCATAATAATCTTTGAGTTGTGCCTATACCTTTTTCTTCATCAGTATTTAGTAAAACATAGTATTCTTACAATTAGTATGTTTCAGAGTGCAAGAGAATGTCTTTCTTTTAAAGATCAGGGATGATTCTTGTTCTCCTTCTCACAGGCAAGTTGAACAAGAGAGAGAGAAAGATTAATCCTAGTGTTTCCATTGTTAAATCTCACTTTTCAGATTATGCTGCTTTAGCACTAGAGTACTCAGTACTGCGTATTTCATATAAAAAAATTGTATGTTTTAGGAAATAAACAGGAGTTTAAAATAAAATCCTCTAGGATATTTTGTTGTTTTGAAATCTTAGGTGCTTTATAATCCTTTAAACCTGAAACACTAACAAAGACACCATTGTCACTAAATCAAATTCATCTTTGTTGAAACAGTATGCTGCAGAGTTCCTCATGCTATTCAGTGAGCAAGCCTTACCTCTGCTATAACTGCAATGCCTTAGTACTCCAATCAGTGATCAGTTTGGAGAATATCTTGAAAATTAATAAACATTCATGAAACAGTGAGTTGACCACTTCCCAGCTCCCTGCTTGAATAGTTTTTCTTTATCATTTCTGTAGACTGTTGCTTTGTTTAACATTTAAGGTTATGTTAGGTCAATTCCTAATACAATAGCGTATTTGGCAAGAGTAGATGAGGATTAATTAGTAATGTTTGCAGAAGACTTTGAAAATGTAAAGTGCTATGGGGACATAAATGAATGTATCTGCTTTCTCTGGCCTACGAATAGGTGGTACCTGCAGAATTCTAGTTTTGTGCTTGGAAAACATTAGCTTTTCATGGATTTTACAGTTAGTAAATTTGAGTTTTAAGGTTAATTGTTTGTACTTTTAAACAGTGGCTCATAACTCAAAAAATGTATGGCCTGTAAAAAATATTCAGATAAGTAGTTGGTTTATAGCAAGCTACACATATGAAATTCATAAAAGGGCTCAAACAGCCAGTGGAAATATGTTAAGAAGTTCTGAAATACAGATCTTTGAATCTACTGGATGTATTTTATAACTTGGAGTTTGGCATTTTCAGAGGACATTCAGGTCTTCAGAAGTATTAGATTATTTATGAAGCTGATATTATACAATTTATGAGTTTTCTTACACTGACTTGCAAATGTTACGTCTTCCCTGCAGAGAATGTTTCCCGCTGTTCCTTCCTCTGTACGAGCCTTGTTGTGAGATAAAACCAGCTGAGGTGCTGGTAAGCTGGGGTAGGTGGCAGAATTAATATCCAAGTGAGCTATAGAAAAGTCTTCAAAACATCATCTCTAGTACTTTAAGTGAACTAGATTTAAACTGCTGTTTCAGGGTGAAAGGTCACTGTGCCCAACTCTATCTCTTGGAGACATTTGATCCCCCACACTTTTACTTTTTCCAAGATGTAGAATATACACTGGTATTTTCAGCAGAAATCCCCTGTACAAAAAAGTAAGTTTTAACATCTAAACATTTCTAAAAAAGGCAAATGATGGATTGCACAGTGGGCATTTCCCCATCTTCCTTTCACGCCAGCTTCAATAATTCTGCTTGTAGTTCTTGGGGATGCGATACAAGGCTTCAACTGATGACAGCAACAGACAAAAATTTAGAGGCAGTGCAATTCCTTCAAACAGATGTTTTCCAGACAGACTGATAACACTTCAACTTTCAAGTGACACCTCTTCTTAAAATCTCTCTAACTACAAGAAAAGAAAAGGTATCATGTCATACAGTGTCAGGTGTGAAGTAAAACTTGATTCATCTTTAGTGCTTGATTATTCCTCATTTACAGCTTGTGTTTAAACAAACAGTATTTTTTCAAACCTCTGATTTGACAAAAGTTGTGGATGTCTCAAATATCTTCCTTTTTTTTCTTTTTTGTAACAAACCCAACCATTTGCTGGCAATTAGGAATTTTCCTTCCTAACATCTCTTGACATCTTAATATTTTCTGCTCTCTTTAGAAGTAAATATCCCCTGCTTTTTGGGCTAGGGCACCATTAAAATTTCAGGTCGTGTTATGTTATGAATACATTAAGTATTTTTTTATTTATAAGATTTTTTTTTTTTAAAGCAGCACAAAACAGTTGTAGGACAAATGAAGTGTAGGGCACTTCACCCGCTTGGTATTTCACAGTTAAAAAAAAAAAAAGGTGTAAAAAGCTAAACTGGAAAAGCATAATTTTAAATCGCTTATGTATTTCTCAGAACAAGGAACTCTGATCCTACCTATATATCCAATGTTTTTTTCTGCATGCAACAAATATACTGTTAGTGGTAAAAGAGCTAATTTTATGTTTCTTTCCCTTTCTCATTTTGTTCTAAAGAAATCTGGCAGTATGTGCTGTGGCTTTTTGTACTCTATCGTAGTGTTTATTTCTCCTCACCTGCAATGCAAACTCTTTGATCCACAACTTTTTTTTTTTTGTGCTCAATGATGGAAATATTAACAACTGTAAGGACCAATGATGAATGTTCAATGGGGCAAATGTCTTTCCATAAACATTAAAAAATTAAAGCTTTGTCTACAAGATCAGAGCTTCAGAAGTTCCACTCTTCTCTGCAAACTGAAAAATATTTACTACTTAATAACATTGCATTAACCTAGAAAAGGCTAGCAGTACAGGGCTAGACCTGATTCTCTGTTGTACTACATAATTGCCTTCTCCTTACAGTCTTTGAGAAACTGTAAATGAAGTTTCTTCCATCTGTATACAACCTCCTTTTAAGATAAAACAGAATACCCAGCCATAATGTAAATTCTCCTTTTTTTAAATCTTACCCCCACAGTTGTACTAAAAGTTCCACATAAATTTCCCTTATATGTGTTGGGTTTACCTGGAGTCTCATATATAGAAGGTTGATCTAAATTTGACAGATGTGTGTTCTGCTCTTAAAAATTTTTGATGGAAGTTTCTACAAATATTGCTGTGTAGGAGTTATGGAGAGTTCTGCAAATTATTGAATGAATACATTTTTAAGACATTGTTTCTCTTTTTAAGATCCTTTTGAGATAGAATCCATGCTGCTCTTGAATGGGACATTGAATAATGAAGTTGATGTCAGGCATGAGCTTTAGCCCTGCTCAACAATGAGGGATGTAGGGAGCAGGGAGCAATAAAAACAAAATAGGAGTAGTCCCCGTTCTTTTCCCTTTTATAACCCATTATCATTCTCTGTTAAGAGCTTAGATACCAATATAATTATTAACATAAAGCTAATCCCATCTTCAATCCTTCCTGTAGTTTATATTCTTTTCTGTCCCAAGTTTAGAATATATTGTACTCGTCTAGGTGAGCTGTTTTCTGAATTCAGGCTTCCCTGGATATGAGTGCCTTGTTGCAATTTGTCTTCCACACCAGAGCTGTTTGCTTATATGTGCCTGTACTTGTTGATAAACTTGTACTTTTGTTGCCTTTGGATCCTATGCTGCTATGTATTTTTGCTAAATTTGATGTAAAGGTGATAAGCTTTTCCAAGCCAACTTGGATCTCAGATTTTCACTGTCACTGGTAAAGGAAACACATAACAAGACAATCTGATTTTCACAGTCCTAACATTTCTGTAGACTCTTTCATATAACCATATCATCGCCACAATTTATTTCTGCTTTTGTGGGTGTAACCTTACACAAATATTTGTTTGTTATCATGTAAAACAAGTCTTTGTTCCGCTACACACTGGCAGTTTTAAGAGAAGGTTGTTGTCAGAAAAAGACTTTTTTTTCCTAATCTCTGGTCCTTTTCTGACAGTTAGGAGGATCAGTGTTTAGATTATTTCCAGAGGGGGGACAGCCCTTTCTGCAATGACTGGAAAATGTCAAGGGGTCATCTGAGAGTGCATTCACTGTTTGAGCCCAGCAGGAACGTGTTGAGGTTTTTTTGTTGCTTTTTGGTTTAGTTTTTTAAAACTTCCATTTCATCAAGGTTGTCACAACCTGGGAAAAATTAAGGTGTTGCAGAATGGCTAAAAATGTTTATGAACCTTAATGCTAGAATGTTTATGAAACTTCACACTAGACAAACTGGGAGCCACTATTCTTGAGTCACAAACTGAAATACCCCCAAGGCCAATGAGAGTCTTGTCTGAATTGCAGTCACCTTTCCTTTCAGATTCTGCATCAGATAGAACAACTGGCTCTACTGATTGAATGCATTGATCACTGAAGTGGCAATCAGAGTATATAAGTGAAGAGACATTGAGTACAGGAGGTTTGAGGTTGTTTTTTGAATTGTATTACCTACAAACCCTTTTTTTTCCCCCCTCATTCCAATTGATTATTCTTCAGTGAGGAAACGGCACCATGGCAGTATTATACTTCATCCCTAGCCTGACTAGTGTGGCAAAACTAGTGTTGTGAACATAAGGTTCTTAACAAAGGCTGCAGTTATTTCTTTCCAAAGCAAAGAGAATACAGAGCAAGGAAAGCTGTGAACTTAACTGGTGCTTTTGCTGACCACATGCTTCGAAAACTGGGAGAGCCATTGTTTTCTGTGTGGTCTCAAATCCCCAAAGCAGGCAAGTATCTGTTGTGTCTTTTTCATAATGGGGCAGTCTCAAAAGCTGAGAAACATGAAGTCAATAAGCTGCAAATGCAGAAATAGCATCTTGTGCCCAGCTTGTTGGTGTGCCCAGGAGGTTTCAGGATCCCCCAATATAGTAAGAGGTCGTGATTAAAACTAAAAGCCTGAGTGAATGAGCATGCTGCTTGCTCTTCATAAAAGCTCGTGAATGCATATATGTGCACATATGGGGCTTGAATCGCCATAAGGGTTGTAAAGTTAGTAGTGAAAGCCACAGGATAGATACCCAGGTTGTAGAAATTTGTGTAACTCCATTGAGATGTTTATTCCAAAATTTATCTCGATAGAGATAGTTTCATACTACCTGGAAATTTGGTCACAAAGGGCTGCTTCCATATTTTAAGATGTGTAATAGATCACCTGTACCATATACCTCATTTACAGAGTATAAAAAGGAAAAAGTCTATCCTAGCTTACACTTTGTACTGCCTTGATGAAAGTTATGGGAATACAGGCCATGTACAAAATTGCCATTTATAGGAAATCCTGTTTTTCTCTCATTTTGGTTTTGCTTTTTCTCTCCAAACTGCAGCAATTTGTCTAAATGAAAGGCTGTGCAGGAGATTCCAGTAACCAATTTGCATGGCCCTGTTGGAAATCATGGTCGAAACTACTAGCTGTTAATAATGTGACTTGTATCTCAGCGGGATGCCCTAGGAAGTGGATTAGCAGTGCTCTAAACATCATCAGGGATAAACAACAGGAAACTCGCCTGAGGAGAAAGTGCCAGTAGCTTGACATAAACTCCCATAAAGAGCTTCAGGCAAGACTTGCTCTAAATAAATATCCCAATATTGAATTGGAGGGACTTTAAATTCAGTTTGCGAGAGTGCCAACACATGTCGAAGTTCTTCCCAGGGCCTGGCACTGCTGTAACTTCCCTCCAAAGCAAGCAAACAGTAGTGGGCTGGAGAAAAGCTTTAAACATGGATTTAATTTCTAGCAAATGAAACATATGTCTTTTTGAAAGCTTTCTCCTCTTGTACGAAAAGACAAAGAAGTAAAAGTCCAATTGTTTCTTGATCAGCCTGGAGATTTTCTTCTTTAGAATAAGGAAATGTGCTACTCTTTATTTAAGGAGCTTCTTAAAGAAGAAGAGAAAAATTGTGCAAGGGAGCTCATGCTTTGAGAAAGCACACATTTTGGACTAGTAAAAAAAACATACTTCTACTTTGCTATGGTCAGTTTTGGTTCAGGAGCACCAAGGAAGCATACCCACGAGTCATTTCATTGTCCTGCAGTGTTGTTTGCCTGCTTATCCAGTGCATCATTATTATGGCTTCTAGACCATAATGCCAAAGCTGTATTCTCCACAGAGAAATCACGGTGGATACTCTGTTTACTTTGGATTTTTGATGGGGGCATAATACTTCTGAGGGATGAAGCTGCAGGTGAATTACATAAGGCATATGCAAGCTGGTAAAACCATTGCCTTAAATCACTGCACCATGTATTTTGTATACTCAGGTTAGGAAAACTATATAAGGAATGATTTTAAAAAGTAAAATATTTGTGACTGTTTTACACATCTTTCCATCTTAAGTAAGACATTCTAGCTGCTCTGGCTCCAAGAAGACAGGGATTGGGGAAAATCCCCATTTTGAAGTCCTCAGTCTTGAGACATTAAGGAGTTAATGGCAGGTGCTCTGTGTTCAGATAGGAGCTCTCACATTTCCAAAGTTTGGTAGCATTTAGGTGTGTATAAATGGATGCGATTATTGTAGGGCAATAATTAATTTTGCTCCACAGTGAATTGCATAAAGGTTGGTTTAAATTTTATGAAAGGCATTTCAAGTAATCTCTGATCTCTTTGCTCATCATCTCCAGCCTTACCTGTCAGTGTGGAATGGCAAGCTGTCCCTTTGACAGAAATCCTATGAAAGGACATCTGTGCTGTGTGACAATGTCATATGGAAGGATTACTGGTTCAATAGAGTTGAGTTTTGTTCTTGTTCAGGCAGATGCATCTGTCAGTCAGGCTAAAAAAAGGAGCCAATTATGGCAGTAATTTTCACTTTGAAATTTCCATGCAAATACAGTAATAAAAGGAACAAAAAATTATAAACAATTTCTGCCAAAAGTATGGTTCACGTTGCTGTTGAAAAGCAGCAGTAACTGCACTTGGAGTATCACATGCATGATATTAATCAAGTATGACAAGGAAACATTAGTACAACAGATATAATCTTATTTGGCTGTATTTTGGACAGCTTCTAAGCACAGCTTGAAAAAGAGTATTTAAAAGATCACTTTCCAGTATGGCATCTCCCCATTTTTTCTCAAGCTATTTTTTCCTCCTTTCCTTTTTTATTTCTCTTTCTGACTTCCAGACCAATCCTCTCGTTGGATCCTGCCTCTTTTTGATGTGTGTGTATGTGTGTGTGTATATATATGTGTGTGTGCGTGTGTGTGTGTGTGTGTGCACGCGCATGTGTGTGTATGCACAACACTTTCTTTTTTCTTAAACAAACTGAAGGAAAGAAGTTTAAATAGTCTTACCACTAAGGAACTGTGTGACTTCTGAATTTTTTTGTGTATGCTAAATATTTCCTTTTAATTGTTACAATTTGCATATCCACAGGGGAGAATATGATGATTGTCTCATGCACATGAAGGCCTTGTGTGTGGTAAAAGGCTGGTTTGTAACCAAGTCTTTTGCTCAACTGAATTTTGAACACAAAGACCGTAATATCAAGGAGCTGGATCCTTAGAAACATTCATATAAACACAGTGATAGTGGAAAACAGATGCCTCAGCAACTACTGCAGCTGAGAATGTTCTTTTTTTTTGCCGGGGGATGAAAAAGAAAGTTTCCATGGTTTTAAGATACTCATTTTTTTGGTGAAGTATATCAAAGTTTGCCTCCAATAATCTGTAGTTGTTATTTATATCTGCCAAGGAGAGCTATAAATTCAGCCTTGACATGGTTTCAATAGTGTGAACCTCCAGATCTGCTCTAATCCCAAGATTAGATACTGAAGTGCTGCTTCCACTGTGCAGTATTATCACATACTATCACTTGGCCGTATTTCAAACTGTAGTTTTATTGACAATACTTTCAAAGCTGTTGCTAAGTTGTGAGCACTCTCCTTTATCTGTTGCTGCTTTTACAACTCGAGCTAGGTATACTTTCTTGCAGGAAGCACTGTGCTAATAATAATCCCTAGACAAAACGATGATATGTATTTAACCTTTTTTCATACAGGAGACTGTTCTATTCCCAGACTCTTTTGCATCCTTAACAAGTTAAACTGATTTTCCCTACACCCTCTTGTTATTGTCACTTCTACCTGGGCAATTCTTCAAAGCAATCCTAAAAAGCTCTATATTTATATAATGGAACTAATTGGTCTAAATTTAACTCACGTTGTTGGTGGTTGTTCTTCCTTTCCCAAATATCCTGGTTCATTATTACCTTCAGTCATAGGACTTTTCCACAAATTGTGGTTGAATGTGTCTGTTTTAATTTCCATGAGACATGTAAGGATTACATGCAAAATAGAGATGAATAAAATAACAGATGCATCCATTAACTGAGGCAGACCAGAGAGCAAACTCAAGTTATATGTGCTTGCCTGTCACAAATGAAAGTGATGCATTAATAAATTCCTTTGCCATCTATAGAGGAGAAAACTGCATTTTGTTGAATCCTTTGGGATACAAAGGGCCTAAACTAGATTTTGAGAACCTGCTTGGAAGAGACACTGTAAGAAAGCAACTGCTCATCCTAATGTCCGGTGTGAGTGGCTGCCAAAACAGCTGCTGACAAAGCTGTGTTTATTTTGGGAAGGTCTGTTAGCTGTTTTGCTGCCAATGCGCTGAATAGGTTACAGCAAAAAGCAGTGCTGCCTGGTGTGGGGGATATGACACAGATGATCACTTCAGAAAAGAAATGTGGCTGTGCAGCTGCTCCTTTGAAGGCTTGGTGGCAGCTCCGTTTCTTTCTCAGTCCCACACCTACATCGTTAACTGGAGGGAGGTCAGCAGCCACCTCTGTTTACTCGCCTGCTTTTTTTCCTTTCTTCTATATCTGTCTAAGATGTCAGGGTAGGGACCACTACCTCTGTTTCATTTTTGTAATACAGTTGGCTCTGTGTTTTACACAGACAGTGTGATTTAAGAGCGCGAAAATAGAGTCAGATACTGGGAAATCTTCAACCATCACTGCTGTGCTTATAGCTCATCAGTAGGATGGGACACTGCCCTCAGACTTCATTCAGATGCTGAAGTCTGCACAGATGTGTGCTTTGACAACAATAACAAAAGATTTAACTGAAATGAAGAGTATGGATGCTGCATTTTCCTATGTCAGATGCTTTAGCTTGATGTGTTCTGCAGCTTAGAAAAGTAAATACTGATTCAGAAAAATGACATCTACACCTGCACTTCTCCCATGTTTTTAAAGGCCAGAAGTCTTAAAACGTACGTTGTTATGCCTCTGATCCACTCAGGGTCAATTTGCGTAATGTGGTGTTCTTTTACTACAAGCTTTAGTTACAAGGAAGTAATAGGAACTCAATTTTTCAAATCACTCTAAGTTAGCACTCATTGACATACATGGTATTGTTTTTATGAGACTAAAAAAGCAGTTTTTCTCCATAGACATAATAGCAGGAAGTATTTCTTTTTAGTAATAGCTGAAACCCTCAGTAGCAACTGAGAAGTCTGCTGTGTTCCCAGATTTATCTTCTGTACTCTCCTACCTGTTGGGAATGTTGTCAATAAGCATAACCTCATATGATGCACACTGATTTGATTGGTATATTCAAGACACAACCAGTTTTTCTTCTCTGATTTCCCTTCTCTTGTGAATTATTGAATTGCTCATACCTCTTGGTGAATCTTTCTGTATCCCTGAGTTTACAATCTTATTGGTATGCTGCTGCACCATGAAAACAATTTAATACACTATCTTACAGAAGCTTTTCAGAGCAATTGATTCTGTGCAGAGTCTGTTCTGTATTTTCTAAAAAGTTTGATTAAAACAGAGTAATACAAAAAGGGTATGTAAAATTGAGTTGCTTATCAGTGAAAAATATTCTGTTGCATTTCCAGTTTATATAGTATAAATACTGCGAACACTTGTTTATACATTTACACCTAAATAGATGAAGAAAAGTCTTAACTTAGAGTCTTGAGCAGCCTGGTTTTATACATATCAAAGTGCTTATGGGAAACATGGATCGTGGCCAATGGCACAACTTCGCTTCACTTCACTTCACCTCATAGCTAGGACATACAGTTATATTGCCTTATACTGGGATAAAAATGTTTTGTATGAAGAATGAGGATTTCCCTCTGAACATACAGCCTGAATTTAGCTACCCTGCAGACCTGAGAGTTAACTATCTAGGAGGTATTTATTGAGATTCATAAATATCTTTATATTTTTAAGTGAGCCTATGCATATGTCTTTGCTTAATGCATGTGTTTAATCATACCCTTCAAATAGACATTTTTGCTCCTTACTTACATTGTAGTGTGCTTTTACTGGTCTTTCTGTGGGCTGTCCAAGATTGCCAGCTATGATATTCATCTGGTTTCAAGTTGATCTGGTTTACTGTTTTGAATTTACAGGACTTGAGTGTCTAAGGATACCATGCCATATAAAACAAGTCTTTGGGTTTTGTTAGTTGTTGGAAGGACAACAAAGATTGTTGGAGAAGATAGCTGCATGAATGATACCTGAGGTGCAGGGACCTCAGGTTCACAAATTTCTGCAGAACACTGGCCTGCAGTCACAAATACTCCTGGCAGTCCAGGCCACCTGATAGAGGTAGAGGTGCAACCTGATGTCATTCCGCTGTGAACTTCAGCATTGAAGAAGATTGTTTGATGAGAAAAGGTTTTGTCAGTGTTCTGCAGAATGCTTCTGCTGTAATCTGATTTGGGGCTGAGAAGGCTGCAAACAAAAAGCAAGAAGACAGGCAGAACAGGTGGGCTATGAATGTCCAGGAGATGACCTGTGCATAATCTTAATGCCCTATATGATGATAGTGACAGTTGTAGATGGTTGCAATTACCTCAGAAATGTTTGCAACGTTATCTCTGCTTTCCTGTAGTGTGGCAAGCATCTACAGTCTAGATCTTCTGTGATTCCATTAAGTTATACTGTAGGGGTGTAGTGGTACTATGGACTTACTCCAAAATAATTTTGGAGTAAATGGGACTAAAACAGATGTTTACACTTAACCTTGTCTCCTGAGTTGCTCTGTTACAATCACTGGTTTTTGTGGGGTTTTGTTGTTGCTGCAAGAACTCACTATGCACTCTCTGGTTGAATATGTCAATTTAAACTGTGGTAGGTATAAGTACCTACCTACAGAGGGAGCAGAACAGGTGGAGAACTCGTGATAAATCTTTTCAAATAGTCAGGTCTACTAAGAGTTAAAAAAGGTGATGTGGCTAGCTGAGCAAAATAATAAAGCTGAAGGGTCTTACAGCAAAAATTGCTGTTACTACATTAAATGAAAAACATAGGAGTTTGCATTAGTTCTCCAAGTGGAAAACAAGAATATTAGGCTCTATACTGGCATGATGAAAAGGATTGCCAAGGAGAAGCCTTTTGCTGCAGAGGAAAAAGGCAGGAATGAAGTCACAGTTGCAATAGCATGTTTTCCTGAGAGACTTGGGGAAGTGGTCTGAAGTGGGGATTATGAGCCAAAGCTGAGAGAGAGATAAGGAAAGGATAAAAGAGTGTATGTGTCTGCCTCTATGTGTGTGTGTGTGTGTGGAGCACAGAGGATTGGAAAGAGAACTGAGCACCAATTTCCTGCTCACAGTCCCTGGCTGGAACTTACAGAGCAGGTAGAAAGAAGTCTAGTTTTGAGAAAACCCAGTACAGAGGTGCTTGCAGAGTGAAAAACTGTAAAACTGCTATGTCTAAGGAGAACAAGCAATTACTGAAATAAATCCCTCTTTTATCAGTTAGAGTCACTGAAAAATAAGAGGGTTTATGGTTGGATGTAGTGTGGAGGACTTAGTGTAAGACCCCATAAGACTGAATTTCTCAAAGTAACATAACTATCAAAAAGACTGTCTATAGTAAGGACTTTGTTAAAAAAAAAAGGCCTTTGGCTTAAAAGGAATATTTCCTGAAGGGATGCTGGAAATTTCTAGTTACACCCTGCAATGATAGATTGTTTAACATACTGAAATAAGAGCAAGGTAAGACTCTGAGAAGGGAAGTAATCAGCTTCACTGTAATTGCACTGAAGCTCTGAGAAGTATGTGAGTATTGCAGGCCATGCAGCTGGCCTTTGTAGGATTGTTCTTAATTGGTGGAATAGATCTGCAAACTCTTTTGCAGCCAAATCAATGTAGCCATAAAGAACACAACCTGGTAAAATAAGGACCTGTTCCTGTGAACACTTTCCAAGGCAGTGGTCATACCTGTTTCCCTGACACAAAAATGAATACTGCATTTGATAGGTCCCAAAATGGAAACCTCAACCTCTCCCCATCATCATTCAAGATGTCGATAGGTGTGTTTTTTTAGAGGCCATTGTTTTAGATATTCTTTAATTATAAATTATTTTCAACATATTAGACTGCTGAACACAAAAGGAAAGCAGGTATTTGCGAGGTATTTCGAAACCTGTACTGTTTACAACACAGTAGCCCTAGAAGAATGGGACTGTATGGCTTAAAAAGCAATATTAGCTAAACCAGCCATTAGATATGTCATAGGGCTAAGAATAGCTCCTTCATCATCATTCTGTCAGCATGCGAAGGGGTAGGATTTCGCGAGGTCACACAAGAACTTCAGTCCGAAAAAAACCCAACAGCTTCATCAAGAAAAGCTAATGCAAGAAGCTTCTGAAGCACTTGGTGAAATTTCTACTTTCAGGGGAAAATTTCCTTTTTACTTCATTGTTAAATTCCATCATTAATACAATAGTATACAGTTAGCAATTACTGTAAGTCTCTGATGCAAAGGTTGTCTACAAGAAGGATGCTTTTTTTGCTTATAAAAAACAGCCTCGGATGTCATCCTTGTAGCATGCAGCTCCTCTGCAGGCCACTTCCCCTTATGCTAGATCTCTTTGACCTCTTTTCAAGGACAGGCCCAGACATGACACAAATGCATCATTTTCATTTGCTAGTATGACATGTTCACTTTCTGCACATGCAAGTGCCTGTATATGGTGAAGGTATAGGAATCCTGGCTTCCATGCATATAGTCAAATCAGTTTGGAGAGATACTGAGTGTTAGTTGTGTGACAATTTTAGATTTAATACCAATGTTAAATTTTATATGAAACTGAAATAAGGAGTGGCTGATATGAAGTTGTAGTTGTTTTTAACTCTTGCTCATGCCAGTAGATTGGAGCATCTTTTGCCAAATCCCCCAGTAGCCTTTTACTTACCCTCTCTCAGTAATGAAGATGCTGAAAAGTGATGAGAGCTGATTTGCTTTGGCTTGTGTCTTTCCTCTGTTGATTCTAGCTCACCTTCCTCTTTTACTTGTTCCTGCCCCTGAGCAGCCTGGGAACTTAAAATGACCTCTTGCATTCAGCAATCCCCTCCATTTAAAAGGTATTATTAAACTCTCCATGAGAGGAAAAGGTTGTTTGGTTGGTTTGGTTTTGAGGGTTTTTTTGTTACTCTGAATTTCTCCTATCACTAAAAGCAATAAACTAAAACAACTCTGAATGTGCTGAAGTAGAACATATTTTTGAGTATGCTATAGCTGTTTAGGTGTTGGTTACCTATAGTTCCTCTAAAAATATGACTTAACCTTTCTAACTCTAAAAAGAGTTTCATGCTACAGTTTTAGCTTTGGAATATGACTATGGCTTTTTATGGCATTTCTTCCTCATAAACAAAATTATATAATGATACCTCTTCTGTTTTACTTTTCAAAGTCTCCTTCAGGACTACATGGCTTTTTAGGCTTTGGTCTGTAATTTCAGTTTAGGAATTACAAATTGATTTAGAGACTCCAATGTCCATCTGTATATTTTTAAGTGTTGTACTAGCTGAAGTCTGAGCACTGTAACACGATAAGTAACCTACTTACCCTTTAAGTTTATTACTTCAAAAAATGGCTAGTGCTCCAGTTTGTGGTATGTTGCATAACACAAGACTCCCGTGTATGATTTATAACATTGACATCACAGTCTGTGCTGGTTAATGTCAGCCCTGGACTGCTGCTTTATATCAGGAACTATCAAGCTTATTCGTTATCAATAAATAAGAAACGCCAAATAGTTTCATTTAGCTTTTTTGAAAAATGTTGTACTGTTTTTTATTTTGAACTATAGGTATTAATTTAATTATCTGATTATATTAATTACGGAAGGAAGAAAAACAAAGGAAGTAACTCCATTTTCATAGTATTTATTCTCATTGGCAAGATCTCTTTTTCCTTTCTGCCCCCATGTACCTTCGTTTGAGGCTAAATTCATTCCACACAGATGTGAGGACTCATTGATGGTGGCTTTTATTTTTTTAATTCATGAAGTTGCACTGTGTCCATCTGTCCTCCTGCACAAGTTAAAGCAGTCATCAAAGCCTTGCAGAGTTGAGGGACTGGGGTGAAAGATAGTCCGTTCTCCTCCCATCTTAGAAAGCTCTTGCTGCAACTAATTTTGCATCTACAAACTTCCCCTTGGTCCTTTGGAGGATACAGGGGAAAGACTTCCATGTGGCCATGTGCTGGGTTAGCATGTCATCAATCAGCTTCAATTCATGACAAAGAGAGGTGAAAGATTAGCTGTGCTTAAATGAGCCCCTCTTAGCCCATCCATGGTGGTGACTATGGGGTGGCATCCTCACATCTGGTGTCTGTCCAGGTACTTGTAGCACTTACTGATGTCACATATGTTCCTGCTCCGATGTCAGCAGGGTTCTTCTAATAATACAGTTTCATGGACTGGGTCTTTGCTTTTATCTGTCTGTGTGTTTGTCTAAAACCTTGCTGTTTTGGGAAATAGGAAATCACTTTAGGGATGAAGGAAATATTCTTGTACAAATTAAAAAATGGATTTGGGTTTCTTAAAGTTCTCATAAGATTTATTTTTATATAAAACAAATTACATTTATTTAGTTAAATGGTACTGCATCTTTTCACTACTGGCTAAGTAATTAATGGTACTGTCCACATTTTTAATTACTCTGATTTACTGCTAGAATTTTATATGTTAGAGCAATGGCATGGTACTCATGGTGTCATTTCAATTATTATTCTAAATTGGACTAGATCATTACATTGGGCTATGATCAAAGGTCCTCTTCTAAATCCTATTAAATCTTGAACCTCATTTTGTCTTTTTTTTTTTTTTTTCCTTGAAGTTCTCTGAGGGAGCATCTCTCTGAGGATTATTTCTGAGAAAGTTCTCATTTGTTCAAACAAAACTTGCTGGTCTGACAAAGATTATGCAGTTGGAAAACATAAGGAAATTAAATGTGTTGTTGTAAGCGGGAGATGTTGGTAGAGCTTTGCAGAACAAGAAGAGTTATCCCCAAACCCTTACAGGATCCACTGAATCTTTTTTTTTTTAATTCATGGCACCCAGTTTGTAACAGCAACTTCTTTTCTGAAATTCAGTGTGAAATTAGGTGGTGAAAGTTAATAGTTTTTCTCAGTCTCCTGGGTCCTATGACGTGTAATATGAAACATAGGAGTTGAAATATTGGCTTTAGTCACATAATTTAGACCACTGAATATATGCAAATTTCAATATATTTTAACTGTATTGTAAGGTCATTTTTCATGGTTATATTGCAAGTCTCATAATATCTTTTATTTACTTAATGCTTGACATTCTAAATGTGAGAAAGTGAGAACTTGGTTTCCAGGGCTTTTTAGTGACCTTCTGTGGTTCAAATGTGATTTTAGTTTTCCATCAGAACATAGTTCAAAATTTCATAACAAGAGAAGGGAAATCAAAAGAACACAAAATGCTGAGAGGAGGGGGAAGAAAAGAACAAGACTTTATTTGGGGGAGGTAGGCCCTGAGCCATCTTCCCTGGCTGAACCTACTTTAGGTTGGGGGACTGGACTACAGACCTCCAGAAGTGCCTTCCAGCCTCAGACATTCTGTGATTTGCTGTCCACTTCCACACGATGTCGTGGATCACCTTTGCTGGTGATTTTTTTGAGCGACCTTAAAACACTCGTTTCACGAGAGCAGGGTATCAAAATGTGCTAAGTGTTTCTGTTGGGCTTTTGTTTTCCAGTGGTGAATCAGTCACTAACAAACTATCACTGACAAACTAGCCTTACTGATCTCAAAACTATTAATCACAGTTTGGGTGAAAGGTTTTTGATTTCTGGAGGTCCATGTAAGTGTTTCTTCTGTGCCTTAATTAACTGTACTGCGTTATGCCCTACCACCTTCTGATTGTACATGTTCCTTGAGATAAATGATTAGAGATCTTTCTGGGTACTGTAAATAAACACTAGTCATCTGCTTTCTAATAGGTAACATGGTCCTTGAGTAAAGGATAGAATGAACCTGCCATGTTATTTACAGGTATTTTCTGTTTATTATTTGACTGACTTCAGTGTGAGAGTTTTTATAATGTAGTAGACCAGCTCACTAACTAGATTGTAATATAAAAGACTAGATCATTACAATACTTTATGCATCTGGTTGTATTTATGTTGGATGATAGATCTATTAATGTCAACTCAAATACTTGCAAAAACCTTTGTAGAACAGCAATGATGGCAAATACTGTCTTGGATTGGAGTCTTGTAATTTACTCAGTTAATAAAAAGAAGATACATTACTTGCTAACAAAGAGCATGGAGATTGTGTGAGTAAAACATGTAAAACTAATGGTGTTGAAGCCTTTAGGTTAGTACAAAAAATATTAACTGAATTAAAATAGAAAATCTTTCCTGTGTCTTCTTCTAAGGTATTACAGTTTCTCTACACATAGGGAAGTTTCTACATAGTTAGGTAAACTGTGAATGTATGAAGTATCAGCTATGCTATGTTAGCTTCCCCATATGCACACATAATGATAAAATTAGTTCCAGGTAGGAGGGATTATCCCACTTTCAAAACAGAGTAAAAAGTTCTGCAGAGAGCTGCCTACACAGGAACTGTGTATGTATATGTTACTGACATACATTCCCATGTTACAACATGGGAAAATTGCACTGAATTCTTGTATAGTGAGTTCCCCATGGAAACTAAGGCTTAGAGAGTAGACTCTTTGCAGCAGAAACCTGTTTTTGCCTATGAATTAGTGGGAGCATCTAGCAAAGATTTGCATACCATTGACTAATTGCCCTTTTCCTTTTACTCTACCTAAATTATGGTTCTATAATTTTTGCCATGTATATACAATTCTTGTATTTCACTTACCTATTGGTAGTAAAACAATTTCATTCAAAAGCTTTTCACAGAGCAAGATTATTGAAGTTGGCTGTGAGATTAGAGCATTACCTACAAATGTGATAATATGCAAGTGTGGCTTAAAACTGGGAGCAAACATCTGGAAATTTTCCAGTAGATACAGACTGAAGCCAGTTGCTCAGTTGCTCTTCATTTATTTGTATAAAAAAATATTTTTTTAGAGCTTCAGTTTTCAGAAATAAAGAAGGGGAATCTGTATGTGTAGCTAAATACATATTTAAAACTTATATATTTAGGTCTTGTGTAGCGATATATAGCATTCTTATATATGACAAACATGTATCTAGATAACTATATATATATATATATATATATCATTCAAATATGAGAACAGCCAAAACAAATGTAAATATGAATCTGAGCTGCTTGTCCATCCCTTAGTATGAGAGATCAGTGTGAAAACCTGTCTAAACTTGTCTAAATTTCATGCCAGCTTTATAGGAATGCCTATGACTAGGAAATGGTGCAAAGCAGTGTAGAATTGGACTGCTATTTTTTTTAGTCTGTTTATGATATTCCTTGTCATTACTTTTGTCATTCACAGTTTCCACCTTCAAAGCATAGGTCATTTAGACTTGCTTTGTCTTGTTGCCTAAAAACCATGTTTTAATGATAAACCTCCACCCCATACCAATCTTTTTTCTGATGAGAGTGAAATACTCATTTACAAATTTCACCAAACCTGTTTGATTCATGGGTGGCTGTGACCTGGCAGTGCAGTGTTTGACAAAGGCCATAATTCACTCAAGAGCCCATGTAGCTTTTATTTAGAAAGGCTTGGTTTTGAAAGGAATTAAAAGGAGCAACCTTCCTAAATAATTTCTAAAGTACCCCATGATGCACTGGTTTTTTAACATCCAGAAAAATCTTGATTTTTGTTTACATGTTTACTTGATTAGTTTATCTAGAAAAAAAGGTTGCTTCTATAAATGTGATTTATCAGCTACCTCTAGCACAAATAGAATTAACTAATATTTTTCAGACCAAACTAAAACTTGATAATTTGTTAGTATTCTTTATTGACTGGATTTTTAAAATAGTGTATTCTGATTTAAATAATAAATTTTAAGTATTATACCATTTTCTGGCACAAGTACACTAAAGCCATTGGCAGAACTTGTTTTTGTGAGATAGTTCACATGACATGAGCAATTTGCCTTATCTGGATAGTTTGTGAAACTAGCCAGACTCTCAGAGTAAAATCAGCAAAAATGAGAAGTCAACACAAAAATACTGTTACCACTCCCTTTTATGGCATTTAAATAGATATGTAAATTGTGAAGTAATGAAAAATCTACACTCAGAAATAAATTCATTCACCTTAAGAAATGAATGGTGAAAAAAACCTAGGAATGAGAGAGAAAGAAGCATCACCTCATTAAAAGCAATATAGCTTATTTAGCTCAGATCTCAGTTGCATTATAAGAAAATTTTTTGCCAGTAAAATGAAATTAATTGGCAGGGCTGAATCAGTTGATCTTTTACATTTACAGACATTTCACATCAGACTTAACACAGTAGTATTTCACAGCAACTCTTTTTCAAATATGAACAAAAGGCTATGCAGAGGAAGGATGACCTTTTTATCTTCATAGTCAAAAAGCACAAAGATTTATTTTTAGACATGATGCATATGGTAAAATAGCCAAAAATTTTCCACAAGTGCCAGGTTGTGAGTGGTTCTGAGGCAGAAGGAAGAATTTTGTTAAAGGAAATATTGTACTGAATGCATGAAACACTTTACTATAATAAAGATGAGGGGGAGGATGAAGGGAGGAGAGAGAGAAATGTACAGCTAAATGTCTCTGTCTCCTAAACACTCACAGAAGTGCTGTTTGAAATTGAGCAGAAATGGGCAAGCTCCACATTCCTCCTGTGGTCACAGAGCTTCCCACTCTTCTAATGCACTCCAGTAGACTTGCAGAGTTCAGCTGCCACCGCAGAGCTCACATCTGGTATGGAGAGCATGCTTTAATAATCCTAGAAATAATTTAGAAATACCTACTTGTCTTGGAAGCAGTTCTCCTTTGAGACAGGAGGCTGTAGTGACCTACAATGAGGCCCTTCAGTCCTCCACGATCGATTTGCAGTGCACAAGTGCTCTGTCAGACATGTTGCAGCTACTGTGCATCCCTGTGCGCTTGTGTGGGAGTTGTGAATTCCACATCTTAAAGCTGTAGGTATCCAAACAGGATTGTTCTTCAGAGTCCTGGAGATGCTGGGCCCTGCGTTTGTCCAGAAAGCTGATTTGCAGTGTACCCAGTCTCCACCTCCTTTGCTCAACAATTTGCATGCCTATGTGTTCATATGCTAATTTGGGAGTGTATCATAGAATTATAGAATGGCTTATGTTGGAAGGGACCTTAAAGATCAGCTGGATGCACCACTCGAAATGTGTTCTCGTGAGAGCAGAGTAAAGGGGCAGAAACCCCTCCCTCAACCTGCTGGCCATGCAGCCAGGATACAGTTGGCCTTCTGGGCTGCAAGCACACATTGCTGGCTCATGTTGAGCTTCTTGTCAAACAACACCCTCAGATCTACCCCCAAGTGTATGTGCAGTAGGTCTAATTTATGCTTGCATATTGCAGACAATAAGATTCTTTTGGCTTCCTAATCTCTCACTGAAGTCAACAAGGGACTGATTCTCCCTATGCTGAACAAACACTTTAGCTTAGCTCAAAACCATTGTGGGGAGGCTTCATTTCTAGGAGGGGAAGTAGAACCACCTGCTGTCTTAAGTTCCCTGGAGTTGCTCTGTCACCAACTGAGGCCTGGACATCTGTGGATCAAAATGATATGATTGTTAGTATTTTCATGTTTGTTTTCCTGGTTTATGCATTTAAGGTGAAGTTAAAATAGCGAATAAGGATATTCATCCTATGCATAGCTGAGGACCAGTTAATTAATACATGTACTTTCTTTTTGTTATTAATTCCTGCTCAAGTCACAAAATATTTAATCCAGAGATAGATTTAGGTTTTTCTGGCCTCAAATATGGAGAGTTTTTGAGGTATAGGCTTTGTATCAGTTTATTCTTGCCTATGATAAAAATGCAGATTATAGTAGGCATCCAAAGTCAATGAATAATCAATATTTTTAGCAGAAGAATAGTGTATTATGCAATCTAAAATTACTGTCCCATATTCTTCCACAGATCTTTAATGAAATCAGTGGGGCTTCTTAAGGACAACTGAATAAGAAAGAACTGATTCTTAACTTATAAAATCAGAGGTCTTAATAAATTTTGTCAGATTTTGCAAGTAGGTTTAAAAAATACAGCTTCATGACTGTCCTTTTAAGATTTGATAAACAACTTTTGGCTACTCAGCAGGACCAGTTTTTCAAAAAGCTTCTGACAGGCTTATGGTGCTTATGACGAAAATAAATAAAAAAGTCTTGCAAGACCTGGAAGGCAGGGTGGCAAGTTTTTACAGGATTAGACTGATTCCACATTTAAGAAAGAATACATCTGGTAGACAGAAACAAAACCTGCATATATATTTACCCAGGAAGGCGTGAACTGAGCTTAAGATATTTTTAGGCCAATGATGGAGAGCTCGGGTGTATGAAGATTTGGCTTTTCTTTATACTTAGAATAAGATAGTTCGGAATGGACTGCCGAATCAGGCTAACAAAAAGTACTTTTCAAACTTCCCATGTGCCAAGAGGAGCACCAGATCCTTGCACTGGGGGAGGAAGGAATTTTGTTGGCCAACTTGCTGAGCACCAGGGCCATAGCTGCACCTGTGGGACGGTTTCATGAGGGGTGCAAGAATGGCTGTGATATGTACATCAGAGTTCAGAATACGTGGAAATAGCACACTGAAAGGATGGCTTGCACTTGTTTAGTGACATTAGACCTGTCTCAAGCTGTCTGAGGGTAATTTAGAAGAAATGGCGATCCTTCAGAACCTGTGGATTTGGATTTCCACTGGAATCTTGTCTGGTAAAGATGTAAACTTGCTAAGGAGCCAGAGCACAGTCCGTAAACTTTCCTCTTTCTCCAAATCAGTGTGGAGACTTGGCTTTGTTACATGCCAAGGTCATTATTCTACAGGTAACGTGCAGTGATGTGAGAACTGGTCAGTCTATCATTGCTCACTGGATGGCCTTTGCTTAGTGGAAATTTCCTCTGAAATGATTTTACAGAAAATGAGATTATGCCTCTGTAGACATTCATTCTGTGTGACTCTTTTTATTATTAGTAAGTGTCACCTTTAGCTAAGAAATTAGTGTTTGTAGTTGTAACTGGCCTGGAGAGGACTTCTAGAGAAAGTGTTGGACTGATAAGTTAATGCTACTTGTAGGTAATTTTACTGGTATGTGTGCTTACCTTCCTTATCTTCCCAGATCTTAAAAAAAACCAAAACCAAACCCCAAACTAAAATGCCTTAGTCTCCTCCAAATTAAATTGAATAAAAAGTTAATTTCACTGAGTTGTATAAAAAGAAGAAGGAGAAGATGTGGAGTTGTGTATACCTTCTGTCAATCAGTACTGGTTGAGAAACTTTTCCTACAGTCTCAGCCTTTTCTTTATCTATGAGTTAAATTTATGACTATACCTATAGAAATCACTTGTAACCTCTAGCGGATTGCAAGGACTGTTTCTTTATTGTGTTGCATCAAATCGCAATTATTTAAAGTCTTAACATAAGTCTCCCGTGCCTATGTGTAACTTCATTAAAAATTGGTTACCAGACAATCCCCAAAAATTTTGCAAGAAATTGGTTTGCACAGGTAACTTCTGATAAACTCCACTATCACTTATCATAGTTTAAAACTGTATAAAAATTCATAATTTATCACTGTCCATGACATCAATCAGAACAGAAAGTTTTATTATTCAGCCATTCAACATTAATAGTTACTACACTTTGTATTTTTTTTATACTGAAAGAACATTACAAGACTGTCTCCATTAATTGTGGCACACAGGGCTCAACTTCAGTTATTTGGGGAGACTGGTGCTACCTGAAATTCAGTATGATAAATTAGTCTCATCTGAAGGACTCTCTACAATGATCCATGTACTTAGAGATGTACTATGCAATTTCAGAAGGACATTTTTAGAGGTTTTTGTTCTAAGAGAGAAAAAAATTAGAAATAAAGACTAAATTGATATCAGATGATGGGAGTTCAAGTCCATGAGTAAATATTATACACATGCATGCTTTTTTTAGTAACTTGTATACTACTGCAGGATGCATAAACATTAATACCTGTTTCAGGGAAATCTGACTGTTTTAGTAAAAAGAGTGTGTTATGTGTTAGACTGACAGATCTGAAATGTCTTATGTTTATATTCTGAATTATTAATGTGAGTATATAGAAATTAGTCCCACATCCCTGCTTATGGAAGGGGTCTCTCTGTGTTATACTCCTGTGTTTAAATGACTTCTTGTTAACGAAGCATTATTTTGATTACCCATTCTGTTAGGTAATCTGATTTTGTCCCTTATTTTTCTGTGTGGCAGTGCTTTCCGTGCTGCTATTTTGTGGCATCATTATCATTTTACATCAACTGTCTTTGCAACTACCATTCTGCAGTTACAAAATCCATCATGAAAGCTAATATGCATTTAAAATATAAACATACAGTGCTAGATGAAAGGATTGTGAAAGAGATAAACAGAGGCAGATGGTACAGATTTAATTAATAAAAAATACAAACAGGAAAATAATTCTGCTGCAATGATTTAATGTCTAATTTAATTAAGAAAAAAAAATCTTGGAGTTTAGTTATTGCCAGGAAATTATATATACTATGTTGTTTCTCTTTGGAGAGAAATGTTTTGTATAAACTTTACAGCATTTTATTTTGTGACGAATCTGACACAATCTGGCTGAACTCCAAGAAATTTTGCTCATTACAAGGAATAAAATTCAAGAGAAAGCAAAGAATGAGGCTCATGTCTCTAGGTTAGATGTACAAAACTGAAGTTTGAGGCTGACCTCTTGGGTACCAGGTTAGTGCCTTAGCTGCTATGCTACTGACTGTCCAATTAGTGGATCTTAAGGCCCCTTTCAACCATCTCCACTGAAAATGTTTTTGAAGTTAGTGGATAAACATATGGAGCATAGAGTTTTTTTGCCAAAATGACATATTTCTAAAGGGAGGGAGAAAAAAACAACAACAAATGCTTTTTATTTAAAAAGCAAAAAAAAAAATCAGTGCTAACTACTAGTCTGACCAATTTATTAGATATATTCACAGAGGACTAGAACTGGTTAGAAGGTGTTAAAAATAAAAATTTGGAAAAACATCAAGGGAAAAAAAGATATGGAGTTCTTGACTCATTGCTTTGGATTTTGCTATCTGTTGCTGCTTTCTTTTTACAAAAAAATTTGAGAACTGTACATGCAAGAAGCTGATATGTGGTCGATACAAGTTCAATATTGTTTTACCCATATGGGATAGTATGATTTTGAAATTCAATCAATTCTCTAAGCTGATAAATAAAATCCAATTTTACATGTCATTTGTTTTCTGGAGATAGTCTATTGTTGGTTCTAATACAATGTTGGAGTTCATATCATGAGATTTTTCTCCATGGCTGATACATGCATAATGTCACAAGAGAACAGTATTGGAACCAAGTTAATTTTTGTTTCATGCAGGACTTCACTGACCAGAAAACAAAAATAAGAGAGATAACCTTTTGGGATCACACAGGAGATGAGTCTGTGGAATTAAAACCACAATAAATTTGGGTTGCATTTGAGAAGTTCTGGGCCATTCAGTTGGGGAAAGACTAGTAAGGAGATAAGTGTGTGACTGTGCTTCTGGATTTTGGTTTCAGAATTATATCATTATTTAGGGTGCTTTAGTTTTCTGAAAAAGGGGTTGACATTGACACACAGAAGAAAACAATGAGAAATTGTTATTGTTGAATCAAAGAAATTTTACTGCTTTTTCCTCAATAAATTAAAAAAAATTTTAAGTCAAGCTGAGATTAATTTGCTTTCTATTGCCTCTTTTAGTCAAAGAAACAAAAAAATCAGCTATTGTTAGACTCTTCAGTGTGGCACACAGACCATTGGAGACTAGTAAGAGAGATGTCAGTTTACAGGCAGCTTTCCTATACTAAAATCTGCTGAAAGAGCCCCCTGCACTCTCAGGGGCCTGGGAGTGAAGTGGGGACATCAGCGCTGTCTGACCCAGGTCGCAGGCAAGCTCCAGTTGCAGGATGCCCTGCAGACAGTGTGGGGTCACAGAGGGCTGGAGGGATGAAGGCGTGGAGGGGTGACGTCTCCAGCATCCAATCATCCAGCTGCTCGTGGTTTTTCAAGCATGGGTTATGTTGATTGAGAACAGTCCCAGGGTGACAGCATCATTCTTATCAATCAGCTTTCTGCTTCCATTTGCCGCACAGAAAGGGCTGTAGCTGCTTTCCTTAAGTTTGCTGATGTCTCGTCACCACTGTCAGTCTGTCTTTCTGGCTGAGTGAGGGCAGATTGCTGGCTCTGGGAGCATTTTTAGGAGGGCATGTATTCCCTGCCGCTTCCTTCTTCAACTGTACATCCTCTGTTAGTCTCTGTGTGTGTATGTGTAAGAAGTGGGCGAGATCTCCTTGGCTTATGTTTAGGTATGCTATGGTTTTCATAGGTAAATAATTCTGTAAAAACGGCATTAAAAATTTTGAGTCCTCTCATTAATTTATTTAACTAAGTTTGTCATTATCAGAATACCATTCTGGTCTAATCGATAGCCATCAGGAAACTAAATCTTATTATCTAACTGCTACTCAGAATTATTGTTGGAGAATAGGCTTAGTACTTCAAAATACTTCAAATATTATAGAAATTGCTTTCCTCTACTACTGTTCCATATGGGTTGTCTGTTGCTTTTATATTGCTTTATACTGTCTTATGCATGGTATGTTACTTATTCTGTATTAAAAAAAAATTCATAAAAATTCTCTTTTATTTAAAAATAAATTTGAAGAAAATCTTCTTTGGTGTGTTCTACTGATTTATGTTGAAATCTTGGTCCTCTAGTATGAATACTGATTATCATTGGGTTATGGAACAAAATTTAAAGTGAAAGAAGAATTTGGTTTTTCTGCTGAGCTGAAAGAAGTAGCAGTAATATCTTTCAAACAGGACTTATCCTTGTTTACTGAAGCAAAATAAATTTCAGAAATGGAAATAAAAATCTAATTTAGAATGACTTAAAGGGCACTTAAAGAAATGCTAAAATAAAGCTGGAAAGATTTTATGCTGATATTTTGTATTTTTTTAATTGCATTTAAATGGAATTGTACTTCATCATTTGTCACATAGGAGATGCGGAATGCAGTATGCTCATTTGTGCAGATATTTATGAGACAATGTACATATTGGAGTGAACCTTACTTGTTACTTTCTACGTAAGCTAATGTTCATTTAGCAATCTCCACAGTATAAACCGCTCACAAGAAGACTGTCACATTCCTCATCTGCAGCATTCTTAAAAATTTGTCTTGCTGTCAGACTGTTTTAGGTTTTTAAGAGGTGTACAAAATCTTACAGGCTTGTAAATCTCCTAAAATGTTCACATGAATAATGCAAAAGTTAAAATTCATATGGGTGAGAAGTTTCACAGATAAGAGACCATCTACTAAAAAAGCATGTGGTTGCCCTGTGAGTGCAATTGGAGTTGTAAACATTATCTGGTAAAAGTGAGGTTTCCTGGGGCTGCAGTAAGTAAAGCCTGTTACATCTTCTGGTATTAATCATAATAAGTGTTTTATCTTTGGCTGTCATGTTTAGTTTCTGCATGCAATTTACCTCTCGGGCAAGCTGTTCACGGTATCAGCCAAGCTTATCTCTGAACTTATGGTCTTCAAGTACCTAAATGTATTTCCACCGGAGTTCCCACAGTTAATGTGACAAAAGCCAACATAAGTGCTATTTTAAAACCTTACTGCATCCTTTTACAGCAAAATGGTGTTGCTTTTATTCTGATCACTCCTATCAAACAAAGTAAAGCTTAACTGCCTTTACTAGAGCTACACTCTATTGCAATTTTATTATGACCTATTTTCAGATTGACTTTCTATACACACATATTTTATCTTGACTCCTATGTCCCTCACACATGTTATCTCCTATCCTCTAAAGTGCCTTTACTGCCACAGGACTTCCATATACAAAGCATGTCATTATCTGTCTGACTCCAAAGGTATGTTTAGCAAGATGCAAAAGCATGAAGCAAACACATGGTCCCTGTCCCAAAACAATCAGATTGCTTCAGGAGATCCAGCAATAGGCCTCTGAGAGGAAGGAAGAAGAAGAAAATGCCTTGAACAGTTTTGTGAGTGGCTCTATTTGCACGATGATTCCAAAATTATATGGAGAAAGTGGTCAAAGATTAGACAGCTGTTAATATTCTACTCTGCATGACCCCATCTCACTGCAATACTCCCATGATCTGCTAATAATCCTTTATAATTAAGTTTCCAGCCTAATATTAAAATATAATCCACATGAACACCAATCAGAGCATTCAGCAAGAAGTGAACTGGTTACCACTTTGAGTTGTGCATGGCAGGCACTATGCATTTTAATTTAAAAGCTTTAAAACATTTGGCCCTTGATGTAAAGACAAATTAAGTTTCACTTCTGATATACATGAATACAGTTCAACAGAATATCTAGTTCAGACCTGCTGCTGTGACACTGCCTGCACAATGCTTGCCAAAAGAATATGGAAACATTGCTTCTGTGAAAATGGAGACTACACTTGATAGCTACCTTGACATTTACACAGAGAATGAATGCCAAACAGATTTTGTAGCAGCCATAAAATAAATGTCCTGGCTTCATAGTTGGTAAAATTTGAATTTGGCCCTCTGAATTGGGTTTTATATGCAACCTATAAGAGTGTGTTGTACTAATCACCACTGTTTTCTCCTTGCACTGGTGTAACTCTAGGATCTCAGCTGAAGTTACAGTCTTACAGCAAATGGGACAAGATGCAATGTCATACTCTGTTCTATTTCCATTTGTTATTGCCCATTTTGTGGTTTCTTACACCCTTAAAATACTTTCTAATTAGTTGACACTAGTGTGACTGGATTATTCTGCATGTTAAAATGAATGGTTCCCTTTCCTTCTCTTTTTCTCTTACACCCAGAAATCTTCCTATAAAAATACTCAGCCAAGATAAGAGAAGGAATTTTTCTTTTTTCAGAATTGAGGTAAATATTTGAATGTGTCACTGCCTCTAGTCCAAAAGATTCTTAAGCTATTACCATGAGATTGCAGAACATAAAATGGAAACTCGACTGTGCAGTAAACACCCAGAAGAGCTCAGGGGAAAGTGAAATAGGAATATTAGTTCATACTAGTTTTTTTTATTGCCAGAAATTTAAAAAAAAAAAAAAAAGACAGTTTTAGCTTTTTTGAGTTAAGTTAGAGTAAGCCTATTATAAACCATGGAATATGCAGTTTTTCCTTTTGAATAATACAGGAAAAGACTGTAGCATAAAATGCTGATAGTATTTCCCATTTCTTTAATGAAGCTTTACAGACTGACTGTGAATGTTTTCCACTGATTGCATATGGTGGAATTCTAAACATCTAATTAGTGCTCAGAGAGCTGACTAACTAGGAACTGCCAGTGATATTAATATCTAATATATATTGCTTTAATTAGCCAAATCCTTAGGTCAACATTAACACCAATTTTCCAGTCCTGGAATACTTCATTACAGAATTTGACACTTTGGTTTCTACAGCTGCCAGGCAGCCTCCGTGAATGGCCAGGGCAAACTGAGGCACGAGTGTGAAGGGCATGAGAATGGATATTGCTTTGAGCAGAAAGATGGCTTGCCAAACATTGTACACATGTCATTGTAGAGTGGAATTGCTTTCCAATTTTGGAAGGAACAAGCTGTGACAGAAGGAGCTTTGTGTCATCAATGGTTAGATTGGCAGAAAGGGTGCAGAGGACGTTTCAGAATAGAAAGGCACAGTAGTGACCACTTGCAAATGCTATTGAGGATGGGTTTAGTGCTTTAAAGCCAATGTTATTTTTCTCATACTCCAGTTTCCTTTGACTTCCAGGAATGATGATAATCCTTACTGTCTTCTAGTGCTACCTCTTTTTTTTTTTTAATTTTACTTTTTTTTTTTTAGTGTTTATTGTCTTCTTTAACAGGAAAAGAAAAAGAGCCCATGGGAGGGAAAAGAGCAAGTAGACAAAAAAAAGAACAACTTCTTTACTTAGGCATGTTACTGTCTTGAATGTTACATTAAGGTTTAATTTTGTTTCCTGCTTCTTCCTGTGTTGTAAAATCTAGATGAAACTGTAGGAAATAGCAGTAAACAAAGCTAAAACCATATTTTCAGGAGGGGACTTGAACTAAGCATAGGAAGTAGCCTGGCCATGGTTTTTCAGGCACTGCATAATAGCATGGTAGATAGATTGTTCATCCTTTGTGGGTAGATATACACTAAAGTTTTTCCATGTTTCAAATATTCATGCTATATTTGCAAAGCAATACAATTAAATATATGTGATATATTGCAGTACCAGGTGTCATGGTTTAACCCCAACCAGTAACTAGGCCCCACTCTCTCACTCACTCCCTCTTCTCCTCCTCCCTGGCATGAGGAAAAGAATCAGAAAAAATAGGTAAAACTCATGGGTTGAGATAGGAAGAGTTTAATTATTAGGGAAATAGTACAAAATAATGATAACAATAATATTAATGAAAAAGAGAGAAAGGAATGAAACCCAAGAAACACAAGTGATGCTCGATACCGTTGCTCACCACCCACTGACCGATGCCCAGCCCATCCCTGAGCAGCAACATCCCTTGAACTTATAGACTGAGCATGACATTTTATGGTATGGATTATCCCTTTGACCAGTTCAGGTTAGTTGCCCTGGCCATGCCTCTGAGCTTCTTGTGCACCTTCTCACTAGCACAGCATGGTAAACTGAAAAGTCCTTAACTTAGAATAAGCACTACTGAACAATAACTAAAACATTATTCCCATGCTACATCCAAAACACAGCACTGTACCAGCTACTAGGAAGAAAATTAACTCTATCCCAGGATAGATTAACTCTATCTGTCTACCAAGACACCAGGAAAATATTTGTTATTGGTTTCTAAGTAATTAGAATTAAGCAGCTTGAAAAATGTGGAGAGGCATATTTCCAAGAACATGTATAGATCTGTGATATAATTTCATGGTAGCATAATAAAAAAAATGGGTTTGGGTATACATAAAATATAAACTAATTTAAATAATTGTAATAATCCTTATTTGCTTATTAAGTGCCATCTCTGTAGTTCTCTTGATGTATCACTTGATGTAGTCTGCTTTCACTGAAGTCAATGAAAACTTGATAAAAATAAGTTTAAAGACTGTGCTAGTATATGTGTGGGGAAGTTAATAAAAGTATTAATGTTTTCTTAAATTGTAAGTAACCTCTGCCTAGGATGCTAACTTGCTCTGCATCTATAACTTAAGTAAATCAAGTTAATGGAAAAAATTGGATTAGTAACTAGATTAGAGAATGAAACAGTAAATGCTTCATGCAATAAATTTGTTTACCTGCCATTAAGCCTGATTTCAAAATATGTGTGATTATACATTGTCACACAGACAAAAAAAGGAGATAACAATTAAAAAGTTTGTAGCGGAGAAGACAGGAGACCTTGGGGTGACTAACAGTTAGGTTAGCTATTGATAGTCTAGAAGATGATTTGGTTTTGGTACATTTTTGAACTCATGTACTGGATTGCTCTGCAATGTAACAGAGGGAGCAGGCTCTTACACTTCTTAAAACACATACAGGTATGAAGTAATAAAAGAAAAGGGAATAAGGAAGATGTTTCTCTGTCTTTCCCACAGTAACTAGTAAATCTACCTTGTCATAGTAACTGAGAAACCTGTAATATTCCTATGGTACCTCTGATGAGACAGGGGTGAAAGCATTAGGAGTTTGCCAGAATAAGGACTGGGCAATTAGTATAGAGAGACCTAAATATCAGTCGTAATTCTGACAAGCCAAAATGACTGCTGATATGGACCTTAACCCTAGAGTGATTCCTGGTTATAGGCCATTATAGTCTGACAGAGCTGCCCAGGGAAATGGATAGAAAGTCTACATTTTTGTTACAAGAGCTAGAGAAGGAAAGGTTTCAGCTAACTCTTGAAAACTGTTGCTCCTTGTTTTACCCAAGCAGCTAGTAACAGATGGGAAAGGAGGAGAGCCAGACATAAAACAGAGGTGCTTCAAAGATGGTGTGTGGCTGGGTGCAGGCAGACCCACACTCCTCTGCTTCAAGCTGGTCATGAGGTAGCCGTGGTGAGGAGATATAAGGCTGTGTTAGTGTGGGCCAGTGCCTCTACGGGACACAGGCTTGTTGTGGTAGGGTCGTGTAATATCCAAGCCAGTTCAGTGCAGTGATTATCCAGCAGGAGTCAACATCCTGGAGTATTATCATATGCAAAGCTTCTGGGAAGTTCTTTTCCTTTTGTGTGGCTGCCTCAGTTTATTCTGAGAGGCTGCATCATCGGCATTATTGGCTGACGTAGATGGTCTACTCCACATAAAGAGGATATAGAGAGATGAGGCAGCTGAACTACAACTCTATGCATACTGTAACAGCACTGACAGGTAGAAATACTTCAGGCTTCAGATTAAACTTTACAAGTGTTAGTTTTCCTTTTTATTGGAACTATGACTTTTCTACAATACAAATTCTCCACACACAAAAATGTTTAGTACAAACACCTGGTTTTCTCCTCTTGCAAAAACATGAGAAGTTCCTGGAAAAAGAGACATTTCTGAGCACTGGTTCATACTGAGATGAAGAGCTCAAGTTACTGGTGACAGGGTATGGCTAAGCAGGAGATGAAGAATGACAAAAAGATTGTAGAGGATCAGATCATTATGAGCTACATTCTAGGTAAAGAGCTTGAACTCAAAAGTGTTAATGTTATGCTTGACTCTGCAACCTTAACTTCCTTTTCTTATCAGTTTACTTGCTGATGTATATATATTTATAGGTAGTGTTCTATCAGATTAATCTGACAAGTACTCTTTAAATTTCAGTCTGACTCCACACTTGCTAAATTATATTAAAAATATACTGTGGACCGAATCTGTGAATTTTTGTAGAGCTTTTTCAGTATTCTAAAGTATTAATTAGTTCACATTTTCTGAAAGCCTGTACTGAGGTTTATTGAAGAATTTCTGTTTTGACTTTCAGGCTACAGGACACATTCTGTCTCTGTTTTCTACAAATTTTGCTACCAACTCCTTGTGGAGCTCTACTTCCAATCTGTTCTCAGGAACACCACTACGAGATAGGAGTGTTGTTTATTTTTAAACTTTTGAAACTTACGTTTTGCTCAGTACTTGTACCAGTGAAAATTAAATCAACAGAAGGTCTTCCTCTTGCTTCTACGGATTTCAGACCAGGTTCTAAGTGCTATTTCAGACCTATAAAGTTTGTGCCCTTTTCCCCTTCAGATGTCTTGACCAAAATGAAAATCCAAATAACAATGAAATTACTTTTAGTGCTTCTCCTCTCCCTGTCTTACTCCCCCTTTTGCCCAATATCAAAAGGTTAATGAACCAAGTCCACACTGTTTAGATTTTGTACCAAGTACAAAGAAATATGTTGTGAATAGCTGATAAGTGGCATGATCAATAATAGGGAAACATCTTCCAGCTGTTGTTATATAAGGAAAAATTATCAACAAAGATCCTAGCATTGTCAACCTTGGTTTGTAAAATATTGGTAAGTTACAGATTAGTCACTGCATTTTGAAGAGTTGTAATGTTGACCACTGAACCGTGTACATTTGTATTATCAAACACACTAAAACTCCATTTCTGAATGTAATGGCAGACCTTTAAGTTGTGCCTAATGAACATCTCCATAGCATAAACTTAGTAGCTTTCTAACAGACCTTTTTCAAACATTGCTTGCCATTATGAACCTAATTCAAAATAGTAAGTACAAAAGCAAAGAGGTGTTTCAGCTTAAAAGTACGCATTTTCTAGGTGGCTGAGGTACAGCACTTTTAAAATATATTTGCCTGGTATCTCTGAAGACTGAATGCTATTTGGGAATCATGAATAAAATTCTTGAGCAGCAGCTCTCTAAGTTCTAGTACAACTCCTGTGGCACTGTATTTTGACTAACAAACTATTTGACTGCTGATCTCTAAAAATTCTGCTGCTGTGGGCATTTAACAGAGCCTAAGAACATTTGCAAAATGTAAATTTATTCAAAGTATTTTGAGGAGGAAACAATATCTTAGAGGACACCCTGTGGGTATAACACTGAAATTTGTTATGTAACTGTGCCAAATTTATTTAGCATTTAGTATTTTAGCTTTAATTTGTGTAGAAAAAATACTAAACACAAGCACGTGCTTTCACATGCACAGTTTTGTTCTGTATCAATTAATTGCCCAGAAGAATTCATGTCTTCTAGATGCTGAGCAAAATCTTGGTCCTAGAAAAGTCAGTGGGAGTTTCATTATGTACTTGCAGAGTCAAGATTTTATCAAAACAAAAATATAAAGGATTGTTGTATGTAGCCTGATTTTCCAAAATTCACTCACCATTTCACTTTTATGACTTTATTTTTAATAGTAATTAATAAATTATGTGGAAAAAATGCTTTTAGGGGGAAGAAAAAGTTCTGATTTTGAGCAAAATCATCTGACGGAGAGATAAGATATAGCTTTTAAACTACTACCTTCTCCCTAACAAAAGTTGTCAACTCCCCAAGACAAACTAGTGCCTGAGACCTTAATGAACTTTTCTGTCAACAAAATAACTGTTGTTTTGAGAAGTGCTGGGGAAAAAAGAGAATAGATAATGAAAACCCATTTGCTTTAGGGTTTTTTTTCAGGTCAGTTTATTTTAGAAGTAACTAATATTTTTGCCAAATATTTGTTTCTGTATTGTTTGGCTTGTGGGGATCTCAAAATTGAAATGAGGGCAAATTTAATAGCTTATTAAGAATTAACACTTCTGAATATAAAAAATAGGAAAAGTGTTAAAATGAGTAACACATCTAGAAAGAGTGAGATTTTAAACCTATCCCTGCATTTAAAAGCAGCGAGAGTATTTCAAACATCTCTGGAATTTGTAGCATTTATAAGATCTATGTATTAGCTGCCACAAGCATAACACTTCTAAGAAGGAATAAAACCATTTAAATATTTTCCAGGACTCCTGAGACTGAGGTGTGTGCTTTGCATGTATGTGTAAAGCATAAATGTGAATGTGTGTAAGTGCATAGAAGGGAAGAACAATTTTCCCTTCTTCCTCTCAAGAGAGTGCCTGAAATTTAATTGAGGTAAAATAAATGTTCTTATCAGGAGGCACAATGGACCTTCCCAGTTGTTTGTGGCAGAGTTCAGGAGCCCTCCCCATGGCTTACTCTACCTTCCCCCACTTCAGATATTAACCTGGACATCATGCCTTCCAAACATTAAATGAGCTGTGCGATGTTTTATTACATTTCTCATGTGGCTAAGCTTAGTGTGGCTTTTAAGTGTTCCTCGGTATGCCGTGCTTACGCAAGTTATTTTCTGCTGTGGATTGTTGATGCTGCAACAGCAGATAGAGTGATGTGCCTTGAATTCCAATGAGGAGAAGGTGTTGGTTTATTTTGGTTTTTTGAGTACAGAGTGAGTATCTTGAAAAATTTGTAACTCAGATTTTTCTCTATTTCAGGCTTAAAGCATTAGAAATTAATTTTTTAAGTGCTGACTGGAAATAATTCTGTGACTTTAGAAAGTAAAGTAATTTAAAATGTCATTATTTGTGAAGTATGCTGTCTATGAAAATCTCTTTTAGCTAGTGACTTATATTGTGTTTAATGTGTATCTCCACATAGAAAAGATAGTTTTTATAAAACTGATTTTTATGAAAATGGACAAAACCGATGGGTGTAAAGTTTGTCATTGTCAACTTGAGTTGTAACTAAATTAGACTTGCTTTCATTGTACTAAATTATTTCTGATCTTGTTCTGACAAGTAGGGAAAATTTATAAGCAATGAGGTGGGCAATTGAAGCGATGTGTATATATTTTCTCAAACTCCTTTAGAGGATTAAAACCTTTCAGTGTGTTCTATCCATCTGCTTATTTAGTGCTTGTGTTATTGGAAGCAATCCTTTCCTCTTCCAGCAGTGATGCTTAGATCCCTAGTTCTTAAGGGTTGTGTATGAAACAGATTTTAAGGGATCCAGCCCTGATTAGAACAGTTAGCCTGTTAACGTCCTATGTATTTACAGTGGATTATTTGAAGGGAAGCAGGGGTTAAGTCAGCAGGTCTCTCGGCTTCCCCAGGGGTTAACCTGGCAGCCTGTTTGGCACACACAGGAGGGCTGACAGGTAGCAGGATTTGTCTAAGCAGTGTGCATGAGAGCCAACAAGGAAAACTGAATGCTCTGGATTAGTTTTGGATTATGTTGTCAGAGTGAAGCCTGACGGACAAACTGCAGAGGAATAAAATGCAATCTGTTTGGGGAAAGAGACAGCGTGCATAGCTTTCATTTTTCAAGAAATGACAAG
This sequence comes from Pipra filicauda, assembly GCF_003945595.2. Lineage (NCBI taxonomy): Eukaryota > Metazoa > Chordata > Aves > Passeriformes > Pipridae > Pipra > Pipra filicauda. Next base: position 2,113,720 of record NW_024104287.1, read on the forward strand.
AAAAATCATTAATAATTTGTAAATCCATGTCCATTAACTTTTCTCTTTGTTATCCCAAGACAATCTTTTTAACATGATTTTGCCACTGTTCTATATCTGTTCTTTCTTGTGACAGATGGTGTGATAAATATAAAATTGCAATAGTATAGTGCAAACCAAAAGGAAAATTATCTAGAAATCATAGGACTTGGAATTGCTTAATGTGAAATATTTGGGGTGGGGAGAGGTGGTGTTTTTTTCTCTGTCTTTTTGTGGCAAAGAATAAAGTCAAATGTAATTTACATACCTTTCTTATGCTATGATTTCCTTTATGTGATTATCATTTACTTCAAAATATTGGAAGTAGCAATCCATTTTTTCTCCATTAAAACAACTGGATTACCAATATTACTAACACAGTAGATTCCCTGTTTTAATTCATCTGGTTATTTCATTATTTTACTGCTCAAGTACTTCAAGTGCTTAATGTTTTAAAGAGGGAGGGGAAACAAAAGAACCCAAACCCAAAAAACTACAAACAACAAAAACCAACTTTTTTTCTCCACGAGGAAGAATTGCGTCATCTTTTATTGAAGTAGTGTTTGTCCTTGAAAATGTCACTTAGTTTGTTAACAGTGACTTCTTTGGCAATGGAAGAGTAGTTCCTATCAATGAACTTCAGTCAGATTTGACTTTCAGAAGGTTACTTGAAGGAGAGTGAAGGGATGGGGGCTTCCGCAGTTCCTCTTTTATAATTAAAAAAAGACTACAAATGAAAGGTAACAAATGAGCACTTAAGGACAAAATAGAATCAGGGAAAGCCTGTAAGAAGTATTGTGGACTTAGTCTTTGTTAGTCAGGTGTACTGGATTTGTTCAGCTTTTGCACAGGGTCTTTATTTTTACTAAAATGCCAAATGCATTTTATGGCATCCTTAACACAAGAAAAAATGATTCATCAGTTACGGCTGTTTGGATTATGCTGTTGCTGAGGTGTTAACAGACTAAAACAATTTGCAAATGCATTAGTACTAGAATTGTAATAGTACAATAGTTTGTAAAAAAATATTTATATGATTTTAATTCTTTTTTTCTGCTGATGGATTATCCAAATGTAGAATCAATGCATTTGTTTTTGGAAGAATTGTCTATGAATTCATCTTGGTCTATTTACATCTGTATGCAGATTTTGTGGCTATTCAATATATCAAATTTGAAGTGAGTTGGGTTCATTTTCGATGAGCATATGAAATGTACATTAAGTTTCTGTCTTATAAAAATCTATATAAAAAAGATTTTGATGCTAACATTCCCGATTTCATGTGGGAATGTGGTCTATATATGAAAGCAGTCTCGTTAGCTGTTTGGTTTTCTTGATTCTTCTTGAAAAGTAGGTAGAAAAAAAAAGATGAGGAGTTGCAGTAGCTGACTTTTACTTACCACTGTAGAATTTGCTTTTTCTTACTAACTCAGCTTTGGCTAAAAGTTATGTTGGAGTTTTCCTTGCTGCAGTGAGCTCATCTGCATACATGACACCACAGCATCTCTATTAAATTATAAGGAGTAATTTTCAGAGGAAGTTGTTACTGTTCTGATTAAAATTAATAAAATTGTTGTTTTGTACAAGTTAAGTTACAATTTACGATTGGCTGGTAGTGGCCTTGTTTAATAAGGGAAAAATAGAGGAATATTTTTGGATTCATAAGAAACTCTTTGTAGAAAATTTCTGGAGACTAGCTTGCTGCTGAGGGAATTGGAAAGAAGGAACTTCTCTACATTGGCTCCTATGCCACAGTCTAATCCCCTCAGTTTAAAATAGCGCAGTGGATGATGTAACACCATATGACTGTTTTAATATTGGATGTTACATAAGTATGTGTGCATATGCACATCAGCTCATTCGTAAAATAATATCAGGATATTTATCTCCCATATAATCTTATAGAAGTATTAGTTGGCTAGCTGAGAGTCTGAGTAAGCAAGTGGTAAAAATATCTCCTATATAGTAAAATGTTTATACAGATTCATCCCTGCACCTCCTATATGCTGCCGGCTGACTCTCTAGATCTTTAGAACAGCTTCCTTAACAGAAAACAACAGCACAGTGTTGGGATTCAAGCTGGATTAATTTGGGCCATATTGCTTGTCAAATTTAAACCCATTAAACATTCTTTTAATATTAAGCATTTGCTTCATTGCTTGTCTGACTCAGGGTGACTAGATTTGGTCCTGGAAGCACTGTTGTTGTTTTGTTTTATTCTGAATGGATCAAAGTTGTGTGAAAGCCATGTAAGCTCTCTGGGCTTCTCTTTGCCCTTGAAAATAGTATTTCTTTGAAGTTTTAGAGATTGAAAATTATTGTGTGGCATTTTTTTTTCTGGATAAAAGTTAAATTCTTTAATTTTACATAGTTATAAATGCTTATAACTAATCAAAACTTTTCAAAAGTATTCATATTGTATTTCCATCTCTAAGCTTTCAATCCAGATAAAAATTTTAGTGGCATTATAAATCTTTGTTCTAGTTATAGTTGTTAATCGGTTGTTCTAAAATTGTTTATAAATTATTTTGAAATGACCAAACATTAAGACTGGGACAGCAATGCAGTTTTGTTTCACCTTAAAGATGAAAAGTATCTGGAGCAGAGTGCTAGAGTAGCAAAGAATATGTTTCAAAGGAAAAAAAAAAGAAAGCATTTCCTAGAGATATATTTTGATTTTTTAACCAATTGTCCACAACAATGAACTTGAATTTTTTGCTTCCTTTTCTACTAAGTAGACAGGTTCAGATTTTTAAATAATCTATATTGTCAACATTGTTTATATACAAAAGAACTAAGAGAATTTACTTGTTTATTAATCTGTTTCTGTGGACACTTACAATATCCATATTCACAATCTGAAGTATTTGAACTCGTGAATAAGCCTGGGACATTTGTCATGCTGCATGTTTCAAAAATAGCTTATGAACATCTCCATAATCTGTAGTTGTCAAGTGGTTATTTCATTTATTGCTGAAATAGAGTGAAAACTCAGCGAATGTGCACAATAATTGGGGCCAAAGATCAAAGAAAAGTGCAGAAATATATAGAGGTAAATGCATTATAACTTCTTTGAGGAATTTAATTAGCAGCTGCTCACAATAATATAAAGCAACACCTAATGATGCAGATGGTCAAGACTTCAGTGGCAGTCTACTGGAAAAAGACATCAGTTCTGTTAGCACAGCATTTTGCAGTATCTTTTAAATTAATCAATAAAGAATACTACCAAAGTAATGGCCAGCAAATGCTGCATGGTGCTACAGTTTGTCCTTCCTGAAGACAGGTCTATTCCAGGCTTGCATAAAACTTTTCAGAACTGATGGGAATCACGTTACAGTTTGCTATGGCTGCAAATCATTATTCTGTGGGAATACAAACAGGAGAGATACTGTTAATTCTGTTACTCAGCTTTTAAGCCTGTCCACTTTGGTCCAGATTGTCTGACCAAACATTTCTTTCTTTGTCATGAATTTATGGGAAGTGGCAGAGTGCAATAAAAAAATTCAGAATGCTCCTCTTTGTGACGTTGCTAATAGTAGCTTTAGGAAAACTTTAATATCCTGTTCCCTTTTTCATACAGGAAAAGTCAGACAATAACACATAGAAATAGCTGAAATAATAAATTATCAAGAAACATACAGTTTTAATGGAAATAAAGCCATAAAACTATTGAATATATCTTCCTGTTCTAGGGGAATAAGAGTCTGCATGACATATTTTTTAGGTATACACACGAAAAAACCCCTTCCAAGCTACTGAAGAATATGACCTCAATATCGTTAACTCTGCTTTAACAAGTAGTGATGCACAAAGTAAGCAAAAATCTAAGTTTTCCTTTGAGTTGATTAGTTGTATATCATATTTTATGCTGCAGTGTATCATCCTTGATTTTGTGAAGTTCAAATTACATTGTTGGTTCCAAACCTCACCTCAAAACAAAGACATCTCCTAGCATTGAGCTTGCATTATCTGCAACTCAGTCTCTTGCTGACTATTCATATGTCCCATTAGGCAATTCTTAAGAATAAGGACTTATTTCAGAACTACAGCTATAGTTCTACTCTGCTCTGGTACAGGTTGCCTGCAAAGGCTTGTTTTATCTCTACTTGCATATAAAAAATAGGGTGATCAAATACTCTGGTTTGTCTAGCAGTGCAGGCTCTGTCCTGGTATTTCAAGGACTGACCTCTGAATGCAGTTTCTGTCTGGATTGTTCTTAGGGTTATTGACTTTTACCAGCTAGTTGCACTTGCACTACTGCAGCAAGAGCTGATGCATTCCCAGGTAAAGAGAGGAGCCTGCATGGGCAGACAAGAGCTGTGCCCTCACATGTGAAGCAGTGCAAAGTGTTCCCTATCCTGCTCTCTCTCAGGTTCCATGGCCTAACATGAGAGGTGAATTTTCAGTATGTAGCACTACAACATTGTGTTCCATTTCTTATAACTCTATTTTTAATCTGATAATCCTAAATAAAAGCCAAAGACACTTGTTCTCTCAATAGCCACCTCAGAGCTGTGTAGTCTCAGAATTAGTGCTGAGAGCCATGGCAGAAGTGGAAGAGTATTTTGTGTATATGTGATGGTGGCACAGGTTCTGAGTCTTGGTTGTGGGAAGAATCACAGCCTTAAGGATGCTGTGAGCTGAAAAGAGTCTGGCTCTTCTTTGAGACTCCAACGCTTTCCAAGGTGGTAAGTGAAATATAGCACAGTTTTATCTATGAAAAGAGCAGATATGAAATTGCTGAGACAAAAATAGCATGAGCTAAAAGAATCACTTATTACAGAAGTGAGACAGTTCTTGTCTCTCTCCTTCGTCTCCTTTCACTGTATTCTTTGAAAAAAAAACAGCAGTCACCAAAATGCTCTTCACAAGGTCACAATTTTTTTCTGACTCAGCTTAGAAAAAAACCTTTAGAATAGAGGCTTGAAATATCACATCCAAACATGTTACAGGAAAGAGCTCTCCATTGTTCACACACAAATCAATGCTGCAAGGCTCCTCTGGGCTACAAATGGCATTGCATTTCTGGGTTTGAATTTTCCTGTGTCTAAGTCTTAATTAATCTCCCATACTGCCCAAAGACATTTTCATCTTCATTATCTTCTTCATGATACTGAACTGATAATATTCTTCCTTCAGTCTTCCAATTTCTACATCGGAACTTAAATACACGATATATATTTATTTTGTAGAAGTTTACAAGTTGTAAGAGTGCATGAATGATGCATGTGTACTTCTTCCCTTAGCTTTGTGATATTTCTCAGTATATGCAGGACGGTGAGACACTGAGAGAGATCAGTTCTTCAATATTAGCTTTTTTATACATATAGCAATGCCTTCCTGCCTTTATAGGTCATCCAAACTCTACTTTAGCAGTGACATCCAGTGCACAGGTTTGAGAGGGCTTGCAGGGTTAATTCTGTCATTACTGTGTTGACATGAGGCATGTTACAGCTTTCAGCTGAAAATGTTACTTGTAATCTTTTAATCCCAAATTAGGTCAACATTTTATCAAGTTAATCTAACATGAAGATTAATTAGGCTAGTTAACACACGCACAGAGGTTATTTGTTTTGAGTCTACATTTAATCAAGGAGTTAGTCCTTAATACAATAGACAGCCTCTCCCCTGCCCCCTAACCCTATAGCTACAGCTCATTCCATCATTTGGATATCGTGCAGTGTTTAGGACATAAAATTAGGAAAAGGATAAATCAGATTTCTTATTCAATCCACCCACAATCCCTTATAGTACGAGAGACAGATTTTCAAAAATTGTATAGATCTGCAGAATTAAATCTATCACGGATTTTTTAATTTTTATTTTTTTTTTTTTAGAAATAAGTGCCATTAATATTACAGTGCTCTGAAATTTGCTTTTACATAACTCCAGAGCATTCCAAGATAATTCTTCATCTAAGAATTATCAGCATTTGAAATGCAGAAGAGACATGATGTTTTCTAAAGCAAGATTGATGCTACCATTAAATCCTTAGGGCTACGAAATGCAGAATGGTGAAAAAAAAGTACGTTGAGATAAATGTACCAGACAAAATGGAAATTTTATCAAGAGACTTTCTCAGGTTTCTGCATTGGAGTTTCCCTCAAAATCAGGCTGTCTCAACAACTAACACTATGCCTGCTTGAGCACTCACCTGAGGCGTAAGAACCCTGGTTTGGAGTACAGCTACTGGGCCTGTTTTGCAGCAGATTTTTGACTCAGTCTCAGGGAAATTTTACTAACCAGCAGACTAAAAACCATAAGGAAAAGGAACTTTGTACTCTTTTTAGCGTATTTATCATTCTGAAAACTGTTTCCCAGCACAGAGGATAGCAGCTTTCAGTTTTGCAGGTACAGCTCTTCTTGACGGTTGTGAAAGAAAGTAGTATTTTCCCTAGGACAGGATGTCTTTCAATAATAAATTTTAGTTCTACTAGGACCCTTGAAATTACCTACTGCATTCATGTTGTCTTGTATTTTTCTTTTTGTTACCAGTAAATCTTGTTGCTCTTGTGGCCTTTTGAAGAGTAAGAACAGTGGCATGAGCAGAATGGAATAAGGAACTTGGCTGGTTTCTTTCTTTAACATTTTCATGCTCTATCCCTTCTAATATCCCGTATTATATCATTTATAACTTTATCTCTTATTATAGTTACTCTCAAAAAGAAGGAGAGAGAAGGCAGTTTGTACGGAGGGAGGTGGCATAAATCTGCTAACAGGGGTCATTAGACCGGACAAATGCCTTTCTCCCCTGAGTTTCCTAGATAAGGAGAACCTATCTAGTAGTTAAAAATTCCAAGAGTCATTCTGGATAGCATTACCGACCCCCCTGGGTGTTGCTGCAGAGTTCATGCCCTGTTTCATCAAATACTCCGTGACATTCACCAGGGGCCATGCTAATTATAGGGATTTAGCAGACAATGTCTAAGAACATTTCATCACAAAATAGCATGTCTTTGTCTACAACTATTGGTTTGTTGATGTGCTAAGTTAGCAAAAAACTGGAGGTAAAATGATTCTGCAGTTTGTTTGTGTATCTTTACAGCAACATTAATCAACATATTGAAACATTAAGATACAATCTCCTCTGCCTTTAGTGCCAGCAATAACCGCGCTGTTTTGCAATTACGTGGAGGAGAAAGGATCAAGGTAGCTTGAAAATTCATGGATTATACATTAGTTCAATGTCTTCTAACCCAATTGTTTTAATGAGCTACATGGTTGATTCACTATAAAACATTTGTCTTGGGCTGGAGCTAGACAACACTTGTCTTTTACGTATGCCAGGCCACTTCAGTGGTCTCGACTGAAATTAGTTGGGGAGGGGAGAGTAAAATAACGGAGGTGGGTCAAACTTCCATTTTGCTTCACTGCAAGTTGAATTGCTGTTTGATTCTCAGAGAACAAAGCTAGTGATTACAGAGTGAAGTCCCTCACTTGGGGATAAGTGCAGAAACAGACATAAGCAATGGTACAAGTTAGCTTTACCTGAGTGCAAAGCATAGGCTTTCCTTGTACAGTACACGGAGGCTGGGCCATTCAGAAACCAGCCAGGTTTCTGAATGGTGAGCAGCCTGCTCCACTCATCTTGAAAAGCTGTGAAGAAAAACATGTTTTATAACCCTCCAGGTGGAGAGGGGCTTAGTCCCAGGGATCCCATTGCCATTGTCACTGAAGGCCTCTCTTGGATGTAGGTGCACGACCCACTTGCAAAATGTCGACAGTGATAGCGTGGTATCTTCAGTGTTGGGGTCCCACGCTGGCCCAGTCACTGCAGTACAGTCCATACCCACATTTTAACTCTGTTTTTGAAAGGGAAAAATTCCAGCAGAAGATATGTATTGCCACACTCACAGGTGCCCATGGCATAGTGCTTTCTGTACTATCCAGGGAGCTGGTGGACAGGAGGGTCAAACCAGTACCACTTTGATTTTAAGAATACCCCAAGTGGTGTATGCTGTACAAAATGTACATCAAAAATTTATTTTTCCATCAGATCCATAAGGAGATTTATAAAAAGGAGTTTATTAACATAATTCAAAGGATTCTAGGGATTATACAAAACCTAATCTAATTTTCTGTTTCCTGCATGTAGTTTATACTTACTTCATGTAGTTTGTATATTGTGGAATATCTTGAAATTAACAGTCAGTCTCACACTCTGGTACGCACGTTTCTACTTATACATGAAATGTATTAACATTTATTCATCAACTTCAGTAGGTATTATTGCTTTATTAAGCATTTATGTATGGAGGTGACAACTGCCAGACAGGATGGACTCAGTTGCACAGTCACAGTACAGTACAGACATTATAAAATGATCATGCCTGCCTTTTAATGGGAGCAATCACAAGTATTTACTTGTTTAACAAAAATTTGAAGTGGACTGCAGTGGACTTTAAGTGGACTTAAAATTAGCTTCTATGAAAGCATATGGTTGTTCAGTACTCCTGGAAATTAATTCAACTACTTAAGCATCTTGGAAGAATAACTTCAGACTGGCAAAAATCTGTCAGATACGTTAATGATCATGGAAATAGAAATGAGATAAATGGGTACAACTGATAAAGTAGAAGAATTTGAATTGACAAATAGCTAGTGGGACAGCAACAAAAAATGGCACACAGCATAGAAATCACCTGTCACTGAATTTCAGGAACTTTTGACATCACTGGTAGATACATCATAATCATCAAGAGGCTGTTGCTGTTCCCTCGTCTCTCCCCCCACCCCCTTTCTCTGTCCTCACCTTTCTTTTTCCTGTTATTATCAAGTTTTCGAAACAGGTTCATCTCCTTTGCTGATTTATTTTTTCTGGGAATGGTTTGTAAGAGGCACATTTGTCTCATGCTCTATGTTATAGCATTTATTTGCAGAGCTACAAGGGCACAGGCAACAACAGTCTCTGGGATATGACTCTGTACTGGGGCGCACAAGGTGTTCCAAGCCATTTTTGCACTTCCTGCATCTTTATTGCAGCTTCCCTAAAGGGTTTTAGTGAGAACAGTCTTTATGTCCTCCTCATTCTCTGAAGCAAAGGACCTGTACCTAGTGCTAGACATATGGTGAAGCATATAAGTGGGAAAAGGATTTGTAGTGGACAGGAAGGAGAGCTTTTGGAATCAGCTCTCACTCTTCTGCATTCACAGACAGCATTTTTTTACTTGGTGCATTTTATGGTGGCTGACACATGTAAGTTTAAGTTATGTAACCATATAATTTTTGTAAATACCTTCTGCATTTTGATCCTTTTGATTACATGTTTGGAAATGTGAGATATTTAGTTCCATGATAGCTGAACACCCCACTGTATTTATTTCTCTAAGAATTTAGCCTCCTTTTCAAAATCTGCTTGTAATAGCCTATTATTGCAATTTCTTTTCTTTTTAACTGTGGGGAAAAGGCAGAGCATTTCTAGTGAGCTCACTGAAAGCTGTCAAACTTGTTCATGTTTAACGGCTCCATGAAGTGTTACTGACAATTCTAATCATATAAGTTTTTGCAGATACACTCAAACCCAGACTATGCAAGGTCAGTTCACACAGTCACACCAGGTTTTACTTTCCACAGTTGTTTGTTGTTTGGTTTTTTGGTTTTTGTTTAATTAAAAACAAAAAAACAAAAACAAAAACAAAAACGAACAAAAACAAAAACAAACAACAAAAAAAAACAAAACAAAAACCCAAACAAACCACGACTGAGCACATTTGGAGATGTAAGAGCTTATTATAGGTTAATGTGATTTTTAGTTTTTTAAAGCAAAAGACCATACAGTGAAATGCTAAGAGTCTCTGAGATGTGCAGGTGATTTCTAAATTATGGTGCTGAGAAATCGTTGCTTTAGTTAATAAATCAGAGAGTGGTTTGAAGACAGACAGATTTATATTATTTGTATTTCCTGCTAAAATATTTCACTATTGTTGTCTGCAGAGACTTTGATCAATTTGTAAGTCATTATTTTCCTCAGGTGAGAAATTAACATTGTATATAAAGTTTTATTCCTGGAGATGGTCCTAAGCAGAACACCCAGCTTGTTGTTATGAGAGTCCTAGGGAGACAGCACTCAGTTATACTCTAATACAGATAGCCTGGCACACAGAACCCTGTGTAAGGGGAATGTATACAATTTCATTTTTTTATAATACAATTTTTCTAAAACCCTCTGAAGTTAAAAGGAAAGCAAAACAAGTATTTAGAAAGATAAGGAGAGGAAAAATAATAATAATAAAAAAAGGATACTCTCAAAAGCCTTTTTCCTGTGGGTATTTGTAAAGAATAGAACCTTTTCAAATAGTTATTACTGCACTCACCTATAGGATGTAGATTTCTTTTTTCCAAACAAACTTACTGTTCAGTATACATGTGGTTAATGGGCTTCTGTGACATGGAAGTGCTACAGGGACTCATTGTACTCATCTCTTCCTGATGTCCTTTAAGTCAATATTAGTTTATAGAGAAGTGCCACAGTGCAATTAATTTGTCCTTCAAAGAATTCAGATTAATAAATCAGTCTCCTTCTCCTCCTCCCTTTTTCTGCACGCTTCATGGTGAGGTAAACATTTGCAACAGCCAAAACTCAAAAGGCTGAAAGGTCTAATGCAGAAGGGGCTCCCCAAACAGGATGCTTATCTTAAACATACAAATTTATCCAAACCTTTTCAAGTTTACCTTTTTCTATATGCCACTATTTTCTTTCCACCTCATTCAAGCTATGCTCTTTACCCTTAAAATTTTTTGTTTGTGGTGGTTCTTTTTGTTAGATATGGATGAAATAAATTTTTTAAAAGCTAGTCTAGTCTTCATTGTACTGAGCAGAATGCAATCTATTTCTGGGTTCAGCAGATCTCAGATAAATACTTTCCTGCCTCTCTGTGATTTCCAGTAGTCCTCTGTAACTCTCTGTCTTGCTGAAATCCTTCCCCACCTAACAACCTCCTCTGCACAGGCTACTGTCTTCAGATCCTGTTAGTTCTTGGGAACTCCAGGGAGACACCAAGTGTTAGGATGTAAATGAAGTAGGCTACCAGAGAAGGTGACAGGTCAGAGATGTACACCTCATTCGTCACATCACACTTTAAGATCAGGGCATATATCAGGTCAGGTAACTCTGTAGGTCAGGTTGGGAGTGGGGGCTATGGAGTCTCTTGAGGTTTATAAGGTAGAAAGGAGAAGTATGAAATAGAAGTGTCAAAAAAAGCTGGGGGAAAAAAAACAGATGCATCTCAAAGGACAGAGGCAAAAGGTCTAAAACGGGAAGAAATCAAGTTTCTCAGAACTTTTTCAGAAATCCTTGACTACTTCACTGATCTCTACCTTCATCTGTAATCCCTTATTTGTCAGACTCCCTCAGCTCCCTCAGCTCTCTCCTAGGACTCCAGAGAAACTTGCATCCTCTTTTAAATCTTACTCTCATTCTGCAGTGATGGAAGCTAGCAGTAGAGAGAAGGTCTCACCATCACTACTTCTCTCCTGCTTTAATTAGAAATGAAGTAGTTTTTTCCATAGCTTTTGTTCTTCCTGCCCCTTCTACCAGGAATAAAAAAAGAATTTTCTTCAGAGTGTAGCAAATAAGACATAAGGAACTGTATTAAATTTCTAAGTTTCAGGGTTCCCAGGTTTGCTTTGATTTTGTTGGGATTTGGGGGTTTTTTGCTGCTCTGTTTGAGGACTAGATTGCCAGCATTTCTGAATGCAAAGATGGAATTTATTCCAGTTTGAATCCACTTCTTGGGCTATTCCTTAGTTACTGCGGAGTAAGTAGTAAGTGATAATAGCAGCAAGTCTTTCAAATGCTCTGCAGCTGATACTACATCCTGATGAAATATACCTGATGAAACCTCTCACTCCACCAAATAAATTTTTGATGTATGATTATCACCAGACTAGAGTGATATTCAGCCTTCAATACAGAATCACAGAAGGGGCCCACAAAGATAATCGAGTGCAACTCTTAAATGAATGCCCTGCATGGGGATCAAACCTGCAACCTTGATGTTATTAGGACCGTGCTCTAACCAAGTGAGCTAATCTCAGGTGATTCTATCTGTAATGAAAGGGGAATAAAACATTTCTCTAATATTGCATGTTCATTACAGCAGTGTCTTGACAATAGAGATTCAAACCTCTTTGTGAAGAGGGAAAACAAAATTCAAGTTCCCACATCCTAAACAAGCATTTTACCAACAGCTCTAGAGTAAACCCAGTAGCACAAAGATTCTTCTATGTAAGTACAAGTAGAACTCATCCCCTTGAAAAGAAACAGTTACTATATGATCAGACTTGAAACTTTCATTTTTGTACAGACTTTGCACCAATATTGGCAAGATTATATTTCAGTGATTGCTTGTAAAACAAAGGACACAAACAATCCAAAAGCCCCAAACAATGCTGCCGGTTAGTCAGTTTCCTGTATGGCCGTACTCAGGAAACTCAAGTTTAGGTTTTCAAGTTCTTGGAAATTGCAACTGCAAGGGGTGGTGTTCAGGCACAATAGCACCCTATTCACTGCCTGAAGGAAACAACTCCCATTGTTCACAGAATCACAGAATCCCTTTGCTTGGAAAAGATGTTTAAGACCATCAAGTCCAACAATTAACCCAGCACTGCCAAGCCCACTACTAAATCATGACCCCATGCCACATTTACACACCTTCTATATACCTCCATGGATGGTGACTCCACCACTTCCCTGGAAAGCCTGTCCCAATGCTTGACAACACTTTTGGAGAAGAAATAATTCCTGATAGGAAATTCATTCATCCTAAACTCAGACATTACATCCTTGAACATAGGCCCCTTTGAAAGTGCTGTGCTTGTAGTCTTGTGCTTTTTGCACTATTCCTGAAATAACAGAAATGGAGAAATTACAAAGGAGAATGGAGAACATTACAAATCTAGAGGTTTACATAGGAACACAATCACAGAATGGGTCCTATTGGAAGGGACCACAGTGGGTCATCTTGTCCCACCTTCCTGCTCAAGCAGGGTTATCTTAGAGCACATTGAACAGGATTCCATCCAGATTTCTTTTCTAAAAAGCAAAAACTATGTAACAGGGAAAATCTAAGGGAGAAAAAATTTAAGAAGATTTAAGAAAATTTAAGAAAATTTAAAATTTAATTTAAAATTTAAGAAAATTTAAGAAGATTTTAGCTCTGCAAAAAATGTAATCATTAAAAAGAGAACATCATATATTTATTAACAATTTTTTCTCTTTGTAGATGCAAATCCAGTTAGTGACCTCAGCGTAGTTTTGTCAAATTGCCCAAGTCCTGATTTTTTTTTTTATAATCTCTGCTCAAAGTGAATAGAAAATTTTAGGACATAGAACGCCATAAAACAACATCCATATCCTTTTACATATGTGTAAGCCCTTAATACAAAAATGTAGTCATAATTATCAGAATATTTCCTACAGGTATTAACATTCATATATATCAAGTGAGTAAAGTGTATATAAATTGTGAGTGAGCATCTCAGTCCCACTGTCATGGTTTAATCCAGGTCTTAAGCTTCTGAGGGAAGAGAAATAGTCTCTCAAAGGTTATTTCCATATCTGTCAGTCACCTACATAGAGGATATTACAGGTGGTAAAATCTGCCCTCCTGAGCACTCAGGCTAAATAAAGAGGGGTCCTGTTAGGAAGTTAGCTAGTAAAGTTTAAAAAATTACTCGACATTTGCTGCAAAATAAGTTTGTGTACAAATGTTGTTACAGCAAAAAAAAAAATTCTCTACAAGTTCACACTCTTATTTTATGGTAGCTTGTTTATTAATTCATAATGCAAAATACCAGTTACTCAAAATGCTTTGTTTTAATTAACCTTAAAAATGAGTGGTGGATCCAGAAACATTTTCCTAAAGTTAGATCTATGATGGAGACAAGAAAGAAATGGAAGTGGAAGTAGTGGAAAAAATGTAGTGCAATTTCAAAGTGAGTTTGCAGCAAGTCATCAGTCAGGGATTTAGGAATAAGAAATGTGGTAACTTAGCTTGCTAATAGGACTGGCTGAAAGCTGAATTTTCATTCATTAGATAATACTATTGTTATGTTGTTTTTTCCTAAGATGAAAAAGCAAAATAACCTTTTTCACGATGTTCAAAAACCAATAAAAATATTCCCATTTTTAGTCAATTTGTTATTGTCATATATTGCTATGAATCATTGCAGTGTCTTCCTCTCTCTCTACATAAAATGTTTGTTTTATAAATGTCAGAAACATCTTGACAGAAATTTCTACAACCAGCATTCAGAATTGAATATGCATCTTGTGGGATTGTCTCTCTTCAATATTTAAGGCATTTTAGATGGGAAATATTGGTAGGAAAATGTATTGATCCGCTGTATGTAACTGTGAAAGAAATAAACAACTCTGGCAGTCTTATACTATTTACTATTAATTACACCATGTAAATTAGTTCTGATCTTGAAATAGAGAATTTATTTACACATGCTTAAAAGCTACTCATCCCCCTAATTGATACAATATTGTTTGAAAACTCAGTTAAAGGGGATTATCTGACTGGAAGTTGTTGTTAGCCTTAATGGTGAGACATAGTACTACAATTCCTGCAGGAAATGGGGTAATTTTTTCCCTAGCTGCATATTCTGGTCAAGCTGAGATCAAACATCCTGATTATTTTTGGCAAAAGAATCTCTGAAGCTTGTTGAATTTTTCTGCAATATTACTTACTGTTTGGCTTCTTGGGACTCTGCACTGTTCCTACTCAGTGCTCAGCTGGAACCACTTTCCAGGAATTTCATTGGAATATTTTATTGCCAGTTTAATCTCTATTTCTTTCCTTTTTCATGTTTTCATGTGATCCTATTTTTCACAATAGTTAATAATTATTTTTTTTTTTAATTTGTATAAAAGAGATTCTATGACCAATCAGAAGCACCACAATTGCTCTTTGTATAGGCATCTGCCTGTCTCTTAGAGGTGGATAGTCATGCCATGTCTGGGAGTAAATTTATGTTCAGAATTACTGCTTTATGAATTTGGCTGTGTGATACAAAAAGAGAAACTACCGGGTCCCCTCATACACAGCCTTACCTAATGCTTAATGATTAAAGCAAATGTCTTCTTTTTTTTTCCTTTTACCATTCCTTTCTGTTTTAAATCCACAGTATCTGTTATATAGCTTTTTATGGCAGAAGTTAAACTAATTTCTCCTCTGATAATAGAAAGTAAAAACCTGAGCTTAATTCCTTGTTTGAGCTATGTTTATAGTTTATTTGTAGCACCAAACTGAAAAACCTGTATTTATAACCTGAAGGAAGTGCAGACAGAATAAAGTTAGGCAAGTTACCATACTGTTTTGATAGTGGACAGTATTTGGTGAAATGGTGGGACAGACTGCTGTTTTGCAAGCTACCACATCAAAGCACAGTGTCTTTCCTCTCTACTGTTAAAAGGAACTGATGGGAATTGGAGAATGATAGACAGTTTTCTTAATTCAGGCCTTTGAAGGTTGGATAGTCTCAACCTATTAATAAAAGAAGAGTATTGTGACCATATGTCTCATCTGTCTGATATTTGGCTTCAAAATCATATGATGCTATATACACACACAGGCTGCATTCATATATTTGGGAATTGCCAGTGGTCATAAAGTATTAACATTTTTCTTACTCTAAAATGCCAAATCAGAAGAGGCTGTCTGCAGCTTAACAATAACTAATTTACTTTTTTGTTCTTACAGAAATTGTTGGTGATTGTGAGTGAGGTACCCTACTTTTAGTTCTTTTAAAGTGGATTTTTCTATCATCTATATTTACTTTGCTACAATGCTAACCTGTAGCACTACTGAAACATGTTCAATTACAATAGTGAATAATAATTTGTCATAGTCTCATTCCAAAATAAATGGAAGGTCAGGGAACAAAGTGAAACAGACCACCTGGTCCTGGGGCTGCATGGGAGAAATCTCTCAATTAGAGAGACTTAAGGTGGGAAAAAGATTCCTGAATTGATCAGTAGGACATCATGCTGTTGTGAGGCTTATGATATAGATTAGATACTGCTAAGATAGGAGATGAAAATGAGTTAAGTTCTGCCAATGTGTGTTGGTGAATCTGGATAGATTTGTAAGGGTACTAAAGAATCTGAACACAATCCAAGTTTTAGATTGTTTCTGTGCAAATTTGCATCATCTGCTAGAGTTGGTATAAATCCAAAGACTGAACTGGATCCTAGTCTGATGCCCATTTCATGAACGAAATGAGATGGGATTGACAACAAAAATCTGACTTGGAGGGGGAAAGAATATCTTCTACCGTTAATTTTTACTGCTATACCAGAGCCGAGCACATACGCAGGACTGCATTCCACTTTTACAGCTCCTCTTCCCTGATTCCAAAACAATGAGGAAATTTTTCCCATCTCTGACATAAACTAATGCAGACTAATTACAGTTCTACCTGGGTTTTGTTTCATACTAGGAAGGTTGTTTGTGGACAAGCGTTAGCTAAACAAGTTCTTCAAATACACTACTTCCCTGGCCTTACTCTGATCTCAGTTTTAAGTACAGAACTGTCTTGCTAATGCTATGCCACTTAAGTGAGCCTTGAGCTGGGGCAAATGCCTAGTATTTTTATTCTCCTTCCTAATTTATTGCAGAGTGCATGGCAAGAGAATTAGAGCCTCCAGTTTGGGAACAAAGTGCACTTGATTTGAAATTTTAGAGGGAACCCTACTCTAAGTTATTCATTTCAAGAATGGCTTGTTCTTGGAAGGCATATGTTCTGTTCATTGAAAAGAACATGATTCAAATATCAAATCAGTCTATAGTTTAAAAGTTTTGCCCTCTCACAGGGGCTAGACATGCTGGGGTACATGCTGCTGGTTATTACCTGTAATCTAAATCAGACTTCAGTTGTGCAGCTTCTAACAGGGAGGTGACATTTACTTCCAGCCCTATTTAGCTTTACAGTTACTGCATTAACCTTGCAAATTAGCCTGTCTGACCCTACCAGCCACATACAAAATCTTCATATGGCTGAGCTCTGTTTAACTGAATATGCCTTCTAGGAATGTGGCAAATGATGATGGGTGCCCCAGAGCCCATTTCACATGCACCACCCTTGGGAGTTTGGCCAAGCCCCAGCCTGACCCAGTGATAGTAGTGTCTGCTGGCTCATTTCCTCCTACCAGTGACAAATTGTCTGTTCTCCTGCCGCTCTTTGCTGATGACATGTTCTTGTCTCAGCACAAATGTTACAACTGAATTGCTTGTAAACCAGATGTGGCCTGTGGTCTATGGGCTTGCCATCCCTTTTCTATGGAAGAGGAGAAAGTCTTCTGTGAAAAATGGAAGGGCTTTTTATGGGTTGGAAAAGCAGTTTCACTTCTACTGAGAGTGCAAATGTAAAAATTTGTACCAATCTTCAGGAAAAATAGAACTGTCAAAATTTTCCTTGAATATAAATGCACAAGTAATTTCGTGTCAGTATTGTCCTAATATTATATGTGAAACATATTTGCATGCCATAATTTTTATAAATATCTAAAAAATTCTGTAGGTCTATATAACATTTATTACATATAGACTGTAGTGGATATAGTGATTTATGGAAAATTTAAAGGCTGTAGTAAAAACACTTACACTAACTTGAAAAGTACTGCTAAAGAGTTAGCTGTCCCTGTCTAGAAATTGCAGTATGTTCATGATCTGTAGCTTTTTTGTGTGTGTGGATATGCACATATCTATCAATACCTTTTTTTTTCATATATGTAAAATACAAACATATCACTAACTGTACATATCAATAACTGTATGTTGAGTTCCAACAAGAAAAATTCACTTTTCGGTATGTACCACAACCCAGTAATACATGCACACACACATGCACAAAAGAAGCAGTTGTAAATGCCATTGTGTAGTAGCTATTGTGTCATTACAGTTTATTCCTGGAAGATACTTGCCGAAAGTATACATGTTAACTATCTCTACTCTCAATTTGCAGTGAATTCACAAACTATTCATATATCCAGTTTTATTTACATTGAGGAATACTACCTCCAAGGAGAAAAATGAAATAAGCTTTCTTATTATATACAGGAATAAAGAAGTGGGCAAAGGCTTCTTTAAGTAGTACTTACATCAGTTTCAACGAGGAATTCAAAAGTGAAATAGACTTGATTTTATGTACATTGTATCATTGAGTTATTAAAGTCTTTAAAACTAAAATTCAGAGGCTGAATTTTTGAAGTAGAAAGAAACTGCATTTAATTTGATTTAGATGTCTGTAAAGCCAACTATAGCCACATCTATCGTGGGAATTGAATGTGAAATATTTTCATTACTAATCTGGTGTTGATGGAAATCTTTTATGATTTTGGCATGCCTACTGTCAGATTAAAAAGCATGAATGTAGTGAGAAGAATGGGTTTATTATTTGTCTCTATTTCCCTGCCTGTCTATAAGCGTCTTTGTGCAACTATTCTATTAATATCCTGACAGTATAATAAGGTAACCATAGATGTCTGCCTGATTTTAAAAGCTCTCTAATAATCAAGGTGAGGCCAAATTGCGAACTGTTCTGCCCACAGATACTTTGAGGCACAAAATTGAAAGTGTAGAATGTGACATCCATAGGTTGTATTAGATTAAATAATCAGCATGGATCTGTGTAGTATGCACATAAATTGTATCTTTGACAGCAGATCTTGTAAAAAGCATGAATTTTGTCTGACCAAAGATCCTTTATTATTGGAACAGCAACCAGGATTTAGATAGGACAATGGATGTTTAATGCTGGTCATTTCTATATTTACCAACCACCTCACCCTGTCTGCTGGTACTCCCACAGTGACCATTTCCCAGAGGCAGTGTTTTTCCAGACTGTCAAGTGTTTACTCATTTATCATACATAAACAGAAGTTTAATGGTAATAAAGAGAAGGTGTGGAAATATTCTCACTTCATAGGATAGAGTGGAAGTATCTAAAATGTTCTAAACCAATCTCATCTCTGGCTCTACAGGCAGCGAAGAGACATTGACAGCATTTCAGTTGACAGCCATTGCAAGATTTAGCATGTGATCATTATGTTTTTCATGGAAACTTGGCAGAATGTATCAAATTCCTCTCATTCTCTTACTCTTGCTTCCTTTTTTTCCGTACTTTTGTACTGCATATGCCGTATCCCATTTCAGAACAACAGTGAGTGACTTCAGACATTTCTCAGGGATTATCACACTTCATGGGCAGCTGTATATCCAGGGCATCTAAAGTTGCCTCAGAAATGCTTTGTTTGGAATATCTTGCTACTCAAATGGGGCTAGAGATACTCCACCTCACCTCCTACCAGCTGAAACAGGCAGATATTGAACAGAGGCAAGATAACAGATTTGTTCTAATTCACAGTAGACAATCAAAGAAGCACACACTACCTCAAAAAATTGAATCTGATTTATGGGCTTGTTCAATCTCCCTGAGTTCCTGTTAACTTTGGGGAGGGGGAGGTAAGATTCGTCCACACTTCACAGTGTGTATTCAGCTTCTTTCAGAAAGCAGCTGTCACAGACTACCTATAATTTGCTGGTTTGCTCTAAAGTGCAGTTGATTGTAAGAGAAATACAAATCTCCATTTTTACCTGCTACTGAGAAACCATGAAGTGGCTATTTAAAGACTCTAATTTATGCAATTTAGTTTTGGGTCACATTCATTTATCAGAAGTTCAGTGTAGTGGAAAAACTCCTCCTCCTGAATTGTTTTCCTGAGATTTATTGAAAGAGGCCTAAAGTACCTTGATGTATTTCAGAGGTTACTTCTATATCAGTGAATGAGGCTAACTCCAGATGGAGATGAGAGATGGCATTTTGCCAAGACAAGAGCTACAGCTTTCTGTGGGCAGTTCCCAGCATGGGCAATCACCAGCCAGAATTCCTGCTTTTACAGCTTTGCTTCCCAATGGCTGGTCTCAGTGTTCTACTGTTTCCCTTCCTTAAATTTGTCCTTTTCCACTATGAAGGCATGATGTGGTAAAATCACACCCTCTTGCTGCTATGCTTCTATTGATCATTTTAGTGATATATACAATGTTGCTTGATGTGCTTGTTAATTATTATCTGAAACTGTGAACACAAGGTGACTAGTTCTATTGTATCCTGTAACTGCAAAGCGATGGGCTTGTGTAAGTCGGTGAATAATTTGGCCCTAAATCAGAAAAATATTTTGTTTTGTAAAACTGTCAGGAAAAGGTTTGAGTGTTTTGTTTGTTTATGCAATGTCCAGCATAGTGAAGCCCCCTTTTCCTTAAGGCAGTGCCTTGATAGAAATATTAGATAGCAATAGAAGTAAAAGACTTTAAAAGTTGTATGACCAGTACAAGAACTCTCTGTGCCTGAAAGCATTCAGTGACTTGCAGCAAACTGCCTTGACTTTTGTAAACATAATGGGAAAAATAACCTTGTTTTCTGGTTGCTCTGTGAGCTGTTGTACTGCATTGGCCCTTTCTCACCTTAATTTCATCCCTCTCCTAGTATAAATCAAATTTTCTTGCTCATGCACCATCTTATCTTTGGCTTAAAAATTCAATTCATACCACAGACTTTGTATAGCTTATGCCATACAGGCCTCTCACAAACTTCACAGCTACATGCCGAAGATACAGTAAGATAGGAAAAGTAGAAAAACATTCCTGCTTGACATGGATGTGAAAATAAGAACTTGTGTTTTCATCCTCCATGTTTTTATGAAGTGACACGGTCTTTTGTTATGTTTCCCTCTTCTGCATTTCAAAAATATCCAGAAATTGTCAAGACTGGCACAATATTTTCTGCTTTTTGCCTAGGAAGAATGATCAAAGGATGCAGAAATAGCTTTTATGTTCCATAATAATGGTCTTGCTAGAGTGAGTTTTAAAAATTTCCATGCCTGTAGAGGCCTGGTTTAGAATACACATCATGAAAACAATTTCCCATCACTTTGAATAAAAGGCAAGGATGATTTTTCATGTTGTGAACAGGCATTTACTTGTAGATGTCTCAGTGCACCCAAAACTCTGCAATCCCCCGCTGGAACATGTAGCAGAGATATGTGGATACAAGGAAAGGGATAAATAAAAGAGAATGAATACCAGCACAGAAAAAAGCAAAGGGAGCAAGGGGTGTTCTATTAACCTATCTGGTATCTTGTAGAGGTAACTCATGTCTTTTGGACACCTATGCTGGAAAAAAGCCCACTGCCACCAGCTCTATGTGGGAAAAGACCTATCTTTTATCTTTTTTAAAGTTCAGTTTTTCCACACTGCTGGACTTTAAGAGACCACTAACTTACAGGCCTAAAGTCAGCATAAGGTTTTCTGACCTTCTTCAGCAAATCACTTTCTTAGTATGTCCATGTGCACTTTGTGCTACTTCGGAACTCCCTTGAAGGAGTTTCTTACTTGAGCAGCTTGGTATGTGATCACCAGAAGGACAAGGCCTGAGAACCTGTAAAATTCATTTATATTTTAATGAAAACCTTGAAACAGAAAATAGTAACTCAGCTGAATGGACCATGACTTATAGAAGGAGGTTTCAGTTTACCACTGATTTCTCTACATTTTTACTGCTAGAGTAACTCATTCTTCTCAAGTGGTTGAAGCTAATGTGGATGCTGGAGAGTGTTTACTTGTCAGGGAGACCCCTAGAACTGCATCAAGGCAGAGCCCAAATTGCAAAAGTGACCTCCTGGATCCCTTGCTTATGTTAGACAATCCTTCTGTTGCCCACGAAGCCCAAGGTATTTCTGAGGTATGGACAATGCAGGACTCCTTGTCTTAATATTTATGGGTGTTGGAGTTGTCTTCCCTTATGAAGTATCAGGCCTCTCTTTTAACATCATCTGTAA
Organism: Pipra filicauda; assembly: GCF_003945595.2. Taxonomy (NCBI): domain Eukaryota; kingdom Metazoa; phylum Chordata; class Aves; order Passeriformes; family Pipridae; genus Pipra; species Pipra filicauda. The sequence goes on from NW_024104287.1 coordinate 2,135,582, forward strand.
ACAACAACCTTTGAATAACAATTTGGGGGGATAGGGATGGTATACTCTTTTATGGTTTTATTGGTTCTACTGTCTGCTGTGCAAAACTGTACCATAGCACTCCTGGGAACTCTTTCAGAAGCAGGGTGATCCACCTGGACCCATACAGAAACACTCTGTGGTAGAGATGAGAGGCCACTGACAAGGCCAATGCCATTCCAAAGTTGTGCAGCTGCTGCCTTTGGGAATGCTGATAAGACACCTACTGGCTTGAGAGCATATGAGCAGCCAGGCCATTGTCTTGACAGCCTTGAGTCTTAGCTCCAGGAAGACCTGAAGTATTTCTGGCATAGGCCATTAATGGATAAAAAAGCATGTGAACTTCAGCAATCAGTCTGCTGGGTAAGGTCCCAGGGCAAAGATGAGCAAGGAGCACTTTAGAAAAGGGGGGTGGGGGGTGGGGAGGAGCAACAGATCGAGCCAAGTGGGGTCTGTACTTTGTTCTTGTATTTTTACTGGCAGAAACACTGCTATAGTCTTTTGCAAAGCTTCAGAGTTCTCAGTTTACTGTGACTAACTCTTGGATCAAGCTATCAAAATGCAGTTGTAAGAACTCAAGAGAATCAGGATATGGAAATTATTATGGCATATACTAGACAATCCCAAGATTTGTTTTAAAACTTCAGGGTCCTATAAACAGACTCTTCAGCCTTCTTGATATTTTAACTCTATAACTAAGTGTCCATGAAAGATATGGGACATGACTTTAGTGTTTGCCTGTCTAAATTCTTATTCTGCTTCTGTGATTTCAGTATCTCTTGGTCACTACAATTATTAGTAAGCTCATTTTTTTGTGTTAATCATATGTTCCAATTTTTTCCATACTACATTCCCTGTGTTGAAAGCATTTTTTTAGAGGAGAAGAAAGGGTGTGCTGAAAAACAGTAACTTTTTTTGTATGACAATCAAGAAGTATTTGATGTATTCTTTTTTTTTTTCTATTTCCTTAAGTGAAAAGTAGGGAGGGGAGAAGAAGAAAACCTCTTTAGCCTTAAGGAACATATAGAAATGTGTTGGTATAAGTATTTTAATAGAGATGTACAGAAGAAGCCAAACGTATTTGTTAATGGTAAAGAAAAATATCAAATAGTAAACAACCCAATTCTGTATTTGCACTCTGTTAAGGCTAAGGATTTTTTTTCTATATTATTGTTGAAAAATGAAATAATATATGCATTTAATGTATCTCAGTCTGAGAGCTAAATAGCCATTTCACATGTACCTATTCACACCAGTTCCATTTGGCCAGTGGGAATACATTGGTGTGGGATCAGTTCTTGATTTGTCAAGGTCAGTCATCTAAACAGTATGTAAAACCATACATTTGCAAGGAAAGACAATCCCTTAATTGCTAGTGGAGGCTGGTGACATCTGAAAGTGGATAGGCAAAACTGTCATAGGTCCAAGACCAGAGCCAGTTCAGAGCATCTGGTAAAGATCACAGAGTGTTAAACTCACATCTGCCTGTGACACAGAGCCTTGTCTGTTAACTGCAATCCTGTGTATCAAGTTGCACAAACAAATGCAGATTTTAAGATCACTTATTAGGTGGCTACTTTGCAAGCTCCATTCTCTGTCTTCAACTTTAGCGCAATATCAAACATTCCAGGGGATGGATGGCCATTTTATTTTAACTGTGTAAGAGCAAATATATTACTTGGCCTTCCTCCTTTATGCATTTCTCTATATGTATATGCAGATATTATTCAGCTGCATACAAAGATCATCTGTTGTGCATATCTGTAAATGGTAAGGATAGTATTGAACAGAAATTGTGTATCTATATAATAAAAGTTCTCACAGTGTTGCAGTAAATGAGAGTAATTAACGCTCTTGGAAGAACTGGCAAGCAAAATTTTGAAGAAATGAAAAACACTCTTTTTAGGTTTTTTTAAAAAATCAGTTTAGTCAAAGCAAGATATGGATAGTGCTAACTGACTGTAATGACTTTGAAATAGAGCTTTTTTCATGTGAAGCAGGTCAGGAAAGTCACAGCTTAGTAAGATAACCATTGCATATGTGAATCAGTTTGGCTAGTATTCTTCCACTATTTGGAATTTGTGCTTATGTTGGTTATTTTCTAGTTAACAGAACCACACAATTTACAGACATTAAAATCTACTCACCTGCAGCTATAATATATAATCATTTTGATACTATGTGGTAAACTCTTGCCAAATTGGAAACTAGGCCCCTAAATTTTATACCAACATTTCCATTCAGTAATAGGTAGTAGCTGTTCAAAATACCACATTACAGTATTTTCCTTAGCAAACCAGCAAGGTATAAGCACACAAATTGTGTGTGCAGTAGTATAATCTCATTAATGCATAAAGCCTTTAGCAGAGTTTCTGCTGAAGGTCTTTTCTGACATACAGCAGAGTAGGGTTTCAGCAATTAAACATCTGAAGAGAGGGCTCCTGATGTTATGGGGGTTTGTGCAGGTACATGTGCTGCAGTTCTCCCAGTGGCCATCTGTGCCCGCAGAAGTAGGCAGAACCTGTGCGGCTTCTGTCCTCCCGGCAGATCTTGCGGTTCCTTTTTGGTGGCATAAACTTAGGAGGTGAATGTGACAGAACCTCCTGTTACTCTCAGACTGAGGAGATTTACCAAGCAAAGGTAATGCCAAAACCTGTAAATCGGGATATTTGCTTAGTTACGAACTGATTGAAATGCAACAGTAGGGTGTGGTTAAGGTAATAGCCCAACTGTGTCTCCCATGATGTGAAAAGAGGTTGCAGCACAGATGTGGGATGAGACAGTGCTGATCAGATGAACTTCTCCTATTGTATGACCCGTTTCAGTTCATTCAACCTCTAAGAATCAGGAAGGCTGCTGCCACTCATGCCACTGCTGCCTGCTGTCATGGTTGGCTTGTGCCCTTTGCTCAGAGGCACAGACCCCTTCTGTTCACTTCTGCAGATCATCTTGCAGGTGGTGGAGGGAAGGAGGACTAGGAATTGAACTCTTACTTGCTGTAGAAGTGTTGGACAAAGTCCTGAAAAGCAGAGAAGAGTTTGGGAAAGCTGGCAGAGTGGCAAGTTGAAGAGAGAGCTTCCTCTCTAAGTAGGTTCTATCGATCAGAAACTATTTGTGGCCTTGATTTTTTGGAAGCTGAAAGCTGCTTGGAGTAGAACTTATATTGAAGCTGCTTACTGAAAAACTGAAAGGCCTTATCTAATAATTTTGTTGCTTTATCAGTTTGTTCTGGAAAATAATTTCTTAATATGTTATTGGAGAACAGCTTTGGCAGTATGGTGCAAGTCTCAGGGCAAATAGCTGCTGAGGCAAAAATGTTGCATAGGAAAAGTTATCTCATAACAGAGTCCTACATAGTAAGTTTTGTAGTTAGATTTATATGCTGAGAAACCAAGTAGTCACTGATGTTTGATGCAAGTGTCTCCAAAAGCTTGGGTTTAACTGGATCATATCAGCAGAGGGAGAAGAAACAGAAACAACTTTTTAAAGCTGGAAAAAACAGGATAGGGCAGGAGTACAGTACAGGAAGAAATGATGTGTGATGCACATGGCATCTGATTTTAATATGATGACTTTTTCTGCCCTCTTTGATTATGTATCTGGAGTTTGCCATTTGTTTTAACGTCCATGGATTGCCTGATTATTAAATTAAACATGACCTCTCCGTTTCTATCAACTTGAGAAAGAACTGTTGCTTTTGTAACTTTATAGATTGTTTTGTCAAGTAGATTTATGGCCTATTTATTCGAATAGTTCCTATTATCTTCAAAAGATATTCCAGCTAGTCTGGCACCTTGCAGTAGCTTTGTACCTTTGCAGTAATTTAACTGAAGAGTTTGAAGATGATCGTTTCTTTTCCATACTCTGAGATACAATCTTTCTCTCCTTACCCCTATCTATTTCTCCCTTGGTATTCTGGCTGCCAGTTTTAGTTCCTTGGACAGCACTGTGGCCTTTGAAGTCAGAAGACGAATGAATCTTTCCACATGATCAATAGGCATTTGGCCACAACACTATTTTTAAAAATAATTATAGAAGTTTCTCCTGAGAGAGAGGGGAAAATAAATTCTTGAATGGCTAGGCATTCATCAGATGAGGCCGAGATAAGCAGATGAAATAGGGAGGCTGGATCAAACTGCTACAGCATTAAATTTTTATGCTTTTGCTTTAACATTTTTTGCTAGATGAGTTAACACTTGGCCCATTTGTACTGTATATTTAGGTTGGAGTTTTTTTATTTTAACATATTCTTCCTTTTCTCGGTTTTTAATAATAAGTAGTGAGATGCCAACATCTTCCCTTACACTGTAGCCTTCAAGTGGAGATTGGCACGCAGAACTTAAGCAGACCCATCTTGTCTAGGGGAATGCTATGGCTGTGGCAGCCAAGAATCCATGGGCTCAACTTGCCAGCCCAGGTCAAACACTAATAGTCAAGAAGTTTTAGGGGACTAAGAGACAAATGCAAACTGGGGGGATGAGGGTTGGAAGCATGAGAGAAACGAGGTTAGGACTCATTTAAAGAAAAAAATTTCTAGGTTGTATCAGGTTCAGGGTATAGACAGAGCTGGCAGTGAAGGCCTGACGGATGGACAAGTTAGAAAAAATGGGCACACTGTTGGAATGACTATGCATGGTAATAGGCAGTAAATAGGGAATGAGTTATAAATGTCTATTAAAAAATTACTACAACTGATAGCACGCTGTGAGTACATGTGGTGATGCACTAAAAATGCAGGTTACTTATGACTGGAGTGTATCTTTTCAGAGAAGGCTACAGATGGATAAATTAACTAGAGAGATGTATAATGTAGCTACGATCTGCTGGAAAGGCAACAAGCTCGAGTGTTGCATGCACTTAATAAAATACAGGTCTTTCTATTTATTAATAGCATTTAGTTGAAAAAAATGCATTAATCATAAACTAGATTTTTTCCATTTTCAGTAATTCTCATTTATTTCATTTAATACAGGCTGGAGATACCACATCCTCATACTCTTACAAATAAAAAGTTATGCAGTTTTCAGTGTAACTGTTTTGTAGAAGTAAGGGATCTAATCATGAATTACTAGAAGGATGAATAAGACTACAGTAAGGACTGTCAAAATGTATAGCTACTTGTAGTAATGAGCAAGCACCAGGAATATGTAGGATAGTGGAATATAATAAGAACAAATATGACAGTCAGGAATGGTATCGAATAGAATAGAACAGAATATTTTTAGTTGGAAGGGAACTACAAGTCCAACCACCTTGCCATGTCAGGGCTGACCAAAAGTTACAGTATGCTATTAAGGGCATTGTTCAAATGTCTTTTAAAAATTGACAGTCTTGGGGCTTTGACCACCTCTCTAGGAAGCCTCTTCCAGTGTTGGACCAACTTCTCAGTAAGGCAATGGTTCCTAATGTCCACTCTAGACCTCCCCTGATGCAGCTTTGAGCCATTCCTGTGTGTCCCGTCACTGGACCCCAGACAGAAGACCTCAGCAGCTTTCTCTCTGCTTCGCCTCCTCAGGAAGGTGCAGAGAGCAATGTCACCTCTCAGCCTCTTTTTCTCCAAACCAGACAAACCCAAATCCTTAGTTGCCCCTCCACAGGACATGGCCTTCCAGCCCTTTCACCAGGTTTGTTGCTCTTCTCTGGATGCATTCAAATACCTTAACATCCTTCTTAAACTGTGAGGCCCAGATATGCACAGTTTTGACAGACTGATTATGCAGTGTTTATTGCACCCTGACAATGTAGATTATGTCTCTTAATTGAATCTCATTGCCTGCAGTCAGGGACCTCTCTTTAGTCCCTGTAAATCAATGAGACTGTGCAAGTGGACTGAGATCCTCCCCTAAATGTATGGAGTAGGAGATCAGAGTTTTAGCAAACGGCAAATATCAAATGTTTCAAAGTTCGACTTTAAAATGTAAAGGTGTGTTCATCCTCAGAAATGAGCCTTTTATAAATCTGCTTCTTCTGTCTGTATGAAAATGAGGAATATGCAAGAACAGGATTTTTCAGTATACTGAATTACATCAAATAATTTCAGAAACTGAAAGTAAGGCAAGCCCAACTGTTTTCAGGCTTTAAACGTTGTCCCAGATGTGCTTGGAATTTTGGGGAGAATTTTTCAACTCATGAATTTTAATCCATGTCCATTTAAGATCTTTTGCTTACTCTGTGCATGTTTTATTCTGTTAATTGAACTCCTACAGTATTTTGATTTCATACACACAATTGCACTGGGGTGTTTAGCTTTTAAATCTTTGTGCTAAAAGAACTTCAGTTATCAGTTAAAAAAGGAACACTCTCAAACCCACAAACCCAAACCAGCAAAAAAAAGTGAAAAATATAAAAATTGAACCAAAACAAATGGCAAAGAATTTCCAGTCCCTGACAGTATTTTTCTTGAGCCCTTAGTGTTATTCCTGTATGAGAAAAAGCTTATCCAGAGGGAAGTCCTTAAGGCAAATGCTGCCATCTAGAGAGAAGCAAAAAGAAAGTGCACGATCTACTTAGTGATAGGATTTTCATTTCCAGGGAGCCCCAGGAGAAGCTGGACACAGAATGTCCACAGAATGGACTGCAATGACAGATATGGGAGCCATGGGGTTATCTTTTCAACAGCTGCAGCCTGAAAATAGTCAGGTAATTCCCACAAACACTGAGCAAAAAAACATTAAGAACATCCTGACAAAGGATTTTGAGTATGTATCAGGGATACTGAATGCCTCTTCTTAACCAGTTCAAATCATTTTGTGTTGCACGTTTTTTCCTCTGCATTTCCTTTTTTTTTTTCTGAGAAAAACTTTCATTCTAAATTTATTTTGTTTAAAAGAAGAAATGCAAAAGAAGCTTGCATTATTTGCTATTTATTGTTCATCTGCCTTTTTTTTTTCCACATCACAAAACCTCTGTTTGCTCTTCAGCTGGTTTTGAGAACTAGGATTGCAAAATTCAAATAGAATGACAAACACAAAGAAACCACTGAAAATACCTGAAAGACAAGAAAGAAAAGATGGGATTTACCTTGTCTCAGTATATTATGTGTGCAGCTATATAACCATCCCAGCGTGTTCGAAGACTGAGCTATGCATGTTAAGCCTGAATGGCAAAAATGAATTCTTGTAGGTACTTTCAAAACTCTGCTAGCAGTAGCATTTCTCTGGGTATAATGAAGATGGCTCATTAAGAGCTAGTGATTTAGAAGAGCCTGCAAATAATGCTGCACATGCTCAACTTTGTTATGTCCATTCATTTCAGTGAAATTATTTGTACAGTTCACCATGAGTGATTCAGAGTTCCAGTTTGAAATGTTCAAATGAATAAGCACCGTAAGAATAAACCTAGGCAGTTTCACGTAGGCAGTTATGTTTCAATGTCAGTGCGTAAAACTATGTAATGAGTTGACAAGGTCTCTGTGAGGGTTATTTTTAATTACCAATTTTCTTTAATGTGTTGTGCTGTTAATGGCTAACTGTATGTTGTCTTGGTAATGATGTAGGTAAGCAACATGTGAGAAGGAAAATAAGGCAACTTCTGTATCTGTACCTGAATAAGATTTGCAATATGAGACTTCAGGATATCTTAGCTGCTTCTCCCTAAGTGGTGTCCTACAAGTGGAAAAGAATTATGGGAGAACCCTGGTTTTTTCCAAGTGTATGCGTATTTGCTGAGAAGTGTGCTTACAGGGCAGATAGTTGGTATTTTCACCTGAAAGTTGTGAAGGGGATGGACGCACTTTGAAGAAATACTTTATTTAGATATATTTGTAACATATGTAATCTCTACATATAAAAATGTAGAGATTTCAGAGCTCTGTAATTAAATCAATGAAAATAATTTTACAGAGTAATACTGGTTTAAATACTGGTTGATAAGTGGGACATTTTCCTAATAATTGTAATGCGTATTGACATCAGTAATGCTTTCCACCTAGAAGCTTTTTCACCCTTCATATTTCGTATCCAAATACTTTTCTGTAGTATTATTATATTTGTAAATTACTCAAACATAACCTCATCATCATGGCTGGGCTTCGCGAACGAAGATTTAGGAAGGTTCTATCCACGTTTGTTACAGGCACGCTGGTGGCTTATGAGGCCAATATGAGATAGACATATCCGATTGCAAAAGGCACAGCAGAAAGATTCCTTAGGTGGTGTATTCAGCAGGATACGATTCCTTCTGCGTTGTCTTATCTCCTCGAGAGTGATCCTGGGTGTGTTCTCAAAGGAAACGGCAGCGTTGTAGATGGTGTGTCTCCAGGCCTCCCGATTTGAGGCCAGAGCAGACCAGTTAAGATGATCAATGTGGCCAAAATGTCAAACATAACCTATACGCAACACAATGAAGTGAGAGGAAGGTCTAGTTCTACCCTGCACCATAAAATATTCTGCAGTCACGGAACAGATTGTCTTTTTTCTCCATACTTCTTTCTGGACTTTTGATATTGACATTTGTATCCAAAAGCCTCGATACATTAAACTTACTGTTCATTTTTTCATTCAGTTATGAAGTTAGCTGGGTTTTAAGATCAGACATAGGAACTACTGCAGCCCAAAAGCAATGATTACCAGCCATTTTTATATCCTGGTGAGGATGCTTCAAGTTTGAAGCAGTACAGGAAGCTCAAGCTATGCCTTTAAATACACAACAAATACAGAAGGTTTTAAAATAAGTTTTCTCTCTGGCTGCCACAGAGGATTAAAGAAATGAAATATGCATTTCATAGTGATGCAAGGGCATGTTTTGAAGTGACAGTTCCATATGTTACCAAAAAAAAAAAAAAGAGAGAGAGAGAAAGAAAATCACAGATGCCTAAAAATGATGGGAAGCTTGTGAGTTTCCACAAACACATGAAAACTTTCCAAAGGCAAATTCCCTGCTTTCATTAAAATGCCCATGAGTGTCTTCTGTTCTCTAGCATATGCCTATGAAAAACTTCAGCCTTCCAGAATGCCAGTGATGTAAATAGAATTCTGCATTTCTCTAGTGGGATATTTTTGCTCTTATTTAGAGTTATTTATTTGCTTTGCCAGATCCTCTTCTCACAGTTCTTTGGTGTGGTATGGTCACCTGGTTATTATGACTAGGGAGGTGCATCTTAATAAAAACAGAGATAAAATAGTTAAAATAGATTAAGAATGGGTTTGAAGTAAAATGTCAAATTATTTATAAGATTTTGCAAAATAGTGTGGAATCTTTTGTCATCCTCTTTGTTTCTGGATCTATGTATCTGAACTTTTTTACTTTTTCCAGGAATCACTGAACATAGTAGTAAGATTGTTTGGAAAATGTTGATTATAAAGTGTCCCAGTGCAAACTCATGTTGCAATTACTAAAGTAGCAAGATTCAGAATTCAAATTTGAGTTCTTAAAAACAACAAATCCAGTACCTGTAGTAAGATTTCTAAACTATGGATTTGATTGGGAATTTGGGTGTCCGCAATTAACTGATAGATTTGGCCATGAAAGGCATGTTCATCCAGGATTAGAAACCTATCTTAAGGCATGTGCTTTCTTGGTTTGGTTTGGTTTGGCTTTTTTTGGTGGTTTGGTATCATTTGTTTGTAGGGGGGTTTTTATTTCATGTCTCTTTATTTCATGTCTCTTAGAGACATTCTAACCTTTAGAAAGGTTAGAATTAGGTTTATTACTTAAGGATGAGAAGTCCTTATATTTTCCACTAGTAACATTTTTATTAGAGGCCACGAGGAGTATCCTAAAGCAGAAGGGAAGGAGCTGGACCTGGAATTAGATTTGGGTCTGTGATCCAGTCCTGCTTGCATGGGGTAAAATTATTCAGGGGAGGCTGCTATTCAGGGTGGGCTTGAGAGACAAGAAAGAAACAGTGTCTGTTAATATGTGTGGGCATCTGTATTTTGCTGAAAAGTCTCTTTAGATGAAAATTGCCCACTATATGCTACAAAATTTTTTTTTTCAATGCAAATTGTAGGGGACAAAAGTTGCATGGATTTTGAATGCCTTAGATTCATTCCATTACAGGATGAAAACTTGGTATCACAAGAAGTCAGTGGAAAATTTCCCCCAAATTTTGTTAACTGCAACTTCATTATCCAGTGATATTTTTGTCTTATTGTGTAAAAACAGCTTTGCAGACAAACCAGTATCACCTGGAATCCAGATTATGTTAAAACTTACCAACCTGAAATGTCTTACTTCCGACATCTCTAGACTGTTGATAGAGTGGAGATGGCTCTAGATTCCACACAAATTCAGAAAAAAATATGATTTCATTGAAATTTTCCATAACTTAGGAGCTTAGAATTGCATTTGTAGTACATTCTGCTTTAGATAACCGAAGAACATTATAAAAAACCCCATAATTTATTTTCTGCCACACTCACAGGGCATATCTTTGATTTATAAGCAACTTTTTTGATGAAAGCAACTGAACATATGCAGTGCAAATAAACAGATATAGGTATGCACAAACGCACGTATAAACTAGACTGTGCAACTTCCAAATGCATCTGATACAGCTGCCATCAACATCAGTAAGTTTTCTCTTATTATTATTAAGGTAATATTCTTCCTTTTTTTCCTTTGAAGAAACTGTGCTAGCCCATGCCAGATAGGCTTGCTCTGTTCATCAATAGGAAACATTTAAAAACAGATGAACAAAATCAAAAGATCCTTTTAACAGTGGTTTGTAAATGGACATTTTACAGGAACATAACTGTTAGTAGCATAACTTGTATTATGTGCCTTTCTTTGTGTATTTATCACAAAATAAATCTCCATGCAAATTCAGTGTGCCACAAGAATTTGCACATTCTTGTGGTGCCACAAGAACAGTGGTGCCACAAGAACAGTGGTAGTTTGTAATCACTATTTCATACTCAGTGTGACTGGACCGCAACGCAAATTTGAAGATCTAAGTGAGACTGCAGAGAGAAATGAGTTATTACAGGATCTGGGATCTGGTGAAGATTGGAGATAAAGACATTTTATTTTGGAACAAGCAGTAAAAAAATCCTGACTAGCTGGGACATTGATTTTATTTTGTCTAAAAGATGGCATACCCAGGATATAAATTCCTAACACTGTTCTAAAGTGCTTGGTTCAATACTGACATATAGGGAAACCTTCCAAGAAATCAATGCTTAGAACATCTATCTCAGACAGAAGCATGCCTTAGTTTATAACCATTTTCTATGACATTTCTTGGGCCTAGTTTTTCTGCTGATTTGTTCTTCTTTGTATATTGACCCTTTTTGTCTGTACTAGGTTCTTGACGGGGGGTTTATAACCTACACCATTGTGTAACAGGATTATTCTACCCTATCAGATACTGATGATCACAGTGACCTACCACAAAAGTTGTGATAAGAGTTCTCCACCTCTCTAGAAAATGTGACAAGAGGAATGAAATGTTGACAGGTTTCAAAAGACTTCTCAGCTCTTCCTTCGGAAAAAAAGATTAATCAGTAAAATTCAAAAGAATATTCTATTTTCTGCAAACTGATGAGTCTGTGCTGTGTGTTGAACTATGCCCCCAATCACTCCTAAACCATTGTTGTTGCCTGATTTGATTGTCTAGTGACCTATGCTTGGCTTCTGTTTGTGCTGTCTGGGCTTAATGTTTGGTTTCCATCTATCATGATACTACCTTTCTCCCGAATGATAAACTCTGCATTCAGCTAATAGAAAGAGCTATAAAAATTAACCTAGTTAACTTTTATTAGCTTGTTTTGGTCAACTACAAACAGGGTGCGACAAGACGCACCCCTGACCTGAGCACCTTCATCATCAACTTCTGGCATGTGACATGCCTGCTATATGCCAGATAGTTATAGCTGATCTCTAAATGGCATTTTCAAAAACACATGCATTAGGCAGTCTTAAACTTGTAGTAAAACTTGAAATGGAAGTGGATGAGCCACAGCCAACAAAATAGACCATGTATTATAGCTGTAGAAGTTGATGTAGCTTCCTGTACATCATGGAAGGGTGCTTTAACAAACCTCAACAAACAACCTATTTCTCTTTGGACTTACTGTCTATTCCCACATTCTCATCTGGAAGACAAATATTGCATTCACACAGTAGGATTCATCAGACCATATTCAGGTATCTACACCTAAACCGGTTGCTGCTGGCAGTCTGTGTACTTGGAGGGGAGTGCAGCAAGGCCACCTCAGAAATAGCTGTTGAAATACATCAGTTGAATAATTGTCTATAACTCTTTACAAGACTATATGGAGAAAACAGATAGTCTGCTGGGGCTCCCATCTCCAGTGTGGTCATCTCAAGTTTGGTGAGCTGGATCTCTTTCATTAAACCTTTTTTTAGGCCTACTAATACATCCCTTAAGGTATATGGCCACAGTGAAAATACCTTTGGAGTCTGCTACATTTTGTCCCTTAGTAAGCAAAACTGCTTTTTTTTCATAATGTATACCATCATTTTTGGTTTATTCTTTTCCAGATATGGTTACCACATTTTTGAATACATAAATTAGAAGTGCTTTCAGCTTCCTCTAAATATGGTCCGGATATTTCAGAACACGTAAATTAGCAGTGCTTTCAGGTTCCTTTAAATTTGCAGAGCAGGACTGATATGCAAAGAACAGCCTGTGTTCTGTGGGTCATTCAACTGCCTACACATACCTTAACGAGGCTTGGACAGTAAACATAATCTAAGGGTCTGGCCTGTAGTAGCTGCTGTTTCTCATGCTTCTGAATAGGTTTCCTTTCAGTTTATAGTTAAAATCTTGCTACAGGTACTCTCTCCTGACAGCTGAATTAAGGGAATTAATAGAGGCAGGAATCCAAGTTTGCCAAAATGCAGACAAACTCCAAATCCCTTCCTACTCCCTTCTTCTTGAGGTAAGAATCCCATTGCTGAAAAAAAGGACGTTGCCCACCTAAATGTTGTCCTAAATTAGTTCTAATATTTGCAAGTATTAATTTAGAGATGGATGCAATTGTATCTAAAGAGTAAGAAACAAAAGCACAACTGAAATGTCTTAGGTGATAGAAAATGCTGAATCTCAATAAAGATATTTCAATATGGCACCTGCAAATCAGACAATTTCATGCTTCTAAAAAGTAGCTAGAAGTAGCTAAGATGATGATTTTAAGCAATTAGAAAAGGAATCTCAGTGTAAAAGATGTTTAATGCATCACGGAAAATAAATTCATATTTACAGAGAAAAAACCAGTATACTGGATTGAGAGGTTTTCCAGCTTTCAGAAATTCTAGGAAATTGATTTAAAAATTATTTCAAAAGAGATTTGAAAAGTGCTGTAATTATTATTCTTACCCAGGTGAAAGGACATTAGATAACTAACTTAACAATGACTTTTATCTACTGTAATTTTCATAGACATTTTTCTAGTCTGTTCTGTTGTGAACTGATGTGTAACTCTGCAACCATATATTGTTCAGCAAACTCATAAAGCAAGCATGTTAAACAACACAGGCTGTTTTAACCTTTCTCAGAAATACATGTAGTCCTTTTTTCTTTCCTCTGTTAAAAGGACAAACATATATCATTCTTAGGATATTATATAGTGGAAGCTTCACTTACAAAATGAACATGCACACATGCAAAATTGGTTTGCAGGTTTCTAAGACTTTGCCTCAATATCCCAACATTAATGCACGGAGGAACTCACTTTTCTCACTAAATATTCTTATTCTCTCACTCCTCTCTCCTCCCCCAGCATTGCCAAATGTATCTGTAGTTTGATGGCATCTTTCCAGAGAGTGATGAACAGGTCAGATCAGCAACCAACTTTTTATCCATTGACATACAGACTGACTGATGGAAACTTCTAACAACCTTAAGACTTTAAGCCTCAGTACAAGAGTTTACATCAGACCCTTCACAGAAGGGGAAAGCCGTTTAATCCCAGAAACTGTTAAAACTTTCCACAAGACAAAATAAACTACCATGGTATAGTGTTTGTGTATTCTATTTATTATTTCTAAACAATTCAATATGAAAGATAATAAACTTAGATCTCTGCGTGTTTTTTCTCTTTAATCTGGCATTGGTACTTGAGTGATCTGCTTCGGATGGCAAGACCTTTATTCTCTGCCACTGATAACTGGTGCTCTGAGTGCCTTCACTTGTCAGGTAGTGCTGGGAATCTTGCTCCCTCATTTCACCACAAAAGGGAGATTTTTAAAGCTTGAGTAATTCTTTGTTACAATGTAACTTAATTCTAAGATAATTTCAGAGCATATTTCCTGTATTATTACCTTACTGCAAATTCCAGTATGAGATTTCAAATTGAGGTGGAATAATTCTGCAGTACTGTGAAATCTAGGAAGCCTAAACGCAAACATACTTGGACAGCACCTATTAACCATCTCTAGGAACAGATGCAAACGTTATCTTGTATTCTGCTCACCAGTCAGCAGCTACAGCTGCACTGCTGCCAGCCTACAGATGATCCCTGCCTACAATGGACATGATTTTCTTCCAAATGCATGAAAGGTTTTCAGTACAGTTTCTGTAGTGTGCAGGACTAGGGATTAGATGACAGCATCCAGTTTCCTGAAAGGGACAGCCATTAACGTTGGAGTGTAACTTTTGCTAGAAATGTCACCAGAAGATGATTACATACTGCTGGGGTGTTCAACAATAAATTCAGGTTGTTCAGACTTTTTTAAAGCCAACAAATATGTCCAAACTACAGAAACTTTTCAAATTCTTTATTAAAACCTGTAATTTTGTATGATTAGTCATAGTCCACATATTCAAAAATTGCAAAGCACCGAACCCTGGATACATGATTTGCATTAGTTTGCTGTTTAATATGTACTCATATGTCATGATTTGAAATCTAAGCAGGCATACATCATTGTTTGAAGACCAATTTAACAGAACTGTCCTAATTTAGAACTGTCTTAATTCTTACTCTAAAGAAATAAAAATATGCCTTAGATAAAGAATTTGCTGTCCATTTTTAAAGCTTTTTGTTTGTTCATTTTCACTCAGCCTAGGCCTCATTTACCACAGGATTTGTGCAGGATCCTTCTGGAGTGCCTCAGAGTTGTTAAGTGACAATCTAAAAGCCGATTTAGGATTAGCTAGCTTAACCAGGTGAACTGAGGGTTTCACTTTGATTGGGTAGAAAAGCTGTAGCTGTGCTTCGAAGTCCATATTGTGATACTGAAGGGCTTTATCAACATCCTGAGAGGAGTGCATTCAGAATAGGTGATGATGCGAATCTCACTAATCAGTGAAGGATTATCTGAGGCTCAAAGCTATACTGCTTCTAATTCCTTCTTCATGACGCTGTTCATGCACTGCAAAATGATCTAGTGCAACACCAGAAGTATAAATATTAGATGAGACTCTTCAGTATCTTAATTAGTGCTTTCTAAGGGAGCAGTTCTTGAATAGTCAGGGGTAATCAGATTTTTTTTTAAAAAAAAAACCAAAAATAGAAGTGTAGCAGAAATCTGTGATGATTTCTAGTGTACAGTGATTGACACTGGATCATACACAACATATATTACTTTCTAATTTTAGAAACAGTGTCAGCATCAACTCTGATGCCCAATTATTGACAGAATGTAGTATTTCTAGTCACACCATTACTGTGTTTAAGACAGTGATTCTGCATAATTCTTTCCTCTTACTGAAATGTCTGAAGTTCTCTATTGACAGATTTCTCCTATATGGATTAGGAGTGTGCCAGTACTCTACACAGTCATTTAAAATAGAATTCTCTGTACCCTATACATGTTTCTTCCATAGGAAAAGAAAAAAGAAAAGGGAGGGAGAAAATTAATGAAACACTGAATACAAGTTGATTTTGTTTGCTTGAATTGGTTTTTTTTCTTCTCCTGAAACATTTAATGTAGTATAGTAGTCTATGAAGCATGGGACTAATAACAAAATTAAGCAACCTGCTCTAGTGGAAGATGTTCCTGCCTATGTCAGGGGGGTTGGAATTAAATAATCTGTAAGATCCCTTCCAAATCTAACCTTTTTATGATTCTAAGAATCTATGAAAATTAGCATTTCCTACCACAAGTCTGTTGAAAACTTATACTTGCACTTACCATAAATGACAGGTTTTCTAAATTGGAAAACTTTAAAGGAGTATTCATTGGTAAAACAAGTGCTGCCCTAGTTTACTTCACTATGCACATTGTCAAAATGACAGAACAAAATGTTTTTAATTCTTGACATCCAATAAGGTCCAATATCTACAAGACCACCAAAAGGGTGAGGAATTGCTTCCCAGCATTTCTTGCAGTGTTCTATATTCTTCAGTGTATGTTGCTTCTTACCATCCTCATTTTACTCTTCTGGTCTCCAAGAAAAGTATTTACAAGTCATTGACATCTCTTAAAATATGTTTTTATTAGACCCTTTCTCCTCACCATAAGTTTAAGTAAGATACAGAGGAAAGGTGGGCCTGTGAGTAAGACCCCAGATCTGAAGAATCCAGAAACATGTTCTGATCTTGCAGTATAGGACCGTTCATAGAACAAATCTTTAGATGAGTAGCTCATGATTTTTATATTACAAATTCTACTTGAATTCACTCTTTATGTAAATGAAGCCTAACAAAAAATCAGTTTTGTAATTTTACCAGAACAAGTGTCATTACTTACTATCAGAAACATCTATTTAAAGTTCAGAAAAAGTCAAAATAGAATCTATCTCTCTTAAAGGAGGGTAGGAGGGGTGCTGATTTAAATTTTACTGTGTTCATATAGGTATACTTCTGCTCATCAGCTGGTTTGCAGTATTTCTATGAAAAGAAATATAATAAACACCTTAGAAACCAGACATTATAAACACAAGTAATGTATTTCATTTTAATACTGTTTTCAAAACCAGATAGCAATCTCCTGCTTTCCATGATACCAACAAAACATACGTCCAGGTAGACTTCAGATACTGTGTCAGAGGACTTCCATTTCTATCACTCCTTAATGATGAATGAGGTGGTTCTTCTAAACAAATAAGCACTTCAGAGAGTTATCCTTGACAGGGTTGTTAATCCTGGGAGTCTGCCTTATCATTGTAGAATTCAAGGGCTGAAGTTGTACAGTATCCCTGTGCTGCCTGTCTCTTACACTGGCGCTCTGGCTGAGAGTTGCGACAGAACTATTTCTACGTCTTATATGCAAAGCCATGCTCAGGGCTTCTGTTCTGGTGTGCTTGAAGATAGAGGGGCTTATCATCTTAGTAGCCACTGGCCCTCTTAATATCTGGTTGAATTTCTCATTTAGATGGATGTGTTATCAGCCTGCTTTCACTAGTGTATTGTTTCCTTTGCAGTCTTTCTTGACCAAGGGCAACAAATTTTGGACTATAATACAAAGCCTACCTTGAGCACTACAGAATATTAAGGCAAGTTGGATCACACTTTCTTGTCACAATGAATTAAAGATATGGCCCTTTAGCAGAGTAGGACTTAAAAAAACAGCAATTGTGAAGAAATGCAGGAAATCTCGTCTTATGATTTTGCGTACCTGACAGCAGCTATTGTGCTTAATATCACCATTAAAACTATAAAGCCTTTAAAAAGCAACAGGTAATGGTGTTATTCTGGTGATTAAGGGGAGAATCTGTACCCATTTTCACAGGATTGAAAACTGTTCTCAAGCATTCTTCCAAATGTCTTTTATCCTTTCTCTCCACCACCTCCCAAATCCTTTCCACACCACCTGCCAGAGAAATTTGGAACACTACCAGGATCATCTGAGAATTACAAGTGAATATTCTTTTATCTCCATCAGTTTCCTTATCCCTTAAAAGGTTTAGAACAGGCATGTGACTTCAGCTGCTGTTTGAAAGTCAAAGCATAATGTGTTTCCAGTTTATAAATTATGAAATATTCAAAAGCACAGACTAATGTTACGGAATTGGTTACACTGCTTGATATCTAGAGCTGTTTGTTCCTTTTATCTCTTTTGCTTTCCCCTCCTGCTCCTCCTTTCCTTTCCTTCTTAAGGATAGAACACAAAGAAAATGTAAATTTTGATGCCTTGGGCCTTGGAAAGATAGGAAGGAAAAAGATAATGCCAAAAATAAATTAGGGAGATAGGGTGAATAGAGGGTCTCTTTTGATCTGACACCAGTAGTTCCATTCAGTAGTTTCATTCCTTGTCCCACAGAATGATCACTAATGCAAAGTGTTAGCTTTGTACAGGCTTTTCTGAACAGTGGGAAGAAAACCCAGGCATGTATACTGTACTAACGTTCATTCTAGTCTCCCATAGCTAAGCATGAATATTAATTGTCATCGATGCCATGTGAGAGGGATATTTTAACACCACTTTACAGATAGGAAACTGTGAGGTGTAAATAGTTAAGAAGCACAAGGGAGCATGAGAGCATTCCAGGAATAATGAACAGAAAACGAATGTTTGGGTCTGATCTTCAGAAGCTGTTTTCTTTAGGGACAAGGAAAGCCCTGCACTCATAGCTGGTAGATAATATGCATACCATCCCCCTCAGCTGCCTGCACTGTAAAAGACAAATTCTGTTAGATGTAAGAGGTGAAATCCTCACTGGAGTGATGAGTAACTCCTGACTTAAGCAGAGCTGAACTTTTCTTTGCATGCTTATTTCTGCTTAGTACATAGTTTGTCAAAGTGAAAAAGCGACTTAGGTTGTAGTTCATTTTCATGGATTTGATAGTGGCAAAACCACTATGAAAAGTTCTCTGTCGTTCTTTACTCTAGCTTCCTAATCCGACATCACAGTTTGTACCCTCCTCAGCTGTGCTGAGGTAAGTCTCTGGAGAGCCAGGCTTATAAACCAGGCCCCTGAAATGATTTTGATTATATTTTAAATCCTCAGGATCTTTTAGGTGAGATGAGGAGAAAGAAAACTTATTTTGGAGTGGTTTGTATTTTTTAAACCTAGATAATTTTACTGTTCTGAATTATAGCAGATTTCTCAGACAGTTGCAGCAAGTGTTAGAGGTAGGGGTAAACTGAACTGGAATGGTATTCCTGCCAGGGGAAGTATGTTTTAAAATGCTCTGAGAATCAAAAGCATTTGGCTGTTTCTGTACTGTCAGTTCATAGCAAGTTTATGTATTTTTAAAGGTCCTGGCACAGTAAAAGTTTGATGCTCATTCATGTGTGAAAACTTCCCTTACAAGCCTTTCTTAATACAATTATTTTTAAATGGAGTATTAATCCAGGTTTTTTAATGGAGTAGTATAAAGCTGGTATTTTTTAGAATTTGCTCTATCTGATGTCAATGACAAAAAATCACGTGGAGAACCATTATTTTAAGAGAACCTTCTCCATAAACCCTTGTGCATTGGGGAACATGTTACTTCTTTCTGGTCTTGAAGAAAGGTGACCTACAGTTTTGAGCAAACTATCCTAAACCTTGTTTTCTGTGTTGTATCTCAGCTGGCTTTATAGCCCTTTATCTTTTAGCTAAGCAAATGCTTGAATATTTGCCATATCCCTGACATGATGTTTCTAAAAGCTATAAATCAAAAGAAAAACTGCAAATTAGACTGAAAGTAGTTTTTGCTGATGAGAATTCAATTTGCTTTCAATAGATATGTACCATTAGGGAGGCAAATACACCTCTCTTAATTACTCTTATTTTGTTGCCATGTATTTATTGATTAGGACATTTATCTAAAGAATAAACAACAGCATCTTGGACAGTGTTATCAAATGTGATGTAATCACGGCATACAGAGATTTAGTCATATGTTTTCCTAACTCTGTTATCTAGCAAACACATCATTCTATGTTTAATTCTAGTCTTAGCTCTGCAATAGTTAACATTCTTTATTTTATAATAGGTTAGATGTAACTTATTTTGATCTATTTAGCTGTTATATGTAATTGATTGGGGTAAACTATGCTACTTAACTGCCATTTAGTGATTTTGAACCTGTGGCAAAGCATTATATTGACCAAATTTTATTAGAGGGTGAGTATATAAAATTGATTCTGTGTGATATGAGGTTCATGCTCTCCATTTAGCACTTTTTATTAGTACTGTCTTACATTTTTTTCCATCATCTAGGCAGAAAATACATTCTTTTTCTCCTCTGTATTTTACAAAACCAAAGGTTTGACCTGTAGTTAGAGTAGGCAGAACACTAAAGCATTGCATGTCTGGTCTTTGAAAACCTCAGGGTCTGCTACAGCTCCTATTGAAGTCACTGGGAGTTTTGCCATAGATTTCAATAGGACTGGAAGGAGAGCCTATGTTTATTGTTAGCTGAGATATACTGAAGTTCTGTTCACAGTGAAATAGAATGATGGGTCTGAATTGTTTCAGAGGTTTATTATGTGCAGGCTGCAATTCCAGAGAACCTCTGTTTACAGGAGCAAAAAACCTCTTCATTCCTTGTACAGTCAGAATTTCCACTGAAGTCAATGAAATCTTTGGCTAACTAAGGATAAACACTTGCAACCAGAGTAGATTTAGTGAAAAACAAGCATGTTACTGAAGTGCCTGTTGGCTGTGTTCCTTTATTTTCTGTCATTTAGGTTTGAAGAGTCATCCAGTAGTAGTAGGTTTAGATTACTTATGTCTGCTTACTCTTGGTCAGTTTACAGCAACTACATTAGTACCTTTCTTACAAGGAGTGTTTGTGTGAAAAGAAAGAGATGAAACTCTTACTGGATTTTCAAACAAATTCTGGTTGATTCAAGACATGCTGGCATATCCTCACTTCATTTCTTGTTGCTTTCTGCTGAGAACCTGATGGTTGTAAGAAATCCACCTGATGATTGCATGAAATATACTTGCAAATTTCTGCATGCCAGGGATCCAAGGAGGTTTTTTTCCTTCAGATTCCTAGGCTATGTGAAACGTAGCCTAGTCCCAAGCACTTTTCACGTATAAGCATGCTGAAACCTTGATGTCTCAACAGTTATATCCTCACAAATTAACTTATCAGTGCTCTTCCAGGATTATTACTTTGTGACATGTGTGCCAAGTGCTGCAAAACAGGGCTTTTTGTTTTGCAATAAAAATTTGAGGGTTGTGAGTAATATTCTACTAAAACAGAAAAATACAAATAGGTGCCTTAAATGAAGCAGAGTAGAATTAGAGATTAATTTGTCTTCCATACTAATTCTAAACCTTCAGATAGTATAATACTTATATTTGTCCCATATATGTATGCAATAGAGTTTTGGGAACCTTCTTGGTTTTTAGTAGTACTGATCCCTCAATGCCTTTGCTATGCATTTGGACCCAGTCAAATTCTGCAGCAATGGTAGTACAGTAGGGACCTCAACAGCAGGTGAGGAGTGGGGTGAAATTACTGCCATGTGTTTCAGAGTGTTTCTCAAGCTGATGTAAAAGAGAAATGATCTTCCTAAAATACATGTTAATCCTGGGTTTGAAGGCAAAAGAAAGTGATTAGAATTTGCAGAGAAGAGATGTTTAAAAAAAATTACAAAACCAAAATTGTAATTTCAAATTGCAAATGATATACTGCATACTGAGAATAAGAGATTCTAATAAAACAAAAGACTTAATTTGAAATACATTATTTTTTCCACAGTCTGCATTATTCTCTGTCAAATATGCTGGGAAAACAAATCTGCATCTGCATTGATTGGATGAATTTCAAAGACCTTTTACCTGCTCTCTGTTTGTGTTGCCTCATATCTTTATGACATGGAATGAACTGCTTGGCGCCACATTGCTGTTATCCATTAACCATTCCTGTTTTCCTAATCATCTTAGACTCCATCTTTCTCTGTCCTATCTGTTATTGTCTTCTGCAAAGAGATGTGATGGTCCTGTAGCCTGTTCTGGTTTGCATGACATGATTTGTGTTTCTGCTTACAAGGGTTTCTCTGCTGAACCCTGTACATTATCTTCCCCCAGCACCCCCCTCCTCTGTAACCAGGAGAAGAGGGTCATACATCTGTAAAATGACAGCACTTATGAAAAATGGGAGTTTGGTACACATGGCTCTCATCAGACACAGACTCATCTTCCATGCCACAGACACTACTTGTTTCCTTGCAATGCAGACTGTAGCTGGAAACACAGGAAACACCTAATAAATTGCCTGACCTATCAAATTAACAAGTCATCAAGAAACTATTTTGGTAATCAATGAGCAAAGCAGAATTGTTTGCTTTCAGGCTGAGAGAGAAGAATGCATGGAGATGGAGCAATTTATTTTCTTTGTCTCTCTTCTATAAACAGCATTTAACTGGATTGTAAATTTGCTGCAATACAGAGAAAAATGTGAATAATCTATTTTTAGAATTAGGAGAACTCTTAGACATAGAGGTATGCATTGGGCCAAGTTTGTGGCTGAGTACAGAACTTAAAATGCAGATACACTTGGATATATGTCAACATAATTGTGTCCATCACTATTTCTTGTGGGTTTAATTCTGATTATAATAAATACATAACAGAAATTAAATTTTGTGGTTTAAGCATGGTATGAATTGAAGTAAGCCTCAGTATAGTCCCTACACTCGCGGCCTCGGAGAAAAACTACAATATGTAAAATTTTCAGCCTTTGTCTAAAGCACCTAATAAAATTAAAATGAGTAATTGACATTGAATGAAGAAGCAAACATTTCTTTTTCTACCTGATGTGCCCTGAGATAGAGAAATAGGCTGGCTCTTACTTCTGGTTAGAAAAGGTAGATGCTTGGAGCTGTTGAATATTAGGTCATGGTGATGGTCATGCAGGCAACTGCCAAGGATAACTGGAACATTTAGTGCCCAGTTGGGATAATGCAACAGAGAGCTGTTCCTGTGAAATAAGAACAGCATATAAAAATGTGAGACAGACTGGAAACTTGTAAGTTCTACCTGTAACTGCCAAGGATGTTCTGCTCAGTGAAACTTATATAATAGACAGCCAAATGTCAAGGCAAGTGTTATTTATTTTGTGAGCTTAATAGTAGACATCCACTTGAGTACTCTGCCAAACTGTGGTCTCAAAAGCAATTAAATTATTTGGAAATTTATAGAACACCAGTAATGTTGCTACCACTGGGACATCCTCTTGCCTTTCATGGGCATTTTTGTGGTGCTTAATTTCCTGTTTTAATGACAGATCTTTAGCAAATCTCCGTCACATTTGTAGAGGCCCCTGGAAAATTATACATCATTCCAACTGACCAATTACTTCAAGCATTTTTTTTTCTTTACTAAATCAAAAATCAAATTCTGATAGGATGGAATAGAGCTCTGTAGATTATCAGGTTATTATCTATGGCTATCGTTTTCCATTGGCCTTCTGACAATGAGAGGACACAAGAATTGCCATAGAGGAGTAAATGGGATAATGTAGGAATCCTTCTGACAAAAATTATAAATACATTTTGTTGTAGAAATCTGTGACATGCCTGTTACAAATTCTTCTTATTTCTAAAAACAGGTTTTTTTGAAGTTATGCATACTTTTTTTCTGTCTTCCATGTCTGTGGTCCCAGTCCAGTAAGATGTTTAAACATGTGGACTTCTGTAATCATTTTTACGTTTTAAATCCGTTTTAAATAACTGGGGGGGAGTTTTGTTGTTATACTGTGGGGAAGGGGTGGAGTCTGTGTAAATTTATCACCTCTGTCAGTGTTATTTTAACTTTGGTGTGCAGAATTCTTTCGTTGATGTAAGTGAAGTTTGTGAAGACTGTGTGATTAATTTATATTTTAATGATAATTCTTATACATACACATAAATACTTTCTTAATACCAAAAACATATGACAAGGTTCCTTCCCCCTGTCTTTATGTAAACTGGTCAAACAGAAGAAATTTTACCTCATGTGATTATTATAATAATTAAAATTGGCCAAAATTAGGATTGTGAAAGTTGGCACTAAATTCCAGATGGGATAAGAATGTGGGCTTACACCAATGGTTGTTTACAACTGTCTAAATCCAGAAGTATACCAGAGTCAGTGATTCATGGCCTCATCCCATGTGTGCTAAGCAATGTCTACAGTCTGTGTATAGAAAACTTAAAAATTGTACTGTTGCAGGACATACAAAGAGACAAATTAAAATTTCTGGATATTAAGCAGTAATTTATTTAGTTTTTAGAGCAAGAAGCAGTAAATGAAGTGTAACTAATTGGCTATGTCATTCAATTAACTTTTAAACTAAAAACAGTTTTTGTGTGTAAGCACTGAGTTATGGTTATTAAGGTTCTCTTTTCCAAAATATCCTTAACAGAAATTGTATCTGATATACATCAAGATACAATAAAGGACACTAATTAGTAGAATATATGTTGAAGGCAGCATACCTTCATGTTAGATTTATTAATAAATTTTAAAAATACTTGTATCACAGAAATGCTAAAAGATTCTTCCTTCCATCCTCAAACACCAAAAATCTTGTAGTATCATAACACATGCTGTTGAGTAATCAAGACTTGATTTTCATCTTTTAATTTTTAATGTTTAATAGAATAAAATCACCTTTTTTGAGATATAATTAGTATTCTCTTTAAAAAAGGGCAGCAACCTAAATACTTCTTATATTTGCTCCATATCATTCCCTAGTTTAGAATTTTTCCTAACAGGTTCTGTCTGTAACAGTAGCAATAGTTTGTTTATTCATAATTTTAGATTTCAGAAAGACAAATGGCTGTAGATAAACAGCTTCTTCCACTTTCTTCATGAAAAACTTCTGTCATATGTCAAGACATTCAGTTTGCAACTTTGAAAGTCCAGGTTAACCATAAAAGCAGCTGATAGAAGAGCAATGAAAATGTTAATTTGAGCTTAGTTTTATTTAATAGTAACTGTAATAGTTGGTTTGCTTTTTTGCATTATATTATTACTTTGCTAAGTTTAATGCTCCTTGGTATGGGACTGTTCCGCTCATGGGAGTTATGCATTTCTCAAGTCAACTTCTGGTTTAACAGATGTTTGTTTTAAAAGAGTTCCTTAGCAGTATAAATTATAGTAGACTAAATTGCTCATTTAAGGGCATGACAAAGCAACTCTCGGAGCATGCTCTGGTATGTGAAGGAAGCTGGGTGAGTGCAAAAAGCAGCACATGGGTCTCCATGAAAAAAAGTTCTCTTTCCTATGTTTTAGAAAGGGACTCTGTCATACAAAAGTTATGCCTCCTGCTAAAGTAGTTGAACCAGCTGCATCCCATGTGCAGAAAACACTCTTGTCTCTTATTTCTCTTGTTCAATTATTGTGTCTATAAATTGCAGTGGGCCACCTGTGCAATGCACTCATCCAGAATAGCCCCAGAGGAAGCATTAACATATCAAGGCTCATAAAGCACAAATCCTTAAATGTAAAAACTGACACTTTCATCCTACTCCAGCCTACATCTATATAGACATTAAAACAGAAAGGAATAAAGAATATTTTACTATGCAATTTGAAGGCCTTGCTCTCGTCTTGCAGAGGTCAGCAGCAAAACTCCTCTTGATTTTTACTTGGGAACAGGATCAAGGTATAAAAAGCATGAATTCTAGTTACATATTTTAGAAACTTATTCTGACTTCTGCCATCTATCATGTTTGATGCACCTATTAAAAAAAAAGAAAGGAAGGCTTATGTTCTTGACATTAACCATATTTTTATTATTCCCAGTCTGAAAGAATTATATCAAATCTCTCTGGAAAGGGGTCTGTGGGTTTGGACTGACCAGAGGAAGATCTCCAAATTAGCAAAGCTGCTTCTTCTAGCTCTAATACTCCTTCTTTAGAATAGGTTTAAGAATGATTATTCTTTTCTTGATATGTCAAGGGTAAATCAACAAGTGCTGAGGTTGTTTTTTTAACCTCTGGGCATAGCCACTGATCAGAATGAATGTAAAGATGGCAGTTTTCCAGTTACCGCAATCTGCAGCACAGTTAACTTTTAATGGGGACAGATCAAGGTGAGACTAGACATTTCAATCAACTTGAGCAGTTCTTGAGCAACGTTCTCAAGAAAGGAAGCTCTCTGGAGAAGCAACCATCTTTATACATTTGTCTCCAGTGCATACATGGTATCATTGACCAGTAGATAATAGTAATAACTAAGAATGCAGACCCACCTTAATCTCAGTTTAGGATTCTGTCTAAAGAGCATATTCACATTTCTGTGTCTGGGACATTTGACATTTATTGAAGTGGCCGTCTGTTTGACTCAGCCCTTCATAAACAACGCTGTCCTTCATTACCTTGTTGTTTAGCTGTTTGGTTCTCTTTCTTTTTTTACTAATTCCCTAGCTCCAACTCTTAAGACAGTTTCTAACACATCTCCAAATTGCAAACCTTTTCCTCTCTGCAGCACAATTAGACCCCTGACCTTCTATTCCCCAAAGCTAAAGAAATGCCAAATTGCCACCAGCACTTCATTATGTTTATATATTGGTCCTGTGAGACTTGAATTTTCTCTGGCTGTCCACATCCTTCTTTTAATTTCCTGTTTACTGGCATCATACAACTTTCTATAGTATCCAGGGCTCTTGAAATAGGATATGTTTTTTTATCAGGTAAGGTTATGTGCACTTAGTGATTTTCTCTTTTTTCAAAATTTTATCTTCAATATTAACCAGTGTGAATTAGTGATTATTACAAAACCTAAAGAAAGGAGAAAGAAAGTAAAAACTGACACTTCAATAGTGTTAAGCACAGTACAAGAAGATTTTGTGGGTTTGGATCAAGATCCAGCACATGAGTGTTCACTGTTGCTCACATGAGTAGCCTCTGTCTTCAGTGCATTACTGAACCCTTACTTTTCAAATGCACTCTTTCGAAAACTTCCACATTAAGCCTTCCTAACTGCAGATAGAAAACAATCCACAAATGAGTAGATTTTTCCTGAAGAAGACAGGTCAGTGTAAGTCATTCAATAAAGAATTCAAAGCATGTTTTATCAACTTTAATGCATATTATTACATCTTTTGCTAAATCAATCCTAAATGAGCAATTAGTGACTGTGAAGTGTGTGAGATTACATGAGTGCCATGATCACAATCTTTACCCTTAACTCTGCCCTGAGAACACAAAACAAAAAAAACCTTGTTTTATCCTCCTGATATATTAATCCCTATGTTTGCTTCATAGCATGAAAAAGATAGCCTCAGTTATTTATGTCAGCAGGAATTCTGTCATTTATTCAGTGAATCAGACACTATTTTAAGATAGTATTACTCTAGCCTTTGAGAGGAACGACTACTGTCAGTTAGCTTCTAAAATCCTGCTCAGATCTATTTTCTGTTGTCATTCCAGCCTCTGCTTTCAGTATTCACCCTTCCATATATTCCCAATAGACTGAGGTAGCAGGCTCTGGTAGGTTTTTTCACTGATCAGTTCCTGTTTCAGTTGTTTACCTCCTTAAGAACAGCATATACAATTAAGCAAAATTGTCCATCTTTATGCAAAATTCGATGCAGTTCAAGTGCTGGTTTTTGGGCACAGAACTCCGACCCTTACTAGAATGAAAGGTCAGGCTAAAATGATGACAATGACAATTTCTGGGCTTAAAATCTATTAATCGTATTTTCATTATCTGTAACTGCATGAGATCAGAGATATGTGAGCAGACATGGCAGTAAATAACATTCTGTTAGCTTGTGCCTATAGGCATCTTGAAACAGTGGGTAGTTCAGCCTTGACCTGACTTGGAGGTAAGAGTGGTCAACATGCAGAGAGTGTTCTTGATGGAGAGCTCTTCAGCAGAGGAGTCTTTCCGTGGGTACACACTGATTTTTTTACTATTTTCTTTTACAATTCAGCCTATTTTTCATGACTTATGAGCCCTACAGGTGGGGTTTGAAATTACCGGTTCAGAGTGACCAGTGAAAATGTGCACCTCTCGCTCTGGAGCTTTCCTCTGTGTTGAGTCAGTAGTTGTTAATTTGTAATACAGTAAAAACCCAGTTTGAGACTATGAAGTTGTCCAAAATTAGGTTTGGAGAAAACTCCTGGCTTTCTTTGGCTACAAAAAGTTTAGGTTTTTCCTATGAATATCTTGATTGTATTTGAAAAATCTGTTGCTTAGTTGAGCAGAGCTGCCTTTCTCCTTGAGCAGATACCACACACCAATTGCAAAACGTTTGTACTTGTCATGATCGTATTTGGAAATGTCTAATTATTCTAAACTTAGCATCAGTTTCTTAAGGAGACTTAGAAATCAAAATGGGCTGAATATTATCAACGCACTCTATGTATTGCATTAAATTGCTGTGGAACTGCTAACAGAAAGTTTACAGTTCAGTTCAATGAGATCCTCTTTAGGCAGCTGCAGATGGAAAAGAAAGGTTTGACACATGGCAGAAAGATGTGTGGTATGAATAGATCCATTTTTAGAGGGAAAGGTGTAAAAAGTATTTGTCTCTGTTTTATAACAAAATTATCCTGGAGAAACAGTGAACCATATTCTCATTTCTGGCATTTATTCTGTTCATGAAATCTGCTTCTTTTGTCTTTCCTGGGAATAAATAATACTAGAGGATGGGTGGAGAATATCAAAGTGACCTTCTTGATGATTGTGTCTTAACTGCAGTTCTTTTTAAGCAAGCAGTTGAAAATAGTAAAATAAAACTGTTATAAGATAGTATAAGATTGGGCCTCAGGGTTTTACTTGGAATATGTCTCCAGGCTTACCCTTTTGTGCAAGAGATGCTGGCTGATGTAATAACGGGACTGTATGGCTTAATTATTGGTGGATCCTCAGCAAGATTGCTGATGCTGTGCACCGGGGAATTTTTACACAAATGTCATTATCTTTTTCTGTCCAAATGTTTTTATGTTGCTCTTTCCAAAAAATAAGGTAATATCATTAGTGATTGCAGTCTGATCCAAGTGAATCATTATGCTACAGAAGTGGCCTCAAGAATTCATTGAAATTATATTCACAAGTCTTTGAAAAATTCTCAGGCAGATGCAAATAGAAATAAGGCCAGTTCCACTCACTGAACCTGTCCAGTGCACTCATTTCAAATATGGGGCATTTAAAACCCAGATATAGTTCTAAAATCTATATATAAGACTTCAGTCTCTCTTCAAAAGACCTCGAGTGAAGTATTTTGAGAGTTAAGGGGGGTTTTTTGAGATAGAAGTAAAATGGAGCAATCTCAACCTAATTCTTTCCAAATACAGTCTTTCTACTTCAGTGAAATTACAAACTGAATGTAAAGTCAAGCCAGGATAAAGACAAGAGATTTTTCAGTTGGCACAAGTGGAAATTTGGCTGCAAAAGACTCATAGCCAAGTCAAACATTTTAGAACAAATAAAAGGACTGAACTCTGAGTAGTTTGTGAGATGCATACTGAGATACAGTAATTATCTACATAGTAATGAAGAGATACATTCAGTTAATATCACCACTTAAATCCAGATTCAGATTTATAGCACTCATAAGCCTTTGGGGTTATCTAGAGTTTGGGCTATGACTTGGCCCCACTTAATACATTTCAGTGTTTTTTCATTGTTTCCAGTGAAATTTTCTGTATAGTATTTTATTAGGCTTATAAATCAAATCTTCCTTCAAACTGAGAAATATTTTTTCTTTGGTAAACAGTACACAATGAATACTGTTTATTTGTCCAGTAATTATTGCCACTCTCTACTTCTTATTGAATTTCAGCTGGCACTAAATTGGTTGGTCTCCCTACCCTGGGATACAGCTGTGGGATAGCAAGGAGGTTGTCCTTGGGAAGATTTAAAAAAATAGCAACATTTCTTTGTAAGTCACTCTAAACACTGTGCTGTCCCCCTGTGACCTCTAGCTTCTCTTAGTCACACATGTGCATGGAGATGAATTTTGAGACAGAAATCCTCTTTTGTAGCAGTGTGCACCTGCCATTTTCATCACGGACAGCAGCAACTCTGCAGCAAGCAATAAATCTGTCAGTGGGATCAAGTAGTGGATGGCACCAGTGGTTTCACATCCAGCTATTTTGAGTCAAGCAGCTGAGTGATTTTTTTTTCCCTCTGAGTTGACATAATGCTATGCTAAGAAAATAAATTCCTTTAGTATTTCTCTTGTTCTGTCCAGCCCCCAGTAGGCTTCACATTGTAATTATTCTCATTCTAGATTCCTAGATTCTATAAAATCCAGTTTTTAAAAACAGGTTTCCCCTTTCCCAGCACAATGTCCAAGAATGGCCATTCGACTTCTTTTTTCTAACACCATTCGGTTACTGAAGACTGGTGTAGAAAACAGTGAGTTTAAATGTAGTTCACTTAGCAGACATTTAAAATACCAGTATTTCAGAGAATCCAAAGAACTTCAAGCCAGACACCAGACAGGTGCAAGTCCAATAAGGGGTGTCACAAACATAAGCCTAATGTGACTTCCATCAAACTCCAGTGGCCTCTTTCACTCATCTAAAATCTGCCCATCTATGGCACTAGTATTAAAACTTGCAACATCTGATCTTAAGGAACAAAAGCAAAACACAGAAAAACCTGAGAAAAGCATTTCTAAATGACAATAAGTGATAATCACATCAAGGTACAAAATTAACCACAATATCAAGACAGAAATTGTAAATTTAAGCTGCATAAGGACACAAACATGCTTTCATGCAGACAGAATGATAAAAAGTCAGGTCTTAATAGAGTCGCTTTATAGATGGTTTTCAAAATACTTAAATTATTTGGGGAAAATGCAAAAATATCAATTTAACTTAATGACTTTTTTTACTGTAGTTCTTCTCTGCTTCCATTTCTCCAAGAGACATCACATCATGGCTTCCTTATGCAACTACAAATATTGTTTGCTTTTTAAAAAAATGTCAAAAGGCAAACCTGATAAATACAGAGATAAATATGGCTTCTGTATTAGCATTAAAAATAACCTGATTTGTATTTACACAAAGATTCATAAACCTTTCTCATTTACACAGGAATAAGTGTGATTAGTATTCATTATTGCAAGACTTTAAATTGTGGGAATAGTAAATGTGTTGTCTAAATGGACCTTCTCTTTGTATGAAAGGATAAAGTAGTATTTGCATCCTCAGCAGTTCTTAGCTAACAGAGCTTCAGATGATACCTGCTGGATGGCTGCCTTAGTTAAATGAGTACTTGTCTTCTAGGCACTGATTTCACTAGGAAACCTTCAAATAGAAGGGGGAAGAAACCCACAGATTGTTCAATTTTTCCTATAAAAGTGACTTAAGATAAAAAATAAACAGTATAACATGTTCATTGAAAGCATTGAAAAATATTTATTGCTCTAAACAAAGAAAGATCCCTACCAATGAAAGAATAGCAGAAAGAGTAAAGGACCAGTTTAAGAATAAACAAACTCAGTGTTTTTTAGCTTATATTTCATACTTGATGCTACATTCAGAGAGCTTGGATGGAGACTCCTTACCTAGGGAAACATTGAGGTGGTTTAAACTCTATTCAGATCTGTTCTAGCTTTTGTCTGGAGAAGGCAATATGACTAGAAACAGGTAAAATGAAAAGAAATTATTTTGTTGAAAACCTCTAATATGATAGCAATCCAAAATTTTTTAAATACTAACTGTCTCATTCTTCAGTCATAAACAACAGTACAAAGTCTCCGTTTCATGGAGTTGCATTGATGCCTACACAGGAACAGAGTAGGTTTGGATTTGGGCTACATAAATTTATACTCTTGCTTTTTAGATATGAGTAGAAAGTATGTTAAGGGTGTTGAGAACAGTGATCATTGTAAATACAAGAAACTTTTCCAATCCTTTCATGATATCAAAGTAAAAGAGCTTCTCTAGAAACGTAAGACAGCAAATTTGGAGCCATTGAAGTGTTTTGGTTTTTTGGTTTTGGCTGGTTGTTTTTTTAATTCAAGACTGTAATTAGCCTATGACATTCCTTTCCACAAGACAGGAGGGTTGGGAAAAAAGTGAATAGTTACTTGCATTTAAAAATACTTCTGCCTACAATAGTAAACATTTTTAAAACACAAAGAAAAAAGAGAGAAAGCAGTATTTTAGGCATAGTTAACCTGCTTGCAGAAGTTATGAGACAGTTTTCTATGGCAGAGACTTATCTGTGACCACCAGTTGGTCCTTCCTTGGAAAGAATTGGTCGTGACCACTGCTGAGGGAATGGGTCTGGGCAGAACAGACTGCTGGTCTGGTTCAGATTGGGAACTTCTATGTTGGGTCTCACACTTCTTATAATTTTTGTAAGAGGCTTTGGGGACACACAAACAAATAAAATGTGTAGAAACTGGATTGTCTCTGCTTTTGGCCTCAATTTTGAATTTGCAAAAGCCTTTAGATTGAATTCCTCAGAAATTTGTTTTAACTGGGAACACCGTGTGACACCATGTGAATTTTTAAGAATTTTGTTCTTGCAACATAATTTGCAAGCTAAAATGTGGTAAAATGAATGCTATGTCCAGGCTTTGAATTCCTGAAGTTCTTTCTGTGATCTGATTTGAAATATCCTCATTTAGCTGCGTGAAAAGCAGTGAAAAGTCCCTGTCAGTCTTCAAAGACAGACAATTCATGAGCCACACAGAAAGTCATGTAGAATCTGCATGATTTATATAGACAGTAAGTCTTCCTTCTGGTTTTCAGCAGGACTGAAGAAGAAAAATTTGAGGACTATTAGCAGGGCTGTCTCTAAAGACACTGATTATACAATTGGGAGGTTTAAAAACCCTGAATGTCACAACTGTTGGTAACAGTGTGAGGAAATAAGACAAGAGGTAAAGTCCTCTGTTTGAGTCCGTGTTGAGTCGTCATAGCATCATGGAATGGTTTGCGTTGGAAGGGAGCTTTAAAGGTCATCTAATTCACCTCTCCTGTAATAAGCAGGGACATCTTCAACTAGATCAAGTTGCTCGAAGTCCCATCCAACCTGGCCTTGAATGTTTCCAGGGCTGGGGCATCCATCACTTCTCTGGGTAACCTGTTCCAGTGTTCCACTGCCCTTACAAGATTTTGATCCTAAGAGGGCAGGAAGAAAGAAAGACATCAGTAAGAGATGCAAAGAAGGTACACTGTAAATATTGTCCGAGTATAACTTCTCTACACACCCCAAATCTGGGGATAGACTTCCCATGTGATGCTGATTTGTATTGAAAACTGAAAGTATATAGCTAGTTTTGGACACCCCACCCATATATGCAAATTTTGAAAAAGAGTAGAAGTTCATACATGGGGTAGGAGGCTGAACCCACTGCTAATAAGAACCAATAACAAAGAGATAATAAACATTTCTTATGAAACCTGCTATCATCATGCTAATAATTGTATGCACATTTCATCCCGGAAGCTGAATCTTAATCAAATAATAATGTGTATCCTCTTTGAAATGTCTCTTCATTTTGCTTTGAAGTGCCAGACTGCAACCAGAAGAGTACTTCTGCATTTCTTACTTGACATGCTCCCATCTGCTACCATCAAAACTGACTTTCTCTCCTTCACTTTTTTTTTTCCTCTTCCCTTCCTTCCTATCTCCCCATTTTTAAGATGAAGACCAAACGTTTCTGCACCTGATAGGGCAAAGACATGTCAACTGCATCAAGCTTTGTGTAAGCAATGCTGCCTTGGATAAGAAATTTGAAAAGTAGCAAGAAAGATAATCTCCCTTTTATTGGCTTCATTCATATTGAAATGTATGATCAGAGTAAAAGTCTTAATCTTCACCTCACTTTCACAGCTGCTCAGCTAACCTTAGTGTGTATCCCAGCGCTCTGTGAGAAAGCAAGGCCCCTCTCATTGGATTAAAGCGCAAAGAAAGGGAATGTTGTGTTACCCCTTTAGGCAGCCCAGGCTCTCAGAAGGAAGCTCAAATAACAAAAGGTGAGAAATCTGACCTAGCAAAAGCATGGCAGGCTCCGTCAGACTTCAGCTGGCTGCACCAGCTACAATGAGGTCACTTTCGACACTCTATATGAGGTGACTTCTCAGTTTGTACTAAATCCTCTCTTTTCTCAACAGAAGGTGGGAAGAGGTCTCTCCGTGCCTTCATACTGAGACAAGCCAATCAGTAGCCCAGAAAGTTAAACCAAAACATTGAAATTTCCCTTGTAAGACCTCCTGTTAACAATTATCAGCTCCTAAAATGCTAAAGAAAAATATTGACTGCAGTTCACAATATGTATTTATCCAACAAATTGTACAAGGGAACCTTTTCTCTTTTTCTAAAGCCTTAGCAGTCAGCCCAAGCTTTTGTGGCTTCCCCATCACATTTATTTAGCTCCTTACATTCTTACACACCGATTCTCAGTCAAAAAATAAAAAATTGGAAATTTGCCATTGTTCTTGCTGAAGACATGCAAAAGGAAAAACGCTCTGTGGTAACAAGATCCTATCAAAACTTATTTCTTTTAAATATTTACTATACTTCCCCAAGCATAAACTGCCCTCTCTTAGCAGTAAAGCAGTAAAGTCCTCAGATAATCCACACTATCTCAGAGGCCCCTCTGCCTCCTATCAGATCAAAGCTGGGGAGGGCAGTCAAAGAGAGGCAAATTATGGAGAACCAGATCTAAGAAGATATTAGGGAAGAAAGGGCTGTGGTAACCCTCCACACCTGAATACCCAAGTGTGTGGTTATCCCAGTATTGATTCATATGTTTTTTGAGAGGAGTCTTTTAGTCAAACCTGTGAAAACTTAATATGAACAACTGTAAACAAAGAAAGCCCTAACAAAATCAAAACTGGGCTGAGTTGCAGGTCTTTGCAGCAGAAGAGTAACTTTTTTGAAAATATCATTTTCTAAATTAAAATATAATCAAGCAAAAAGAAGAATGTGGGGAACATCATGACACATGTCGTTTTAGAGAGAAGCCTCACCTCAGTACATGACACAACTCTGCACTGAGAGGTTGGTGAACTTCTGCATCCATTAAGGTGAGGCTTGGACCTCCCCTGGCACTCAGCTTCCCTACAGAACTTCAGCAATTAACAAATGTTAAATCTCCTCCCCAGAATTAATCCTTGA
This sequence comes from Pipra filicauda, assembly GCF_003945595.2. NCBI lineage: Eukaryota > Metazoa > Chordata > Aves > Passeriformes > Pipridae > Pipra > Pipra filicauda. The sequence continues at coordinate 2,170,419 of NW_024104287.1, forward strand.
TTCAGACACCTACAAACACCTGATACTGCAGGCCGATCATTGCAAACACAGATTTGGCAGACAGAGATGCTGCTTTGAATTAATTGTGTTGAGGCCAGGCTTTGGAGAGACTCCAGTGACTAACTCCCTTTTAACCAACACTTTATAAACCTATCATTTTTTAGAGCCATCCTCAAGGGATGAAGAGTCACTTTTATTCCACCTTGATTTCTGTTGTAAGTCAGGTCCAGGTAGTACTGTGGTTACGATGGCCTGTGAATCCCTATATATTCAGCACCCAAAGCAGGATCAGGGTCATGTTGCTATATATTAGAGCTATCTCCCAGGTGCTTTATTTTATTGGCAGTTATTGCTGTGATACTCCAGTGTTTGCAAAAGTGGTTTAAAAACACCTTTTCCCTCCTCTTCCTGACCTTGAGTCAAATGTTGGTCGGCTGGACTGAGGGATTAAGTATCAAAGTCTACTTTTTACATTCATCAGACTTTACTTTATGAGAAACCTTTCTTTCAGTGCTACTGCAAAGTGCAATCTCTCCTTCTCCATACCTGCACCTCAGGACTGTAAGTAGACAAAATACATAGATTCAGCAGCAGTTTCCAGGAGGCTGCTGCTGTGGCAGCAGAAATGGAGATGTAGTTAGTGACATGTTGATCAGCTCCCTGCTGCTCTTTTGACAAAAGAGACGAAGAGCCAGTGTTTATTTTCAAATAACATTTTTGCTGAGGTTCTAGAAAGATGGATGAACTGAAACTGACTTTGATTTGGAGCTAATGGCCCAAATCAATCATTGTAAGTGGCCACTGCCTTACCACAGGTGGAGGCACGAGCTGACGGTGTTTGGGCAACATACAAGCTGACAGCTTTATATTTGCTGATGTGTTTACCTCAGCCATAAACAAACCTTTAGGAGATTGGCCTATTGATGGCTGGATTCTCAGTTTACATTTATTACAATACTTTGTGTGTGAATAACTGTTGAAAATATTTCAAGGCTAAAAAGTTATGATAAAAGGGAAGCAGGGATCATATGTTCTGTATAGTGAGAGAAAAAGAGGCTTGTAGTTAAGAACATACAAATTTGTACCCTTTGCCTTGTGCTAAGCTATGATATTGGCTTTCATGTAGAAATGAATAATAGCTTTATTCACCCTGTCTAGATTGCCCTAACATGCTGCAACTTGATTAAGGGCATGAATTCAGGGCATGAATCTTCCTGATATAGTGAGATTATTGAAATTATCCCAAAAGAGCATGTTTGCTGCTCTGCATGCAAAGATCTTCCATTGTCTCCTTAAGAATACACAAGACAGGTCAAGAGAAGCTTAATTAATATGGAATTAGCACAAGTCAATTTTGGTTTTTTATATTGTCTTGCCCTTTGTGGCCTTAGGGCAGCTGGCAGTTCGAGGAGATCATGCTTATATATGTGTATTGATCAAACGTTATTAGTTAAAGCTTTTTTGTGCGCTATCTTTCGGGTAGCAGAACAGGAATTCTATATAGCACATAGTGCTAGACAGAAAAGACCAACAGGTTTCTGCATTTTGGCAAGTCTAATTTAGGGCTAATAAGCATCTGAGCTTTTCAGCACAGAAGAGGCAAGAAAACAAGGCTTTGGATTAACTCTGTGGCTACATGAGGCATTTCTTGCCTTGTTTAACACTGCATTGCAATCAAACAGCTTCCCCCTCCTAACTACCATGTCTATGAAGGATCATTTAATATCACTCGGTCATCTGCCGGGTTCCAGTACCTAGTTTGCAGAAATAATTTGGTTCCTTTAATGTCATTTGTTCTCAAATTTATTGGACAAGGACAAGCAAAAACAGGCTATTCATCTAATTGACTGAGCACTGCACTCTTTGAATATCATATTACCATTATGTCTAAGCTCTCAGGAGCCAAACTTAGCATTTGCCAAGAACTTATTTCTCATTATTTATCCATATTGCATGTCAGCCTAGGGATTCAGAAAAGATCATTCTGTCATCTTCACTATTCATTTCTCCTGATAGTTGTACCAAGTTCATAGTGAGGCAACTGAATTAATCCTCAGATATTTAATGATGCTGTGCCATGCAAAATTCTCATTGACTTAGTGGATCCCCTGTGGAAGGTACTGCAGCACAGAAGGAATCTTTTCTGGAATATGCTTTCTCAGCAGTCCTTCTCCATAGCAGTGAAAACAAAGCACAGCTAAGCACCTTGGAGACAATGAATCCATGCTAATCAAGTCTCTGAACAACTTGTTGTTGCAGTTCCTTTGTGCATGTGGAACATTTCCACAAAATTTATGATAGGTGCAGAGAGCATATTTGTATATGGCCCTGCATACAACTTGATGTTCCTTGGGATTTGTACAGTTCCTCATGATCTTAATTCCTATATTTGGAAATATGCTAATCGTACTTCTTTTATTTAGTATTATGGAAAATATCTTCTCTAGGTCGTCAGCTCTTTGCAATGGATTTATTCCCATCACCGTAATCAGAATGATTCATGGTTTAAAAACAGAGTTACTTTTTTTTTTTTTACGCAACTTTTAAGTCGGAAGGGAATATCCACCCACAAAAACTCCAAAGTATTTTAGGCTTCCTGCCATATGCCTGTTCAGTTGTGCCTATGTCAATCCAGGTCATGTGTCTCACCCAGATTTAGATTTTGGAGTTTTCAGAGAATTTGTGGGAAGAAGTAGAGAGGAGAATGTGTCAGTTGGACCATTTAATCTTTTTTGGGGGGATAGTATAAGTTTGGCAGCTATCACATGTCTTTCACCATCTGAGAAAACAAACCTCAACAGGTTAAAAAGTCCCCTTACTGCACGTGAACAGATACAAATACACACATGCAAGCACATGCACGTGCTTCATCTTTTTGTTCTTCATCTCAATTCTGCTCTTTACATTGGTGGAATTAATGTTATGAGCAATAACTGAATTAATTTGACAGTAATCCCAAGCTTAACAATGAACTTCTCATCTACATCAGTTCCATGTCTCTGTTAGTATTTGAAATGCACATGCGGTAGCAGGGAACTGCCATGAGCAAAGCCCCGCCATCTTAAAATTTAAATCCCTCCACACTCTCATAGAATCATATAGATTTTTTGTTTGCATTCTTTTTGGCAGCTCTTTTGTTGTAAACTGGCAGTTTGATCATTGTACATTATAACAGTTACGTCTATCTGTTATGCAAAGATAGTGAGAAGCAGTGTTTAGAACAAAACAAATAATTAAACCTCAGTGATGAAGTGGGGCTAGGTGAAAATACTGTCCAAAAATAATCTTTTTTTGATGTAAACGATATAAATTATGTCAGCTTCAACTTCTAGACATTCGAGGCTGTGTTCTGCGAAGTTCTGTGATGCTTTACTAGCACCTACTTTGAAAAGCATTTGTTAGAAACTTCTTACACTCCCTGCAAACTATTGTCAATCATTTTCAAACTACAGCAAATATTCACATACATTTTTATTGTTGTAAAACCTTTTGTTGCTGTTTCTGATGCTGGGGGAGATGGTTTGATTATTTTCATATCACAGCTGTTCAGAAACATTTTTTTAGATTTTTTTCCCTCCTTTTTAAGCAATTGACTTCACAATTGGGGTAAAACGACTTATTCCAGAAAAATCTTTTAACAAAAGACCTGCAATACCTGGAGTGAAATGGAGTAGAGTAAGTCTGAGCCTGAACATACAAAACTAATTGCTTTGGGTTATCACTGGGATACTGTTTTATATCATAAAGTGTTCTGATTCATTTTCAGGAAACATGGCTTATTTTTATGTTAATGTTTTTCTTTTCTCCAAAGAGGTTCTATGAATTATCCCAAATAGATTAATGTGCTGACCTTTGATCCTTAGAAGCCAGAGGCTGAATTACAGCTGCACACGCCTTGAGAAGCTTAACTTTTACCATTCAGTTAAGATGTGAGCTGCAAAGTTGAGAGGTGCCTGAAGCTGACATTCTAAGGAAATAGCAAAATTAGCACAAGATTTTTCCAAGGCTATTTATACATCTTCTGAAATACAGAATATGGCTGATCATTGCCTTTGAAGAGCATTTGCAGAAGAGGCAGATTCACTGCTGTAGGAGAAGAAAATCCTGCAGTGATTCTTTAGGCTTAGTGAAAGTAAAACTTTTACAGATTTTCTTGTATGTACTCAGCCCAGCAGTATTTTTGAAGATTCTATGAGCAACTGCAAGTCATCTTTGCTCATAATAACCACACTAAGTTGGTGCTTTTTCAACAAAATATGTTATCCTGTCTCTGTGAGACACCTTATCCTCATCAATACTCAGCCATACATCCATTGGTTAGTAAGGACTTCATCTGGTCAGTTTTTGAAAAGAAGTTAAAAATGTAAAAGTAGGATTGTAGCTTAGTGTAACTCAGCTGACACAGACATGACAATTCTCTTTGCATTCACACAAGCTTTTTGGATCGTGGGCAGAAATGCAAAGGTAAAAGTGTTCCTTTTTCTCTGGAGCAGAATATAGTATGCGAGTGAGCAGATTATGGAAATTAAGGAAGAAATAAGGTAAAATTTAGCCATTTTAGTTTGAGAGTGACAAACTACAATACTTCTTGGGAAACAGGATGAGGAAGGGGGGAAGGAAGATGTGACAGGTATGATAATTATCAAAGAATCACAGAACATGTCAAGTTGGAGGGGACCCACAAGGATTATAGAGTCCAACTCCTGGTCCTGCACAGGACCTTCCCCAAGAGTCACACCATGTGCCTGAGAATGTTGTCCAAACACTTCTTGAACTCTGTCAGGCTTAGTGCTGTGACCAATTCCCTGGGGAGCCTGTTCCAGCACCCAACCACCCTTTGGGTGAAGAACCTTTTTCCAATATCCAACCTAAACCTCCCCTGACACAACTTCAGGCCATTCCCTTGGGTCCTGTCACTGGTCACCACAGAGATCAGTGCCTGCCCCTCCTCTTCCGTTCACGAGGAAGCTGTAGTTATGTCTCCCAGGATTACAGTCCAGCGCAGAAGGTTTTAGACAAGTATTAAGATAAATCTGAACTGCTTATGAGCAAAAAATATAGACAATTTTTGCCACAAAGCTAGATGTGATTGGCAACTTCTTTTGTTGATTCTTTTTTTAAGTTTCCATAATACAGTACAGAATTGTGAGCTTCATTGAAACTAAAAACTTCTAAACTGCACAGGACTTTAATCCCACAAGCCAAATGAAATCTCAGCACTTAAAGCCTGTTTGCATTCCTTGCATCCCTGCACAACATGAGAAGAATAGGTTAACTCTAGTGCATTGGTAAATGAGTAATTTTCAATTAAAAAAAAATTAGAACATGCTGGTTCCAAGGCTTTTCTCATGGCATTTTCAACTTGTCTGAAACCAGGAAGTGTCAAAAGTGTTACAAGAAAACCTGTTCAAAACATATTTGATTTATAGACTCCAAGAAGTTGGGCTGTGTAGAGATAATAATTTCATTTTCTGGAAGGTGATCAAAACAAAACTTTCAAACGTTCTGAGGTTCACCCAGTGCTGGAGGATTGCATGGTTGCCATTTCTGCCATGTGCATTATATCAGAGTTATTCATCAGCTGTCTTTTTGAAATATAGAGTTCATATGATACAGGGAGTTTTAGTCCACGTTCATTCGTTTCGTTTTACAGTGCTAAATGCTCTTCAAGCATTAGAGCTAATTGCAATAAAAGTATCACTTAAAAGAAGTTATACTTATCAATTTCACCAAAAAATCCAAACTCCATTATCAGAATGCGGTTACCATTGTATAATCATACAACAACAGTAAATACTGGATTATTAAGTAAAACACTTCTATTTCAGCAGTTTTTCATATTGTCTTTTGCTCACCAGTAGCGCAGGGTTGTGCATTATTTGCCATAGTGTGTGCCACCACTGGAGGGTGAGAGGAATTAAGCTATTTTTCTTCCAAAACCACAAATATAATACATAGAAGAAAGCCTGAAAGAAAGCTCATGTTCTGGGTGTTTTCATCTTTCCACTTTCTTGTGGCTAAGGTGCAAACTCACTGGCTCATTCTTTGCATTGTGCTTTTTTTGAAGGCATTTTTGAAAAAAATAAAATTAGTATCAGACTTCCTTGCAAAGCTGTAGGGGAGCAGCAGGTATGGTATGAATATCAGGTAGATCATGCTGACTGAATAATTGTAATGATTGACACAGAGGCCTAAACCAATTTTTAAGTGTCTCACAGCCAGGCCCATGGCCAACTTGTGACTATGTATGCTTTTTAACTAAGGATTTCACTTTTTCCATAGCTTATCTGAAATTGTGATGAATTCTTCATGTAAAATCTTCCCTTCAGGCTCATGTGCATTATCAAACCGTCTTGGTGGTCTGATCTATCAGAAATTCATGCTGTGTAGGTAAGCAGGGGTCAATGTTGTGCCTCTTGGTTGGAAGCTCTATGAACTGTGTTGTTACACTACCGTATTATTTGTTGACCAGAGATCCCAGTCTAAGCAAACAACTCATTGCATTGCAAAGCTTACCATCACATCAGGTAGACGTGATGACAGTATCAAGGAAAGCTGTAGGTCTAAAAGACTAACAGGAGGTAGGACGGAGTTGGAGTTTTTCTAAGTAAGCTGTGTGGTGCATTGGCTGTGTGTACAGTAGGCTTCACAGAATAAACAGAGGCCCAGGAGCCCAGGACTTTAACTTGGCTATCTTTTCAGTGCAGCAGATTCACAGTATAACTGGTATGTGATGAAAGTGATGCTTCAACAAATCGAAGTTAAGACAAAAATTGAGCTGTAGGTATCCCTGGATGTGATTTTGAAGAGTAGCATAGCTTTGGGATTTGTTTAGAATGTAATTTATTTGCTTGCTTGTTTGCTTTTAGAGGGGTGAGTCTTATAGGGATTTGTTGGCTTTGTACTGTTCAGGCATCTCAAAGATATAAAACTTGAAACATTGTCTGTTGACTTCCTGTTGGGAAAAACTTCCAGTTCTCACAAATCACTGGAGCCTGCTCATACAGCCGCGAACTCTTTTCTTTCTTGGAACCACAAAGGGTACAGAAAAGCACTGTGTTTGCCAGCCTCTTTCTTCTCAAACCTATATCAAGGGTGTGCAAAGCAGTTGAGGGAAGCAGGGAGCAAGAGAAGTAGAAACAGAGACGTTCAGTTCTTCAAATCTGAAGACATGATGCTGCCTTTATCTGTCTGTATGTGTTGGAATTGAAATCCAAGTATTTCATATTTGTACAGTCCTTCATTTGTTTTTTTGGATCAGTAAAATATTTAAAACATACAAACCCTTCCTTAAGCTTCTTTAGTTTATGAATCAATTGTAAATAACCTTTGAAATGCATTCTGGTGATGAAAACCATTTGTTTGTTTGGAAAAGGTAATTTTCCCAAGCTCAGAGAAGAAGAGGCCATCCTTTCTAGCAAATCCTTTAAAACGCTGTGAGAAATTATGGTCTAGATAGCTGGAGTGACCTCTCGTGGTGTTCGCAGGAACTAAGGCAATTCACCTCCCCACTTCCTTACTCTCTTTTTAGCAGATACAGATCAAAGATGCTAGTTCTAACTGAAATTAGGACTTAGAAGCTCCATCGGGAGAGTGCAGGACAGGTAAATGATAAAATGCAGCTCACGCTGTGCTCCGAACTGAATTGATAGCCTGAAAATACGTTTTAGCTCTTGAGTGTCACTCATCTATTCTCAGCTGCTCCAAGAAAGAAATGCTTTCCAGATATGGCAAGTTGGCTCCCTCCTAGCATGTCTCATCTATATTTTTTTAATGTTGGCTAACAAAAGTACAGGTCTTTAAGAAAGAGGTTAACATCTTCCTAAGCCACTGGAAATGGGAGCAATCAACTCTTCACGAAGAATCAATCAGTAGTGGCATGAGTAGCTGAAATATCTCTAACAGATGCCTGCATTACCTTTCGCTGCCATCTTGCTTTTATTTCACCATTCCTGTGGATCAGGTGATTCTAGATAACAATGAGAAATTTCTATCATACGTTTACAGACTGGAAAGACCAATGCATATTTTCATTGCAGTATTTTCATCTTGGCACCCAAGGAGTTATTTTGTTTTCTTTGAGTTTTTTGAGGGGGAGGGGGAGAAAGAGGAGTCAAGTAATTACTGTTGCTGACATAAAGATATACCTATAAGTAGTAGGTTTTTTTCAACCGGAATTAATTCCACTTGTTAAAACCCAAACATTTCAGACCAGGTGTCCCCCATCACTTCAGGCTCTCATATACCATGTATTGACCAGTACATTAGATGCCTGGGAAAGTATTTATTATTTCTGTGATCCGTTTCTTGAGAGGGACAGCTGTTGCACTAGGATTCCTCTGCCTCTTCTTCTTGTTGCACCTCCATTTCTCTAATTTTAAAAAATAAACAAGATATATAGTTTATAAATTGGTTTATATTGTTAGATGTTGTATCTTCCTATACATCTGTCTTGAACAGAGGAGTCTGAGCCAAACTACAGGTGTGCACCACCTATTTACTCCCCAAACACTACATTCGGAGTCCCAACCCAGATTTAGGTTTTGCACTTTGCCCATGTATTTCTGATATTCATAGATTCCATACACCACTGAATAGAAAAATCCCCCTCCCAACCATAGTTTAAGATTTGAAAACTTGAAAAACAGATCATGATCCTAATCAGACAGTTTAGGCCTGTCTCTAGTATTGACAGCTCTGCTTAGCTGATAGAGAAGACGATTACCCCTATGCCTACCCTTCTCAGTGGTAGGGGATAAGGAAAAATTATCAATAGTCTCTAGAGGCACAAATAAGTGTCTATTGAATGGCTGTTGCATTCATTCTCCCTGCCATCTGTTCTTTTAATCTTCCATATGAGTATCACACACTGAAACAGCATCAGTGCAATTGTCAATTCTTTTAAATTTCTATTTTCCCTCTTCTTTTCTATTATTTTAGTGCTGCCTGCCTGACTTTTAACATATGTCTTCTTCAAGTTTCTTTACCATATGATTATTCCTGTGGTTTTTGTAATGTCTTAGCTCTCTCTTAGGGATGAAGTTGAGCATCAGGATAGTGAAAATGGATGGATATGTTGTTGTATAATAAAAAAGATCAGATTGTTTAATTTCATTATTTATGGCTACAAGACCTATCCAGCTATTTTCCAGGCTTTAGTCACACATAGTATATACCAGAAAAGTTCAATTATTTTCTCTCATTTCCATCTCCCACAAAAAGTAAGAAAGTATCCTACATTCTTTTGACACTAATACAGTAGCTTTTGAGATATGAGTGCAGACATGTCAGATATCTTAGTGCAGAGAACAGGATGTGCTCTTCAGTACAGCACAGACTGTCTGAACTTAGTGCCAAAGCCCATCTGACTTTTTGTACAAGAACTTAAGTTAGCAGAATATGCTATTTTAAGTGAGCAAGTTCTCTTAAAAATTCTCATCTCTTCAGCCAAATTCAGCTCTCATGGTAAAAAAAAATCTACCTGCAAAAGTTCCTTGACTGGTACCTCTTTGGGCTTCATTCCTGTTCAATAGGATGAAAAGCAGAGCAAACCCATCTCATTGAGGTCTATAAAATTTCAACTAGTATAACTGAGGAGTTATATGATAGCTGTTTTCTAGAGCTCTATGTAGGGGCAAAAGGTAGGATTCTGAATTCCTCTTAGAAGGCATCAGGGGAACTTTTGTTAAGAATATCCTAAATTCAGTGTTTTCGGTATTGTCAATAAAACCTGTTTCTAAGAAGGTAGCAGTTTTAGCCTGCAGTGCTCTCCTACAATCTGATATAAACAGCAGGTGATTCGGGTGTCCTTTATTATTTTAGATCTGGAATAAGGATAGTGGTAACAATTAAGATTCAATGCATTCTTGCTATTAACATCCACTGTAGATCACAGGTGAAAACACATATATGCACAGATGCACGAAATGTCTCTGTAGTTGGTTTCTGTGGGGTTTTGTCATCATTATTCTTACAAGCATAAATATTTACAATATTTATCTACCTGCTGAAATAGTCTCATTTCCATGTTTATTTAAATGAACTAGCTTGGCTGCATTTGTGGTGCTTATTTTTACAGTTCAATAGAGACCTCCAAGAATTTGTTAACTCCAAGTGCAATCCAAATGTTTAGCATATAGATGAGAAAAGGTATCTTAGGGTCATTGCTTTGCTATTGCAAGTTTTCCATTTCATGTCATCGCTCTATTTTCACTTCTCTCCTGTTTCTTCCATTTTCTTCACTACTGGGAGGGGTTTTATAGCAGAAAATGCACCAAGCTGAACATCACCACAGATTCCTATCGCAGGTATTGGAAGTAATGAAAAGGAGAGAGAGAGTAATGAAACCCAAGAATCACAAGTGATGCACCATACAGTTGCTCGCCACCCACTGACCAATGCTCAGCCCATCCCCAGGCAACAATTGGCATTTTCTGGCCAACCCCCAGTTCATATACTGAGCATGATGCTCTATGGTGTGGGATATCCCTTTGGCAGGTTTAGGTCAGTTGTCCTGGCTGTGCTCCCTCCCAGTTTCTTGTGCACCTCTTCACTGGTGGAGCATGGGAAACTGAAAAATTCTTGACTTAAGAAAACCACTGCTCAGCAACAATTAAAACATCAGTGTGTTTTATTATTCTCACACTTAATACAATACCCAGCACTACACTAGGTACTGAGAAGAAAATTAACTCTCTCCCAGCTGAAAGCCAGTCAATTCTGCTTAAAATAAAATAGTTTCAAATTCAATACCTTTCCTTCAGGCAATGTTTCACTGCCATTGCTGCCTAAGCCAAGCACAATTAGTAAGTTTTGCAGGGATCACACCATGTACATACATGCAAGTAGTTATCAATGCAAATGAAATGTTAGTGTTTAAAATAACAGTATAACAACTTAATTATGTTTAATTATTTCAAGGCATACCTTTGTGCATACAGAAAGAATGAGCAGCAAGAGCATAAGAATTTCCACCCTAAATGTTCTTTTCCATTTCTTGCATTGTCAAACTGCCAAGGCCTGGTTCCTCCCCTCTGCAGAAAGTGTATTTTAATTCTGAGCCAGTGTGTCTTATATATTTCCTCAATATGAACAATATTAGTATATAGTATAGTATATGCAATAGTGGCAATGTCTAGTGGCCACAGCTGCAGGAAGGGATCTAATAAACCTCAATTCTATTCCCACTTTTGGGCTTACTGAATGAGTTTGCAGTCACCTTGCCTGTTTCCCCAACTATGAAATATTGCTGTCCATATAATAAGGAATTTAAGATCTTCCAAATTACAAGTAAGCATACAGAAAACTCCCAACTCTCCACTGCTTTAGTTTAACAAAAGAGTTAACACATGGTTTTTGTGGTTACAAAAAATCTTTGCAACTCTTTTTTGTTTGGTTGGGTTTTTTTTTAATAAATCTGGTATCTCAAAGTGTGAAAACTGAACATAAGGCAGAAATTAGGTTCTATTACCTCAGTTGGTGTTCTGGTGAAATCCATTGAAAGTTAAAAAGATTTTAAGCACCTGAACCCACGCCACAAGTTTTAAAATTTAAAAAAATATTTGAAATTTACTTCTTGGTGTTATGAATGCTAAAAGTTGAGTGCTTTCAGAAGCTCTAGGCATCTTTGGAGACATCATATTTGGTGGACTTTGAATCAACCTTTCTATGAGCAACAGAAGCTAGTACTCTGTCTTCAAAGCTACCCAGTAGAATTTTTAGTGGCTGCTTCTATTCCAACCATACCAGATCAGTGTCATCTTTTCAAGTTTTACTTATCTTTTTCCTGCAAAAACCTAGGAAATTAATGACTCTTCAGAAGAATGTAAGGGGAAAATTTAAAAAGCGCTGGAGTTAAGACAGTCCATAAAACCTGACTTCCAATCTCTAGTACATTTTGTCACTCTCTCTATTCTCCTTCTTATTTTCTGGCTTTCATTAAGGCTCTGTCTCTGCAAGTCCAATGCTGTGAAGTGAAAGAAGTGGGATGTCTAGCAAACTGCGTGAACAACTGGAGAACCTGGAGTTCAGCCCCTAGCTGGCCGCAGTTTCTGGATACACATCTAGAATATCTCTCTACTTATCCATGAACTTCAAACTTGTTTAGGCCACAGTAACTGATAGCTTATTCGAGATCAGGACTAGGTAGAGTTATGTTCTGAAAGGCAAGAGACAAGACTGCTGTACAGGGGTGTAGATACTCCTCTGTCTCATTAAGATGCTATACCTATAGGGGCCCATCACCTTCTTAAAATGCATCTCTACCTCCTCTCTTCATCCCCAGAGTAACTGGAAATGTGGCATGTCAGATTCCATTAAGCAGCCTTTGAACTTGAGGGCAGAACTTTCTTTCACTTCTGTTCTTCAAAGCCAGGAACATTTTTCATTTAAAATAAAGTCAACCATAAAAAATAAGCCATTCCGGAAACAGCCTGGCTGCCACTGGAATTAATGGCAATAATCCATCTACTAAAAAGTCTGTCTAGAAAAATTCACAGCTGCAAGAAAAACTGAATAAGATCAGACTTTGTTGTCCATTTTTTCTCAATGATTTTCATTTCCTTTCTTTTCCAAAGAAACAAAAGCAGTAAGCAGCTGGATGGACATATAGACACTTGCTTGAAGTCAAACTTACTTAACTAGATTAAGTGGTAATCTTTTAAGTGTATTTCCAAACATACCACAGTAAGATGTGAAATGGCTCTGGAGTGCAAAAAGCTGATGAGATGTGGTAACAGCACACCTCAAAATGCTTCTAAGTGAACATAAGACTTAAAAATGTTACTTTCATCTTACTGAAGAGTGCATGAAATCTCAAAAGGTTTAAAGCTTTCTTCTTACTAAATGTTTCCTCTTTTCCTTCAACTGAAGGCTTTTAATACTAGAAATTTTTTATCTTAATAAAGAAATTACTACTTCTTCAAAGCAAATAGGGGAAAAAAAGAAAACATCTCTAATCTACATTAATTTAAATAAAACACTTCAGACTGAATCTTTTATGAATTTCCAGAACAAAACATTTGCATTTCACATGTTATATTTCTCTTCGCTTTGGTTATTGATAACTTCTTCTAGGGATGAAGCTCAGCAACAGGAGACAAAATGTCTTCCTAGAAATGCTGATACCATTTTTAAAACATAGGTTCTCTGTTTTTGTGGACATTTCTATTTTCTGTCTGCCTTTTTTGACATCTCAACAGGGATTAAAGTGTACATAGGTTCAAAATACCTGCCAATATGAATTAGGAAAATGACATAAACATCAACGACATTTAGAGGTTAAGGTCGCTTCTGATACTTCAGTAGAACAATTTGAATTGTAATTTCAGTCAACCAGCCTCACTCAAATACAGAAGTGTCAAATTCAGGGATGAGTCTACTCTGATCTTTGCTGCCATGCCATCTATAGTGTTTATACTTATTTTTCACTCAGCTCTCTAACTCAGTCAGACTCCACTCTGTTCCTGGACCTTGAGGACACCTACTTTCTGTTTTGTCCAGAAGGCTCTAGGTGGCTGTAGTGTATAGGCTGATAGACTGAAGGAAAAAAATGAGCTATACTAACCTAGGATTACCTAGAATCACCCCTGATTTTATTCCTAAGGGCATACCTTAAGAAATATCATAGATTTTAGAAAAAGTTGAAGGAGAAAGGTCTCTTGGAATTACCTTTGTTGTCTTGTGGAGAGCAGAAAAAATATTTTATCCACTTTTTACTTGTCTTTATAGTGAAGGTATAATCCACTTTCCCCATATTTTAATACATAGTAACTACTTACAGACAGCACCAATTATTTCTTATATTATTTATTGGTTAACTGGTGTTCTGAGAAAGGAGATGAGAACTCTTGCAAGTATTACATCCATGATTTCTGTTTCTGCCCTATTTCTCACCTCTCTATGGCAACTTCCAATCCAGGCAAGCCAACTGAGCTGCGGCACCTCAAATTTGAGCCCTCCAGCCAAAAGCCATTTTCCTTGACAATCTGAGCTGAAACACCACAGCAGGCTGAGCACTCTCCCTTCTGCTGCCTGAACTGTGGAAATCTAGTACATTGCTGAGGATGTTCACTTCTTAAACTCATAAAAATTCAGCACTTTGTTCATTAATGTCTTAAGTCTCGTAGTTACCTATTTGCACTGAACATACCACTTCCTTTTTCCTTCCATTCTTCACCTCTGTCTTCTTTTCTTTACCTCAGTGAATGACTTCAAAGTCTTAGCAGTCTAATGACAGTTTTGTCCAGAGTGAACAAAGGATAAAATCATCCCCTTTATTACCCAAGTCATTATCTGAATAATGCTGTTATTATCCTAGGAATGTTGTGCTTATTGCTGTTGTAAATAAAAAAAAAAAAAAGGGAGATATACAGCATACCCTGAGGTACTTTTACCTCATGCTACTCTCAAAAAAAAGTCATTGTGAAATAGTGTCCACAAATTCTATGAACAGAACACATTCCCACTCCCTCTCTTTGGTGAAATTTATTTACCTTCAAAATCGTAAGTTAGTTCATTATTGCAAGGTATGGGCTATCACAGGGACAACCTTGAGTATTTGAAATTTCTACCAGCAACCTATAGAGGATTTAATTTTATTCAGTAAATTAACAATAAAAAACCTAATGTAACTTCCTACTGAAGTCATAAACAACATATTCAGAGAAATTTAGTATGACCATTCATGTAGACATAGGTCTGATTTCACCACAATTTGTGTTGAGGGAACGTATCCCAAGTTAGCTGTAAATTTCATCTTTATAGCATTCAACTTGTTACATGAGCTCTATCAAGACTCCTCCCTGTTCAAAAAACGGAAGGCGGCAGATTTTCCTATTTTGTGTTATAAATGAGATCGAATTCTCTATTTTTTCATACCAACTCGGGTGGGACACACTCAAGTGTCCGAAGGAAAAATCAGAATGAATATTATATTGAGTAGCTCAGCTTGCTGAAGTCTCTAGAATAGTTCCATGTAGATTTCTGGGGTGTATAATAGCAGGCGTTGAAGCTGAGCGCTTAGAGCACAGGCTAACAAAGAGGGCCTTTAGAGATCAAATCATTAGAAACCAGTTTTGTTTACTAGGAAATGTGGGCTTCAGTTCTTGCCTCATCACTGTCTGGTTGAGAAACCTTAGGGCAAGACTTATGCAGAGTCCTCTGTGTTTGAGTGCCAAAACTGAATCAAGAACCCTGGATTGTGTCACAAAACACAAATGGTGTCCCAAGTGGGGCCCAGATACACAGACACACTGAGCAGGCAGCAACACTCCCTAGAGAGGTGGGAGGGTTGAGTCTCTCAACAATAGAACTGAATCTTCTCAGTCAGTGGTGAGAATTGATCCTAGATAGTTTGAACTCTGGACAAGGGGTGTGCTTCTTAAACTTATTTTTGTTAAGAAATAGATGGTGGTGCACTCTGTTGGAACACCACCTATAAGAGGGCCTGCTGTCTTCATCCTTTCAGAAATTGCAAGTTAAAAATTAATAAGCTGTGCCAATTAACCAACACCTCACAAAGATTTTGATTCTATTTGCTTAACTTTCACTTAACACTTTCTGTCAGTGTCAAAATGCTATCCTGCATTAGGCATTTATCTTCCTGTATTGGGTCTGGCTGAGATGAAGTTCACTTCCCTATATACTCTCCATCTGTAAAATTTGAAAAAATGTCCCAGGTGAAAGTTCAGAGACCATATACATATCTGAAAATCACTGCAAGACCCTCTACCCGAGTATGAATGCCCCAGGATTTGGGGATGGTTTCATTCTGTGAGGGAAATTCACATTCCAGTCTCAGGGAAATGAGTGATAAAATTCCCATGGATTTTAATTGTGCTGTTATTTGTCCAGAAACATAAAGTATGCTATTAATTTACATTTCCTGTTGATAAAGTCTAAGCCATTTTCATAAGTTTTGGAGGCAGTCTTTTGGAATATAGACTGCCTATATCTTCCAGTGTCTGTTGTCTGAATCAGTAAAATCTTAACTTGGGAAAGGAGTTATGTGCTGCCTGCACACCATTTGGAAGCCTTCATTTGGAAAGAACTGTCACATTATTCTGGCCTGAAAGCATTGTCAGGATAAAATAGCTGAAATATACCACTCCTTTAACCAGGCCAAACTAGTGCCCCTTCTTATCTAGGAATGTGTTATGGTTATGTCTAATAAACCAATTCAATAAGCATAGGATAAACTTAGTTTGTCAGTTTAATAGAGTTATGGTTCTTTTCATGTTTAAATAACAGTAGATATATGTAGATATAATTGAGAGGAAGCCTCAATTTCAGACAGAATGTGCAAAAATTGGATTTATAGGTAAGTATGAATGTACAGTAAAATACAGCAGTGAATATTCAGGAAAGATGCCTGTTTACATACATGTCAATGCAATATGTTTGAAATCAGGAAAATCTTAAGGTAGTTTGAACTGGCATGGGAGGCATTAGTTTAAACAGATGTGTTCCTTGAACTGAAAAGCATGATATGAACAGTTGTTTTTTTTCAGATGAAGAGGAGGAGATTGGATTCTGCTTTAATTCACTCCTTTGTATTTTTTTTAATAGGGTCCTATCAAAATGGAACCTACATAATGTGCATCATTAGAGAAAGGGCACTATTTTACTGTTGTCTGGATTGTTTGATTTGGAAGGGATTCAAAGATTCTATGAACTGCACTTATCCTGTAAGTTTGTGGCTTAGACACTACTAAACACGGATGAACCACAATTGAGTTGACTGAGCTTTGGTTTTTGCATTATGTTCGGAGACCATACTCATTTGACCCTGAAGTCTTGCAGTATTTATTTATACGGTGGCGAAACATGGCTTTGAGATCAAATAACAGAGTTCTTGCTACCCCAGAAAATGCACAATCTAGGCTGAGTATGGCATCACATTCCCAAATCTCTCGGCTGACTAATCCCACAACAAAGTTTTGGTGAAGAAATCTCTCATTCTGAAACGGCTCCACTCTTGGGTTCGCATACATGTGCTTGCCTAGAATTAAGAGTACAGTGAATATTTTAATGCTTGGATTTAACTGTCATTTCTTAAGCATTTTGGAGAGAAAATGTTACTTTAATTCCTCAGTAAGTTAGTACATCTCACAGAGCGGGTGTAAGGGCCAAGGCCAGGACAATCCAAAATGGGAAAAAGACTCTAGAAGAATGAATTCTCTTATACTGCCTGAGATGCTCTGTGCCTCTTTCTGGGCAATTAAACAATTTTCGCAATTTCTGTGTCAGAGTTATGGCTATCAAATTGGGAGGTGGGGGATGTGGTGTGTGAAAATTGAGTTGTGAAATGAGAGCAATCATAACTGGTCAAGTACAGGCCTGTTTAGTACTGGTAGCTGTCCATTTGTTACAGCTTGAGGCTTCTGTACAACTTTAGTAATCATCATCAAATAAGGAAGCTTTAAAAAATAGCAGTCTGTTTACAGATACTTTGAGAGAGGAAATAAACAATCTGTCATATAAAAAATTTGCTGTGCTTTTTGCAAAAACTGTCTTACTTCCTACATTTTGCACCTGAATTGTGTGTATCCAGCTAACATTAGGAGTTCTCTAATGAGTGACCAAGGTAATTTAGGAACCTTTCAGGTTTGCATTTTCAAACTTTTGTCCTCAAGCCAGAGGGTTGCATTTTAAAGTGAGATTTAAGGTTCTCTCCTGTTGAGATAGTGCTCTAAAAAATGACAGATGTTGCAAGAGAAACTTGAGGAAGCTGTCAATACCATCTCTACTTGATACGGTTTCTTACAATTGCCTATTCCTTACCTGATAGTGGCACTGTCTAGTTGTAAGGAATCCATCCTATACTGTCTAGGAGAAGGCCTGATAATGCTCACAGTTACTACCATGAGAAAGCATTCTGAAGACTGCACCAAAATCTGGTCATAGAATCTTTTCCAGACTATGTTTCTACTGAAGATTACATGAGAAACCTAAAATTGAGCCCTGTTAAATTGAGATGTAATGGTCTGTCTGCTAATCTAGACAAATAGAAACATTTGCAGTTTTATCTTGTAGCTGGACCAGATTTTTAAAAAAATTATTTGTGCTAAAAGGAAGTAAAATGTTTCATCTAGTATGCCTGAGTTACTGCTTGTGAGCAAAATGTTTGCAGGAACAGAGAAATTCCTCAGTGAATTGGAGAAAATATTTTTAAGCCCACTCTTCCCAAGTATTAAAACAATAGATTCAGTCTTCACAGCATAAAATTGTTAGTATTGTTGCAGTAGCTGTTTTCCACTCTTACTATAAATTAGTCTAATTAGTGGTTAGAATTCACGTTGGCCTTCAATCACTTTCAAATGTCTCTTTAGACAGATGTCAGTGACACTCGGATCTCATAGCCTGGTATGTGGTTTGGCTGCTGGAGATGGGGGCTGAAACATAACGCTGTTGGATTTGCCACCGTGCTGAGACAGCCGCTGTCAGTAAACAGAGCTCATGTTTGCCACCCACTAATTCTAGGCTCTTCTGTCAGAAGCCAACACACAATTTGTTGCCACTGATATGCCCAAACATCTTATTATCTCTTCATTTCACCAGCTAGGTGGTCGAGAGTGTGCTTCCCCTCAGGGTAAATGTACCTGTTAAAGCAATATTTCTTTTGGCTCTGGTTCTAAACCATAGGCAGAGGGATTAGAGACTCAGATTTTAATTGTGCTCATCTTTTTCTGTTGCAAATAGCAATCATTCCACAGCACCTCTTATGATATGAAATTGCAAGTTGGATTAAAGCATCTTTTTATTCCTGACCAACCTTTTTGGTCAGAAAGGCACCTTGTTTAAGCCAGTGGATGTACTTATCAGCCAATGCAGGCTTTGGCAGCTGTGTAGTGTAGGCAAATATTGAGTAATTTCAAAGCAATCCAGGCTTCACCTTCTAGAGAAGAACAGTAAGACCTGTTTTGTGCTTTTGTAGACAACGTAAAGAATTATTTAGCATTGTTCATTTATTTATCAGCTTCAAATCTTTAAAGTTTTGACAGATTAATAACTTCCTTCAGGAGTTTTAAATAAACATGATGTATTAACAAACAGACCAAGAGCCTACTTAAATTGTACAAACATATAAAGCAGGCTGCCTTGTCTAATGAAAACCTGATAAGAAAAATATCTTTAAAAAAAAAGGTTGTGTCTCAATTTCCGAGAAAATAATTTATCTTTATATATCCACTGGAATAACAGATGAATAGAGTCAATCACAGTTTAAATAAACCCCAATTATGCTCTGCCTGATAATTCAATTTTATCTACACTGTATATATTTACTTATAGCTTCAATTATTTAATATTATAAATATGGTGTGTTTTGACAAACTAGGACTTTTTTAATTTCAGCATAACTTCTGTAGATTAATATAATAAAGAGGAAATACTCCATGCGGAGAGGTTTGGAATCGTAGCTTCAGCAAACCTTATTAGTACTGTAGCTTTGCTAGAGTCTCAGTGTCAGAGGTTGTATATTTGTGTAAGTTTAATTGGTGTTTAAGAACAAGCTGGATTCATCCAGCCATAGTCACTTAGCACAATTCATATGCGAAACTGGTGTGGGTTTTGGGCCAGATGACCCAATTCTCCACAGCAGAGATTGTTGTTTAGACCAGTTTACTGTGATGGTAGAGCTGAAGATTTTCAACTCTAATTTTCCAGAGGCAGAAACACAGTTGAAAGACCCTTTTGAATGGGCCAGTTTCCCTATTGACAGGGTACCAGGGTGAGCAAAATGTCACCATTAAACTGCAGTTGTAAATCTTCCAAACTTGTCCTCTGCACATGTAGGCTACAACTAACAGGTGGCTTAGCATTTCTAAAGGGAAAATGAGTGGTGAACTCTCATTCACACCTTCAGCTTAAAAAGTCTGAAACAGTTCTGTGGCTCCACAGCACAGGAGGGGAAGCCATGGCTACTGTGGCAGCCTGGAGTGCCAGCAACACTGGCCCAGCAGAGCTCCTCAATGTGTTTTGGCAGGTAACTCCAGATTCCCAGCTTATCCTCCCTGCTGCTGGTGCAGTGCAGGAAGCCCAGTTCCAGCCAGTCACCTGCAGCACTCTCCGAGTTCAGGTCTTCATTGGATATAGCTTGAGTTTTATTGACAGTATTCTGTTTGTACTGGTCTTGTAATACATAACAACTGCATGGATTTATAAACATCCTGTAAGGAAAATTACTAGATTTTGAAATGTCTTAACAGGTTTCAGAGGTATGTTTCATAGGAGCAGAAACAGAAGGTGCAAACCAAAGAAACATATGATAGATAGCCAACAAAGCGAATGCTAAACCAAGTGCCAGTAAATATATGGACCAGCTTGTTCAAGTACAAAGGTGCAAATGATTCAAGGGGATCTCAAGGATCAGACAGCAGAATGAAATATCTCTTCATTTTATTTGTCAGACCTGTTTATCACTTTAATTAAATAAGTATTTCTGTATTTTGTGAGTAGTAAGACTACAAGAAAAATTACGGGTAGCACTTGTTAGTGGTAGGCATTGCAATTTGGCCCCACCAAGACAGAATACTTTATATGAAGATATACATCTCTAATGTTGAACTGCTTTTGAAAATTAGATGATAATTTTTTATGTGTGATTTTTTTTATATTAGAAGTTTCTTCTATTCCATAGCTACTAATTCATAAATCACTGAAAAATCTTTGTTCAGAGGAGACATTTTGTATTTTGAAAATGCTATTGTAGAAAGAATGGAATGTTGTACCTTAAATATATTTTTCAGGCAAACAGCAAAACCCAATGCAATTCATTTTATACTGAATTCATAATCCTGCTGTTTAAGCAGTCACACTATGTTTACATCAACATTATGGAAGGAACAGGAAAGAAGTGAACATTTTAGTCTTTAAATTATTGTATTAAAACTCTAGAAGATGCAGAAATAGTACATATGGGATTTGGGATAAGGGCTTAAATAGAGTGTAATTGGTTACCAACATTAATTTGAACAATATTTGTTTTAAGTCTGATACCTGTGGCTTTTTCTAGAGTCAAAACAGCCTGCTTCTATTTTCATTCAGTCTGTTTCATAGGGATGCTGTATTTCTTTTAGAAAAAGAAATTGCAAATTATAGGTATTGAAAGATTTTTAGTTACTTAAATCCTCCTTACAAGGGAAAGCCTTCAACGATGATTTCTTCCTTTCTTAGAAAAAGGTACCTGTTATTATTCAACCTATTACTAAAACCATAGTATTTCTTTTGGTTTATATGTTTCATTCTGGAGCTTACTGCATCATTTTCTGAGCCATAGGAGTATCAGGTTGTTCGACAGATTGGACCAAAAGTTCTGCAGGGAGCAGTGGGAGAAAACACAGGCATACCCTACACAAAAATTAACACATCAACAAGGAGCTTAGAGGAATGAGAAATTTCAGAGACATGACAAAACACACTTACATCAAGGGTTTTTTTAGCTGTGTGCTTCCTTTTCAGAGCCTCTGTGGCTTATTTTGTCTGTTGTTGTTTCTATTAGATTTGTCACTTAAAGTTCTCTCCAAATGGAATTTCATGAAATCCCAGAAGGCAAGGAGATTGGTAAACCTGCTCTAACTGCTCTAACAATATCACGAAACAGGGTTTGAATTACCAATACACCCGGGAATTCTAATGCAATTATGAGTGTTTACTTACACCATGTGTTTCTCACTGAGCCTCGGCTGTATCAGGATAAACCAAAGGGAGCTAATGTTTTATAGATGGTAAGACTCTGTTTGTTTTCAGTAGGGCTAAGTCTCCCAAAGCACTCAGACACACTAATTAAAGTAAACTGCAGAGGCCCATAATAAAATATATGTGTTTGGAGACTGTGAGATGAACTCCACTGGCTTATTAAAAGTCAAAAGAAAAATATACATTATTTATGACTTCAAAGGGACACATTGTGAGCTCCAGTTTATTTAAAGGATTAACTAAGCATTGGTTATTGGTGACCATCTGAACAGCTTTCCTTTCACAGTTCATTAGTTATGTCATATATGTGGGAAGTCATAATTTGGGTTTAGATCAAATATTATTAATCAACTAAATTATGGAGGGTACACCAACAATATTAAATGTAATCTTTAGGAAAATAACACCTCACAAATCCACTTTTCTCCAGTTGCCCAATTACATTTCAATACATAAACAAAAATCCAACAGATGTGTGGCAAGTTTTATAGAGCTGCCTATCTCTGGAGGGATGTTTTGGTCAATAAATACAACACACTTAAAACACCAAATGGAATTAAAAGAAAGCACTATGTAGTTCAGTCTTTTTGCCCCAGCTACCTACAGGCAGTGGAAGTCACTTAATTTATAAATAAATTTTGAAATAGCAAAGCTTTGCCAAAATGTATACAGAAGTTATATCCTGCTGAGCAACAAGATTCACAAATATGAAATATGTATTAAAATAGATTATGTGTAATATGTAGTTGAATATTTAACTTACATATGTACATTTATATTTATAGAAATATAAAAACTATTCCACAGGCCACATAATCCCATCATGTACCTGACGCATTCTACAAATAAAGATGAGAAGAATACCTTACAGTGCCGGTTCTCATCTTTTCTGTTTCTTTGGTGTTTTCCCCATACCACTTTTCCCAGTCAACTGATGTAACTGAGGTATCCCCAGGCACTTGCCAATCATGAAGGTGATCATGGCTCCAGATCCCACATTAGATATTCATGGGCAAGTAACCATTTCATAAGACACAACTCGCATGCCTTGGGTGGAGGTGTGCCTGACACTTCAGTGTTCCTTCACAGATGATCTTTCCCAGGCTTGTAGAGAGATCTGGATTTCTTGCCAAATGTCTTCTCTTTCTGCATCATACATAAACAAATGATCTCTCAGTTTTCTCCAGGATTATATTTTTATGAAATCTTTAGATTTATATGTCCTTAACAGCAGGATTTTGTTTTAAAAACTGACCTACATTTAGAAAAAAAAGGAGGAGAAAATCCTTTGAAAGGTTCAAAGCTGAAATACAGTAAAATATTTTTTTAAAAAGTTTTTTTAGATGAGTTCTGTTTTATTAAACTGTTTGGAGAAAAATTATGGTTTAACCTAAGCTGATGATTTATCTCAGCCAGTAAACCTAAAACTTCATCTTTCACATAATTCTATCATTTCTTAACATGAAACAGAATTTTAGGGATTGGACAAAGACACCTTTCAAAACATTATACCAGTTCTTCATCTTCTGCCATGATTAGTATACAATCAGAATTATTGTGTTCTTCCCCAACTTCATAGCATTTTAGGAAATGGTGCAAATGACAAGAAATGCAACCCAAGTAAATTTATAAATTAATTAATTTACATACAAACAACATCTCACAGGAGACACAATTTTGTGGACCTCACTGATAAAAATATTTCATTCAAATTGGTTTCTAAACTTCAGGAGTTCAAAGTAACCCTATATATAGTTTGAATTAAAGCAATTGACTTGCTAGGATAAGTAGAATAAAGAAGTGATTCCGGTATGTAATATTTTATCACCTAATAGTACATAATTTATAAAGACACATTGTAAAATTATGAACAATTAATCTTGAAATGGTGACTGAACTTAGAAACAACAGTACATTTCTGAAG
The DNA here is from genome assembly GCF_003945595.2 of Pipra filicauda. Lineage (NCBI taxonomy): Eukaryota > Metazoa > Chordata > Aves > Passeriformes > Pipridae > Pipra > Pipra filicauda. Next base: position 2,194,039 of record NW_024104287.1, read on the forward strand.
GTGGCCTTCAATAGATTAATGTGTGCTCCTGCCCTTTTCTATCTCTGTAGCCTAATTTGTCTAAAAACGAGTTATCTTTGAAGTCAGGTTTAATTTACTGCCTATGAGTCCTTTAATGGATGTCTCTACAGTAGACATGCCTACATGGAAAACCTTGCATGGAACAGGTTCATACCTTACAGATAGAAAGAATGCGTTATATATGCCCTTATCATAAAATTGATAGGTACACTGTTATGAGGTCTGTATTCTGGCATCCTTAATAGTATGCAGAGACAAAAAATCAAGGTCAATAGCTAATACAAGTTTCTTAAACTGTTGTTAATTGATAATTAAATTGCGATAAAAGTAATCCAAGTAGGCAGATGTCCTCATACATTTGACTTAATGCTTCCCTTTTTGCACCAAGTAGTATAAGCACAGCAAATTCCAGTGGCAGCAAATTGTACCTGTTTGTTTGGGATTTTTTTCTAATGTTGAATTGTATATTTTCCTGCTAGTTTTTACTTTATTTTTATTATGGAGTATAGTAGATACATAAGAGAAGGCTACTGAAAGAGAAAATTATGTTGACTAATGAATTTACTGATTTAAGAATGTAATGAGCCTTTCCTTGGAATAAATAATATAAAAATACTGTTAGAATTGCAGAGTGGCTAAATGAATGCAGTGTTAAATTTTTATGTTTAAGCAACTGTAGAATGCTCAAACACAGAGAGAAAAAAATGGTACTCTTGGATCCAGCACCTAAGTTTCTGTGAATAGATGCTGTTCAGTGTGTATGCTAAGGATTCAATTACATAAAATCCTTTTCCATGCATTGAAGAAAAAACCTAGTTCTAATTAGCATATTTTTTACCTACTATTCCCTTAGATAAGAAATTAAGTTTCTGCTTATAATTAAGGTATTACAGGTAATAATTAGTAATGATGAATGCTACTCATGTATGCTATATATATACTGGTGGAACAACATCTGAGCTAATGTTAGGAAATTTGTCCTGATCACAGGAGCTGAAAAGAAAAAGCAGTCTTTAGATACAACACTAAAATGAAGATTAAGAACTCTTTCCAAGCTATTATTCATTTCAGATTATTTTATCTGGAAGCTCAATTACAGAACCCAGCAGGAGACTGAATGTAAAGCAGAAAACCTGACTCCACAAAGACACATGGGTAAGCAGACAGCAGAAAAGAGTAAAGCTTATTTGCTTTCCAAATCCAGGAGTAGTTGGGAGTATGTAACTATACTCTCACAACAGAGCAAGCCCTCTGCTGAATCAGTAGCTGAAGCCACTTATCCAAACAGAATCTGGCAGAACAGCCCAACCATGGGAACTGAAGATTAGCAGAGGTGAGCAACTTTGCCCCTTTCTTCTCTGAGAGCTGGCTTGACATGAGAGTACAATTTAGGGAAAGTGAGATTTGTGCAAGATGTGTCATAGTGGAGCCTGGAGGACTGACTGCTGTATACCCTCTGGGTTGCCATTTCCTCTTTGCACAAATATGTTTACATACAAAGTTCTCATGTGTTTGTTTGGAGAACTTTCTTTCCCCTCTTTCTTTTGTGCAACACCTTTTCCAAAGAACTTTAGAGTGCTTGGAAATGAGAAAAGAAACAAATTGACTGAAAAGTTACTAATTTATTTTTGAGGACCAGAATTAAAAACAGTAGTTCACTTCAGAGCCCAGCTAGCAGAAGGAAGCAATGACATCTGCCATTAAGCCTGGTTTGCTTTATATGTGTGCTTGTAAATCCTGTTCAAGGGAGAAACTTTGCTCAGGTAAAACCACAGTGATACTCCAGTCTGAAAATACATCAAATTTTTAAGCTAATTAGGATTTATGCAGGCAAACCTTATCCCTCTAAAGAATACTCAGTAAATACACAAATAGAAATGTGTTTATTTTTTCTTAGACTAAGTCAAAATATGCATGGGAATCTGTGTCACCTTTGAAGATGAAGCTGCAAATACAGAAGTGCCTTCTGGCAATTAATGGTTATGTTTCTTACAGAAATACACCGAGTACTCCTGTATTCCTGGAAATCCAAATATTTGCAGCTGCTAGAAAAGCTGATATTTAGGATTAAGGCCTTTAAAATAAGAAACACAGACTTTAGAATAAAAATGAGTTCAGTCTAGGCATAAGAGCCTCTCATATCTGGAAGGCATCATCTTGTGTGCCTCGTGTAGTTTCTGCCAGTTATATGAAGGAATAGTGTTGAGAGAGTCCTGGTATCTGATGCTGGATACTTCTGAGGCAACTCAGCACTGCTTAGGGCATGAATAATGCTCTGCCAATCTGTGTGTCCTGTGTCTCCTTGTGCGTTGTTAAGTCCCACTAGATTCTCCTTTGCGCACCCTACTCAGTGAAGAGCCTCCTTAACCAGCCAAAAGCTGCACTGGCAGATGTTTTATTTTTATTTCTATAGGACGTAATCCTATCTTTCTCCTAGATAATTTCTGATATTAAATAGTTGTTGAACTCTCTAATGATTTTCAACTTGCAGATTCATTACATATTTTTCTAGTTATTCTCTCCAACTTTCCGATTATTAAGAATGTAAATGGATTTACTCACCACCTGTGGATAGATATTTCTACAAAATGCCTGGGAGAGGAATTGTTAACATTGTTGAACTTGTTTTCTTCATAGGAAATGATAAACCCTATCTTTCTTTAAATATTAATATTGTTTGTCTGATGATTGTTACTTATAGGAAGTATGTTGCCAACTAAAACCTAAATATTTTGGTGTAGTGCTTAAGCTTTCCTATTTCTATGTTATATCCATATACAGCTTCTTTAACAGTAAGGTCAATGGCAATGCCAAACAGGAGGAGTGAGAGATTGCATCCTGATTAATTCCTAATTTTGCATTCTGGGATCATTGTGTTCCAGTAAAACAGGGTGAATAATTCATTGTGAATGATTGACCACTATTTGCCTGTTTTTCTAAATGGTCCATGAGCTGATCGTGTTTTAACAAAACCATTTCTTCGATCGCATTAGCTCCGTGCTCCATCTTAATTTTTCCTGTTCTCCAAATCAGAGATTCCCAGCATTACTGTTGCCATCCCCCTTCAGAAATAGTTTTATTTATTCTATTTCCTTTCCAGATGCCTGTGCCATGTACACAACCCCATTCTGATTCACAGACAACAATAGCTACTTGAAAATGACTCTTGAAAGAATGAGACTAAATGGGCTATCATAGTATGTCAAAGGCATTGCCAGGTCTAACAAAGCCATGTGTCTGAGTGGCCTTTTGGCAACACTAATGTTCCTATCCCTAGAAGATCTTAAAGAGATTCAGGATACCAACCTGTCACGGTTATATTCATTATCTCGCCTTTCTGTGAGATGATTTTGTCACTTAATTTTGAGTCGTGCATATTTTTCTCTCTGTACCATTACAATGAACACAGGATACAATACCTTGTTTTAGAGATCAAAAGGACACTTTACCACAAAAATATTGGCATCTATTGTTCCTCATTGTTGTCTACAGACATCTATGATCTATTGAAAAAGCTTTAAATAATCTAAAGTTCATTTAGTGTGTTTAGCACACAGAAAAGATAGGATTTTGTCATTTTCTTCACTGGTTAAATGATGGAAAATTTTAGAACTGTTTGTAAAAAACTACTGTTTAGGGGGAATTCTGTCACTACTAGGAGAACATTTTTTCCTAAATCAATTCTAGAATTGATTTGTAGAATATATAAGCTGCAATAGAAATATTACTCTGTTAATTAATATTCATTCCTGTCAATGTGAAACCATTCCAGAATTGCCTTATAGTGAAGAAATTTATTTTATTTATTTAATTTTTATTCAGCAGGTCTTTCTGGCATCCCTTCGTATGTGTGTGGCACTAGGAGGACCATGGATTCACACACGTGTTTTGTCATGTTTATATACTTTTCATGTGACTGAATATCTGTCAGATTTTCTTGTTTGCAAACTTTTGCTTTGTACTTGTAGATCAAGTAAGAAAACATTTAAGAAAAGATAGTTGGACCTCGAATCAAATTACTTCTGTGTAAATTTCTCTTATTCAAAACTGGTGAAGTTCACAAGCACTTCCTCACTCCCCCTGAAGTCTATCATCAGTTTTGCAGCAACTCTGAACTCAAGCAAAACCCTATCTCAGAGCAACCCCTGCATCATAAGCGTGCAAGTCTTTTAACTTGACTCCACTCTAAATAAATCTTCCAGTAAAGCCGTTTCGCTTTCTCTTCAGAGTTTGTAACAAGTGCCTCAACAGTTGTTTCAGAACAACAAATGCTCAAAGTACTAAAAATCATGTAGCATCCCTGTGGTTTTCTTATGGTGTATAGTCCTTGAAGTGTGTCATAAAGAGAAGTGTGTCATACTACCTTCTTAGAGGTGGAGAAGCAGAAGATGGTTAAGTGATTTTATCAACTTGTCTGGATAGGTGGAGACAGGGAGTGCCTTGACAAACTTGTCGTTCTGTGCCAGTACCTGTGACCGTGCTGCCTAGGTTCAAATGCAGCAAGTTGGTTCATATTTCCTGATACACAGATAGTCAGAAGCAGCATTCAGGTATAAATAGTAGAGCAACTGTGATTTCTATTCAGAGAGAAGCTTCCTTTTCCTCTTACAGTTTTCCACAAAATACTCTGATATTTAAAACTTCATTCAGTATCTCTGGAAATGTGGAAACTGAGCAAATGGGCTTATTTTCTCTTCTCCCACTGCTAAATACATAGTTTCCCCAACCATATATTAGGCCATTTCTGAGGTAATACATATAATTCAGTGACAAATCCACTTCAGCCTTCATAATGCCCTTCGTTTTTACTTCAAAACATTCACTGACTCTCATGGATTTGTACTATTTAACACCCAGATAAAGGTAAGCTGTCTTTTTTAATAACAATGGATTACATTTTCTCGTTACATGCTCTGATTCAATTGGATTTTTCTCTGTGAGCACATCTATTCCAGAGAAAACAGTAATACCAGTGTGAGAATAATTATAGTTATTAGAAAGGTAAACAAGATGAAACAAAAACTAACATAAACGGAAATTAAATTACTGCTTTAAAGGCCTGCTTTTTACTTTCTTTTGCAGAAGTATCTCTACATTTTTCTTTTCTTTGCAAGTATATTACTAGAAACAGTAGAGACAGACTATTTGTTGAGACCTTTTCTACTAGACCTTTTCTACTACCAAAACTCTTCTGCAGAGGTGACTACCAGTGCAGAGGAGAGCTTCCATGCCCTTCGGAATAGGGCTGTTCCTTGCTAGTACCCCAAGGGGGATGAAGTCTTGTTGAGATAATATCCCCAAATCCTCTCTGAAGATGGCAAACCAACTCTCTTTAAGGGGATGCTGCAGTGAATGTATTTGTACACATAGGAAAACTGCAAAAGCTCCAGAATGGTATTTCTGGCCCTCACAGAAAGTCAGCTCATAAACTGGAATTTGACAAGTGGTTTGCTGTCCACCTAGCTGTATCTAGCTTAGAACACCCTGCAGTGCTGGGGACTAATGCATCAAAGCTTTAAATATGCACTATTAAGTGTATGAGTACATCTCTCTGCACTTAGGAAAGCTTCTGACTATACAGCTAAATCCTACTGGAGTAAACAGCAGTTAAGTGTGCATCAAATTGGTGACTTGCTGAACTGCTTTGCTGAACTAGAGCCTTAGACAGTCATTGTTTCTTCATATGGGAAAAAAAGGTCAACCCATTAAAATGTGTACTTTAAATGGCTTCTCCACTGAAATTCATCCAAGAAGATTTACACACTCTAATATATTTTGAGATGTTCCTTTGGGCAGAATATCATGCAGCCTGCACACCTGTCCTACTGAACAGATGATCTCCAGGGGAGAAGAGCTAGTATAGATCTGGGTATTTGTTTAGCCACCCCGTCTCAGACATATGGAATTATATAACCTTGTTTTTGTAGGATTACTTTGCTAAAATAATATGAATATCACGTTTTTTCCTCTAAAACATATTACAATATAATATTGCCCTGAGAGAGAAAAGGGGAAGATGTGCAGCTCCTCCTGTTTCATTTCCTGCTTTCACGGATTGTTGTGTTACTAAAATATTTTTATTACAGAAGAACTTGAAGCAATATACATTGTTTGTCAGAGGATTATTTATAGGCCCTTTAAGCTGAATTTCTGTAATGAAATCCATTTACAGACATTCCACAGTGTCCTATGGTTACTTGCTTATGCAAATGAAATGTGACCCTTGAAATAAGCCTCTTGCCCTTGCTGTCACCCTCCTTGGCTTCAAAGGTCTACAGACAATCGCTTCTTAAGTGAATGGGGATTTTTTATTTGGTTTTCAGTGGGGAAAGAAAAAAATTGAAAAAGAAAAACCTTTCCATTTCATGTTATTCTTGCAGAGATCCATAGTGACTGAGTGGTTGTACATTTATGTGAGATAATGCTTATTTATTTTAGATGTTAATAGGAATCCATTGCTTATGAACATGATTCTTAGATCATACTCTTTTAAAAGTGAGATTTTTACATAACAAGTTTGGAAATGTCCAAGTGATTTAAGTGCCTGGATTTAGGTTCATTTCTTCTTCAGATGTGCCTTGGATTCCAAATTCAGATACCTAGTTTCAAAGGTCTTACTTTTGGGCTCACAGAGGTGCAGTTTCAGCCTGGTATACCTGCAGAGCTAATTCTACAGTGGCCTGTGGAAAAAAAGAAAAGGTGTAAAATTTTTACCCTATAAAAATGGTCTTATTGTATAACTATGCCTGCAGTAATCTACACTGATATAAATGAATGAGTGAACAAATATATAAGATACAGGAAAGATATGAAGATCCAACTGTTTCAGAGAGGTAGAGAGGACAACTTTTAAGAAAAATTAGTTATTCTATGTCTTTAATTATTATAGTATTCTGTCAGAAAAATCAAGAGAATGGACCATACCACAATAATAAAGGCTACATTTACAGTTGATTGTAGGTCCCAAGTCACTGCATTACTTGTATTTCAGATGTTTCTGTAATCCCTGGCATCATGTTAAAAATTAGCATGCAACATCAAGGCACTGACAATAATACTTTTATGATACTTTTTTTGAAAATATTCATAATAGTTCGTGGTCTCTTAAATTAAGCAGAATGGTGATAAAAATAATGAAATATTCTGACTGCAGGGATTTCTGTATAGATAGAAAGATTAAGGGAACTATACTTTGAGATGGTTAGTTATGTTTTTTTCAAAGAAGAAAATTTCAACAAAAACCAGTGGCAAAACTGCTTCTTTCTCATTTTGATGTATGACAACTAAATAAAACAAACTGACTTCAAATGAACCAGGCTGTCCATAATGATGGTATCTCAGCTATAGTACTTGTCAGGAACATAGTAGACTTCCTTATCATCTATCTAGTTTCTTTTTCAGTTTCATTGTAAGGGGAAGTTGACTACCTGGAGTTATAGTCCACTTACAGCAATTGTAGATATCTCATTTACTTCAATATTAGCAGAATACCAATGCATGAGAGTAAAGACAGCTTTTGCTGGATTTTATTATTTATAGCTGATTCCAGATGGGTTTTATTACAAAATATTTGTATCTTAAGGCCATGTTGAAGATAAGCAGACAGCCATGACCCCTTGTTATCCTGGGGCCTTCTGCGATAAGTGGTGCTCTGAAAAGATTTGAGGCAACTGCTGAGTTTATCTGAATAGAGGACTGCAGCCCTTCATTTTTTATGACCTGTGCAAGAACATGTGGGAGAGGTCCTATAACTCTATAGACTGTGCTTCTCATCTCTTCCTGGGCTCCCTCCAGTCAGCACAAGAAATTCAATGCCATTCCCCTGGGGAGGCAGACTCCATGGGACAGAGAAAGTGGGGGGTGACTACCTGAACAGCACAGGTTTTCTCCTCAGGACAAGTTCTCAACTGCCCTTTTGAAAAGAGCCAAGAGGTGCAGAGGACAGGTCAGAAAGAGTGGGTAAGTAACTGCTGGGAGTAGGAACCAACAGAAGAACTGGAACTGGCTGAGCAAGGACAGAAAGAGTGGATTTGGGAGCAAGTAAGTGGGAGTTTGAAAGAGAGTGAGTTACTGAGTTACTAGAGAGTCTGTGAGTATAAATGGCTGGGATTAGTATGAGAATCAGAGAACAAGGCTGTTTGTGTCGTTTTGTCCAAGACCATTTAGTTGGAAGGTGCATCCTAGCTCAAATTTTTCCATGTTAGTACAGAGTTTAGCAGATGGTGATTGGTTTCTGAGGGATTAGCCTGGAGAAGAGATGACTGACAGGGAATCTTATCAATGTATACAAATAGGCAAGTGCCAAGGTGGGGCCAGACACTTTACAGTGGAGCCCAGTGACAGGACAAGGGACAGTGGGCACAAACTGAAACACGGGAAGTTTCAACTGAATATGAAATAAAACTTAGTTGCTTTGAGGGTGACAGAGCATTGAAACAGGTTGTCCAGAAAGGCTGTGGTGTCTTATTCCCTGGGGATATTCAAAGTCTGCCTGGATGCAGTCCTGTGCAACCTGTTCAAGGTGAAACTGCTTTAGCAGGGCACTTGGACTAGGTGATATCCAACCTTCCAACCCCAACCATTCTGTGATTCTGTGATTAAGAGAATGGTATGAAACACAGGATTTCTCTTGTTATTGCAGGGAGCATCATATGCCTGGATCAGTCCATGTAAAATGTATTCATGATTCAAATGCAGACCAAATCCAACTATTTGAGTAGACCTTCTTGAGGAAACAAGACAGTGATTATCCAAAGTGAAGATAAAGCTGAAGTGAGGACCGAAGGTTGGGAAAGAACAGAATGAGAGATGCTAAAGCAGAAAGGACCCAAAAGACTAAATGTAGCAAAATTATATGTACAGACAATTGTCTGTACCCAACACAGAACATTGTCCATGGACCAGAATGGAGTTCCAAATTCCAGTATTTCACCATTCTTCAGTGTTCTGCCAGTGTCAGCAAAATGGGCCTCCCAACCCTGATGTTTGTTACCCTGGTCTAGAATTGTGTCTGGACAGGGGATCTAAAGTTCCAGCTTTGTGACAAGTCACAGCAACATTGACAGAAAAGGCAGCTAGACAACTGGAAAGTAGAGAAAGAGGCATTTGGTTTTGTTGGTCCATTGAAAATATGAAATGACCACAGAGAAGGAAGAAATTAGGTGGGAGAATAAAAATGGCTTAGAGTGAACCTTTGGTTCTTTTGGTTTAGGAATTAAAAAATTATTACAGGGAATTAGTATTATAATTATTATAGGGAAATGCTTCCTTGAACAAATGACGTTCATTTTTGCATCTTCCACAGCATTCTCCTGAGTAAATGTAATTGGAAAGCCATTTTAAAAACAGATTTTCCTACTTTTCAATCACTTTCTTGAAATCCAACAGAGAAACTTGAGGTCTAATTCATAAAAATAACAAGCATGCACAACTGCATCTGAATTCCAAGCTAAATGTGACTATAAAAGAGGGAAAACTGTGGTATGCTGAGAAATCAAGAGTCAGTGTCTCAAAGTCTGGATAAGCACATGAATGAATATTGCTACCCACATTCACCTCCCTTTGCAATGACAGGTCAATATTTGTGATACAGCTGGATACTGTATGGGTAGGACTATGAGGAAATGAATCATTCAGAATACATATCAGATCAAGAATAACATTCAGTAAATAATGCCTAGAGCTATTCACTCAACAGTGACACTAAGACTAATACAACTTTGCTGTAAAGTGGGTATCATCTATCCTACGGCCCCTGGAACACACAGGGTAAGTAAATACCGGATACCACATTGTATGGCTACAGGAGAGCTGAAGTAAAGTGGTACAAATTTTCAACAGCTATGGAAACTTTAGTGTCAAGGCAGGGCCTCAACTTTCTTGGCGTATAAAATTTGTGTAAATACTTCCTGGTGAGTAGCTTGGCACAGTAGGCTTTTAAGGTCCTGCAGAGTGAGAATGCGTGAAGACATAGATCTTGATGAGCTCAATTATCTTCTCCCTGTGACTTCTACATAGGTTAGAATTGTGGGTACCTATGGCAATAAAAGTGTGAGCTCCTGCTGTTTATGAACAGATGTCATGGGAATTACTTGCGATTTTAGTATGATTCCAGTGTTAGGCGTGGGTTTTGTCCATTAAAATTAAATACCTCATTGATTAAGAAATGCTTAGTTGCTTGCTGAAATACTTCACCTGACTGTTTCACCTAGGATTACTTGCTTGCAATAAAGTGTATCAATATGATCCCCCAGAGTACAAGTGCTTACTTCCTTTTTAGGAACAGTACAGATGATAGGAGTGTTCATTCTCCTGGATGCTCATCAGTCAGGTGAAGTGGAGAGCTGAGATGCAGGCTCTTAATTCACATAAATATCCTGGAGTTCCCACTTGAGTTAGCTAGCTGGCTAGATGCAATAAAAATTAAGAGTACAAATGCTGCACATACTTCAGCTGGCAGCCACCTGCTTTACAGCAGAAAACAGACTAATCCTTTTGTCTGATGAAAGTCCTTCACCACTTTCCCACAGTTCCTTTTGTGCTCCACGGAAGCCAACAAGTTCTCCTGCAATCCTCTGAAACAAACAAAAAAAAAAAAATCTCACTATACCACAATAAAAAACTGGAGTCTGCCCCACAAAAGCTGTAGCACCCCACCAGGGAGTTCTGAGTCCCAGCAGAAGGGAGTATGTACACACAGCTTCACACAGCCAGTGCCACACTGGTGAACCTGCTGCCCAGTATCTAGAGCTAATCACCAAAGCCAACCTTGCAATGAAGACTAAATCAGGAATTTTCCCCATCCATCTTCATCTGGAATTCCTACTTCTAATCAAAGAATGCCTATCAAGTATAAAAAAATGGCTTAAACCAGCCTTTTTGGCATCTGGGTTTTGCCCTCACCAAATGCTATAAAACCTGTCACTGAATGACATGCCAGACAGATATGAAATTCCTTTTTTAATATGTAGGCTGGGAAAAGGAGAAGGAAAGAAAGAATAGAGTTCACAGTGACAGCGCTCTAAGAGACTCTCAGAATTACTTTTTCTTTGTATTTTCAGCACTCATTTGTTTTAAACATTAACCAGAGATATGGAGTGTAAAACCAGCTGTGCTTATTTCTGTCCTGCGAAGTTTGGTTAGATTTGAACTCTTTGTACTGAGACCTACTCATCTTTCAAACATATGTTATTCCTTTTTTTCGAAGTCCATGGTCTCACCCTAGCAAAATGCCACTTGCGTTGATCAGTGAGGTTTGTCGCCTGGGTAAGGACTACCATGTCTTTGTTACAGAGAGCCCAGCTGAGCTATTTATGCAAGCGAGGACTATTTGCAAGTAATTTTCAGGATGCAGCTGCACTGTGAAAAGTATTGTATAGTCTATAAAAATAGTGGGTATGCCTTGCAATCCTGAAGTCTTGGTATGTTTGCATGGAAACTCCACTAATGTTCTTACATTGTTTCTTATGACCTCACAGAGGAGCAATGTATTTTCAGGAAGTCTATTCCCAGAGCTTGCCAGGGTCTGACATTTTAATCATGAAAAGCAATTAATCTCATTTTCAATATTAACTTAGGGATGACTTAATCAAATGGCAAAAATGTACCTAATGGTGCTTAATTACATGACTCGAACAAATGAAAAAATATGTATTTGATAAAATGTAACTAAACTGTGAAAATCATTGTAACATAAGAATTATTCCATTATCTTTGAATCAATTTGGAGATTTAAGATTGACCTCTTGAGAAGGCAAGATTTTTCTGTGAAATACAGGTTAGATGCTTAGTATCTCACCTTTTTAAATGTTTTATTCCCATTCTAAGTTCTCTTTCACCATAGGGAATATTATATGAATTAACTACAATTATATGAAACTATGAAGTTATATTTCTGTTTTATAGTTTCAGGGCAAACCAACTAATTTTTAAAGATCTTGCCTCCCTATTTTGCTGAAGTTTTGAGGTAATATTCTTTAAAAATCATGTAATTGCAGTGCTCGTATATGATACTTTCCATACTCTCCTGAGTGGAAATTATGGCTAGGACATTAAACAAAAACGCATGCATAATCTATAGATCGTTGTTCTAATATACTCCAAAGGGGTACCTTTTATTAAGAAAAAAAATCACTTGGCTTCCACATACAGTCTTACTAAAAGCTAACAAAATTGTACATGCAATGGGGTTTGCATAATGATCTGTGCAGCGTGCTGACTACACTAGTATGGTATTAGAACAATGAACCTTGCAGAGTCAAGCTGAGAACTAGCAAAAAAAAAAAAAGGAAAAACAAAAAAAACTTTGACAATTTATTTGTTTACATAGAAGATTAAAAGAAAAAAGTAAGTCAATTTTACACACACACCAGGAGAGAAGGTATGACTTACTCTGGTTCCTAGCCCAGAGAGGTATATTTTTCTATATGTGTAGTCAAGGATATTTTACCAGATTTGGGGCAAGGCCCTTCCTGGCTGTAGAATATCAAGGGTGCCTAGTTTATAAGGGAACTACATCAGTTTGTGTTGGGTCAGAATCTGATGTGCATTCAGGTCTCACAGATTTCATTTCAGCAGTTACACCTCCCAAGAAATTCTGTGCTTGGTCTAAGAAATACCATACTGCTAAGAGAGGCTTTTGAGCAGATAATATTCTTCGTTTATCATTTGGGATGATTCATTATGCACTATAGTTATTAAAAAGGATATTATTTGCCTGCTGGACAACCTTAGTACACATTTCCTGGATGATTCTACTATTGTAAAATATTTAATTCCCTTTTGGTTTTGCTGTATTTGAAGTTGTCTATGATACTTTTTTTTTCTGGATTATAAGAATGCTGTTTACTACTACTATGTGATAACAGTGAGAGAGAAGGCAAAGGAGAGATGAAAGAAAATAATACCAGGACAAAATGGGCTATGTATAAAGCCCTGAGAAGCTAAAAGCATCTCTAAAGTGAAGACAGAGGGTTCTTCAAGTGTTGAGCTACTTCTGTAAGCTCAAATTCGTCTTGCTCAACTTTACATGTCTGCAATATGAGAAGCTGCACAAAAGAGACAGTGCTGAAAACCCTTTCTTTGTTGAGCTAAGTGGGAGTATACACTGATTTCCTCCTTGACAACCGTACTGCATTGCCTTAGTTTCACCTGGGGCTCCCTTCCCAATGACAGTGTCATGGCCACACCCTAGAAGCTACTTTATCACCAATCTTGGCATGTGAACAGCCCTTCACCGTATTCTCATAGTCATCAGATAACCACAACCCTGCCCTGGGTTTGTGCTCTGCCCTCTAGTGTGGAAAGCGCATCCTCCTGCTCTGTAGCACCAACTGATCCAACCCTTGGCCCTTTCTGGCATGACAAAATCTGCATCTCAGATACATACGCAGTGCATCAAATTTTGATGCATTACAAACCGTGCATGTCTAGCACAGGTCATCTTAAAAAAAAAAATAGTCTAATAACAAAACATATAGTAAAAAGGGAGTTTCCAGGATTCTGGTAGCTCTGTAATAAGTGAATATGTTAGGAAGAAATTCTTTATGTGAAAGTTGTGGATGCCCTATCCCTGGGAGTGTTCAAGGACGAGTTGAATGGGACTTTGAGCAATCTGGTCTAATGAAAGGTGTCCCTGTCCATGGCAGAGGGGTTGGAACTATGTGATCTTTAAGGTTCCTTTCAGCTCAAGCCGTTCTATGATTCTGTTATACTAAATTTTTGTGCTTTAGTTATCTTTATGTGTCTTTTGATTTCTCAGTTATTATTACCAGTAGTAATCAATGACTTACAGAGGGTTCCTTGGATAAGGCTATATAATAATACACTTATTTAAATGTCATTTTCGAATTACTGGATAGGTATATGCAAAAATATTTTTCTTAAGAGCTAATTTTGTAGCAATTTCATTCCAAAGGTCTATTGACAGTTCCTTTTCAGTCACTTGTCATCAGCTTGATATTTGACTATAAGTTGTTTCACTATACAGTGTGAATAAGAAGCTAGCCTGCACTGTGTAGCTAGTAATCAAGAGGGAGAGCTTATGCATCATAATTGTCCTGGCTGAGATTTGATTGCACTTTGTGCATTTTGGTCAGGGTAATACTTCTACAGCTTCTAGCTTCATAGATGTTTTGCAGAGAGCTGTAAACCTTAATCTAATGCTTCTAAATAGAAAATAGAGTAAAACTTGGCAGATTGTTGTCCCACAGGACAGATATTGCGATTTTTCAGAACAGCAAAGGAAATAATTGCATTAAAATATAATAACTGTAATTGCTATCATTCCTTATTAAAAATAGGGAAACTTTATAATTAAGAACATATTTCATAGTACATCACAAACAAATAACACTGCAGGTATCTCTCTCAAATTGTACCAAAACAGGGCAAATATTTGTATTTTCAAGGGTTAAAATATCATGGTACATTATGTATACATTTATACCAAAGGCCAGAGGGGTAGTAGCCCCATTTCATAATCACTATGACATTTTATGGAACTTCTGCCTCTTTATGGTTCTGTGACTTCCCTCATTCAGGAAGGCCAGAATGAAAAAAGGTCAAAATAGATGTCAGTCTAAGCAATTATGAAAGAGAGAACTTGGACATGACCCTAAGATTAGAAATGGTGACCTGTCACAGTAACAGGGGAAAACCTGCCATGCTGTCTTTTTGTCAAATACAAACTAATATGGCAGTCTTAAAATGTACTCTCATTTATTTGCATTTTAATCTCTTTCACCTCTAATATTGGGGTTTCCATCTCATCTTCTCTCTTCTACCATTAGCAGATGGTTCAGCTGGCAGAAGATAGGCATAGAGTTTAGAATATCCACATCTCTTGCAAAGAAAGGCCTTGGGAAAATGGATCAAAAACATATTTGTCTGGACTTTGGGAGCCGAAATAACATGGTAAGAAAATTGTGACATGATTCTGAACACTGTAAGTCATATTCTAGGGTTTCTTGAAGGTCAATGAGAGCTTGATTTCAGGTACAAAACATCCTCCTATATAAATAGGAGTAGAAGAAGAACCTAAACAGAACAGGATTTGGAAGTGAAATTTTCTCTTTTTTTTTTTTTAACATGTTTTAGGTTTAATCAGAGCAACATAACAAAATTCCTTGCTGTTTTTGTTTATTCACAAAGGAGATATTTTTAAGTTTGGTTTGGGTTTTAAACATGATTTGGACTAACTATGCCACTCCGTGGGATTAATTCTTTACATAGGGAAGCATTGTCTCTGCACTGCATCTTTTATTTCACAGTTGACCATCTGTGGAAAGAATTCTGTGGAAGAGATATAGTTCATTTTCACTGATAAAGCATGAGGGCCACGTTAGCAGAACACAGGGCTGGAGTGTTTAGCTGGGCCGTGAATCATGGACCTAGCAGCGACGTGGCCAGTTCTCACTGGGGAAGGGGATTTCTGCTTGCTGCTCTTCAGCCAGGGAGAGGTGCATATTCTCAAAGGTCATCAGGCAGGCCACCAAAATTCTGATATGCAAAGTAGCGATGCTTTCATGTTACAGAGTTGTCCTTTTTCACCAGGACAAATGCTTTAATTTCTTCATTATTTAGCATATTAAAATGTTTAGTTATAGGGTTTATGGTGGTTGCACCTCAAAAGTTTCTCCTTTGCCCCCTGGCTATTCCTATAGAATACAGGATTCTTTCTTTCCTGTTTCAACAGCAGAAAAGTCCTGTTTGACATCTGTACCTGCTTTCTGTAAACAATCAATATTCACTATTCAGAATGGCAGATATTTCTTTATAACTTTTTTAAATTCTGAAAATTGATACAGTAATGTTCATATTGTGTTGCTAAGTCTGATTTCCTAACAATTACCTTATCTTCAAAACTGTGAACAAGTACAATTAGATCTACCCTCTCCCACCTTGCTGTGACAAGTTTGTGATTGTTCCGAAAGATGTGGCTTGATTATCAAAGTTCTGTTTGCTGAAAAACGAATGTCTGGAGATCAGACATTTGGGAGTGATATTCTTGATAAATTTAAACTTTGCCCTCCCCAGTCTGAACCACAGATGTATGTGAATGGCCTAGTAACAGTTGGGGGTTTTTACCCCACTTCAGAATAGTTGCTATGCCAGGAATAGGAAGCAGAGGAAAAGCTAGCCACTGTAACAGAAATCAAACTTGAAAATATGAGCTAGGTGTAGTGAAATGCTAGAGAAAAACCTTAAAAGTTATACAGGTTACATAAATTTATTGTTGATATTCTGCCATTTTCCTGTATTCTCTAACTTCTACTGTGGTAAAGCTTAGAATTACCATTGAAGGCCAAGGGCCTTTCTGCACTGTAATACTGTTGGTAGGGAGTCATCTTTTTCTCTCTACTGCTTGTGAGGCTTGATGTATGAAAACACACTGCTATATGAATATATGTTATATGGAAAATAGGACAAACCATGCTCCTGTTATTAGAGGAAAGGAAGGCTTTTACTTAAAAAATCCCAACTTAATTCTGTCTTTGGGTTTTTTCTATTGCTGCCTTTCCCAGAGCCAGAAATTTTGACTAATGCACATATCTAGCAAGAATATTAAAAATTATATCAATACAGCTGCCTGTATCTGTATCAAAATAGCTGCTCAGTTGCACACACACTTCACAAATATAAAGTTATTTTCTGTTTGTACCTGCTGTACTTTTAACTGCGTCTGCCTTTCTTCAGCATGACACTGAAATGTTGCCTAGGAAATGTCTGTCTGATCCTGGTTTGGGACAAACTCTTCTTACATTTGCTATTATGTAAAAACACAGAAATAAGTATTTACATCAGTAATAATTGAACCTCCGTTTGACACTGTGGATATTGCACATGGACTGTAGCTGAGATTCAGAGCTTATGTGTTGTACTCTTTTCTTCTTCTAGAATTTAAAATCAAGAAAATATAAGATCAGAGGATACGTAGAGACCTTCTCAAAATTGCTGCCCTTACAAAGGGCTTCTAAGCTTTGACAGGAGCATCTAATATGCATATATAAATAGGCATCCTTCCAGTTACATTGTGGGTCTGAATATACATTCAGAACATTCACTGTGATTTTTGTCTGATGATCAGCGGATCAGACAATAGTAAAACCAGAAATACGCTGTGTCCTTCCAAACCTGCTGTGAACAAAGTACTACCGTTGAAAATATGTATGCAGTCATGCAGGTAAAGACTGAATAATTTTATTTTGCAAAATAAAAAAGCTCTTGTAAGGTTCCACTAGTTTGACTTTTATCCCTTATTGTTAATACTGGGAACAACATTGAAAAAGAAATACATATGCATGCAGTTAAAGACTCTGTGATACTGAAAAATTGTGAGGCAGATAAAAGAACAGTGTGTTGGCTGTTGGCGGTTTTAAATTGGCAAAATTGATCTTGCAGTTTCACGGGTGTTGCTGTGTAAAGTAGAGGAGGTATAAATATAGTAATTTCTTTTTCTACCCTAAAGTAAGTGGGTGCAAAAAGTGTAAAATATTGCATTTATATTTGATTGTGGTACATGGAAGCTGCATACAATAGACCAGAACTCAGCAATTCTTTTCAACTGATGAAGATTTATTTGAATTTAACTCATTATCTCTGTCATAGCCTTCCTCTCACTGATCTTCTGTAATGATATACGGATATACATTTTAATACATTGCAAGCTCAAACAACTCTAGCTAAATATGTTTAGGACAGGTTTTGGAAACTTGACACACGGGAAATAATGGTAGCAGTTGCTGATGAGCACACAGGGAGAGATAGGCTTTTGTGGTGTACAGGGGATTGGGTTTTTCACCGGAACGCGTGCCCTCAGAAGCTTTCGCAGCTTGGCTTGTGACTCAGGATTCCTGAAGTCAGTTCTCAGATCCACCTCAGACACCACCACAGAAAGGAACTGAAAAATGTGTGCAGGAACTTTATAAGTTTAAGGAAGGTTTTTGATTAAGGGAAATCCAGACTTTCCTCTCCAGAAAACACTTGGGTTTCCAGCCTTTCTTTACCAGTAAAGAAATTTAATTTGACTAGGGAAGTTCACCTACTACCAGCTTTGGCAAAACACTTTTCTTTTTTTCTTGAACACAGAACGGTATATTGCTATTCAGGGCACAGCTTGCTTTGCTGTTAACACTGCTTGCTTTTTTTTTGTTTGTTTTGTTTTGCAAATATTCTTCCTTTACATTATAAAGACACTTCAAAAATACTGTTTCTTGAAATTTTTTGCTAGCATCAAAGCACTTGATGAAATCGATTATACATGCACTTGTTTAAACCAACTAGTAATAACAAAACAATAAGAACTATTATAATAACTATTATAATATATGTATTATAACTCTAAATTTTCTGCTAGAAAAAGTTTTACTTCATAAATTTTTGAAGTTTCCTGTTGTAATCCATCATGTCCACAAAAGTTTATTTCTCCTATGTATTTAAAATTTGAAAAGACATGACTGTTTTCCTTAATGAATGCTGAAAAATATAAAGCATGGTGAGGTTTCAGCATTGGATATGGGAGAGATGTTGTTCATCAGACAAAGTAAATTGCCCAAAGCAATTGTCTAATGGGATTCTGATTATTGAACTTTCATTAAACTAATTATTTCCCGAAAAAAAAAAAAAGCAACGAACTGGTATCCACATCTTGCTGGCTCGCTTTCACTCATATCTAGAGCCTCAATTTGTGTTTCTGAGTAAAAGTTTTAAATAAAAAATTGGTCATTGCAGTATAAAACCTCTTCTTTTTCTGTTATTGTAAAATAAATGACAAATAGTTTTCCAGCAAGTAAGTTCCCTAGAGGTGTAACAACAGATATGGATCTATATACAGTGCAAGTAAGGAGGAATTTTTGTAAGCTGGAACTACATTTTTCTTCAGATGAAATACAGCAATAGCATTCACACCTGCCATATACCTGGGGAATCTGTGAGCAATAGATTAAAATATAGCATAATTGGCTAGGTAATACAATCTTCATCTTGTCCTGGATTTTTCCTACTAATAGAACTGAATCATGTCAGATATGGGGTCTTGGATTTGAACTATAGATCCAAATATTTTTCCAAAGATATTTTTGCTAGAGACCTCTATGTGTGAACATAAAGCTCACAAGGAAGAAGTCTGTACAATATGGCATCAATTAAAAAAATTCCAGAAGAAATTGTCAGTGGATTGTTTGGTTGTAGTGCATTCTCATTATTATCACAAGCCCACTAAAATTATCTATCACTTGCTTTAAAAAAAAAAAAATAAGGAAGCAAAGTAAAAAAGGTACCAGTGGCTATTATATGTCACAAGTATAAGTACAGGTTTATTGGTGATGTTGGATGACACCATACCATTATCTTTAGTGGTTCATTCAACTAACAACAATTTTTGCCTATGATAATGCCATTGACCTTGACCCTATTAGAAGACTCACCTTTGGCTCATGGCACGCAGTTCAACCTGCAGTCAGTTACACCCAAGCAAGCTCTCAGTAGCTGAGTGTTGCACAAATTGTTTATCTTAATGTTTATCTGATAAATATTCACAAAGGCAGGGGTGGGGAATCATATGCAGTCAAGATAAACAGTTGGGCAAAGATTCTGAGTACAATAGCATTTGTTTACTCTTTATAATTACTAGGAAATCTTACAGTTCTGTTGAACACATGACCAAAGAAATCTATAGAGATATTTTCAATTACTCAGATTTCTGGTACGCTATGAACAGTCATTTCTTCCTTTTACCATTTTTCTCTCCCCAACTTAATCTCCCAAGAACAATAGTTAGTCAGACCTAAGGATATCATTGATTGAAGAGGTTTTGTAGAATTCCAAAAAAATACTGTGGAGCAAATGAGATTGTGAAAAAAAAAAAAAAAAAGAAAAAAAAAACTAGGAGGAAAAAAAAAAAGAACAAGCCAAAAAGAAAGAGCCACAGTAGATTGCTGATGAAATGAGCAGATGAAGTATGATGAGCAGGTTGAAGATGAGAAATTAGTGGATTGCTCTTCAATAAATCCAAATAACCACTGTTTCACTCTTTAATTGAATGAATCAGAGCAAACTATCTCAGTGGTGAGAAGACAAGAGCAAAAATCCGCAAGACATATTAAAACATGCAGAGAAATGATCTCATTGTCTCCACCCAAAGGTAAAGTTAAGGCTTGGAAACTTCCTTGACAGCATTGGGCATGACAGGGAAGAAGATGAAGTGGAATGTTTCCTTTCAGACACAGATCTCGCTGCTGTGGTCTGCGTCTTCATTGTGTTTAAGAATAGATTCCCACACTGTGCGCTGCAAGACTCTACCTTAGCTCTATGCACAAAATTGAGACACCATGGAAAGCAAGGAGGCTGCTGGCAGTGCTGCTGTAGTATATGGTACCATACTCTGCTTTGTGTACTGACTCTCTTCTCTCAGTAAACCCTAACTAGTTAATTGTCTTTTATTCAGCAGTCATTCCTGTCACTGTACTACAGTGTCTCTAATGTTGTTATACATCTTAGTGCTCACAGATCAAGTCAGAGTAGGGAACTGCTGCCAGATTTTTTATGAAAGACATTGGCCAGAAGGGGCAAAGGTGCAGTGTAGAACCTTTAGTAAACTTCGTCTATGGGGTCTTGCATGCATCTGAATTCAGAATTTTTGAATGCTGACAATCCTTTGACCAAATTAACCTTTTATATTCATTGGTTCTTCCAAACATCAGCAATGACTGCTGGTCCTTCTTGGTTCTGTGTACAAAAATAAAAACTATTTCTGTGGTCCAAAATTAAAAGTATTTGTAGCTATGTTTGATGCTAGTTACCCTAAAGAGTAAAGACCACCTTAGGTATTGTTTCTTCTTTTGTTTTTGTTTTGAGACTTGAAGCATCAGGATTTAAGTCTGGTAGTTTGAGAAGGTGTCAATGGTATTTTAGATTATTTATGCAGTGCTCTTTAAAAAGTTAGATGAAAAAGATTAGCTGACAGCTTGTTATATGAATATAAGCAGGTAAGATTAAATTTTTGATGACAGCACTGAAGCCTGATTAAAATCTCTTAATTAAACTAGTACAACTGAAAAAAAAAGACAGCGTGTGATTGTGTGTGTATGTATGCTTGTGTGAGAATAGTACAGTAAATTGCAAAGCAAAAACTTTGTCTAACAGCACAATAAGAAATAGTAATTGTACATCAGCTAGCAGATAATCCAAGTAGATAATCCATTTAAAGTAAGTAATGGATTGAGCACCTTCAGGCAGTGCTTACATTGCATGTTTTGTCAGAAGGAAGGTGAGAACCATGTGAATGGCTGTCAGTGAAGCAAACACAGGGACCTGAGCAAACCCTTTTTCAGGTTTCCAGGAAGATATAGGGACTCTTGCAGATACTAAAGACAATGTTGAATATGCATATACCATGTTTATATGTGTACTTGAATGGCTTTTATAATTACATTGGCTCTGATTCTTCCAGTATTTGTGTACTGCTTAACTTGAGCATGGGAATCATTTTTGCCCACTGAAGGATTATGGAAGTCCACCAAAAAAAGGGTGTAGATGTTGCACCAGTGGCCATGATGAAAAAAAGAAATCCTATACAAGCATACTGTTTTCTGGTTACATTGAACCAGCTTTCAGAATTCCCCCTTGTGGGGATAAACTTGGATTTGCAGAAGGCAATAAAAGATTGACATCTGTAGCTGCACATAACAGCTTTTCTGGCATGATTCATGGAAACAGGTCAGTTATGAATATGGCATGATAACAAAATCTAATCAGTATGCCCACACATAGTCATAAAACATGGGAAGATAAAGAACTCGGATTGAAAACTTTGAGCATTATTAGAAATCATACATAAATATTATATTGGTAAAAAAATCAAGTTTCTTGTCAGGTAACATACATTTAATGTTTCATTGATTTCTTCACTTCTGGAATCAAACATTTTATAAGTACTTGTGGAAAAAGTGCATATATTGTGTACCCCTACTTTATAAATTTATTATCATGTTTAGGAAACCAGCAGATGTATTTATACATAATAAAAGTAACTACAGTATTTGTTTCAGTGAAGTTTGTGTTGCAAATAGATATGTTGCTTTTGTCCTCCAGACGTTTGTAAACAGCTCCATCTTCAGGCATCATTCCCTATGCTAGAAAAAGAAAAAGGCAACAATTGTATCATAGCACAAACTTCCAAAGACCTGTTAGCATTTTACAATTTACACTAACTTTTTGCACTTAAACCAATGTAATGGTCTCAAATAACCACTTCCCACATATATTGAGCTGAAAGAAAATCATTGGGATTGAGCTAAGCATCTAACATGAATCCTGGTAGGTCAGTGGCAGAGTGGATATATGACTGGAGTACATTTATCTATATCTAAATTCGACTGAAACTGCATTGCAACCATTAGAATGTCTTTCTGTCAGCAGACAGACCCCAATGTGCTCAAATCAAGTCAAATCAAGTTTTAAAATGTGTGTGTGACTAAACAAAAATGAATGAAATGACAGAGGCAGCACTAAGAAAATGTTAACATGCAGGAAATGAAAAATCTAAAAATCTTGGAGAGGGTACGTCTCCCAAAATCAGGCCTGCAGAATGGCCTTTTGACTATCATTCAGTGTGAGTGAAAGATGTAATTTCATATGCTGGCATGAGTGTAAATGAGGTGTTCCTTGGATACTGAGGAGAGTGTAATTCTGTTGTCTGATGAGTGTTTTTCTTCCCAGTGGCAGTGACTGAATAAACCAGTAAAATGGATTGATTTTTTTAACCTGAAAACACTTTGGAATATAGTTTGCCTCCAGAGTCTCCAAAAGGGATCTCTGTTTACTTAATAGGATGTTTGGTAGTGGATAATATAATCATTTCTAGAATTATAAACTAAACTGAATATATTAGTCTGTCAAGGATCGGTGTGCTTGCCATTTTAAAATACAGTCTATTGTCTTTACAATTATTTTCTATTAATCCTGCTGATCAGATCACTGTTATTCTGTATCTGTGTTTGCAAATTAAATAGATCTACGTGATCTGCTTCTCTGTGTGTGTAGAGGTATACATGAAGAATCCTTCTTTTCTATACATGAAACATCCTTCTTTCTCCACCAATCAGACATAAGATAGATAAAAAAACTCGGTAACTGAGAACACAAACACAAAAGATACATTCATTGCTTCTCTAAAACCACCAATCCAGAAAGAAACATTTTACTTCAATTCATAAGGTTCTAATTTCACCATCTCTATCCATATACATAGCCAATCTATCAAATTAATGGAATTATTTCTAATCTGAAAATAGGAAAATGTTTGTATAACTTCCTAAACAAACATGCTGTATTTCCCACACACCCCACACCTCAAAATATTGTATCTACTTTTTGTGCCAAAAGCCAAAGAAACTGTGTGTTTTGTAGGAAAGTAAATACTATAGAAGGTACAGGATGTGGATCCAACAATCTGTATGCAAATTTAATACATGCCTAGAGATGTCATTCCAAAACCTAGTGTGGTAAAATCCGGACTCCACTGAAGCCTGTAAATTTCCATTGATTTAAATGGAGCCAGGATTTCCTTCTCGTCATTTTCTTGCCATATTATAGAAATGCTAACCAAAGCAATTGAATTTTAGGGGATGAAAGTACTTCTGTAACTATGTTGATGGGATAACTGAGCATTTCTTTGAAAGGTTGGGTTTGTGGTTTGGTTGGCTTTTTGGTTTTTGGTTTTTATATTATTTTATTTCTTTCTATTTAGAGCCTACAGGACTTTTACCAAAGGTAATGACAGAGTCAGATTAACTTTTATTAAAAAAAAATATTGGATAATTATTGGAGTTCATTGAGGTTTAGTTAAGTTAGAATATTAGAGTTTAGTTATATTACATCAATAAGAAAACATAATTCATATTTGTCATTAGAAAAGGATACCAGTAGTATGAGTTTCTGATTATACATCTAACTACCACTGAATTGTCCTTTTGGGGTGTATCCCCTGGCCTCTCCTTGACTCATCTGCGTTAATTGGGTGGGCAAACAAAAACCATTGTGGTAGAGTTGCTAAACTGGTTAGTTAATTCTGTGTAGAGTGCTTCGAATACAGTGTTGCAGATATGTGGTTTAATATTGTCAAGAAAAGGGATTGGTTCCCCAACAAAGCAGCTGTCACATACTAGAAATACTTCTGCAGTGCTACACAAATCTGTAGCCTCATGGTCATTTAGGAGGCTGTGCTCACCAGCAGAAACAACAAAGCAAGTAATTATGGCTGATAAAATGTTTTCCCATGTGAAGCCATTTCCTCAAGAAATCTTTCTTTCTGTAAAAAAAAAAAAAAAGCCAAAACCTTTTATGAGATGATTATCTAACTCATATACAGTTTCTGTAATTTTTATATCAATATGTCACTGAAATTATTATCCCAATCATATATTTCTGAGTAATAAAAGTTGTGGGTTGGTGAGTAAAATAAGTCTAAACTCACTCTTTCATATGTTTGAATTTTTTTAAAAAAGAAAATAGAATATAACTCTTCTCTGAGCCCTTCACAATAGAAACTGGGGAAAAAAATCTCTGAAGTAGTTTTTGTCTATCTCAAACTAGTAGCTGCTAATCCTAAATCAGACTTCCATAAACAGCTACTGAAAGATTTTGACCAAAGTCAGCATAAAGCTTAAATTTATTTGAAAATCTTTAATTTAAAATATTCTGATTGAAGAAATTGCTTAGATCAAAGGGACTGGGTTGGACACAGCTCTAATTGAGATTATTGCTTTGAAGGACTCAGTTACTGAGGACCTGAAGGCTTTGACAGGAGATGTATTTGATTCTATATTTTTTCAGATATGCTTTCATAGCCTGCTGTTTTGCTTGCTTGCATCCTCTCTTCTTATTATTAATAAAGTCAGAAGTAGAAACTCCCTCAACCATTCTATCCATAGGCTTGCAGAGCTGACAGTATTCCTTTATAAATCATCTCCCTGGTGCAAGCGTTCATTTTGGTTCCTTGTAAGGGGTTTTCCAGCCTGTCTGGTGACGCATGCCGTGTGTTGCCAAGCAATAATGGAAATGAATCCATCAACTCATGGTTCCCTTCCCAGGATAATCTGCCACCCCATCTGTGCCTTTGAATCAAACTTCTGCTATTCCAGCATCTGCCCAATGGTTATTATACAATCCATTTAATATATTCTCGAGGAGCCATAACCACCACTGTGCCTAGATGGGATACCAATAAGGCCTCAGCAGACATGCCAGAGCAGCTTCTCCAGGGGATTGAATAGGAGCCAGATTCACCATACTCGGTTAAGTACACATTCCTTTGGTACATGTGTGGCTAATCTACTTTTAATTGAGCTCTATTGTTTTCATATATTTAGTAAACAAACGTGCATAGGTACAAAAGCTGCCGCTTGTTGACAACACAAACAGTATGCAGCTTGCTGGAGCTTTGGACAGGCACCCTTGGCAGTAGATGTTGTAGAGTGTATTTAATGTGCAGACATATTTCTTTGTGCTTTTTGCCTTTTTATTTTTTTTCCTTTCCTTAACATTTCCTGGATCTTTGTGTCCCAGCAGCCTATTCTGTGTGATTATCACAGCTGAGTGTAGGTGCAAACACAATGTCCCGCTCCATGCAGAGACATCTGTGTGCCAGCATTGTTAAAGGGTATGAACTGGGTTTTGTCTAGGTTTGCTCTCACTTTCTTTGATTAATATTAAGCCTCTTTAGACTGGGATAAAAAGGCAGCATTCTGCCACTGTGATGACTCTTTTATTGCCTTACAGGGAACAGGGACATGTCATTCACTTTTCACCTGCCTTTAAAAGGTATGCTATATTTTACTTTTCCTATTGTTATTCAATATTCAGCATATGATATTTAGAGAAACCTTGACATCCTTTGTTTGCTGTATTAAATAAATGATTGATTGCCAAAAGAACAGGGCAGCTCCAAAACAAGGTTCAAGTCATCTACTTCCCTTTTTTGAAGATGGTTTTAATTTGCTTTGTATTGCCTGCAAGGTGCTTTGGGAAGAAATGCCCACATCAGGACTAGTACCTTGTTCCTGTTGCTGAGCGATGAGAGATGTTTGGAGCAGTTGCTGGATCAGCACTTTGCTTGGCTCCATCAAATCTTCTGTGGCTACGCAAGAGCCATTCCCCTTCTTACTATGCCTGACCCTGTTCCCACTCTATCACTGCAGGAAGGACAGGATGGATTGTTGGCAAAGACAGTGGTCTCCTCACTCCTTCCCTTGAGAGTAGTCAAAAAGTTTCTAGCGGCTGGATAATCTTTGCTAGTACACATGTCTAGATGGCAGCTCTTCTCTTGACAGGTGGTTATGTATCTGTAAGCGGCCTCATTGTGTTTAATATACCCCAGTATTAGATCCTGACTAGAGGCTCCTGCTGCAAGACAGCTCTCAGCTCATCCTCTTTGCAGTAGGGGATGCTGCATCCGTTCATCAAGATGCTGTCCTTCATCTTAGCAAAGTCTCAAAGTGACATCTAGTGGAATACCTAGTCTCTGTGGGGAAATTTAATTAAACCACAGTCCCTTTATACCAGCACAAATATTGTGAAGGAAAACAACTCAACTCCTTTGACATTTTTACAAATAGGTTCAGTGGAAACTGCTGTGTTTACTTTAACTGACATTTGTTTTTTCAGTCAATTATCCCTCAGCCTTTTTTTCTTTCATAATTTATTACATGCCGCTCAGCCATAATAATAAATACAAAGTTGTTTCCCCTTTCTGCTGTTGTCTTGCAGACTATGCTATGAACAAATGAAATAAAAATGAGTGTCCCTAATCTCCCTTGCTCTTCCGTCTTTGTGGTAGCCTCAAACTATTTATTATGGACCTTAGCAGTCTCATATGGAGCAGAGTTTAATTCCAAATGTGAACAGAAGATTAGTCTGCAACCCTAGTGTTTTTTCCTCATGCTTGTGTCCTGTTCCAAAATGCATGAAAGACACTAAGTGTTATTTGGGGTCTTTTTCACTTCAGTGGTCTTTTGAGCAAGCCCCTTAACCATGATTCTGAAACACATCTTTTAGCCAGATGACATCTTTCTGACTTAGTTGCTCTATATGAACTAAAAGACAAACACTCCACCTCGATACAGTTCTTTACTTCTCACATCCAGTTTTTCTTTAAGAATTATAAGTTTTTTCTTTAAGGAAATCTTTAGAACTCTCCAAAGAAAATCTACCCAAAAACTCAATTTGTAAAAGGAAGGCCCTTATAATGGGGGGGCGGAATCACAGGATGGACTTATGCGAGTGTTTCCATTGACTTCAATGCTTGGTTCGTAGCCAAAGCTGCAATGACAAATTATTTTTCTAACTCTTTAGTCAAAAGCTGTCTGAATAGAGGAGAAACATGACTTTTTTTTCCCTTGCTGTTTAAGAATGAAAATAATATGTTTGCAAGGGTAGAACATGTTCCTCACAATTCTTAGGCATGCAGCAGCTGTGCTTTAAGTGATGTAAGAAAAAGCAGAGAAACAACAGAGTGTACTGTGCACTCATTTAATCCATCAGGTACTGTCATGTTGCTGCTTTCCTTTGTGCACAGAAATAGTCTGATCTTTAGTTAAAAACTTTCATCAAAGCAAACCAAATATTTTACAGCCAACAGTCTTCAGCTGGTCATTTTGTCTGAAAATATTTCCATTTTCTGAGCAGTTATTTTTCATAAAATCCTACCAGTTGAGAGCTATTTTTCTTCCTTTATTCTTCATAAGGAGCAAAAGGAGCACCTCAAGAGCTACATGAAGTTTAATATTCCATCTGGGAAGCTCATCAGCCATCCACAAAAATGAAGCTATTTAAAGTAACAGTAAATAGAGATGTGAACATTTGGAATCTGGAAAGCTGAATCCACTGGAAAGAAGTTATTTTTCAAAGTCCTTTTCAATATGGCTTTCGCCAATAATATAATAAATCTGTGACATATCTAATGATTCTATAAAATCCTTTATGTTCAGTCAACCAAATATTGAGGCAAACAGGAGGACAAAGAAAGTGAGGAGAAAGAAAAATACATAGCAAATCAATCTAGAAATCAGCTGTATTTTGTCAGGATCTGACAGTGTTAATTTTTTAATTCCTTGTGCCTAATGCTTATGTGCATCTAGCTTTGAAATGCTTCCTTGTCATAAAATTATTTGCACAGAAATATTTAGAAAATAAAGTAAGAAGAGGAATTTCTTTGATCAGTTTGGAACTTCACAGTTCACTCATATTTTAATTGCGGTATGCTGGAAAATGCCCTTCAGATTATATTTGTCCTTGTGGGCTGTAGATTTACTTTGATTTCTGCAATAAGTTCCACAGGTGTCAATGGAAGGGGCTTGGTATGGCTCTTAGAGGAGCTGAAATAAGGAAAAAAAAAAAAGGAAAATCAAAACTAAAACTGAAAACGTGGTGTGGATTTACTGCACTGTCTTTCCTATGAGTCTGTTTTTCCTGGTCTGATATAAAACCTGGGTTTTACCATGTATGGATGAAGAGCTTAATTTTTCTTACTCTTGACTGACTCTGGTGGGGCTTCAAAGAAATCCTCTGACTTACATTAACATAAAAGCAAAGCAAAAGACTAACTGGGACATGTATAAATAAGTATGCCACACAGAACGCTTGGAGTCACACCTTTGCTAATGTAAATTCCCAAACCAGCTTTTTAATTGGAGGGGGAGACAAATGGTGTGAGTGCAACGCGACATATTGGTGAAAGCTGCAGCAGGTAATCCTGCTCAGAGAAAGAGCAGAGCAGCCCAAAGGCTAAGGTTGTCATCCAGGGTAGAATGCTGAAGTAGAGCAGTTGAAGAGAAGAAGAAAAGATCTATAGTCTACATTACCATGTTTCAGTTGACATTTAAACACCCCAAATCGGCTTCTCTTTTTTATTTCCCACCTTAATTTGGAAAGAAGTGGGCCAGCTTTTTAAAGGTTGGTTTCATTAGAAATTAAGCATTTGAACAGCTCTAAAAATCTGACCCAAAAAGATCACCTCCATTGACCCAAAAAGATCACCTCCATTGACATTGCAAGCACACCAAGACAGCCGAGCTATCCTACTGCAACTTTTGTGAAAAGATGAGTTCAAACTTTGAGATTGAATTGCTAATTCTGTATCAAATTATGTAAAATGATATAACCTTTTTTACAAGGTACTATTTGATAAAGATATTTTTATTAGTTTAAAGTGTAAGGTAACTTGATTAAATGTATTCATCGAGATAGGATTTTAAAATTGTCATTCCACGTTTCAGGTAACCTGCAGAAATAAAGGAATGAATGATCTTCACTTCAAATAGGGATGTTTATCCTAGAATAAGGGCCAAATCCTTCCAGTTCAGCCCAGGCTAGAGACTAATGACAACCTCCTGAGTATGATTCTGACCCTGGTATCAAAAAAAAAAGGACAACACAAGAGAGAACTACACCTGTGCTTGTCAATAAGAAGTTTCTTTGGAGAAGTTAGACAAGCATGTGACACAGACAGTGCTGCATATAATTTCTAATTTCCTGAGAACCAGTTTACTTTTGGCCACCAGCAGGGTTTCTTTGTTTTTCATTAGCACATGGCTAAAGCTCTCTGTGTAACCATATCCAGATTGGTAATGAAAAAATATTGTCTGGAGTCACATAAGTAATCTGGAGACTGTGGGTATAATGAGGGTAGGGAGCAATGTATCAACCTGTGCACTTACTGAGAGGCTTTGTTACCCATGCCACTTCCACAAATTAGCCTATATTGTGCTGCTTATTTTGACAGATGTGTGTGAAAATCTACCTCTAGGTGGAGTTTTCATAGACTAGTGCAGACTTCAAGCCCTTTCATCTTTTTTTTTTTTTTGATTCAGTGCCCTATTCTGACTACTGATAATTTAATTGAATTTTAGTTAACTTAATAGAAATGACTGAGACGTTTTTTGTATTCTGTGAAATGTGCTGCATCACAACAAAATTGTTTCCATTTTTCTCATTGTACTTCAATTGCAAATGATGCTTATGATGTACCGAAATACTTTTTGGTGAGGAATGACAGATTTTCTGAGATGGTTCTGTGCAATAAAAGCTATATGATAAGGCAGTCTGATCTGTGGATAGTAACAAATCTGTCATTGCTTTTACAGCCACAAAAACACAGACTCCTGCATGACTACAAAACCACTGTGGTGCAAACATAGGACAGATGCTTCTTGAAAACAGAAAAAACCTGATTCTAATGATCTGTGGCCCTCTGAACTCGCTCTCTATTTTCCCATGAAATGCCAGTAAGGCTGTAGCTGTTGAAAGATACACCATGTGCTTCTAGGGTGCTATCCTGTCTTCTTTTTTCCTCTCTGCTCTCCCGTGCATTTCAGTCAAGGTTTTATCTACAAATGCCTCCTTACAGATCAGACCTCACCTCGTTCTTATGGTGGTGTAAAGTTGATGCTCGGGGCATCAACAGGGGGAGAAGGAGCGGAAGAGGGAAGCAATTATTCTCTCCATTCATAGACACTTCCTCCTTCTCTTCCACCCCTTAGAAGTACAGGAAGTTCATCCTCAAACCATATGGTACCTAGAGATATGCTGTGAGTCTTGGGGGAATGCCAAGGGCCCAGCAGCACCCTCAGGGGCCAAGGCGGCCCTTTGCCTCACCTCCTCTCCCCAACTTTCTGTGGCACGGTTTCCTTCATGAGTTCCCTTATCACACTTCTGCCAGTGCATCTCCTTCCTGGCCTGCAACACCTGTGCTGCATTACTGTGCAGAAAACAATACCCACACTGAGACAGGCAAACTGTATTTCATTTGTCAGCCTCGCTCAGCTCCAGAAAAGCCACTGGAATTAATCCACGATGCAGCCTTTGATAGCCTGTTACTGAGAGGCTGGGTGAAGGTACTTTGGCCTTTGGATCGAGGTTTGAGCGCACCAAGTTGTGCTTGAAGTAAGCAGCAGTAATTGTTTCATTTCTGTGATGTGCTTGTTTCTCTCTAAGATCTCCATTGTCAGTGATGTAATCAAAGTCACTTGGCATGGAATTGGCGGACACACAGCGGTTTGTCTGCTTTGGCATTTGTGATCCATTTTGTTAGCAGGACCTGCTTATAATTTGAAATATATGATTTCCTTCAAAGTGGCATAGTTTTGAAAAATAGCATGTGATGCACTAATAAATTATTCAGCCTTCTGAACTGGCTACATGAAAAGCACATTTTTCCATCTGCGTCTGGCTAGGCATTTGCAACTGTTTCTCTTGGATCTGCACTGCAGCCCACTTAGCCGTGGTTTTGTGACCTCCAGAAAGGATTAATGCAATATGTTGTGCAGGGGACTGCTAGTGAAGGTCACTTGGAAATGTAGGCTAGTGCGACACGTGGCTGCCCACACCTGCTCAATGCTGTTAGCTGCAGGGAGTGTGTCATCCTATGTCTCCAAACTGTGGTGAGCTCAGGGACTGCAGACAAAAGGCAGAGGGTCCCACTCCTTTCTAGCCCTACTCCAGTTAAGTGCTACAGTGCTTCGTGCTCCTGGGTTTGCTGGGGTCCGCAAGGGACCGTTAAGGGACTATCTACAGTTATTGCAATGCCACTTATGAAAATCAGGACTTGACACCAGACCCTTAAAACCTCTTTTTGTGGAGGAAAAGGAGAACCTGCTGTAACTGCTGCCAGTAGGGAGGTCCTTTGTCCTTCCTGTCAAACTTATGCAAGGGGTCAGTACTACTCATTCATTAACAAAAACTCATCCTTTGTGTTTTGAGGCACTTTCAAGAAGTCAGTTTACATTAGACACTACTTTTTGTTGGGAGAAAGATGAGTTTAGCTGCAGCACTCAGGACCCCAGTCTAAACCCAAGATGTTCTTCAAAAAGTGGCATAAGAATGGTGTCTGTCCAAGGGAAGTGAAACCTTTTCGCAACTCAGACACCTTTTTACTTTCTCTTCTGTCTGTGAAATAGTGTTGTGCAGTCCAATCTGAAATAGCAAAACTTATGAGGGAGATGGTTTTTTAAAGATTTTATTACTTAATTATTTTCATTGTTTATGCTTTCAGAGGTATATTTCATCAATCAAACAAATAGCATTTGTACATGAAATGAGTACTGGAGTAGTTTGCAACAAAATGGAGAAAGCCAGAATGATCTCTGTACCTCAAGTGTACTGACCTTCATAGGCGGTGTACTCTGATGTTAGGCACTAGATAAATAATGATGATACAGACTGAAAATAGAGCTGCACAAAACATTTTGTTTGTGATAAAAGCTGCTCAGTGTGCCAGAAACATAAGTGTGATCACATTCAGCTAAAAAATATCAGGATTCGAATGCCCTGCGCCTTGATTTTGATGAAAGACTTTTTCATACCACCAAAAAGAGAAATAATCAGTACTGCCTAGGGTCTGCCATCAATCAGGCTCAAAATTATTTCCTTGCCAAGGTAAATACCTCTTCCATATCTCAGGATAAGCTGAATGGCTGATGTGTTGGTACTAGAAGAAAACAAAAATTGGGCATGTTTAGACCCAGATGAGAAGTTTGAGTCCTACATGACAAAGAAAAAGGTGAATATTCTTGCTAACTCTGAGAAGTAAGATTTGAATCCTCATTAAATGTAAGAAAAAAATAACAATGAGGAAAAAAGATTAGCCAGATCATGCATTCGTGCTATTTTAATGTGCCATTTAGTAGAAGAAGGAGTATTAACACAGTCCATGAGTAAATACAATATATTGCACTGTGGCTAGACATATCAGGCACAGATTTAAATGGGGAAAGGTGAAGGAATGAGTTATCACTCTTTCTCTACCATGTGCATCATCACACTGGGGAAAATGCAGACAGCACAGTCAAGATCATGCAATTACCTCCCAGATCAGACAACTGGTCCTCAGCACTTTCTCTCCGACAACCTTCACCTCTCTCTGTCCCAGCACCACACTGCCAAGTGTCTCCTGCTTCAGCTCCACATCCACAGTATGGAAAGGCTTTGTCAGTCCCTCCCATAGGGGCATCCAAGTTTCAAAAAAAGCATCCAGAAAGGCAAAATTACCCAGCTACCATTAGCACTACTGTCTTTCCCTATTATGAGACCTGCCTGTCTATGGATTGATATGCAGGATCTCACACACAGGCAGAGAACACCTTTAGCCACTGGATCATATTTTCTCCTGGACTTTCCTGGTGCTCCTCCTGTTCTGCATCCATCCCTGCACAAAACACTCTGCATAGTCAAAAGTTCTTAGCCTGGCCTGCATGGACACAAGAAGCATACATTTGGGATAGAAGTGACTGAATCTAATGAGACTCAGGAGTAAAGAAAATTCATGGGATCAAGGCTGAGAAAGGGTCTTACCTCTCAGAAGCAGATACTGCTCCAATAATTTGGGGATTGGGGAACACAACTGAGTGGTGAGGCTTGCATTGCCCATATCGCATAACTCAGCTCTAGACTGTATGTCAGCAGATAGCCAAAGGATGATATTTCACAGCTCTGCAGTAGCTAGGCTGACCTTCTGCAAGGCTCTTAACCTTGAGCTAATAAGTATTGTCCTTTAAGGGGTAAAACATTTAACTGCAGCTGTTTACTATTTACACAAAGGGACTGACATGTGAGCCTTCCCGTCATGCAGTTTGGCCCATGTGAACTCTGTTCAAAAAGAAAGGAGGAAAAAAGTTCAGATTTTATTACATTTGCAACTTACAGAGGGCAGACTGTCCTCAGCTGTCGCCTGTGAGCTCTTTCTTGAGCTTTGCTCATTGTCAGAGACAATATTAATTTTTTCAGTCATTTTCTTTTCCATTTATTGTTCAACACCAAACCATGAAAAATGAGCACTGACGTAATGATTGATCATGGAGCTGGGAGTTGAAAGTGAACACTAGAACTGTTGGGCTGTATATGAAAAGGGTTTAGGTTTTTTTCCTTTTTTTTTAGATGATAATATATTGTTTGTGAATGGGTTATTTATTAGAGCCATGTGTAGCCTAAAAGGTTTGTAAAGATGATTACTAAAGCATATCCATATGTGGAATGTGTGTGCATATTTGTAAACTTGGCGATTTGTCCAGAATTTTTTTTTCAATGTTTGTAGAAAAAAGGTCTCTGAAATGGTGTAGGGTTATTCTTTTTCTTAATAGCAGGCAACGTATTTTCAAAACTATTGTGCTTTGTACAGCTTCTGCTTTAGTTCTGACAGCAGATGCATATGTAGTGTTGTATACTTCTAAAATGATGAATAATCTAAATATTTGATAGTCTGGCATCAATCTTAGCAGAAAATTGCTTCTTTGCCAGCATATTGTAGCCTCCAAATACTGCATTAGATCAGATACAGACCTCTTAGGGCATCTGTGTTGGAAGGTACCAAAAACTGGACATGACTAAACTACTCTCAGAGATTTGAATGCTTTATCACACTGGAAATTGTCACATTTTTTGTTAAATTTTGGAACCCTGGAGCACTAGATTTTTCTTAAAGAAACATTTGGCCAGATCACGCTCCCATGAGTTCTGGAAATGGAAGTGGAAGCTCATACAACAAACTAATCCTCTTGTTTCCTGCTCTTAACTAGTTGGCCCTGGTGGGGCTGAGAGCAGGACTTTTTCTGTCATATGCTCCAAGACACCCCAAATGTTAGCGGGAATGGGTTCCGTTGGGTCTGACGGCATTAAATCAGGCTTTTGCAAGATCTAAGCATTGTACAAAGAAGAACGTCCTGCAGCGCACCTCAGTTGCAGGCTGCTATCTATTAATCTCATTTTAAAGGAAATGAGGAAAGCGGCACAGACAGGTGCTCCCTAGCAAGGCACCACAAACATAAAAGGAAACCCATGAGCTAATACTGCAGAGAGGAAATGGGCTTGTAACTCAACCTTGACAATAGACAACCAGTGGAGAAAAACTCAGGTACTTCTGTATGCAGCTAAATTCAGGCCCAGGCCTTGGTTGGAACTCTGCAGCCTGGGGAGCTGTGCCATTATCTTCAGTAATCTCCTCCCATCTCTGTTTGGAGCTGTGCAAATGCAGTAGGCTTGTCTCTCCAAGGTGGCCATAGCAGCAGTATGCTGTCACTCTGTGAACTTCTTAGGGAATCTTTTCCAGTACGTATGTAAATTTCAAAGTAAGAAAAGAAGAAGGTAAAAGCAAGTTGGGAAAACAGTCTCAGATCCTTTCCATGTAGTTAAGAGTTTATATTTCAGGAAATAGGGATGTGATTAAATTATACATTTATTTAAGTGCCTTGTTTTATCGAGGCATAAATATTTATTTACAATACTCATATAAATGAAGGCAAGGATCATTTAAATTCACTTTCAGGTTGCCAGAATGCCTCACTGATTTGGACTGGAATTAAGAAAGATCAAAAAGTCATGTCACAAACCCACCAAATATATAAAATACAGGTTTACTAGAGAAAAAGATCTAGTAAACAGAGCAGTCTGAAACTAAATGAGAAACTTAAAGGGATTTGGGAAGTCAAACACTGGAAGCTATGATTTGCTTCTCATGTTAAAAATAACATCTCCTTCACATCTCCTTAGGATCAGGCTTATTTCAAACAATTCTAGTTTATGGAGACTATTCTATGGAAAAAATATTTAATATATTAATTTTCCTTTAGGCAGACATTTCAGCTGCAATAATAAACCATACCTGAATTTCATTAATAAATTAATTTTACATCAAAGCTATGGTTTGTGCCCATAAAAAGTTTTGCCTTATAGCCCAATGTGGAAAAAATATTTAAAACACAGAGGCATTTAATTCCTAAAATATGTGATAAATGTCCTTGAAAAAGGTATACAGTATGTTGTCAGTGATGGTATTATTTATCTTTGAGTAACTATTATTTTGGGGAGCAATTTAAGTATTTAAATAATTGTATATTTCTTTAGCTGCAAGTTATGGAAATATAGCTAGGTTCTGATGTTTCAGCTTGGTCATAACTAGTCTCTAATTGTGTACCAACACTTTTATGGAGGAGAGTTGCAGGGGGCAAGGGGGGAGTGGTTATGATAACTGTGGGTTAGACTGATGCCAGTTTAGAAGTCTTCAGAGCTGGCTTGTTTCATTTTGGTCAAAGATCAGCAATAGTTACACAGGGTTTAAACCATTACTAAGTACTCAAAAATTTCCTACCTGATGTCTGTATGATTGTGTTTTCTAGCCTAATGTTTAATTGGGCATCTAAACAGGCCCTAGGATTCTTTACAATATTTTGTGTTCGCAGAAATGGAAAGTAAATCCTTACTAAATTCATCAAATTAAATCCTTGATACATCCCATTGCTTGGTGTTTTGCAATGTGGAAAATTTCTGTTTCTGTCTTAGATTTTTCTTTCATCCATCACCATTTACTTTCGTAACTTTTTGCTTTGTGACTTGTCTAGGGCTTCATTAAATCCTTTAGATTCTTTAGACTCATTTATGTTAAAATTATTGCAGCTTGTCCTTTGTACACTGTGATGTGGACTTACATAAGACATATTGGTGGCTACTATACTGTAGTACTTTATCGACTGCTCCTTCCCCTGGGCTTTTGTACCTTCTGCATGAACTTTTATTACTGCCTCTTAAATTATGGCAGCCCCGTTAGTACCTAACAAATGTCTTTGTTCACTATATCTTGGTGTTCTCCTGGCTGCTGGTTACATAGTTCCCAATTTTGCCAATTATGTCAGATGCGGGTCTCACTTTGGTTAGATGGAGCACCAAAAATTCTCTAGTATATATCAAGGTATTTTCCTGTCTCTTCTACACTGTTTATTGAGTCCCCATTTTTCCTCTTGGCTAGTTGGCCTTGTATGCTGGGGAATGGATGTAATAAAGATTACTTTAGAAATGTTTTCACAAATTCTGTTCGGCACCCATCCAGATTTACCATTGTTTCCACTATGAGCTCTAATCACTATATCCGTTTCTCCCTTACATACCACTTCTTCAGTACAACATGTATGATTTATTTTATTTGTTTTGCTGACAGTTAAAGAGTTTTGGCATTTGAGAGAGTAAGTGTTGGCATTCCCAACCCTGTGATCATCAAATACAGATAAGTATTCCCCTGCAGATATTGTGTTGCGAGGAGAGTTGTTTCTTGCTACCTGAGTTGATAGGGTTGCAAATATAAATGTAACATAAATACAGGTTTTGAAAGAACGAGTGAGCAATTTCTTCCTATTTCCACTTCAAACTGTATGTGGGAATGTCTCTGTGCCATTATGAGTAGCTTTTTCACAACAAATACCAGACTTTTTTTTTAGACAGAAGTGGTATCAGGTAAAAAAAATCATTGGGTAGTGTCATAAGCGAAGAGCGCTTTCTAAAGCATCATAATCAACATTTCTTAGAAGAATGTGACATTATTATAAAGTCACCTTTTGGTATCTACTGTATTACTGGTAGGCTGCCTGTCCTCTTGCTGTGTCAGTAGGCAGTCCTTTTTTTGCAGAACTGCATCTTCAGCAGAGTAACAAACACCAAAAGCAATGAAATTCAAAACACATGAGATACAAAGGTCTTCCCAGAGAGTTGCTTTACTTTCAGTGTCTACAGTCTTGTACCTGAACCAAAGTTATGTGGCCAGGCTCTTGTCCATATATTGGACTGATGAGGACAGGTCACTGCAGAAGCTAAAAAGCTTGCAGCTTTTAATTCCTAGTTACTACATTGTGATTATTTGCTCTGGCTGAGGTTTTTTTGTGGTCTTAGTAGTCAGTGTAGGTCTTGCTTGGCTGAGTATTAATGGCATAATTTCAGGGCCACTGTAGGGCTGGGGATAAGAGGGAGTGAGACAGAGGAAAGAAGGAATCATTCTAAGCCTGTAAGGGATGCATAGTCATCCAAAAGGTGAGGAGAAAGGAGTGAACTATTTGCTAATGTCTAAAAATAAACATTTGGATGAAAGCAGAGGAGGATAGTAAGCTTCCCCAAAGTATGAGATCACATCAATGGTTTGATAAACAGTGCACTTTGCATCTTTAGTGATGGACTGTTTTGCAGTTGTCAAGTAACCACAGAGTGTGAACTCACACTTGAGCTGCGCCACACTATTCTAGACACCAGTATGGGCAACACTCATTTAATTTAATTTAATGCAACAAATCATATGGATAAAATGAACATGTCACCAGCCTTCCTGAGAGGCAAAATGCTATTGACCCTCTCATTTTTTTTCACATACTCTAGTGCTAGTCCAAACATCTCCACTTCTCGAGCAATAATTATCAAATTGTAGATAAGGGAAAGACTGTATCAGGCCCGAGCGCACTTCATATATTTTGTGCAAATGCTGGAGGGAAAACTAGAGAACACCTGAATGACTGTTTTATTACTGAACAGGACTCTTTGTCTAACCTGTCAACTACCTGGCTGGGAATCTCTGATTTTGACACAATAACAAGAGAACCAGTTTTACAAATGAATGTTCAGATGCTGAAAAAAGCAAGTCCCAACTCATATGCTCCAAATGTCACCTTTCTGTTTAATAAGGTGCAATTTAGATGCCAGTTCAGTCGATGTTTCACCCCTTGCTTTTTCACTTCCAGTTAAGCATGTCAGCAGGTTGAGATGTACATACCCTGCAGCTGTGGCAGTCTTCCCTGATAATAGCACAGAAGGGATTAACCACAAACACATTTTCAAATAATTCCTCCCCTCGGTTGGTTAATTTTCCATTTAAAGTTCTCATTTTATTCATTTGACTTGCTCACCTGGTTTAACACTGCAGTAAGACGTAAAACTATCTCTTCTGGGAAGTGTGATAATATAGGTCTCACCATTGCAACACTATCCCAAGTTGCATTTCCCCAGGCTCTGTCCCTTCATTTTCAGGAAGTCAGACAACAAAACTGCAGCTCTTTTCTTTTAAGCCTGAGGAGCCCTATGCATGTGTCAGTTGTCTCCATGTTGCTCTATTTAAGTCTAGCATTTGTACAAATAGCATTTGTAGTCTTCTCCAGAAAAATTATCTTACTTGTTCTGTCTGAAGCGCCTTTTATGGCCATGGTTAGAATAGGTGTGCATGTGCAATCTCTGCAATTTTAACTGTCAAAGAAGAGAGTTGTTGGATGTGGGCCCAGCTTTAGAAAAATTAGCTCTTCAGTAATTTGTGGTTGCTTAGGAAGGTTTGACAGTTCTGCAGCCAGAGGCCAGATTGTGGCCACTGTACACAGAGATGAATGATGCAAGAACCCTCCATCACCCCTGCCTGAGGCACTGAACAGTGCCTCCATACAGTGACAGTCCCCAAGATCCTTGAAATTAGGCAGCACTCCTCCCTTAAGGCATCAATTCTTTATCAGCAAAACAGGTGAAGGTATAGAGGGACCAAGAAAAATGTGGGAAAAGCTAATGGTGCTGAACATAGGGTCAGTTTCTTTGCTACCAAACAAAACAGGTCAAGAAGGAGGAGACAGTAACAGCAGCTTGAGTCAGTGACTAGAGTCCAGACAACAAAGAGGCACAAGAAGAAGGTGACAGGTGAGGGACGCTAGCAAAAATTGTGTCAAGAAAAGACCAAAATGTCAGCATGGACAGTGGGGAGGCACACCAGCCATCTAGGAGACAGAGAAGGTCTGTTTAGTGGAGTAGGAGAGGAAATCCCAACCCTTTGAGAATGACAGACTCTTGGTGACAGAAGCACTTTTCCTGAGGAATTAGTTGATCAATTAGGGAGCTTTACTGCAGCTTTTCTATAGATGGATGAAGCACTAACCCAAGGTAAATCAATTCCTGACAGAATCCATGCCTTTCCTTAGATATTGGCACACATAGCTGTGCCTCAACAGGGAAAGAAACTTTGTCAGCATTTGGATGAAGTCAGTGGCCACCTGTTTCTCTGAGACCTTTCTTTGTTTCAAATATGGCCTTATTCAGTTTTATTCCCATCTCTCAAACTTTATTCCTTGCTGTTCCACTGGCCTGCTGTTTGGTCTTGGACACTCTTTTTTTATATAAATACCTCAGTTTGTACATCTTTACATTAAGCCTAAAACAACTTGTCCAAGGATGCTCTATCCACTAATATATGGGAGCTCTGAACTTAGAAGAGAGAAAACATTTTAATTATACTGTTACCTTTATAACAATAAAAACATTCTTCTAATGCATTTTCTTTCCATTTGAAATCCATTTTAACAAGTGTTGCATACAATTCATTAGATGTGCGTTGTCACTTATCTACCTCATTGTAGTTTTTCCTTTATTTGACCGCAGAACAATTTGAATAGAATCCAGAGAATATGAAACATGTGGCTTATCTGTCTCTGATATTGAACAGCCACATTACAGGAGTTGTGCCTAGCCAACTAGGAGATGTCTATAAAGCTGACAGGTCCTGACTTTTTGAAAAACAAGCTTTGGATATCTGACAGTAAAATCTCTGGCT
Source organism: Pipra filicauda (assembly GCF_003945595.2). Lineage (NCBI taxonomy): Eukaryota > Metazoa > Chordata > Aves > Passeriformes > Pipridae > Pipra > Pipra filicauda. Next base: position 2,234,435 of record NW_024104287.1, read on the forward strand.
TTTACACCCAAAATTGAGAAGCACACTGAATGTCTGAGAAGCATATGTTACAAATCAGCTGTCAGTAAGTGACCAAGCAAATGCAGGGAACAACTTAGACATTCCTTGCACTTTGCAAATGCATATAGACTTTCTCTTATTTTTAAGTTTTTCCTTTACACTCATGTTCAAATGGAAACCTCTCCAAAAGCCAGGTAATGTGGTGCACAATGGGAAAATAGCACTGGGAGTGATTGATTACAAAAAATGGAAGATGTATTGTGTAATCATATGCCGGGAGAAGGAGCAGGCAACATGACTTGGTTTCCATTTCAAATAGACAGTGGAACAGTCGAGAAACTGCCAAAGTAAATTAATTCAGCATGGTTGGAACACCAGCACATTACTGCTTCAGAGAAGGTTTCTGTCGCAGCATCAGTGGTGAAAGACACAGATCTTCTGTTTTATTTTTCACTTCCTGAGCCACACTCTGCTCTCTGTTATTTTAACTGACATCTGGAGGAATGCCGGTGAGTTCACTCAAATTAGTCATAGTTTAAATTATTGTAAACCAGATCATATTCCTGCCCACTGTCCTTGAACCCCTGAGATATGCAAAATGCATGATGGACTCTTTCTCATGGGGATTTACACTGATTTAACTGCTCCTGGCAGCTTCTTTACCACATTATAAGCTTTAGGGGAGAAGGAAAAAAAAAATCTTCTAACTCTGAAAAAGTGATAGAAATAAAGAAGAATTAGTAGCTTTTCATGGAACATGCAAGAGGTCCCAAGGCCATATAAGAGCACATTATTTAAATTCTTTAACTTTCACCAGCAGAGCAGAACTTCTCTTCCAACATGTCTGAATCTGCATTTGATCTTGTAATTTGAGATATGTTAAATGAGAGGTTATCATGCTCCTTTACTTTGAAATCTGTCACAGTGCATTTTGTAAAAGGCTTTGACTTTGCATAAGCTGAATATAAGCATCACAACACACACCCCCTTGACTTGCACCAAACACTATATCTTTGCAAACTTCAACAGTGTTGTGCAGGTGTGTGAGCAAGGATTTACCAACACACCAGGTTATGCACAGCTTGTATCAGAAGGACAGAGTGCTCAAACAGTATCACAGTCTAATACCTAACATGCTTTATGTGAAAGCAGGGCACTCCTTCATTAGCTGAAGGTCACAGATTATAATAATGCTTGGCACTTACAATCCAGAAGGTGTTGTACTCCATCTAATTAAAATTGGCAGATATGTAGGCTTTTATGCATAGGGAAAATAAAGTAGAGATTTCCCTAAAGGCATAGAGAGAAGAGAAAAGAAGTCATAAGCACAGAATCCTAATTCTAATTCAGTTGCTGGGTACCAGTGCTTCCTCAGATTCCTGACCCCACTTTCTAATAATAAGGGAAGAATTCAAATTTCATTCAAAAAAAAAAAAAAAAGATGAAGTGAGGAATAAGTAACAAGTCTATCATTTATGCTAAGCCATGGCACAATATTTTGAATAACAAAGAGTTTTTCCAGGAGTATGAGTAGAAGAGCAAAGCATAACACCCACTGGTGTTAGAATTTACAGGATTATTGCAAGCCCGAAATCATCCCTTATTTCTCTTGCTACTTCACATCTCATTTTCCAGAGCAAAATCTTAGAGTAGCAGTGGAAGTTTTAAAGAACTTGATGCATTTGAGAACATCTCACACATTCATCTTATAAAGACTTTGCATGTAAGTGCATTTATTAAGCTGGACACCATAATATTACTGTTTAGCTTATATTAACCGTGTAAGCAGAAGGAAAACCCAATCTGACCAATTCTATTTTTATATTTTAAGAGTTTTTGTTCTTTTTTCTACCAAGTTTTACTAATAGATGCATACTTCATAATGAAATATCCAATTCTCCAAAAATCACATTTGCATGAAGCTCACTTCAGCTGGGAGTACAGCTATCTGTAATTCTTCACACTGGACTATGTGATGGGAGAGGTGTCCACAAAAGTCATCTCTCTTGGTGCTCTCCATCCTCATTTGAGGTTGGCTGTAAGTAAGAATGTATGTTAAGGCCTATGCATCTTATTAATCAATAAAGAGAGAGGCTGTAAAGTACAAAGTACATGCAGTTGACTGGCTGTATCTTGCAGCTTATAAAGTGTCCTTCCCTGATATCCTGCATGGCAACAGCATTAACTAGAAATGTTTAAGTAACCACATGTATTTTAAAGTGTCTGCTCTACTGCTAAACTGAACACATGTACAACTCTTCAAAAGAAGTTTCTCCATCTCATTCTATATTAGCCTAGAGAATGTCTTAACACTTAATAAATACTATCAACTTTTCAAATCATACTTTGCACTCTTAAACACTGTGCAAGCATTGTGTAGCAACATCTGAAAAATAAGCAGAGATCAGCATTCAGTAAAGTGCATTACATATGCCTCTTTATCTTTATTCAGTGGCTATAATTTCAATCCTTCAGAGCAGACAGAACAGGCTGCCACCACCTCTGTGTTATTTTGTTGCTACTGTCTTGATTTTTTTATTCAAACTGGAGCAGTCAAGAAGGTCATTATTAATAAAAGTAGCAGCTATGGACAAGGTGAATTGTATCGAATAATTAATTTTTCAAGAAAGCAGGATGTTCTCTCACAGTGTCTTGTATTTCTCATTGTTTTTAAAACAGATCAATACACTGGAATAACTTTTCTTAATAGGCTACATTTGCTTTTGATAGATTGAAAACGGAGAAAATGATAGTGTAGAAAGTTGAGAAGTTTTTCTCCTCAGAGCACTAGCCAGAGAACAGTGTGGAAGACATTTTCTGGAGTTGAATAAACAAGCTCAGTTATTTATACTGAAAAATTCCAAAGATTAGGCTTCTGCTTTTTAATGTCTCAGCCCTAAAAGGTATGTGATGTATGTGTTCAGTTTGTTCCTTTTTACATTTGCCCTTTAAGCACAGAGTCCACTGATAGCCATTTAGAAAGCACCTAGGACTTGAGTGCCATGTGTTTAACCAAAGCTAACAAGAGAGAGATTTTTAGATATAAGGACTAGTGTTTAAAACAACCTCATGAAATTGCTGGTTTCTTTACACTGCCAGAAATAAACCTGGGGTGGGAGGGGAGCAGAGAAGCTTCAGAGGAAGTCTTAAAGAAATGAGCCATAGCCAATGCTGTCATCTGTGACAATGAGACTCAGACTGGCAGTTTAATCAGGGTTAAGCTAATATCTGGAATTCAGATACCCCTGAACACAAATCCTTAATGCCAGGGAGCTCTGTAGCTGACTGGCACTTCAGCCAGCAATGCAGACATGGAATGGCTGGCTATCCTGCTGTGGATGCCATGTTCAACCTTTGGAAGGAGTAAGGGCTCGAATTTGCATAGAGATGACAACTATTTGCTTTTTTCATCCTGTCACATGGGATGGTCAGAACCACATTTGTCCTTCCCTAGCAGTGGATTCACACATATTTTTTCATACATCTTAGTCCTGCAGGAAGTCATCTTTGCTGCTGAACACAGGATACTGCAAAATTATTCAGTACTCCAGAGAGATGTTTAAAATGTAAGCCACCAGGTTTAATGAGGGGACAGGTCTTTTCCAGACTTACCAGGGCACTAGAACTTTTTCTTTACTTTCTCTGAAGCAATACGATTTTGCTTAGCCTTGCAAAAGACCTTTTTACGGCAAGGGTTGCGTGTAACGCTAGAGTTTCTGGAGATGAGTGCAGTGCCAAATTTGACCCACTGCTTTGATTGGAGTGCAGTATTCGTGGAGACTGAGGATGCCTGAAATGCCTGAAGATGTAGTTATCTTCTGTGTTACTATCTGAATTGGACTACCAAAGTCATGAAATTGAGGGTGTGAGTTCAGTGAGACTTGCCAGAGGCTTTATCAGCTGCTGAGGAACAGAGTTCCAGTGGGATTGATGGGAATTGTTGGGTCTCAGGAACAGATCTACCTCCCTTTAGGAATAACTATTGTTCCATTATTGATACATCTTTCAAAAATTTAGACTATATTTGCACCCTTTTTTTTTTAATCCAAACTGCAGTGAGAGCCTTGGTCTGGAGCACTTCAATAGCATGAGAAACTGGCAAGAACTGGTGGTCTGGGGCACAAATTTGCACTATTAACCTCTGACTCCCATTAGTTCCCAAGAAATGCCTAGTGATCAGTGTTGCTTAATCAATTTGTAGTGAACTGACAGGAAGATGTGGACCTGGTGTCTCTTAATTGTGTTACTTTCTAAATTGTGTCCTTTAAAAACCTTATTCATGTTATTCTTTAGACTTTTGACCTTCCATTCATCTTTCTTCTGCCATACAACAGATGGACTGGAATCTAGCATGAATGATGACAAGTCTTCATCTAGTAGGAGCTCTCATCAGCATTGCTCCTGCTTGTTCTGCCTTGTTAATACCCTGTTTCAATAGAAATGAGAAAAATGCCTTTATTCTCATTTCTCTGTGAAATACCATGTATTTGGAAGATAAGCCTAGACCTTCATGCTAATCATAAATCAATTATGTTTATCCTAAACCTAGAAAGCATGAAAATACCTTCTTTCCTTATTGCAAAATCCAGTAGGATATTCACAGTAATTATGGCACTTTTTGTACAAATCATAAGCTCATATCATAATCATTAGAGCTACAACTGAGTAGTTGCCTATCTTAGAATATTTGAAATGTCTGTTTCAATTGCAGTGGACATTTGGGAATTTATTTGTTTTTAATAGCTGAAGTAAATCCTTTCATAAACTAGTTTTCCCCTTTTTATTCCTCATGTAACCTTTTGAGTTTAATGAAGAAAATGAGAAGGGAACTATGAGGTTAAGCCTGTAAAATACTATCTGTGCCCAGTACCATTGACCATTGATTTAGCTGATAAGTACCCTGCAAGATCACTCCTTACACCCTGAGTTTGTAAATAGATTATGTCAGTCAAGCTGTCCCCACTGTTTGTTATTACTATCACTTGAACCATCCAATGTGTTTATCAGATGGAAACCTCTCAGTGTTAAGGGATGTACAAGGACAGTATTAACATCACAAAAGGTGGGAAGAAAGAAATATTCTTAATTCTGCTATATGCGTAAGTAGCTATGAGACAGAGAAAGTAAAGACAATTCATTGTCTTCATGCTCCTAATTTTTTGCAGTTGGGTTTTTGGAGGGTGGTTTTGTTGTTTGTTTGTTGGGGGATTTGGTGTTTGGGGGGGTTTTAGGGCGTGAGGAGGCGTCAGAGGGTGATATTTACAGTTCTGATCCCACCTGATACACAGAGGTTCCAGATTATAGGAAAAATGGATTAATCCACAATCTGTGGCTTGCACATACTATTCTGTTCCCAACCATGTCTAAAAACTGGCTAGGTTCACCATGGGCTCTCAACTCCCTTAAACCAATTTACCCCATGTGATACTAAGGTTCTGGGTTTGGCTCACATTGTGACTAGCAGTGCCAGAGAATAAATTCTCTGCACCTTGCCTCACAGTTCACTTGACAAAATATCAAATAAGCACACTTCCGCTTAAGAGAGTGCACATTTAATTGTCAATGTCTAGAACTCAACCACCAGAAATATCCCATTATTCTGTGTTCATTATTAAATAAGTGCCATGGACTCATTTCTCCTGTTGGTCTTGGACTCTGTGGAATGTAAGCATGATCTTATGGTCAGGCCCTGCTGCCCTTTCCACATTAAGTACTAAACTGTCAGAATGAGTGGAAACAGGTGTATGCAGAGAAAGAAAGATGGCTATATCTGAAAGAGTGATTTTGATTGTTGCAGCCATGGTTGAAATTAAATCTGGCTGAGAAGTGCAACCAAAATTTTTCAGGCTCTTTTGTGCACCTTCATGACTAATGACCATTGTGCCAGCAAGCATGTTAATAAAAGGGCACTTCGAAAATTCTCCCTTCATGGCAGTGCCCATTTCAGTTGCACATTATTACTTTCTGAAGCCTCTGAAATATTTTGGCTTTGTTGTGTCAAAACTTTCTAATGAGTAGGTCAAAAGATTCAAATATACCTTTTGTATTTCTTTCATTTCTGTAAAAGTAGGTGACTAAAATCAGTCCCAGTGAGTTTGCATGTAATTGCCAGTGCTGGAAAACAGACACCTGAAATATTCCATTGTTTCTCATGCACTGTGAGATAGGCAGGGAGGTATCTGCTCTGCCTGGCTCAGGCACTCTTAAGTGTAAAGTGCACTTGGAGATTACGTGCTCTTCCCAAAGGCTGAGGCTATTATGGCATCATGCATAAAAGCAGCTGCTATTTGTCAAAGTATGATAATTAATTTTATAGGATATATAGCGTAATGAAGAATTGAATCTCTACAAAAGGATTTAAATTGACAGTCTTTTGTTATCATTTTGATGGGGAAAGGGGGACATCTGGTGGGAGGTCTTCATAAAAATTGAACAAGGCAATTTCCTATTTGCAGCAGGATACAAATCCCTAGGGAAGTAGTATATTCTCAGTAACCTTTAGATTTTGCGTAATTTCTGACTAAGAGGGTTGATTAATTAATGTGTATCAAAACAACAAACCAGAATGTTTTGCAGTGGTGCATACTGTAAAGCCCTCACATCCCTTTTATTCAGTTCACAAAGTATAGCTAAACCTGGATGAATGCCCGGTACCCTCTTGTAATGAGATTCTTACAAAAGGTCTGGAAGAAAAGTGGTGAGATGAAGACTCATCCAGAAAAAACACTTAATACTTTTTGCTCAGGATTAGAAAATAAATATTAGAAATCTGCCAGCATTGCCTGAGTACATAAGAAAGCAAAACGTTCTGGCATTACTAAGCCTTAAGCAGACATCTTCTGAAGGATTATAACCTGCTTAATCAAGCCTTGGGAATGCAACAAGGCAGGAGGCAAAACATACAGCAATACTTGAGCATGACACTTAAAAATAAATTGCAGCAGATTAAAAGAAAGATGTAAAAATGTGGCACATCCCAGGATACAATGCCCAGTATACTTTGGCTTATCATGTAAATAATAAATAATCATTGCCTTTATTGATAAAGAAGAGGACAACTACAAATCTTTGTTGTTTACATGTTCTCTGATCCTTTCCTGGCAACAGTCAATCTGGAATAAGCAACTCTGCTCCTTCTGCTGCCATTTCATAGCTTCTGTCCCATGTTGTGAATGATCCCCTTAAAAAAGCATCCTATGGGGAGGCAGCTCTGGGGTCACAGAAGCCACAGGGAGAGACCTTCAGTCTTGCTGTGGGAGAGGCAGCGCTGGAAAATCATTCCCTGTACAAGCATCGCTGCACAGGGCTTTGAGGAGAAGACAGCCAGCATGATGTGAGACCTTACCATGGCTGCTCACTCTGTCAGGCCTTCTTGCATTGTAGCTGAGCTATCTCACCCACTGCAAACTGGGTGAAGTTAATTTCCTGGGAATTCTATGGCAAACATAGAATATGGCACATTTCTTTTCACCAAAATCAGCACAAGAGATCTGTTGCAAGCTGAGAATTGAAGTGAATGTATTTCTTTTTCCCCTACTCCACTGCCATATTTCACTTCTTTGTCTAAATCATTCCATATTCTGTGTCCCATGGCAACATAGTACACTTTTAGCCCATCACTGCTACAAATTTAGATTTTTTTTTTTTAATATTTCTCTGTTCTTACTAAAACATTGTCTTTGAGTGCATTCCAGATTTATCTGCAGTCTTTAAAGTGCAGTAAGAGACTATCAGTGCATCTAATTTATGCCTGCATTTGTATTTAAGTTATCATTAGCATAAGGTATTAAATCAGATTATGATTAACTTGCTTTTGCAAAGCTATAGCAGAACTTTTTGCGACAAAATGTATCTTACTGCTATCTGAAAAGTTATTTCCATATAAAGTGTGTTTATTTAATGTGATGAGCTGTTATGTAGTTCCTTTAAATTTATGAAAAGACTCAGAAACTGCTTGGCAAGAATGCTTGAAATGACAATATATATCATAAATGCCTTTCGTACTATAGGAAGAACAGCATGCAAAAAGAACAACTAAAAAGGTTCAGCATGTTCACTTATGCTCTGCGTATAACATAAGCCAAGCCGACCTCATTTTATATGAGGCCCTTTTTTACTCAAATATATCACTAAGCTTTATTTTATCTGTTGTATTTTCATTATTTTTGGCCAAATCTGAAGTGCAAGCATTCAGCTTGCCTGACAGAGAGGAATTCTAAGCTGCCTGATAGAGAGGAATTTAAAAATGAAACAAGGTTCAGAACTGACTCCTGTGATGGATACGTAACTTATTTTAAAAGATAGGCTTCTGAGCTAGCACAAAGATGCAATGCTAATATTGTGGTCCTACACGGAATACACATTTTAATTGTTTGGACTTCTACTGCAAGTGGAGTTTCAGTTCTCTCTCTCAAAAATTACTGATGTCATAGTTTATTAATTTTGGCAATCACTCTGAGTAGTTTAGTTTTGAAACATGCTACAACTTCCAAGTTAAGCCATTAGGAAAATTATTAGAGCTAAGTGCCCTTTTACTGTCAAACAATGAAGAATAAGATTTCTTGCACTAAATCTTCAATTTCCATTGGTTCCTGTAGGGTTTTGTAGCAGCGATGCAAAGTCATTTTTAAAGACAAGGTCTCACAGCTGATGGTGGACAACAAAGCACCTCTGTGAAGCACCATTACTTGACAGTTATTGCACTGATCACTCTTCAGAGGGGTCCTAGTTGTGTGACTAACTTTTCCATTTAGAGATATGCCCAAACCAAGATTCTGGATTTGAATGACTGTTAAGCAGAGAATAAAGTTTTAGCATTGAATCTAAATTTGCTTCTGCATTTAATAGGTGACAAAGGGAATGGTAGGTCATCTGTGCCTTTTTTGAGAAAATCTCCATGAGATTGTTCTCAAGGGAAGTGTACAACTAAATTTTAAAAAGAACTGACGTGTTCAATTGCCTGTAATCACAGAGTTTAGCATATTCAGAAAGGTAGTTGAATTTCAGCATCAGCCTGGTATATTCTTCTATTTCTATACCATATTAGTCTGATGGGATTTTCAACTTTTCTGTGAGGCACTTATTATTTACTATTTGCTAGTGAAAAATACCAGCTTTGATGGAAATATCATCTGATATCTTGTGGTAGATACTGTCTTCTTGAGAGCCACAGTAGCTTAACAGCCAGGGTAAGTGCTTGCACTATCAAAAGTCCAGCTGGAAGGCCCAGCTTGGCAAGGTGTGCAAACAGCATCATCCCTGAGGATTGCTGGGAGTTTTCTTACAGAGACCAAAAATTAAAGGTTTGCATGACTCTCTGTGTATGCATGAACATACCTATTTTTTTAAATACCTTCAGATTATTTTTGTGGAAATTAATCCATCTGTAAACCTGTTCTTTGTCTGAGTTGTGCAATTTTAATTGTCCCAGACTGTTCTATGAAATAAACAGGTGGCTGAGATGTGGTTGCATTAGGAAAAATTAGGTCCCTTGTGGTAATAGATTGCAGCAATCTCCGGCACAAAAAATAAGTGACAAGTGTTCGCAATAGAAAATTTATGGACATGTAAAAAAGATATTGTCAGTGATTTGGGTTAAAATTATACTAGAGTTAATGCTTATTAACAGTGAAATGTTAATGCTCAGGAACAGTGAAATAAAGAAGATATGTCTATTTTTTAATTAAGATTATATGTCAAATCTTGTAGAAACAAATCCAAACTCCGTTGAACTCTACAAACAGAATCCATGCCCGATTAATTTTGTATCGTTGCTTACAAACATCATACACAGCTGGACTTTCTGTAGCAGAGTGGCTCCCCAGTGTAAGTCAGTTGAGAACAACTTACATGACCTGTGTGCAACATATAGACAGCGAAGGTGTGCAGTGCATGCATACATAGTTTTCATTATGAACTGTGCGTAGGAGTCTTCCATCTTCCTGGAAGATTAACTATTTTTCTTTGGCTCTAGAGAGGTAGAAGATACACTGTGGGAGAATTCAAAAAAGGAAGCATTCATTTGAATTGAAAACACAGACAGGGAAGTACATGACATCTATAGAACAAGAGTTTATTTCCAAGGGATTAGCTGATGAGATTTTTAGGAATAAATACAATGTACATTAGGTTTAGGAAAGGCTTTTCCCTAGATTACTATAAGAACATTATGCCATTGATTTCTGACACTGGATTTGTAAACTTAAAATGTAGTGCTGAATCAGTAAGCACAGCTTTCATGGAACTTAAAAATCATCTCATGCAGTAATTGTTTCAGCTGTAACTCTGACACCAGCAGAAGTGTGGGAACTTTGATTTCTGTTTTAATTGTATGAGGATTGGGCTGAATTTATTAATTTCAATGTAATTCCATTGAATTAATGAAGCTACACTGGAAGAAAATTCTTTTCTGGTCTGATTTTCAGCTGGGTTTTTCTTCTTATATATTTTTACCCAAAGATAATTGTGGATGGCTGGATACAGACAGAGAAGATGCTGGAGTGCCTGGCCCTTTCTCAAGATGCCACCAATGCTGTGTGTCATTCTGACTTACATTGTTAGGAAATATTTATATTTTAGTAGTGCACAGAAACACAACTCGAGATAAAGCCCTACTGTGCAAACTTACTTTGCCCTACTCTAAGGCAAACTTAGTAATAGCATACCGACTGCTTAGGAAAACTCACATCAATTTAGAGAGCCCTCAGGAAAGTCACTCCTGTAACAGAAATTACTCATCCTCTGAACACCAAATGCTCCGTTAAGCTCTGAGATGTGCAGTAAGACACAGTAATCGCATTTTGCCTTGAAGCATTTGGGAGTTAATAATTCTTGTAGAGAAAATCCACCTTGTTCAATTCTCAGAGGAACTCTCTGTCCACACAGCCATCAGATCAGTCCAGTTTTCATCTAGAGATGTTGCTTCAAAGGGACAGCAAGTATTTCATGCTGTATGCTGGAATGTAATTCTGCATCACTAACTCATAACATGATAATAATAAACAGTGACATAAGTGACAAGGACTACAATAGCGATGGATAATATTTGGCCAATACAAACTGATAAGCATGTGGAGGGTAACAAATGTTAGTTGCACTCTGCTTTACATGTACACAATGCTGGGTCCTGTTTCTGACACTCTCAGTTGCCCCCCAAGAGAACTGGGAACCAGGCACCAGCTTGGGGCCACTCACATCTCCCATTTCACTCAGGCCGGAAACTTGAAGTGCTTTCTCTCACATCCATGCCTCTGAAACGGTACCAGCCTACTTGAAGGGAAATGGAAATCAGGCTTTCACTGTCCCTGTAGCTCAGTTCCTTCTCTTTTAAAATATTGTGAAGGTATATTTATTTAGTATTGTTTTAAAGTTCAGGTACCTTAGTGACACAGGCCTTTTACACAAATATTTGGAAGCTGTTCTTATTCAAGCTTTTAAAACTTAACTTCTCTGGAGTAGTCCAGGAGTCTAGACGGATTTATTTTCTTCACATATGCTTTCTTTCTCTCTCTTTCTCTGTTCGTCCCCCCTTCCCATGTTCTGTAAAACATATTAAGTTCTTTATCCTGAAAGGTATTTACTTTCAACTTTTTCAACAGACGGCCCCTAAACTCCATAGTTACATGAATTAAACATTATCCAGTCTTTGGAGCTGCAAATGTTGCTATGCTGCCTTGATTCTGTAAGCGGTTGCAAAAAGGATTTTTCCCGCTTTTTCAGTGACTCATTGGACATTATTCTGTATGAAATACGTCTATCCACTGATCTGCATGTTTTAGCAGTGGTTATAAATATGCTGAATAGGTACAAGCCAATCAAATAAATAAATACAGCTGATTGCTGGCTCTTGAATGAAGCAAACGACAACTGTAATCAACTGCTTTAGGTTTATGCAACTAACTCTTGAATTTTTGTTCCAATATATTTGTTAAAGAAGAGGAAGTGCTTTTAAGTCCTACCTTATGCTGCCCAAGTTGTAATTACTGTACCACTTCCTTGGATTTTAATGATGTTTTATGTCTCCATGTATCTAGTTCATAAATTCCCAGACATTTTTTCCCACTTTGGATAACTTTACCTTGTTTTGGAATGGCAGACCTCAGTACCATGGAAGTAAAAAATAAGCTGTTTCAGAAGAGACTGAAAGATTGATGAAGAACAGGAACTAATAAATTACATGGAGCGGGCATATCCTGCACTTATTTCACATAATTCTTTAAAATTATTATGATGTAATGATTTTTTTGTTCCATGAAAAGGGCTTTTGGCAAGAACTTGCCTAGTGAATACATCCTAGCATTAAACCTACACCCTTTTTTTTTTCCTGACAGGAACTGGCAAAGAAAAAAAAAGCCCCATAGCTGGGAATGGGTCTGCTGGAAGACACCACTATGACCTGATCTGCATGCTCCTTTACTGAGGTCATCATCATTCAGGTAACTCTCATGCTGTTTAAAAGCCCTGCCCCTGAAGAGCTGTGTTGAGTTATTTCACTCAGGTGACTGTTTCAGAGCATTCACCTCAGTAACTTGGTACCTTTCAAATCCGAAGCATCTGATCCTGACAACTCCAGGAACCAAAGGAAATGGAGCTGAAAAAAAACTACAGAAATATCAAAAGTAGGTATCAAAATTTATTGTTTTCAGGCATGGAGTAATCTGTAATAACAAGTTAGACTGACAATTCAACACCATTAACAGGAACTGATCCTTGCTAAAACAGCAGTGGAAACTAAGGCTGAATGGGCTTGTTATTTTCAGTTGCAATTTGTGTAACTCCATAACCAGTCTCTCTAATTTTGGGATAACTATCTCAGTTCTTCTGTCAATCGTGCATACCAGGGGCTTTGCATTGTTTCTTATTAAAAAAGCTTCACACATTGTGTCACAAATCTCACCTTTGAAAAAATTATGCATTTAAAGGCAAGCACGAAGGACCTCAGCTACAGAGCTCCGAACAGAAGGTTTACATTGAATTAAGGGTGGAAATGGTTTGGACCCTTCCAGAAGCACCATCTGTTTCTACGGCTGGTCATTGTTTGGATTATTTATGACCATAATTTTAAATTTATCTGGTTAACCTTTGGATAGCCTCCTAAAATAACTATTAACTCTTTGAATTTTCAAGGTAATATATTAAGATGCGAGGGTTTAATATTATTATATTATGGAAAGAACCACAAGCCTTTTCATGTAATATATCAATACCTACAAACCCAGGAAATAGCTCTACTATCACATGGCAAGAGGAACTGCAGCATCACATATTTGTTATTCACACCATGGCCTATGCAAGCTGAAATTTCTTCATAAGAAAAAGCAAAGGATAGCTTTTTTTTATTTTTTTGTAAAACTTCCCCTCCCCCCACAGTATCCATCTTCATGTTACAGTTCAACAGAGAAGGGAGTTACATGGGATGAAGGTCCTCCAAAAATAATAGAAAAGAAAAAGGAAATGGGTCTTGAGGATTCATGACTTGCATCAGGCTTTAAATGGATGAAAGGAGATGAAAAAAATTCTTTTACGTATCAGCTTGTATGACCTCATCCTGAACTATTAGAGGTGCTGGGAGTCTTTCCATTTTCCTTGAGGGATCAGGTCCCACAATTCAAAATTACTGTGCAAAAATAAAAAATGGACATAACGCTGGTTGGTTTGGCAAACATTCATCAAGGATGGTTCAAATTTAGGTTGGAAATAAGCTAGTAGAAATCAGTATCTGTGGGAAAGGTTTTGTAAAACTAAGGTAGGTTTAGTGGGAGTATGATTACAGTTTTCATGCTCACTAGTTTATGCATACCAATATATAGACTTCAGGATTAAACAGCATTAACTTTCATGAATTTGTTTGCATTTAAAGGGCAGAATTGCAACTAAATGAGAATATTTATAGAATATATTCTTCAAAAAGGGTGAGCCCACAATCTCATGTAGCTTTTGGCTCCTCTCTGTATAACAGGCTAAAACAAACCGTGAGATTAAAACACCTTACTGTTTCACTTTGGACTTTATGGCTTATGTCCAGTTTTGGTTTAAAATTCATTTTACAGTATTCTGAATCCACACAGCACTGTACAAAATGTCCATTAATAAGGATGTTGGAAACCAGTTAAAAAAAAACCTCTTAAAAATATGCTGTAAGGGAAACTTAGTTTTTTCTTAGCAAAACAAGGATAAATTGAAAAAAACTTTTCAGTTTTCCTAATAATGCACTGCATTCCTCTTCTCAGCAGAGAAAATAGTCTTAAATTATGAAAATCTAAAGAAGGCATTTTTCCTGATTGTCTCCTTGTGTTCCTCTATCAACAAAAAACAAATCCAAGAGAGAGATTCCAGTACAGTGCTACGATAAACAGTAGCCTCAGCTATTTTAGAAGGAACTATAGGTATCTGGTAAAACAAAAGAATATTAGATGAAGATCTCAAAAAAACATGAATTCAGGTAGTACTGAAGGTACTCCCAGGTAGTACTGAAGAACGATCTGATTGTTTCATTTTTGTGAAAAAGAGCCAAAATGCTGCATACCTGGTCTTTTTGTTACTTACCCAAATTAATTTTGGCATTTTTAGCAATCAGTGAAGGCAATCAATCACATTATCACATGCGCTGCTGAAGTCAAACAAACACAGCAGATGTGGTGAACCAGGCTGACTTATTTTATTACAGCTGGGAGCTTCCCAAAATTTAGTCAGTATTTTACTCTGTAGTCACGGAATCTTCCTTTTTATGGTTCTAAACCTATAAAATCAATTCGTCACGTGAGACCCAAATTGAAATTTCCATATTCATCTTAAACACTAGCAAAAATTAAACTAAATTGTATCGAGGTGTATAAACACCTAATGAGAGGGAATAAAGAGGGAGCCAGGCTCTCTTCAGCCATGCTTACTGACAGAACAAGAGGCAATGGGGACAGAATAAAAACCAGAAAATCTATAAGCAAGGAATTCCTTTTTTACTCTGCAGGTGGTCAAACACTGGCACAGGTTGTCCAGAGAGGTTGTAAAGTTTCCATCCTTGAAGATACTCAGAATCCAGATGGACATGATCCTGGGCAGCCAGCTCTAAGTGGCCCTGCTTGAGCAAGGGGCATGGACTGGATGACCTCCAGAGGTGTCTTTCAACCTCAGCCATTACATGATTCTGTGAAAATAGGAACTTTTCCTATAACTAGTTCACCTAATTCAGCATCAGTGTAAGACTGATGTCAGAGTGTGAAGAATTTGATCATATTGTAGTTTTTTTTTATTCTAAATAAGATTCAACAATGACTAAACTGTATTTAATGAACTTTGCTAATCACAAACAGATAAGGTGAAGGAAAAAGATGGGTAACTTATATGTACCTTTTGTCTTTGTGGTTCATCAGCTTCAAAAAACACATTTGAACCATTGGTAAGTGAATCTTGTGAGACATATTTTTGTTCAGCATCTTGCTGATTTGATAAGGAAACAGGAAAATGTTCTACAGTATTTCTTATGGTACTGGCACGTGTTTCGAAGTTTGCTATAAAATTAATACAAAACTAACAGATATTTTTATATGACCTGATCTTATACTACCACCTAGTGGCTAAGATCTAAATGAGTTGTTGTGCAACTCCACTATGGATGGGTATATAGTAGTTGTGTATGTTATAATATTATTTTCGTCCATTTTTAGAAACTATTTTACATATATTATATGTCCACACAGTAACAGCGCTGCCAGACATAGTGAAGAGGAGAGAAATTTCCGTGTTCAAGGACAATAATATTCATGTTGAGCACTACTAGTGGTTGAGTGCCATCTTACTGTCAAGAGGACCTCCATTTTAACATAGTTACAGTTTGAGATAGAATTACTTTCAAGATGAGCTTTAGTGAAGGACTTCAGCCATGACATTTGAGATATCTATCAGCTGTTATTATTAGAAAGAAACATTCTTGGGGTAGATTGTATTAAAAATGTCCCATGAAGAGTCTCTTGCATCTTCCTGCAAACTCTTATGGCCCAAATATGCATGGGCTTGGTGGTGAATAATTTATCTTGCTCATTTGAACACATCCACATACATTAAGTCTTCAGGCATCTATTTCCCATTCATTGTTGTAATTCCTGTACCTGGCTAAGATCACAAAATAAAGCCCATTATTGTATTTAGCTTGAACAGGTCAATCATTCAGGAGTTCCATATTTTCCCATTTCATCCAAACCCCATACTGCGGATCCTAGCAGGAATATATGACTTGGCAAAAAATTGGGCTCTTCCAGGAGCTTAGAGGAAAACTACTAGTAAAAACTACTTCTGCAGCTAACAGTGACAACAGCTAGTTGGAGGAAAGGATTCCTCCTCAGGAAAATGAGTTTCCAGCTGCTTGCACTAAATGGCTTTTAATTCTTGGCATTCTATATGCCTGCCACAGAAGCTGCTCCTGCTACAATTGTCAGCCCTCTTTGTGAGGGCAGGAATTATGGTGGCAAGGAGCAAGAGATGTGCACATTGACAATGTCTAATTTTTTTTTAAAATCAACATATCTATATATAGAGCTAGATCTATAGAGATAAATTTAAAATTAATTGATCTAGGTCTCTTCCCTAGAGGCTTCTGTAACTCAGGTCTTGATGGAGACATTTTAGTACACAGGTGAGGACAGAATAAAAAAGTCATTTTGTCCACAAGGTGGCACTGGGGCATCGGGCTTCTAGGTTTAGAAAATCACCTGAAGGCAAAAATAAACTTCAGGTTATGATTATACGAGGTGTAAGGTATTATTGAGCAAGGATCTGTCTGTTTCTGTAAATGTAATCTACCTAGATCTTTTCTGGAGAGGTCGTTTTGATCTTAATAAAGGAAATGGGATTTCTGTCATTGACTTTAAAGAAAAGTGACTTAGCCTCAACTAGGTGGAAGCATTAGGGAAATAGAATCTCTTTGCAGTGTGCAGGACAGAATATTTTTGTTCTCTCTGGTTGTTAGAAGAGCTATATGAGTGATGGTGAGTGAATTGTATCTAATTCAGTAGAGAAGGGAAGTGGAAAATGTGACAGTCACTGAACGGCACAAACTCAGAGTTCTGGATGATGAATAAGCCAAACAGGCAGTACAATTCATTCTGCAATAGTTTCCTGCACCGATGGAAAACACCCAACTACAGAATTCATAAACTTTTTTTTCATGCAGTTTTAATCCAACACACACATTGCCTGAGGTACCTTTTCCACCATACCAGCTGGAAGTTAGGCTGCAGACACTGGTATACTGTAAAGACATTTGTACAGTGTAAATAAGAAAAAAAATTATCTGTGGTGTAGCAGCACAGCTGGAGTTTGGAAACTGTCTTTTTACAAGTCATCTGCACAACAACCTTACCTGAATGTTTTTTAAAAATGTTTTATTCTCTTCTGCAGTTTGCGTGATTACATATGAGTATGTTTAGTTAATGTAGAAATGTTAGGTGTATGTGACATGCAATATACTGATGGTAGCTGAAACTCTTTCCTCAGTGGAAGAGATCCACCTCATGTGGCAGCAGCCAGTGCACCCCAGCACCCCAGTACCCCCAATCAATACAATCCTGGACAACTTCAGGCCTTACCTCCAGACCGTTTCAGTCCTTTCCTTGCTTTCTGTAGCAGCTCTCTGACAGTAAGAACTTTCCCAGAAGCAACACAGGGAGATCATAGAGAGGAACTGCCAAGGCTTTTGTGTTAGGACAGGTCTCTGACACAGTTGCTGATGAAGGAATATTGTATTGATGACATAGAACTAGTGAAGAGCTTTCATTTCCTGACTAGCCAGTTCATATTTTGGCCTTATATTTCTTATATTTGTTCATTTTCCATCAAGGGTCATCTAGAACCATTTGTGTTTTGCTACTCCATTTACTTTCCAGGCTTCTCAGGGACTGCTGAAAGTGCCTCAGTATACATTACTTCTTGTTAAAATAAAGGAAGTTCCTGTCTCCTTAATGCAGTACATGTACAACTATTGAACATTTCCTGAACCCTGTCTAGTGTTGTTTTGCTGAAAAGCAGGTTTTCATTTCAACAGCTTGTAAGTGAGCTGGGAAAAGGACAAATAATGATTTAAGAGTAAGTGCTCTTGTAAGAGCACTTACAAGAAAACAGTATATGAATATCTAGTTCTCTTTCTTAGAAACAATAAAAGACTGTCAATGCACAGAATTGGCTTACAAGTCCCATTTGCTATGACCAATTTGTTTCTGCTAAGGAAAACTGTTTCCAGGGCATTTGCTTAAATCAACTTTTCTAGGAAGTGCAATTGTGTGCTAATCTACACCATGCAGTAGGAATCTGCCTGACCCCATACCACCACTGGAAGAAGACACTGAACTGGAAATGATAGGTCCAATTAGTTTACAATTGTAGAAACAAGCTGCTCCAGTAATAAGCAATTCCCAGAAACATAACAGCATCCTGGAATCATGCTGTTGCTATTTTGGATCTGAAACATGTTGTTAGTGTTCTCATTATGAGTTTTAGCTGAGTTGTTAAAGACAAATACTGAAATGAAAACTGACACTTCTGTCTTGCCTACAGAGATAAGCTTCTTCTTTTAAAATTTGCTCTGTCTGCTATGCCTTAGAACCTCAAGATGTAGTTGTATTATTCTAATTATCCAGCCACACTGGAAGTGTTTGAGGGCCTCTGCACAGATCTTCATTTTACATCTCAGAGGAACATCTTCTAATGTTTCCTTCCTGCAAAGGAAAAATTTCTAACCTTCTCTTTGCTGTCATCTCTACCTCCCTTCCTACCTCCTTTCCTGTTATTTCCATGCTACTTCTACTTCTCCCTCAACCCAGAATTAATATTGGAAAGCTTTACAAAAGAAATTAGAGTGGGAAATTTCTTACCTTTACCAAATTAATTCCAAAAAGTACTACAGGAAAGGTACTCCAAAACTGAGAATAAGACTATACTTTATCATTGTTGCCATGGTAACCAAAACTAGGACAGTAACCTTTTTTTTTTTTTTTTTTTTTCATTTTTCAGCCTCTGCTTCTGATATGCTAAAGAACTTGGTTCCCAAACAGGGGTCTGATTAACTGCAAAACACCAATCTCTGAGCCATGAAAAAGAAAAGAAGTTAAATGGCTGAGAGTTTTATGATTGTTCCAAAGAGGAAAGTGAAAAAAAAGGCCAGGGATACGAATGTGCTCACATGTATACCATAGCCATCACTAAATAATTGCATAAAACAATGAAGACCATAGTCAAAATTCAGTGCAGCTTTTTAGCACACAACCTCATAATTTTATACTGTAGTTTGCGGAAGCACCTCTCTATAAAGTTTGTCAAAACCTCTCAGCTGATATCAAGACAGAAGAAGCCAATCAGACAGGAAGGACAGGGAATTCTATTTGAAAAACTAAGGACCGTATAACTTGATAAGAAATTCAAAATGAAGAAAATAAGTGGGAAAGGCATTGAATTACACAAATAATTTGAATTTGAATGGGGTTTAGTTTAATTCCACAGAGCTTGCATTTCCAAATGTAAAGATCAGAAGCTTTATTAGGTAATACATTTAGGAACATTTCAGTGTAACCATTTCTTAAAATTTCTCACATTTTCTCTCTACAAAAATTCTTCCAAAATAAAGGATTTTTTGCTTTACACAATCAGGCTTTGCTGCTTTGGAGCAACACAAGTTCTCATTATTCTTTCGCTTGATCATACCCTCACTCATATGATAGTGATGAAACTGGGAATTTCTACAGTCGGTGAATTCAGGTTGAGGTTCCACGTGTAGTACTGCAGGTAAAGTAGGACTGTTCAAATTGTGAGTTGCAGTGTCAAAGGCACTGTAATGTCACATCAGACTTGTGTGATGCACCTAGCTTTTAGTTGTCAGTTCTCTTTTCTAACAAACACACATCAAACATTTCCTTCAAGCCCCAAAATACAGTGCTGTTGCCAACCATCCCTCTGATTGCTGTTGCCAACCACCCCTCTGATTGTTGCTGTTGCCGCAGCCACATCGAGCATGAGCAGCACGGTTCTTCCTGGCAGCTGGATCTCCGGTCGTACTGGAACTGCACTTAGAAAGAAAGGCTACAGGATGTGTCCAAGAGGGTCATCATACACTTTAAACAAAACTTTGGGTTCAAAACAGGCATGGGTT
This sequence comes from Pipra filicauda, assembly GCF_003945595.2. Lineage (NCBI taxonomy): Eukaryota > Metazoa > Chordata > Aves > Passeriformes > Pipridae > Pipra > Pipra filicauda. Next base: position 2,254,566 of record NW_024104287.1, read on the forward strand.
CAACAGCTTGCCTCTTTTTTGACTGTCCTAATTTAATGAGCGTCTCTCAAAATCACTGCCCTCAGTTTGTCTAAATTGAATGGCTATTTTAGCACCTGTTAGATCAGCAGAGCAGGTCTGACAGGCTGGTCTCTGTGAGATTGACTGGATTAAGCCGTCCTACTATGAATGTTCCAGGACAACTGTCCAGAGTGGAAACTCCATTAAAAATAAATAAAATAGCTTCACTCGAGTACTATTATGGGGGAATGAGGACATAAATAAAAACATGAAATAGCTTTAAGAGAAGGTTTTCAGTAACTTCCTTTTCCATTGTTTTTCCCCCTGGAATTAGTCATTTTCTTTCCTTTTTCTTAACAAGCAAAACAGACGTGCAGCACTGGAACAGACTTACAATTCTTTGGTAGCAATTAATTTGCTTCCTTCTGTTTGGATGTCTCCCTGAAGTACAAAAATAATCTGATAAGGGAAAAAATCCTAGGATATTTTAAAAGCTAAAAACTTCAGTTAGTTTTTTATTAACTACACCAGCTCTCCATAATTAGATAATAAGTCAACTAGGCAGGATAAATCTTTCTATTGAGTCTAACTACAACCTTCGTTGAAGCCAAATCATGATCCCTGAGCAGCTTTAAAGACTGAACAGCTTCTATTTTAAAGTAGGTTCATAATAATCGTTTATGGTTGCTCTCCAACACTGGTGTGGAAGGGACAGCAAAGTTAAAAAACATCTTAGTAATTTCAAAGCAGAACTCATTCAGTATTCTCAGTATCTTAGTAGGTAATATTTAAGCCAATTTTCTCAGGAGATAAGGAACAGAAGGCTTGACAGCCACGAAAAATTCAGTTATTTGGGATTTGTTTGGGGACGGTTCCTTCATATGTCAGTTTCTCCTTTCCCACTTACTATGTTTGTCTTTTGTTGCCCCAAGGAGAAATTGTAGTAGCAATAGTAGCTACTTTGCATTTCTTTAATTAAGTTCTGAGAGGCACCAGATGCTTCCATTTGCAATCACCCTTTCTCTTACTAAAGCACAGGGGAGTCAATCATATAGTAGGCTTTAGTTTATTCTGAACCCAGGCTGGGGCAGAGTTAATTAAGTCTTGCCATTTAGTTTAAGTATAGCCTGTCATCGCATCAGGTCTCTGTTGCATTGCTTTGTGTTGTTTTTTCAATCCAAAAGAGAAATCTCAGATTTTATTACTCTCAGTAGTTTAAATTATTAAAGACTTGATCTGTAATCATTTCTTCTTGTCCAAGAACTAAGTGTTATAATTTGGCCCTTAGGAAGAGCCTGGTTCAGTCATACTGAAATGTAGATAGCTTAAAACACATGCACACACAAGCCCCCCAAACAGCAACATACTATTCTGGTCTGCCCTTACTTGCACTTGGACAAATGACAGCACATTAAAGAAAGTTTGGGTTTTATTTTAGCCTAACAAATTTTACATTATTAGCCCATACTTCTTAAAGTGTCCATTGTCTGAATATTCTTGTCCTCAAAACAAAAACCAACAAAAAAAAAAGGCATTTTTTTATGTAAACACGAAGAGATTTTCAGTGGAGGAGAGGAAGCATAATTAAATGTTGGGCATGAGGTCACAGATCCACAGTATAAAGTGTTCAGCATCAGTGCTTTATTAAGGAGTTTCCTCTCCCTTCTCTTTCTCATGCTTCAAGCTGATTTTTCTGTTCCTATGACTCAAAGCACCATGCTGGCTTAGTGGCACAAAAACTGTTTGTGAGACTGGGCTAGGAATGATCATAAACTCTTTGTCATACTTGTCCCATATGTTTCTCTCCAGGCCCACATCAGGGTCCTCTATGCACCTGCAGCTGTGGGAGGGCAATGGGCCAACAGGATGGATGAGGAAGGGAGAGGCTGGGAGGGACCTCTGAAACTGGCATGGTACTGTAAAGACAAAACATCATATTAGTAACCCATCAGACTTATTTCAACTTACATATGAACCATTGCTATTTGACACTGCAAAAAGAAAAGGCTCTAATCCTGTAGAGAACTGCTGGAAGCACAAGACCTTTGTGAGTGGCAGCAAGCAGCAAACTGGACCCACACTTCCATCATCCTGAAGTAATAAACAAATAAATAAATACACTGCTGTGAATTTGGACTGTCTATACATTGTCAAAGTACTTTTTTGCCTGCTCTGAGGTTATATGCCGTGGAGTAAATGCTTATAAAAGGCTCATGGCAAAATAAAAATATAAAACTCACTTCTCAGGTGATAGCCAAGAAGAAAGGTCATAAATTAAGAAAGATCAGAGCAATTGAAGCAAGCAAAATTAAGGTTTTGTTTTGAAAGCTTGCTAATCCTAATGGGGTTAGAGGTAAATATTGATCATGCAAAGAGGCTGTGCAGAAAATCAGGCTCTCATCAAGGATAGTAAATTAACCTAACCTAAAAATAGAATTAAACAAAAAAGGGAAAAATTAGATTTGATATCCAGGGAAGAGCCTCTTTTCAAATTTTTTTATACTGTGAAATAATTTCTAAGGAAATGGCAGAATTCAATTGAAATATTAAAAAAAAATTAGACTGGTAAACGCATTAGAAAAGGTACTACAGAAAACTACCTTGCAATGCCTAGTACTGCTCCAGGTGACCTTTTTTAATAGAACTTCTCCATGACTGTTTTGTTTTTCCCTTTCTAAGCCCGTGTATATGAGACCATGTATATTTTGCTTTGACCCTTAAATGAGATTGCATGATACATATCAACTATTGGAGAATAGATATTGCTAATGCGAGGTGATCTTCAATGTCCTTTTGTCATTATACATAGAAGAAAAAGGAGCCAAATTAATTGTTTCATTTCATTTTTATTCAGTATACTTTAATATATTTTCATGGTTTGAATTCCAATTTCTTCCAGTTCACTTTGTATCCAGTGTTGGAAAAGCCATATCATGTATTTCTTAATATGCTTGAAGGATCTAAGGAAATTACAGAATTTAACAGCTTTACTTCAAAAATCCATGTAAAAGCTATAATGACCATCATAAGCTGCATGGTCATACTGGGCAAATTGTCTGAGAGTTTAGAGAATTTACTTATATTAACATCTGGAATATAAAGTAGATAAAACCCATCAGAGAGTTAGAAATGTTCCATTTGTCAGTAAATCCATTATCCTATATAAAACCACATTGACCTCTTTCCAGTTAGGACAAAAGTTTCCATTAACAGAGGTTTAAAGAACCTCTGTTTTTTCCAAGCCTTTTAATATTTAGATGAACTCTAGAGTTTGAAAAGGTTCAGGATTAAACTGTGCAGTCAGCAATCTGAGTGAATCTGATACTGAAGTAAGTTACATCTATGAGATGCACATAAAGGGGGGGGGGGAAAGAGGTTGGTTGTTTGGGTTTTTTTTCCCTGAAGTCTTTAACCACATACTTATTAAAGGAAGTTAGCTGAGTTGCCACTGATAGGAAGTGGTAGGTAGCAAACAGGTGAGAACTCTGGACATCCATTGGATCTTATTTCTGCCCCTTCTGAGTCCCCACAAGAACAAATTTTGTGTTGGGAATAACCCTGAAGGCTTGGTCTGGAGCAGATGCAGGCACACAGTTGTGTATCTGTTGGACTGGATAGTACATGGTGCCCCATTTGATGGTGGGTGTTCATGCCAGCTTTCTGTCAGGTAGGAGAGAAGACACAATACCTGCTCTGGCTAAGACCTGTATACACAGTGCTAATCCATCAAAAATGTTTGACCTGTTTGAACAGACACAGGAAGGTGTGTGTGCGCTACACGGCGATGGCCTTTTCAATCTGGAATTAAACAGCCAAAACCTGGTTTTACTGTATGGTCATACCAAAGCCTGCACTCTGGCAGGCTTCAGTTTTGCCTTCGTGCCCTCAGGCAGGTAGCTGAGATGGGGAAATCCTGAGAGCAGGAGCAGCTGACATCCCTGGAGAGGGGGCTCACTGCCCCAGCCATAACAGCAGTCTAAGGAGGCATTAATGAAGGCCGGGGACATGAAAACAAAATTGCAGGATGAATGGGATACATTCCTCTGGGCAACAAGACCAGTATAAGCACTCTGTGTGACTTGGCTGCATGTGATCCCTGTGGTAGAGGGCCTTCCTCTGCTGCCTTTGAAATACTGTTCTCACTATCCAACCTGGAGCCTAGGCTCAGGAAGTCTTTGAACTTCAGACTACCAGAAGCCACAAGAATAATCTCAAGAAATATTAAGAAGTTTCACTGCAGCATCTATTACCCTTTCCCCAGTACCTACTATTGGCTTTGGTTAGAGCACAGATACCCATCTAGAGGGAGTTTAGTCCCACTCACTCCAGCTGTGTCTACGTTTTGCAGTCTTGTTTCAGCACTTTGTTTCAGCAAGGCCAGTGGGCTCAGCCTGTCCTGGCTCTGAGCAAAGCTACAGCATTTAATCTTCCTTCTGCTGCAAGTAGTTCTTTTTCCCAAAAACCCATTAATTACAGATTTTTGCATGAAGTTCTGACTCTCTTTAGTGACCCCCAAATAACAGAGTCTTGCAAGGCAACCTCTCTTTATTCCTTGGGAGATATTTTGTCTGTACATGTATTACAAATGGACTACAAGTTGCCTTGTGAAACAGTTATTGTGCAGAAATCTGCCCTTAAACTTGCATTTTTGCAAAATTTTTTGGCACGTGGTTTTTTTGCCTGTCACTTAAGTCATGCTGGGGTTTATGCTGGCATTTTCTGAGAGTATTGCTACTGGGAGAAGACACCATCAGCAGAAGGTCAGCCATGTCCTGAGGGCTTTGAGAGTGGGAAACTTCACTCAGACAGTGATCTTGAAAGGAAGGTTGCTAAGTTGTGGTGATCTCTTTTGGTGATACAGATCCTTGAGCTTGTTCTTGTGATTAGATCCTCATGAAGCTACCACACAGTTATGAATGTTAGGAAATAATCCTGATTTCAGTAAGACAAAGGAGATACATCACTCACTCAGAGAAGTTCACAGCAGGTCAGCTACATTCACAGACTCAGGGACCAGTGTGCAGAGCACATGAAGCCTCAAAAAGTTCATCATAAGAAGAGCTAGAGGTTGTGATGTGATTGTGGCATTGCCTTTACTATGAGTGTTTGCTATGAAGGGGAATAGGTTTCTTTGAGGTTACCGAAGTTGCACAGGTGAATGCATCCTAAGAAATCTCAGTGAGGGCTTCTGAGTCCCTCTTCTTCCCCTGGTTGCTGAGGCTATTGCCCCAGGGGTGCTTCCCCACATAGAGAGTGCCAGGGACCCAGAGGCAGTTCCAGTGCACTGAGTTGCTCAGTGTGTGAAAAAGCAGTCAAAGGCCGACAGCTGCAGTAGGGAGGATTGTGACTTACTAAGAAATATGATAAGCTTTCCTTCACTAAAGAAGCTCTGGAAGAATCTTCGTCTGCAGGGAGATCAACATCCAACCAGTGGGACTGCAGATAAGTGAGGATGAAACCATAGCACCAAGCCAGACAGTACATATTGTAGTACTCCTGGCAGAATGGTTGCTGATGGCCAAGAGGCAGCAGGGATCAGAGGCTGTACTGTGAAGAACAGTGATGGCCTCAGGATAAACTTTCCCTAAAAAAAATTTCTAATGCACTTTTTTGTGATTCACAAATCAGCAAAGGTTTAAGCGTACTAAAAAGCTCACTGAAAGGGACACCTAATCAGTACTTCAATTAAGACTTTTTTTTCAGAAGGCATTTACTGAATGTCACTACTATGTGTGACACTTTATTTCTTCACAAATCGCCCACAGAGCAGAGAACCTCGGGGATGTTTTACAACGCAGCTGCTGAGCAGTCACATTGCGATATATATCACCACAGCCCTTGGTGGTGAAGTCCATAGGATTTTTTTCTGGTGTCCAGTAATTTTGCATGCCAACAAGACTGCAGTGGTGTATGGGCACTGTTTCAACAGCTTGATACTTCATCAAGCTTATCCCTGTTCCTAAGAAACACTACTAAGAAATAAATGGGCAAGCAGTTAGTCAGGTCTTCAGGGCAAATTCCTTTTGGCCACCCTGCACCTCATGGAGCAGCCAGGTCAGCTGCTCCATTAGGATGAGGAGCCACAGCCAAGTGGAGCACTGAGGGCAGAGCAGTGGCCCCTTCCCCAAGTGCGCAGTCCCAGCTGTCCCACATTGGCCCTCAGCCCCTGCAGCCAAACTGAGGGCCTGGCAAGTGCTGTGGCTTGTTTATTGTTCAACACTTATGAAGAATACTTGCTTGTAGCCTGAAGGTGTGACTATACCATAGTACCCTGAGCGGTTCTTTTTTATGGTTTTAGGTTTGCTACAACTATTGCTGATTGTTGGCAACAATAATGACAGAAAAAGCAAAGAGCAGGTAGAATTCACTCCAAATGACAGTGGGACCTACACAGTCACCAAAAAGCCATATAATATTAATCTATCTGATTTGCACAGAATCCTACTATCTTGCAACCTGTTAGCACCTCCAGTAATTACTTGTGCAAAGAAAACTGAGCCAAGCAGACCCGCCACCCGTAATGCATGAACTGGCTTCTGGATGAGGAGAAAAGATGCGTAAAGGTGATGACAGTGGTCCCACTAGAGTTTGGGAATGCCATGCACTGAGATCCAGCTGCACTTTCAGGCTCCGTCCTTCCTGTGCTGTGCTGGGCTTGACAGCATGGATAAGATGTGCAGGGCTGGCAGGAACGAGGCCTCTCTATAGAGGTACAGTTGTGCTTGGAGCGGGAACTGAATACACCCCTGTGCAGTGGCACTTTATTGATGTAGAATCAGAGGATCATTTAGATTGGAAAAGATCTTTAAGACCATCGAGTCCGTTAACCCAGCACTGCCAAGGTCACCACTAAACCGTGTCCCCAAGTGCCACATCAATGCATCTTTTAAATACCTCCAGGGACAGTGACTCCATCACTTCCCTGAGCAGCCAGTTTCAATGCCTGACCACACTTTCAGTGACAAATTTTTCCCTAATATCCAATCTAAACATCCCCTAATCTAAATCTAGTCCTCCATACACCAAGCCTCATCTTCTGGGTTAGCTGTTGTGTTTCCTTCTTCCTAGCGTGTGTTAGTTCCTTCTAAAGAAAGAGGACCTGATCCAGGCACCTTCGGAAGAGCGAGGCCAATGTTTCCTCTTTCCCGAGGGAGGAACAGCAAATGCCACACCTCATACTGCCAAGAGGCAGCCGTTCCTCCCCAGGGACATACCAACAGGGAGTGGTGCTAAAATTAACGCTTTATTAACACCTGGCGCTTCCTGGTTTTAACAAAAGCTTGAGAAAGTGGGTGTTTAGGTTTCGGTAGGGTTTGTTGTTTTTTTTTCAGCTTGAACTAGCAGCAAGCAGCTCTCCGGTCCCACTCGGGACCCGGCAGCAGGAGGTTCCCCGCCCCGGGCCCCCCCCAGTCCCGGCGCGGGGCCGTGCCAGGGGCCGCCCCTCGCTCCCCGCGGCGCCGCCCTCCCGCCGCTCCCCGCGCCCCGTGACGGCCCCGTCCCGCCCCGGCAGCGGCGGGAGCGCGGGCTGCGCTCGGCCGGAGGAGCCATGGGCTCGGCGGCGGAGCTGCTGCCGCCGCCACCACCGCCGCCGCCCGGGGAATGCGAGCGGGAAGCGGGGGCGGCGGCCGCCCGGCACCGGCGGCGCCCGGAGGAGCAGGTGGGTGTCAGCCGGCGAGGGGGCTGGGAGGGCGGCCCCGGGGCTGCCCCGCCGTCGGGCAGCGGGAATCCGTGAACGCCTCTTGGTTCCTCTCCCGTGGCGTTCCCGGTGCAGCCCACGCGGGTGAATCGCTCCCGGGTAACGCTCCATTGCGGCGGGGCTTATGCAACCCAGCCGAGCTGCGTGGGGCTACCCACGCGTGATGCTGGAGGATCCCCCCGGTGGGCCCGCCTGAACCTCCTTCTTCCCTTCGGGACGCTTAGTTCGGCTGGGAGAGGGTGGGAGCAGATGGTTCCCGCACGGCATCCACGTGTATCTCGCTGGAAATAACCGGGGTGCTCTTGTCATCCCCGGAATTCCCCAGTAGTTTAGCTCTTGTGTTCCTTCACTTGAATATTTTAAGCTTTTAGTCTCTTTATTGCTCCTAAAATTTAATAAATTGTAATTGGAGAAAACCACCAACTCTTTTTTTGCTTGGTTGGTTGGTTGGTTTTTGTCTGCTTTCTTCAGAATTTATGTCTTTATTGCACGGAAGTGGGTTTTTTGCTTAGGGAATGAAAGGACCGTTTCCCTATTGTTAACTGTAAACTGGCTTTCCATGTACCCTTTGTTTTGCAGACAGCATCGTCCCGGTGTTTAGACAAAGGCAGTGCTCTAAATGCACCTTTACTGATGTTTTATTTAAAGAAAAGAAGAACATTTTTTGTTGAAGATTCTTATAAGATGCTCTCCCCTTAACCATGAGTGAGCCCTTTCACAGATAAAATAGCTTAATATTTGGAAGTGTCTGGTAGTACTTGCCAGACATTACATCTAGAAGTGGGCCAGTGAAATATGCTGGTACTTGAGAATTCACTGGGTCACCATTTACGTAAGTCAGTGCATCTTCTTGTCCCTTTCTCTAGAAAAATAGTGCAGAGCAGGGCACATACCTGAATGTAGTGTAAGGACAAACTCACCCAAGAGAGGCTCAGCTGTTCCCCTCTCTGCGTCCTTAAGCCCTCCTGCAGGATATCGCAGGAGAGTCAGGAATACTTGCTGGTTCTTGTTGCTGTCTTCCCTGGAAAAAGACGTTAAAAAATTGCATTAGATCATCTCATCTGTTCTTTCTCTCAAACTGGTTGTAACTCTTTGCTGAGGAGATTGCTCCCTGCAGGTTACCACCGCTTCTTAGTGACCAGTGTGATGGTGTTTCTAGGGGATGGTGCATGCTGAAGAACTGCCTTCCAATGTTCCCTAAACACATTTTAAAATGAAGTTGGTATAAAGGTACTCCTTGGTTGGACACAGGCACACGTGGTTGAGAAACTATTGGCTTTTCTCAGATACAGGTAGTGATCCTGGCCCTTTCTGACAAGTTGGGGCATAACAATAGGATACCAAGGCAGAAATTTTAAATAGGCCACAAAATTTCCTGTTTACTAGAAATATTTCACTGTTGTAGCATGGAATAGTTTTTCTGCATACTGAGGTGCCAGCAGCTGGGCAAATAATAAACTAGATTTAGAAATAAGGAATATGAGTTCCCTTTATTTAATATGCATAGAAAATGTGAATGTTGTATAAAATAGCAGTAAAAACTAATCATAATTTGATAAATAAATAGGAGTATTTTATTTTTATGTGTGGGGAAGAGCAAAGCTAGGTGAGGAGTTGGTGGTGCGTTCACTTGCTGCAGACTTTGACAGAAAGTCCCATATTCTCTTGTTCAAGAAAAGAACAGACATGTAGCTTGACTTGGAGGTCTCCTGTGTCACCGAGGCTAGTCACGTGCTGTACTTCTTTTGCTTTCATGAATGTGTTGATATTTCTCTCAAAATAATCAGTAGCCCCTGCCCTTTTGTGCTCTCATGGAAGGGCTGTTGCTGAACACCGCTGTTCCAGCGGGCAGGAATCCTGTTTCCAGGCTGAGTCCTTACTAGAGTACCTCATGGAGGCCCAGCAGTGTCGCTGTGTTTGCTGAGGGTGTTTGCACTGTTAACAGACTCTGATCCTCAACTCATGTTTTCCTGTTTCACATGCGCCACCTTAGTGGTATGTGCAGTGCAAAAGAAAGGAGTCAAAATCTGCTCTGATGTTGGTGTAAATTCTTACTTCTCTCAGCTGGTGTGAAGTAAAGCCTGCATGAGAGCAAATCCTTTGGCCTTATTTGAGAGGATTTTTTAGGTGAGGATCTGAGGCTACAAACCTGGGTATGATTTGTTTTTCCCGTTTCCTGCAAAATAAGCTCAGTTTGTGTAAGATCATATCTTGTAGCATAATGCTAAAAGAATACCTTCCTGTATTTAGGTCCTGTAGCAGGACCTAAATAATAATGTATACACCCTATAATATTTTCTAAGAAAGAGTACTCTGTAGGAAATGTCTACTTATTTAATGTCAAACCCTCTGGGTTTAATTTTTTATTTATTGTGTCAGCAAGGACATGCTTAGTGAAATTACTGACATGCACTTTTTTAAAAAAATGGGAGGATATGTAACTAAATTTTATACATAGCCTTTGGAATTCATTATTTGAATAGACTAGAATTACTTCAGTGATTAGATCTGAGAGCTGAACTGGATGCTAATTTGATTAATATCCTTTGTAGGTTTGCATGCAAAGATGAAAATAATTACATTTACTGTAGTCTTCAAAGCACTGCAGAACCTGGGTAGTTTCTTCCACCTCTCCTTTATTGCACTGCTGGGCTTCACAAGTGGTACATGAAAGCACCAAAAGATTTAGCTGTTGCTGAAGCTGTGGGAGCAGATTGCTGCTTCGCCCTGCAAGTTCACAATTTTTTCCTAACTGTTAATAGTTATTAGTCAGACAAACACATTGTCCTGTATTCTCAACATCACTACAGATAAGGATCAAATCTCCTTCCCTAACCCACTTTCTAAAATAGGTTAGCCACTGTCACATTAGTGCAGTCTAAATCTCATCAACACCTATAAATTAAACCATGAAATAAGAATAGAAAAGTATGTGTTATAATAATAAAAGGTGATGCAAAACTCCTGCATTTGTGTCTTCTGCATCTTGCACATACCATACAGCAAGGGATGAGGTGGTGTTAGCAGCAGACACAGCACCTGCTCTGTCCATAGGCAATTTGAAGCCAAACTGTATCACAGCAGAGTTCCTGAAAGCTGTGGCACTGTGACTTCCTTCAGGACTGAAAACTGTCTGTCTGGGAAGTAATGGGATTTAGTTTCTCATAATCAAAGTTGAAGGCAATGGCAAAATCCCCAGTTGCTTCAGTGAGGTTGGGATCTCCACCTCACACTGGATTTGCGTACATAGAATCCAAAGTGCTGTTAAAGTGTAAACCCAATGCTTCTAGAAAATGTCTAAGTGCAGAGTTAATATGTGATACATGTATTCAAAAGTAGATTAAATTAGCTTAGATGATCACCTTTTCATTAACTTGAGTTTGTAACTCTTTGGTATGTTTTATTATTATTTTTAACAGTGTTTTATTTCTATAAGCGGAGTATTTTATCTTCTAATAGATGACCTCAGATTTAGAGGTCTGTTACAAAAGGGCTTGGGGGTTTCCTGTTGAGAATTTTGTTGAGGAGGTTTGGGTGTCTTAACTATGTTCGAGTCCTGAACTTTTTTTATAAGTCTCGAGTATCACTAGTATTTCTCCAGCATGGGAAGAATGACCAGAAACAGAACTAGAGGATAATATCAACACATTTGTGGTATCCCTTGTGTAAATGCCTAATTGTTCATCAGACTGTAGAATGGATGTATGCTGTGTTGCACAGAATGGTATAGTTTGTCATAAATCAGTAGTGGCCGAGAATGTTTTGAAGTGCGCTTGTATATGTGGAAACTGATGCCTAAGGCTAGAAACCTATTCCTGATTTATTCTACAATGAGATAATCTGAAAATTGAAGTTTTTTCCTGCTTGCCATTTGGGATTTGTTTCTGAAAATAGTCATACCAGGCAGGGAAGGCTTAATCCCAAATTTGTTCAGGCTCTACAAATAATTTAAGTCTGCTGCAGAGGTTCATATCTACAAAATAATAAGTGATAGTAACTTTCTAAAAAGCATTAGTGGGTTTTCTGAGGCTTGACAGCATTTGAAGAAAAAAAAAATCCAACATTTCAAACATAACTGTAGCGCCTACAGTAAGCAGGATAACGTGCTCTGCTTGAATGATGTGAAGATCCCATTTTCTTAAAGAAAAAAGTATTCTGGAGATAGAAGCAAATAGAAATCCTTTCTTTATAAGACAAAATTAACAGCTGTCTCATTTTAGCAAACCAGTGCATTGAAACCATGCTGAACATACAGGGATTGAAAGCCTTTTGCTGGGTCAAGCTGACCAGTTTTAGTGGGGGAACCCTGATAAACAAAATCCTATGGAAATTTAGTGTTGCAGGTGTAAGGAAAAGATGAATTAGTACTGCATTTGATCTAGTCTCTATGTAAAATTGCAGCATGGATGGGATCAAGTTACAGGGACAGTAGTAGGAGCATAAGGAGGAGCATAAACAGCACCCAAAAATGGAGAAGAGAGAGATCTTAACATGCAGGCAGGCAGGTTTCTTCTCCCACAACCCTCCTGTGCTAGGTTCCCGTCTCTACACTTTCTTATCTGGTGCTCTTTTGGTGGGGAAATTTACTCCCAAAATTATGGGACTCCAACACTTATTTTTGTGTTTATCAAGCGAAGCCTCTTTTCCTCTTGAAGCCATCTCTGCTCCACCCATACACAAGTTAAGTATCTGGAAAAGCCTTTTCATCTCCTGTGCACAAAACCTCTCCTGGTATTTTGAAGTTTGTTCCAGCAACTGTTGATTCTAAACTTGAGTTGCTGTAAAGGCTGACTAAGGGGAATCCAGTGCTGTTGCTTTTCTTATGTTATTGCTTGTTTCTATAGAAACATCTTGTCTCAATTTTATAAATGATGTCTAGATTCCTGCTGTAAAATGAATGTTAACCCAATCTTCGGTTTGGAATCTTTCTATTTAAACTTCTTCTAAGTATGTCACTTTTATTGGTAGCTGCTGTACAGTGCTTTTGGTATAAAGATTTTTTGCTACTTTTCTTGCATTTGCTTCTTTTTCTCAGAGGAACAAGTTAAACTTAGTTTTTTTCTATCTTGTTTTTCATTTGGAAGTGAGGTATGTTTTTTTTTCTCATTTCCTAATCTATTAATCTTTTCATACTTAAATATCAGATTAAAATTAGCCCGGAGAAATGAACCTTGTTTGTTTTTTTTTTCCTCCAGACAGTTGAAATTGATTTTGTTGTCTTAATAGTCTGTTGGCTGAATATCAAAATCTTTTTACTGCTTACATTTCCAAGGTTAAATACTAATTGTTAGTTTTATGCTAGCAAAGGATACAAAGGGATACTGGTTTTATTTCCTGCTGTAGTGGAAGAGGAAGAAAATCAGAAACTTTTCCAATAAAATTATTTGCCCTTCTTGGGCAAATTTCACTTTCTTTTAATTGAACATAAGTTACCTTTTAAGTGTAGGAAAGCAGGGTGAAATCCTGATCACATGCCAGGTGTTACTAGTAACGAAACTGTCTCTTTTGCATATGTGGAGGAGTAGGAAGCAGAAAGCCTGCACCCACCCAACCAGTGCGTTGGCAGGGTTTTGTGCTGGTGCCCTGTGATGGGATGAGGCGGTGGTTTGGCGAAAGAGGAGGTCGTGACCTGGGAATTTGCTGTTCACTGCAGATCTCCAAAGCCTGTCCGTGGCAATACACTGGACAGTCAGATGGCTGAGTACCAGCAAGATTTTAGTACCGAGTGATTCGTTCCTCCAGGACTAAAATGGCTGGTTATTCAACTATCAAATACTTGTAGCTGTGTGTCGGCTGATACGTATCCCCATCTGCACCCAGCAGAACTTGGTCTCTTTGTTTTGGAGGGGAGGGAGCTTGTGGTTTCTTCCATCCTGGTCTCTCTCATCTGCTCACTTTCGTCTTGTATTTTCCTTAAGGTTGGTCCTAAAGTGCTTTCAGTTTTAGTTTGCATCCTCTAAAAACAGATGACTCTGTGATGCACTCGCTTCTGAACATTAATGTCCCAGCTTTCAAAAATATACGAGTATTTTCCAGTAAGTTAGCATGTCCATTAAGTCGTATCTCACTGGCTTTTTTGACATTTAAGTGTCTGTGGGCTTCAGCTAGCAGACACACCACCTGTTCCCTGGAGTAAAAATAACCACAACTGGAGTAAAATAGATAGTGAGCAGTTAAATCGTGCAGAGGAAACATTTTACTTGAAAAAAAAAGGTGAAATGTGCATGTGGGTACGTAAATGTGATATCCCCGTGTTTTCTTTATTGCAGTTTTTTCTTAAGATTTCATTTAGATGATGTTAAACACGTTTACTACAAAACTCAAAAGGGGTTTCTTTTCTATCTAATGTGGAAATAAGTCTCTTAAATGTGCCATTCCTTTTTCTTTCTTTTATAACTGTACATGTGATGAATTGTGATCTGAGGTACGTCAAACAATTTGGAGATGCTGCTGCTTTTTTGTGTGGGAAGATGGATATTGTATATACCTTTGTGTCCTCTCTCTTTACCTTCTTTGCCCAGCAGCACTTTTTGACTGTAAAATAATGTTTTTACGTGGAGAGTAATTATTTTCCCAATCCATTGGACATTTCTCCCCCATTGTTGGAGTTCACATTTGTCTAATCCTGTTTCAGGCAGATGATGCAGGAAAAGAGAAAATGATGGACTTGTACTCAGCTTAGTGCTATTGTTGAGTGTGGGGGGGAATTTTTCAAGTTGTCTGAGCAAGAGAAGGTTGTTGAGGTTTCTTCAATTCATTAGTCATGAAAAATAGAAGAATGCTATTTGGTTTGGTTTGATGGATCTTATACCTTCAGAGTAGTTGAATGGATTTTTATTTTCTTTTTCTAACAAAATACCCTGAATCTTCAAGTGGTACAGGTTTCTTATGTTCATCTATTTCCTCCCACAGAACAAAAGCAGTTGAACTTATTTCACTCAAATCAGTTACTTGGGGTTTTTTTCTACACACACAAAAAAATCCCAAACTAAACATGCCATCACAAGATCCTTAGGCTGAGTGTGGAAAACCGTGGACCAAGCTGCTGCTTAATCAGGTGAAATACCCGAAAGACCATAACCATACCTGTTCTCCCCACAGCTAGTGCAGTGATGAGGTTACAGGACTGAGACTCCTTGTGGTTACTTTACAGCTGTTCAGTCCTCCCAGCAGAAAAGAATAAATGCTAAATCTGGGCTTCCATGCTCTTTTTGATCTAGCCACAGGAAAATAACTTCCCAAGTGAGGCTCTTGTCCCCTTCAGATCCATTTGTGTTCTGCATCCTCCAAGAGCTTGGCAGACTTACTTGCCTTGGTGTGATCTGCAAATGGTCTGAGGCAGGAACTGTGTGCTCCCAGCAATTTGAGAGGAAAAGACCTTACATTGGCTACATTACACTTAGGAGATGCAGACAGGGATCAGTCTTAAGCCATTGTGAAAAGGTCAGTGCCTAACTTTATCCTTCTCTCCCACTTAGTAGCACATGACTCCTTGCAAAGATGGCTTCTTTCCAGGGGGACAATGTTCCAATGGGATCTCATGTGTCTGCATGATCAACACCCCTTGATAGGAAGGGAATAAGCAAGAAAAGGATCCTCCTGTCAGACTGGTGTGAAGTGGCCTCTGCTCGTGACATACCATGTGCTTTCCTGAATTTAGGAAGCAGTGCATTTGAGTGAATGTGGTGGAAGTTTGCCATAAGCAAGGGTAGTTAGTGGTCAGAACACAGGGAATTTTGTGTGTTGTGTTGATGACAAACATAACTGGTAAAGCCACAACCGGATGTTAGTTGGGTTCAGCAGGATGAGTTGACTTTACCTTCTCTGTCGTTTTAAAGCTAGTCAAGGAAAACATTCAATTACGTGGGGGATTTTTTCAGAAGCACTTCAGGGATGTAGGAACATCAGCTGTGTTGGAAGCAGACAGAACTTGGGCTTAGTATCTCCTCTCTGACATCCTTATAGAGTTTAATTCTGAAAAGAAGGCGATTTTATGGCATCCTGCATCAAATCTGAGAGGGCACGTTATGGTTCTCCCTAAAGTATCAAAGCCCCTAAGCCATTTGGCCATAAAAACTGGGAAAATTTAGTTACCAGGTTCCTGTATACAGTTTTTTGGAGTTTGGACCTTCAAGTTCTGACTTTCTGCCAGTAAACAGTGGAAGACAGCAGACAATGGCTTTGCTGATGAAAATGTGCCATTTCGAATACGGAGGGAAATTTTATAATACCAAATATCTGAAAAGACACGAGGAAATGGGGGGCTTGATGGGCAGCTTCATGTACCAGCGGGCTTGCAAAGGACATTGTGTATGCTAAGCAGTAGGGCAGATCAGATTCTTCCCCTTCTGTTCCATATGATAACTCTGTTTTTAAGTAAAGTAAAAAAACAGAAACCAAATATGAAATTGAGTATGGAGTACTGCATCCAGCTGTGGAGCCCCCAGCACAGGAAAGACATGGACCTGCTGGAGTGAGTCCAGAGGAGGACCATGAAGATGCTTCGAGGTCTGGAGCACCTCTCTTGTGAAGACAGGCTGAGAGAGCTGGGGCTGTTCAGCCTGGAGAAGAGAAGGCTCCAGCGAGACCTTATAACACCTTCCAGTACCTAAGGGAGGCTACAAGAGATTTGGAGAGGGACTTTTTACAAGGGCATGTAGGGATAGGACAAGGGGGAATGACTTCAAACTGGCAGAGGGTAGATCCAGACTAGGTGATCCCAGTAAGTCTAAAATAAAATCTTTGATGTAAAATTTATTTAAATTACAGTAAGAAGTAATTCATTACAGTAATTTGATAAGAAACATTAGGTTAGGAAACAAATGCAATCAGCATTTCTAATACATTCCTATTTAGATTTATTCGCTCAGGAAAGCCCCATTCTCCTTTATCCTTCAGGAATAATACTATATGTGTGTATTTAGTGTCTTTCAGCCAACTGGAGGAAGGAGGAGAGAGAAGTTGGGGAGACAGTACTGCTCTTTTCAGGAGATATTTTGGGCATGCATTAATCTATATCCATCTATATCTCTGGCTGCACTTCTGTTCCCCAGTCCCTTTGCATTTCTTTGTCGCTCCTGTGTTCAAAGAGTGAGGAAAGGCAAACAAACTAGTGCAGTTGAAGTGTCTCTCTCTTACATTTCCTCCTGCATTGTGGCAGATGAAGTCTGGGGGTGTCCCCTGCAAAGTACACGTTAGCTATAAGGAGAAGAGCTGCTGGGAAGGCCTGGAAAAAGCATGCTTTCTCTGGAGCTACTTGCAGGCAAAGAAATTCCCTCACAGAAATGATTCTTAAAAGTTATGAAGCCAAGGCTGGGTTGTTGATTTTTGAAACTAGCAACTTTGAAACAGAAACTTCTTGTGTTTTTAAATGAGGAAGTTTTGTTTTGTAGGGGGGGGGGGGGTGCAGCTGCTCGGAATGGGTACATTTCTCTCTCAGCATTTTTTCTTTATGGTAGTGTCTGTCTGGCTTCAGGCTGATTGATTCAGCAAGATTTAGTATGAAAATAGCCCTGTGAAAATAGTTCTGTAAAAATTAAGAGTCAGCTGGGAACTGTGTGTTTGCTAAAGATGGTCAATTTCTAAAAATGTTTAGAAAAGTACTTTGGGGGGAAAAAAAAAGTATTTGGTTCTGAGGCTATGGTTTGAGAGCTACTGGCACATATATGGGATTGCGTGCCATTTTACTGTTGCCTTGAAAATTAGTGAGAAAAATTCTAGCTGCGGTGTTAAGCTTATTTAACAATCTTTAGTGATCTGGAGTATTTGCCCTAATAGCTCTATTTTAGCTACACCTCAGAAGAAAGGTATTTGCTCAGCATGTAAATTATTATGCAATAGCAAAGAAGAACATGCCATCAGTGTTTCACGGCTGATCATATTTTCAGCTTCGCTTGCTTTTTGCTGAGTTGCCTGAAGCAAGATGTATTCAGCCTGAATTAACTGAAGCAGACTTTGAAGTCTTGAGAATCTTCACGATCATTTTGAAAGGTTTTGTAAGCTATTGAAAATATTTGGGAAAATTTGACACTTGTTCCGTAATTAAACACATACTTGTCAGTCTCTGTACCTGGAATCTGCCTTTGCATAATCACTTTAGGAATTAATGAATCTACCCTTGTTTGAGAAGGCGAGGGTGAGGTAAATAAAAAATCAAAAAGACCTGGACTGCCTAAGTGAGGTGGAATTCACTCTGTACCCTGCTTAAGAGACTGCGTGCAGTCCTTGCTGTTACCTTATCAAAGCAGGAGGGGCTGCAAGCGAAATCCCATGTCCTACAGTTGCCTCGTACCAGGAGAGATGTTGTCAGCGTGGTCACGTAGAGTTAATCATGCTTAGCCCAGTGAGATGGAGCTTGCAGAGGAGCTTGCAGACACATTCCTGCTGGTGGCCTCCTGACCAGTGCTGCACTGGGCTTGCTCTTTGCAAAGGCTCCCAGGAGCCTTTGTTAGTACCACTAGCAATCCAGAGGCAAGGAGGTGATGCATTTGTTTCCCTCTCACTGGCTACTTTGCTAGAAAATGTAGTGATTTTTCCTGCAGACTGTTTCTCTCAGAAGTGATCTCTGCAGCACTTGACACGAGCTGGGAGCTGCGCTCTGATCCCCTCTGCCCTCGTCCCACAGGCATATGCTCCCTCTGGTCTCTGTATGCAAGATGCAAATAAATATATTTTCCCTTCCTGGCACATCCTTTCTCTTTTCCCTAGTTGTTTTGATCAAAATACCACTTAGCTTGTTTGGCTCCCTGTGGTTTTTGGGAATGGAGAGATGAGAGTTCCTGTAGTAACATTGTGTTCCCAGCCCTGCCTAGTCTGCAGGAGCTCACAAGAGGCTCTGCCTTTCCGGAAGAGACTAATCTTGAAACACTGGAATTAACGAGTCAACATTTATTTGAATTAAATAAAGCACAGTTAAAGCCAAAATGCTGAAAACTGGAGTTTCCACACCCAGTAAGGAGGAGAAAATGATCTGGGTTTGAGAAGCAGACTGAAAGGAGACGAGGGGGTGTCTGGCTGTACGTAACCTCCAGTCCTGCAGTTCTCCACACTCAGGCTCTTGTGTAGAACCGCAGAAAGAGTGAACACAATGTTAGTTATGAATTAGTTATGAACATGTTACTATTTAGGCTTCCTGCACCCCTCCCTTTCTGGGATTCTGTACTGAAGCTTAAACCAGACTCTTTATGGATGAGCACATAAAAAAATATCCAAGCACTCTCAACTGAGGGACTGTTGGGGTTTTGTTGGGGATTTTTTTCAGTAGCAGCTGTGGAGCTTCACCCAGCCTTCACTCAGCAGGCAGGTTCTGCATCGTGGCCTAAAGTCTGGCCTAGAAAAACAGTAGTCTTCCTTTGGTCTTTGCTGGATGTTCTTCTGTGGGAATGGGAATTCACTTTGTTACTTGCTCTCTAGTGGAGAGCCTGGCACTGCTGTGGGAGGGAATTTCTGTTTCTCTACCAAGGCCATGCCATGTAACAAGGGATGCAGAATAGCTTTCATCCTTGAAGACAGAACATGTTTGCTTTGAATCTGGGAGTAGGCTAATTGCCCATAGAGTTTGCAGGCAATTTGTAGGACCCATTGATCAGTCAACTGAAATATTGATGAGTACTTGCTTCATGTGCTTTCATTGCTGCCTAATGGAAACATTAGGAGACTTACGTTCATCCTCTTTAAAACACGTTCGTCCTGTCATACGCAAACACAAGACAATAAGGTTTTGTGCAAAGGATCTCTGGACACTGGGAAATGAGAGATCTCAACCTCTTATCTAGTTGCAATTTACATGTTGAAACATTCACATTTTCTGAAGTGATATTTAACTCTGTGATATCTTCATCTAAAGATGGTCTTCTGCCTTCCTATGCGTTTGTTCCACCACTGTTCACTTTGCAAAAAGTCCAGCACTTATTTCCCCTCCCCTTTGCTTTTTTGTACCACTACTTTGCATCTGTGCAGGCCTTTGGTCTGCCTTCCTTTGCCTGACTTGCATGGCTTCTTACATCAACATTGGGATAGATGTTTGTCACCTTGCTAGTTGAGTCCTATGCCCTTCTTTCAGCAGTGATAGTAGCCCTTCAGTTCCCTTGTGCTTCGGTGTGAAATACTTCATAGTTCATGTTTAATAGTTTTGTATCATTCTTGTGGTTCTGAAGATATTCTGGAAATAATTTATAACAAATCTACTTCAACTAAATCCCCTCCCTGAAATTACTGGCATTTCATTCCACTTTGTTTGTCCTGACAACCACAGACAGGTTGCACAGACAGGTAAGATGTGTGACCTGCAGGAGAGCTTTACCCCTCTAGACTGGTGTCTCGAGGGGAGACAGGCTATCATATGTTTGTAGCAGTACTTTAGTGTCCCAGGTTTGGAAAAGTGACATCGTTAACATTGTGCCAAAGTCACAAGCTACATAGCATTTTCAATATCTTGATTTAAGGAATAAATTTATTGCATGTGTATCTTAGTTTTATGCATTCAAACAGAAATAGATGAGACTTGTTCATAATGACAGCAATAAGATTGTACAACATATTTCCTTATTTTGTCTTCTGTCCACAGGTCCAGCAAGAGCAAAGGAACCACACCACAGAACCTGTAATAGATGACTATAAAAAGATGGGGACTCTCTTCGGCGAACTAAACAAAAGCCTTATCAGAATAGGCTTCACAAGGATGTACTTTGGAGAACGGATAGTAGAACCTGTAATAATTATATTCTTCTGGGTTATGCTCTGGTTTCTTGGCCTACAAGCTCTTGGACTGGTTGCTGTTCTGTGCCTTGTCATTATTTATGTACAACAGTAAAATTTTATATAGATACTGTTCAGATTATGTATTTCTACACCATCACTATGTCAGTGGATTTATGTGTTTAAAGTAAATGGGCAGCATATCAAAAGCTGCAATGCTTCAAATTGCTGAAATTCCAACATTTGAGGTGAGGAGGACTAAAATTATGCATTTTAAGCCAAATCAGCAGTGCCCTCTTACATCTTTAGGGGGTATGGGGAAAGGAGATGTTTGTAATATAATGGTGTCAAATGTACTGTTTTCTGCACTCTTGGGGCCTTAGCCCAAACACTGGCTTTTTGTTGTCCACTCTCGTCTCCCCATCTTCTTGCTTTGTATAGTGAAAATTTCCTGCTGATTTTAAGAGGATACTCGATGTGAGTGTCCTGTTTCACTGTTGGGGGAGGCTTATGTTCTGTTTGTTCCCTGAATCTGCATAATTTGTTAGTGTTCTGCTGAAAAGCTGCGTCTGCACAAGGGAGGTTTAGAAACAAACTACAGTGACAAATATTCACAAAAGCATCTTTTGTTTGTATAGTTTATAGTAAGCTTTCCCCTAAGAAACAAGCTATACCAGCAAAATGCTCTTATACTAATATTAGTGACTGCACACAAGGCTTCAGCTGTTGTTAAGGAGAAATTGCAGTCCTACATTGGCCAAGTGGTGTAATGCAGCTCTGCCTTGTTTTTTTGAAATGTACTCAGCTCCTGCTGCTATTTTTCTTTCTTTATTTTTTGTACTTGCTCTTTCCCCCAGCCCTCCTTCTTAACATAAATATTTGGATAATTCATGGAGTTTGTAGGTAGTTTCAGCTGCAGTGTTGGAGAGTTGCCATTCCAGACAGCAGTGCTAGGATGTTGTCTGCTTCCTCTGGGTGGTGTGTGAAGTGTCTGAACAACCAGATATCAGACTAGATCTCTTAATGCTTCCCTGGTTTTGCAGTGTGGGCCCACATCAGCTAAAGCCTTGCTCACGTCAGCAAACCAGATCTGTTTCCTCATGCAGGGCAAGAATGTAGTTGAAACCAGGTGGTCATTTTATTTAGTAATCTTAACTGATTCGTTTCCACACTGGGCAACAAAAAATGCCTACCTATAGGTATATGTCATGGGCCACACAAATTAGGGAATAGGGTATATACTTCACTCTGACTCCCCAGGGGCCACACCAGGGGTGTACTGAATATTTCCAGGTTTGAAGAAAAACAGTAAAATGAAACAGAATCTTTAGTACTTCTACTTTAATACTACTACTAAATAGGCTGCCAATTTAATAATTGGTGTACATTACTTTTACTAAGAAACTTAAATTAAATTGCAGAATTGACTTAATCTATGGTCCAGTGAAATTATATATTTACTGAAAGAAATGTAATAGGAGATGTGAAATTTACAGAAAATTACTTAAACTTTTGCAGTGACTTTTTCCTAAAGAACAATAAATTAGATCAACAATCAATTAGTTGAAAATGCTGTCTTATTCAGAGATTTTTGAAGTTAGGGGAAGTTTCTGTATGGTCCCAGTCCTGCAACTGGATTCTCAAGGCCAGCTTTATGCCTGCATGGACCATGTTGACTGCTAGGCTCTATTTCCAGGGCCTCTGGCCCCAGTCCTTATGGACTTTCCTGTTAGGGAAATAATTGTTATTTAGGGCAGTAAACATGAAGGCCCAGCTCCTTTAAAGTCTTTATGTACTGAAATGCCATCTTTAGACATGTCTCTGTGCGTTTCTAATGAACATGTAGTTACCTTCTGAGGAGCCAGGTTACCTGTCTGGATCTTCAGATGACCTTGACTGTGGATCTGAGAGGCTTTGCTGAACCATCAGGACTGCAGGGAAGTGGGACTGAGGCCCCAGCTCTGTGGTCAGATGGCAACCCGTGTTGATTGGCACATAGTTAAATAGTTACACTTGTAGCAGGGAAATGTTGGACAACAGAAGGTGTTTCTGGATGCAGGGATTTGTTGTTCTCATCTGGAAGACCCAAAGCAAACAGCAAGTACAGGCTGAACTCAGAGGCAGGAGCTCTGTGCTCTAAAGTGCCTAGGGGTAAACTTTGAGTTTGTTTCAAGTCCCCTAGAAGCAGAACATCTGTTTACCCCTCTGCGTAATTTGTATAGATAGAATGGTGGTTTTATGTGTATTCTTCTCCTGTGTAAGGACTGTACTACAAAAGCATCCTGTCATTAAAAGTAAAAAAAAAAAATGTTCTTTCTTTCTTCCCACAATCCAGTTACTGTTCAGAGGGTCTCATCTAATTCCTTTCATCCTGTAGGAAAAAGTGTCTCTGTGATACTCTTGTTGCAGTAGTACTCTTGTGTATAGAGGCTGTGCTGTGAGATGGCATGTGGTATTTCCTTGAGGTGGTGATCTTGCTCTGTACATATGGAATGGGGAACGGTGAATCGTGAGTGTGACCAACAGCTTCAGTGAGGACATTGTTTATATGTGTGTAACCTTTTAATATATGCATAACTGTGACTGTTGCACTCATGAATTCATTTCAGTTGGTTGTTCGCTGTTCATGTTATACATGTACTGTGGGGAAAAGTAGCTTTTGGACTGAGATTGTGTATAGTGAATGTCTTGTGTGGTTTCTCTTAAGGGTAACTTGCTATGTCTTGTTCTTCATGGAAGTTTTTCATTTTTAAAAATCTGAAAGAATAATCCTCCTAATAGTGTTAGGTTGACTGAAAGTGGAAAAAGAAAAATAATGTATTGCATGGAAAATACCCCTCTCCTGTTCATACATTCCCTCATATATAAGAACTTATACTGAATTGTCTGTCCTAATTTTGTGCAATTACTATATTATCTCCCTCTCATTTGCAGGAAAGGAAAGAGGGGCTAAGGAAAAAGGGGGACTGAGTTAGAATCAGACATAAAGAGTGCAAAATGGAATGCGGTGAAACGATGCATATATGTGTCCAAAAAAATCTGGTCATAAATGTGTGTCAAAACAAAGAGGAAATGGGTGAACAGTCATTGCCTTGTATTCTTCATTCCATCCAGATGTAGCTGCAAGGCAGAGGAAGCACCAAGTGCTCAAAGGATGTCCCTAGCTAAAAAGCAGAAGGTTAATTTAAAAAAAAAAAGTCAATTTCACTGTTGCCTATAGAGTAAAAGTTGATAATGTTATTTATGGTGTTAAATGTTATTGTTCTTGATAGAACTGAAAGCACCTTTATGCATCTGTGTGTAGGACTGTATGAAGGAATTATGTCCCTTAAATCTGTGTTGAACAACAAACGATGCAGTTTCTGTTGGTTAGCGTGACATGGAAAGCGTTTTACATAACCTCGTTTTTTTAAAGGATGGACTCTTCAGTACTATTTCACACCTACCAAATGCATAAATGTTTGAACTACTGTGTATAGAGAAGAAACTCCACGTGCAGGAGAATCTTGGAGAACCCTGTTTGCACTGAAAAATCACCACATCAAAACTGTCCATATAAAAAGGAAAAATCATATTTCTTAAAAACTCTGTATGAAGTGAATTCTATGGAAAGCACTTTGTTACTCTTTCTAATAAAAAGTATTGCCATCAATGAACCTGTGAATTCTTTATGGTGATTTGTTCAATGTTACATGGCTCCTTTCAAAATTTCATGTTAGCCCCAGATGAAATGGGTCAATGTTCAGATAACTGCTGAAATCAGTTCACTTGCAGCTAGAGGAGAAAAAACTGCAGTACAGGAGCTGAATAAACTGCATCAGGTCTGTATGGTTGTGTGCAGCAAATTATGCTGAACCAAAAACCAATAAATAGTAGAGCAAGATGTTAACAAATAATGGTAACATTACATTGTGAAGTAGATTTTAGTTCACAGCATATCTGTTTTGCATCTAGAGCAGCCTCTGAAGGAACCAGATGTAGTCAAGGATGCGAAAAATCCTTTGAAGTGACAATTGGTGTGCCACAGAAAGGTTTGAGGATTTTTATTGGTTTTTTTAAATATGTATAGAACAGTAAATGGTTCAAAACAAATCTACTTTTAACTGTTGTTATTGCTTTTTTCTGCAAGTCTGAAAGGTGTTCATTCTGCCAGATCCAACAGATACTTAAATGTATCTGTTGTTGTTCAGGATGCACAGTGAGTTAACCAGTTTAGGGTTTTTTTAAAGTAGCAAAGTTGCATTTTGGTCCTTCAGACTCTCATTGGTGGATGTGCACAGAAGTAGTAAGGCTTATTCCCGAATGCATTCAAGCCTTAAAGTTTTATCTCAGTTGAAGTATCTTTGTCGGGCCTTTTATAGGGTGCATGCAAATTCAAAAACAATCTCTATTTGATTCTTTCCATCCTGGGCTTTACTCTAGGTTTTGGGAACTTTATTTCTTAGCCTCTCCCCTCTGCCAGAACTGATAGCTTCATCCCCTTTATACGTTCCTCCTTTCACTCTGAGGTGTTGCCTTCTCTAGGGGTGTTCACTTTGAACAGTCTCTCTCTGTGCCAAAGGTTCAGGCTTTTTCATCATTCAGTCTTCTTAAAAGCTACCTAGACAGAAAATCTATTTTCAGATGGGTATTTTGTTTGTTTTACTGTGTGCATGCTTAACAACAGAAGGGAGGAAATTAGAGGATTTTTAAAAAATATTCATAAGCTGGTTAGTCACTTCATTTTTTGCAGTGCTTATCTGCTGGTTTAGGTGATGGTTACCAAACTGCAATGTGCTGTCACCAAAGGTCCAAGAGAGTGTTGCAAATGTGTAGGGTAAGGAGCTGTTGATAGGTTGGCATCAGGATTTTGAAAATTGATGGGACAAGCAGTGTGTGGCTCAGGGTTGTTTCAAGCTTAAACAGGCAGGTAGACTTCTAACTTCCCTTAACTCCTGCCAACGCCTCAGTTATTTCTGGGAATGTCTCCAAATGCATATAAAATCATCAGTATTCCTTCTACACACTGAAGAAAACTGAGCTTTCATCAGCTCTGTTTTACACAGAGGATGAGAATGGGAAAGGGGAATTGGACTTAGCATTTTTTAACTTGCATGCAAGCTTGTGGTCTTTTCAAATTAGTCTTGTAGTTTGTGTCTTGTATGCAGTTGTCACAAGTCTTTTATAACCCCCAGCCTATATGTGTGTTTTCCAATTAATACGGAAATGAAGCAGCTGTGATAATACATGCTTTTTCCCAAGCAATTTATTGAAAACTACACGTCCCTTCTCAGGTGCAGGAGGGATGTGACTGGATAAAGCCCTTCTGATGACAGGAGCTGTTCTTGGTGCAGCCTCAGGGGCACCATCTCCCTCCCAGGTAGCACCTACAGCAGGCTACCGGAGTGCTAGGGAAACATCTTGCCCAGTCCCAGGCACTGCTGAAATATCTGAAGTTCAAGTGGCATGGAAGGAGAAGGACTGTTATACACCACAGTCCAAGGGATCTGATCAGACAGTGTTTCAGACAAAGCTGTTACAGAGTACCGTATCTAGATTTTATATTCATTAAATGAAATTTAATTAAGCCCCATTGTTTCTTGGCTTGTCCTGGTGCATCACCTCGTGTTCAGAATGAATGCTGCTTGCGGCAAATGGTTCTGCTTCTGGAACCCATCTGTGTCTGTAGGCATATTTTATATGTACCGTTTAGCATTAATTGCATTTTAAAGCATTACAAGGGAAAAGGGCTCATCTTCCAGTCGGCATTTGGATGAGGGTTTAATTAATATATGTGAGAAGGGAGCCAAATTAGTCACTGGCACACTGATGAGGGCTTCCTTTTAGAGAATAAAGCTGCTAACTGATGTGTGGGTAATGAATGTACGAGAGACATGGGTTTGCATACTGTCCAGAATGGGTGATAGAAAGTGACCATTTTTCTGCCCTAGTTCACAAATTAATTATCTGTTTTTAAATGTAGCTATCTTCCTTAAGTAGCTGGAACATACTTCCTGGGTACAAGAAGTCGGTAGCAAGGAAATGAATTATTAATTAAGGAAAACCCTTGGTCAACCAAAATCCTGGTCTGTAACGGGAAGTCTCTTCTTGACTTGAATGAAATTTGAGTTCTTCAGTGTTTGGGGTTATTAATTCTTTATATTGAATATTTTATCTGGTTATTGTTTTAAATCATTCTTTCATTCATGTTCTTTCTAAAAGTTGTTAATATCAGTCCAAAATTCTTGAAAGCCACTTCACTGTCAATAGCTGTTACCAGTAGGGCTGTAGGGAGCCCATGCATGTGGAATGGCAGGTCACAGGGAGAGACTGGTGTGTCTTTAGTGTTACCTGGCTGGCATCACAAAGCCTTAAAGCAGGTTTTCAGCATTTTCTTTGCTGTCACTTTCTGTATGTATTTTGTTAGGTGCTGAACAAGAGCTCACATTAGCCAAGTACCTGATTTCCTTGGGCATTTCAGCCCTCTGAGCTTGGGACTTTATGCTGCTGAACAGACTCAGTCTGCCCAACTATACACAGCTGGGCACTCACATAACTGTCCTTCACTTCCTGCTGAGAGTGGAAATACTGTCTCGCACATGGGGTCATGTCCTCGTCCTAATAAGATTAGGAAAAGTGTGATCATACAATTTTCTGGACAGAACAAACATTTCTGTGCCTCTCTGTGAAGCTTCCTGTTGCAGAGAGGGAAAAATAATTAAGTTTTGAGTCTACTGCCCATCCTTGATGCTTAGTAGATAAGAGAACCAAAGGCATGTAACTATTTGAATATTATTTTTTTTCCATTTTGATATCCAGTTTCTTCATTCCATCTGTGATTAGAGAGATAAAAGAGTATTTGTTTGAGCTCTGTTATCAGTAGAGTTAACTTGGCTCTTAGTTAGTCTTATCCCAAGGTCTTCAGCAGGTATGTAAGAATTGCTGTATTTTTTATGTTCAGTCTGTTTTTTCTTGTTCTGATGCATCAGCTTAGATTTATTTTTTTATTATTATTTTTTTTTAAAGAAAGCCAGGCATGTTTTGGGGAGAGTCTGTTCCTTGCCATGAATATACCTCAGTGGTGATAAGACTGTTGGACTATTTAGTGTTATGACCCTGCATTTGGCAGGGGTTTTGTCATTATTGAGACTTGCCTGTCTTGTCACCTGGGCTTCACCATCTGTAGGGTGCGAGGGGTTCTGTGCTAAGAAGCAGGTAGGGTTTAAACTGTAGTTAAGGCTTGAGATTATTAGTTACTTGTGCAGCGAGAGCTTTGCTGCAGTTTCCTGGGAGACAGTTGTGTTGTGATGACAGTGTTTTCAAGGAACTCGAGAAACTGAGCTAAAGAAAAAAAAATTCAGTGCATTTCTATATCCTCCACTTAAATTTTGAAACTGGTAGCACAGATCCTTTTTGATGTTACCCTTCTCCCATCGTTTCTGAAAGCTTGCTGATTGCCACCTTTATTTTTCCACTTCAAATTACTGTGTAATACAGAAAGTAGAGGGAGAAAAAAGTGTAGCTATTCCCAAATAGAATGCACTTGCTTCCAGTGTAGTGGTAGTGTGCTGATTTTTCCTCCCTAAGTGCTTCAGAGTTCTCCTGGGGAAACTCAGAAACTATTTAACTCAGAATCAGCTCTGCTTCTGTGTCATTGTATGTGTCATTTCCTTTTGCTTGCTTTGAGGAGTAGCATTTTAAAGCAGGTTTCTGACTGAGCTTATTTGAGACTGCTGATGAAAACTCCCTTTGAATCTTCATGATGATTTTGCAGAGAAGGGGTTTGGGAAGAATTCCTAAAGAAAAATAAGAGGACAAGACCAGTTAGAGCAGGATCAAGAGCAGTGTTGGGGGTGGGATATGGGCCTTCCTTTGCAACTTGAATTTGACCCTGGGGACTTTATCTGAAAGCCACAAAAATCACTGTGAAGATTCAAAGGGAGTTTTCAGCCTGCAGTAACCTTCCCTGTAACACAAAGTCATGAAGAAGCGTGTCAGAAATAAGATGCTTAATTATCATGGGAACTGGTAAGATACAAAGGGGTTTTTTTGGAGTTTCCTATAAAACACTGAAGTAGTGAAATATTACATTCTCTTCACTTTCAGCACTGTTAATGATTTATTTGCTACATGCCTGGTGGGTTGTTGGATTTTTTTTTCCCCACACTTGTAGTCAATGAACATTAGAGTTAAATTTCTATCTCCTGAGTAGTGTTGAGCTCTAATATTTTCCATCTTGACATTTTTGTATTATGTTTTTATTCAATCCATTGTCATTCAATCCACTGTCATTCCTAAGCAGCTGAAAGCTCGTTAAAAGCTGCTGTTGACACAGGACAGAGGGCAGTCATCCTGCTCAGTAAATTGTCCTTCTGTTGCCCTGTGTCCTGGAGTCCAAGTTGTGCTTACAGCAAGGCTTATGCTGTGGTGGATTTGAAGCAAATCTGTATCCTGGCTTTTTGACACCCCAGGAAGAAAGTCATCAGGACAGTCTCATGACAGTGCTGCTCTGAAGGCTAATGTGTTTCGTGACAGAAGTCACCTGCATCTCCAGTGACCTTAAACAGGGCAGGCACATGCTACCTCTCCTCTCTCTCTGTGCTGGTGCGTGGGCAAGGGTAATTCTGGCCTTTATGGGATTGTAAAGCCTTTGCCTAGATTTCTGGCTGACAGTTTGTTTAGGTGGAATGCTTTGCCAAGTGTGTAGTTACATAGACTAAAATAGAACAGGTTCTGAACTTTAAAAACCAACTAAGCATAGATTTATGATTTTCTCCTTTGGGGCTTTTTATAAGGAATACATAGAATAGTTTATTTCTCAAATAGAAGTGGCATTTGAACTACTCTTTTGTAAAATGAAAACACAGCGAGTCTTTAAATAACACTTCTCATTTCACCTCCCAGGGCATCCTGGGGTTTCCATATGTCCTAGCAGTTGCCTGAAGAGCTGTGCCACAGCCTGTTTCCTTGTGGTGGCTGTGTTTCAGCAGCTACCACATGATACCAGCTGAATGCATGTGGGTATTTTCTGTGTGTTCCTGAATCAACATTGTTTTGTTGCTGAGCTCAAAAGTGCTTTATCTTGAGGAGGAGAAATGGAGCTTACTCTATCAAAAATGTACACAGGCACAAGGGTCCATGCCATTATCACTGTAAAAAAATCACGGAAGCACTCCATGGAAAAAATTCACAGTGCCGTACATTGGGATGATTATCTTTATTCATCTCTTCCTGCTTCAATGGCTTTATTAACAGCAGAAATTTGCAAAGCCATTCTAGCATTGCAGTTCACAGACATGCAATATGTGTTACCTTCCCTTCTGGACGCAGTAAAAAAATTATTAAATGTCATTTCTTTTGGGAGTGTCTTCTTCATATTTTGCTACTAATAACATACACACAAATGGAAACTATTGTATTATTTAGAAGGTTGGTGCTACCCAGTTTGAAATGTCTTCACAAAGACTTTTTTAAAAGATACTGCACATAATATCTTATGTAGGATCTTATTTCTTGAAATATGGGTCTTTTTCATCTCAAGCATCTGCAAAGGGGCCTTCTCCTTCCTTAAGCTGTGCCTGGCATTTCCCTGACTCCCATTCCAGTCCCCCCCCCATGACTATGGGGTTGTGCACTTCTGTCTTTATTAGTCATATAATATACTGTTCTTGAAAAGCATCTCACAGACACAAAACTAGAACTCACACGAAGATGGGAAAGAATTATCAAATTAGTTTAAGGATCACAAAGAGGAGCGTTCAGCAATGAACGGCATTAACATCAGAAAGCCAATAGGTACAACTTATATGAGCATGTTAATTGCCAGTTCAGTTATTAGCTGTAGACAACTTCAAATAGGACTGGACTGACTTCTGAGTTTTGAGTGGCCTGAAGAGCTACTGGTTTTGTAACTAAATTGACCTTTTATTTGGTTTGTGTTTGCTCAAAGATCTCCAACTCTTCTCGGCAACATACAGCTTGGACATGTGCAAGCCAAACTGCAAATCTGTCCTGGTACATCAGTTCAATCATTGTTTTCTCTAGAAATTAATTACTTAAGAGCTTTTTTTGAATACTTTTGGACTCTTAACAAGCATGTTTCTGCTTTAGCATGCTATTTCTGTTCTTCATTGGGGCTTCCTGCTTGTTTATGATTAAGTGCAAAGCAGGAACCATGCTCTGCAGTAGCATTAGCTGGTGTAGAGGGGAAAAAAAGGAATGTAAATTATTTATGTGCCTCATGGCTCACTCTTGAGCTGATTTTCAGCAAGCTTGGCTTTTTTTGAGCCTTTGATACTTTCATGGATGAGCCTTCTCCTTTAAGAAATTAAATAAAAATAGCTTTAAGCCTTTCCCTGTATTTGGCTTTTCCAGGAAGTTTTGCTTGCATTTCCTATTTTGCCTTTTGAACAGTGAAATTGTTGAACAGAGCACCTGAAGCCCAGACTCCATAGAGTTAGCAGGAAACTATTTCTAATATTGCTTACTTGACACTTCCCACGTGAGCATTCTAAGTGTTATTTCCATAACAAAAAACTTATGCACAAAATTAGATAATAAACTGTGAATTTATTTCTTAGAGCCATATACCATATACTTTTGATAACTCATTTCATAGCCAGGATATGTAGGATAAATGTAACAGACCTAGCTGACCTGTAAATCAGTATTTATAGAATACAGGAAGAAAAGCATGATAAAACTCCAGCTGAGACAAGGGAAATGAAGAAAAGCTGTCAGACTGGAAGAAGTCTTGCAGGAGAATTCTTCACAGTGGGGTCTGTACTCCTACTTTGTTTTTATTTGGAGTAGTGATGGCAGCACAAGAATTAGACGTGTAATAAACTTACAGAAACAATAGGAAGGATTATGCAAAATGCCTCAGCATTAAGGCCTGATGCTATGAAAACAGGGAAACTAAATTTCATAGTATGGTGTGCAAGATCATCATAGAGATCTAAATTCATAAAAAGGCTCTCTAAGAGCTCATCTTTTGAAACTGACAAAGGAGGATAGCTGGAATTTTAGCTGCATGCTGGGAAACAGGAGCCAAGAATAAGATGTGGCTGTCAAAAAAATAAACCTAGGATGTTTTGGACAATATATTTTCACTAGACATGTAATAAGTCAAAACACTGCACTAAGTTTTTTTAATCTTTCAAACATTTTCATTAAAATCTTATGGAAGCTTGCTTGTTTGTAAATGGAAAATGAAGTCATGGGACAAAGCATAGGAAAAGTAAGTGAAAGGCTGTTGGCTGCAGGGTATTTAGGTAACAACTGTTAGTAACTTTAGTCCAAATATTAGGCAAAATTTCAAACCCTCATTTGAGAAGGATTCTGAAGGAGTAACATCAGTGACAACAAGAACTGGAAACGGCTTTTAGGATAAAGCTTGGTTGTTTCCAAAAGAGGTGCTGTGGGATGATTGCCTGCAAGAGGGAAAGACCAGACTCTGGCTCTGAAGCTGAGTTTTTCCAGTTCTCTGGTACAGCTACAACTAAAAGCTGAGTTGAGTTGCTTGTGTTCTTCTAGAGACATGAGTGCAAGGGGCCAACTTTTAAGTAGTCTGCAGAGATTGCTTTTTTGCTCGTTTCCCCTGTTTTGGTTGTCAACATGTTCCAGTATTGTGTATTTATCTAACCGCATCTTTGCTCCAACTTTGGCTGGTTTAACTGAAAGATTCTTTTCTGAGATAACACAGTTTATATTTGCTTAATACTGTTCTCGGTTTCCAAATATCTGATTTATCCAGCTTGGAGGCAGGAGTGATATTCCTGTGGAATAACCAAGCTGATATGGTCTGTGTTAGCCCCATTGCAGTGGAAGAAAGAAAGGAGTTAAGTGATTAGGCTCTAAAATTATTGCCAAATTCTGCTCTCCTCTTGCATTTGATTTGCTCAATAAACTGTACATTGTAGTAATGTGCCCCCAGCATCCTGGGCTGGACATTCAATTACTTGTGACCATAAAAGCTGATAATCTCATGGCCAGTGATGTGAGCAACACTTCCCTTTCCAGTGTTAACAGAAATTGCTCAACAGTTACAGAACCTTCCTCCCCTTCTATGTACAGTTCAGCAGCACATGGATGCCTTTCACAAGAGTCATGGCATGAGGAAAACCTTTTCAGTTCTGGTTTAACAATTCAGAGCTAACCCAAGCCACCAGGAAAACCACAACTGCCCTCACCTTAGGGATTACTGTAGGGCTTCTGCATTTGGACTAAATTACTCAAACCCAGTCAGGAAGGCAGTAATCCACAAAGCAACTGTCACAGGTGGCATTATTTGATGTATGTCATCATCCAGCAAGCCAAAAAATAGAGGCTTAGGGAAGCACGGAACCTGAATTCAGCTTTAAAGGAGGGGTAGCCCAAAGATTACAACTTTGGTTAAATTTTTCGTATAACTTGGATTAATTCTTTCTTGCCTCTGTTGAAGGCTTTATCTCCCCTTTTGTAAAGGTGAAAGGAAGGAGGGCGTAAATAAAACAGGCCATTTAAGGGAACATCAAAGTTAAGTGGGATGACATTGCCTCTTCAGAGTGTGGAGTTCCCTGGAAAACCCACCACAGCAATGCAGACCTGTGCTTCAAGCCTGCTGGTAGGTGTGGTTAAAATGTGTATGCATGCTCTCTTTAAAAACATATACATTTTTACGTCTTTGTGGCTGAAGAGAACAACTTAAAAGATGTCATTTAAGAAATTAACATCAAAATATCACACTTATCCAATAAGTTATCAGATGTCAGCATAGGATCAGTGGTCTCCCACATTGCAGAGTTCATTACCACAAAGACAGCATATGGTATTATTTAGTTTCCATTAGTACCTGCAAACCTCTATGCATCTTATGCTGCAAAATCCTGTTGTAAGAAGTCGTATCTGTTTCTAAAGGCTTACACCTAAGGAAATGAAAAACAGAAGAGGGTTGAAAACAGTAATTTTCTTGGGGAGATAGAGAGTGATTGTATTTGGTGGCTGAGATTTGCTTGAGATCAGGAGAGTTTACAGGAGAGCTGGGAACTGAACATGGCCCTGTGGAGGCCCAGTCTCACTCTTCCCCATGTTAGTTTCCCACCTCTCACTTTTGCCGGAGGTGCACGCTTCAGGCACTCATTTCAGAATCTAAAAGTATCAGTAACCGTCTGAACTCAGCTCAGTAACAGATTATTTGTCTTAGTTCCAGTAAGAAAAGTAAATATTTCTACTGGTGTGGATTTTCCCTGACAATCCCATTAGAAACACCTACTTGGGTTGCTGAACCTGCAGGGCACACAAAGCCTGAACTCTGCCTGCCTGGGCAGCTGTTGGCAGGATGCCAGGAGATCTGCAGAAAGGTGGTCACGAGCATCCAACAGCATTTACATCCCATACAGTCCTCTGTTTCAGGTTGTCTGGTGAGAGTACCTAGAAATTACATTCAAGTGTTTTAGTGCACTAATGGAAAAGTCATTATCTTTCACGTGGGTGCCTCATTCAAATACTCAGTTCTTGCTCAAAAAAACAAGCTTGAATTTTGAGATCCGCTATTAGGTAAAGCTATACACCCTCAAAGCACCAGCCAGTGGGATGTGACTGAAATAAATGAAGAAATGCTGCTGGGGAACGTAGCATGAAGTAAAAAGAAGTCTGCCAAAACCAACTGAAGAAACAGGTAATCTCTACTGCCTGATTAAATACAGCAGAAGTTCATTTGTCACACTTTTGTGCTTTGTTAAAAAGTCATCACAACTGTGGCTGCAGCACTGTGCATTGTGCCATGTAACCTTTACAGGGAAGGAAGTCCAGATGCTGTGATAGAAATAGCATAGAGACCTTTCCAGAAGCTTGAGGGCTTCACCTAATTTGACCATTTCTTCCTATAGAGGTAAAACTAATTGACACCATCTTTGTGAATCACATCTGCCATCACTGCTGCCTCCCAGCGAATGCTGCAGAAGAGACAACTGAGTAATGAGTATGGCTGGGAGGATTTCTTTTTGCCTTCAAAGTGAATCAGGCAGGACAAAAATTAAACACACTCTCAAACTTGCATTTCTATGGCTGTTTTGAAATGAGACACATGTCGTCAAGCTATTTCTAACAGAATACTTATTTCCTAGTGTTTGCTATTTACTAACTGGAAAGGGTGTTAAGACAAGTAATTTCTTGTTCCATTGAAAAAAATCTTTACCTCGTTTAAAATTGTTCATAGAAATCCCAGGCATAAAAAACATATTGATCCTAGCTCAAATTTCATAAGGGCTGGTTTGGGGTTTTCTCCCCCCTGAAATACACTTTTCTGGCAGGGCTGTGCTGCCCAGTGACCTGTCTGTGTGGTACCTCAGTGCTGTGGGGAGGGAGGCAACACACTGCTTAAAGCCAGAGGCTCCCAGTGGAGGGCAAGTGCCCTGACATGGCAGTGACCCACGAATCAGGTACCAGCATTTAACCACCAGCCTCTGTGATTCCAATCCAACCTGCAGCAGAGAGGCCAAAAGAAAGAGGGGAGCTCCCCACTGGGTGCATGGGGATAGCTCCACCTGACATGTGCACCCACTTTCAAAACTTTTCACTATTTATACATTTTAGCAGACAAAGAAATAAATGTTCATTAGCTATAAATTACATAATTCTCTTCATTAATTAGTGTTTTGTCTTCTATTGGTTATTGATTTCTTGCTTCTTATGCTAATTTTCAGTTATTTTTGTTATCTTTTTCCCAGATAGGGAAGGTTTCAGTACAATTGTAGAATTGTCTTTGTTAGTTTCTTCTTTATGTTGGGGTTCTCCAAAATGCCTTTGTGGTCCATAAATGCTGCATTCCCTGTGTCCGTTTTCAGCAATATGTCTCTCTCACAGGCTTTGTTAACCTCCTTCTATGTGTAAGATCATTGAAGTATATCAAGGTTGATTACAGTTGTTTTAGCAAAACTTAATAGTTTCAGTAATTTTTCCAAACTGTGTTCCCACAATAGCAGTTTATGACAAACCTTGCTTAATGCTGGCATATGACAGAGTGGAAAATTACACTGCTTATGATTAATTAAAGCAATTAATTAGAAAGGTTAATTAAAACTTTTAATTAGAAAAGTTATTAGGAAAGTTATGTCATTTACTAAGCACTCTATGGTACAAAACTAAGCATTTACAAATGCAGGGATCAAACAGTATTGTGCTAAGGTTAAAAGAATTTTCCAGCATCTTCCCCCACTGCTGCATCAACTCCTTTTTAAAGAAATATAATTTGTTCAGTAACATCAGGAAGCGCTTTTTGCCTCCCTGCACCCTCCTCAGGAAAAGCCAGGGGGCTTCTGGGCTGAGCCCAAACACATGGAGCTGGGACTCTGCTGCCAGCCCATGAACAGCAGCACGGTCCTGGTTCCAGGCCCCAAAGCACTGGGCTCTGTCTATGTTTCTGAGCACAGCAACCCAGGACTTGATCTCCTGTGTTCCAAGCCCTAGATTTGACCATGTGAGCATTGTTTCAAGCCCCAAAAATGCACCACTTTGTCCCTGTTTCTACATCCTCAGACCACAGGATTTAGCCTCAGTTTCTTGGCCTCTGAGCTGGCCAAATGAGCCTAGTTCCAAGCCCCCAAAAAACACATATCTTGGTGTCTGTTTCCAAGCCCAAAAATGCAGGACTTGGTCTCCAATTTGCAAACCCTAAAACTGCCCAAATGAGCCTGTTTCCAAGCCCCAACAATGCAGGACTTTAGTGTTGGTTTTCAAGCAGTAAAACACAGGACTTCATCTCAGTTTTCAAAACCTTAAACTGCCCAGATGAGCCTAGTTTCAAATTCCCAAAACACAGGACTTCATTTTGTTTTTCAACAACCTCCCCCCCCACAAAATGCAGGACTTAACTGCTTCCAAGCCCTAAACCTGTTCAGTTTGGAAGCTGGAGAAGCCTTACAAGTTGCAATAAAAAGCCTGAAAGGCAGATGAAAGGAAATGGTAAATTCAATTAAAACCTCATCTAAGCCAAATTCATCATTTTTAACACAGTGAAGAGAGGTGGGCAGTGTCCACCCTGCTGCTGCTCTGCCACTGGGATTTCTGTTTTCTGCCTCCAGTGCTGCCTTCAGCTTTGATGACCCTTATTTGACGCAGCTCCATTAGCAGCAAACGTCAGACTGACTTGTACAGTCAGTCTGTACAGGCCTGAGCATCACATTATCCACACTGGGGGGCATGGAAAAGCCCATTTAAGGTTTGCTTTTTAAAAAGGAAAGGACAAAGTCACCACTTTAACGCACAGCCTCTGCTTTTCACGTGTTACATTTTTCCAAGCCTCCATATCATGCCTTCATATACCAGCAGGTTTCCTTTTCTAACAACATTGGAAGTGAGGAGAGAGTAACAGCAATTTTAATAACAAACACTTTCAGATGTGCATTTATTTTTAGTGAACAGAGTGCTCCTTCCCTCCCTCCTTTCCTTGCTTTCCCATGTAATTGGTACACATCTCCTACTAAATCACCTTTCATTATTTGCCATTGTCTTCCAATGAACTTTTCCCTGCCATTTGCACTTCCTTGGCAGTTTAGAAAGTCTGCTGGCATGCACTATGTTTTACTTTGTTTTATGATACTAATACCAAAATGCCCTTGTTTTTTCCCCCAGTTTTCCTGGACTACATATTATACACCATACAAATATGGTCACTCACAATGTTTGCAAAGTCTCATTTTTCCTCTAGCCATTTAACTATTGGAAGCACTGCTCCTCTATTTGACAGAGTGTATTGCCGTGTCCTTCCTCCCCCCCCCCCCCCCCCCCCCCCCCCCACTTTCGTCTCTCATTCCATGTAAATACTGATGACAGAGAATAAAACATGTGGCTGTTTCAGCATCCCAGTATTACAGATACTCCACAGGGAGTAAATGAGGGACCCCTTTATGCTCCTGTGAGTTTTTTGCCAGGAGAGGTGGGCTGTTGGTAAGAACACAAATACAGACATATCCCAAGCTCAGCTGACCATAGAGAGCTGTACTGAGTGCAAGTCTTCACAATTAGTGAAAAAGAGGAAATCTGGATGTTTCATAGAGCTTTTGACAGCAAGAACAAGCTGCTTTGGGGAGGAGTTTAGGAAATAAACAATTGTGGTCCTGATTCAAACAGCTCTGTGCTGCTCACCGTGGATGCCTTAGCAGCTCTTGAAGCATATTTCCCTTGCACACACTCAAGTTACCTGGATGTAGCAGTTAAGCATTTTCTCATAGTAACATAGAGATTGATGCATTCAGGTTTGAGACACTGAGGGAGGTTGGTGATGGAAGTGTAGGTCCCTCAGAAATCCCTGACAAGGATTGGTTCTGTCAGGTGGGATATACACCTTGCTCTGTGGTAATTTGATCCTTTGGCAGACTCTAAAAAGGTTAAACTTTTATATAAGCCTGTTCTAAGAGCCTCAAAGCCTGCTGAACTCATTTGCCCCTGTATCTACATGGCCAGTAACCCCAGCTGTAGAGCTCTTTCCCACCTAGTGTTATGGTGGCATTATCAGTAGCTGTCCCTTGTTATTGACAGCTTTAAAGGTGGCATTTTAGGGGACACTCAGTCTCCTCTAATAGGCTTAAGTTAGAGCATCAGTTTTTTATCAAGTTCTTTCATTCTGTACCACCTGATGGCACACTTGCATTAGCACAGTACGGGCTGAAGGCAGGACAAATCAACAAGCACATCATGTCCAAGGTTGTTCCACTTAGTTTCTCCTGCATCATAAATGTACCTGCTTAATTGATTAAAGGGATCTAACATGGAATATTGAGTAGGAATAAGCAGAGCATACCAAATAATTACACCAAGATATCCCTGTATTTTGCAATTTTTATCCCAGATAGTACCTGGATAATTAATTATTTTTTCATTTTTTCAGTAAGTTTGATAAAAAACTTGCCATTGCCTTACTGAGACTTTCTTCCAAGGATGACAAATTTTCCTTGCCCAGTATTTTCTGTCAGAAGGTTTGTAGCAGATTTGTCTATCGCATGTGTTACTAAACTGTAAATGGAAATTAATTTATGTCCTCTAAGTAATATAATTATCATCCAACTTCATATCAAAGTCCATTCTCCAGTGGGCTATAAGAGTATGAAGTGTTATCATAGAATAGTTTGGGTTGGAAGGGACTTTAAAGATCATCTAAGTTATCACATTTGCTGTTTATATCTAGATGGTTATAAATACATCAATGAATGCTGCAGGTGGTTACAGACCACAGGTGGAAACAACTTGCTAGTCTGCTGGATTCTATGCCTTCATGAAGAATGTATTAAAACATTTATTAGCTCTTTATATACAGAATCTTAATGGAAAATGTAAACAGACAAGATCTGAACTTGAATGTTTCAGAGTGGGAGCCTCTCCAAGTGTTGTGGGTAGGTAGCACCTGAGAGGTTTTGAAGCATTCTTCCATTACCCACTGAATTGCTTTGTAAGCGATAATTGTAGCTTCAGTAAAAATAGCTGCTTAACAATGTTAGCAGTAAAGCCCTACATCCCTTTTCTCAATTACATTAAGTGGAAATTTAGTCCTTGAGGACTACTTCTGAAACTGGCTGTACAGAGTAAGAGTCACTACCTTGGTGGGTTGGAGGACAGAGAGGGCAGGAGAAAGATGCTTGCTTGGCTCTGTGACCACTGTCTCTGTGTCTCCATCTGAAAAGTTAGAGGCCATCTCTGCCCTAGAGCTAATGTTGGCATGAGAATAAAAGCAACAGATTGGAAATTGAATCTACTCTAACAGAGGCACCTAAGCTGGTGAATTTTGAGGAAGGCCATTGGCATCTCTGTAGCTGTTGTTTTTCTTCTAGTTTTGCATCAGCAGCTTGTGCTTCTGCCTTTGTTTGTCTGTCTCAGCTGCAACCTCTTGATCTCTGAAGGCTATTTTGGTATTGTTAGTATGTCCTTTCCATCTCATTTATTTCTACCCTGTTTATCTTGGTAATGTGCTTTTTATCAACACCATCTGCAAACTTCTCACATTTGTTAACAGGTCTTACAAATTAGAACTGTTTATCTCTATACATTCCTGTGTGAAGGGGAACTGGAGTAATTTTTTGTAACAAAGGAAATATCTTTAAACTCATTTGATGTAAACTACCCAGAATGAAAGAATGAAGCAAAAAAGTACGAAGTCTTTGTCATAAATACTCAATGAATTCAGGAGATTTTCTTCAAATGATATCTAAGAGCATTTACCTCAGCCTTTATAAAGGAAGGGGAACTCTGCCTTAATGAACATTATTTGTGATAAAGATGGGATAAGAAGGACAGGTTTTTATGGAAGAAAACAGCCTGCAAGTTGATAAAGCCTATTAACCTCTTTCTGCAGTGCTTAGAAACAATAACCCAAGTAAGTAGAAAGGTTTTTAGCCAACCTTACTTAACATAGCTCTTGAACTGCTGTCTCAAAGATTCTGGGCACAGATTTCTGTATCCAAATTGTTCACAGTGCTTAGAAAAAAAGTATCTAAAACTTTGGAAAGCAGGAAAACACAGTACATGGCTGTGACCTAAGAAATCTGGAGGCATTCACCGTTGTCTACCACCCAAAGCTTGTTCACAGAATTGAATTCATGCCTTTCTCCCCATAAAGTAACCAAGCTATTCATGGTCCTTGGGTCTAGCCCCAAGCCCCTTTCTCCCTTTCATAATTTCTTGTGCCAGTTCCCCATTGCTTTTGGTGTATTTTGAGCAGCACTTGACCCCAGTACTCTGACAGGCACTTTATCAGTGTAACAAAGCATCTCTGGTCTTGTGGGAAACAGAAGTAGTCGTCTGTCAGGAAGCAGCCAGGACTTACTACAGGTTGTCATACAAAGCCAGAGGCTGAGAAGAGAGAACTTGTCAGCTTTACTTTGATAAGCCCATGAGTGTGAAAGACATGTCACATGCAATTTCCATTACAGAGATCACCAGGAGTCCACGAGAAGCAAGAATGAGTGGAAGATTCGGGCATGCAAAAAATTATTCAGAATAGAAACCTTGGGCTGTTCCAGGTATTCCTGCTTTCCATAGGAACCAAGGAGATTCTCAAAATTGTCTTATCAAATCAAGAGAAGAACATCCATTACGAAGTACATCAAGGTAGCAAGGTAACATTTGCAGATTAATCTTCCTAGTTAGTAGAGTCAGCTTTCAGAGACAGAGAACCTCAGATTACAATGAGAGATCAGAAACAAGGATCATGTTCTTTAGTAGCAACTCAAATTCTGTAAGCTGCATGAGCCGCTCGCAGGAAAGGAACTGGCACACACTGCACCATCCTGTGGGTCCAGGGGCTGACTGTAGCTTTGCAATGAAGAGGACTGGCCATCAGCTGGACACCTATCACTCCACTTCCTCTTTCTGAAGCACAGCAATGAACAATTATCTACAGTAAATACGTGCACTGCAGCACCATTGCCAAGCAGGAGCGTATGTCACATCCCTGAATTTAGGGTTTATCGGATGAGAAGCCAGCTTTCTGAATTTGGATATTTGGTGTCAGCTGGGACAGATGTGAGGAGCCATGCAACTCAGGCACTGTTTGTGCTTGGTTTCCAGGCACCAACTTTGGTTTAAAGCTGATTATATTTAAGGAAGGAAATAAGCTTTTGTTGTTTGCATTCACTCTCTCAAAAACTTCTGCACCTTAAAGCTGATAAAAGCACAGCATATTTGTACAAGTTAAAAAAACTGTTTCACTTAGGAAAAATAATGCCCTTTTGAAAACTGCAATTAGTTGAACAAGTGATGCAATATGCATATAAAATCTATCAGACCAATGCTACCTCAGAACAGAGTGTGTGCTCATCAATACAGTGCTAAAATAGCATCACTCCAGAAGTTCAGCAGCCTAGTTTTAAGAACTCAAGTCAGATAATAGTTACTTCTGCAAGACACGTAGAAGCAAAGTCTGCTTGTGTCAGTCAGTATGAAAACGTAATTTAATTCCATGCAACAGGAAGAAATTTTTCTCCTAGAATCTAAGAAATCAGAATTCTGGACAGAGCACAGTTCATTTTTGTTACATATAGTTCTTTTCTGTTCTGCTTTACTGCTTAGAAAATGAAGGCTTACAAACATTCACAATGGTAATAAAATCTTACTCCAGTTCAGACTTCTTTTTGGCAACCAGGAGGTGGAATCAATGGTCCATCAGATCCATCAGGCCATATCATTAGTGTAACTAAAGCAAGGTCTACAAAAGGAAGAACACGAAACCAAAGGTCCCTAAACTTTAAAAAAACCAACCAAACAAAAAAAAAACCAAAAAAACCCCAAAACAAAAACAAACCCATTTTTCTCGTCAGTTGCGTTCTCTAGAGAAGCAACAGCACAAGACACTCATTCAAGCAGTCTTCTTCCCTCCAAAAACACATATCTGTCCAAGTCCTTTCCAGCATCATCTTGCAGTCCAGGGGCACCTAGGTCCCCAACTTTGGGCTAGAAGCTCTCACAAAACAACCCAGGTTTCTCTACCACAAACAAACTAAGGGCCTTATGCCTCTGGGTTGCCCTGCCCCACACATTTCCCAGCTGCATTTCCTGGGCTCTCACACCACTCATAGCCCTGCAAGGAACATTCAGTGACCAACACCAGAACAAGCCTCAGTACCTGTGGCACGGGCAGACCTCCTGCCCAAGGGGTGCTCAGCCAGCCTGACCAGTCACTAGCACAGGATACTTACCTTGGAAATAGAACACCAGCAGCAGGGTGCTGGAAGAACAGCACTGCTCTGTTGGGGAGGACAAGCCAGGATGCACGGCTTACCATGCCACAGCAACTTCACCAGCATGGGGCACAGTACCAAGCAGCATAAGCAGAGCAGAGCCGGTGGCAATAACAAGTCCCAGAATCAGCCTAGCAATCATCAGACATGCAAAGACAAGGCAAGTCCCAAGGCAAGCTAAGAAATCTGGCAGTGGGGTGAAGGCTGGAGGCACCAGGAGAGGTTGATGAGGGTAATTAGAGTCTATTAGCACCTTCACACACTGCCAACTGGCTCTCCTCAGGCTAATTTGAGTCGAGGATTTTACCATTTGTCCATGAGCCACTTTATAGACACTTTGTTTTCTGAAATTCAGGCCCACATTTCTGCAGCCAGAAGTGTTTTTTACTTGTAATAAATATTTTCATCAGGTTTCTGTCTTTCTTACCTTCTAACCTGTTTCTTGTGCTTACCTTTGCTGTAGCCCCCTGCATTCTGTGCACACTTCTCCCCAGCATGCAGCAAGGTCTTCCTGATGACAACCATGAAATCCTGTGTCCTGCCCAGGAGGGCTGCAGCCCTGATGACCGTGAATCCAGGTGGGAAGACCTCTGCCAGGGGATGGGGCAGCCTTGCGAGGTGCACAGCATCCCATGTCCCTGTCAGGATCCATCAGCATCTGCTTGGCTAAACAAAGCTCAGCTCTTGGGCCCCACTGAGCCCCCACACTGCTGAAAAAATGCAAATCCCTCACCATTTCTTGAGCTGAAAATAGACCTGTACCTATTTTGATTGCTGCCTGAGCCAAGGGCATTTTAACTATGCCTCCCCTGCAGTGATTCTGCTTCTCTGGGGTGGCAAAGGACACCTCCGTGCTGTGGAGAGTCACTTTGGGCTTTCCATCATCTTCCTCCAGATTAAAGGTTAGTGTATCTGGGGCAGGTAGGGATATTTTGGAGATGCCTCCTTGCCAGCCGTTTCCCTCATAACACTTTTATTTTTAAATGTGTGTGTTGACAGACACCCAGCTGCATGTGCTGGGGGATTATCACATACCCCCA
The DNA here is from genome assembly GCF_003945595.2 of Pipra filicauda. Lineage (NCBI taxonomy): Eukaryota > Metazoa > Chordata > Aves > Passeriformes > Pipridae > Pipra > Pipra filicauda. The sequence continues at coordinate 2,297,684 of NW_024104287.1, forward strand.
GAGCTGGCACAGCCCTCCACATGCTGCCCATTTCTGGCAGGGCTGCAGCTGGGTCCCTGCTGCTGCAGGAAGAGAAGTGTGGTTTGTCTCTGTAGATAAAATAAGGTGGCAAGCTGCTGGGCCACTGGCAGGTAAGTGTTTATGCAAGTGCTGAGACATGGTGAGTCCTTCCACCCTTATCCACAGGTCCCAAATTGTCTCGTGCACTTACTGGCTACTCTGGTCACTCAGCCGCTGCCCACCAGTCCCACTCATTTGCCAGCACTATTTATACCCCAGCTCTAGGGTTTCAGAGGGGTTGGAAACCGAGCTCCACAGTGCCACAGCAACAGGAGTGCTTACAGAGGCCCAGAAAGGAGGGTTGGAGTTAGGGCGGCAGTTGGAGGCAGCAAGTGCCCAGGGAATGCATCTGAAACAGCCCCCAAGCTCCCAGACCTTGACGGGGAGACGCCTGTGAGCCAAGCCTGGACAGAGCAAGGGCTGGGCACTGGGGCTGCCCAGACAGCAGGAAGAAAAGGGAGGTTTTGTCAGTGCCACACAAAGCGTGGTTTAATCCCCACTGACCACAGCAGACAAAGAACAACAGTCAGCAGATGCCAAGGAGTAGGTTTTAACTGCCCGGGGAGCTTTCCCATTACGGCTGAGTAACACTGGAAAAACGCAAGAGGCAATTATAGGGGCTGTTTATCTTTTTATTATAAATTTAGTATGAATGACCAATGGAAAAGTCACAATGGAGTACCAAGAACATTTTATCAAAATTTTAGCAGCATTTAAACAGTAATAGATTCCCAGCCTCCTCCGGGCACCCTTTGCCCTTTGCCTCCCACCCACAAAACAGTAACCTTCACTCAAATGTGCTTTCCAAAGGCATGCAGGGGATGCAGCTAGACATTTTCCCCTGAGCTGCCTTGAAAAAAATCTCATCCCAAATGCTGGTTACCATACAACCTCCATCCATGCAGGGCCAGGCTCCCATCCCCTCCTTGCTATTGGCAGCACAGCAAGAGGTTGGCTGGCTGTGGCATCGGATGGGACTTGCCACGGGGGAGGCAGCATCTGCTCACATCCTCCCCGTTGTCTCTCACGCTATCCCCTGCATGGATCAGCACTCCCATGGGCGCCCATTACCTTCAACCACAAAACCAGGGCTAGGCCCGTTTCCTAACAGCTGCTGCCCTTCGCTTCTGTACGCGGGGGTGCCGTGCATGCCACGGTCCCGCTCCTGTACCTGAGAGTGTGTGCTTGTGGCTGGATGGACAGGAAAAGGGGAGACTGACGGTCTATTCTCCCACAGGAATTGATAGGAGGGCAACTGGGAGCTGTGACTTGAAGGGGAAAGGTAGAAGGTGAGCAGTGAGATACTGAAGTATCAACCCACAAAATGAAGTCAGTCTACTATCAGCTAATGTGGAGAACCATGGTCTGCCTACTAAGTCACAAGAGCTAACTTTTTTGTGTGCGCTTCTTTTTTTTTTAAAGTTACATTAAGACATGAACAGTACTATCCCAGCCTCACTGGCTGGAGCTTGGTGAAAATGCTGAATTAGAGGTTGGGAAACACAACACACGCTCACACGTGTAGACAACAACATAATATTGGCAAGCTATTCCCCTGCTTCTTTGGTACTTCCTAAACTTTCTTATCCAAAATATATAAGGGAAATGCACCATTTAAAAGTTACTGTTGTAAGTATTTACACAGCCATAACCATCACGCTATGATACACAAAGATCAATGTGATATGAACAAAGTTATTTTATGAAAAGCACTTCTGCACATTTTATTTTGTTCCAGTATCTTAATAGCTTTAAAAAATTCATGTGTTATGCAGTCCTGTACCTCGCTTCTTATATCAAATGGACAAGAAACATTTCCTAATCCATACTCTTCTTCAAAAGATTAAAAAATAGCCACCAAAATGATACACTATGTACAAATTTTACTAAATATTAAATTCTAGGTAATTATTTTCACCCCACTGATAATATAACTTAGGTATTGTTACCTACTATATGCATATATATTTCTGTAATATATAAGAAATGGCACCACATCACCATGTCACCAATATGACACATTGTTATGTACAGTAGATAAGAAGTTAGATATGGAAGATGGATCCTCTCCGACTGCTTCTTTCACGGGAACGCTTCTCCCCTCGGTAGTAGCTTGGCCATTTCCCCTTTTCCCAGCAGAGGAAGCTCTTCAGATGTAAGGCAAGATCCCATACCTCAGCAGCGCCATAACCCCAGCACTGAACAAGCCAGCCACTGGCACAGTCACAAACCACGCCAGGAAGATGTTGCGGAAAAGGCGCCAGTCAACAGCTTTCTTGGAGCGGATCCAGCCAACGGCCACCACGGAGCCAACCTTGGGAGTGTGGGGAGGAGAGAGGGAGACAAGATGTGAGGGGTAGGTCTGAGCGCCTGTAATATGCCCACAACCACACCAATGCCAGCCAGCTGATACCAAGCGATGCTCTGAGATAAAGCAGACCCTGAGGATGACAATGGCTCTGTTTGGGTGTGGTGGCAGGAGGGTGACACTTCCAGGGTGCTTTAACCTTTATTTTTCAACTATCTGTTTTTCATGAGTCTTGCGGTTGGCCAAAGGAAAATAAATATGTTTGTAGGTTTTTCTCTGTCCTGCTAACTCCTGCATCAGCCATCAGTGGAACTGAGGCAGCCCTCCACCTTACTCAGTCCACAGGGCGCAGGGCAAGTGTCCACCAAGTCTGGCCAGACTGCAGTCTAAATTATGAAAAAACCAGGAGAGTTGTTTTTAGGGCTCTGCTAGAGAGCGTTGCATGGGGCAGGTCAGGAGAACTAGTATGTCCCGCTTGCCTGCCCTCTTGCTGGTTTGGGATGTCCTGCCCAAACCCAGCAGCTGCGGAACCTCTGCAGCTTACAGCCCAGCGTAGGGAGGTGACTCAAAACAGCATATCTGTATTTTAATACTGTGGGCTATAAACAGGACAGCAACGGCAAGGTAAGCAGCTGAGCCCACCCTGTGACAGTGAGGGTGACTTGGCAGGGGGCAGATAGACAGTGCAAGGTTAGATGCAGTACATCAAACTCATCAGTCCAAGCCCTCCGAGGAAAACCAGCCCTTTTGGACCAGCTAGCCAAGCAAAGCATCCAGAGCTAAAATCCTCCGTGCAGACAAAGACATCAGCCTGATGCTTTGGGGTACACAAACTGCAAGGACACCAAGACAATGGTGGGGAAGTGGATGAACCACCAAAATATCCTTCATAGTCACAGCTGCTAGGGCAGCGGGGTAGGTCAGTGGTTTTGTAGACAAAACACATTGTAGCATGGCAAAGCTGCAACCTTTTCTTCCTTTGACCGTGTTTTCAGTCCATAAGCTCAGGTATAAACCCAGCATATTAGTTCTTAAGAAAAAAACTGGGCTGAAAAAACCATTTTCAGTGAAAAATTATACAAAAACTTCAGAAACTCTCTATTTTCTTTCTGCCCTGGAAGTGGCTTTCCATGCTGTTAGCAAAAACATGTGCATGTCTATTCAAAGTGCATGGTAAAGCAGCAAGAAATGTGGAAGGAATATCCTGTTTTGAAGGTAAGGAAACTCCAAGACACAGCTGAGCATGTGCCATCCCTCCCTACCCGCTTATTTTCTTAATGGGAGTATCAGTCCCTGCCTACAGATCAAAAGACGGGCTGCTCCCCATGTACAGAGCCCGGAAAATGATAAATGCTAGGAGGACAAGGAATCAGGGAAAGACGGGATGGAGATATCAAATCCATATTTTTTGTTAATACCTACTTAGCTTCTAACTATTGCTTAATGTTCCTTTTTGGAGGACAGTTATTTGTGGAAGACCCTGTAACTCTAGGGTGCCTGTGATGGAACAAGGGAAAACTAAATCTGATATTCTATGACCAGTAAGGCCTCTGTCTAAAGCTTGATCCAATAAGGAAATCGTTTGGATAATATTTCATCTGAATACTGCTTGAGTGGATAATATGCTATTCTGTATTTAGGAGGAGCCCAGTGAAGAGGAACCCCACACTTCTGCCTATATCAAAGCCTTAATTCAAGGAAACAGCGTTTGGTTTTCCAGCAGCTCAGCTGTGAGGCTCAGCTTTCCATTTTCCATGTCCTTAGCATCCATCTGTCATGCTTGCAACAAGAAGCATTGCTTATTGAGTAAGCCTGCAGTCTACGTACGCTAGTCTCCGAGTCCTTCCTGAAATTTAAAAGGTATCAGCAATGATGGCATTGGCAATCTGTTTCAAACATTGTTAAAGTTTAGTTTATTAATAGTGATTTTGATGGACTAGAGGTTAGGAGAGTAACTAAAACTTGGGTGTAGGCACACTACACCACCTGCAGAATTTCAGATGATATCTACTTTGAGATTGGTTTGAAACCAGTGCAGTTTGCCTTCAGTATGCTCTGCTTAAAGCATTACAGAAATGCTCTTGGCTCTTGTTCCTGTGCAATGATGTATCATAAGAACACACAGAACAGGATAATTCAATCATAGCAGCACAGAGAATATTTTTCAAAACCCCAAAATCATAATGGCAAAACGGAGCTGACAGTATGACCTCAGCAAAGTCGCTTTTGCAGAGGAAAAGCATTTAACTCCTGCACTGTGATTTTATCTGTACATGAACACTATCTGTTACAGCTGAGAAATGTCTATTTATTTCTACATCTCAAATCTTAGAATAAATAACAGGTGCTATGTGTAACATTCGATACGATCATTTGCCCACCTGGGCAATAGAAAGGCAAGGTATGCATTCACACCATAATAGCTTTTCGGTGCTAAATCCTAAGGGAGGTTGAATTGGTGCAGGCAGAGCGATGTGGCTACCACGTTCAGATTCACAAATTCCTTTGGAGGCTCAAAAGATGAGGTATTTCCTTCAGGCTTCCTTGACCTGGAGGCTTTCAGAGGGATTTTCTTCTCCCCTTTGACTCATGGCAAACGTGAAGGTGCAGTTCAGGCTCTCAGCAGGCACTGAGCATGAAAAAGCTGCTTGGCTCTAGATTTAGGACAGGCACATCGAGCAGTGACCACCTCATGTAGACCAAAGCCTCTGATTTAGGACCAAAGGCAGCTCCTGATCTGAGAGGGACTGACGAATCTTTCTCAGAAGCTAATGCTTCTCTTCCTGCTACCAATTTGCCACCACATCTGCTCCGAGACCTGAAAACTGCTGCTCAGAGCTTTCCTTCATACTTAGTCTCCATTTTTCATTACAGACTATTGTTTCACCTTAAAAAGGTCTCATTCCACCTCTGTTGTTTCATGCGGCTCCTTCTTTGCCATCAGTTTATTTAGTTACCGCATGTTCAATTGACTGACACCCCTTGGTAGGGCTCCCACTTCTGCAAATTCTATTTTGCAGTGGAGCAAAAACAAATATTGGGTAAAGGAATAATTTCCACTCCCTGATGCTTGAGCCTCAATATCAGGCTAACCTCGAATCTCTTTTCTTTCTGATTTCTAGGGCAAAATAATTTTCCTGCTAATTTTTAAGACAGTATTTTTGACTCAGTGGTTGACAGCGCTTTCAGAGAGGAATTTTTACATGGAGCAAAGGATATATAACAGTCCTTTTATTCCTTCTCTGGGCCCTCAAAGAAAACAAGGAATTAATCTGTTACAAGTGTTTGCTTTATCTTGTGTTGATCACTTACGATCTTTCAGCTCAGAATCTCACTTTGCTGAAACATTGAGTCAGTTATAATGACATGTTGTCCTGGAAGAGTCTAATCCTATTGCAAAGTGGATCTTTCCATTAAGAATGATCCATCTAATGAGATACAGCAAACTACAGGGAGCAGACACACACTAACCACATCAACTGCTTTTATGAAAGTATTTTTAAAAAAGAACTATTTTGCTCTACAGTTAGAAAAGACCAAGCTTTTAACTGCGTTGAGGGAATGAATACCTCCTCATGCCACCCCCTCATTAGCTTATGGCTTCCAAGACATTTTCTTTTTAAATTCAGTTTATTTATCTGCACCAAAGTGTGTTTTCTCTTTTACAACAGTTGGCTAGAAGTGCTTCAGGCACACAGGGATAATCAAAGCTGTATTATTCTCCCTGGCAAATTCTTCATCATGCATTTGATATACCAGTCATCTTAAAGGGAGGTGGTTTCAGGCTAGCATTTTTAGAAGTGGATCACATTGTTATTATTTTTCCCCTCCCTGCTTGATTCAGAGGAACCAGAGTTCTGTCAATGCCAGGAAATCTGAACAGCCTTTCAGAGCAGTTCAGTCTTGGCTGCTTCTCAAAGAGGCACCAGGGCAGAAGAAAGAAATGATTTTGCAACAGAGGAAGGCTTTCTGAAGAAATGGTTTTCACTAGAAAAAGGCCAATTGACTCTTTCACTGGAAACCAGGTCAATGTCACAGGCAAGAATGCCAGGGTTTTTGCCAGCCCGCCTGCCATGCCGTGGAGCAGTTAGCCCCGGAAACCTGCCTGCCTGCCCCAGCCCCAGCCCAGGCTGGAAGGGCTCCAAGGTCTCCAGGGTGCAGTAGTGAATTCTACAGGATCTGTCTTTTTTTAGGGCTTGGTCTTGGTGGCATATCACGCCACTGAGGGACTTTGCCACTCTGGGGTCTCTGATTTTGGAGGGGCTTCCCCACATCCTGCCAGTGGGTGAGAGAACCAACCACTCTGCATGTCCAAGACCTTGGGAGTCCATAGGGAAGCAAAGGAGAGAAAGATGGGATATTTGACTTGAAAATTTCCCAGGGAACATAATTTTAAATTCCCATTATGTTCTTCCAGCAGTGTAAATGTGCACATACTCCCTATGTCTACAAGCAATATAAATGTCTTTTCACACAGCCTACCATATGACACAGTTAAATTCTGCTCATTACCCAGCCGATATCTATACTCCAAAGTGGTCTTTTTTAGAAAATAATAAGAAAGCCAACAACCTTGTTCAAAGAACTGATTATAAGGGCCAGATTCTGTATTATAATGCACAAAAGTGAGGACAAGTTGGTTTAAAAGAAGAGAGACATTAAAATATTAGCTTAACAATGTAGCAGTGTTTTTCATAGAGGTTGCTCTAAAACACATGTAACTGGGTTCACACAAACTACAGATCTATGTTATTTTAATATGTCTATATTAGTTTAGTACAATCATGTAAGGGTGAAAAATGGTCCAGACTTTTGTGCAATTAGTTATAATGCTGACTTTGCTTTCATCTGTACCAGCTTTAAAAGTGAACCTCGTTATTTTGCGATCACAGTCTGCACGGTGCACCACATAGTGAAGGCAATCTGCAACAATTGGTATCTCTTGTGGTTTGTTATGGTTTGTCCTAGTGATGTGATTTACTGATAGGATCACTGCAAACTCCAATACCTTGCAATGGGTGGAGCTTATTGGAATACCCACATTTGAGGCTACAAGTACCGTTAGCGCACACATTACTTCAATGCAAAATCCACTGTGAAGAAATAAAAAAAAAAAAAAGACAGATGGAAAACCTGTAGTAAAAGAGTTATATGCAGGAAATCCCATGCCATGCACTTATCAAGAAAGTGAAGTATAAATGATGAATGGTGCGCAGCCTCTGAACAAGGGAGAAATGTTACCCGACCAGGTTCAAATGGCACTGTCAGAGGAAACCAGGTTCTTCCTTGTAATCATTTGCTTTAAAATTGATGTCATGTTTTCGTAAGTGCTGTTTTTCTTTACCAATAGCTATGGAGTTCACACTGTGACTTTACTGTGACAACTCCAATGCATTTTTTTGAAGCCTGATTATTTTCCAATGTCACTGGCATGACCGAGATGCGCCGATGCACCTCTGTCTAACCATCCTCTGTCAGCGGCTGTTTTCCCCTCGCCATGCCATTATCCCTGGCTCGAGTGGCACAATTTTAAGATGAATAGTCCAGACTGCCTTGACTGCAGTCGCTGGGCAAAGGCATACCTTGCAGTGTGTAGTACTGACAGGAAGTCCAACATTGGAAGCTACCACAACTGTGAACGCCGAAGCCAACTCAATAGTGAATCCACTGCAGGAAGCATAAGAAAACACTTCACAATCACTCTTTGCATCAGCTCGGACTGATACCATGCAGCGTGCCAAAGTCTTACCCGTTTCTTCTTTTGACTGTGTTATCTCCAAGTGATTTTTGTCATACAAATAAGTTAAGAGAACAAGGAAGGGTTGAATAATGGGAACGGCACAGGCTAGTCATCTGTAGTAACCTGGCTGCATGGCTCATTGCGTCAGGGACTTTTACTACTCGACGCTGCAGTGAATCATGCCTAATTAGTAATTCGGTTAAGCACCAGCAGAGGTCGAATATGCATTAAGGATGAAAATTACTGTAATAAATACATTTAATAGTCAGAAGCGCACTGGGAAAGCCTCTGTAATCTTGCCATTTCCAAATGCACCTTCTGCCATATTAATTAGGTCATCAGCAGAAGACTGTTCATGCAGACCTCTATGCCTCAAACACATTCAGTATTAGTTTACAGGGTTATCTTTTTTCCTTTCATTCTTTCTCATTCTTTCTTTCTCTCCTCTTCCTTTTATTTCTTTCATTTTTTAGAAAGATGGAGAAGTCAAAGCAAGGTTATCATTAATATCAAAGCACAGCAGATCCAGCAAACTGCATTACAAACAAAATACTGGAGCAGCAATTTCTCAGATTGGTTCATACACAAAGTTCACAAAGCTGTAATGACACCTGTGGACCTACCTTGATGGTGTGATTGGAGTGAGGTCTTTACCCATGGTCTGGATAACTCTTCTACCCCAGACCCAGAGACCCACACAGATCCCAACACCTCCATAAAACAGCAGCCAGACGGGAGTCGACGCTTCTTGCATTACGCCACCTTGCTCGTAGATAAGCCAGAGCGCGACGAGGGGACCGATTGCGTTGCTGGAGAAACAGAAATACATCACCTGAGTTATAGAAATGTGGATAATTGCCTTGACAGAAGTCTCTTATTTTCTGTGTTATTTTAATTCACTATGCATGCAGCACTGCTCTGACTTGAGCCTACAGGCAACACCCTTTCTTGCTTGGAAAGGCTGAGGCAGGAGACTCTCATCATGTTGCTTTTTCAGCTGCCACTTCATCACTGATAACTAGAGTGAATCCTGAAAGGAATTTCTCTTTTACAAATTGTTTCCTAAAATGTCAGTCAGAAGTACCTCATTAAGTCTGTTCTGTGACAAAAATCAGTATTTTCAGCACTGCACTGAAACTATCTCACAATTTACCAATTCAAGAGCTCTCCATCTTCAAAATTCAAGTATCAAATTAGCTCTTCCTGTCAAACAGGGAAAATAATGAACAAAATTACCATTGCAGACAAGAATATAGAAATATAATCTAGTTTGACAGCTAGTAAAGTTTGGGATATGATCAGAGTGCAGCTAGGAAGGTGACTTAGTCCTCTTCAAACATGTTGTAGAGCTAGTTGGACTGGATCAGAGAGGACCCGTTGGTGACACAGAGCTGGCGTAAGCCCTTTTTGCTACCCTGCTGCTGCTATCTAGAAAAACACTGAAAGTCAGCCACACTGAAGTCCCCACTCCTAATGCAGGTCATCCAAAATTGGTCACTGGAGTCTCCAGTGCCTGGAGTCATACTTCTGACATTGTTTATTCTAAAAAAGCATGAGAGTTAGAAGAAAAACTTGAAAGCTAGTATCCAGTTACTTTAGAGGCTTAAATACTAAAAAGCAGATAAGAATTTCAATGTCCCTTTTTTTCAGCTTTTTTACTAAACTGAGTAGCTGCTTGCCTGGTTGAGCAGTATTTATCCACTCCAAAAAAGCATACTTAGTGAAACAGCACTACATTTATGTCCAAAGAATCACAAAAAGAGCAGAGCAAACCTGACCAATGTCATTCAAAACATGTGAAAACCATCAGGAAGCACCGCTCCTTGTAAATCAATAAGGAAAGCGGGTCACAGCGAGCACTGCAGGCAGGACCGATGGCCATGCTCACCCTGGAGCCAGGACCAGCTAAATTTAGTTCCTGGTTCCGCTCCAAAACACACAGATGGAGTAAGGGCCAGTTTTAATGTCAAATGTTATGCAAACCAAGCCACCGTATCTGCCAGTTAATAATTTACTTGAATCCCATCTTTACCAAATACAAGGCACTAGGAGCTGAGTGGCGATTGCCAAGAGACGAGGGTCCTCAGCATTGCAAAGCTCGGCACATCTAAGCAATACAAGACCCCCCTTCTTTCGTCTGGTCCTTGAGAAATCCAGCTCTGAACCCTTGGAAGTGGTCCTGGAGCAAAGTAACTAGGAAGGAGTTTTCCCTTGTAAACCCACACAACAACATTGAAGCTGCAAGGCAAATGAAAATATTTAAAAATGTTCTTTGATGTAAGAAAGAATTTATAATTCTTACAGATTTTGAGAAAATTACTGAAAATAAATTAGTGAGCTAATATGGATAATAAAATCCAGTGGGTTTGAAGACTATGGGTTATACAGTGAAGAGCTAAATACACATTAAATAAAGACTGATTTCCACTAGCAAAAATACTTTAAAATTCTGATCTGATACTGTGCCTGAGTAAGCATTTGATTTGTTGATTTTTTGTGTGAATGGAATCACAGTATGTAAAAAGTCCTTAGGGCCTAAATGCAAGAATTATTTTTCCTCCAAGGAAGAAGAGATTCTTGATCAAAACATTTCTCATATTTTTAAGCTGACCTGCAACTTCTTTTCCAGTGTTTTCAGGTGTGGATTAAGTTACTTGCACATTTAAATGCCTTCTTCTGCACAGAAAAACAAAGGTAATTCAGTGTACCTTCAACTGATGGCTACAGAAGGATGGATAAAGGCAAATAAAACACTGATCAGATGAATAAAGGGAAAACTGATCATCCCTTCTTATTGTGCTGTATAACATGGAAACAACCTCCCTGTTGAAAATAACAGGCACATTTGAAGCAAGTCCAGGCATTGATTCCTGACTGTTCTAAAGAGATTATGGATGGGTATTTGTAAGTCCCAATGTAAATGGAAAGACAGAAAAGGCTTCAAAAACTGCAGCAGCAAACTATGCTCTTCTGCATCAAAATCCAGTTTTAATTATTTGCAAATGCTACAGCTCTGTGAATCAACTAAGCTTAATCTTTGAAGAAAAGGTTATTTTCTTATTTGCAGCAATGGAAGACAAGGCAAAACTCTGCTGGCTTATGCTCAGCCTCAGAGGATCTGAGTGGCTGATTCTGCCCAATAGATCATAAGAGATGGCGCTGATGCCCACAGAAGCAGCATTTCTGATACCTTCCCTATAAGAAATGAAGGCAGAAGAGCACTGGATCCATATATGTTTGGAAAGGCAAAAAGGTAATTAACCACATTTTTATTTGTGGGTATCTGCATCACTGGTTATCTTTACCAGAAGGATATTTCTCCTCTCCCTATAAATCATGTTCAATGTGACTTAAATGTTCAGCTCCTAGGGACAGTGACATCTCCCAGCCTGAGCATCTGAAAGTGGCTACCAACAGCCACCAAACCAGTGGCTCCAATCTACCACCATCATGGCTCTCCAAGGGGCTCCTTTGGCTTCTAGATTTGTTCAGAAGGTCCGATCCGAGGGGCCTATGGTATCAATGCTTCCAATGTCAATGGAGAACAACTCTAGAAGAAGCTGTTAGGCCTGTTCCACCACAAAACTACCGAAAGCTCACAATGAATGGGTCTGAGTCAGGATGACTTTGGTTCTGTATAGAAATAGAAGAGAACCAGTCCCAACAGGACAGTAAGAGCAAGTAAGAGAGAAACAACACACATAAAAAAAAAAAAAAAAGGCATTGTTAGATAAGAGAGTTTGCTTTGAGACCTTCTCAGATGTCTCCTACAGCTGAGTGACTAACCAGACGAACCACAAAGATGCTGGCTAGACTGGGATGTGGCTTTCACAGTATTTCCCACCAGTTTTATCTCATTTGACTCAAGACATAACTAGCAAGAAAGCAGACCTTAAATCTTCCATGCATTTGGCTAAGACTCATTTCACAAGTCTATTTTCAAGTGACTTTCTCTCATTCTCCCATGCAGGTTTTTATTTGCCTTAACTAACTCTCCTTCGTGCTGGAGCTCAAAGTCTTATTTATGGCAGCTTAGAGGAGAAGAAAAAAGCCTGAGATGTCACCCAGGGGCTCTGAACCCCTATCCACATCTATGTATACCTAAAACTGCTCTTAGGTTCCTATGAAACTGAAGTGCTTTAGAGGATGTTGCTGTATTATTTAGCTATTGGGTTTAAAAAGCAACATGAGCTGCTCCTGCCATGGTATTACTTTAATTTTGTATGCCTAATACACACTTTTCCACTGAGCACAAGAGGATGGCCATTACAAGCTAATTTTAGGATGAATTTATGAAATGGCGTTAAGAAGCCTACCTCCTGAGTCTACCTGTTGTAAAAGTGTACTTTCCACATCCAATACTTTTCACCATCTCTGCTGGGCTCCTCCAGCCACAGTTACTCGCAGGGCACAGGACTTTGCAGCAGGGGCGGTGCATAGGGGCTGTTTGCCTTCTCCAGAGGTGCAATACAGGATTAAATGCCATCTATAGTAATACTTGTACTTGCAGACACGTGTCACAGTGGTTCAGCAAAGTGCTGCTCAGTGTTTCTGAAGTGCTGCCTGACCCTCATGATGATTTCTCTCTCGACTAACGTGAATTGGCACAACTTCTCTTTTTCTGCTCGCTTGTGCCAGTCGAGAATCTGTCACGCACCATTTATAAAACTGTTGTGAAAGATAGCATTTGACAGTGAATCTGAACTATAAATAGAGTTGGCTTCTCCTCTCCCCTGTGAGACGGATAGTATTACCAACAAAAAAAAAAAAAACACCCCACATTCAGCTATCATGAGACAGGCTTAGAAATTACAGTTTCCCATGTGCACACACACAAGTAGAAATTTCTGGTACCTTTGGGTCACAAGTCCAAGCCCTTCCCTGGAGGCACAAGGACTAAAACTTTTTTTAAATTATATTTTTATTAAAAAATTAGGGTTTTTTTCCCAGTAATGGAAGAATGCCATCAGCTGAATGCTCTATTGCCAAGTCCTATCAAACTTGTCGTAACATTTTGTGAAGTAGCAACATTGCTGCTACCTCACTATTATTTGGGGGGAGTAGTGAGTTGCTCAAAAAGAAAATCTAACTGTATTTGAAATCTACACTCTGAATACGCTTTGTTAATAATCTACAGACTCCTTGATGACCATGCTTTGATGCTCTGCTACCTGAAAAAAGAGATTGTGTTTTAGCCACTTTTTCTAGTGGAGTGAAAGAACCTTGAAATGTACATTTTCACCAATTAAAACTGAATGAGTAGCAAAACAGACATCTGAGAAATCTTTATTAGGCGTCCAATATTACAAATACAATTGCAAAATCCCCAGCCTTTTGTCAATTTCTCAAGCCAGGGTTTCACAAACAAACCTTCCACTGGGAAAATCAGTGGGATGGATATTTCTGAGTAGGCTGTAGTTATCCATGACATCACCCAGTTGAGTAAGGATGCAAGAAAGATACGCCTATAGGTAGCAAGAGGAAAAAAATATGTCCTGATCTCCAGAGATCTCAGATTATCAAGAGAGTTTAATCCTAATTCCAATAACCAGACAGTTCTGAAATAGTGCATATACCATAGAACAATAAAAGTGTGCCACAGATGTGCCCTGTGAAGTGCACAAAGTGCAAGCTTTGGGTGCGTTAATGAGTCAGGGAGGATACGTTTTTATTCTTGCACTCCAAATACTGCCCCTGAAACCCCAACTCACTGGATCCTGGAGAGTTGGGTCCATCCTCCCTCATACCCACCAGCATCAGCTTTTTTCCTGGCAAACCCACTCATGGACCCTGCTCACAGCAGGATGGGGAGGGATTCCTGCGCCCACTGGAGCTCCGTTTCTTGCTGCTCTCCTCTGGCTTGCCTGTATGGCACAACAAAAATGACACATCCCTACACAACTAAGGACACAAGTGAAGATTCATATCTACTTGAGACACAGGCTGGATTCACAGGATGGAATTCTGTTAAAAAGGGAAGAAATAAGATATCAGGCTGCTCTCCCTAATCATAACTGACAGATTAGCTTCCTAAATATTCTAAGTGATCTCAACTGCAGCTCTCAAGGAGGAAATAAGAAATACTCATTTTGTAATCCAGCCTTATTATAGCTCCTTTAGACTCCTTATTTAGCCAGGAGGCTGAATCCCACTAAGCTCTCTGTGTGCAGTGAGATACTGGCAAGGTTCCAGCTCTTCCCTCCTTTAATCCCATTACATTTACTTTAGGAAGAGGGGAAAAAGGTGAATCCTACTGCTGTTTGTGTGCTCTGACCTAAAAATCCAGTGAAGTCTGTACGGAGGTGAGAGGAGTTTCCTCTGCCTGTATTTTGAGCAAGTAGGTATTTCCTAGTTTCACTCAAACTGCTTTGCTTAAACAATTAATTCCCTGTCTGGTAGCAATTCAGCTTCCCTAAAACCAGTGAGACAATGTGTAGAAATATTTTAAAAACACTAAACATTTTTACTATAGTTCTGAAATAGTTTTAAATCCTGTCGTCAGTAATGCAGTCTGTACCATTTAGATAATGAGAGCCATTCTTTGTCAAATTTGTGCCATAAATCTATAAGGCATGACCTGGAAACTCGAACACGAATGACCCTTTTATCCTAATATCTAAGCATGAATACGCAAGGGTAGTCTTGAAATCCTCCAAGTGAAATTTAATTAGAGCAGACACATTCAAACCATTTATACAACAGGAACTCAGGAAAACTGAGATCCCCGTGAAACGTCTGCAGGGGGGGTTTCTCCTCCCTACAGCATGTACCAGCCAAACCTCAGCACCGACTGCACCTTGGCACGCACAGAAGGGGTGGGCAGCATGGGCCACAGTCACCCTGTTCAGCTGGAGCATCACGCCTCCTGCCACCATCACGATAATAAATCAACCCTCCTCCATGGCCAGAATCCATGAGCACAGGTAGATGCCTGCTCACAAAAGTCAGGGCATGTAGCTCCTTCTGACATCCCCGGGGTTTCTCCTGTGACAGCAAGAATGATGGCCCGAGGCAGAGAAGGGAGGGTGGGAGGGGACAGAAGAGGCTACCCATTTATAGGGGAAAGAATCTGTATGAGAAAAGACTAAACACATGCAGGGACAGGTGTTTAGGAGCACGAGGTACAGGCTTTTTTCAGAGCATAAACAGCAGATTTTAATCAACAAACCTCACACTGACCTACAGCATCTTTCTGTGGGTCATCCTGCTTTGATTGCAAGAAAAATCCTTATTCAAGGAATAACAAGCTACAGAGACTGACTGAGTCAACAAAAGCGTCTTCCCATTTGCTAGGATGGGGCTGTGGGTCCGATGCACTCTTTGCTCATTGCTTTCTCATTCCCAACCCAGTAACAAAGCAGCCACAGCCACCGCTGTGCTGAGCACCAGAGACAGCTGTGGGGTTAGCAGCCCTCTCTAGCCACGTCCAAAACAGCCTGCCTAACTGCCCTTGTTTTTGAGAACTAGTTAATTCAGAAATATTTCCAGACTTTGAAACGCAGCATAAACCTTACAATTTCAGCAACTCTCCTGTTATTTGTCGTTATACAGGTAGGCTGCTCCATCTGCAGTGCTGAGCCCCGGGCCATCACAATTCCTGCTGAGCTAGCCCATGTTAGAAAAATAAGCTCAGTCCAATTCAACCATAGGTGCATATAATCCCCACTGGCCAACAAAGTCCAGCCTCCCGGCCTCTCTGGAAAGCTGGCTCTGAACAAGCATTTAGGAAGCTGGCAGTTCTCCTTGTGTCACGCTCCTGGCCCAGGTCTTTTTTCCATCCTGGCCTTTTTATTCTCCCATTGCCCTTGCAATGACCTGACGTGCTCCCTTTGTGCTCGGGTGCTGAGCCAGTGGAGCTGCTCACTTGGTGCCTCTAATTAAGTTAAACAAAAACATTTTTTTCAGCAGTTCTGTCCCAACACATTTAGTCGGGATTTTAAATTCTTTAGATTTCATTCAGTCCATGTGCATGATGGTGTCACAAGGCTCTCGGCCTGGCTCAGCTAGTCCCAGCCCTGGAAGAGCTCCAGCACCCTTGACACAGCGCATATGAGCTTGGCGGCAGGGGGGCAGGAGGGGATGGGCTGAACAAAACAGTCACCCAAATAAGGAGTTGCCATGACTCCCTGTTTCTTTTAACACACAGCTGCCCCAGTCAGGATCCCTGCTGATGTCAGCCTAAGCATGAGCCCTGCTACAAACTGACTGCTACAAACATCAGCTCCTACAGCAAAGATGGCTGGTATCATTATGACGCTAAAAAGCACCATCTTGGAAGAAACTGGGATCTAACTCCCCCATGAATTAATTACGAGTTAGTTCTGCAGTTGAGGGCAAAATACTGATTTTACTCTTCCAGGTCCATGGGCAATCCTGGACAATGAAATGAGAGATGTCCATATGATGTTTTGTCCAGTAAAGTGCTGTCCAAAGTATATGGGGCATTTTTCATCCATGAGGTTTTTCTGAGCTCCCTCAGGGTTCAATCTGAACTGTATGTCTTATGCTCAAATATGCTCTAAAACAGGTCAATTATTTGCTTCACAATTACCTGCAGTTTTTAAGTTTCCTATTAGCTTTTGATTTTTCTCTCTTTGCTCCTCTTATCTGCTCCTGTCCCTTCAAGGAATACCAAAAAACAGCCTGATGGAAAATAAATGGAAAACATGGCACAAGAGTAAGTTCCAGGATAGCAAAAGAAAATGTAGGAGACAAGTCCAAAGAAAAAGATGTGGACAGTGGAGGTGCCGCCCTAAATATGAGTGAGGAGCTTTAAACCAAATGCAGAGGAAAGATGGATTTTAATAACAGGATCCAAGGCTGAGGAAAAAAAATAGAGAAGCAGCATCTAGAATGAGTAGAAGGAAAGCAAACAAAGGAGGGAGATGAAAAGAGAGCAATCATCAGTGGAAGATGGACTGCCAGGGCTTACTTTCTTACAGAAGTGTGAACAGAAAGCCGTGCTCCTAGCTAGATTCTACTGCCTTATTTTTAAAATAATGTGTTGCCTTTCAGGCTCTGCAGATCTTCATGCAACATGTGGAGGAGTCAAGAGCCCAGTAAGAAGTCTTCTGCTCTGCTGGACGAAGACTGGAAAAATGTCTCTGCTACACAGTCCACTGGATAGATATCTGCATTCCTGGAGTGTTTTACCTACTATATCTTTTAGGCATAGAAAGGGGTCTTTAATTTTTGTTGTTTAGCTGGAACTCAGTACAATCACAAGGATGGGTTCCCATCCAGTCCTACACCCATGACCATCTTCTTGCTTTTCTACTAGCTTTGACAAAATGAAGCCAACTTGTTCTTTAGTTTTGCAACATATGAATTCAGCTTAAGAAGAGATTTTGGAACAAATAGCATTTAATAAAAACACATGTTTCCTGGTAAATTTGGTAGGATCACCTGCAGGAGCAGAGATCTGAAAAATACTAAAAAAATATGAATTTTCAGGAAAGGATATTGCCAAAGTAACAAGCCAGTCCAATTAAAAAATTCTAGGGAAATTAGGCCGTAAGATGCAACAAAGCATACTGCACAGAGTCTGAACTTTGTATTTCATCCTGGTCAGCTCCTGTCAACACCAAATCTGATATCTGAACTGACTGCATCCTTACAGATCACTTCTACCAAACTCTACTACCCCTGCCTCCTATAGAACAGGCAAGTGATGCTTGAGTAACATGTGAGTCCTTCAGGAGAATGTATAAGCATCACCTGCAGGGCTGGGGTACCTACTGAGGTAGTCTGTGAGCTTCCTGCAATGCTATTTCCCAGGGTACATTACAAGAAAGATCAGTGGTGTTTGTCCTTATTCCTATGTTCCCTTCAGCACGTGCTACTAGCCCCCATGGGTCTTTGCTCTTGGCCAGCCAGTATGCTCAGAGCAGAGGTCCTTAACAACAGAGACCATCCAAGAGGAAAGAAAGTTGCACCTCTGATCCAGAGGATGAGGGGACCCTGGACTCCTTCCTGGAGCCAAATCCCTGCGGATACGAAGGGAGTACAAGAAGGCTCTTCAGAAAGCCCTATTCTGAATTCCCTGGACACTGACTGGATGGGAAGAAACATGTTTTTAAGCGTTTTCAAGATGAGCAGTGAGTTAAATTGGGTGGCTGACAAGAGCAACGAATAACTGTTCTTGCTGAGTTGGACAGTGTTTGCCCAAATGCCTAGGGAGGGCGATGAAAATCATGAACGCTTTAAAGTCCCATTACAAACACTGAAACCAACAGTGCCAGGGCACAGCTAACACAGAAAGGGTTCAGTGGGAAGGGGACTCAGTACAGCCCCAGCTACAACCCAAATAAGGACAGCTGCTTCAACAAGCAGCTTGAGTGAATTTCTCAGGGGACCTTATCATGATACTGGAAAAAGTGCTTATTAAATACCAAATGGATCACTCCAGGCCTAGGGAAGAGGCAGTCCAGCCAAATCCTTAAGGAAAAATATGCAGTGTTCCCAGGGACAGAGCAAAACCACCCAAATTGCTCTCCAGTCACAAGCCATCAAGATGATGAGGTGCAATAGACCCCCACAGTGTTATAGGCAGATGGGCAATGTGAGTTTCCTATTAGCAGACAAGAAAGGTATAAAATGCTTCATCCTGAGCCTGTGTCCTACAGACAAAAGTCTTGTACTTTGTGGAATAAAACAGAGCCAAACCTTCAAAATGAAAGAGGTTGGCAAATGAGTGAGTAAAGAGACACTATTTTGCAGGGATCTGACCAGATGATGGAGAAGTGCAAAGAAGTGCAGATAAACATTTTCTGAGACCAACTTCAAGATCGTCAGCTGCCTGAGTCAATATGAACAGGAGAAAAAGACTCCTGAAAGATGATGCTTTTCCTTTATTCCTGGGAAATGACATTAATGCTGTGAGATTTAAGGACAGGCACACTTAAGCCAAATGACTGAAGGATGAACTCACCGTCTTCTTCCAAACTCAAGGACAACTCGGTGGTAGTGCCTCTGGATAAAAGTCCTGTTAGGGAATACTGCATACCAGAACTATGCTGGGAAACATGAAGCTTATTAAATGAGTGTTAAGAGATGAGCCATAGCCTGTGTCCTCTCTCTGCATGGGGCACGGACACATGCCCAGGGCTCCTTGGGGGTAGCTCCCTTTCTTTTGGTAAGAGAACTGCAGCAGCTAGAGCAGTTTTATGTACAGGTTATGAACTGCAGTAGGACTTTAAAGCTTAAACTTTAGACTTTCTTTTAACTTTAACTTTCACTAAAAAGACTTTTTAGTGATACACTGCCTCACATGGTCCTAGACTCCTGGAAAACCCCAAGCAAAAGATTCAGTTAAGTGAAGTCTGTAAGGGATGCAGCAATCAAAATGACATTCTTCACACATCTCTTTTCGCAGTGTGACAAGAGATGAAATTCATCTAATGACAAAAGTAGTCTAAAACTTCTTACTTGTTGAAGGTTGCTGATTTTGCAGTTCAAACAGACTGCAAATTCTGCAGGAGTGGGACTGTCCTGGTTTTTTTTACAGTGATTGGCATGTTGGGGGTAGTCTCAATGCCTCAAAGACTGTCAAAATTAAACCTAAATTAAACTAATCACTAAACAATTATTTAGCAGTAAATAAAAAAGATTTTACCCTTGAGAAGAAAATGAACCATGGACTAGGCAGCCTAACTCCTGGAAAGCACCTGAGACATCGATGCCACACACTTTGCAAAATAGAGCCCTGATGATCATCTACCTGCAGACATGAATGCGCTTTCCAACCAGCCAAGCTGGCAAACCTTGCTCCAAGTATTTAAACCTTAAAACTGCAGAGATCTCATCCTCTTACCTGACATCATTACCTCCATGGGCAAAGGATCCAAAGCAGGCTGTTAAGATCTGGAGGAAGTGGAAAAGTAGATGGACCTGAGATGTGTCTTTCTCTTCCTTATCCTCTTCCACAGGATCAACCGGGGGCCGGTTAGGTTCTGCAAGTTCAGAGGCCAACTTCATTTCCACCCCACCTTCCTCCGCCTCGATCTCTGCCTCAGCCACTGCGTTGCAATAGCTGGAGTAGCTGTCGTAGCGGACTCGCTTCTTGGAGTAGGAAACAGTGTCTCCCACTAACTTTTCACTGTCCTCTGGAGTTGACGTATCTGCTGCCTTAAAGGAGGAATGCACGGGCATGCCACAAATAGCAGCAGTGTAACAAGTATAACTGTTGTTGCGTCGTAACAGTTTGTAGTTATTTTCTGGAGTGGGCCTTTCGTCATTGGCCCTGTCAAGGTGTATTTTGTGGAGCAAGTCTTTGTATAAACCTGAGTCCTTGTGCACAGTGTGATAAACGTGGCCATCGCTCCTCACATGGCCATCGAAGCTGAAGGTGCCATTGGAAACAGGTGATTTCACCGAGGTGTGCGTCACCGAAAATGCCCTTCCTAAAAAGGCACAGATTCAGAATTTTTATTTATACAAAATGCAATACAAGAGCCTCGTTCCTCCAACTTCACAAGAAAATAATGCGGCTGCCATCTGAGAATACAGGACAAAGGAGACCAATTTCCACTACATGCAGCGAATAAGCCAAGATTCAATTCACTGCAAAATAAAGTCTCACATATGCTGTGCAAAATGAGGTTTGTTCCAGTGTTGTGTCTCCCCAGACATGCTGTATGACCTGCAGCAAGTCACTTAGGATCAGCTATAAGAACGTGATACTTGATGGTTAAATGCTCAGGTTCTCTGAAAAAATAATTTCCATAAAATTTCTTTCTTGTAAAGCAAGCTCTACTTTTTCTGAGGTATTGAATAGGAATAATTAGGATTTCTGAAAGGTGGGTTACTGCTATTTCATACCGAATAGAAGATCACTTATGTCTAAGAGACATTTACATAGCTTTTAAAAATAATTTTATAAAACAGCAAAAAGTTGATGTTCTGCAGAAGTATTTCTTCAGCTATTGCAACATTTTCTAAATCTTATTTCTTTGAACATGCTGATAATTGTTCCCACTGCATATATTTAATGTTAGCATACGCTGTAGGACACACATCAAAATCTATCACAGGTAATACTTCTGAAGAAACGTTTTTGCTTCCTGACTTCCCGAATTTCCACTACGCAACGTTCAGAATTTGGTTTACCTATTTATAAACTGGAGGCACACACTCAAAGGGCTCCACGTCATGACTTATTTGATTTTGCAAGAAACAGTTGAATATTTTAGACATTTATTAACCAAATTAGAGAGTTGTGTAGATGTTAGCAAAGTGATATCAAAGTCAGCAGACCGCTAAGTGGAGGGGGGTGATCCCACCACAAGGGAGAACAAAAAGAGCTTTATGCACACAAGCCTACTTCTTATAGATGTATATTCAGAAAACAATGCATGAGATTTTTCTAGTGGACACGGTCCAAATGGTCATAGGTTTGTCAACTGAAGTCCAAATCTTTTCATCTCCTGTTGTAGTATGTTAATCATTTTTATGCTGAATTTAACCTTCATACATCAGTAATCTGTGTTCTCTGTATTTTTCCACTGCTCGAAAGGATGGAAACACCATTAAGGATACAAAGTAAAACAAAGAGGCAAGTAATTTTTTTTCCCCGCTGTTTCTAAAGTTGAAATACAGCCAAAGAAAATGTAATTATGTCCTCTCTAGAAAACAACTCTTATAAATGAGCATCCTTCCAAACATGTGCTGAAAAGGGATTAGAGATGGAAATCCCAAACGCTAACTTACTATTTACAAGAGAGACCTACTCGCAGTTAAGAAACCTCACTGAAACAACAAAAACACAAACCCTCTGTGTTGCATTAGTTTCTTACCATACGGTACACGTGGATGGTTTCCATTTGCAATAGTATCTGATGCCCCAGCAGCTTCTGTTACTGAGCCAGTAAGGGGAATCGTGCTTTCATCAGATGCTTTGGCACCAGGAAGCTCTTTAAAGACTGGTGTTTCTTCATCTTGAATTTTATCAAGACTTTCATCTGATATCCTTGACAGTGCAGCATCTTTCTTTAACCGGCCTAAGGAAATAATAGTACCATCATTTTAAACCCAACCTATACCACTTTTTACTTACATTTTCACTGTTTGCATCAACAGCATAGTTTAACGTGGATACAATAACGTGGCTGCATTTCATACACATTCTTTATTTATTTCTAATACTTATCTTTACTAAGTTCATGTGGGAAAATTCTAGAGCATCTTTGTTTTTTCCTATAAAATTCACCAAAGTAGACAACTGAAGTAAAACACTGAGCTGTTCATCTATTAGTGAAATCTGAAACTGCATTTTAAACACTGCATTTCTTGAAAGTAGCAAAGCAAACAAGCAAAAGACTATAAAGCTAAAAGCTGTGATCAGCTCCACTTACTGTAAAGTTAAAGAAGTCACTTAAAGATGATCATTCTGCCAGGTTTTTCCTCTTTAACATTTCCTTACTAAAATATTAACCAGATTATATTCCAGGTTTTATTGTCCTGTTTCTGTTTAGACTCTAGAAGAAGTGAGCACTGCAATGGATTGCCTAACAAGGTTTTGAATTTCTACCACTGCAGATTTTTAAGCAGATTACAAAAATACACGAGGAATAGTTTAAGCACATCTTCCCCGTGGGTAAGGACTGGACTAGGTCCTCTCAAGGACTGGACTTGACCTCTTAAGGGCAATTCCACCTCTGAAATGTAATTTTACATAATTTTACATCATTCACACTTCATCAAACAACTACTTACTTTCTATTTTTCTCTTCATCCAGGGACACACAAAAATCCAGACTAAGACAGCAAATACTAAGGACACGCCAATTGATATTAGAGCAATGGCCCACATTGGCAGTATCAGTCCCAGTACTGTGAAGACAAAGAAACAAAACCTAAGAAAATCATAAATTAACATGACTTAATTATCCCAGCCAGTGGAAGAGCGATTTATTGCAGAAAAGCCAGTGTTCACAATGTATTCAAAACCAACATGAATGAGCTGGTGACTTTTAACATGACCATTACCACAGTATTTAAAGGTCTAGTTGACATGGAAACATTTGCAGGTTTAGTCTTCCAATTTTCTGTTACTCCACTGTGGCCTTATTTCCAAATAAGACAAAGGTAAGACCCCCATATCAGGGCTGCTAAGACAGGTTTGCAGTGATTTTATACATTAATGCATGTTAAACCGTGTTGCCCCTTAGGGTAAATATTTACCTGACCTTTGCACTGGTCAATAAAGCCTAATGCTTAGCTTAATCTAAGCCATTATTTGCTTAGGATATTAGCTTAATGCCGCACTCAAGAGCTGAGGTTTCAGTCCTGCAATGCACAGCCCTGTCAACAACTCATGTTCCTGCAAGTATTCCCCCAACAGAGCTCCTTGCACTTGTTCAATGAAGCGATCCAACCCTTAATGAAGAAAGAGCTTGGACTATGATCTTTCAAACCCATATATACATTGCCTATCTTGAAACCTATGTGATTAATTCATCCTTGGGAGCAAATGTTGCCAGGAGAGAGGCCTTGGAGAGTAAATATGTATTTCCCGAGTATCAAAAACGGAGTTCCACCTTTTTATTCACACACTTTAGAGACTGCTAAGCTGAAACAGAAGGGACATTAAGATTCTTATTTTATTTATTTTGCTTAATGAGTCACTGCAAAGTGCCTGACCTACTTCTGCAGTACAACTAATGAAGAAAAATTGGTTATACAGTTGATTTACTGTGAAACTTCTGTATATATAGCCAATTAGACTTAAGAAAAAGGAATAGTTATGTTACCCTCACATTGGGAATGTCTTTTTATTAATTTCAGTAATGCTATGCTATGGAGAAGAGTCTACCAACTGCACTTATCTAGTGCCTCTAGCGTGTCAGGTTTTAGAGAAAACAAATTTTCATTCAAAAAAGGTCACTTTCTAAGCCTACTGTCTGAATTAAGGGCCACGTTCAGGGGTCTGTCTTCAACTGCTTGCTCGTTCATGGTACTGGGCAATAATCTAATCTAAAGACAACATTTAATGACCAGTCTTCAACAAAGTAGTTGAGATCACTGAACATTTTTTTTCTGAACTCTTTTGCTACAAGTCCATGTTTAAATGTACTCTGCTTAAGTAAAGTTAACTATAAAAATATAAATGCAAATACATAGCCATAAAACATGTGAATATAAATATACAAATATAAACATAAAATATATAACTTCAAATAATATAAAAATATTAATTCAAGTATAAATAAAAATATGAATAAACACAAACATTTAAGTGCACATAAAATATATAAATATAAAAAAATATAAATTAAGTCCTTCAACTTCATTTTCTTCTACTGAGTTGCAATGAAAACACAACACCAAAGAAAGAAGATACATTTAATGCAGAAACAGGCTTCAGAAACAGGCTTGGGTTTCTTATCATTAAAGGGAAGTTAACTAAATTTAAATAACAGTCTCCGTGCCAGACCTACCAGAACAGTGACTCTGCTGATGTCAATGGAGCGACAGCGTTATGCTGAGTGCAAACAGCCTACCCCCTTATGCCCTGCTCTGAACCTTCTCTCCTTGATGCACATATCTAGAACACCTCTGAGAGCTCAACAAGTACTCAGATTCACGAAGCCAAAGCTGGCAGCTCGGTAATTTCCCTTCCTTTAAAGAGGAGGGTTTTTTGTAGCTGTACTCTTCCCCACTAACCACAGTGAACACAAGGGTGTCACAAAAACACTGCACAAACAGAAGCATGTGGGGAGGTGAATGATTTAGTCTTGCCCTTGTTAACTCCTAGGATAGGAGATAACTCTGTGTGCTGATGGCTACCTGACAGCACACTGGCAGAGCATCCTTATGCACTGTGGGAAGCCTCCCTCCCGTGCCTCCTCCTGTGGATGGCTCACTCACCTGGTGCCCCTGTGTACATGATGGAAAACACGTTAATAGCTATGGTAGCAGCATAAAACACTGGAAGTGCACGGAGACCGTTGGGCACAGGGTCTTCCTGCATAGAAATCAAGGAGAAAAAGGAAACATTAGTTGGATTTCACACCGGATTAATGTCAGCATGAACCACCATGAGGAAAACATGTGCTCCCGAGTCAGTGCTTCTGGGGAAGCTTGACAGTGTTAAAGGGAACCAGGGAGATGGGTTGTACTTTCAGGTTGGCTGCAGACCTGCTGAGCAACCTGGTGGCAGATTTCTTTCTGCAACTGTGTCCTTATCCATTTTTGTCTCCAAGAGAGGAACCCCTTTCACTCAGCATGACTGAAGGGTGCTAAGAAGGAGAGGGCTTTGATGTTTTGGGGCAAGGCTACAAGCATCGGTGCAATGCATTCATCTCTAAACCTTACTTCTAACCTCTCGGTTTTGACTGAGACAGCCTGGCACTTTCTACCAGCTAACAGAAATCTCTGAAATAGTAAGTGTCCGGCTGCATGGAACAGGTAACACACATAAAGCGAGCACACAGTGTTTAGCATGCTGCCGTGCCTGCTGCCCGCAGCAGCCTCGTGCCCTCAGCACTCACAAGGAAAGCAGCGGAAATGCACCATGTGAGCCACGGACAAAGCCTTTGTGAGGAGACTGCCTTGGCCTTTCGAGGGGCTCTGAGTGTTTGCAAAGAGCCTGGCGAAGCTGAGGGCTGGCTAATGTGGTTTTGTTTCTTGCTGCCATGAGCTATAAAAGGGAGCTGAGAAAAGGCTGCAGCTGCCCTGTGCTGTGCCCCGGTCCCAAAGCGTGATGCAGCATGGGCTGTATTTGCAGGGCCAGCTGCTATTCACAGACACCCCCAACAAGGGCATGAAGCCCTGTAACAGGCCACGGACTCGCCAGCTAGAAAGTTGCTCTTTTTTTATGCATGCAAACAACACAAGTCGCTTCCTGCTTATGGCAGAAGCTCTACAGATCTTACTACTTTGTGAATGGCACAGATGGCAATAGAAATTCAGTGTCCTTAACTTGAACTTTTTCTGCCTCTTGAATGCTTAAATATGTGGCTTTAATACCAGAGTTCATGTATTTTGATGACTAATTTCTTAAGTTGCTAGGTTTTGAATGCCATAGTGGAACCTTTCCTTATTGTTTATGCAACTTGAGTACTTCTTCATTCAAAGCTGAGTCTGATCAAATCTATCACCTGTTTTTATCACTGACATTTATTTAGATCAGAAATAAAGAATGATGAAGCTGAGGTTACAGGTGGCGCTATTTATAGCAAAAGAATTAATCCCTCATCTATTTAAGTTCCTTGTATAACTGCTAATATAGTGCCCCTTATTTTAGGTCATTGTCATGCGCTACACTTCCCCGTTTTAGCAAGCTGAATGGTGTGAGAGAAATGGAAAAAGCAGATAAAAGTGTTCTGATTTCCAGTTCATGCTGGGTGGCATCTTTTGCACTGGAGGTACATGGACTGATGTTATCAGGTCCCTAAAACCCCACTAATTCAGGTTTCTTGAGAATCCACAAAATATGCAGATGCCCATCTCCTGTCTGATGTGCTGGAAAACCAAAGCTTAAAATTTCACAACTATAAAATGCCAATTAGAGTATCTCCAAGACAGAACTGCTTGGTTTGAATAACAGTCAGAACAGCTATTGTGAGGCTAAGTTAATGCCAGCAAGCTTGTACTAATACAGAAGCAATCTCAGTGTACCATCTTCTGCTAAATAGAATATACAATATTAATTATCACATAGCACCTTCTAAGCCTCAAATACTTGTCTAATTACTTACCCTGAGCTTTCAGAACTGCTTAAAGCAAGTACAGTTCAAATGGCTATTAAAAAAAATGACTGGTCTCCTGTGCAAAAAGCAAGCCACAAACTTTCAACTCTGGAAATGCCAGCACTCAAATGGGAGGCTAGAATACAACCTTCATACTAAGCACTCATTACAATAGGGAGATTTCTTTACCTTGTTTAAGATGAAGAATCTAATCAGCACAAAGAGGACTCCAGACATTAAGCCAGATAACAGTGGGGAAATAAACCAAGAGGCAACTGTGTTGAAGAAAAGAAAGAAGGAAACTTGAAATAAACATTATTCTTGCATAATACTTAAGTAAGTTGTTAATGAGCAATAAATTTAAAACAGTTCTTGTACAACTGGAATCAATGTTCTGTATGTTTACTTACAACTGGTGCAACTCAGTGTCCACTGACATTCATTAAAGTCAAAGTAATGCTAGGCACCATTAGAAACATCAGCCAAAGCATCTCCTGACCATTTTGCAAGTTTAGCAATCAAATTCATCATAAAAGTTTCTTGTAGTTTGAATCAGAGTACACCAAGCAAACCCTGTAATTTCCTAATCACCACAACCACAAGTGTTGCATGCGAGTGGAAAGCAACTGCATTTAGCAGGATGCTATGCTGCTCGCAGGGGAAAAGTCTCAATTTCCAAAATGCCATAGAAGCACCAACTGTAATGTATAATGCGTGTAAATTTTTTGCAGGCCAGCACTGCAAATGTCCAGGACTGATTTAACTGAAGTAGGTGGCATAACTCCCACTGATTCCAATAAAACTGGATTAGGGCAGCACTCTGGAAATCTCGTCCAGAGTGTTTTATTGTTTGCAGCATGGTGAACAGATTGATTCTGCTATCACTGTAAACTCTCTTTTACTTTCAATAGAATTAAAAAGAATATATGCATTGCTAAAGTTCAAATATATTACCATGTTTTCAGAATCAAATCCTTTTAATACAGGCTTTAGGCTGCACCTCGGGTTACAAGGCTTCCAAAACAATAACAAAAAAATCCATCACACCCCTGCTTGGATGTACTGATCTTGGCAATGGGAGGTTGCGAGTTAAACATGTGCTGTATGCCCAGATTTTGCCTCCCTGAAGATGGTGGGTGGAGAAACATGACTGTGGGCATTCACATGATGGCATACACATTGTTAGAGAGCAAGAACAGGGTAGTATGAGCTGCCACAAAAAGAATTAGAAGAGGAGGAATGTCACCTTGAAGCATGTCTCTGAGGGGACAATGTGTCCTCAGCTTACCTCTGGGGAAGTGCAACTTTTGTCTTACGCCTTTCTCCACTGCAGACACACTGCAGCCCTTAATAAACATGGCATCAGTGCATCTTATGAATGACACAACTGGGGTGGAAAATAAGTTAACGAGGGACTGCTATCAGCACAAAGCAGATTTCTGGGAATGTTTTTTTGCAGGCAGCACACACTATTTCATATCCTGCCACACAATAAAGGAGACAGCACTTACCAATCTTGACAAGCTGCATCCACTGGACACCCTGCGTGCCAATTGCCACCAGAGAAAATCCAATCGTAGCACCTACAATGCAATGGGTCCCTGATATTGGGAGTTTCAAGAATGATGCAATTAGCTGCCAAACAGCAGAACCTAGAAAAAACCCAACCATATGGTATAAACAACAACAATAATGTAATACAGAAAATTCTTTGCCACATACCCACATTCTTTTAGAAGTGCTGCCTACACTCCACATGCATAACAGAGATCTTCTAAAGAGAGTTTTGTTCCTGTTCTGTCTCTAAAAGCAGATACTAAGACAGTTTAATAGCAGCTTTGAATGCTACATCTTACTTATGACTGTTTATAACTAGCAGCTCTTTACACTTCACAACAGTTCTGCCTTTTTTTTTTGAAGGCTCTCAGTATTTACAGCCTGTCTGATTAAATACACGAACTGGTCCCAGCCTGCATCAAGCTTAGAAAACCTTATTCTTGAGAGTTGGATCTGGAAGCCCCCACATGATCAGTGTGAGAAGGTATTCACCATTTCACTAGTGAACCACCCATGCTCCTAAATTTGGATACTACCAGAGAAAGACTCAAATTGTGGGGCAGAGAGTTTTTATGCCTCTTCTCAACGATGCACAGCCATTCAGAGTCCTCTATAGGAAAAACAGACTGAGGAGGGAATAAGGACTCTCTCAACTGCCTTTATTTGCAGTTCACTGTCGCACTGGAGAAATTCAGAACTGCACAAAGGTCTTGTCTTAGTCATGGAGTAGCCAAAGATATCCTGGGCATAAGGAAATAACTAAGAGATGGTGGTTAGTGGTCTATAAAGTAATGCAATGTCTGATGTCCCTACAGATGTCCAGGAAGGATGGTGGTCAAGAGTGCAGAGAAGAAAAAAAAGTACCCCAAGCACTACTTTCAGTAGTTAGATAAGACCACATTTGGCCACCAAGCCCTTGAGCATGCAGCTCCATGCTTCAACTCACTTTCACTTTGCAAGGACCCAGGTTTCCTACTCCTCTTGCAGTGGCACTAACCTCAGGACACCAAAATAATTTTGACAGTGACACGAGCATTCTGTGGATCTCACCTAATATTAGAAAATTCTTAGATCTCTTCTTCATCTTATGACTTGATGGCCTTAAGACTAAATCTTCATGTGTTAAGAGGCACCAATGGCAGCAATCAGACTGCCATGAGAGATCCTGAATTTTCTGGATCATGCCACCTCTCTTAACAGATCTGCAGCAGACACGGGTGATAAAGTAAGGTCACTGAACATAGGCTGTTACCCAAAATTTCAGCCTCCATCCTCAATTCCAACGCTAGAAGCTGGTTTGAAGGTCTTGAAACAGAGACATCTGCAAATGGTGATTTGCTGGTATCATATGCAGCTACATTTGGAAGTCAACCAGTTTGTAAAACTGATCTCTCCTGGGTTACTATCCCAAAACAACTGTTACTTCTCTTGCCCTTTAATTTTTTGGCTTATTTTCCCCTGTACTAAAATAAAAATAAATACACTTTGATACCTTTGACATGAACTTAGATACCAGCAAGTGGAAGTGAGGTGAAAGAGAAGTCAGATGGTTACATCTGTAAGGAGTCAAATAAACAGATAGGCCAGCCATAGGTATGTAATTACAAAATACTCAGTCTGAAAAAAAAGGGAAACAAACAAAGCCACAGCTGCACTGCAAATGTGTAGTGAGGGCTGGGTTTTTTTGTTGGTGGGCAAATAGAGGGATCATGGAACTCTTCGTGTTTAAACAACTCAACAGAATCATAGAATCACAGAATGGTTTGGGTTGGAAGAGACCTTAAAGATCATCCAGTTCCACCCCTCTGCCATGGACAGGGGCACCTTCTGCTAGATTAGGTTGCTCAATTGAAAACAAACGTGAGAGCAAGAGGAAAAGTGGATGGTCTGAAAAGGACAATGCATGATCTAAACAAGTTTAAGGAAGCATATTAAGGAACAGAAGAAAATACAAATCAAGCCAGAGCAGGACTTTCCTCCAGTGTTTGTAGTGCCTTAACTACCTACACCAAAGCTTTAACTATTCTTTAACATAAAATGTATGTTTCCAGTTTTTACCTTTGCAAAACTAACCTAGGAAGCAGGAGGTTCACTAGACCTGTCACAGAGTCCCAAATTCAGACTCTTCATGCCTGCTGACACCATGGCTGCACACCCTTTCCTCTAATACCCCCTAAAGAGAGAGGGCTGGCTGCAGACTGCCCTGACCAAGAGTTGCCAGCACCAGCTTTTGGCCCAGTGTGTGTTTCATGCTCCCCTGGTGCTGAAGGCACCACATCCATTCTCCTGAGGCTCCAGTGCTGTGTGCCAGCCATAATCCCCCATCAAACACCACATCACCTGCAAGACTAGATTAGTACTTTGCTTTGCTAATCCTGGCTGGGATGTCCTCTCTGTTGGTGGCATCTCCTCAGTCGTACCAGCTGCTGACTTCTGCTCACACCAGGACCACTACAACAACACCCAGACAAATCCTGACAATAACCTGACAATTAGTTAATGCTAAGGAAGCACTACAATTTACTCCCAAAAGCAACAGTCCCTAACTTCTGATCTGCCTAATAAACAACATTTTAATATGCTATGAATTATTACAAAATGCTACATTTTAAAATTTTAATCCCATTGTTCCCTGCATCCTTCTCTCTTAGGAGAGAAGGTTGCCCTGAAAATGACCATCTGCTGTTTGCTGCAAGCATCAAAGGATCTTCCATCAACATCTGGAAAGAGGATACGGTGACTTTTGGTCTCTCCCAGACTGTTGACTCATTTAAGCTTCATTGAAATTCAGAAGCTAAATCCATTCGCAAAAACATGATCATGAGGCATGAGAGAACAGGATGGGTGAAAATGCAGAGCAAAAACAGAAAGAGGAAAAGAAAACATCTAAGAAGGCTCAGAGAAAACACAGAAAAAATATCATACATCCAGAGAAGAGCTGGAAATGGATTTGAGGGGAAAAAAAATTGAAATCTGCATTTTGCAACTTGTGATTAATTCTGAGATTTAAAATGTGGAATTTCTTCTTAATGCCTTTACTGGAGGAAGGGAATGCAACTGGTCATGAAGTTCACACAGGCTTATGTAAATACGCATGCAAATAAGTTGTTTTCTTTGAGCTTCTGACCAGTTGCCTCTGCAGGGGGTATCTGAGACTTAAACCTTTGCCCTGCCAGGATCAGGATGCCAGAAATAGATACAGAAAAGAAGAAGGACCCTTCCATCAATGGGAATCATGAGTATCAAGAATGTGCAAGTCACATTTCAGACAGTGAGCTATCTCAGTAAGAAGAGGGCTAAATGATGCAAGTGGAAGTCTGAGATTAGCTCAGATGGTTAGAGCATGTTGCTAATAATGCGAAGGTTGTGGGTTTGATCCCCATATGGGCCATTCACTTAAAGAGTTGGATTTGATGATCCTTGTGGGTCCCTTCCAACTCAGAATATTCTGTGATTCTGTAATAAAAAAACACCCTACAACCCAAGGGACAGACCAGGAACCTGCAGCTGACCTTGCAAGATATCAGGAAAGAGGAACTGATGGGGGGTGCCCAAGAGCACTCGATGTGGTTTAAGGTGGCAGTGTCCCAGAAGGACCATCTAGGGAAGTGGCTGCAGTCCCAGCAGTGATTTCTCACTAACCAACCCCTCTTCCCCTTGGGCAAGGGAAGGTGGCCAACTTTCAGGAGGTTCAGGAGCAGCCAAAGAACTAAGGGAACTACCTCCCCACAGTCAAGCACACAAAATCACCTCTGACAACTCCAGAAACTGTCACTCAATGTCCATTTTGATCCATTAAAATAAAAAATAATTTAAAAAGCGCTAAAGTTTCCCCTAAGAAACAGGAAAATAATCACATGCAGTAGACCTCTGCACAGATTCACCTATCTCATGTGCAGGTCCTGCCTAAAAACTGTGAGGAGGTTAGAGGGGTAGGTGGAAATAATATTTAGATCAGGTTTAAGTAGGTTTAAGGAAGAATATTTTTAAGTGGAACAACCCTTTCAAACAGAGGGTGCTGCGATGCTTGTATAAATCACGCCACCCTGTCATGGGATGCCACGAACCTGTCAGACTAAGAAAGTGGTGGTGGGATGGAAGGGCTGGCCCCTTGCCTGGGTTGCCTCTCCCACAGTGAAAGGGTTTCCTTCCTGCTGCCTCCTGACCTTTAAAAGCAGGTTTGCTCCTTGAGGGAGCTCTCTAAAAGCTCACAAAGCCTCTTGCATACAAACAAAGAGTAAATACTGTGGCTTAATGTTACTTACCTCAGAATATGCTATTTGTTCTAAACTGAGATTTAGTTAACTACCACGAAAAGTAGGGGAACAGACTCTAAAGTACGGTAACCTGCTGTCGGTTTGGGTCAGAAAAATTAAAGAGACCTTAAATGTGTGATTACTTATCTTTACTGCTCCCTTAGTTTTGCCATTAAAGAGACCTTAAATGTGTGATTACTTATCTTTACTGCTCCCTTAGTTTTGTCATGAGCAAGAGTGAAGTGTACAACTAATTGCAATCACTCAGTTAAGCAATCAGTTTAAGCAAATGTGTTTGGATTTTCTGTAATTTTTTTCAAAACAACTCCTTCTTGTACATACTCACTGCAAACTGCTGTTTCTGTAGAATCTTCTGTACAGACACAAATGCTATGCTTTCCAATTTTCCATTTACCATCATAAAAATCTCCAAAATAATTTTTTTCAGTATCCTATACATAGATAGGATCCATTGCGTAAAACATTTCTTTTTGTCTATTAGTTATGAATCACTGAAAAATGTAAATTATTAGAAGCATTTAAAAAACATAGGAGACTTAAATAGGAGTACAGGCCCCTGCATTCATACAATACCAGATGTGCAGATCCAGAAGATGGGAAGACTTAATTAACAATGTTCACAACAAACAGGATGACAAATACACAACAAATGTTACTTGGAATAGGAAAAGTGTTACTTACCAACCATCGCACTCACTTCTCCTGCCATCAGCAGTGGGACAGACTCGTTGTACAGGTTAACATCAATGATACCTTTCCGAATTGTTTCTCCTACTTTTGCTCCCAGTAATACTGAGCCAGTGGTTTCAAAAACTGAAGCCAAAATGCAAGCCTGGCGTAAAGTAACAACACCAGAGCCCACAGCCGTGCCGAAAGAATTTGCAACATCATTTGCACCAACCGAAAAAGCTAAAATAAAAGCAATGATAAACCCCACAATGACCATCCACAGGTACTCATCCATTGCCATCTTTCCCCAAACCGTAGATTAGCTTCCCCTTTGCAAATAGTTAATAGTCAAGGCTGGAGGGCACCGCAACGGATTTGGAAAGCAGATTTCTTGTAAACAATGAGTTCTCTCTGGAAAGTGCTGGGTAGTGTTAGAATGTGAAGAAACTGCTAACTGCTGATTTTCAAACTACTATAAATACTGTTCATTTGGCTGCCTTCGGTCAGCAGTGAAACACATTCCATATTTTGCTCCCAAACCGGTACAACTGCGATGTTCTGTCCTGCAACAGAGAAAAAAAAAGAAAAAGAAAAAAGAAAAAGAAAAGAAAATTAAAAAAAAAAAAAAAGAATACTCAGCAGAGCCCATAACAATGCGCGTTTTCAGAAGTAAACAGATGACTTAAACCCACTAATGGGGTCCTACCTCAGCATGTGACTGCTCTAATCATAAAGCAATTCAGAAAAGATTCAAATTAGGTCACCTCCAAAGCAATATGTTTCTTGCAATATCACTGACCAAGAAAATCTTTTGAGCAATTTAAAAGGATTTAGAAAGTTTGGGAGTTTTGTTTGTGCTTCATTTACTGAGCAGAGCAATAAGCCCTCTTTCTGGCAGGAGGATTCTTCTTGGCTTTTTGTACCCAGTGAATATAAGACATACCATACAGCCTGAGTCCCAGCTGATATATATCACCTAGCTTCACTGATCTCAGCAGAGCTCTCAACATTTTATCAGATGGAGCCATGGATGCACTCCTTTGAAAAATTATTTTATATATATGTCTGTCTAGGAAACACCACTGAAAATACTCTGAAGAGCATTAATCTGTTGCTGTTATCACATCCCATGCAGTAAGAACACCGTTTTGTTACAGCTTTTTAGTCACTGAAACAGCACAGTAATTTCAATATTTCCATGTATCCCTACTGGTTTAGAGAAGTCTATAAAAAAAGCGCAACTAAAACATTGAGCTCTCTGCTCTTTCCTACAGATACTTATCGATTACTGTTATTATATTCAAACCATTGTCAAAGATACCTTTTAGTATTTCTTTTTGATAGCTTCAGATTTATGACCGTATTTTGAATTAGTCTAATCTGATAAAAGAGTGAGCTCTTTCAAACCAAAAAATTGACAAAGAGAAAGGGAATTTAAAAAATAAAACCTTCACCATCCAAAAGACTGTTAAACAGAGTGATAAGGCCCACAGTGACATCAAGATGGTCAAAAGCTAGAAGCAAATTTTCCCAAACCACCTGTCTCCTCCAAGGGCTAATTCTCTTCACAGCCACCACAGACATCGCGTGGCAAGGGGTTAAATCAATGCAAATATGCATCAGACAACTCCACACGTTTTAAGAAGCACCTCTAGAGATCAGAGGATATCAGATTAAAAGCCCTGAGCCCACCTCCTGCTTGCTCAGTTTCCTCACAGTTGCTTTAATTTCATGCAGTATTCCCACATGTAGAGTTTCAAGATCATGCTTAATTTCTTTTGATGACCCAAATGCAATATAGGTCCTGCGGTAGTGAAGAGTAAGGGTCCTCTGAAATAATGGCAAAATTAAAAATTAAAAGAGATTCTGCATATTCCTGAGATGCTGGATACTTGAAAACAACAAACAGGAAAATACCACATTTATGCGTGTTTCCTAAAAAAACTCTTAAACTGATGTCAAGGATTGATGCTTTCTCCACCTATACATATTCAGCAGAAAAGATGTCCCTGTTTCTTTTTCCAGGCTCCAAACTGGCTGAACAACTGTTGCTCCAGTCTTTTCCAGACATGGAGCAGACATAAATCCTTGAATGCCTTACACTCTAAAATAACATTTCAGAAGGTCTTAACGGCTAAAAACATTTGTATAAGGATTTTTATACTATGAGATAACATGAGAAAACAAAGCACCAAAGCACGTTTGCTGTTTGAAGACTTGTTGCCTTTTTATAATTCATGAGCACTCAGCCCATTGAGTGGAAAATGACTTGACAGAGACAGAAAAGGCTAAAGATATTTGGAAGAAACAATTATAGTCAGCACTTGTTTGCCCGTGAAGGAAGACAAAACCCCACTAAACGCATTCATCAAAAAAATTCTATTATGTACATCAGACTTTTGCTAGGAGATGAAGTTCTGGAGTAGGGTCCTTTCTTGATCCTGGAGATTAATGATTAAATTTTCCACCCTGCGTGGATTTACACAGTACCTTTGCCAAGTTAGCCTCAGTGCCCCAGTTTCTTCTCCTGAAAATGGGCAAAGCTGACTGAGATCCATGCATGCATCCACAGGCTCTGTGATTATATGAGACCCATTCCCTTTGGACAAGCAAGATGAAAGTACACCCATATTCCCAATAGAGATCTGTCTTTTCTGTACTTATCAATCAACCTACCAATTTACTGTGGTGACCCAATTTCTGGGATAAGGAAGAGCAGGGGGATTGTGACATTCCTCCACCGCAACAGAGTTCATGGGACAATGTTTGTCAAATCTGGCTCCTCCAGCCACAGCAAGTTCCTGGAGCTTCCAAAATAAACCACTAAGTCACAAGGTTGCCTTTATTAGATTCCCTGGGAAAGGGTAGAGAGAAATCCTCCAGATGGTCCCAAAGAAATTAAGACTTCAAGTGAGTGTATGTGTGCTCCTAAAATGCCTCATGAAGGCCAAAGGGTATCCAAAAGTCAGTGGGGCTTTTGGCAAACAGCTCAGAGAGGCAGCTACATAAGCACCCTTCCTGCAAAATGGGATATATGGCCTCGAGAGAAAAGGATGTCTTAAGAAAGAAGTCACCTCTCCTGTCATTTTATCAAGGTGATGGTTCAAAACAGAGCTTCCTCCAAAACTTGGGAGGCTCAACTTGATGTCCATGGCATTGATACAAGGAACAGAGCACAGCAACAGACGAGTCTTGTTTTTAAGAAGATGAAAATCAAAAGGAAAAGAGGAATTAACACACATTTATAAACTAATATGTGGGCTGCCTTTGAATGGCTAGGTGTTACTACTTTCAAACTTAAAAAACGGTAAGAGATTTTAAATGCTTATAAAGAAAGAAACAGAACGAAAAAAGGCACATCTCTGAGAAAGTTTTCAGAAATGCAAAATATCCTGCAAAGTAGGCCAGTAACTAAATACAGACTAAATCTTGTACCATGCTTCTTTCTAAAGCTCAAAATACATCTGGCATGCTCAGACATGCTGAGCTATGCCCCTCATCACCTAATCTAACCGAAGAGCCTGTGGTATTTCATGTTGTTATTGGGATGAAAAAGAAACTGGGATGGAAAAATCACCATGGGATTTTCACCAGTAGGGAATGGCAGATGATCTGCTCTATGTGTGACACCTGGAAGTCATTAGCCTCTTTCCCTCCTGTGCTCATTTATATTTCATCGATGTGCCCTTATGTAGCGCAAATGCAATTCAACCTGACCCGCTAGATGATGGGAAACCCTTCTGTTTATCTGTGGGACCAATACCCCCTCTGCAGTCAGGCGCACTATGCTACAGCAGCAGACTCTGGGTGGAAAAGTTTGTTTTCCTATTTAGGCTTTGGATAACTCTTCCAGACCCAGCCTAGCCTGTTCTGCAGTGGCTGTGCTGCAAATTCACACTTGGGCATTAGCAGGGCAGAGGAACTGTGTTAGGACTGGAGAGCTGCAGGATTTGAGGCTGGAGCGTGCATCTCTCATGGCTATTAGAAGGAAGGGAAATGTGAAGGAAGATGACATTTCAAGTTGTAAGAAGCTAATTCTGCATTAATGCAAGACTTTTAGCTAATAGAGTTTTCTTATGATCCATAATCAGCGTACCATACCTAGGAGGTCTGAGTGAAAGCTTTTTAAGAGGACTTAGAAACTTACAGAACTTGCATCTCAGTGAGAAAAATTTGATTTTTGGAAATGCTAAGCACGTCCCTCTGCCTTGCTGGCAGATGATCCAGACACCCCCCTCGGACTGTATTTTGTTGCTAACTAAACAGCTTGTTATAACTCTGTCAACACAGAATGCTATTTCTTCCCTAAGGGAGAGATGAGAAAAAAACCTAGGTAACGAAGCACCTTGATTCATGCACAATGACAAGTGAATCCTCAGGAAAAAGTTAGGATCTCATGGTAATCACAAGATCATTTTAGGACATGTTTATAGATGGACATTTACTAAGACAGCTGTTCTGGAAGCTGTTCATGGTACACTTCTGAGACTACACAAGATTTTAGTGAAAAAAGTAATACTAAATTTGCAAACCAAAGATGACTGGGGTTTTTTTTTTGGGAGGGAGGCAGTCTACTAAACAAATTGCTGCTAAAGAGACTGCAGAAGTATCCAACAGCAGGGATGAATGGATAAATAAAAGCTCTGGACTAAGTTCAAAGTCTTGGGAAGCAATCAGAGTGCGTTACCCACCAGCAATCCAACTGTATGACATAAAGGAAACAAACAGAGATCCCATAAATATCTTTTAATCTTCTCTTTGCAGAAAATTGGGGAAGAAACCTACTGCTCTTGTGAAACATTGAAAGGTATGCAGCTCACACCATATATAAATCATGCTGTATGCAGCTCTTCTACTCTCAGAAGTTGCCCCACGCTGCAGCTGAAAATTTTCCTCTGCTCTGGACAGGACAGAGATTCTGCAAGGTCCCACTTTTAACTGATTTGTTGTTGTCCAAGTATGAGGAAAAATCAAAAGACAGCAGCTAGTGCAGCATTTCTCAAGACAACTCTTACAACTACTCCACTCTGCATTATGGCAAGACAGACAAGGGAGGATAATTTCTTTTCCCCTGTCGTGTTCAACACAGCAGACGTTTCATGATCAACAGTGGCACTGAATTTATACTGACAGGCAGGTTCACTTCCAGTTACCAGTGGCTGAAAAGTCTGTCTAAAATGCTTACCAGACAGCAGCTTCTAGGAGGTTAGTCCATACCTCTCTCATTTCTGTATGTTGTTCTTTATGTAAAACCGATCTGTCAGGCTGTATATAAACTCAGACCAGATCTAGCATTCCAGTCTATTGGTACTAAACACAGCACTGCTTAGAAACCAAACATGATTTATAACCAAAGCTACTAACATTGTTCATATCAGTAGTCTTTATCATTTCCAGTTCATGCTCGGGCCACAAGGCTCACAAATTACTTAATTTAAATTACCAATGCTACATTCATGATAAGAAAGGTGGTATTAATTCAAGTGGTTCAAGACTAAGAACATCCCTATATGGCTCTAAATTACATGCACAGACTTGTCACAAGGCCAAGCATTATGCAAGTTTAATGCTTCAGTACACAAAAAGCACTTTCGACTTACTATTAAAAAAATCAATTATCATATCTGCAGAAGCAGGTTTTGTATCAATCAGTTCCTATTTTAACACATTCACAATGTGTTTAAGCATACTTCACACTACTACTTGATATGGAAACAAGACTGAAGTTGATAGCTTTCCAAGGATTCACATCCACTTTAACACTGTCGAGGGACTGTCACTGTCAGTTCCCAAAACTTTCAGAGGATGCTTTCTTTTCTTAGTCCCTATCAACCTTTGTTCCCACCACTGAAAGGTCAAAAATGCATATAAAATATTTAGTATGAGATTTGTTGCTGAAAACATTCACTAAAAAGACAAGACAGCAGACACTAAAGAGCAGTTCTACAGACAAGTAAGATAGGTAAAGTATCAACAAGTTACCATGCATTTGCAGATAAATATTTTTTTCTCTAATTAAAGCACAATTTGATCCTTCAGTAACTGAATGAAGTCTTTCTTATAAGCAAGTAGTTTATATGATTCGACAGTACAGATTTTCAAGATTCATTCAGAGAAAAGAAGAGTTCATGGTTACAAAAAACATGCTTTACAAAAGAAAACCATGCAGAGAAATCTTTAAAACTCACCCAGTATTTAAAAGCTGTTTCAAAAGAAAAGGAGCTAAGTTCTTCCAGCAACCTTCCCTCCTGATTGTAAATACAGGTTGAAGTCTAAAATAGACATCCTATCATTCAGCACAGTCACATCTGAACATGCAAATTTCCAGAGGGTAGAAAGAGGGCTATAACTTACACCAGGCAGTCCGGGCATAAAATTCACTCCGGCACAGGAGAGTACACAAGACAACACCGAGAAGCATCAATGCGAGTCCAGAGTCTTATTCAGTAGGTGAAAATCTGCCTCCTCTTAAGCAAAGAATTCTGCTGGGGGTGGGCACTGATAAAACACAACACTGCGTCACGACTGCACTAGTGAGACAAACCAATCCAATGAAGCTCATGTTAAAAGCAACAAAACGTTCCTTTTTTTTTTTTTTTTTTGCCCCCCCCAAGCATAAGCATAGACAAGAAAGGAAATCTCATTTCTGACCATCAGCTGAGCATTCTGGTGAGATCAGGTACTCTCTGAGGAGTCACAGATCTTCTATTTGCAAGCACACTTAAATGCACTTTTAATTCAAGCACATGTGAGGGTAGGATACATACGTCCAATTTGGGAATGATGTTGCATGTTTGCTACTTTATCCATGTCAGTAGAGGTCTCACAGGCTATGCAGACTGCAGAAAGTTAAAAATGTGCACAAGTTTTGACTGGATCAATGCCTAAGCAAGCAACTTCACTTTCAACAGTTCAGCCTAAATTACCTAATCCAGATTCCTTCAACCACTTTCCTTTAAGTGGGAAACATTTCTGCATGTAAGTCAAGGCAAAACTAATGTTTGCCCAAAACCACCCAGTTTAGCTTTATATAAAACATTTGCTTTAAGACTATATAATGCAGTTAAGCTACCATATTCAGCAAAAAGGAATGTAAATCAAAACTGCATTGTCACTGTTAAATATCTGACAGACAAAAATTTATTTGGACACATTTCTAGTTTATAAATAAATGATGTTTTAAATTTATCTGCTAGGTTTTACTCCATTCTGAGTCACTCAAAGCCACGGAATGATATTCCAACATAATTAAACTAAATTTCTAAATTTTCTGCATCCTGGCCATTTGAGAAAAATCAAATCATCTATTTAGATTTGTAAACACAGACTTGGAAACATAGTCCTTTCCCCACTTATTTTTTCAAGTTTGAATAAAGGATATTTCTTAACAAGAAGTCAAAAGTTTTTTGATTTGGTTAAATTCAACTGCACATCTGCAGGGATAATTTGGTAAAACTGAAAAGTGGTTTACATTTCTTAAGAAAACTCAAATGGATTAGCAAGCCTACATCACCTTCTAAAAAGAATTAGGGCAAAACTCCAGCTAGAAATCTGCAATGCAGAAATAACGTTAAAATCCCCCCCCCCCAAAAAAAAAAAAAAGAATTATAAGTATCAGGCCATGATTATTTTTAAGAAATGCCGACTCTTTATTTAAGGTCGATACCCAGCTATTATTAAGTCTGCAATATAGCTGCTACTTTTGGGGAAAACTACATCTCAAGTCTGCTTGCAATATCTTTCCTTTTACTTCTGTAATAGCTGGCAAACAGGCCTCCTAGTTTTAGAAAAGTAAGAGGTTCATACTTTCACATTGGCTTTCCCTTATGGACAAAAGCAACATATTTGAACAACAAGAACATTAATCTTTTCTTGCACATCTAAACATATCTTAATACCTTTTTTTACTTTTCTATTTTTTAACAAGTAGCATCAATCAATTCAAGTGAGAGTGATAATAATTGTAAACATTAAGTCAGACTGTATTTATAGATCTGGATTCCAAAGTTTTAAGGAAGTGAATAAACAAACTCAAAAACTTCTCAGAGACCTGATTTAACTTTATAAAGCAAAAAAAAAAAAAAAAAAAAGCAAAATATTATTTCATGTTCTCGTTACAGCTGACAAGTTGTTGATGTCTGTCTCAAATCCAAACAGTCCAAATAAGCACTAAACCCATCCTAGTTCTCCTTAAAGGACCATTTACCCAGCTTAGAGTAACCACTACCAGCATGCAGATGTAGGTGAAGAGACAGTTGAGAGGATATGTTATTTGAGAGGTATCTATATTGATTTCAAACCCCAGAAGCTGCCAGCCTGACCTGTGGGAATCATCTCAGATGCAGGAGAACTACAAACTGGAACTATTTGAGTGCCGTTTCCCAAGAGCCAGCCTGGCCACAGCAGTGGTTTCTTGTTGACCTAAGCTTCAGAGCTCAGTCTACACGCAAAGCAAAAGATATAATAAACAGTATAAAGAAAAGGAAATATCTTCAAAGTTTTTGTTCTGCTAAATCAGCATTGCGGACTTCAGGCATGGGAAAATTCAAGCCAAGATAGGCTGACCATTAAGAAGAGTTATAATTTGGAATACCACTAAAGAAGCAACCAAAGGAAAATTTATAAGACCACAAAATAAATTGCAAGGATTGGGTTTTGGCAATGGAAGCACCAGTTTGGTTCCCATCAAATCAAGTATCTGTAGAAATGACAAATATATTTTACAATCTCAATCAGATATCATAATTTGGTTTTAATTGTAATTTATTCTGGTAAATCCACAGTTGATAGATCCCTGTTTGATTCAACAAAACCGTGCTAGGCAGACTTACATTCTGGCTTAAATAATGTAATAGGACATGCCAATTTAAATAATTAATTTTAAACACCCTTGGTTTTGTATTTCTGCATCAGCTATTTTCTGAAAGATGCCCAGGTTCTCATTTCCCAGTGACCACTAAAACAAAATGAATTTGCAACTTAATGTAACTTTTATATCGAATGTAACTGGCCTTTTTTGCCATTTAGGTCAGAAGGCTACATATTTAAGCGGTTATATGCATTTTGAAGTACACACATTTTGAGTAGAAGATAATGGGGGGATGAGTATAATTTTCTAACATAAAAACCTGTAAGAATTGGAACCTGAATGCCTGTAAATTGCACTCAGTCAGAAACAGAAATACGATAAAAACATCCAAAAGGTTCAGGATGTTGTTCCAGTTACATTGTGCCAGCTTAAATAAGGTTACTGACCAGCCACATGAGTTTTTGGGCTTTCGTATACCTGCTGGTACTTTAAAATTGGGAGCCATAAGCAGCTGGAACTGTGGATCCTAACCCTGCCTGGGAACCCTTATTTCCCCTCAATCTACAAACAAAGACAACAAAATTAACGAGGAGGAATGAAAATCGGTAGCAGATGGCTACACAGGTATCGCATAGCATCTTGAAGAAATCCAGCTCTTGCAATACCCTCTTCTTTCTGGCATTGAAGGCCCCTGTGAACACCTCCACCACAAGGGGCTTGAAGCAGGACACCACGTGCCAATCATTACCTGGAAATTAGCCCTGAGGTCCTTGAGTCTAACAGATTTAACACAGGTCTACCAAACACAGCAACTCTTCGGGGTGCTTTGGTAACACCATGATGCCCAACAAATGACAACAAAACTCTGAGTATCTGCTCTGCAGAGAGCTGCAAACACAGTTCAAATTGTAAAGAGCCAGCTCCAACCAATAAAAGTACTTTTGCTTCTGCATATTGGGTAGCAAGGTCCAACATGTTCTATCAGGATAATCTCCAAAGCGGATGCATCTGCACTTCACTGCAAGAAAAACCATCCCAGGGACTGTCTGGAAAGTTTAATGTGGTAGACATAAAAATTTAAAAGTCATTCAGCATTCAGGGATGGAGCAACTCCTCCGCTCTGAGGAATCAAATCACTTGGATGCGCTTTCTTGATGGCTCTGAACTGTCACCATGTCATCCATATGTTGGGTTTTTTTCCAGCAAACCTGTGGGCTCTCAAAGACAACACCCCAGCTAGGGGACTTCCACTCCCAATGGTTGAGGTAAATTAGCTGTGCTTGCACAGGCATGCAGGGAGAGTTGCCATGTTACAGCATGTGACTGCTTGAGATCACACTTCTCTACTGAGTGAGTAAGCCCTGGGAAAATGAAAGGCAGAAACCCACAACTGGAATTGCTGGACGCCAAGGCTGGCACAACAGATGACACAGGCCCTGGGTCTTATGTGGCCTGGGAGAGCCATGCTGACTCCAATCCCTGCCACAGCACAAGCCCTTGTCAAGTCAGGAGGAGTCTGAAGGCAGCAAACCAATTCTGAAGGACAAGGCTTTGGCCAACACTGATTCAAGCAGTGCTCCAGCTAATTCAGGGAACTGGACCTGTATCACCTGTGACTCTGGCTGACTGACCGGAGACTGAGTGTACCTGTGTCCATACTAAGTCCAAGGAAAGGGGTGTACTGCTGCTCTGAGCCACCCTGGACTTAATCCGTCACTTCCCCTCCCCAGTGCCCTAACCAAAGAAAACAATCAGCATGGGCACAGTATTCTAAAAGCCCTGGCTACTGCTGACAACTCAAGGAGCATGATCCTAAAATACTAACAGACCTGTATTGACTTTACATAGAACATAAAAAACTGCCCATGAAACACTCTTGTGGCAATCCAAAAATATGCATTTTGCAAATTCAGAGGCTTATGCAGAGATGCCCTTGGTAAAAAGCCAGAGCGTGGTTGCCAAAAGTCAACAATGCAAATTTTTCAAATAAAGGAAACCTGACACCTCCAGCTTCAGACTGCCTGCCATTTCCATTTCAGTTTGGGTTTCAGAGCATAACCACTGTGGAGTCTTCTGTTTGAGCCAGAGAGATGGCTGGAGCTCCCCTGGGTCCAGCAACCCCCTCTCTTCGAACAGAGCTGGAGTGAGCGAGTAGCTACCAACATGCCAAACCACACTGGTTGGCTCTCACTGACAAACTTCAAAATCGGTGTGGCCAGCAGGACAGAAGACCAAGCACTGCTGAAATGAGCTAGCTGAATGTCAAAAGGAGTAAAGGACCAGGGGTATAGCCAAAGAGAGGAGGGATGATGACACTCAGAGGTGTCAACCAGGGGTATGGGAGTAAGTGGAAGCAGATGAGGCCAACACACTGTGGCAATGCAGTGTATTTTCTTTCCTATGAGGATTGCAGTAATAAAGACATGAAAGGGGAAACAGCAATGAAATCTGTGACCTTGGCTTCATTTCACAGGAATAGGAGCCAAATATTACACTAAGAGGCTGGTAATGCTGCCTGGAGACCATGCAAAGAATGGCATCTGCCAACTAATAGGCCTGTTTCCCCCACAAAGTCCAATAGCTGCTGATCTCTGTTCTTCTGAGTTCATGTAATAGTCCACACCTATCTCCTGGAGCCTTTGCTGCTACAGACATGAGGAGCATGACGGCGAAGCAAAAACCTTGAGTTCCACCCACAAGGCAGCATTAACGTGCTAATTGCTGCACTGTAGGCTGATGATACTACTAAAGCAAACAAGTGGCCAACAGACTTGTCACAACGGCTTCGCATTAAATCACTGTCAATGCAGCATGCCAAAGAATGTCCCGTAGTTGGGTATTTGGCTTAGCAAACACATCCAAGAGGACTTATTAA
The DNA here is from genome assembly GCF_003945595.2 of Pipra filicauda. NCBI lineage: Eukaryota > Metazoa > Chordata > Aves > Passeriformes > Pipridae > Pipra > Pipra filicauda. Next base: position 2,342,668 of record NW_024104287.1, read on the forward strand.
GGGTATGTGGTCTTGTGAAGCAGGTCAAGAGAAGTTAGGTTTTATCTCTTATGGAGAGATGGCTCTATGTTTTATCTGGGCTTTTCCTAGCCGGGGAGGAAACCCAGTGGTCCAATGCTGATGTCCAGGTGGAGCACAAAGAGTCTTCCTAAAGGTATGGGATAACAGGATAACAGGGATAACAGGACTGACCAGCATATTCATCTGCAGAAAGAGCTCAAACAGATAGAAGTCCTCTGCTTGACAAAGAGCCTACAGAGAAGGGAAGAAGGATATATTTGAGTACGTAGCACCAGCAAACAGCGCCAGTGCCCAATGTGCCTCATCCTCTGAAAAGCATGTTTATAGCTAAGCCGTGATGATGATCCTGACACGTCACAGCAGCTCGATGGTTGCCCAGTGGAGAAAAGATAGAATGGATGCTGCCGAGAGGTCAGGAATAGCAAAGGGGATTCCGTGAGGAACCCTCCCCTCTTCCCTGCCTTCTGGTGTTAGAATCAGAGCTAGTCATGTCAGGACCCTGCTATGCCCACCACAGCTTGAACTGGGACTTCTCTAAACCCACACATTTCCCTTGCAGAAAATGGCCAATCCAACAATGGGAATGGCACAGCACTGACGCAGGTGTCTCCACTCCACATCAGCACTGAGAGAGAGAAGAGCCACACCACTTCAAGGAAGAGTGCAAATTCTGCAAGTATCAAAAAAAAAATCAAGTAAAAAAAGAGAAAATAACATTAAAAAAAATTAAGTCTTCTACGGTAGCCACACATGACAACTATCTGAGAGTGCTCTGGAATATGGAAACACATGCAGAGCATACTTCTTGCAAGACCTGGAAGGCACTAAGGTCTACCTCTGTCATACTAATAAGGAAAATTTACTCACTGTTATCCATAAAACAAATGAGCAAATGGATCATCATGTAAATAAACAACACTGAATACTCAGGAAAAAAGTATAGAAAATATTTTTTCTTTTAAAGAAGTTATCAAGGAGTCTATAATTAATAAACAACTGGTTGTTTCTGGTCACCAAGACCTTCTGAAGTCACAGAAGTTGTTTTTTCTTCCATCTCTTCTACACGTAAATTAAAATAGGGAAGATTAATTATGCCATTTCTTCAACTATCAATCAGTTCCTCAGCCTTGAATTAAGCATATATTTAATTAAATCAAATTAATAAAATTATGTGAGGAAAACAGTTGCCCTGAAACAGTGGAATACATTACTCCCCAAATGGGCTTAATATTTCAATCAACACTGTCTTCAAGCATTTAACCAGTTACCTCCCACAATTTGATTTTTTCTTTAAAACTTCAGCAGACATGAACACCTTTTAATCGCTTCATTTAATACAAATAACTAAACAGATTACAATAAATTTGGGCTATATTACAAGTTTATTTCTTTCAAATCTGAAGTACTATATTTTTAAAAGAAGAATAATCCTTTCCAATTTTAAAAATTTCTCAGCCAAGCAAAAAGTATTTTCTGTTCTCTAAAGTAATCCAGAACATGGACCATATTGTTCACTAACGTACATCTATTCTGGGATACACTGGCATGTTAACCTAATGTGAAATTCAGGGGTGCAGAAGACTATTCTGTATCTAATTTAAACACAATCATCAGTTACTGACAAATCTATTTAAAATACAAAAAAAATTACAAACTGATCCACTGGCTACTCTAATCCTGGGATTCTACTTTGACTGAGATTCTCGAGGGTTTATTCAGAAAATAGAGTAATTGCACAAACTCAGAGGCACAGTTCTCTGTGAAGAAAGTCTTCCACAAGAACATGCAAAACCCCACACTCAGTGTGCCTTACAGGCAAATACCATGAAAGGAGTAATGCTGGAAGAAACACTAAGTGAACATAGAGGCAGAGGTAACACGAAGAAAACAGAAATGTGCAGATTTACTTGTTCCAGTCAACAACAGTAGCTAAAGTTTATTGATTTCAGTTTCAGCAGCTAAAAATCCATAAAAACATTTTTATATGATACAGACAATACTATCCCATATTCCATTTTCTATCAAAGTAATAATATAGGCTAGGATTTTCTCACAGGCATTGCAATTTACTTATCAATTGGTAAATAAAACTTATTTTAAAATATAAATATTACTATGTGCAAATAGTTTTTGTATCCCATTGTGATTTAGCTGTTTAACTATATGGAAATATATAAGTAAAAAGACTGAAAAAAACGTAACTGTTAGCTACAAAAATAGCTGGACACATTCTCAGCCACTGTCTCTCAATTGTTCCCTTTATATCCACTATAAAATTATTTCCAACACACTAGTCACATCTATTCAGAAGAAACTAAAATTATATGATTTCAAACTATTTTCATTAGAAAAACAGTTCTTTAACAACTGCTTTTACTCTTCCATCTAATTATATACTATTAGAGGCCAAATATTCAGTCAGTATACAAAAATAACCAGAGCTTTTTTTAAGGATAAAACACCAGATAGGCTTTCGTAAGAAAAATAAAGCTGCTCTTTGTCTCTATGAGCAATACTGTTCAATAAAGGAAAATATGCATAAATTTAAATTTTTAAATTACTACAACTAAGTCCGTTCACAGCACCGTTAAGTTGTTGGACTGCATGGATAGTATGTCCTTGGAGATACTTCACGTAACAGCCAAGATGTTTAAAAAACTACCTCTCCAAAAATCTCTCCCCTAACTCTCTCTATATATACTATGTAATACGCACTTAAAATCCCACAGTCCTGACAAGAAATCTTATCTGTCTAAAACGTTTTTATGATCAACAGTCAAATAAAAAAGATTGAACTGATTAATATTTGATTCTGACATCTGTCTAAGGACAGTGTAAGAACAATACACTATAAGGTTATTCAAATTAGAGGGTTAGCACTGTCTTTTTTTTCTTTTACCTATGCACCTGTCACACCTTTTATGCAAAGGCTGTTTATCAAATGCAAGCAAAACCCCTGACTTCCTATATCGTAATGGTAATGGTCATGGTCTGATCTTTTCCATATTCAATGTATGTTTCTACAAATAAACCAAAACTGATTTCAAGTACAAAGCAGCAGCTATCTAATCCACAAATAAAAGCTACAGTGATGTTCTGCTCTTCCTAAAACAAGCTTGAAGTCATGATTATATTAAAGACACAGATGGGAGGGGATTTTTCAACTTCCAAACAGACATGCAAACAAAGTATTACAATCCAGGGGCGCAGGCAAATGAATAAACCAGAAAACTACGTGACGTTTGTGCAGCGTCCTCTCAAATCCTGCAATCCCTTCTAGAAAGTCTGGGTCTACATCTCCCTCTTCTTTACTCATGTTCTTCTCGCATGGCTTGGTCTCAGAAACTTTCCATGCCTGTAACGGAAACTTGAGCCAACTTCTTAAATGTATGATTTCTTCATCTCCACTCATCATCCACTTCTGTTTCTGAGAAGCTCCTCATCATGACACCTGTATCTCAAGAAGCAAAACAGGAAACATCACAGGGATGAAGCAATGAAAGATGAATAATAATATGCCTCTGTGTCTTTAATAAAATCCCAACTTTCATTCAAGTTCCTTTTAGGAAATCAGAGTTCCTTTCACAAGTGCAAAGTTTACAAACCTAGCTTGGCAAAACATTGCATGCCAAAATTGGGGTAACCAATGGAACTCCCCAATCTGTACCTCCAATTCTGACATGATGAGCAGGAGAAATCCTGTACCAGCTAGCCTTACATACTGTGGAAAATATTATCGGGTGCCAAGCTTGCAGAACTAGTCTGCGGCAGGCAGCTCAACTAAAAGAAACTGCTGACCCATCTGCTGACTTACCCACCACTGAAAACAATGCCAGTTATCTTTACCCAGGACCCATTTGTCCAAGTAAGTAGAGCTCTAGCCCACATCTGAGATGAAAAACAAACATGTAAGTCTCTCCTCCACTTTTCCCATTGCCCCTTAATCTACACAACCTCCATAGTACCTTTGCATTTTTACACACTTATCAGGTACCACAGGAGATGCCTTCTCGGCGTTACAGCAGCTTAACTACAAGGTGACGAAGGCCAAAGGTATTTTCAACATGTCATAAAATTTGGGACTGCAGTGGAGGGCACTTGCCTACCTGTTTTTGCCACCCAAAACTTGGGATCAAACAGGCCCAAAGTCAAGAGCAGCACTGTTTAGAGTCTAACAACAAAAAGGCAGAGGAATGACTCATCCGCAAAATGGAGACACAGCCATCTTGCGTCCAAATAAGCAGCTTAAACCATTTGCCTGCCTTACAATTTTGCCTGAATGCTGAATGGGGGGGTGCAGGAGAAATTATTTCTGCAGCCTTTAGGACAGATAAACAGGCACCAAAACCATTCTGCCAGCCAGCTCTCTGTGAAACAGAAGCATGAAAGCAATTTTATCTCTCCCTTTTAGGGTTAAGGCCATCTTTAAATAAACATTAGCATCAAAACATCTTGGTAGGAGAAGCAGTGCAGACCCTACATCTTATCAGCTACCATCTAAACTTCTCAGAATTCCACCTCCCATCTAAAATCCTCCTTTCTTCTGCAAAAGCACTTGACAACAGCATGCTCCAAAGACTGTGAGTCAGAAAGACAGTGAATCAGAAAAACAGTGTAGTCCTTCACCAACTCCTCCCTGTGAAACAACAGGTCATTTTGGCTCTCTTACACTAGAAAAGAGGGACAGCTGTAGGGACAGAGTCCCATCGGAGCACAAAAAGTCTTGGCTTTGGTTCTTGCACATTGCAATCAAGAAGATAGCTGAGCCTTGGACAGTCAAAGCAAGAAACCCTTTCACAGTGCTCTGGGTATTGCAGAAACAATAGCTTTTAAGTAACTGGACAGAAATGTATTTGCTATGCTGGTATTACATGTCAAAGAAAAATACATATTCTCTCAATTCTGAACTCTTGAATCCTTACCCACAAAAGTGCTTAGAAGGCAAATAGTCCCGAAAGCTTGTAGCTCGGTGATCATGCCTGCAATTGAGACACGCTACTGCCTACTCAGGAAAGGAAACTATCACAGATTTCAAGAGTTTACAAGCTTCCAAAAGCACAAAAGCTGAGGCAGCCACACTTGTCTTGCTGTCAGGACACCCAGAACATGTCCATATACTATCCAATTATTTTATACCACAGTGATTCTTAATCTTTTATCATGATGATCACTGTATACAAGTAACAGAAACCAGAATTTTAATGTTCCATGGTCATCATAACTCCATATTCTCTCAGAGCAGTAGAAATTAACTGAGGATAAGTAATTCAATTTATTATTTACATCCTCACTCATTAATCAGATGTCTACAGTCAGCACATACACCATACAGATTACAAGGCATGCAGTCTGCTCACTGTTGCATGCAGAAAGAGAACCGCAGAAAAAGATTAATAATTGTCAAAAAGATCTGATGCTGACTGCCACCTGAAAAAACCAAGGAATTTGCAGTTTTCTTTTGAAGAGACAATTTACTGTCAGGCTGGTATTTCTAACTTTGATCTTCCTAGCAGCCAACACCAGCAGAAGCTCAGTAACAGAAACTGAAGCTTTGTAGCTCAGTAACAAAACACAGACACCTCCCAGAATGTTAACTCGATTATAGTATTTTGGCAAGGAAGCCTTCCCCTTATACCTTGGGGAAAGTCTTAAGAGATTAAACAGTGCATGTTTTAAAGGCACGCATGCCTCAATTATTTGGCGTAACTGTTCATGCACCTAATTGCATTGAGAGAAAAAATATTCTATGGCAAGTTGCTCGCAAGACTGAAATTGTTCCTTGTTTCCCAAGGAAATATTGCTTATATAACCACAATGACTGTCCCATACACAAAAATGTAATTTTTAAGGCCAAATTCAACCTAATCTCATGCAAAAGGACAGAGATTCACAGGTACTCAATTCCTACAACAGACTTGCAAAATAAGTAACCAAGGCAGCCCCTGAGCAACATGTCTGGTTCACAAACATCATGGAGACAAGCATGTTTTGACTAAATATACCCAAGAACTATAAGGCAGAGAGAAGCTGCTCAGGCACTGTGTACTGTTGGGAAATCAAGGATGCTAACAGTACTGCTGTATACTGGAAGGAAAAAAAGAAGGAAAGATGTTTAAGGAACCACAGTGCCACCAAAACCGAGAAACCTACAGGGAAGTCTCATCTTCACTAGGGCAGCTACTCACAGAACTACTTTTGAATCTATGGAGCGACACCGCAATGCTTTATGTGCCTCTAATGAATCCTGAGAAGTGCCTGCTGACATGTCCCACTTAGTTCTGTGCTCGGTAATATTGTGTGGTGTAATTATGCCCAGTTTCAAATGTACTGATTTTCAATTTCTCTTAAATATCCCTTTGTTCTTGCACTATTGGAAATAGCACAGCTATTAACCGCCCCTGTTGCCCTTCCAAGAGCTCCAGTCTGGCTTGCACCATAAACTTCCAAGACATGCTATATGCTTTGTTACAGAGCAGGAGCATAATCTGAGGGCCTTTAAGGCAACAACTGAGCAACCTCTATCACATATCTAGCAACATTTCTTTAACCTAAATTTCTGGGATCTGCAGGAAAGTTGGCAGTTTCATCAGGATTTCAGCAGGTCCTACCCTCTTCTAGATCTTGCAAGCTCACTCTTCTCGTGTTTTCCACTCCAGAGCTGCCACCCTTACAAGCAAACTGCTTTGCCCTATGTTGTGCTCTTTGAACCCTGCCCAAGATTCTCATAAATTTAGTTACGAAAAAACAGATAAGAAGCATACCACACTTCTTGTCTTTTCCAGGTCTGTACAGGAACCTCTCTCCCTCTGAGCAAAGAACTGCCCTCTCATCTCCATGCCTGAATAAAGAACAACATGGTCCAACCATGCAACACCAATTTGCTGTTGGGCTGATGTTCTGTGGGCTGCAGGTTCCCCTGTGCAATAACTTCAGCCTGTGTTGTTACTTTTTTCCTTATGGATGAGCTCATGATATATTCACCATGATTATTATGCCAAGTACTTACTAAAGCTCCAGTGTGATTAATCACTGCTGTTTCTGCTCATACAACATTTGCAAGATGCCATCAAGGCATAAAGCCACACCTTCATTCAACAAAAGTTTGGTGGAAAAAAAAATGTATGCAAGCAGCAGACAAGAGAGGGAGACTCTTAAAGCAAACTTCAAGTTCTGGATCCTCTCAATCTCCCCAAAACACAGTCCTGCTTTCAGTTATTACTTGGGCTGCATTTTCTTCTCCCAGTCCCTGGAGCTAAAACTTTGGACTCCAGGCCACAGGTTCTTAATCCCAAAGTCTTTAGGAGAGAAAGTGAGAAAGGCTAGTATCTCATGGGAAGATGGTCCCCCAAGGAGATGACAGAGTTTTAACAGCATCTGTGAGAAATACCACACAGCCATCACTGTTTTACCATAAATGTGATTATGGGCTTGGAACTGGTGAATTATGGCAAAAGAATACTTCTTTGCCTCAACCAAAATGAAAATCACACCACTTCATCCCTCTTCAGAATGATCTTCAGGCAAGCAAGAGGACAAGAGAAAACATCTATTCCAGCTTATGGTCCATAAACAAATTAAGCTCTTTAATGATCAAAATAGCACCAACAGAACTGGTAATAGGTACCACTTTGCCAACAGTTACCTCATTAAGTAATACAAACACATGCAACTTTTTTCTCTATTTGAGTATCATAGATTGATTAGTCAATAAAATGACAGGTCTCAAAATGGCAGTTAAATTGGCACGGACCTGTCCATGCTTTTTAATAGTTACAGCAGTCTTAGAAATTCTGTTTCAGAGCGATGACACTTTCTAAGAGGCCATAAACACTTTCCTGTTCTTCTGTCTCACGTGTGTAAAGACAAAATCCTGAGCTGGGTACTTATACAATGCTCTTAGGCAATGCTAAAACAGAGGTCCAAGCCACAAGTTTCAGAACACTGCCATACCAGCATCTCTGGGACCTCTGATCAGCCATCAAGTGGTTTGCCTTTGGCATTTCAGAATGTGCTGAGGTTGAAAGAGAAGACAGTAATGATACAGAACAATTCTCCCATCAGCAGTGGCAAAAGTAATCTCGGAGGCATGGAGTGCAATGCTTTCACCGCTTTTGGGTTGTTAGTGACTATGAAGTCAAAAATATGTGATATTTTCTGTTTGTCGCACACAGAAACAGAATCCGGGTAAGAAAATTTTTTTAACGGACTCGACTAAGGCATTTTTGGTTGCTAGAATTTTCAATCTGTTGTGATAAAATTAGCTTAAAATAAATGTGCAATAAAAGCAGTACATTCTTTGCCTAAGAAAAAAATCCACTGGCCATTTACAGATCATGTGAACTCAGTTATTCAGTTGAGCTAAAAACATCAATTATTCCAAGCCTTATCTGACTGTAGATTTGGATATGTTTAACAATGGCACTGCCACATATCAAAATGCATGACCAGCCACAGCCCTTTACCAAAGCAAGGAAAAGTTCCTACAAACAATGGTTGCTACCATTTAACAAAAGAGTCAGGAAGAAAAGAGGTAAGACTGAAAAACCTGCACCTCTGCCTCTATCCTTCAGATCTTCTCTCTGAAAAGAAAAAGCTAGTCTTCCTCTTCTGTCAGTCCACCCTTCCTTCCATATTACAGCATAAAGAAATGGGTTGCCTTCAACTATCACTCCTTGATGTCAAACAAGTAAAGCTACAGAAGATTATATTCTTACTTTTTTTTTTTCTCCTGCAAGCTTTTCATCAATCAGTAAAAGGATTCACCCAGTTGGCTCTGTATTGCCTAATCGGAGTGTACACCGTGATCCAAGCAACAGCAAAAAAGTCGTTCAAGCATACCTGGTGCTCTGTGCTGGGTAAAGTTCACAGCAGCTGTTTTGAGTCCCAGAAAGACATCTGAGAGAAGCACCATAAATAACGACATCACATGGAGTCTCCCATTGCACAACCCACATACATCTTTCCTGCTCAGGAATTTATGCCTCACACTCTTCACTGTCAGTCAAGAGCATGTTACAAACTATGTTTCCAATATGACCCAGAGGATACTTCGGAAAGTAATACAGCCCTCCTGTTGGCCAAGTCTTCTCAAAATACTCCTTCTACTCCATTACAAAAAAGACAAATATGTCTATAATCTTATCAAAGCCACAGTCTTTCTGAAGAGCAAGCTATAGACCCACATGTGCCTTTTAAACATCATGGATGACCAAAACCAGTTCCAGCAAGTCTGACAGCCTGGCAGAAACTGAAGGGGGCTACTCCTTCACAGACTAAGGATCTAAGTTCTTCTTCAGATGTGCTAATGTAAAGTATTATCTCAGTCTCCAATTTCAATAAATGCCAAATCTGAGCAGCTCCTTTTTAGGATTAATTCATTTTACTGCTAGATTAAAATTAAACCAAATTCTCCTAAAAAATCCCATTCCTAGGCCTCTGCAAGGAGAGAATCACTTTTCAAAGCAGTGTCTAGCTATAACTGAGAAAGAAAATATATAGCTATTTTATAAAAATGAGATTTTTTTTTTCTTTTTCTGGAGTTTTGCCATGAATTGCCTTCGAGGGCTTGGTTCAGAAATTCCAAATTCAGTTTATTGTTTTTCTTATTAAGAACTAACTCCTTTTAGTAGTTTTGTTAATCTTGGAGTTTGAAGTTATTTTTATTACAGTAACGCCCAGAGTTTAGATATTCCGCAAAAAGATCAGGAATTATTTTTATTAAAGTAACACCCAAAGCTTAGACATTCTTTGCAAAAATGAGGCAAAGCACCTTCATTCTTAAAAAGGTTCTTAGTCTTTTCAATGCAAACACAGACTTCACAGATACAACTGAGCACTGAGAAGTTTCATCAGCCATTTTTAATCAGAGAACTGGGAAAAAAGTTATGAAAGTAGGATTCTTCTTGCCGGAAAAAAATCCTTAGCCTTTTGCTCTTCACACAATGCATGGTTTTTATCTTCCTCGCTTCTTGCCCTCTGTTATGGAAGAATTAGCACTGATTTCCACTCCCCGATGTCAGATTTCTCATGAGACATTTCTGCTGCCTTTGGGGTGCTCTGCCAGCAGTCAGTATATGCAGTATCTCTGCTCAGGCTCAGAATCTGTCCCTCAGCCAGCGGGGAGTCCCACTGACCCAGGCAATGTCAATTTCTGAGGGAGCTTGTTAAGACTACAAAAAACTGGTTTGTCGCCCTTAACTCTTATGCCACAACAGAAATGGGGCTGCAATGTAAAGGATCTTACCTCCATTCTCGGGGGGCCTGAGGCACTGAAACCTTCTGTTCTTCACTGGCAGCTCTGTCTCAAGGACAAAATCAAGTGTTGCCTTTTTGTTTGAGTGACTATGTTAATAAACAACATCCAGGTTCCTTACCATGACTAAAACACAGTTTAAGTGTTTGGAGGGGAAAAGGAACACCTTTTGATCACTACTTCCAATTTGGACCATAAGCAACCAAGACTGAAGACTCCACTTTGTCAGCAAGCCTCCTCCAAACACTGCTGCTCTTTAGGCATAGCAGGCCAAAGACATCATGGATTTAATTATACATTTTCTAACAAGGTGCTGCTTCCCCGTTGAAAACTGTCATTACGTGCCTTCTTCAATCTCTTTAATGTAGAAATTAGGGCTGGGGCAAAATCTTTTCAATTCCTCCGAACGAGATGTTAAGTTGCAACATATCCACCTTGCTCTGTGTAGCGTGTATAATTTCAGCTTGCTCAATAGCAGTGGCACTCCTGAATTCAGGAGGACTTTAAAAGGAGTGATTATGCTCACGGAAGTAAGCTAACGTGAATAAACTGCCCAGGCAACAGGGAGACATTCCAGAGCCCTGTGCTGTCACCAGGCTTTTGGCCAATGCTGCTTAATCATATACGCAAAACATAAATTACAGAAAGATTCACCACAGGTTAGAATATTCTCAATGAATAATGTTGTATTGCGCTGAAGAAGCTTCTCCTGCAAAATGTCCTTAGACAAAAGCACTGGGATCTTCTCCCCATTTTCAGAGCTTCTACTGACATCAGCAGTACAAGTGGTATAGCAAAGGTTTCCTCCACGGGTCTTCTCAATGGATCAGGCACTTTTGGAAGGGAAGTTTGAGTGCAAGTTTAGGACCACTCAAACATCACGCTGCTGAGATTCCTAACTCTGATGGCTAGCTATAAGGCACCACGGCAGCTGCTGCAGGCTATGCTCCCATCTGGGCTCAGCCGGCACATACCAGTTCATACTATCCAGGCATGTAGCACTGGACTGAGACTCAAAATGCTCGTGGCATGGAGGAAGATATTTTCACTACAAGGCCCACAGAGTTTACGATGTCTTCAGCTTTAAACACAGACACACTCATAGCTTAAAAATTTAAGACGCTCTTGAGCCTCGTCACAGAATTTATACAGCTCTATCCAAAAAGCTTTGATCTTCTGTACAGCACGGAGCACAAACCCTAGCCACCCACATTTTGGTTATGAGGAGAGAGATGACTTTTCCACCACTTAACAGAAGATTACAGTTTTCATGTAAGATTATAGTGTCATGGTTGTAACTTCATCTGAAGGCTGCAGTTACAAAGATCTGACTGCTCAGCAGCTCACATGGAGACAATAGAGAGGTCAGATTCTTAAAAACATCTGTTATAAGTGAGAGCAACTTGTTAACACTTTTTTGCAGTACCTTATAGAAGTAAAGTTTTAACTGCTTAGAAAGTGTTCCCTCACATGCTTCATGTTATCAGACGCCACTAAATCTACACATCATAATAGCTTTTTAAACAGGATTGGGTAAGATAGAAAGACTTCCCCCTGTACAGCATTCTCAAAAATAAACAAAACCGAAGATAACTTTGGTATGATTTTTTTGAAGGTCACAAACTTTCCCCATCCCAGACATCTAATGTATGAACAAAGTTTCACGAGAGCTTAAGAATCTGCTCCAGTGCATGTCTACAAGCCTGACTACTAAGAATGGATAAAAAAATAAAACAAAAAAAAATCTGTTGTCTCTCTACCCTATCTACCTTTGATTTTAGGCACTGATTTTTAACTACACACAGGATTATGGTTTACCGGGTAAAAATCACTGCAGAAATCTGAGGTAAAATTTCGAAAGCTGACTGCACCTTCCATCCCAACGCATACTTGTACCGTAAAACTGAAATATAAAACCCCCTGCAGAACAGTGTTTAGTTTCACTGGGACAGAACTTCAATGGCTGCAATTGCCAGGAAAACAAACCACAATCTGCCCTTCCCTCACGGCTCAAGCAGCATTCTTCGAACACCCTGGCACACACAAAAGGCCGGGGACCTGGAAAAGCTTTTGCTTCTGTTGCTCCTCCTTAGAAGCCTTTCATCTGAACAAGCAATTTTGTGAGATGCTCGTGCCGCTACCTCAGGTCCATGAATACAAACGAAGCTGCATGCCTCTCCAGATTTCTAAGCGTTTCACGGTGCTTTCGGCTCCGCTGAGAGACAAACTGTAAAATTATAGTCTGCAGTCTGAAAGACGGCTGGGTTGGGTAAACTAGAAGGCACGAGTCCATTCTGACATGCTGCTTCACTAAAGCGACTGGAGCCGCACCGGGTGTGCGCGGCGGGCAACTGCCCCGGCGGAGATGCGCCATTGGAAAGGCTTCGTTCCCTGCCTGCCCGCCCGGGTGGGCAGGGCCGGTGGGAAGGAGGGAGGGCTCAGCTCTCCGGACAGGCACGAGCCCCGCGCCAGGACATCGCTACGGCGCCCTCGGGGCGATCCCGGGCACGGGACGTGCTGCGAGCGCTCCCGCGGGGGATGCAAGGGAGACTCCGCCCGGCCCGGCGGCGGCTCGCAGCCCGCCCGCGGGGATGAAGACGGACTCGGACACCCCTTCCCCGCCCCCGACCGCGCTTTCTCCTCGGGCGGCCCCTTCCCGCCTCGCCCCGGCCCCCGGCGAGGTGCCCCCTCCCCTCCCCTCGGCGCAGACGGGGCGCGGGGGACGGCGAGGGCGGTGCGGCCCCACTCACCGCCCGGCGGGCGCCTCCGGCCTCCGAGCAGCAGCGGCGGCAGCAGCGGCGGAACCGGCGGCAGCACCAGCGGCGGCAGATGCAGCTGCAGCAGCCGGCGCGTCCCGGAGACGGAAGTGCGGGAGGAAGTGAGGTCGCGCGGAGAGGAGACGGCGGCGCTTCCGGGGGGTGGATGGGGACGATGGCAGAGCGCATCGGGGAGCTCTCTGTGCCTCGTAAACCCCGCCGAGGGACGGGGAGGAGGTGCGGAGCCGGGACTTCGCACCTGGGAAGGACATGGCACCGGCAGCCCCGGGGCTCCCGCGTCCTCCCCACTCCCCTTGGCCACCTCTCCCCGGCCCCGCGGAGTGACGCCGGTGCTGTTTCCCGTGGTGATACGTGAGAAAGCTGTCGCAGCGGGCCATGCTTCACCCAAACGAGCCTTTTCATGGGGCACACCTTCTGCCACTGTCAGTTCGGCCCAGTTCATGTTTTACAGTCCCTACGGACACGAAAGTACAGCTAATTTCAGTCTAGTAAGATTCGGTGCACAAAGCCAAGTTTCCTGATATCCAAATGGAACCTCAGTGCTGCTCACCACTGCTTCAACACTTTATATTTATTTCAGCATGGAATAGGAAAAAAACCTCTGGACTTACACTCCCAACTCTGTGCTGTTTGTTCACCATTCGGCCAACTCAAGTCATGTAACCTTAGGAATTACAGCATGATACATTTTCAAGTAGTTATCATGATTAGATGCTTTTATTAAGAAGTAATTTCCGCAGCATTCTTTAAATTGACTTGATTTTGTGATTTACCTAGAAAGAAAAAGTAACTGCAGCATGAAGTCTCTCCTGGATAAGCTGTGACCTGTTTATACAGATTTTTATAGACAAACCCATTCTTTAAAACAATTTGACTAAATTAACCTAATCACCTTTGCTATTAACATTATAGTAATGGCTTTAAGAGTCATCTGGATGTGTAGCTCTCTGTGTACTTCTCGAAGTTTCTCCAGGAAAGGTTCACAGTATTGCATACGCAACCTCCAAAGAAACAGAGAGCAGAACCTTTTTGCACTACCACCAGCGACACTCGGGGCTCTCAAAGCTGTTCACCTTCAGGCAGTAAGGCCACAGTGTCTTCACACTTACTGACTGCATTCAACAAATTCAACAATCCATTATCAAGGAACACAAGGGTTTCCAGGCAGATAGATACTGCCTTGCTTTCTCTAGGGTGCTGTTGCCAGAGAAGGTAGGTGCTGATTTCCACAGTGCTAGCAGAGAGAGAAATAATTTAAATCACTGGTAAGACTACACTTCTCTACCCTCAGAGGCTTCTCTGAGCAGGTCTGCCCTGTTTTGGGTACCTTCATGCTGAATTTTTCAGTAGGCACTCAGTTCACCTCACGAGGACTCAGCAAACAGCTACTAAGAACAAAGTTTTAGGAAGAGTCCCCTTCCTTTCCCCCTTGCCTACACATATGTATCAATCAAGAGGCATTGAATATAGCTCCGCACTGACTCTTATAATCAGCACTGGATACATATCCTGAGTTCCTATAATTGTGGGCTTCATTCCACTGAGAGCTGTACGCTTTCAGTCTGTTTTGGTGGCTGCTGCTGCTGCTGTTCATACTTCCTCGCTGAAAAAAAGAAACACCAATCAACACCAATTATATAATTTATTTTATACATGTATATATATGTTTATGCATGTATAGATATCTGCAAATATATACGTGTAAATATGACAATAGAAAGAGACTTAGTATCAGAGAATGTAGTTTCACCACAGCCACACATGGGGAAGTTTCAGTCACCATTTGGAACTTCTCTCCTTTAGTGTTTGGCCTTGAAAATGCTGAACAGTAGGGTCATAGCAAAATGTCAGTAAATAAATGGCAGGGAACTATGATTCCATTCAGGTCCTTTCATTAAAATAAGTAAAATTAAAGACTATGGCTTCAGAAGTATTATTACAAATGACCTGAACAACTCATTAGTCACACGGTTGACCTCCACATTGCTCATCTCCTCCACAATACACAGGCCACAAGCTAACAATTACACTGACTTCAAAATTAAACTAGTTATCAAAGCAAAGGGAGATGAAAGAGTTGCGTGCATGGTATAAGCACCATCAAAAAATGGCAGCGGGCATCTCTACACAGGAAGAACATCCTATCTTGTTCTTACAGAATGCAATGGCCTGGTCTAAGAATCTTTATATCAATCTTTGCACTTAAAAGGTGGTTTCAGCTCATTAAGTATTTTTTCCCACATTCCCTCTAGGTATGCACATATGGCAGATGTAAAGGAAGGCCACGTGTTTCTCTGAATTGGGCCTCTGGAATAAGAGGGGCAAGGGGCTCTTTCCTGCCTCCATCCTGACCTTCAACATTAAGATGAGTGTGGCAACACTTGTTGGTACAGTAAAATTCTCATTTATTTTCAATTTATGTGGTTGAGTTACTCATGATTCCACAGTCCTCTGAACATCTACAAATCCATCCACGTTTTGACAACATTCTGACATTCCAGGCTCTTTCAAAGTTAAACATGGGATTCGTTTTGACATTTGCTTTCAGAGAACTGCACAGCCACTCTCTCCCTCCACACTTCCTCACACCTCAGTCCTTACAGCCCTGGCTGCTGCAGAAACCCTGCCCACATGGTGCCGCGGCTCTGCTCTGCTGTCCGCATCGCAAGCTCGAGGCCAGCCTTTTAAGAACGGACCCCAGTAGCGCCCACAGGCCCGAGGGAACCCCCTCTTCCCTCCGACTTACCGATGGAGTACATCTCCAGCTGCTGCCGCAGGCGGATCTTCTTCATGCTGTCGTAAAAGTTGGGCTCGGGCGGCGTCTCGGCGGCTGGGGGCAGGGTGAAGATGCGCATAATTCTCCTCTTGTTCCTGCGACGGGGGTTGGGGGGCAAGGCTGTGAGAGCTGTGCCCCTTGCACGTGGGGCCGGCGCGGCCGCTTCCCCCGCAGGGAGCCCCCGTTGCCCGCAGGGAGCCCCCGCCCCGCTCCGCCCCGCCCCGCCCCGCCCGGGCCTCCCCTCACCGCCGCGCGTAGACAAGCAGGGCGAGGCTGGCCAGCACCACCAGCAGGTACACGTTGGTGGCCTCATTCCACGCCTCGTGCACCGAGTAGTCGATGGCGCCGCCGTCGCCCAGCGCAGCCGATGAGCCGCCGCCGCCCGCACCCCCGGCCCCCGCCACGGCCGCCATGGGGGAGCGCGGCCGGCAGGGGCGGCCCTGCAGCCGCCCCGGGAAGTGACGTCAGGGCGGTGTGAGGCACCATCGCGGGGGGCCCCGAGGGGCGCCGTGGATGCTAATTAATACTAATTAATGCTAATCATTAACTGTGTAACTGGCAGCCGGTGAACATCAATGCCTCTGTTTGCTAAAATTGTATGAACAGTAAAAAGTTTTGGTAGTTGGCTTGCCTGATTCGTGGGATACCACCAAGCACCTGGACTTGTGTGACTCTGAAATAAATCACAGAATCTCAGAATAAATTAGGTTGGAAAAGACCTCTGAAATCATCGAGTCCAACCTATGACTGAACACCACATGTCAACTAGACCATGTCACTAAGACGTCCAGTCTTTCCTTAAACATCTCCAGGGACAGGGATTCCACCACCTCACCACCTCCGTGGGCAGCCCATTCCAATGTCTGATCACCCTTTTCTGTGAAGAAATTCCTCCTAATATCCAACCTAAACCTCCCCTGGTGCAACTTGAGACTATGTCCTCCCATCCTATTGCTGGTTGCCTGGGAGAAGAGGCCAGGCCCCACCCCACCCCCCTCCCCCCCGCTACAATGTCCTTTCAGGTAGTTGTAGAGAGAATAATCAATGTCTCTCTCGAGTGTGTAATTATCTGCTTGTTGCACACTGGGTAAAGAATCCAATTTTTCTATACCGTCTGTGAGGCCCTGGGGCACTTCCCCAAACTTTCATTTTCCCCCCAGCTACTGGACCTTTGGGGATAGGACACACAGAGGGGTCTGCTTCTCTCCCAGGGATATGGGCACAGGGGATATAAGAAGTCCTTTCTCCTTTGTGGTGCCAGTGTTCGAGGATAAAGGAGCAGATGGGTTGGAGAGCGAGGAGAACTGTGAATTCAGCAGCTCTGGGAGCCTCACAGGCATGGAGTCACCTGCCTGGGCTGGAGCTCATGCAGTGGCAGTGGAATGGTGGGATGTAGTTCTGCAGTGCGTGGTGTTGAGAGAAAAAGAGGTTCAGATTGTCATAAGCTTTTGCTTTTCACATAGGAACTGAATTCGACAGTTTAGGTTGTCAAAATAGAAACAGGGCTTTCTGAAAGGTCTTGCCTTTTTTTTTTTCTTTCCCTATGCCAAAGTGGGAGTTGCTGGATGTTCAGATGCTGGAGCAACATAGCTTACTCCTATGCTCCATATGCTCCTGATGCCAAAAAGCACAATTCTAGGATAATGCTTTGGCAGAGCAAGCATTTCAGTTTAGAACCTTGAAAAGTTGCCTGAACTGGTCAATGAGATGCAGGTAAACTAGGCTGGTTCTAACACACACATACACAAAAACTGTTTTCCTCCCCTACTGCCTGAGGCGGCATATTTGAACTACATGAGAGGTTAGGTATGCTGTTCTCTATACTCTTCCCCTTCTTTCTATCCACCTCTGCCCTGATACTTCCTTTTATCATATCTTCCTTCAGATAGTAGATATATTACAATGTAGACACTAGGGAAATGGTTCATCTCCATTTGCTTTATGTATATTTGGGATATGTGCTTGTGTTGCAGTTATTCGTCTTCATGCTTTACAAGAAAATAAGGGGAAAAAAACCAAGTATTTTTTAGTGCATGATTTATCTAACCTATGTCAAACATTCAGAATTACACCTCCTGTGTCCAGGAAATGCCCTGACCTCTTACTGTGTGGAAGGAGTCAAGACACCTCACTTGGAAGGCACTTGCTTGACAGATGTCTAACCTGGGGAAACTTTTTTGGGGAGCTGTGTTCTCAGTGTAAGATGTGCCAAGTCTTTTCTCTTTTCATGTATGAAACAAATTCATTTTAAGAGGCCCCAGATCAGGACATAAAAGGATATGAGTGAAAATGACAAAATAAAAAATAAAAACCTAAGGCACTGTTGTCATGAGAAAAGTTCCTTGCCACACATGATGTGGGAAAGAAGGATAGACCAGCAATTAGACATAATTCTAGGTCATTAAGTTGGGATGGCACCCATGCACAGAACTGTGGAAACCACGAAGAGAGAGAGAAAAAAAGTCACTTATGCAACATGACAAAAGACAGTTAATTAAGCATGGTTTCACAGAGATCTTAAACAGTTTCTTGTGAAATTGAGGCTTTTTGTTTGCTTTTTTGGTTTGTTGAACTTTTTTGCTAACAGGCTGGACAAGAAAGTATTACGCATCTTTGGAAGAAAAGTGGAAAGAACAAACATAAGTAACTTGGGGGGTCTTTATATTTCATTACTATCTCTAGACCTCAGTTGAGATCAGGTTCCCTTGGATGAAGTGTAGAGAAGCTGTATTTAAGCTGTAACTAAAAGCACTTTTTGTATTAACCCTACAGGTTGCTCTGGACAACTCAGGAAGGGGCTGGAATGCCTCAGGACTCTGCACGCAGCTTCCCATCCAGAGGAAACCAAGGCCTGCATCCATAAAGCATGACTTCAGGTCCTGGGATTTTCTCTACAGCCTCTAGCACACAAAACCAGACTTCACCTCACTCAGCAAGTGCCTGGTTCATTTGATTTAATGAAATGCCTGATTTAAGTCTCAGATAATCCACCCGCCCCCAGCCTAGAAGACAGGCAGAGACAGAGTTTCTTCTCCCACATACTCCTCTGAATTTAGCAAATGTGAATCGGGGGGTAGGATAGGATTAGACTGAGGAGCACATCTGGTACTGCACTGTGTGTCAGCCTTGCAAACCTGAGGAAAAGAGGTGATCTTCCATTTACTGGCCTGTAGAAATAGGAGTTCTGGGGGTGCAGGCCTTCTGCATGACTTCCTTGACGAATCTGGTTCAAATAGCAAAGTTGGTTGACTCTTAAGCCTATATGTTATCTTGTCCTAGTACACTGTTATTTCCTCTTATAGCTTGGGCTTTTGTTTCAATCTTAGGCTCCTAAAGCACGTTCAGAAATGGGAATGCAAGCTGCTGTTGAACTTGGTCAGAGCAGAGTCAGGCCTTGAAATTGTCATTATCTGTACAAGAAATGGTGTGACCTGTCTGTGTAGATTATGTAGCATATTTATTTGTAGCTTGGATGGTATGGGAAGGGATAACCAATTCTTGTGTATGCTGTTAATGCATGAAGACATAAGTTGTCTTCTTATACTAAGGCTGCTTGTAGGGAAAGGACTGTCATTTTGTGCTGTGCTTTTATAACATCTGACCTCCAGGATCCTAGCCTGTGACCAAAGCATATAGGCACCAGACTAATAATATATAATAATAATATATGGCATTGGCATAAGATAAACTTACTTAATGGAGCCCCAAGCTTAGTTGCTAGATTTTCATCATTACAGACAAATAATCTTGGGGATTTTCAGATGAATTAGACCCTGCCCCTCCCACCCCTCTACCTCAGGAACGAGCTCTTGGAGAGAAAAACACATAAAACTTACAACTTTTACAAAAGTGGGAACTTTGTTCATTCCACAAAGAAATACAGAGTGCACTTGATAAAAGTACCTACTTTGGTCTCATAGATTTATCAATAGAATTGCTGAAAAGGGTCTTCCAGCTCTTCAGGGAAAAAATTTGCTTTCCAAAAGTCGTTAGCATCCAGCGACTACTTTAAATTTGACTGAAAGCTACTGAATGTTACCAGTTATGAAAATCCAGTTACTTCATATCCAAAATGTGAATGCTGGAACAGTAAGCTTGGTCTTTTGAAAATTATGGCCAAAGAATCTGTTTGTGTGTCTATATATAAATATATAATTTTTAATGGATTTTGAGTTACCCAGAGCTGAACAGAATCAGAAATTGCTGAGACATAAATATCACTCTAATGTAAATATATTCATCATTTAATCCTGATAAATACTGGATTATAGACTTCTGAACAGAGACTGACAATTATTGGAAATCATGTGGTCATCTCAAATATACAGTACCTCAATTTAAAAAAACCCACACAATCCTTTTTCTTTTCTAAAAGCACATCTAGCATATAATTTATTTGGTTGGACTCTACAAAATACACATTATATCATGCTAGAAGAACTTGAGAACCACTTTTTTCTTGTTCCCAGGGTCTCTTGACTGTTGGTAAGACATTACAGTCATAATGATAGAATCAGTTTACAGTTGCAAATTCTGCCAAATAGCTCACAAATTATATTTGGCAAACAGCACTGCCTCTGTTTCACAGAGATAATGATCTGATGTTTTGTTTATGTGGCACCAAAGGAAAATATTATTTTAGAGCTTGTGACAGAATTTCAAAAAGTTTGTGTGGTAGTATAGACTTCTGCTACATTTAAAAGTTACCACTCTATTAATGCAGAGTAACAAAGATTTTCAAAGTATCCTTCAAAAAATCAAACAAGTGTTCAATTAAATACATTGTGTCCATTTTATTTTCTCAGCATTTCCCCTGACCTATATAGCAGCTGGTATGGATATTCATGCACTACTCTTTACCTCTGATAGTGTCGAACATACAGAGGAGTTGCCGTGTAGGCTGCTCACCTTTACAGGATTCAGTGTTATAGAAGTGCTTTTAGGATGTAGTCTGAAACCCACTGCACAAAATGGGAAATACTACATCAGACTTGACCCACCTAGAAGCATGTAGCCAGCAGGTGGTTTGGAAAGGGAAACAAAATAACCTTGAGAGTGCTGTTCTTTGGATGACTCTGAAAAGAAAGAGACAGGAGCAGTGGGTTTGAAATGAATGTGGGACTCTGCTCTAAGAGAGGTGGTTTCTATTCTGTAAGCTGTAACCTACCTGGTAAAGGCTAAACTTTACTGGTAAATCCACTGGGAATTTTCTTCTGGCAACACCACTGGACCAAGAATAGAGCATACCATACCAGCAGTGGATCCAGGTGCCCTGACACAGTTGGCACCAGCAGCCAGCCTGTCAGCAGGCTCAGCTAGCATGCCCTAGGTCTCCCTGTCTCCTCTACTGCTGGCACAGCAGTGTCCCAGGAAAGTTCAGTCCAGGAACCAGGTGCTACTTCTTGAGTCTGGGAGGTGGTTTCTGCTTTGATTCGTTGTCTAGTAGCTGGTTGGGTGAGTGTGGATAGGATATGCTGTGGGATTGCTGCAGGGATGGCAGAGGAGGCATTGCCCAAAAGGGAAGGGCAAGGTGGTTACCTCAGCAAAAGGGTTGTCCTGTCTCTGGAGAGGGGCCAGACCTAGGGCCTTTATCTTGGTGATGACAGCAAACCAAAGACCTGGAATGACTGGGATCATATTTACCTTCACACTGATCACCTCGGGTGGTTTGGGGAACCTCCTCTGGAGTTTTCTGAAGGAGATAAGCATCAGTAGCTGTTCTTCTCCTTTTGCATCCTTGTGCAGCTTCTTTGACTGGACTTTTGGGATGGAAAAATGGGGATACAAAAGGAAATATGGCAATAACCATCCCCAGAGAAGTATCTTTTGTGGGAAGAACAGGGAATGTGGGACCCTTGATCTGAGCCTGAGATAAAAGTGATGCCTTAAGCCCCTAATATTTTTTATTTTATTTTTCTAATATTTTTAAGAATTGTAAGTTTTATAAGTAAGTTTTAAAAAGCAGCAACCTTCCTCCCCCCCCCTTGTCCCTTGTTCCTTTCCCTTGTTTATATATTCCCTAACCCTCTTACCCCATTCTATGCTCCCCATATCAATCCTGCTTCTGAATACAGCAGAGTGTTCAGTCTTTTGTCAAGGCAAGGCCTAGACAGTTGACAGAACAGCATATCAGGGCCTAAACCACAGAATACGGTCAAAAATTAGGTAACTATGTACCCTTTGTGCTCTGAAGATGGTGAAGATGATGAAGTAAAAGCCCCCAGACCCATTTCTCAGGGGGTGGACCCGGGGCGGACCAGAGGAAGGGCCACAGGGTGGACACATCTGGGATTGGATGGATGGTGTTATAAAATGTAATCTCACAGGCACGGCTGGTGCACACGTCCTGTAACATCTTAGCCTTGGCAAATAAACCCTTTCTTATCTCACCCCTAATTAACTGCTCCGGAGATTTTTTCAGCACCAAAATACACCGGCAACAAAGCCATCAGCTGTTGCTGAGGTTAGGCAGAGCTGTGGCAGTGGTCTTAGCAGGGGAGGTCATATACACTGGTCTAGAGCTGGCTGGGGAGTGGATGAGGAGAGAAGGGCTTGCAGGCTTCCAGCTGTGAACAGGCCTCTTCCTGCCCTTCCTCTTTTGATGTTTTCCACTAGACATACAAGAGCTGCTTGCACTGAGGCAGCAAAGTCCCTAAATATTTATCAAAGGCTGTCATTGGTGGTAAAAACTGGAATGCCCAGAAAAGAGAATTGGAAAGAGGGGAGACAACAGCACGCAGGGCCGTCCCGCCTTCTCCCCTCTCCATGAGGCCTTGTCTCTTCCCTTTAAGGGAAAAGAAGCTGGAACTGTGGGAAGGACTGGATTCATGCAGTCTTGAGATTGCAAAAGGGATTAGCAGGGAAGGACAGAAAGATGCATTAGGTACAAATGTGTGATTTTACTGAAAGACTGGAAGGAGGTGACATGCAAACAGTACACAAATACCATGAGCAAGTTAGAGGTGGTAGCCCCTTCAACTGGCAGGTGTGGCTCTTATAACACCCCTTATGTCTACCTGTCTTGCTACTTTAAACTCACTAATGCAAACCCAATGAGATCTTTATGGAAGTTTGCTAGGAAAATACTGGCTTCAAGGGCAGATTGTGGCTATGTTTGGGCATGAGAGGCTGCAACTGCTAATAACTAAAGCTAAACTGACCTTCATGCTGCCATCTAGTGTTTCCTCATAGACAGAACCAACATCCAAAAAAAGAAACTTTGCAGCTCCATAATGCTGTATTCAGAACAAATGTAATTTATTCCTGATGAAATACAATGCTGGACAACACACAGGAGAGGGAATGGGTAAGAGACATGTGGAGAACCTACTGCTCAGGGGGAATGTTTAGGGAGACATGTTTTCTTAAAACATTTGTAATTATTTCATCCAGGAACAGAGAGAGTCATCTCCACTGCAAGATGATTATTCAGCAGCAGAATCTGTCCTCACTTTTTTCACTCTGTGAAACTAATATAGCTGTTTGCAAGGTGCAACAGTACACAACAGAGAAAGAATCCTGACAAAAGCTTGTCTTAACAGAGAGAGACTAGCATAAGAAGCTTGGCAGGTTCTTCTTGTCTGTCCTTGCTACTCTCATAAACAAACAAATGGGATGTTTATTCACAGTCATCAGATGCTGATTTTCCTTTCAAGTGTACATGACAGCTAACAAAAGGTAACAAGTTGCTGTGGGTGGAACATGCAAAAGATTTGACTCTTGGCCCTTCATAGCTTGGTCCCTGGCTTTGAGAAGCTGTAACAGGACACTCTTCCAGCTGTTGCACATCCTGGATTCATGCTGGAACTGTAGAACTCTAGCCTTAATAGTTACAACTCAAGAGTTCATGGGCTGGATGATGCATTTACAACAGATAGAGCATTCTTTTCCCCCAGACTTCTTTTAGGTGTTTTGAGTCGAAGTTCAAAACAAACCCGAAGCATCCAAAATCACTACTCTCTTTTGGAGACGCTGTCTTCTGAGATTTGCCTCCTGACAACCTGAGCAGGAAAGCTGCAAGGAAAGACTGCACAAGTGAAAAAGGGCAAAAGTCAGCTAATTCAAGGAAACAGACTGTCCAGAGGGGAAGCCATAATCAGCAGCCTTCAAAGGGCTCCCGATGGCATTGTATGATATCAGGTACAAATTTACTAATTTGCAGGAAAGTTTTCCCATTTATAATAAAATTTTCGTACCAGGATTTGAACATTATATATGTGAACTGACTGCATGTTCTCAGTGCAGTCATAACACAGCTTGTTTAGGTGAAGAGAAACAGCAGCACAGAAAAGAATAGAACCAAAGTCTTCAGCAGAAAGGACCATGTACTTCTCTGCTTACAAGTTAAAACACGCAAGTGGTCTCAGGCCCTTAGATCCTTAAAAGACCTCATCCACAGCACAGGAATTCCTCATGTGCGCAAAGGTAGAGTCCACATTTCTGAATCACACTATTCCTGTTTTTTCACCAAGAGGACAATTGCATCCCAGACCCCAGTCCCATCAAACTGAGCCTACTGCTGGATTAAGGCATCATTATTCTTCTTCTCCAGCTGTTGGTACCAGGCTGTAACACCTATGTAGGAACCACAAGCCTTTTCCTAACACATCGAACAAGGCTGCTTTTTAGCAGTCTTTTTTTATGCTCAGTACTCTTTGAATTCACACCAAATAGAGTTGTATGCCTGAATACAGGGCTTTTCTTTTCCAAACCTTGTGTTTAATGCTCATTACTATGGAAGGAAGTCACATTCTCTTTCAGTTCCTTGTTCTCCTCCCTTCCATTGAGTCACGATGACACTCAGCAAGGATAAGTGAATGAAAAAAAGATACGCTTCAGCTCTCTTCCAAAGTGTTCAGGACTTCTGTGGATTAAAAAAGAGCAAGAGACTCCTGTTTTACAGCTTCGTCTCTAAAGAGCCCATCTGAGAATACCAAGGGACAAAGGCTTGAAAACCAAGAGCATATGTCTGTAAGCAGACTCTTCAGGATCTGCATCATCTGCTTGCTTACAAAAGTAGCTACATGCTTGCTGGTGTGGGATACAGGGACAACAGAGCAATGGCCATATGGCTCCAAAAACAATCTATTCCCCATCCAGCATGGAGAGACTGCCATTGGGGCTCTGGCACTGAGGCTTACCAAAATCTGAAGTGAACTGGGATACTCCTTTCTGAGTGACCACTGTTTTTACTCCATGGGAAAATGGATGAGGGCTTTGTGGATACAAACGGGCCAAAGCCACAGGAATTAGCACAAAGCTTGTGGGGGGCATGCCATGGTCTCTGCTCCCCCATCCTCTGCCAACCAGTTGAGGTGGACTAATTTTTTTTTTATTATTTTTCAAGATATTTTTTGTGTAAATGTTGCAAAAGAGTACTTATTATTTCTTAAGGAACAAATTTCCCCTGCACCCACACAATTTAATTTCTCTCTCTCCTCCTCTTCTAATAATAGATTAAACATACCAATGGGAAGCTTGCAGAGCTCTAGGATTGGGTAGATTTATTTTTTTTAATCAAAAGGTACGAGTTCAGTTGTTCTTTTCTTCTCAGTTCTGGGCACAGAGGCTTCGCCCTTCAGATAAGCTACATAAATAGGAAGGACATCAACTTCAGTATGTTGTTTGCCTCGTGATTCACTATAGCATTTCCCTAGTACCAGGCATGGCTGCCTCCCGAATAAGCAGAGTTAAAACTTTCCTGTAGGTGTCTAAGACCTCTCGGGCAGAAGGTCGTTCCACCGGGTCCTTCTTCTTACATGCTGCATGGATGTCAAACAAATGCAGTCGTACAATGTCACTTCCTTCAACATGGCCCAACAAAAAGTTGGAGACATCTGGGATTTTCCAGATGTCTGTTTTCTCATCATAAGGAGGCATGAGGTCATCTTTGAATGGCACATCTTCTCCATAGGGCCAACGCTGCTCAGGAGCTACAAACTCACCCTGGAGCTCCCGATGACCGCACTTCACCAGTCTGCCAGCACTCCTGTTCACAAGAGGCAAAGCATCCAAATCATTCACTAGGATGTGAAAGTCACTTGTCAGGAGATACTGAGAGAGAACCTTGTCCAGGTCATTCGAGTCGCACATCACTAAGGTGCCCAGAGGGCTGCTGTGCAGGTAACGAATGACACTCACATAGTCTATAGCAAGCATCAACCTGTGATGCCAGGTGTTCATGCTCTTGTATTTGGGAATGTGTAGAGTTTCATTCAGACCCCTCAGGGAGCCAAGAGGATGGTACTCGGTGAGGATTGTGAACTGCTGCTCACAGTAGCCAAGCAGCCGGACAACGTGCTTGCTCTGCAGTGCTTTCAGCATCTTCAGTCCATGGAGAAAGTCCTCCTTCAGCTCTGAGTTGGTGAGCTGCGAAAGGACCACTTTGTTTTCCTTCCACTCAGAAAGAAAGACCTGAGAACGCACAAGAGACACGTAAGACACATGGAGAGCCTTCTATGAACTGCTACCAGCTGCTGCTGACCTCTGACTATGATGTTTAGTCACAACTGCAAACTGCAGTTACCAGGCACAGTCAGTCTTAGGTAGGGCCATGTACCTGTCACAGCAAGCTCTTACTGATGTCATAATTACATCACGATTTCCTAAGTTTTCTTTGAAATGGGCAATGCAGGTGAGTTACTTCATATCACCCAAACAGACAGTCTTACTCTGCCATGATTGTACCATGCTCCACAAGCACTTCACTGATTTCTTTGATTTTGCTCGTGTAACTGGAAGTCATTTGGTATCAGAGAGGTGGCCCAGGTCATGCTCTCCTACCTGTTCGGTTCACCTTATCAGTAGCCACATGCTCCTGGATGTCTACAGTAATTAGGTGCTGTGAGGATAGTCATAACAGCAGTATGGGCACTAATTAGCCAGTGAACTGTGAAAGGCCATTATCTAGGAGAGAAGAAAGGAAAACCAAACTCACCTTTTTCACAGCACCTTCACCAACACATTTGAGTTTCCTGACTTCCCTATTTATAGCCTCGCAGGAAAGCCACGGGGAACAATTTTTCACTGATCCCAGTTTGAAGTGCCCAAAAGGGCAGAGGCTGGGGTCCATTTCAGTGTGTTCCAAAGAGTTGTAAAACTTGTTGAGGTAGAGGTAGAGAAGGACATTAAGGAGCAGGACGGCCACAAGAAGTAACGCCAGCGAGATGGACGACACCTCTCTGGGAAGAAACTCTCTCCTAACGAAGTGCGGTTTCTTTTCCATGGCCTTGCCCTCTGCATTCTCCGTGAAAGACGGAGGCTAAGCAGGACCCTCTTCCCAGCCCGGGGATGGACGCCTGTGGAGCTTTCTCAGCGCCGGCAGCCCAGCCGCCCCGCAGACACCTGCGCCCCGAGCCTGCAGCCTGCGAAGAGAGGCCACGCGTGGCGGCGGGACGTGCTAAAGGCGGCTTCGAGCTCGACGCTTGCCCCTCTGTCCATCCTCCTGATTTTCCAAGCGGGCGGGCCCAAGCTGCCGGCCGCCCCGGGTAGGGACGCTTGACCCCGGAAAGCACGGAGAAGCGCGGCCGTGCGGGGCGGTGGCGGCGCCGCCCCGGGGCGGAGCGCAGCGCCATGGCGGCGGCGGCGGGGCTGGCGGCCGCGGTGGCGGCGGCGCTGGGCGCGCTGCTCATGGCGCCGGCCCTCACGGAGCCGCCCGGACACGGGTCGCCCGAGGGCAGCGCGCCCGGGCCCCGCGCCGGGGCGGCGGCGGCGGCGGAGCGGCGGCCGCCGGGGCGGATGGACCAGGCTCTGCTGCTCGTCCGCAACGAGCTGCCCGCTCCGGGCCTGCGCCTCGCCGCCCGCTCCGGCTCCTGCCACCAGGTGAGGGGCTGTGCCGGGCGTGGGTCACCCCCCGACCACCGCTTCTGATAGCCCAGCCCTCGGCGAGGCTGCTCGGCTTCTCTGGCGTCTCCCCGTGGCTTCGTCAGGTTGCTTCGCTCCGGTTTTACCTGCGAGCAGGACGCGAAGAATTCCCGCAGCAGGAGCTGCTCTAGCCCCGTGACAGCTTCCCTTGTTTTTGCCACTATGCGAGGCAGGACCCCCTTTCACTCTCCTTTGGCACTAATGAGCTCCCTTCACCCTCTTCTTCCGCAGTGCTTGTATCAGTTCCTGGCGTTTGTCCCACCAAGCAACGGGAGCCTGAAAAAACCAGGCACGGCGTCGGTAATGGTTGATACCCAGCATCCACTCACCCTGATGCTCAACAGCTCTGTGGGTGACAGAGAGCTCTGCAAGTACGTGGCCCAGCCCCAGGGAATACATGAATAATTCTATCCTATATTTTGTATTTTTTTTCCTTGGAGACATGTGACTGCTCACACACCCTTTGTCCCGACTGTTTAGACCTAGAGTTCAGTCTTTGCCCCACTGCTGGAACTGCGGCATACACTGTAATTGTGCTGAAAGGACATAGGTGCAAGCAGGAGCCAGAATGGTGTTCATTGAGGCAGCATGTGCAAGCACCTGGTTTCTCTTGCAGGGAGTCTGTAGTTCAAGAAGACTAATGATGGCAGTGCATGTGTGGTAAAGAATTGGTGTTGGGCTATGGAAGGGTAATGCTTGGCAAAGACAAGGGCCTTGCTAGATCATGCTGTTAGTCCAAGTTTTTGTCTTGCCTGTCCTAAAGCATTTTGGGCTTACAGCCCCCCTAAATGCTGCTGTGGTACCTGCATGTAGTGGTGGCGGCTCAGCAAGTTTCATTTTTTTTATCCTTTGCAGGATTCAGTATCATTTTGGAGAGTTTGGCAATTATTCCCTTGTGGTAAAGGCCCTAACTGCAAACACAGAAACTGTTTCTTGTGACCTAATCATCAATGAAGGCCCTATCAACAGCTACCTCCGTATGTAATGCTCTATTTTTCTCTTTAATTCTACAACTTGCATGTTTCCCAGAAGAACCACCTTCCTAAGAAGCCTGTGCAGCCACTCATGCTGTGCTGGAGTTGTCATGGGCTTGCCTCTCTTCTTTCTCAACATCTCGCTTCCTTATGTTATACACCCATCTTGAGGCCCTGACCAGGATCAGGCCATATATCTTCATGTGATATATGGTATGCCCACAACCTTTTTGCTGCAGGGATTAGTCCAAAAAAATCAGTGGGTATGTGTCCAGAGGGAGATACTGTCATAACTAGTTTGTTTCCCTGCATGTTTATGTATGTGCACAGAATCCTCCCTCTTCTTCCCTCTGTCTTGCTTCTCAAAAAATTGGAAACAATTCCCACAGTGTTTGGATTTTTGTTTGTTGTTGCAGTTTTAATTTTAAACCTGACATTTTTCTTTTTTTGTTTATCTCTTTTCCAGGACTGTTTCAAACTCTTGACTACATCTCTTCCATTCTTTTCCTTTACATGGCATTATTTTTCAGTCTTTCCAGTTTCCCAGCTGTAAAGAAAAATTCTCCATGCTTGCAAACTTGGTGTATTGTCCACTCCCCTGTCTCCTCCATGTTGAGGCTGTTTCAAAATCTCTATTTTTATTCTTCAGAATATATAGCACATCAGCTCTTCTCTCACTATTGCCTTGTGATGCAATGCAGTTCTATTTTTGCCTTTTTTATGCCAACATGTGTAGTCCCTGAGCTGCACTTTGAAACTAGCCTGCTTTTGTGTTGGGTTGTTCTGGGGGTTTGTTGTGAGGTTTTTTCCCTCTGGAACTCGGGCTGGGGATGTGTATTGCATGGAGAAGGTGGTGTGATGATTGGTGGGTTGGGATTTTTGTCATGTTTGTGTCATGCTTGGCCAAGCCCAAGTTGCGGAATGATTTTGTTAGATCATTTAAAGAGTTGTGTTCTTCTCTTTCTGTGTAGCTATTCTCTTTGCTTTCCTGGTTTACATGGGGATCCTTGCTGTCCTGATTGTTGGGCGCCTTTTTATGAAGTAAGTGAACAGAAATTCCTCCTCGCACGTGAAGTGGGGCCACCAGTTTAAAAACACGCGAGGGTGTGGTAATGCTTCAGAGTCCCACTTGTAGCCCTGCTTGCAGATCATCAAATCCTATTATCAGGTTGCCATGTGCAAGTTATGCTGTAGTAGCTGTCTGTGCAATAATAAATGCACAGCAATGTGATTTTGCTTGAGGGATATCTTGCAGCCTTGTTAGCTTGTGAGCAGAGCAGTTACTGCAGAGCAGCTGATGTCCACTGTAAGCTCACGCACACTCTGCCTCACCCTCCTATGACTTGTTCCTGGGTCTAGCCTGGAATCAGTAAGCAAAGTCAGTGGGACCTAAATGTGTGTAGCATATGCAACCTTCCACCTTGTGTACTTCATGGCATGAGTCATCCTTGCCTGTAAGCAACTCAAGAATAAAACCCCCAAGCCTGAGCTTGTCAGTGTAATTACACAGCTGGACTTAATTGAGATCCTAGGTACTGGCTGAATGTCAGTACCTGTGTGAGCTGTAAAAACAGAAATAGGGACTGTCCCAACTTTTGGTTTATGCTGCTAAATAGTTGCTATTAAAATGAAATTGACTATAAAGTACTTCTTGTTTTGTTTCGTGTTTTAAACTGTTACTAATTTTCAGAATTGATCCAGTCAGAAACTGGGTTTACAAGAAACTGAACCCCAGAGAAACTGATCGTCTGATTAATTCTGTGAGTGACCACACTATCTTTAGTTTGCATTCTGTAGTGTTTTCATCTCTGAGGAAAACACACGCTATTTGGACATCTGGAGACTTGTTTGTTACTAATCATCTTCCCCTTTTGTGTGTTCCCCTTAGCAAATCTTTTCTTGATGTCAGAGGCAATTTTATGTCAATGAAGAGTGTTTAGAATGGGTTTCCATGCAAGTTTAGTGGATTCCCTGTAGACCTCTTGCAAGTTTTGAACATACAGCTTTGTGCCCTCTTTAGTTCCCTTGAAGCAAACGTGTTGGTGAAAATACTGGCCCCTTCTGGCAGAGTGTAAGGGAAGGGAAGAAATGACACCCTTCATGTCTGCTTCCCACACAGCAGGAATTTTAGCAAAAAACTGAAGCCTAAATTTCTCTGGTACCCCTAGAGCTGGCATTTCTGTGTGAACCCTGTTTTGTACTAGAATGTAGATAGTTCATCACAGTCTGGACTTCACATCTAGGCCAAACCTGGTCCAAACCCATCTAGAATAAAAAGACTTGGAAGCAGAGCTCTGCAGCAATTCTTGTAGTTTTTCATCTCTATAGCCGTGATAGAGAGGTCTGCTTCTTTATGCTGTCACTGAGGCTGATCAGAGTAGTTTAGGAAACTCAATTGCAAAGAAGCCACTCCTGCATTTAAAAGGATTCATATTCTGCTAGTTTAGCTCTCAAAGCAGTCTCACTGTGCTGTCAGACAAGTTCTGATGGGATGGGATGGATCCTTTTTGAGGGTCAGCAACTGGATTTGCTCAGCTCTGTTGTAAAGCAGTACTCACAGTGATGGCAAGTCTTTGGCTGATTTGGACTGGACCCAACTCTCATGAGTCTCAAGCACAGGCTCTTTTTACTGAGCTGTTGTTTCTACCTGGTCAAATGTGGAGTATGGAGCATCTGCAATCATTATTGCAATATGGTGGAGCCAGGAAGAGGTTATTGGTAGCAAGTGAGGAAACAAAAGGAAGACAGGGAGAATAAAGACAGAGTTCGTGAAAGTTTGGAGTTTGCTGACCTCTGTTCCCTAGGCAGCTGGTGCAGCTGCTGACTCGCTCTTCATGTGTCTGTTTTTTTCCCAAAGGAGCTTGGATCCCCAAACACAACAGACTCCATTAACTGTGATCCTGCGCCGCATTCGTGGAGCACAGCCTCTCGGCAGCGGCTGCATTCCCTTGACACATTCCGAGGGTGAGCATAAGATCTTGCTCAAAAGCAACTCTTCCAAGGGGAATGAGGTTTTTCCAATGGCGGCTTGACAGTGTATGGAAATATATAGCAGATGGACAGTTCAAGGTGGTCTGTTTTACTTGGAAGTTAAGCAAGGTTTTAATTTCAGATTTTCCAAAACACTTTGCAGTTGATCTAGTTCAAAGAAACATTAAAGTTGTGATAGAGGGTGGAAAAGAACAACATGTGTTCAGTGTGAAAATGCTACGTGAAGGAGCTTACTTCAGTTCGCTGTCACCCGTGATCTTTGAAACACTGCTTCCTGCTTGGTAAAGCTGGAAACCTTGTTGGAAACCTTGTTGGAAATCTTTCTTTAAAAATAAAATAAACCAGATCTCACAGTTAGAAATGTTTTAGTGAGGGTAAACAGTAACTTTGTGTTCATATATATGTATTTCATTGGCATGCGATACTTAGTGTTTTCTTGTCTTTTTAGGCTCTCTCTTGTAATTATGGTGTTTGTTAACTATGGAGGAGGAAAATACTGGTTCTTCAAACATGAGAGTTGGAATGGTAAAGTACAATTGAGACAGTTAATCTGGGTTTTAACTGCAGCAGTGTCTAGGTATGGTTAGCATTGCAGCTGCTGCAGTGAGCTGTTGTTCAGCTGAAGGCTGGCATACTGTGCCAGTTTGCCTCTGCAGGGTGTCTGGCCTGTCAGGTTAATGGACAAAGAATGGTCCTGCTCATCACACAGCAGCAGGATGGTTTCACATCACAGTCTGTGTGTAACCTTTTCATTTGTCACAGAGGTTCATATCTTCACCTTTTCTGTGTTAATGACCACAGTCAAGCTGATGTTGCTCAGTGCTGTAAAAACATAATGCCTTGACTGACAAGCTGATGGGGAAGGAGTTGGGCGTTGTGGTGCCCCAGTGGAGAATAGCAAGGATCCCACTCCTGAAATCTTTTCCAAGGCACAGCAATGAGTTCTGACCCTCTTCATGAAGAGTGGTTAAAGCAGTGAACCAAGATGATTAGCTCTTTATAAGTTTTGTTTGTAACATGTTTTAGATTTGGGGACATCAAGTAATTGCAAGCAGTCTGCAATTCCTCTAGAATCTCAACAATAATATTGTTAAAATTTAGGGAGGTTCAAGGTAAATAATGTGCTCCTTCGTATTTCTCTGTAGGATTAACTGTGGCTGATCTGGTGTTTCCATGGTAAGTTTTCCTGAAGAATACTTCTTGTATGAAGTGATTCTTTATGTTAAGGGTTGCAAGCAGGACATTGGGTGCACCTTGCCTCCAAGTAGAAATGTATTTGGAGGGGTGAATTTGTCTTGAATCTGCCCCTCCAGGTAACCACAAAATCCTTATGAACCAGTAGAAAGTAGAAGAGCTAAGTGTTTTTGCTGCCCCCCATCCTCCTTCCTTCCACACACAGTGTCATTGGGAGGCCCAGGATTATTCTGCCAGTGGAAGTGCAGTGTCCCTGAGAAGCTCATTGTCATGCTTCTGTGTTGAAGGTGGTCAGTCTGGCAAGATTCAAAGCTGGATTGGTGTCCAGATAGCCAAGTACATTTTGGATTAAGCTAATATTTCTATAACCAGACAATGATCTTATGGGGAAGCAATTATCCCATCTGCCCCTAACAAGCTTCTTTACACCGGTTGTGGTTACTTTTGGAGGTGGGAGCTGGTCTTGGACTGTAAACCTAATCTAGAGGGGAGGACTGGGTCAATTCTGAATCTGAATCATAGATTTGCAGCTTGTGTTTTACTGTTCTGAAGATGCTAATTTAATTTTGATTAATGGAATTTTTTGGTAGCATATGAATTGCTGGAAAAAGACCAGAATGCAATTACAACCCTGCCTCAACTGACCACTGAAAAAGGTGGAAGGGTCCCATAGTGCAAGCTCAGTAGCCTGGGAACAGAGGAAATAGAATTGTCCAATTTCACTCAGTGAAATTTTGTTGGGCCAGTTAACTAACTTTGTTAGTTTTAGTGTTTGCTGTCACACAAGTGTAATGAGACATCAGTCAGCTCCATTTTCCATCTGCTCTGTTCTCCAGGTTTGTGTTCATCATGGGGACATCAATAGCGTTGTCACTGAGCTCCATGCTGAGGTGGGGAAGTTCCAAGTGGAAGGTGCTCAGGAAGATCCTCTGGAGGAGTTTTTTGCTAATCCTGCTGGGAATCATAGTTGTCAATCCCAATTACTGCCTTAAACCCTGTGAGTGGAACTAGCTCCCTTTCTTGCATTTCTGCAACTGCTGTTCCTGCCTCCTTGGCTGGGCTGTTGCAAAAACAGTGTCAGCCTTGCTGTACTGATCAGCTGTATGGGAGCAATTTGATGGTATCCTGTAGAGTGCTGTTCAGTTCTGCGCTGATGCAATTCTCTCTGTCAGGCTCCTGTGCCAATCACTACTATCATCTTAGTAGTGACTTTCCCAGGATTATGATTTACAGAAAGTTGGGGTGGCAGGGTGGAGGTGTCCGTTGTTACCTGCAGATGCAGTGTGTCTCAGCTCTCCCTGGAGAAAAGGGTAGCTTTCATATTTACAGAAGAGCCTGTGTTTACTCCTCTTTCACATTGCTTACATGTTTTCCAGTGTCCTGGGATAATCTGCGTATTCCTGGGGTGCTCCAGAGGCTCGGATTCACATACCTGGTGGTTGCTGCTCTTGAACTTTTGTTTACAAGAGCTGAGAGTGGGACCTGGGTGAGTTACGTGGGGAGATGACAGCTGAAACTGGAGTAAGGTTTGGGAACCTTTCCTCTTGTTTGGGCACAAAGAACATGAGAAATTGCAAGAAAACATGTAGCATCTTACCTGATATGTAGTGCAGTCTGACCTGGTAAAAATTTCGGGAAGCGTGCACCCTTCAGTGTCCCAGTCTGCATTTTATTCCATCTAGCTTTGCTGTATTTGAGGATTTCACAAATCCATTCAGATGGTGCTTAGAAGCAGGCATTCCAAGGCACTTTTGATGAATTTCCATTGCCAAAGGGAGCCCAGGGACAGGCATCTCTATGCTCAATCCTGTGGTCTGTTTTTTGTCCAGCTAATTTGGCAGCGTTTTTTCACAGCAGGGGAAAGTAATACTGCTTTTTGGCCTTTTGAGAGTCTGCTTTCCCAAAAGGCTTTTGTTCTACTCATGAATCAAAATTCTTTTTGACATTTTCCAAGTTAAAAAACATTAGGGGCTTTTGTTTTGGTTTGTTTCTACCATCCTCTCCGCCCTCCCCATGTAACTAAGTGTCTGGAAATCGTTTTTGAAAATGAAAGGTCTATTGGTAGAACCCAATTTTGTAATGACAGCAGCTCCCTCTTGTATCTGGGGGACTGCCTGCCAGGAAGTACAGGTTGTCCCCAAGGGCATGGTTCTTACTTGCCAGCTAATACTCCCTTTCCTCCATCTCATGCAGGAAACATCGTATCCTGCTCTGCAGGATATTCTCCCCTACTGGCCACAGTGGATTTTCATTCTGATTTTAGAAGTGATTTGGCTCTGCCTGACCTTCTTGTTACCTGTGCCAGATTGTCCTAGGTAAGACTGTGCTCTTGGACTACTTTCTGTGGGGCATCAGATACGTTTTCTTCTACTGAGTAGAAAGTACATTTTATTACCCATGGCAAAGGAATGGAGAGCTTTTAGGCCAGCAGCGTTAAAGGAAGCATTCACCATGTGAAAAAACTTTCTTTACTTTGGTACTAAAGTACTAGGTGTTACAAAGGGGATGTCATTCTTCCTTTCTATCTAAAGAAGAAGATTAAAATCTCCCTGAGGTCTGTGTACAGCAATATATGATCATTGCAATGCCATCAACATGTGCTTCTAGCCAGAGAAAACATTGAGCATTTAGTGTGCTGGGCCAGTAGTATGGAGCATACCAACGCTGTGTGCTATAACCTGCTTGCCTCTGTCCTAGGGGCTATCTTGGTCCTGGGGGCATTGGAGACTTTGGAAAGTATCCCAACTGTACTGGAGGAGCAGCTGGTTACATTGATCGTTTGCTTCTTGGAGAAAAGCATATATATCAGCATCCCTCTTCAGGTGTAAGTAGCTTTTGGTTTGTAGTATGAAGCCACAGGCAAGCACTGAACATACCTGTCAGGAGGGGCTTGGGAATGATACATACAAGGGGATTTAAGAGAAAGGAGATTGGTTGTTCAGGTGCCCTGTAACAACTGTTTTCTCTCTAAGGTGACTTACCAAACAACGATGCCATATGATCCTGAAGGGATCCTGGGGACCATAAATAGCATTGTTATGGCATTTTTGGGACTGCAGGTACCTCTTTTCTTTCTGGCTGCATGCAATAATGGAAAGATTTGAAGGAAGCTTGGAAGTGGGGAGGCAACTGGGTTTCTTTACTTATGACTGAGACTGGTTCTAACAAAAATTTTCCAGAGCAATGCTTTCAGGATGACAGCCTCAGGTGAGTGTCAGAGAAGTGGAACCTAACATGGCAGTAACTTGCATTAGATACACCTAGACTTTTTCTTAGTTTTTGTAAGGGATGGACCCAAGAAGTTTTCAAAATATCCACCTGGAAACTTCGTTTGTTTTAAGACCGGGCTTATGCTGGGAGTAGGCTAGCTCTGCATGTTGCAAAATAAGGCCAAGAGATGCATAGATTTCACAGCTCCATTTTAAGTGTTTTAAATATTGAAGCTGTGTTTGTTCCTCATTGCTAATTTTCTGCTTGATGTGCAGTTTTATCTGTCTCGCATAGGTGCTGAGTGTGCTCACCTTACCTGACTCGAGGGAGGCAGAGATCCACATTGGTGTTACCAACACCAAAAGCTCACAGCTCGCCACTGTGTTTGAAATGCCATACCATGATGCTTTTTGATGCAGTTCTAGTTAGTCACTGCTGGCTTTTCTGACTGTGCAGCAGCTGTGAAGCAAACTGAAACTCTTGTGCTTGGAAAGGAATGTTTCCACATGTAGCACAGGGTACAAATTGGTTGGGAATATCTGTGGGGCAGAGCTTGGAACAGAAGTGTGACACTGAGGAATGAGTCATTAGGACACATTTCTTAATAGTGTATGAAAAGGAGCACATGCTCTGAGCAGGTCAGGGTGTGACATGGCGCTGTGGAGAAGCTGTTGGGGCTGGCTGTAGTGTTCCTTCATGCAACCCTTGCTAAGGGAAATGGAGCTCAAGTTACATTGTGTTGACCTAATAAAGTTGCTTCTCCCCTTCCTCAGTGTTAACATAGTAGGGAAGGGAGAAAAGGTGCACCTCTATTGCTGATTGGGTTGCATTTACTCATTTTCCTCTTCTGTGTCCATTCTTTGCAAAGAGTCCTCATTCTGAGCCTTTCAGCCACTTGGCTGATATAAATTCTATTAGTGTTCTCTGTCTTTGCTCAGGTAGCTGGTGGCAAATATAGCTGGCTCTTGAAATGTAATTACATTAATGGACATTATTTTTTTAATTCTTTTATAAGGCGGGAAAAATTACTTTGTTC
The DNA here is from genome assembly GCF_003945595.2 of Pipra filicauda. NCBI lineage: Eukaryota > Metazoa > Chordata > Aves > Passeriformes > Pipridae > Pipra > Pipra filicauda. The sequence continues at coordinate 2,379,761 of NW_024104287.1, forward strand.
TACAAAGACCAGCACAAACAAATTATGAGTCGGTTCGTCATATGGAGCATATTAATGGTAAGTCTGATAGTTATGTAGCTCTTTTACAGACAGGCATTGTATTGCAGTGCAAAGTTAGTTAAACACGTTGCAATGGTTATATAAACTTTAGCAACTTTCTATTTCAGGGAATTATTTCTGCTATCTTGACAAAATGTTCTAAAGAAGAAGGGTTTATTCCCATAAACAAGAACTTATGGTAAGCAAAGAGATACAACTTTTTGTACGATTATGTTAAAGTACTACTTTATCTTTTGTATATTGAGATCTGTATCACATAGTTCTTTAAATATTAATCCTTCTACTGAAAATGTTTGTAGGTCAATATCGTATGTGACAACCACAGGCTGCTTTGCTTTCATCCTCTTATTGCTGATATATTACCTTGTGGATGTCAAGAAATTGTGGTCGGGTGCTCCATTTTTCTACCCAGGTCAGTTAAGATCACAGCAGGAAACATATTCCTGCCAATTCTTTCTGCACTGATACTATCCTTTTGCTTTCTACGCTTCCCTTGTCTTTAAAAGAGTAGGGATTTAGGATGAAGTAACCTGAAGGATTCCAGAATGATTAACCTGAGTGGAACCTTTGCATAGAACCGGGATACTTGAGACCAGATATTTAGGAGAGAGCGCCAGTCAATTGTTTAAACAAGGCCTGGAAGCTGCTGTTGGTATTGCCTAATGACAGTTCTCAGTTTGGTCTCGAGTTAAGGTCCCAGTGAACAGCTGCCTAGTACCAAGCAAAATACCACAGCTGTTCATAATTGGTTTTGGAAAGGACTGCTGAGACTTGTGTAACTTAATGGGAAACTCAAAGGCCTGTCAACAGAGTAATACCACTTCTGAAGATGTGGAAGATGAAATCCCCTGGGCAGCTGTGTAGGTTCTGTCTCTGTGATTTTAGATAAGCATGTCTCCCAAAGTATCTCACTGTGGTTTTAACCACACTGGGCACACAACAAACATGAGTACAGAATGCAAACCCACACCAGAGGGGACCTTTCAGCAGCTTTGGTGTCTGGTATCTGGACAGGAAAATGGGTAGGGTGACAGCATGGTATCGTACCTCCTACCAGAAATCCCAGAGCTTTGAAGGGCAGTCAGCATTTGTTTGTTAAGGCAACAGATCTGACCAGATAGGTTGGCACTCGTCCTCCCTGAAGACAATAACTTATTATTCTCCTTATTAATACAATTGCAGGATACTGATTTGGTTGTGTTTTCAATTTAGCACAAAGGTTGTTTGTATTTCTTTTCAATAAATGTTTCGGGAAAGAGAACCCTCAGACTGTATTTGAAAATGCACATATGTAGCATCTTTAGGGCAAGTAACATTAGCTGTTGTTGTCTCCATGCCACTCTGTTTTATAAGCCTGGCATGCTTATAAAAGCAAGCCTGCTTGCTCTGAAGCAAACTTACCTGCTCTTTCAGATGGTATGATCTGTGCTTCCTTTCAGGAATGAACTCAATCCTGGTCTACATTGGACATGAAGTGTTTGAAAACTATTTCCCTTTTAAGTGGAAGATGCAAGACAGTCAATCCCACGCAGAGCATCTGACTCAAAACCTCACTGCGACAACTCTTTGGGTCTTAATATCATATTTACTTTACAGGAGAAGGATATTCTGGAAAATCTGATAGAGATGGTCAAAGTGTAGCAGGCCTAGACTCTGATGAGGCAAGTGGATTATCCTGATATATGGTGGATTATCCTGGAATACTGCCACTCATGCTAGGCTGTATAACTAAAAAGGGATACTAGTTCACGTTTACAGTGCCATGGAAGTCGTCACCAAGACTTTTATGTGACTAAAGGGACAGTATTTTCCTATTTAGCAAAACCTTACTAGTCTGCTGTTGCTCTGTTTCCTGTCTTTTGTAAATATTTTACTGATTTCCCTCCTTCACATAGAGAAAGTGAACATACAGTTGGGCAGTCTAAGAGAGCCTGATGGTGTTCATGAAAGGAACTGCAAGGGATCCGGGTGGTGACTCAGGGGTTATCAGAATGGGCCTGTGGTAACAGTCCTTGCCTCTGACTCAGGTGGTCTGGGGTTTGTATATATCCTTAGCACCTGTCACATGTCTGTGCCCCTCTGGCTACTGGCACACATTTATTTAGCTTGGCCGTTGGCTCCACTCAGGAGCACTGGCAGCATCCTCAGCCCTGCACTTGGGTTGGTGGTGCAGTTACTGTCTGGGAAAGCTCTGTGTCAAGCGGTGCCCTCAGCTGATCATGCTTCATTATATTCTTCCAATTTGGCCTTGGACCAAAACCTTAGGTTTAGGATCCTGCTGAAGCCTGCTGCCTAAAATCTCGTCTGCTGGCTTATTAATCAGCAGGCTGCTGCTACAGGTTTGCAGCCCATCTGTGCATGTTCTGGGCCTTTGTGTTACATACCTCTAGCATGGATGAAGTCCGAGTTTCATGTGCTACACTCTAGGAGTGCAGAAAGGCCAGTTCCAATTGCCTTTGTATAATCACTTGGATACTGCCCAATTTCAGTCAAAGCAATCCTCTTTCTACATGGATTTACTTAAGGGACCTGAATCTGAAAACCAAACTAGTGCTAATAAAAAACCTGAAATACCTTGCTGTGTTCTCTGTGTATGTATAAAGATGGAAAGAACTAAGACAGACACCTTAGCATTATGCTATGAAAAAAACCACAAACAAATAGAATATTACAGAAGACTTCTTAAAAAAAGTTTTATTTATAAAGTTTGATCTACCCACATAAAAAAAACTAAGCAGCGAACAAACTCTGAGTAGTGTTTGTGTACTGCAGAACCTGTAACTCATAGGGAACTTCTTTGACTCTCTGAACAAGTGATTTTCCACTGCCATGCTGCTTGTTCATACAATTAAGAGCCTTCCTCTGTCTCCACAAAAGAAATGGCATCATGATCCAGTCCATTCAAGCAAGAGTTTGAAGCAGCAGTATTTTCTCATTAATGCAGAACCTATGCAAGACCACCATGAGATTTTCCCCACAGCGCGAGACCTGGCGCTCCATGGCCAGGCGGAAATCTTCCTTCACTCCTTTAGTTATACCCCGGGTAACTGTATGATGCCTTAAGCCATGAAGGAAAGAGAGACAGACAAAATAAAATAATTGTTATTTAGTGGACTACAGTAATTTAAAGGGTACTGCATGTCACTTATTATATATTTATTGTCCGTATCTGAGTTTATATAACGAGAGTCAAATAATGAGAGTCAAATAGCCCGTGCTATGCTATTTTTTAAAAATCATGTGTTTAGTAGCTTACAATTCGTTTAACAGAAGTTCCATTAAAAGTCTATGTTCTCACTGCTTTTACTACGACTGTTGGGGAGGAAATAATTTTGCTCTTTTGGCTAACAGGAAAATCTATTCTCTCAACTGAGCAAGTACAGAATTTTCCTTGCTTGGGAAAGGAATATTTTTTTTCTCTACTTTTGCTGCCCAGGCTGCTTCTTCCTTGGAATCACTTCTTTAAATGGTTGGGGATGAAAGAAGAGTGGCAAGATGAACTTGCTTTCTCTGGAGGAAGGGTGCCACCATGAAGAGCAGAGGGCATCTTCTACCAGTATCAAAGTGCAGGAAGGAGCTATATAATCCTGGGGGCACTGATAATGCTTTGACTAACGAAAGGCATAGTGAACATTTCATAAAACCCAAATCAAGACAGGCTGTGAGTCTGCATCAGTAGAAGCCAGCTCTTATGGAGATTCTAGACACCAGGCCAGGATTACATTTATTCTGAGCAGAAGTTCAGGACTTGTTTTTAAACAGAACAAAATTGAGCAAGCTAGAGCAATGCTGGCTGGGGAAACTCATGGGAAATTGCCCTGTTAAAGGCCGTTCATCTGAACAGCTCTTTGTCCTCGCACTGGCCTGTAGCACTCAACAACTAAATTTTGTCCTTAAAACAATGTTCTGCAGCACCAAAGCACTACACTTCACTAGCACTGGTCCAGAACTGGACAAGTAAGATCAAGACATTGTAACATCTACCTGCAAGCCCTACTCGGGAAGGGGAAATAAAGATATGCCCTGGAAAGAGAGCCCTAACACTAGTAAAGGAGAAGGATAAACTAATTTAGAGAGAAAAGCATAATGCTAATGCTGAGACAAGTCCTGAGTCATAGGTAAGAAGGGAAGAGCTGGTCCAAACCCAGCAACCACTCTGAAAGACAAAAGAAAATAAAAAATAAAGAGTGAGGGCATCTATGCAAATCCAGAGATGCTGGAAATGAGAAAGGGAAAAATCTCAGAATTACTCTCACCAACTATACCACCCAACTTCCACTTAAATAAGCAAGTCTGGCATTTGAGAAGAGACTTCTCTGCCAAAACAGTGGAGACTTCTGCAACACATGAAAAAGGCAAAGAGGAGACTAGCCTGGAGCTTATTGGCAATTCCTTAGTGAGCTAGGCTAAGTGAAGCAAAACCACACTGAAAACACTCCAGCATATTCAGAGGTTATGGGATAAGCCCTGTTTTCAGTCCTTACTGTTTTAAACATTGCTGGCAGCCAAGTGCTATGGTCAGTTACAACCTAAAGCAGAATACACAACCTACAGCTACTGAGCGGGCCAGCGGCGCTTTGGAAGATGTGTGTCATGTTATAGCTGGAAAACAGAAAAGAGAATTCAGAACAACCTAAATAAGGAAAAGTAGCTACAAATGGATCCAGTAACCAGTATCTTGAGAAGGAAGGGCTATACTCTTGCTAATATATGATCAAACATCAGTATAATTTTGGAGTATTTCTACATTATTGTTTAAATTCAATAGTGATTATTAAATTGAGAGGACACGGATACTGGCAACTTATGGGAAAAAGAAAAATAAATGTTATAATAGAACAACATGGTTTGCCAGGCAATGTAGGCACAAATGAAGGGAAAAAAAAAGATAAATATTAAGTAACAAATTGCTGAAAACCATGGGCAGTAAAACATGTTGACAAAACACAGCACACTATGAGTGGGGTTTTTCCACTTGGTACCTGTCAGCAGTCTGTATGCTGGGCTGTAGCACAGGTATGAATTCCTGCTGCAGTAACCCCATGGGAGGGCTAGAAGTCCTTTAAAAAACAGCAAATAGCAGCATTCAAACACCCACACACCAACTCCCCCTCCGGTGTAAAACAACTCTCCAGAAAAAGGAGCAACAAAAAAACTAGGGTGAGCTCACATAGCAATATGATCACTGAGCAGCCAAAGGGGTGCAGGACCCTAACAGCATCAAACATGCAAATATCCCCAGATTTCATTGCAAGGCTGTTCTACAACTGTGGTCTAAATACATACACATATTTTTGGAGTTACACTGGGGGAAAAGGACAGCAGCAGGCACAAAACAATACACAGCTGTACTAGGATGAACTGTCATAGCTCTTCCTAGGAAGCATGTCAGCCAGAAAAGATTTAATCAGAGGAGCACTGCAGATACCAGAGCTTCCCTCCAGAGCTGGCGAGAGCATGTCAGCAATCTGGGAGAGATCACAACTTGGAGTAAAGGGGTTTGCTGCTGAGCCCAAGCCGAGTGCATGCACAGTGGGTATCGGCCAAGTTGAGTACATGACAGTGTTTGTTAAAGGTTGCCTAAGTATCTTTTCATTAGCCCACAGACGGCCTTTTTCACCTTTACAAATTCAAACTGCATAAAAAAATGGCTGTTAGAGGATGGCACAACGTCAGAGCACAAATGCCTGCTCAGAGCAACCTCCTATTTATGACCTGGGCCACATGAACTGACCCCCAAAAGGTGTCTCAGCTGAAAGACAGTTTGTCTCCTCCCTGAAGTTCTTATCTTTATGTGTTATCTATAACAATATAACATGTCCAACCTAGAGCAAATCCAATGCCCCACTTAAGAAAAAGAGAAATCAGAAATTTGGTATACAGCGTACAGGTCTAGTTTCTTAACCTAAGTCTTTCAAAATGTCACCTAAATCTTATTAGGCACCTGAGTACTGAGTGCATCATTCACCCCCATAGATGCTAAGAAGGGAGCAGAGAGACAAAACTCACACTTACATAGCTATAATACTGAGTTAGGTGCTTACCTTCAGATCTCACAGATGGGCATTTTCATTATATCTATAATTTATTAACAGATATGGATGGAGAGCTATGCTTATAAAAGTCAAATGAAGATGGGACACTTAACACTCTAATATGGCTACAATAACCTGAAATAAAATATTCACAAAAATTATTCAATAAAATGAGATAATTTTTCAAGAGTTCTTGGCATGAATGAGTCCAGTACTTGCAAAAATGGACACGGGGAACAGATAATACAAAGGACCAGCAAGATGTTATTGGTCTCAGAGTGGCAGATGTTTGCAAAAGGGATTCTGTGCAACTTTGTCTTCACTACTGTTTGCAAGATCTGCAGTGAGAACTATATGTACCCATGTGCACAATCGGAATAAAAATTACTTTTTCAAGATACTTCGTTTCACTTCAAACCAACTGAGCTTCTCCTTCTCTGTCCCCAAGGACAGATGTGATGGGAATGGAGTAGAGGCAGAACACTCAGCTTTCAGATCAAGTTTATGCATTTTGATAGTCTACTATTAGATTAATTAGAGTAAGTTTTATCAAACAGAGAAGCAAGGTAATAAGCAGCAACTTCTTGCATATTGTTCTTTTTCTCTTTAACCTCACCAGCTAACACTGCAACTACTGACATGTATAATCAGTAAAACTATGAAATTTGGCTTGTCTAGAAGGGAGTTCAAAAGCACTTAGTGGTGCTCAATTCAAAGGTCATTGAACAAATCTTGTTGACACTACAAACAGAATGAGCTGGCTATATCACCAGTTAAACCCAAAGCCATGGACCTTCCTATTCCTACAATGAATACAAGCAAAGGGAAAGCATACAAGCTGTATATATATTTTGCAGAACCCAACTATAAGTCTACAGGCTACCAAGATCTTACTTCAGCTTCTGAAAACCACACTGCAGTTTGCTTTGCTGGTTTCAGAAAAATGAATATAATTTCCTATGAAGTACAAGGTACTTAGAAAAAAGTACTGGAAGAAGAATATGGAATTCAACAGGGGAGAAATGTCCTATAAGTCATCAAAAAAAAAAAAAGTCCCTGCAAAAGACATACAATATCTGAAATACATTTTCCATCACCTGAGATGCAGGATTGCTACATTTATGCTGAGCAAAGATCAGACAAAGGAACAACTGCTTAATGTCTGGCCTGTGGTGGCAAACTCAGAGTCTTTCTGAGAATGACTGAATAGCATCTGAGCTGCCTCTGCTAATTCCTGGGAGCATGGTGCAGCAGCTCATCCAACCAGAACTAGTGATAGTTTTGAAAGATATAAGCAGTCTGCAGATACTGAGCCTACCTACCAACCATGTCCCAGGAAAGAGGGCTATGCTGGCACACTTTATTGAAAACCCCAGCTGGGGGAAGCTGTGAGCTAACCAGGACTGCAGAGGTCAATGCTGTTGGGTGACACCACCCCTGGGTCTCACAGCCAGTCCAGCTAAAAAACATCTGCGGTACCAGGGGATAGACGTCATCTCCGATCAGTGGCCTACGCCCTGAACTATCCCTTCCACCAGCTCTCCGATGAAGTGCTTCCAGTCCTACACATCTGACCCACATAAAAGACACTATACACAGCTTTTCCAGCTGGACAGGGTATTTGTTTTGGCTCAATAAGCACAAAGAAATGGACTGCCCTTCTACAAGCATTTCCATCATTCAGGAAACATAACACTGATCAAATGGAGGTCAAAGAGAGATTCTGTCTTGCTAGAAACTTCTTGCTACCTACTTCCTGACCAGTGGGGTCAGAACAGAAAGTAACAGCTACCACGCCAATCCAAACAGAGCCGAGAGAAACAGCGCCGAACTATTGCAAAGAAATCAAGAGAGCAGGTGAGAAGTTACCAGGCAGAGTCTTCAGCGCTAAGCCCTCTTGCTGACAAAGCTTATTACTTAACATGATATGTGGTGCAGCATATCCTGATGCTTGTTTTCATACAGCGGGTTACAAGCAGTGAGATATAGCAAGGGTAAGAGTTTGAAAATCTAGACCTTAAAAGAGAAAATTCTCTGTCACATAAGTAAGTATTTGAATTTCTACTTTTCTTTAATTACACTTGGCATCTCATTTTTATGTTGGTTACCTAGGACTTCGGAAAATCTATTTACTAATCCAAGTTTGGATCCTATTGTCCAACGTTAGGCTCCCATTTTGAAAACTTCAGCCCATTTCTAGTTAATGGATAGCCAGAATACATTGACTCAAAGTGGAATTTAACAAACTTTAAGCAGTCCCCCTCTTATGAAGCAAAATATCATATTCTCATAAACAACCAGGATATTCCAAAACACTCTGCCACCAAAACCCTGCAGCAGATAGTTCCGAGTCAAGACTGAACAAGTAAGAACACCTAGGAAGTTAATCCAAATTATTAATTTCCTTTAGCATCTCATAATAAGCTAACTAGAATAAGATTGTTCAGTACATGGCAAGAGATGACCTGCTAGTTCTAACAGAAAGGTTATTAGAGTGTAGCTGGAGTGTAATTTAATTTATGTTTTACACCAAAGTTTTTCATCATTCCGTGGTCTTTCATAACTTTGTTTACAAGGAATAGTGCTTTCTGTTCAGTGTTACTGTTCAGCCAAATTAGTAACAACACCTTGCACTCAGGCCTAATTATTCAAAGAATTCCTGTAAAGTGCAAGTGTCTGGTTGAAAGAGCACTACTGTAATAACTTCATTATGAATCATTCTAAAGCAAATGCCACACTCAGAAATAAAGTTCTGTAAAAGCAGAAGTTTAAAGTTGAAGAACCCCCAAAAGGAATTCACAGATCAGCAGGAGAGTCAGAAAAAGAAACTCAAGGCCTTATTTGAACTCCTTAAATTTAAGCTCAAAGACATGACAAACTATCCAGAAGATAACATAAAAGCAAAGACAACCAGAACATACTCCCTTTTTTTTTTCCAAAGAAAACAGTAAATGCTTTTTTATCCTTACTTGATCAACATTGCTTGATTTGGCAGCAATTCCAGATGAATTTTCCCTCCTTCCTGTGTTCTTAAATAAGCAAATTCCTCCAACATATCAATATCTGAGGAAAACGTTAAAGATTTGAGTAGGGAAACAATGACAGAGAACATTCATTCTTATCCCTCACATCTGAAGCCACATTGCTGAAAGGACAGTCAAACTGAACAGCTATTGAAGTACCTCATTCTTAAAAGCGACAAAGATAACAGGCATGTATTCCTAATCCTCCACAAATTTATGAGAAATGGCTTTTTAAAGTGCAAAAACATCAAGTAATTTCTTTTCTTTCTTCATTTCTTCATATCCACAGTCAGAGGTAAAGAAAGTTTATTTCTTCAAATTCCCTGATTGTTTTTACTTCCTTTTTCTGCATTGCAGGTTATGCTGCTGGTTTTCTGAATTGAAGTGCAATGGCAACGTACTTAAGAGTACTCTCAAGTGCCAGAACAGGTGACAGGAAGCATATTTACAGTCTGTTGTGTGCTTGACCTTTTGTAAGAGGCTTTCATGGTATGGAAATAAATACAAAATATGATTCAGGGAAAGAGCTACTACTGAAACTATCTAACAGCTTTTTCAACGCTACAGCACAAGATGTGACATTCTTGGTTAGAGAAAGGATACTTGTGACATAGTTGAAAAAATTCTCATACTGGAAGTTTCCTTGTTGGCAGATTTTGTTGATGGCTTTCAGGAACAAGTTCTCACCCCTTGGCCACTCATGCTGAAGCAGAACAACTACGTGGCCCAACGCCATGTCATCTCTGCTGTCCGTGAAAGCTCTGAGCTTCAGGGAAAAAATGGCATTGAGACAATCAGGAAACACATGCTGCTTTTATAAATATATGGGATTCATCTGTGCAAATACAGAAGTTCTTTAAAAATTATGTATTAGGGCAAAATGAAATACACTTCTAAAGTAGGTTGGAAATTTCCAGCTAAGATATCAATTTCTCTCCACTGCCCTATATAAAGGGAAGTCTGAACAGAGACAAAAATTTTGAGATTAATTCTATCTGCTCTGCTCAAAACTAGAGAGATCAAATGGTCCCCCATCAACGCTCCACTACCCCCTCGAAAAAAAGATTGTTCACCAACCCATTTAGGTGAGAAGGACTTGAGGCACAGCCCTTCGCACTTAGTCACAGCAGTGGGATAAGGCCATGCAGCTTCAGGAACCCAGATACGTAAACCAGGCCTTAAAAAGACAGGAAAGAACTTGAAGCCCCAGTCGACCTTATCTTACCTTGAAACAAGCTAACAACAGATGAAGGCAGTAAGGCATGATAGCTCTGCTGGTACATGGCCAAAGCTTCAAATCAGACCCTGCAACAGAACAGTTCTTTAGCGGTCTCACGATTATCTAAGTTTGAAAGAAATTGAAATGGAGCAGAACAAATCTACAGTTGCCAATCTCAAGTAGGGAAGAAAGCTTTGAAGGTAAATTATGAATTATTCAAAAGTTGAACTTAAACCTTTAATTTTTTTTTCTTCATTTCTCTTTTCCTGTGGTAGGACTTTGTCACCAATATACCTTAAGAGGTACCAGCATGAAAACCACAATACAAAACCAAGAAGGGATAGTAGCAACTCCATACCTTTCCTGAATTTAGACTTGACTTTAGGTTGCTCCTCTTGCACTTTACCTCCTTCTTGTATTGGAAGTAAAATATAGCACATGAGGTCAAGCACTTTTTCACATGTTTGCTATAAAAAGAAGGGACATGATAATGCTAAATTTAAAGTTCTTAAAATTCAGGTATGTTAATAATTATTAAAAATTTCAGACACCACAAAAGAAAAAAAAAATTGCAAAATTCTCTGCTAGAACTTGAATGGACTTAATATACAGCATAGTTTGGCTAAGCAAAAAGACTGAGCTGTCCTTTAACAATCTCTGAGAGCCTACATATATAATTTTAATTGTGAAAAAATATGTATTGCCATTCTTCATTTCAAGGGTGTCAGATCAAAAACTGCAATCAAAACCTATTTTATTTTGAAGGATTACGTTTTCAAATGTATTCTTAGAATAGTTTTGTAAAGCTTGTTCTGTTCATGGTAAAAATAGAAAGGAAAATGGCAATTTGACAGCATGACAAATTCAATGAATTTTTAATGCTATTTCCTAGAGACAGTAGGAGGTCTGGGGACAGATGATCACATTTTCAGTGAAAAAGTACTAAACTAGAAGGGACAAAAGCACTTGTCCAATAACAGTAGGATGATATTAGATCCTAAGAGACACAGACTTTATTATCAGTGCTGACACTGACTGACCTCAGACCACCATGCATGGCTGTAATATTAAAAACCACAAAATATGTATTGCAAAAGTAAAGCATGTTCAGAGGTCAGGTCAGATAATATTGACCTAGAGTCTCTTACATTGTTAGTTGATAACTATTTTCTAAGACAATTAAAGAAGTTTCTTTACTTTTTCTTTCCATATGAAGCCTATATCTAAGAATTTCCCCTCAATTTTAAGAACTGATTCAATAAAGTTAAAGAATTCAAATTTAAGGTTATATTTACAGACAACTCAAACACTTGTAGCTATGGAAAATTGTAACTAAACTCTCAAATCTTAACTACCAAATAGACTATATATATATGTAAAAGAGAATTGCTAATGGATAGTCAGCTAATATGGCAGGAACTGTAATTCTTCCTCTGAAGCACGGATGTTTCAGTAGACCCTGGTTTATACTTGATACCCTCTTGAAAGCAGGAAAATTCAAAGGAAGAAGACAGGGCCAGATGATGAAGGACCAGTGTGTGGACTGCTGTACATACCCGATATTCTCCAAGGGCAAAGTGGCATGATGCTAACTGGATTAGTGCTCTCTGATTTTCTAGAGATCCTTGTCCTGTAATTTGCTGTGGAGAATGAGAGCCCTGAAGAGCTGCCAAGTGATGGAGGCTGCTGATTGCTTTTTTGTACTGCCCCTTTAAAAAGGATACAAAAACAATACTGTTAGGGTCTTCTGTATACAACAGGTAGAAAAAGAGAACTAAAAATTCCCTTACAGAAAGCTTTCAAAACAGAGTGTCCAAGTAACAAGCCTTCAAAATTTTAACCTCGCCTACCACTCTCCAGTGATGGGCTGTGTACAGGAGTGTGGATCAATCATTTGCAGGGCAGTGACAAGATAAACAGAATTCCACTTTAAAAAAACAGTTTACGAAATCATATTTGTAACTGAATCAAATAATCATAGTCTTGAGTTAACAGTTTCTTTATTTAGACTAATAAAGTTTGAAATAGCTCTTGCTCAGGTAACAAGTACAGGCAAAAATAAAAGACCCCCAAAGGAAAAATAAAGAACAAGCTTTCTTCTGTGGGTGGTATTGGAATAGGCACAATCCGCCTAATTTTTGAGGAGAATGATAAATATTAACTGAGACATATTCAAATCTTTTGCTGTTTGAAAATTCCTCTCTCTAATTGTGTTCCAATATAATGCACTGACAGACATTTTCTTCCATAACACTATGTATATATACAGAGAGAGAGAGAGAGAGAGAGAGAGAGAGAGAGAGAGAGAGAGAGAGAGAGAGAGAGAGAGAGAGAGAGAGAGAGAGAGAGAGAGAGAGAGAGATTTATATCCACTGGTCAAAATGCCTGCAGAGAGGTCTTTTCCATATGCCAAAACTAGCTGGACTCAAACAACAGCTATTGGGACAGGAATATCCTAAGCAGGGTACCCAGCTTGTGTTACAAACAGTGTAGCTCCATCTCCACAAGGGTTATATTTTAAGGCATAAAATCAGTAGACACTATAAGCAGTCAAACTTGCTAATCAAACTAGCTACCTCTAGAAGGAAGAGCAACACAATTGTGTTGCTTTTCCTAGTTTATACTGTATTTTTTTTTACCTGGTAGATGATCATGTCTGTAAGAAAGATTCTTAACCAAAGCCAGCTCTCTGTCTTCCATGACAAACAAATTCTGGTGAACTCTGCATAAGTGGTTAGAGAAGAAAAAGAGAAAATAAAGGATTTCATAGCTTTGGGTTAAAAATCAATTCTGTATATAAAAAAGCTCAATTTAAAATTGGAAAAAAAACCCACCAAAACAGTAAGAGTATGAAATCCTTCAAATATAGAATACTCTCTTTCTACACACTCAGATTTTGATTATACTTCTCTTCACAGTGTCCAACAAACCTAAAAGCAGCTAGGTGGTACTATTTCCCTGCTTTTTAGAAATTTTTTTCAAGATTATCACACCAGATATTATGAGAAAGGAAGAGACAGAGTAAACACACATCTTCTTAAGCATAAACTAAGGCAGCCATTAGCAGCACATCCTCACTCAGCATTATCAGCTCTACTACCGAACAACTGCTCCAACAGAAGTGGAAGTGAATAAGCAAAGCTTCATCAAGAATGAAATGAAATACAGGAACAAAATATTCAGAAATACAACTGATAAAGCTCCTTACTGGAACTTTTATCAAAAATACTCAGGACCCAAAGCAATTTCAATTTTAAGGATTCATAATTGACAGGAATTCCATTTTAACAACAGTAAAATTACTTCTATGTAGAGCAATGAAGCATAAATGCAACTCTGCCTGCAGTTAGCCTTACCTTTGTCAAGTGATTCCAGAGAACAGAGCAGCTCCCAGCTTTCTCTTGCCAGTTTGAAGCTCTCTAATACTTCGATGGAGTTTGCAAGATCTGCCTTGTTTACTGTAATATGGCGACTTCGTGCCTTCCCAGAAGGATCCTCATCATCTGAGCTCTGCTTAAAAGTCATTTTAAAACAAAAATATTAACTTCTTAATTTATACTTATTTCAAAGGACTCTAAAACCACAGAAGTTCCACTAAACACAAGAAAACAATTATGTATTAGAGATACCAAGGTCCTAGTATAAGTGCCTTTAAGTGATTTTTTGCTTAGCTTGTTTTAATATAAGACCATTCTGTTTTGCTACTAAGAAACTCAGGGACACAGTACGATAGGCAGTATCCCAAGCAAATTTATTCTCTTAAACATGGTGTACCATCACTGAGCTTCAGATAGATTATCTGTTAAAGTACATACACTTTAAACTTTATCACTCAGTTTAAGCCTACAGTGGCATAGTGCAGAGGAAATTTTTGTGTAAGTGTGTACTTCTACCACCAGAGAAATTCTATAAAATAGTGGTTTTCTACCACTAAAGCGGTATATATACTGACAGTTCCAGTCATGAAAAGTCAATTACTTCAGAAGTTTAGTTGTAGAACATCTGACTGCTATAGCTACCTTTCTAAGAGTTTCTGCAGCCTCTGCTGAACTCCTTCAAGTTAAAATATTCACAGCAGTACATATGTGTCCACAGCAATTGCTGCAAAAATTGTTTTATTCTTGCTGGCTTTAGAAAAAAAATCTCTTTGAAAATTGTGGTCATAAACAGCTATTCCAGCATAGCTCTAAAAATATGTCTATTACATCTACGCCAAAACCACTATTGTCTGAATTCCAGTACCAATGCCATTCTTGCTATGAATTAAAAAGTCTAGAAGAGTTACCATTGTTTTTTCTCTTCCTTCAGCAAGTTTCCTCTTTTTGTGTATGTGTTTGTTACGATCAATATCTGTATCACCATAGACGTTGGATACATCCTCGAGAAGAACCAGTGGGGTTTGGTTTGGAGCATTTGGACCTGGATTTAAAGACACATTAATTCACAATTACCCTAAACTGATCTGAAAGGACTCATGCCTACAGCAAGCTGGTTTTGTTTCCTTCACAAGTAATGACTCTAATACTAGAGAAAACAATCTGAAATAAAGTCACTTAAGTTGCATAAGATCAAACTATGCTGGTAAAGCTACGGTTTCCTCAAAGCAGCCTTATGGTAAAGGTCAGACATCACGAGAGTTTGCTTGAGAGCTTCAGAATATTTTTGAATCCTTTTCTTATGGAGCTGTCACAAGATATACTTAGGCAGCAGGTGTTCCCTCATCAAGTATTATTTGCTTTTATGTAAGTATAATAATTCAATAGATGAATAGTGCAAATGGCTCTGAAGTTAACAGCCACAAATATAGCAAAGCACAGCAATATTCTCAAAACATTCTCATGAGAAACCAAAGCAACATGCTGACAGGCACTGATGCCTTGAAGAAGTGAGTATATTTTATGACAAGAATTCCCTGGTAGGATCACTCAGTGTCAGCTTTGATCCCAGTGATTTCAGTAAACAGAATTAAACCTTTAATTGACTGCCAGAGCGCATCTTCACTCTCCATAGTCTCTAGAGAAGCCTCAATTTGAAACACAGAAGACAATTTTTACTTTCACCAGTGTCACAGAACACCCGGAGGGATCTGGTAGCTGTAATTTCAAATCCCAGTACTAAAGTTTCATTAAATATAAAATAGGAACAATACTTCTTAATCTCAAACAACATTGGTACATGATCACTACTGAGACAGCTTTCCTTCCAAAAACATTTCCTCCTTTTGCACAATCAAGTTGTATATAGATGTGCAAAGCTCAGACAAAGAGAAATATAAAGGAAAAGGAAAATCCATTAATTTCTTTTCTCTTTTTGAAATCTGTCCCATAAGATAGTAGTGCAGACAAGTATTTTCAGTTTGTGCTTTTCTTCTGTTTCTATTTGTAGAAAGATGTGAGGCTAAGGCCTCATTCATAATTGCAAAGAACTATTTTGAGAGTTTAGTAGAAGGACAATCTACTTCATCTATTTCATCTATTGACATAAAAGAACCTATCTTAAGGTTTCCTATCTACTCAAAAGTGATGTGTAAGGAGTCCTATACAATAGAAGTTCATGTTAGAAGAAATAACCAACCTGGTATACTTAACAAATAAGGTTATCTCCTTTGACTAGGTACAAACTAAATACCACCATCAAAATGTCCCCTACACAAAGGCTACAACAGATTGAAATCACCTCTCCTGTACCATCATGTATTTCACTATATCAGAATCTAACCTATGCAAACTGAAAATAGAGCTAAGACATAATCCAGAAGATGGCATCCATGAGAAATACATATGAAAGTACCACAACTGGGATGCTGGAAGAGTTTCCTTGTTAGAACCTCAAGAGCTGCCTAGTTCTAACACCTGAGGAGAAAAGAATGGGTTTTTCTTTTACTCATACTAATTTAAATTAAAGCTACCTAAGTGCTCTGCTTTCCAAGAAGTGTTCTCTTCTCAGTACCCCAAGTGCACTAGAGATTCCAAAACCTCCAGTCCTAAACGAAACCAAAACCTAATCTCACCCTTGACTGGGGCTGCACACCTTCTCTTACAGTACTGAAAGTTACACAGCCATACCAAGAGCAGTGTTGTGTTTTTCTGTCTATCCAGGCTCTAGAATGTAAGCTAACAGAGTTTTTAACTGTTTTGTAGCAGAAAGTGTTGTAAATAAACCCCTAAAGGCATCAGCCCAAATAGCAACTCCTGCCAAGCCTGCAGGCAGCCTGAAAGTTAGGAGAGATGTGAATTGCCTCATTCATTTATCAAGTCTCCAGCAAAGCAGATATGAATTATGTAAGAGAAATGCATTGAAAAGTTTTTCCTCCAGAGGTTTCTTGCAAATCCAGGCACATGAGAAGAAAGTCACAGATCTAATCTCAGAGCTACAGATTAAGGAGGAGACAGCATTTTTCCCCACCACCATGCTTTTAAAATATGTAGGATTCTACATTTCTACAGTAAACCCTCCAAAGAGAAGGAGGAAAAACTTTAATGATAGAAAGGCTAAGAAAGGCACTGAATACCACTGGACTTTAATGCTAAAGCAGAAATGAGTAAAAGATGTCTTGGAAATACTTTCCTGATGTCAGGAAATGACAGAGGATACCACAAACACTGCATCAAAGGGACTGCACTTTGCTACATCAAAATACTTTCTTTTTTTGGCAGTTCAGTCTGAAAACTAGTTTTGACACACTCAATTGTACAACTTAAAAAGGAACATTTTCACTAGTTCTTTACTTCATTTCTTCCTCAACTCAGAATCAAGCAGCGAGAACTACATGCACAGTTGAAGCATCTTCCTGCTCCACCATTACTCTTCTTTCCTCTAGACAGAACAAAAAACTCAACTCCATTAGTTCCTGTATTTGTTAAAGTGACTACCTGTTCTTTGCACACAGGTTACCACGTCATTTGTCCTCTGAGCTTAGCTATCTACTGACACCATTCAACTGGTTACCCAACATTCTGTACAGCTGCTTAAAACCCATCATTTTGTACTGACTGCTTCCTCAGTCAAATGATCATTTGCTCCATGCAGAAAAATGTGATGAAACTTATGATCACAACACATGGAATTAAAATTATAATTTTATCATGAATCTGTAACTGTAGTGTTAATAAGTACTAATTACCTACAGTGACAATTGTTATCATTCCAAGGAATTCCCTGTGTGAGTGAAAAAGCAGGAAATGTACATTATTATACATCACATATTTGTGATGCTGTTTATTTCAGTAAACTCTAACAAATTGGAGATTTAACAACTTCCCTCAGCTTCTGGGTCACCTCTGAAAAGTCCAGTCAATCCCTGAAGAAACAATTCAAGGTGTTCCAAGCAATCTGATATGTCCCAAATGCAAATTTGAGTGGGTAGGAGAATACACAGATAACATTCATACGCTAAACGTTCAATTTACAAATTAATTACAAGTTAGGATTAATATGCAAAGCACATCTTGAAGATTATGCTTGAAGAAAGCCAAGTTGGAAGCTTGTTAATTTCAGGAAATCTTTTCCTATTCAGTTTTTCTTTGCCTTATTATAAATTGGTTGTGTGTTCTCAATGCAAAAATATCTTCAGTTGTCTAATGGAAACATTTTGTAGAATATTTTGATTGAAGGAAAGCAGGGAAACACCAGTAGTTTCTCGGAAAAAAAATCAGAGGAAAAAATGAAAGAAACATGATGCTGATGGAAGAGTAAGAATCAATCCTAGAAATGTTTCTCATGATGTCTGGTCTGTTACTTTTCTCCCTGCTAGACAACTTCTGTTGGTCAAGGCTGAAGCCACTATAGTTACACTGATCTTTGGTCTGATCCACTACAGCAGCTGTTATGAAATACTTCTCCTGGTAAGATTAATGGCTTCAGAGAAGTATAACAAAACTCATGTCAATATCACTTTTTAAGATGACCGTTTCAAAAGGCTAATGAGAAAAGATCTCTCAGACATTAGCAATGAAATCACAATGCACTCGTTACAGAAGTTGAAATATTAGAAACTAACCTTGAAAGAGCGATGGTTGGATGTTGCTGACATACTGAAACGCATTTTTAAAGAAGACCAACATCGTGGAATACACTACTTGATTCTTATATTTAGCATGGGCATCACTATCAAAGTTACTGATGTATCTGCAGAGATCTTTCATTCGATGCAAAATGTCACCAAAACTTCTGAGGGGAAGAGAGGCAAAAAGAATTCAGGATGCTACGCAGACTCCGAAACTAAAGGAAAGAATGCACAGTGAATATCAAAATCTTAATGTTTCTGCTGAGAACATCCATCAGTGGAAGCTGGGAATACATGCTAGTAAAATTTCACTGAACATTTACCATGTTTCTCTTTGCAGAGGCACATAGGAAAGGACACCTGACAGTACTATAGTTTTTATGTATGACTTCCATAATGAAAAATTGAGTTTAGAGATTATTTTGAAAGTGCTGTCCAGAGCCACATTTCTGCTTTACATTGTACAGTCTTGAAAGAAAAGCTGCTGTGAACTTACACAAAATTCTTGTGTTAAAATCCTTCTTCAACGCACCTCCTTCAGAATTAAAAAGTCAAATTCTCCTTGAGAAGAAATACCTGGGAAAGTACACTTTTCTTACCTCCTTCCCTTATCCATTTGCCATTCACACCTCATTCCCACCACAGACAATATTTTAAATAGCCTCTCCCAAGGATCTGTAATCTGGGATGACTTCTCCGTGAGACCATCTATTACATATTTCTGAGAGCTCCGCTTGCTTGGAGACATAATATCAGAGGAATCTTGTGAACCTAGGAAAACCAGCACATTTTTCTCTTCATAAAGAAATCAAAAAATTGATCAATTTTCAAGAAGAAGATGTAAAAATTATGTCAGAGCTTTTAAGGTAACTATTCTTTACCGAGAAGGCTAACAGGGAGTAGTAGGCGTTTCTGCCTCCTCATACAAGGGAGCTGCTAGGCTGGATAAGGACATCTTGGACATTTTGTCCTACCTCTCGGTAGGTATGTTGAAGCACTATGGGGTATTTTGGAATCAAAGAACTAAGAAACATCAAATTCTACTATTAATCGTTGTCTACATGTTACATTAGATAAAAATAATGCGTTTTTTACTAAAATGCATTCTAAGAAAGATTAATTTTGTAAAAATATTCTTACCTTGATACTGGCTTTCTGTCTGTGTAGATCTAGTTACATAGTTAATATAAAATTCTGCTGCTTTATTCAGATATTTATATAACAAGCTGGCAGGAAGTCGTACATCAGGATTATTAATTATCAGAGGAAGAACATCACAAACTAAAATAGAAAACAAACCAAAAAATTCTTTAGGTTTGTGGGGCTTTTTATTCTATTTGTCCTAGGTAAGGTTTCTCAACCAGCAATGTAAGCCTCCATCTCTGGCTGACCATACACCACAAAGAACCTCACATGACAGACTGCAATACCAATTTGTACTACATGGTCAGCCTGGACTAACGTGGCCTGAGCCTCTTCTGACTAAAGTGGTTTTCTAATCGCAGTATCTTGAAAGTAGTTTTACTGATCTCAAAATCTTGCCATACTAAAAAGTAAAACAAGAACATTAGTATTTTCTTACCAAATAATTTTCTAAAACAATTCACTGGAGATTCTTGGTCTTCAATACTTTCAGCATCTAATAATGTTTCTCCAAGGCCTACCTGTGTAAGCAGAGGTGAAAATCAAACACTGTACCAGTGGTTCTAGAAACTTTGAACTCTAATTCAATGAGGTTGAACAGTAATTCAGTGGATGCATGATTAGATGCATGATTAGCATGTGCAAGTCTCCAAAAGTATAGTTAAACTGTCCATAATTAATAACAGGTGAAAAGCAATTCCAGAAGACAGCAAGACAAGAACAAGAAAAAAACCATGCCATGTGACTACATTAGT